>NC_072794.1:62101002-63351002 GCF_028583425.1 Eublepharis macularius | reverse complement strand
TTTTTCTCCAGTACCTATCAGAGTGTTGCTAGCCCCTACTCACTTTTTATCCAATTGCCACTGCTGTTTTAGTGCAACCCTACCCTATTCTTTTGTCTCTGTGTTGCCTCTAAATTAGTAATGGTTTAAATCAGTCTTATAGGAATAAATTGGTTTTGTGTGTGTGTGTGCATGCGCGCGCACACAGGGATATGGAAGTAAAAGTTGCTGGCTTTGATAGCAGGAGCCTTTTTTTTATATAAATTTTTTTTATTTTTCATAACTACAAAACACTACACCAGACTATCACAAGGAAAGGGGAGAGGGAAGGGACAAAGGGGGGTGGAAAAAGAAAAAGGGGGGGGAATGAACTACAAACACTAAACACTACACTTCAATGTTTCCCTTCATACTGTCATAATACAAAAATAGCTCCATAGAATAATGATGGAGTGGTTAATCATACAGAGAATAAACATTTCAAATTCTGATTAAACTTTCCTCCCCCTTCTAGGTCCCGGACGCAATTCTCTCTGTGCAACTGCTGTTGCGATGCTCTCCTCCTCCTCCCCCCCCTCCGGCTCCTCCTTTTCTTCGTTCTTGGTGCAGCAGAGTTCTGGGTTTTTATTCTCAAAATCCTTTAGTTGATCTTCTGATAATATCTTATAGGCCTGATCTTTATATCTGAACCATATTCCTTCCGGGAATAACCATTTGTACTTTATTCCATGGTCCCTCAGAAGAGCTGCAAACTTTTTATATTTAAAACGCCGTTTCCGGACTAGAAATGGAACGTCCTTCAAAATCTTGACTTTCAAACCCATAAAGTCCAAATCCGCATTGTATGAGTTATATAGGATGGTGTCCCGAAACTTTTTAGATGAAAAGTCAATAATGATCTCACGAGGCAACTGTCGCTTTGTTGCATATTTTGAAGAAGCCCGACGGACCTCCAAAATGGCGCTTTTAACCTCTTCTTTAGTTGTCCTCGCGGGTATCGCCAGTAGTTCCGAGACCAAATCCCACAGATCCTCATTTTCCTCCTCTTTCACGTTTTGGAGACGCAAAATTGTCTGCGTTCGTTCCACCTGTAGCCCGATCAGCTGGTTCTCCACCAACTTCAGCTCCTTTTTTGTAGCCTTCACAAGTGACGCACTTTCCAGAGCAGACTTTTCTGCCCCCCCCCCCCCCGCTGCTGCCTTAATGGTTTTCACCTCGCTTTCGATAGCAGGAGCCTTGAGTTGCAAGAGGAGGGATAATTACATGCATGAGTATAAGATTCCTTCTCTATATATTTTAAACACTTTTCTTATTGCATGTTTCTTGCTGATATCAAAATCACTTCATTTCATTACCCACATGGCCCTGTTAAACATTTCCTGCATTGAAATAGGTCTTTAGCAATTTTCTACCAAATACTATTAGTATCAAGCATGCTTGCATGACCCTGCTGAAATACATACAAAAGGATGAGAGTATATAAGCTGAAGCATTCAGCCTAGCCCAGGCTCTTTGGAATAGCAGATAGCTTTCCATTAGTATTTGGTGGCTCCTAATAATAGGACAAGTAAAAACTCCCTTTGTGCATCATAGTGGGGCTCTTTCAACCTCTGTATATTGCCATCAGCTAAAAACGCACAGAATCCATATTGCTTGACTAATCTAGTTCCAGTAGTAGGCAGGCATTGTCTTCTGGTCAGTAACTGAATCTCATGATCAAGAAATTATGTCCACTACCTGTTGCTTGCAACCATCATCTGGTAGTCAGTATATCGCTTGTGAAAGGGAAGGTGCTATTTAGTTATGGTGCCTAATAACAGATATTTGTAATAAATCTGTTCAAGTCCAACCTGAAGAAGTGAGATGTGGCTCACAAAAGCTCATACCCTACCACTAATTTTGTTAGTCTTAGAGGTGTTACTGGACTATTGCTCTTTTCCACTGCTACAGACAGACTAACACGGCTACTCATCTTGATCTAATAGTTAAGCAGATTCATCCTGCTCCACCCTAATCAGAATTTGTTTTACTGGAACTTGGAAAAGCAGAGCCTCAGAATTAAAGAGAAAACACTCTTTCTGATTTCCCCAGTCTCCCTGAAGATCATAGCAAAGGGGTGAAAATTGTAAGACTCTGAGAACATAGGTCAATAACTCCAGAAATCAGGGATTCTAAAAAAAATACAACCATATGTTGGAACATAAAATAATGAGATAAAAATAACAGAAACTTTTCCAAACAATTCCTTTGCTGAAATATTAAAACACTGAAAATAAAAGCTTTCAGGAACTGAAAACATTAATTCTGAAGTGGTTTCTTTCTGTTATCTTTTTATTTTCTGTTTATGCCTTGTCACGCCTGCTTGTCCTTTGGGATACAAATGTGTACAAGTCTGGGACTTTAAAGAAAAAAATCCACCCCAGTGTTTGAGATCAAATTGGACATGGGGGGATAAAAACACTAAATATTATGACGGTCTCTCAAACTGTTTATCAGATCCCCCACAGACCAAATTTCAACTTGCCAGTGCATCAAGGTGAACTCTTTCTTAGACCCTGAGATGCTCCACCAGCAGGTATCTGGTATCTTGATATTTTAACTGATGCACTCCTCTCCACCTCAGATAACATCAAGTGAGCATGTTAGCAGACATGGAATGCAATGGGAGTACAACATTATTGTTTCATTTATGTAGTAATGATTTCAAGGCAATTACAAGGCACAAGAAAGAGATGTCAGATCAAACACAAGTTGTAACATTTTAAAACTGCTGAATGTTTGTGCCATGTAATGCAAGTTGCCTGCAAGAGGTCTGTTTCTTTTTGAAGCCTATGGTAGCTGTCTGCCTGATTGCTCATTTGCCCACAAAGCCTTTGTGTGGGGGAGGGGGGATAGAAAGAAGAAACAGTATTAAATCAAAACTGGAAACCTCTACTACTGTTTTTATGTTTTTAAATTGTCAGTGTTATTAGCAGCAGCAGTAACAACAATAGGAATCTGTAGAGATCCTATACTTCATGACTATTTAACGAAATCAAGGCTTGTCCCTCACCCCAACTTTAAAATTTCTCCTATTTCTCTAATATTTGCAAATCAGAGAAATGCCTTGTAAAAATTGCTTCTGTCTCAGCACTGTAATAGCTTGTATTTGGTGGATCTCATCATGATACTCCTTTTTGGGGTTGGTGGAACAGACTAATTTGGCTAGCATTCTTGAACTGTCTGCATACATTTTTTCTTACTAAGTACAGGGCAAAGAACTCCAGCTCCTTTTCACAGCACATGAAAGACAAGCATCTAGAATGCTCAAATGTTGTGTTTCGGAAGTTGACCTCACCTAAGGTATTTACATGGCGAGAGAGAGAGAGAGCGCGAGCAGGTGGTTTTGCGGCATGTGTGTGTAGAGGGGTGGTTTCTAAATTGCAGTGTACATTTGTTGTGCCAACTGAATCAACTGTTCTTCTCCTGCTGGTTTTCTACCTAACTCTTGGAAAGAACATTTTCCCACACCCCACAGACTTCCAAAGGATGCAGGATACAAGGTGGGTTCACCACATTCGCTCTGGAAGTCCAAAGTTGGGAAATCAAAGAGCAGCATGTTGACCTTCAGGAAGACCAACTGCTCAACTCTCCATGGGAGCAGGTGAGTGTGATGCAAGCTGAAAATGTCACCCTCATGGGGAAAGACTTGCTCACTCTCCATGCTCATCAGAGGCCATGAGAGGAGCTTCTGAGACTTGAGAGAAAGGTCAGACCAGAACATCTTTTTCTTGGATCAGTACCTCAGCGGATCAGTGGAAAGTAACTTGCAGGGCTATGAAAGGTAGTTCCTAACTATCACCTCCACTGAGTCCTGGCTCATGCACCTCACATTCCCAGAGGATCCAAGGGCATGCTGGAGTATCTCTATCTCCATGGACATCCTTGAGCTGATTGTGGGGGGAGCCTGCTGAGAATGGGTGACCAGCAGATTCCACGCTGAAGGTCATCAGGTTGCCACCAGTGCACAGTGCACACTAGTGCACACACGCTGTGACTGAGTGCAGGTCAAGATGTCCAACATAAAGTGCACAGTTCTCCCAGTGGCTCAAGACAACTATATCTTCACGTGCTCCTTGGCAGCCATGTAAAGGGAGGGCACCACAGTTCTACTCAGTGTGGTGTGAGCAGGGATTGTGTGCCAAGAACAGACTAACAGGAGCAGCCCACAGAAGCAGAAGTCCTCTACTACAGAGAAAGTCAACCCACCTATACCGATCATCTCCACGATCTTCCATGTGATGAGCCTAGATGCCCTCTGGATGCGTCCTCTTGGTGTCCCTTCTTTACAGGAGACCTGGGGGAAAGAGTGCCAGAGGTGACAGTGGGATGATCTCCCTGCTGGTTTGCTGGCAGCTGTGTGGTGCCAGTCTCTCTCTCTCTCTCCCACCATAGAAGCACCTCCTGGTAGTATTTTCTCATGTGGTTCCTGAGGCTTGTCATCAAGAGATGATTCACATCCTTCCCTCAACTGACCCAGGCCCTACAGTGCTGGCACTGTGCATACTGGTAGTCCTCTGTCTTCTGAAAATTCTCCCAGAAGTTGGAGCACAAGGGGGGGGGGCATGCTGCCCTGCACGTTTATGTCTATACTGCATATCTATGTCTATGCTGGGCAGAGGAAGATGGCCAAGAGCGAAGAGGTAAAGATGTGGGGAGGGTACTACTTCCGATCTCTTCTTCCTCCACCATCCTCTCCTCCTGCCTCACCCTGAAAGACCTGTTGCTGGCCTCAGAGGAAACTGGAGGAGGCTCACTGATGATGGGCCCCTCCACCAGTTTCTCCAACATCCTCTAGATCCTCGGAGTGAGCATGAGAGACTGAAAACTCGCATCCTCCAAGCCCATCCCAAAAGATCCCTCCTGATGGTCCTCCTCCTGCTTCTGGGTATCAACAGCTGGAAGAGGGGGAGCCTAAGCAGCAAGCCACTACCGACTGCCAGCTCCTGCCTCAGGCACTTGTGATGGGGGTGGTGCTCCTGCAGCTGCCTTAGGAAAGAGGGCCTAGCTAACCCTCTTGTTGTCACAGAACCAGGCTGGTGAACAGCAGCTATGCTGGGGCTGGCCTCCTGCTTGCAGGTGGAGAAAAGCTGCAGCCCTCCCCTCTACTCTTATCCCTCACATTCCCCCCAGGGCCCTTCTCTGGTATCCTGTTGCTCATTTTTCTACCTCCTGTAAACTATGCTAACCAATAACTAACATTATTAAACAGTTAGGTTACAAACCCACCCAAAATACCTAGCTAAAAATGAGAATTTCTTTTAAAACCTATCTACCTATTTTGAAAGCTTGCTTTGTGGGTCTAAACCTGGAGATGGACACACAAATCTCTTTTTAAAAGGCTCTATTTAGGTATGTGGCACTACTCTAGCAAGCAGCTTAATTCCTCTTCAGGAATCAATCTACCCCTGAACTCCAAACTACAGGTAAGCCTATGACAAAAAAACTACTTTTAATGTGCCTGGCCTGGTTCCAAGGGAGCCAGAGGTGGGCAGCGAAAGCCTAGTTAAATGTCAGTAATGGGCAGCCTATTTGTTATAAAATTTGACCAGAACATGAATGCTTCTTAATTCCTACACAAGCCTATTAAAGGGGGTAAAGCTCTGTTTGGTCCCTGAGAGCTACCAGTTAAGTTGTGCTTTATAAAACCTACAACTAGCCTATCTTAAAAACACTTTTTAAAAGTTCACACAACCCTCCAGAATACCCAAAGTACACCCAAACACCATTAGTTAATTTAAGCTAACAATAAGCACCCCAGCAAACGTCCCCTCCAGAAGAACAACCAACCAAAAACAATTGAACATCAAAGCCAAATCAAACTTCTATGGCAGCAGAAAACAAACTCAACAAAAAACACTATAAAGAAACAAAACCCCAAGCTCCAACAACAGGGGGAAACAGCCCCAACAAAGAACAATCAACAAAAACAACTGAATTTAATAACATCAATTGTAACTGTAAAACTCCAAACAACACATCACCCATAACAGGGTAAAAACAAAACAAAAAAAACACCACCAGAAGAACAAGCAGTCCAAGGACTAGTAAATATAACCACCTTCAAACCAACCCCCCCTAAGCACAACCAAAGCACCCACTGCACAGTGAAAAAGCAGTTTTTAAAATGCAAATTAAAAAACCTCTCCCCATCTCTGTCCATCCCAGGTCAACCCCCTCCCCTCAAACACAGGAAAAAAACAGTGAGTCTGTGATTCTCAAACCAGGCAGCAGAAGTCCTCCAGGTGCAGCAGCAGCAGGTCTCAGCAGGCAGCAGCAGGAATTCACTGGGCAGCAGGATCTAGTTGCAGTCTATGTCGAGTCCAAAGCAGGCCAGGCCCAGGAAAAACCACAGAGAGCATCCATAGCCAGCAGCAGGCAGTGCCTCAGATCTCTCCAGGCAGCCAGAGCACACATACCACACAAAACAGAAGCTGCTCTGAGGCAAGCCTATTTATTTCCTTGCAAGGCAGTTTAAAAAGGCTCTCTCCTTCTAGAGAATCCCATTGATCAGAGTAGGAGAGCTCCTACAAGGATTGGCTACTCACTTTCCCCCTTTCCTCCTTCCCCCTCCCTTCTACTCTTCCTCCCTCACCTCTCCCTTCTCCCCCTTTCCATCTGTTAAAAAGGTGGGAAATAGTGTTTCTTTGCTGTTTCTTAGCAAAGGAACAGCCCAGGCACAATTACTGAAGTTTAATGAATTAACCTGAATTAATTCAGTAAATTTAAGGTCCAGAATACCAAATCTAATTCGGTATTGCCTTTTAAGTTTGGTAATAACAAATTTTACTGAATCAAGTAAAATTCAGTATGTGTAAAGGAATACCAAACCCAAATTGCACATCCCTAATACCAAGGTCTAGATCCAGCACAGAACTCATAAAAACTAGGGGGAATAAGCGCTCTTAAAATGAAAAGGGTTTTTACTGAGATCATATAAGCCAAATTAAACAACTGTTATAAGAAATATCAGAGAAAGAGAGAGAGAGAGAGAGATTGCAAAGCAGCAAACCAAAAATCTTTCCCTAACTGCTGCCTATAAGGAAAACAAAGGGGGGGGGGGCGATGTAGAAATCATGAAGAGTACTGATGTGAAGACCTGAAGAGTTGGGTGTAGAGAAAGAGACCAGTTCATGTCTCCAAGGAACCTGTGCCACACAGGGGCAGTAGCTGGAAAAAGTACTGCAAAGTATTGGGGATTCATGGACTGTGTTTATAATATGATCCAGCAAATTATCTGGAATGCGCTGGTCATAAGGTAGGGCAATGATAAGTGAACAAAGACTGGAGGCACAGATGGCTATATCCAGGAGGGTGACGAGTCTATGATAAGACTGATCACCTGCTAGATTTTGCTCTGCGTTAAGGCAATCAGAAAACCTGGAGAATCACACAAGTTTAAAGTGGAGAGGAAGCTGATATTGAAAAGGGGAGTTTTCCTCGTTTGTGTAAAAGTTAAAAGTGCTTCATAGAGGAGATCTGAAGAAACACAGTCCTAAGGGGGGGGGTGAATAGCAAGATTAAAGAGCGGGCAAAATCTTCCTTAGTCACTTAGAGTTTCTCTGCACAAGAGTTTTCACACGAGGACGCTCAAGTGAAAGATGCAATCTTAGCTGGGAAGCGTAGTTTAAAGACAGAGCCAAAGCCTCTGACAGATTCACCTCTTTATAGCTGGCAGAGATTGATCCTCAGAGATTTTGTTTATTTCATCTTTGCCTCCCGCTAAGGCTCTGTCAATTTCACTTCCCCTTCGGGGAGGTGAAGATAAAATAAACCCTCTGAGGAGCTCTCTCTCCCAGCTCTAGAGAGGTGAAACTGACAGAGCCTTTTGGCTCTGTCTTTTTAAACTATGCTTCCCAGCTGACATTGCGTCTCCCTTCACTTGAGCATCCTCATGTAAGAAGTCTTATGTAGAGAGACTCTAAGATAAGGAGAGGAACTAGATGGGGCAGTCCATTGCATATTGTCTTGGAGATCTGGGTTGTTCATTAGGGTCAGATTATTCAGATAGAAGACTCCAAAGTCCTTGGGGAGAATGCCCTCCAATTCAATCAGCCTTTGGTGGGCTTATGGGTGGAGCCAGTCTGCATTCCATTGCTGTGTTTCAACTCACCACCTTGTTCTTGGCATGGCTCACAGCTGCTTAATATGTCACTGCTTTAGTGGGATGCAGACTCAATTTTCTAGCCCTAAGCCCATGTTAGAACCAAAGTGAAGGCCCCAAAATGCCCGCCCTCTTCAGGCAAGGGTACGGGGGCTACAATATGGGTTTAGAGGAACATAACTCTGCTTAATAATGAGATTGCATGGTTAGAAAGCAATACTAAGCAGTTTTACTCTAATGTAATGTCCATTTCTTTTCATTGGGGCTTACTCGCACGAATATGCTCTTAGGACTGCAACCGTATTGTGGCTGTTTTGTGCAAAATCATTACAGGGCCAGAAGCACCCTGCATAGGCTTCTGATATCATCCCCAGCATATGTCCACACTGCATCTCCTCAACTTCTGCTGCTGCGAATACATCAAGAAACAGCAGAGGACTCACATGAGATTCTCTGCTGGAGAAAAGTTAGTGGTGGGGGGGGGGGGAGAAGAAAGGTTCTAACTAGAGTGACTAGGTTTCCCACTGTAGCAGGAGAACTCAAGCTTCAGGCCCTGCTGCTCCCACTGCTGCTCAGTGGAGCAGTGGGAGCAAAATTGGGGAATAAATTTACGTCAGTCTGCTGACGTTATATCTGTTTCAGTGTGAACCCAGAAATAACAGCACTGTGTCAGTATGATGCTCTGGGATTCACCCAATACTCTTTGGTAAAAACTTGAGAATTTCAGGTGAATCCTTAACATGGAGACCGCACTTCCAATTTCATGACAGAAGTGATATGGTGGTGTCTGCTCAATGCTGATGAACAAAATCTCAACAATCCCAGCCTCTTGAAAGTTGTCAGCACTGGGCTGGCAACTCTAGATCTAACCTGGCTTTCTTTAAGATGTGCGTATTTTCTATATATGTGAGCTTGGATCCACTGGAGCTTTTCTGCAGAGAGAAGGCTTTCTGCCTGTCTCACATGGCTTTCTCTCCTCTCCCTTTCTGCTACAACTCAAAATGCCACCTGAAAAGTTGCTCCTGGCTTGATTATGGCACAGAGGTCCTGCCAAAGATATAGCATCAGAACCCTACACTATTCAGGGTAATGGTCACTGTAGGCAGATCCTTAAGATAATTTAGTCCTCACCCTTTGCCATCTGGATGTGTACAAGTGGTAGCAGTTGCAATGCTGTGGAAGTATATTCTGATGTTGACAGAAACAGTGAACACTACCTACAACAGCAATGCACAAATAAGGCCCATTTGATTAGGCAATTATGATTTCCCCCTTAATCTGTATTCGTCCGTTCCTTTGTGGTTTGCATCACTCTGAATATTTCACAGAATGCTAAATAAGAAAACCTGAAGCCCCTTACCTATCAACAGCAAGCTCCTGATTAACGGAGAATAATCTCCTTGCACTTAGCGTCCTGTTAAAAAGAACAATGGGCTGTGATTGTGAGTGTTATTAACTGTGAGTGTTGTTGCTGCTTTGCAGCTGCAGATGTAAAAGCTCTGTTATGTGTCTAGGAGAAACAAAGAAATAGCAGCATTTAGGACTGTTGTGCAACTGTGAAAATCCAAGTGCTCCATACTGATGAATGTAAAATTGAATGATTCTGAAATGGAAAATGTGACAATATAACTAAAATAAAAAAAGGAAACAAAGACTGTTTTTGTGCATAACTAAACAGTGAAAATCATCCTAGTATTAGCATTTAGCAGCTTCTATAAAGAAAGAAAGAAATCCTTGGGAATAACAGCACTGTACTTAAAACTACATAAGGGTCTAGTGGCATCATAAAACCTAAAAATATTGTCATCCTCTGTCAATGTATGAGGTGTTACAGTTATTGAGCAACACTACGTGTACACAAGAATAAAAATAAATAAAGTGTGTGTTGGGGGGATTATTCCAAAGGTGGACCAGAAAGTAAAACATTCCAAGGCACAATAATAATTTACCATGTAGCTTTCTTTGCCACTATACTCACACGTCAGTTTCCCCTGCATTTTCCTTGCCTCAGTTCCCCATAGCTACCATTTCTCCGTGAACCACTGGAGAGTTTTGTTGGACTTTTGGGAGGGGGGGGATCAGCCTTTGTTAATTTACACCTTTCCCTTTCTATCTCCATAATGGAAAGAACTAGAGAGTTTAGGGTTTCCCCCCCAAAAAAATAAAGATCAAGATTCAGAGGTACTATTAGATCATGACAATAGAGTATTATAATATTATAGAGCTATAGTGATCTAATAACTTATAAGTACCATTTTTTTAAAAAAGCTCTCTGGTGGTATGAGAGCAATTGTGGCTGTAGGTGACTAAAGAAAGGAAAGGGGTGCAAAATTTTCACAAAATCTGCACCTACCTATCTACATCCAAAAAGATCATATTAAACCAGATTGCAGCAAAGCAGGGAAAGCACTAGAAAGTGCACAATTAGGATTGGTGTAATGTGGATGCTCCAAAAAATGTATTCCAGTTGGATTTCAAACAACAACAAAACCTCCAAATGAAAATCATTTGGAACTCTAAGAAAATATTGATGATTGGGATCTATGCACCTAATGGTGCAAAAGAAAAAAATGTTTAAGGACTTAGAGAAACAATTAGATGAATTGACTTATGATCACATAATATTGGCAGGTGACTTCAATGGTGTCACAAATTTGGAAGAGGACAAGCAGTCTAAAGCTGCTCCCAAAAAAAGAGGACTATTACCAAAAGCGTTCTTTAGGCTTAAGGAACAAGAGAGTTTAGAAGATGTGTGGAGGAGACAATATCCTAAGAACAGACAATATACATTTTACTCTGCAAGACATTTTACGTTATCAAGAATAGATATGACTGGGCCTCTAAAGAACTGACATTGTGGACCAGAGAGGTGGAGATAATGCCAAAGGTAGGCTCAGATCATAATCCAATCATGTGGAGATTTGGGAAAAATAATAAAAGAAAAGGATGGAGAATAAATGAGGACTTGTTACAAATAGAGGAAAATATTGCGTTGCTGTGAAGGGAGACCAAATTTTTCATACAATATAACCTGAATAAAGAAGTGCTGACCAACAAAGTTTGGGATACATACAAAGCGGTGGTAAGAGGCATACTAATAGACCTGAATGCAAGAAATAGGAGGAAAAAGGAGGAAAAGAGATCTGAAATTTTGGATAAAATAAAAGCCAAAGAGATACAACTCAAGAAAAGACCGGGGAAAAAAAAGATATATCAGGATATTAAAATTCTGCAGGAACAATTGACAGCAATGGACAATAAAGAATTAGAGTGGAATTTAAAGAGGATGAATCAGAGGTCCTTTGAAGGTGCAAACAAACCTGGGAAATATTTGGCGTGGCAACTAAAAAAAAGGAAGAAGAAGAAAGTCATAAGTAAAATCCTAGAAGACGATAAGGTGCTTATGGACCAAACGGCTATTAGTAGAGCCTTTTTCAAGTTTTATGCAAAACTGTACCAAAAAAAAGAAGTGAGTAAAGATTTAATAGTGGAATACCTGGATAAGATGAAAATCCTGACAATTCCTGAAAAATGGAAAGAGAAACTAAATAGGGAAGTGACGGAAGAAGAAATAAAGGAAGCTATACAATCAACGAAGATAGGAAAGGCGCCAGGACCAGATGGACTGACAGCAAAGTTCTATAAAGTGATGGCTAACGAACTGGCGCCATTCTTGAAAGAGGCAATGAATGGAGCGATGCAAGACCAAAGGATTCCTGACTCATGGAATGAAGCTAATATATCGCTGATACCGAAGGAAGGACAAGACTTGACTAATGTTAAAAACTACAGACCAATTTCGTTGCTGAATAATGACTATAAAATATTTGCAAAGGTCTTGGCAGAGAGACTGAAAGGATGGATGTCGGAATTTATTGCTGAAGAACAGGCGGGATTTTTACCTAACAGACAAATTAAAGGACAGTAAAGACAATTTGAGGACAGTAATAAACGCTATTGAATACTATGACAAGCAGTGTGACAAAGAGGTTGGTTTTTTCTTCGTAGACGCGGAAAAAGCATTTGACAATCTGAACTGGGATTTTATGTTTGCCACTATGGAAAAGCTGCAGATGGGAGAAAAGTTCATCCAAGCGGTTAAGGAAATTTATAGAGACCAGAGTGCAGCAATCATTGTGAATGAGGACTTGACAAAAAAATTGAAAATTCGTAAAGGAACTAGACAGGGATGCCCGTTGTCTCCATTGTTGTTTATTTTGATTTTGGAAATATTGATGACTCAAATACGTGAAGACGATACAATCCGAGGTATGAAAATAAAAGAGTTTTCCTACAAGGTCAGAGCTTTTGCGGATGACATAATGCTAATAGTAGAGGATCCAATTGAAAATATGCCAAAGGTAATAGAGAAAATAAAAAAGTTTGGAGATTTGGCTGGATTCTACGTGAATAAAAAGAAGTCAAAGATCCTATGTAAGAACATGACCAAACAGAAGCAGCAAGAGCTAATGGAGATAACAGACTGTGAGGTGACTAATAAAGTAAAATATCTTGGCATTGAACTGACTGTGAAAAACATAGATTTGTTCAAAAATAACTACGAGAAATTGTGGATACAAATAGAGAGAGATTTAATAAAATGGAACAAATTGAATCTATCATGGCTGGGAAGAATTGCAGCAGTAAAAATGAACGTTCTACCACGTGTGATGTTCTTGTTGCAAACCATACCAATTATTCGAGACTCCAAACAATTTGATAAATGGCAAAGGAAAATCTCAGACTTTGTGTGGGCAGGCAAGAAACCACGAGTGAAAATGAAGGTTTTACAAGATGCGAAGGAAAGAGGTGCCTTGCAACTGCCCAACATAAGACTGTACCATGAGGCAGTATGTCTTGTATGGCTGAAAGACTGGATAACTTAAAAAAAACGTAAGTTACTGGCCCTGGAGGGACACAAACAAATATTTGGATGGCATGCATACATGTGGTATGATAAAGTAAAAGCGGACTCTTTGTTTTTGCACCATTATATTCGGAGAAGCCTCTTCACGGTCTGGAAAAAATACAAGCTGTATATGGAAGAGGGAATTCCTTCATGGGTGGTTCCGTATGAAGTAATAGATCCGAGAACTGTCGACAATGAACAGCAATGTCTAACTTACAAGGAGATTACGCAAATACAACATTCAAAATTGAGAATAAAGACAGAAGAAGAATTGTCTCCTTGTTATGGATGGTTCCAGTATAGACAGATCAGAGACCTTTATAATGCGGACTGCCAGAGAGGAGGAATAAGATTGGAAAATTCGGAGTTAGAGGAAGTGTTACTACAGGAAGGCAAGAAAGAAATATCCAAGATTTACAAATTACTTTTAAAATGGTTTACGGTGGATGAAACAGTAAAAGTTCAGATGGTGAAGTGGGCAATAAATTTTCATAAAGAAATAACAATGGAAGCATGGGAATACCTATGGAAAAATACAGTGAAGATCTCAACCTGTACGAACATTAAAGAGAATGTGTACAAAATGATATACAGATGGTATTTAACGCCAAAGAAAATTGCGCTAGGAAATACCAATATGTCAGACAAGTGCTGGAAATGTAAAAAACATGAAGAATCATTATATCACATGTGGTGGACATGTGAAGTAGCTAAACAGTACTGGGGAGAAATAATTGAAGTAATAAATGAGATTTTACAAATACAAATAAATAAGAACCCAGAACTGTTGCTACTGAACTTGGGAATGGAGACAGTTCCAATGCAGCACAGAACATTGTTATTTTACATGACAGCAGCGGCAAGACTTTTATATGCGCAGAAATGGAAGACACAAGAAATACCAACTGTAGAAGACTGGATTTATAAATTGCTGTACATGGCGGAAATGGACAAAATGACAAGGAAACTCAAAGATCTTGACCTAGGGCAATATATTGTTGATTGGGGGAAACTGAAACAATTTCTGGAAAAAAAATGGGATGTAAAAGGAGAACTGTGGCAGTTTGAAAATTTTTAAAGAATAGTGTTGTAATGACAAGAGAGAAGGGATCTTACCATTTAGGGGGAATGTAATTATAATCTAAGCTTATATAATGTTTAAGGGGATTTTACATTGAATATATGGGATAATGAGAAGGGGTAAACAGGTATCTCAATGAGGTATACTATACATGATATATGACATAAAACAACGGGTTAGTAGATCAGACTCTATATATAATATGATATGTGGCTGTGTTGTGTGGTGATGTGTGCTGTGCTACATTGGTGGCATAGCATACAACATATATATAATATATTACTGTGATATATACTATATTGATAGTGTATTTGATGGAGTATATGTTGAAAAGAAAAGAAACAATAAGTTTAAAGTAAGAGATAGGGTGATCTTTGTTATATATTATATCATATTAGTATGTTATATTGAGTTGATACTATATTGATAGTAGGTTTGATAGAGGTTATGTATAAATAAGAATGTGCTTAGAATAAGAGATATTGAATTAGTGTTGGTAGGGAAATATAAATGAAATAGATTTAAGTAATAAGAAGGGTTAGGGGTTGGAAAGCTGTTGGAAGTCAATAGGGAGGGGGGAGGAAAAGGGTGGGGGTTAGAGCAGGGGGCAAAATAGGATTATTTGTGTCAAATTTGCAAAATTTTCTTTGTTTTACCACTCACTAATAAAAAAATTTATTAAAAACAACAACAACAACAACAACAACAAAACCTCCATGTGGAAGCAACCATACATCAGAATTGGAGTAGACTCCTCTTAATTGTAGAGGAATTGGCAAAATAGAATGATCAGTGCACATAAACCTATAAAGAGGGACAATTTCTATAGTCAACTGTTAACTCCCAGTTCATACTGAGCACATATATAGTAGCCAAATCTGTATACGAATTCAATACCAAAATTTCTTTCTGGAATCTTCCATGGAAACTCACTTCTGGAATATTAGCATCAGTTAATGAAGTTTACCGCAATGTGTTCTTGCTCATGAAAGTTTATTCCACAAGACATTTGTTTGTCTTTATCCATCACATGACCCTTTGTTGTGTTGGCTGCAGCACACCAATAGAGCTATCTCTACAGTGTAGCATTAACAAGGTATACAGTTTTAGACTCCCTCCCAGTATGTCAAACTTACAGCAGAACATGACATTGCCACACCTTTACTGAAGATGTATTCAGTTTTTTCCAGTGAAATCAATGGGGCTTTAATTGTTTATTTTTTCCTGGAATGTGTCTATTAATAGTCAAGGGATGATTCAATATCTGTTGAGCTTCAAGTGATCTCAGCTGCTTCTCGCTGTTTTCAGAACTCTTCATGCCACCAATGGGCTGTTGGAGGCTTATGGCTGCTGACTGAGAAATTGCCGATAGCAGATTCTAGAGGCTAATACCACCCAAAAGCTTTTCTTGAATCTTAAATGCTATTGTGCCAAACATAAATGAAATGGACCAGCATTCTCTGTAGTTATCCCATAGCCATATTGCCATTGGTCTTCATAGCAGAATGGCTGTAGCAGGTAAAGGCTATATAATTTTGAGTGAGAGAATCTAGGATTGCAAACTCAGCCCAAGATAATCTACTCAGCATGGTATGTGATAGCATAGCTTAATTCATACTAAATTTATAGACACACCCTAGATTTAAAGGGGGCAGTTAACTTATAACAGCATCAAACGGATATTTGATATTAAGTTTTTATGGCATAACTCTAGAGTTCAATGTTATTCTGTATGACATGTGATCAACATACAGGGCTCTTTACAGGATAACATATGCATAAAAACAAAACAGACAATTGGGTCTTTGTTTTCATGGGATCACAATATAAGATATGAAGGTGGAAAGAAATAACAGAGGAGGAGACAATAATGAGACAAGAGTAACAAGAGGTAAGTGTGAGCCAATGTGATTATATGAATTCATTGGAGATGGATTATATGAATTCATTGGAGATGGAAGCTGGAGGGTTAAAAAAAATCACAGTAGTCCTTCACACTTCTCTTTTTAATACAAGCAGCAGAATCTTAATACCATTATTTCCAAAGGAAAGAGAGATCAAGTTGTCTGAGAGCCTATTTGATTGCCAGGTTTTGCCATTTTGTTGGGAAAAAAATCAGTTATGCAAGGCAGAGCATGCCATAAACGCTGTTATGTCAGAGACAATTGTGTCGAATGGTAAACCCAAATGAACTTGCCGAGTCATGCGCTAGCTCAATTTGGGTGAGGAAGAAACATGACTTTGAAGGCTTCTGAATCAATCCCCAGTTCAAATTAAATTTAGAAGATCCTGTGAAGCTTCAGTATGTAGCTCCATTTACAACTTGCACTTAAGGTCCAGGCAAATGTTTCATTTAGAAGAAATTGAACGAGGATTACAAACCACAGAACATTTTCAGAGCTAGCTTTTGTGTCATTACAGTCAAATCACAGCCCTTCCATCTTATTTCTGTGAGGTTGAAGCCTGTTTCTGATGAGACAGGTAAGACTGGAGTGTTGTTACTACACATGCCCGAGGATTTTTAAAAATCCTCCCTTGCTGCTTTGCCCAGGTGTTTACAGCTCCCAAATGACTTGGACATGTCCAGACCCCTATCATTTGTTATTTTAACATTACTTAGCTGATGTTTGGGATATCATGTAGCCCATCCAGTGACTGTCTTCTTTTTCAGAAGATACTGATTAGGAAAGGGAAACCTGCCCCCCCCCACCAGCACATGGCTGCAATATTCACACATGCTTGCTACGTATCAGATTACACAGAAAAATGGTCCCAGTTGCTAGATTAGGATTTCTAAGCAAACAAAAAAATATGGTACATGGTTTCGTTTTCATACCAGCTGCAAGAAAAACAAAGAGCGAGGCCTTTTGCCTCAGCTATTAAGTGTGTGCATATGCGCATACATGTGTGTGTGTGTTTTGGGAGGAGAGGTCTATCAGGTGAAGAATCAACTTTTCTGCTGGCATTAGTTCTCAGAGCTCGAAGTTGTATTTGAGAGCCATCTAAAACCAATGGTTTTCTCCACCTTTTAATGAGCTCCGGGCTTCTCCAAGACTTCTTCCAAATCTCTGAATTTTTGCTTGCAGAAGTGGGGCTTACTACTACAAGTGTTCATCATGGGAAAATGAGCCAAAATTACACACAGAACTCATCAAAACTGCTTCCAGAATGCTGAACCAAAACCAGGATATTGAATTGAAACTAGTCTCTCCCACTAAAAAGTCTGTGTTTCATTTCATACCTTCTGCACTGGGCAGGCTCGCCTTTCAGGGCAGAGGAGCAGCTTATTTCCCTGAATAGCACCAATTAGACCCCAAGAGGAGAAAGACCTTATATTATTAATTAACTCTGTTGGCAATAAAAGAAAATGAGAACAGTGCACTTAAGTGCATCCCCCCACTCACCAATCAGGTCCTCAAAAGGGGAAAAAACCCTTCCCTGACAATCAGCTTTGAAAACATTTGGAAGGGAGACTTCAATCACAGGCTGCAATTCAAAAGACATATCCCAGGAAATAAGCACTATTGAATAACATGGGACTTACATTTGAGGAGACCTGTTTAGGACCCCCCCCCCCATGACCATTTGACTACTTTGCCTTTTCAAAAACAATCCCAGCTGTCCCCACAGCAAAAGGAAAACTTATGGGGGAAACACAAGGGGAATGGGATTCAGCCAATTATTCTGCCTGCTGGGCGATGGGAAAGATTGACAGCGAGAATGGCCAATTTTTCAGAGAAATGCTCAGCATCAAAAGGAAGGGTTTGGATTTGCCCCTTATTGTGGAAACAAAGATCAAGGAAACATGAAACCAACAGACAACAGCAGAATGCAAAAGTAACAAGTTATTGGGACTATAGAAAAAGAAAAAAGTGAATGTAAAACAGGGTGGTGTTTTACACTTTGGTGTACTGCTGTCCTACTTGGGAACATGCTGTGCCACTGCTCTACTCAGCAACACTCGCTTTCTACAGGTCCATTGTTGTGAGTGTGCATGTTATTGTGCTTGAGGAAAAACTCAGCGGATCAGTTGTTTAGACCAAGAGGGGGACTAATGGTTGATGCTGATTTTGGTTAAGCATGAAAACAGCTGCCCTAGACCCTCGTTTACCTACCCACCTCTGAAAAGAACAGTATGTGTTTGTGCATGTGAGACCAAAGTGTGCATAATGAACTGAAACAAAAAATCCCGAACAGATCAGTTCTGAACCTGGGCCTACCCTGTTGGAACAAACTAATAAAGCAACGGTATTGTTTCAGAACCCCCAGAACCAAAACTAAAACTTTTTGGATGCACACCTCTACTTACTACCTGTATACTCAACCATTTCCCATCATGTCTATCAAGAACATTGACTGGTTAGATCCATGAGGAAGTGGAGAGGCAGTGGAAGCATTGGGAAGGCTGGTCCTTAAAAGCCTGGTATTAGTTTAGTGGCAAATTGACATGTTGCCAATCTCACTTCCAAGGCATAGTAGCAGCCCAACTCTAGATGATGCTAGTTATTTGGCTCCATTTCAGTTTTATTTCTGACTTGGAAATGGGCTAGAAAATGCATTAGATGCCTTGATACACAACCTGCACCATAAAGTAGATGGGAAAAGATGACCCTGTTCAGTCTTCTGGTTCTCTCAACAACTTTTAATGCTATAAACTATGGTATTCCACCTAGATCATCTAAATGAGTAGGGATATGAAAGAAAGAAGGAAGCACCACACTAGCTCTATTCAGACAACCTGTCTACTTGTAGACAGTAGGCACCATGTGGATGATTGCCAAGTCATCTGCACAGAGTAAACACATGGAGAAAATGTCTGCACATATGCTTCCTCCCTAAGGTCAGTGGCATTACTTTCCGAATGTTGGTGATCACAGAAAGGGTGTATATGCACAGACACTTCCTCCACATGTTTGCACCCATGCTCATGATTTGGTGATCATGCAGAGGCAGAGGATAGAGCCAGCAAACTTGTACCAACTCTCCATTCCCACATGGTCAGTCAGTATGCTGATGGGTCCTCTTTACGGTTAATGTGTCAATATCATGTGGCAGAAAGATTCTAGAAAGTGGTGCAAGGAGTTTACTTTTTCATTTACAAGGCATTCATAGGGGGCTCTATATTGATTAACTCAAGTAGCCTCCGATGGAAAGAAATTTTTAGCATTTGCAGCAAAGCAAGAAGACTCCTCAGTACCACTTAAATAATTGTGTAGTTGCAGAGTAAGAAAGAAATTTTCTCTCTTACAAGCATAGTATGGAAGGTTGGGCAGAGGCAGCTCTTCTCCCCTTCACATTTTATTTTCACAATGCTTGCTGAAATTCCTGGTAAATATTTGTTTTGTTTTTACGGAGGGACAGTATGTCAGAACATTATAGTGAGATTAGCCCTTTTCCCCTTTACGCACTTCCAACCTTCCTACCCATTTCTCTAATGCACACGCACATTTAAAAAAAACCTTTATGCTTGGTTGGGATTGTATCATCATCTCATTAAAACTTTGCCATGCAAATGTATCATAAGTGTTGCCTGAAGATTTCTGCCTCATGCAAAATTTAGCTTAAATTCTTCTGGCATCAAATACTTTCTTATGCACAAATCTTCTGTTTGCTTTGCTGACGCTCCTTCTTAGTTGGCTCTCATGGTGATTCATTATCTCGTGATATAGATTTCCAAGTATCATCTTTGCATTGATTTTTATATCTTTAATAACCTCTCCACCGAAGATGGCTCCACTTGGTGTCATTGATCGCATCAAAAATTCAAGGCTTACAGAAATACTAGAGGGCTAATTGGTAGCAGAACATTTCAGACTTAATCTTAATGCAGTCTTAATCTTCTGCACTAAACCTACCAGAAGGTTTACTCATTGAGGCTAAAGGGAGAGTATGCAATAGAAAGTTACTTGGTGTGAGGCAGACAACGCACAAAGAAAATCCAGATAACTAGATGAGTATCGTTAAAATCAAGTTGCATCAACCTTTAAACCCTGGATTATTAATGTTTCTCAACCCTAAACCACTTGTCTTCCTAGAACTATAAAAGTATAATATTTGCTATCAGGCAAAAGACTTTTAGCTAAATGTCCATTCAGAGGGTTAAATGTGCTCAGATAGATTGATTCACCATTACACTTAGGATTTCAACAACAGCATAAGAACTATTCTGTGAGGACTAAACATATTCTGACCAACATGTTTGAAAGCCTGTAGTGTTGAGTCCTCGTGAGAGGTTCTGCAGTTCCATTTAGATGCCTCTGGCCTGTTTGGTAAAACGTTAACTCTAACTGTGGATGTCAGTGTGTTTATGAAGCGGCTACATTTAGAGCTTTTGATCTGACATTCAGTTTTCAGGGAAGACTTGCTGAATTTAGAGGTTCATTGCTGGTGCAGGAAGACTATTGGTGCAAATAGAACTGCTCATCTGCTAGGGCATCCTATGGAGAGGGAAGCACCACTGAATATATTATAGACCAAAGAAGTGTTAAATTTCCACAGGTTTGTTACTCTCTGACATTCTTTGGACTAACTTATAAATCCTCTTTAATGAATCTAGGCCCAGCCAGATTTCACACTGGCTCCAGGTGTGAATGCTGGAATGAGTCAACGGCAAGAGGAGTTCCTGAAAGAGTACCACAAAACAGCCAAATTAGCTGTCATGGCCTATTCATATATTCTTTAATTAAGAGATGGGTTTTCATCCTACCATTCATGTTGTATATTCAATGCTTTGAGTATGTCAGCAAAAACGTCTTTTGGCAGAGATTTAAAAAATCCAGAGCAAAGAAAGAATCATTCAATAAAAATAAGATTTATTCAGGAAAAAATAGCTGTGTCAGGCATATCAAAACAAACATAAAACAGCATTCTGAATATACATCCTGTTCTCTCCCTGTCTTAAATGTTCTGGAATCAAATTTTCTTGATTGTTGCTAGTAGCAGTTCAAGCTGGGTGTATCTCATGGGCACAGTCCATCCAAATTTAAGCACGTTTATCCCATTCAAAACCACTTCTCTGTGGATGGATCATGGCCCAACAGAAAATTCAAATCCTGATGGACAAAAAAATTATGTTTGGGAAATATCATTAGTAGGATTAGCTGGAGTGAAAGTCAGTGTGGCATAATTGTATGAGTAATGAAACATGAATCGCATTTCATATCCTAGCTCAGCCATTGAAACTAAATCTCAGAAAGGATTCCTTATTTCTGAGATTTAGTTTAATTTTTTAAGTCTAATAGTAGCTAACCAAGATGATACATGCATAAATTAAATGTGGTATGTAACTACATTAACTAGTATAGGAAAGTGTTTTCATGGATATATGCTTATATTTCTTTGCATCAAATGAAATGGTTTGCGACTTTCATGTATCTAGATTTTTTTAACAATGGGAAGAAATAAATGATTGCAATGGAGAAGTTAAGCTTGATTACTATAAGTCCAGATTCTTCCATATATATGATAGACTCTCATGCATACTGAGGCAGGGGCCAAGAGATCACCATTCTGTGGGCTGTGAGGCAAATAGAATTATGTGAAAGCAACAGATACCACATTGTCCAGAATATCTGCACTTTTTACAAAGTTGCCAGCAAAAATTGAAGTGTTTGTAAATAACTGTGTCTGGAGAAAAGCGGTCCCATTCCCCAGTGGGGGCTGGGAGCTTTTAGCATTGTATTTCCACCCTGAGCAGCAGTGGAAGAATTTTTTTTTAAAATCATGTGTAGTATCATATCACTTCTGGTAAAAAGCTGAATGTGACATTGGGTAGTTTTAGGAATCACCAGAAATTCAAGATTTTACTATAGCATTTCCAGTTATTCCCAGAGCTATCCAGATCTCTTCTTCTTTTATTAAATCAAAAATGATGTAATGTTGCCCCCATGTCCCTGCCCACAGCCCTCCTACCTGGCAGCCCTACTGGGTTAGAAACTGAAGAGTATCTAAAGACATCACTTCCAGGTTTACTGGAAGCAACTTAAGTATCTTGGCACAATGATAGCATGGCAGGCCTCCCCTTACAATTCCTCCTGGGGATTGCCAACTGTGGCCTGACAATGCTGGTTGTATATAATCACAACTAGGGTTGGCACTAGAGGTGGGCATGAACAGCAATACAAACGAAAAAAGCCACGAGCAGCCCGATCAGCTGTTCGTGAGCAAGCCATTCATGAGGCGCAATTTTAAATGAAAAAGTGGTCATTACTCTTGTTCTTGCGTTCATCCACTGTTCGTGAAGCCAGACAGTCAGGTGCCTTCAATAAATTCCCTTGGCAACAGAGACCAGGACTGCCTGAACTCTGTCTGCACTCCTTCTGTTGCCCTGGAAACCCAAACTAAGACCAACTTAGCTTGATGGGCAGGTCTTCCTTCCAAATGTGGTTGTAACCAAATTGGTCACATGGGAGCAAAGATCGGGGGGGGGGGTGTTCTGTAGCCATGGGAACTCCAATCTCATCTCTGCAAACCCTGTTAGGCAGTTCTAACTGCCAACCACAGTCTTCCTGTGTTGCTCTATGGGACTTCTGGTTATAAAAGGAAGCGTGCTCCAAGCTTTGGCTTTCAGTTTCAGCAGGCAGTGGAGTGGGAGAGAACTGTTGCTAGCATTTTGGGATAGAGAGTGCATTGGCGATTGAATTTTTTGTGTGGGTTGGATAGGGATCTATGGTTCCAGGGCTGCTGCCAGGCCCTGGGGCCAAGCTCAGTGGCCACCTCTGCTGAGGGCTCACATTGATTGTTATTAGTGCCTGACTTGGTCAGGTATCTGGGAGTGCTGGGCTAGGGCTCTAGCCCCTCGCACTGGTTCCAGGGATGCTGCCAGGCCTTGGGGCCAAGATCAGTGGGCACCTTGACTGAGGGCTCACAGTGATTATTATTAGTGCCTGATCTTGTCAGGTATCTGGGAGTGCTGGGCTAGGGCTCTAGCCCCTCCCTCTGGTTCCAGGGCTGCTGCCAAGCCCTAGGGCCAAGCTCAGTGGGCACCTTGGCTGAGGGCTCACAGTGATTATTATTAGTGCCTGATCTGATCAGGTATCCGGCAGTGCAGGGCTAAGGCTCTAGCCCCTCCCTCTGGTTCCAGGGCTGCTGCCAGGCCCTGGGTCCTTGCTCAGTGGGCACCTCGGCTGAGGGCTCACATTGATTATTATCAGTACCTGATCTGGTCAGGTATCTTGGAGTGCTAGGCTAGGGCTCTAGCCCCTCCCTCTGGTTCCGGGGCTGCTGCCAGGCCCTGGGGCCAAGCTCAGTGGGCACCTCAGCAGAGTGCTCACAGTGTTCTCCTTTTCTTTCCTCCTTAATTCTTGTTTACTGGCACAATGAGGCTTCAGGTGGGGGCCAAGGGTGGTCATGGGGGGAAGTGCAAAGATTGTTCCAGTTGCCCCATGGGAAGCAGTACTGGGTGGGGCTCGGGGGCAGCAGAAACTACTGCTTCCCAAGATTCAGCTGTGGGGGCTGTGGGGGAGGCCAAAGAGGACTTGCTGCTGGGGGAACCGGATCTCTTTAAATTTTTTGTTGAGGGGGAGGGGGAGGGATCCGTGGAGGAATGGTTGGGGTTCGATGAAGCATCCATCCCATCCCCATCCCAAACTCTCGGCACTGTCTCTGCCTGCAGTCCACCCCTCACTCCGTCTTCCGGTGCCAGCTCTGCAGCACAGCCTATAACCCTTTGTCCTCCCTCCCCTGGATCAGTTTAGTGGGCCACGGTTCAAACTCTCTGTATGGAGGCACTTTCGGGCCCTTCCAAATGACCCTTGTGTGGTGTGGTGCTGTGTCTGCTATAGCCTGGTGTGCAGGCCAGGGGCAAAGACCCGAAGCACCTGTCATTGACAGTCCTGAGTAGGCACCTGAAGACGCACCACCTGAGCCTATGGTCTCCATCCTCACCCAGTGAAACATCCAGCGGGGGGAGAAAGAGGGCTACCTGCTCTTCTGACCAGGGATCAGTGGGAGGGTCACCAGAATCCACCCCAAGCAAGAAGCTTTGCCCCGACGCTGCTGGTGGTGGGAGCAGAATGGTCAGGCAGGCCACCCTTGTGGAGGTTGTTCCCTCGGGGTCAGAGACAGTGCCTCTGAAAAGGGTGAGGTCGAGGGTTCAGGAGGTGGGCATTCATGTCGTGGCAGAGACAATTGCCCTACAAGGATTCCCCCTATCCATTGTGGAGGGCATGGGCTTCTGCAGGCTGCTTCAGCATTTCGCCCCATGGTTCTCCATGCCGTCACGGCGCACCGTTGGCCATCGAGTCCTGCCTGCCCTCTACCAGTCTGTGTGAGACATGATGCTCGGGGAACTGTTGGCTGCCAAAAGCCATACTGTACAGTTCACGGCAGACCTCTGGAGCATCTGCCATCATGGCTACCTTGGCATCACTGCCCACTGGTGGCAACCAGAAGACCTCCGCCACCCCAGGCCAAGAACTGGCACTCAAAAACAGGTGCCATGGTTGACACCAGGTTACAGGGTAGTTCTTCTCCAGGTCCGGGGGATGGACGATGTTCATACTAGGAAGGGCATCGCCACCATGATAAAGGCGGTTCTGATGAAGTGGACAGCCACGGGGAAAGGGTTTGTCCGTGGCTTAATGGTGATGGATGCGGAAAACAACATGTTGGCCGCCCTGAAAAAGGCATCCCTTCCGGGCCTGGTGTGCATGGTGCACAAACTGCACCTGGTCATGAGGGATGTTCTTCGGCTAGCAAGCAAGCCAATGGACAGCTGGGACAAGGGAACTTTGTGGATGCGCAAACTGCTGGACAGCTGCCAGTGCATTGCTTCTGACTTCTCCCACAGCACCAACTCTTCCCGTGAGCTGCTCCAGAGGCAGGGGGAGGGGGTACCCTGAACACCACCTTTATCAGGACCTGCCCACGCTGGAACTCCACCTACAATATGTTAAGTTGTCTGGTGGAGCAGAAGGGCCCATTGCAGGACATTCTGTCATTGCCGGGCATTCTGAAGAAGGGCGAGGAGCTCTGCCTCAGCTCCATGGAATGGAGAGTCCTTGCCCAGATGTCCCACTTGTTGAAACCCTTTAATGGGGTCACCGAGCTCTTGTGCTCTTACGAGGCCAGCCTGGGTCTGGTCCCCCTGATCCACAAGCTCAACCAGTTCCTGGCCAAGGAGCTCGAGCACGAGCAAGAGCTGCTCCACAGGATCAGAGACTTTGTGAGGAGGATGCAGGCATGTATGGCCAAGCGCTTGCATCCTCAGCACCACGAGGTGCCGTATCAAATGGCCTCCCTCTGTGACCCCCATATCAAGGGCAGCATCGCCATGCGGGAAGGCGAGATGCAGTGCTGGAAAAAGGAGCTCCGCAAGGCGGTGCTCCGTTTCCAGGCAGAGAAGGCAGGACAGAGGAAATTGGGCAGGGCCGAGGGCCAGGCGGCAGAGAAGGAGGAGGGAGAGAAGGTGGGAAGAGAGCCACAGCAGCAGAGACCCACCCAAACATGTCCAGTCAATCTCTGGGCCTCATTGGTGGGCTTTGTGCTTGGCTGCAGCACAGTGGGTGTGTCTCTCGCTATGGAGGACTCATCAGGGGCCATGGTGCGAGAGTACCTTGTGGAGCCCACTGAGCCCTCCCCAGTCCAACCCATTAGAGTATTGGGTGAGTAAATCTTCTGTACGGCCGGACCTGTCCATCATGGCAACCAGCATCCTGCCCTGCCCTCCCACCAGCATGCAGAGCGAGCGGGTTTCTCCTACCTGGGAAACCTCTTCTGTCCCTGCCGCACATTTCTGCACCCGGACCTGGTGGACATGTTGACCTTTGTTAACCTACACCTGCTTGGATATCCCTCCCTGGACCTGGACCTACCTGGGCTCTGAGCCACCCCAGTCTACTGTGGTTCTAATCTAGGCAAAGCTCCTCTGCAGCAGCCTCAAGATCTCTGGCCTGCTGACTGGCTCTGGGGCAAAGCTACTTACTGCTATTACGTGTCCTGTGGCTGCTCAGGTCAGGTTTTTGTGAGTGGTGGTGTTATCCTCTAGCCCCCCTCATTTCCTGGGGCTGCTTCACTGTCGGGTGCCAAGCTCAGTGGGTATCTTGGATGAGGGCTCACACTGGTTATTATTAGTGCCTGTCCTGCCTCTGCAGGGAAGGTGTGTCTAAGTGGTGGGGTGCTGCTCTAGTCCCCCTCAGTTCTTGGGGCTGTGCCAAGGTCCAGAGCCAAGCTCAGTGGGTTTCTCGGATGATGGCTCGCAAATGTTTGGGTCTTCCCAGTCCTGCTCCACAACACAGCCGGTAACCCTTTGTCCTCCTCTCCCTGACAAGCTCCCGTCCCTCTTTCAACCTCTCTCTCTGGATGGAACCACTCTGACCCTTGCCAACAACCTCTCCTGTCCTGTCCATCCTGTCCGTTCTGTGAAGGCAGGAAAGTGGGTCATGTCAGCTGCCACCACTTTTGGATCTTCCCTGTCCTTCTCCACAATGCGGCTGGTAACCCTTTGTCCTCCTCTCCCTGACAAGTTCCCGGTCCCTCTTTCAACTTCTCCATCTCTGGATGGAACCACTCCAACCCTTGCCAATGACTTCTCCTGTCCTGCCCATCCCATCCTTTCCGTGAAGGCAGGAAGGTGGGTCATGTCTGCAGCCACTGCTTTTGGGCACAAGAGACACCTCAGCTGCTGTGGCACATGTAATTGTGCAGTATGGTGGCCCCTGTCAATGGAACCTGCTGTCCCCTCTGAACAGGGGGGAATGGGTCCCGGCCATGACTCCCATCCTTTCCGTGATGACAGGCAGGTCGGTCATGTTGGCAACAGCCTCCGCTTCGAAACAGGAGGGGCGGACAAGTGTCTCTCCAGCAGCAGTCTACGTATTCCTTCAAGGTGGATCCCGTCACCCGGGGTACTTAGTTTGGGCTGAGTGTCCTCTCGGCTCCACCGTGTCTGGCTGGAGGGACCCACATTTGCATCAGCCTTTGCTGCAATGCCGTCTTCTGTAGGGTGCTGAATAGACTGCCACATCCATGATGGCAGGCTGGTGGGTGATGCTGGGGGCAGCCCACAGCTCCCCAAGTGGGCACCTACCTGTTTGCCCACAATCCCCTTTCCTAGGGGAACTGATGCCTCCCCCATGACTGGGGGGGAAGGCATCCTCCACCACCTCGACTGCCAGCATGTGAGCCTCTGCTTCCACACGTTAGGGTCGGGCACCACCTCCCACCCTTGGTTCTTTCTCTCCAAATGCCTAATGACAGGACAACCAAGATATTTATGCAATCCCCTTGTCTCCCCAATTATCTATCGAGAAAACTATCTATCCCATGTGCCTAACCGTCCAATGCTCCATGTCCAGCCGGTGTGTTTTGGCGACAATAGCCTCTGCACCATGTGAGGTATGGACAACAGCATCGGCCCCGATGCCATGATGTTCCCATCTGGTGAAAGTATGTTGGTGTCTCTGAACCACCAGGGTGTGTGTTTGTGTGTGCAAGGCCTCCACGTATGCCACCATATCTTGCTGGAGACTTTTCTTTGCAGACTGTTGCTGGGTCATTTGGTTATGCGGTGGCCGCCAACATGACCCACCTTATGGCTGAGCGGAAAGTAGCCTCTGTGAGGCCTGGTGGGTAGGCACATGGGAGGTGCCGCAGGCGAGCAGCCAACCCCCCCCCCCGCTCCCTAGAGGGGAGGCGGCCCACCACTGCCTCCCCGAGCCTGCCAGGCCCAGCAGCCGCCGACATGACCCATCTTAATGGCTTCCAGAAGGCAGCCTTTCTGAGGCCTGGCAGGCAGGCACATGGGGGGTGCCACCGGTGAGTGGCCAAACCCCCCACCCCTGAGAAAGGGAGGTGGCCTACCACCACCTCCCCGAGCCCGCCGAGCAGAAAGTAGCCTATGTGAGGCCTGGTGGGCGGGCACATGGGGGGTGCCACCAGCAAGCAGACAAGCCCCCTGCCCCCGAGAAAGGGAGGCAGCCTGCTATGGGGTTTTGAGTCCACCACTTGTAAACAGGGCCAAAGTCAACTGATGGCTCCAATTGTATCGAATGGGAGTTTCCTGGGGGTGTAATGTATAATTCCAAGAGCCGTATTGCAATCTTGACCAAACTTTGGTGATGACTGGAGGAGAGCCTGCTGAACACTTCCTGTGAATATGGGCTCTCTAAGTCCCAAGGGGACTGTTCTGGCCCCCACAAACAACGAACCAGGTCTATTTGCCTCTAGTTGGTGGTTAACAAGCTTTTGTTTCTCTTTTGGTATTATTGTGAATTTTGTCTCTTGGCTAGCTGTCCTTTAAGTGATCCTCCAAGGTGTGGCTGATTATTTTTAAAATTTCTATGTAATTAAATAAATTAATGTTTTGCTACTGAATACAGTATTACTTTTTCAACTCAGCGTGTAAATTGTTTAACACTATAGTCTACAATGGTTCAGGAACAATAACAGTTCCTTATAACAGGATGTCAAACATTCTAATAAATCTCAATTTTCTACCTCATGGGTTGTTAACTGCATTCAATGCTAATCAAGTTGCTGGCCCTCAGTATGTTTTTACTTGTTATATTCTTGTTTTTGTATGGTACGGTGAGATTGAGGGAAAATGTAGTTCCTTCTTCTTGTTGTATATCCTCAGGTTTTGTGTATCCATTCAGGGATGGACAAGAATAGTGAAAGTCTGGAACCACTTAGCCCCTTTCTGCTAAGATTAGTTTTGATTTGAATTAGAATAAACTAAATAACAGGTAACAAGTGAGAACAGTCATGCAGCCTCTCATTACTTAACATCCAAGCAGGTTGAAATGTCTAGTGGGTTTTAAATATGATGGTATCCATATTGATCATTCTTTTTTAAAAAAAAATCCTAAGTACACTTGTATAGACATTCTGAACATGTTCCTAAATAAAAAGGAAATCTGAATGGGATCACAAATCCAGTGTAGTGCTTCAGAAATTCTTCTATGCTGGGTTACTTTTGAAGGTTAAAGTAGGAATGCTGAGACATTCCATAATATGTGTGGGTCAGGTGAACATGATGCGCTCAGCTTATAAAAACAGAAGCAGGAGATTTATGCAGATGTGTAGCAGCATCTGGATAGGATTTAGGATCTGCACCTGGACATCAAATGTAAGCAGAAGAAAAGCCCCTCCTGTTTGCCTAAAGCAGCAAGCTAAGAGTGGGCTCTGAATGGTGCTGCCAGATCAAACATTATCCAGATGTCTCTTGCATTGTCTCCTTTTCCACACATTGGTTTAGTATTTTCATTTTTCTTTGGTTTGTTAATGTTATATGCATGGAACTTGAGTGGTGGTGGTGTGGAAGTCAATGAAAATGAAGCAGAACTTGTAAACAGCTAAGTTCTAACCCAAGAGGTCAATTCCAGGGAGAACAGTTTGTTAACAGAAAGCGTGTTGTTGAATTTCCATTCCCCCCCCCCCGCCCAAAATTTGTGCATGTGTGGGTGTATTGGTATCAGGCATATCAATCTTATCTTTTAGCTAAACCTAACTGAAATGAAAGAAATCCTTGAGTATGATTTACAGCTTCCAGATTTCAAGAAGGGTGCCTGGTGAGATTCAGAGAGAATCTACATAACCCACACAAAAAGCCAGTTGAGAAAATTAATATTTTAACATATTTTTTAAAAGAAAGGCCATTCACAAGAATTACAAAGATTTCTTCTCTTGTTCATTGGTTTTTACTGCACAGAAAGTGGTAGAAAGCATCACTGAAGACATGAGAGAGAAGGGAGGGGCAAGTGATTAAGACAATTGTATCAGCAACTCCTCCTCCATCCCAGATATGACAATAACAATATCCCATTCACACCTGAAAGGCTAATGCTGCAATTGTATTGCAAGATAAACAAATCATCATAAGATTTGAATAGTAATGGAGGAATCTTGTCTGGATTCTGAAGAATCAATGAGTTAAAAAAATGTGTCATTAATGGACAAAACAGCTCAAGATGCCACAAGATGTCACCCATTTGTGCATTCAGTCCTCACAGCATGCAGAACTGCCATCTTAAAGTCAAAGGTCTAGTAAAAATCGCATTGGTTTTTTTTACTTCAGTTTCATTTCCCTCGTGGTGATAGTTGGGCTCCATTAACATATAATGTATATAATGGAAGGGTCCCCAATGTGGTGCCTGTGAATGCCATGGCCACTACTGACGTCTTTCCTGGCATCCACCAAGTGCTTTTAGAAAGTGGGAGGAGCCAGTGGGGCTTTTGCCTAGCAGGGCTTCTGATTGACGATTGGAGATCTGATTGGCTGCACAGATTTTTTTAAAAAAAATTTCTTCAGCAGCAGCTGCCACCATAGCACAAGGAACTTCACTGTGTGAATGATGGTAAGCTGAGTACATGCAAGAAAATATTTTAAAACTATGTGTTGATTTTAAAATGCTTCTTCCTGAAAAGCTGAGGAGTTACTACTTGATTTTTGCATAATCTCACTCTCTGATATTTTGAGGTTGGCTCTGCAGCCATATTGAGGTTGCACCTACCACTCCATAGCTCAAAAAAGACATAATGTATAAACAGGCTCACAGTTTCACTATTTTGCCTTCTGTATGTTATGGCAACAAGCATGAGGGTCAAATGAGTTGGGGGGGTCAGATTTTACCTCTACTTTGTGTTTAATTTGTGATCCTCAGTGATTCATGTGTTTAACCTCTGGGAAACTTACGAATCATCCTACTGATGACATTCAAAAGTATAATGCCTCTGAGCATGAAAGTTCCACTTTGAGTCTCTCTACATGATACATCTTACACAGAGACGCTCAAGTGTAGGGAGACACAATGTTAGCCTGGAAGCGCAGTTTAAATATCACATCTGTACATGAAGGTAGTTTTAAAAGACAGAGCCAGTGGAGATTGTTCCTCTGAGGCTTTATTAATTTCATCTTTGCATCCTTGAATGCTCACCTCCCCTTTGGGGAGGTGAAGATGAAATTAGCAAACTCTCTGAGAAGTGATCTCCACAGGCTCTATCTTTTTAAACTACCTCATATAGAGAGGTGAAATTGATAGAGCCTTCAGCTCTGTCTTTATAAACTACACTTCCCACTAACATTGCATCTCTCTACACTTGTGTCCCTGTGTAAGATGTCTCGTGTAGAGGGACTCTCCGTTTTAATGGGGAATAAGGGGAAAAAGTCGTGTATGGAGCTAAGATGAAGCAGGCAGAGGAACTTCAGGTGGGTGGAGTTATGTCAGGTATGAAAGAAGTGGCTTTCCAGCACAGGTACAAAATGTAGTAACGTGCTTGCTGGAGACACTAACTGTCACTGCAGTTCTCTGTAGTTCAATGTAAAGTGTAAAAAGCAGGTTCTAATATAGGGTATGAACACATTTCCCTTCTATTCACTTAAATTAAAATTGTATTGATTGCAGAATGATATGCAGATGACAAATTATCATGCAAAATCTATGTGTATCAGATTGAAACTACTTCTCAGAACAACTTTACATAGATTTGCTAGATATCACTAGACTCAAACCCAAGAGTAGATGTTGGCTAATTTATAGGACCTCATTAGGGATGTGCGTTTCGGCATTCAGAATGCCAAAAGAATGCCGAAACAAAAGTGTTTCGGCTTCTTTCGGGGAATGCCGAAAAGTTTCGGGGAATGCCGAAACGTTTCGGGTAACCGAAAGAAAAAAGCCGAAACGTTTCGGGATTCTTTCGGCTTTCTTTCGGCTTTTCAATGGGAAAATGCCTCCGTCTTCCTGGACGTCTGGGGGAGGCATTTTCCCACCGAATAAGCCCAAAATTGGTGGGGACCTTCCTCTAACCCTTCTCTAACAACCACCCAAGTTTCAGACAGATTGGACTTTGGGGGGCCAAGTTATGGCCCCCCAAAGCAGGTCCCCCCATCCTCCCATAAGAAAGCGAAGGAGCAGCATATTGTTAGCATGCTGCTGCTCATCTTTCTTCATTATTTCCTATGGGGAAAAAATGAAGAGGCAGGCTTCCTTTGCCAGGGGTGGCATTTTGCATGCAAAATGCCCCCTTACCCTCAGGGGCCCTTCTCCCACCCCTCCTCCCACCCCCCACCAAGGCTCAGCCTGATCCCACTTGGGGGGGCCATTTCATGGCCTCCCCAAGTAGGTGCTCTAATCTCTACCACTGACAGCTGGGGGAGGCTTGTGTTGCCAGGGGTGGCATTTTGCATGCAAAATGCCCCCAAGCCCTCAGGGGCCCTTCTCCCACCCTTCCCCCCACCCCCACCCAGGCTCAGACTGCTCCCACTTGGGGGGGCCATTTCATGGCCTCCCCAAGTAGGTGCTCTTTTCTCTACCACTGACAGCTGGGTAAGGCTTGTCTTGCCAGGGGTGGCATTTTGCATGCAAAATGCCCCCCAGCCCTCTGGGGCCCTTCTCCCACCCTTCCTCCCACCCCCCCACCAAGGCTCAGACTGCTCCCACTTAGGGGGGCATTTCATGGCCTCCCCAAGTAGGTCCTCTCAGCCCCTAAAGTCCACCCCTTACAGCCCCACACAAACCCAATTCCCCCCCAGCTGCCACACACAGACCCAAATCCCCACATTAGCCCCTCACAGACCCAAATCCACCCCCACCTGCCCCACACCCATAACCCCAGGAACAGGCTGGCAAAGGCCAGACCTCTCCCTTTGTTCCCTATGCTGGAAACTTCTAAACTCTCTTTCCCTGGGCAATTCTGCACAGCCCAGGGGCGCCACAATGGTGGGCACACTTCTGAGTGCCAGCTGGTCCCTGTGAAAGAGCACCTGAACCACAGACACCCTCCCTCAAATTCCCCCACCACCTACAGAGATGGCTGGCCAGCCAGCCCCATTGTTCCCTATGATGGGAACCAACTGCACAACAAAGAATAAAACAAGAACAACACAAAATAAAGTTTTAAATTTTTTTTTCTCCCTTCCAAAGTACAAGTAGGCAAAGCATTATGACACATTACACCAGCAGTCCCCCACACAGAAAAATTAAAACAAAACTCACTTAACATCGGAGAATCACAAAGCACAATTCCTGTCAAAAACACTTTATTTCTTGAACAGCTTTAGGTTACACAGCAGGGGGGAACACCAAAGGGCATGGCAGCACTATCTTACAAAAAAATAACACAACTCACTTAACATCAGAGAATCACAAAAACACAATTCCTGGCAAAAACACTTTATTTCTTGAACAGCTTTAGGTTACACAGTAGGAGGGCACAACAGGACATGATAGCAATGTACTACAAAAAATAATACAACCCACTTCACCGTTTTTGACAGCAATTGTGTTTGTGTGATTCTCTGATGTGAAGTGAGTTGTGTTATTTTTGTGTAGTACACTGCTTTCCTTCTCTGTGGTGCCTTCCTACTGTGTAACCTAAAGCAGTTACAGAAATAAAGTGCTTTTGATAGCAATTTTTGGGGTGATTCTTTAATATGAAGTGAGTTGTGTTATTTTTGTGTAAGATACTGCTTCCATGCCCTTTGGTGTTCCCCCCCTGCTGTGTAGCCTAAAGCTGTTCAAGAAATAAAGTGTTTTTGACAGGAATTGTGCTTTTGTGATTCTCTGATGTTAAGTGAGTTGTGTTATTTTTGTGTAAGATAGTGCTGCCATGCCCTTTGGTGTTCCCCCCTGCTGTGTAACCTAAAGCTGTTCAAGAAATAAAGTGTTTTTGACAGGAATCGTGTTTTGTGATTCTCTGATGTTAAGTGAGTTTTGTTTTAATTTTTCTGTGTGGGGGACTGCTGGTGTAATGTGTCATAATGCTTTGCCTACTTGTACTTTGGAAGGGAGAAAATAATTTTTTTAAAACTTTATTTTGTGTTGTTCTTGTTTTATTCTTTGTTGTGCAGTTGGTTCCCATCATAGGGAACAATGGGGCTGGCTGGCCAGCCATCTCTGTAGGTGGTGGGGGAATTTGAGGGAGGGTGTCTGTGGTTCAGGTGCTCTTTCACAGGGACCAGCTGGCACTCAGAAGTGTGCCCACCATTGTGGCACCCCTGGGCTGTGCAGAATTGCCCAGGGAAAGAGAGTTTAGAAGTTCCCAGCATAGGGAACAAAGGGAGAGGGCTGGCCTTTGCCAGCCTGTTCCTGGGGTTATGGGTGTGGGGCAGGTGGGGGTGGATTTGGGTCTGTGAGGGGCTAATGTGGGGATTTGGGTCTGTGTGTGGCAGCTGGGGGGGAATTGGGTTTGTGTGGGGCTGTAAGGGGTGGACTTTAGGGGCTGAGAGGACCTACTTGGGGAGGCCATGAAATGCCCCCCCAAGTGGGAGCAGTCTGAGCCTTGGTGGGGGGTGGGAGGAAGGGTGGAAGAAGGGCCCCAGAGGGCTGGGGGGCATTTTGCATGCAAAATGCCACCCCTGGCAACACAAGCCTCCCCCAGCTGTCAGTGGTAGAGATGAGAGCAGAGCAGCTACTTGGGGAGGCTATGAAATGCCCCCCCAAGTGGGAGCAGGCTGAGCCTTGGTGGGGGGTGGGAGGAGGGGTGGGAGAAGGGCCCCAGAGGGTTGGGGGGCATTTTGCATGCAAAATGCCACCCCTGGCAACACAAGCCTCCCCCAGCTGTCAGTGGTAGAGATTAGAGCACCTACTTGGGGAGGCCATGAAATGGCCCCCCCCCCAAGTGGGATCAGGCTGAGCCTTGGTGGGGGTGGGAGGAGGGGTGGGAGAAGGGCCCCTGAGGGTAAGGGGGCATTTTGCATGCAAAATGCCACCCCTGGCAAAGGAAGCCTGCCTCTTCATTTTTTCCCCATAGGAAATAATGAAGAAAGATGAGCAGCAGCATGCTAACAATATGCTGCTCCTTCGCTTTCTTATGGGAGGATGGGGGGACCTGCTTTGGGGGGCCATAACTTGTCCCCCCAAAGTCCAATCTGTCTGAAACTTGGGTGGTTGTTAGAGAAGGGTTAGAGGAAGGTCCCCACCAATTTTGGGCTTATTCGGTGGGAAAATGCCTCCTCCAGGTGTCCTGGAAGACGGAGGCATTTTCCCATAGAAAAAAGCCGAAAGAATGCCGAAAGAATCCCGAAAGTCGAAAGCCGAAAGAGATTCTTGTTTCGGCTTTCGGCTTTAACGATAGAGAATCTTCTTTCGGCTTTCTACTTTCGGCTATAGCCGAAAATTTTTGGCTTGCACACCCCTAGACCTTGTCAGGGCTTGCCGCGGCTGCCACTGGGCGTGGCACTGGGCGGTCTGCTCCTGACGTCACAGGGGGGCCAGGGACTCTGCAGGACCCTGCTCTGTGGAAGGAGGGGCGGTATACCTCACCCAGACTCCCTCTCAGTCCACTCGCTGGCCTGCTCAACCTGGCCTGCTTACCCTCTGCGTCCTCCTTCATCTCCTCCTTCCAGAACTCTCCTCCAAGCCTCCACCCTTGCATTCTACTGCTCTCACCCCACATCATCACTCCTCACTCACACCCACCACCCCAGAGCTCTTCCCAGCCACCCTTTATAGGGTTTCCTCTCTCTGCCCCGCCCTCCTTCTAGGCTTGTTCCTCCTCCTGACCGGGCCCAGCTGTGCGTCCCTCCAGGTGTTTCCCCCCAACCACTAATCCCTCCTGGGCTCCTTTGCTTTGCTGGTAGGGTGGGGTTGAGTGCAAGCCATCCCCAGCTGAGGGCTCCTTGGCCTTGCTCACGAGGAGCTGCCCCAGCCAGCCTCTGTGCTATTGAGCTTGCCTGGCCTTGCTCACGAGGAGCTGCCCCAGCCAGCCTCCGTGCTATTGGGCTTGCCTGGCCTTGCTCACGAGGTGCTGCCTTAGCCAGCTTCTGCGCTGCCAGCTCAGCAATGCTGGGTGGGGCTACCCATCTCCTCCCCCAGAACGCCTGTGGCAGCCCCCCCTGGAGAGGCTTGGCCTCTAGCAACTCCTGAGCCAGGCTGCTGTCTTCTAGCCATGGTGTGGCTCTGGGCTGTAGAGGCTGCTTCCTCTCCCTGCCAGGTAAGGGCTCTGCTTGGGTTGCTGCTGCTGCTGCTGCTGGTCCCACACTCCCCCTGCTGTGGCCCTTTCCCTCTGGCCTGCTTAGCCCCCTTTCTTCCCCCTGGAAGGTGGGACTGGCTGGTCTCTCCTTGCCCCCTCCACCCCTCTGAGGTTCTGGCCTTTTACCCCTTCCCCCTGGAGTAGGTAGGTTCTGGCCCTGGTTGCCGGCTTGGGGGGTGCGGTTGCTGCCACCCTTTTGTCCCCTGCTGTTCCCTCTTGTCAAGTCTGGGGGCTGGGGCTCAGACCCCGGACACACACACCCTCTTAGCCTGGACGTTGGCTCGGAGGGGCCCGGCTCGAAGAGGCGGGACATGAAATCCGCATCCAGGTGGTTGGCCCCCCGGCGGTACACTACGGAGAATTGGAATGGCAGAAGGGAAAGGTACCACCGCAGGATGCGGGGGTTGTGCTCCTTCATCCTGTGCATCCACTGGAGTGGCGCGTGGTCCGTCATTAGCGTGAACGGGTTGTTGGCTAGGTAATACCGTAGTGCTCCTATGGCCCATTTGATGGCGAGGGCTTCCCGTTCTACGGTGGCATACTTCTGCTCCGCGGGCTGGAGCTTGCGGCTTATGAACAGGATGGGTACCTTTATTCCTTCTTGCTCCTGCATTAGGACTGCCCCAAGGCCTGAGGCCGACGCATCGGTTGCCAATATGAAAGGCCGCTCAAAGTCCGGGTTCCACAGCTTTGTTGTGTCGGACAGGGCAGTGCGCAGGTCAGTGAAGGCAGCCACCTGTTCCGGGGTCCAGCTGAGACGATTGGGGCTGCCCTTCTTCAGACAGTCAGTCAGGGGGGCTGAGCGGGCCGCAAAATGTGGGATGAAGCGCCCATAATACCCCATGAGCCCCAGAAACCGCCTGAGCTGCCGCTTGGTTTGTGGTTGGGGCACGTCTGCGATGGAGGCCACCTTTTCAGGTGGTGGCCGGACCTGCCCTCCCCCTATCACAAAGCCCAGGTACCTGAGTTCCTGGAACCCCAAGTGGCTTTTCTTGGGATTGGCCTTCAGACCCGCTTTCTGTAGTGCCTTGAGGACCCTTTCCAGGTGCCGTAGGTGGGTGGGCCAGTCAGGGCTGAAGATGACGATGTCATCGATATAGGCCATCGCGAAGTCCCGACAGTCCCCCAGGACTTGGTCCACCAACCGCTGGAAGGTAGCTGCCGCCCCGTGGAGGCCGAAGGGCATGCGGCGGAACTGGAAGAGGCCCCGGGGGGTGGCAAAGGCGGTTTTCTCCCTATCCTCAGGGCGCACTGGTACCTGCCAATACCCCTTCGTCAGGTCGAGGGCCGACAGGTACCGGGCTGGCCCCAGCTGCCCGACCAGGACGTCCGCCCTGGGCATGGGGTAGGCATCGAACTTGGCCACTTTGTTCAGTTCCCGGTAGTCGATGCAGAAGCGGGTCGTCCCATCCGGCTTCGGCACCAACACTATAGGGCTGCGCCACTCACTCTGGGAGGGTTCAATGACCCCCATGCGCAGCATCTCCTCCGTCTCCTGGTTCACTGCCTCCCACTGCTTCCGGGGAATGGGGCGCCAGGTCGACTGGGCAGACTGCCCCGGCTGGGTTGGGATGGCATGGTGCACTAATTTTGTAACCCCGGGGCGTCTTGAAAAGACCCCGGGCACTCGCTTCCACAGGTCCTGCAGCTGGGCCTTTTGGGCAGGGTCGAGCTGAGGGTCCACCTGTGGTTCCTCGAACTCTGGGGCCTCAGCAGTCCATGGCAGCTCACTGTCAGGAAGCTCCAGGGGGTCCTCAGCCAGCCGGCACTCCTGGCTGTCCCGCTCATACCACCTCTTCAGCAGGTTCACGTGGAGCGTCTTCCTCTGACGTCGACGAGGCCCACACTGGACCTCATAGGTTGTGGGCCCTAATACTTTTGTCACCACATAGGGGCCTCGCCAGGGGTCCCCCTCCTCCCTGGGGAAAACTGTGCGGTGGACGAGGACCTTCTCCCCTAGCTGGAAGGTTCTCTGTCGCATACCCCGGTCGTACGCAGCCTTCTGTTGTGTCTGGGCATGGGCCAGCTGTCGGCCTGCTTCCGCTTGAAACTGCTGCACCCGCTCGCGGAGTTGGCTCACATACTCCTGGACTGGGGGAGCTGGGGGGCTGGCTTGGGGACCCCATTGCTCCACCAGGCGGGAGAGCATTCCCCATGGCTTCCGCCCGTACAGCAGTTCAAATGGGCTAAAGCCAGTGGAGGCCTGGGGGGTCTCTCGGAGGGCAAACATCAGGGGATCGATATACAGGTCCCACTGGTGAGGTTTGTCATGCATCATCTTTTTCAGGGCCTCCTTAACCGTCTGATTCAGGCGCTCTGCCAATCCATCTGTTTGGGGGTGGTAGGCAGAGGTGAACACCTGCCGGATCCCCAAGTTCTGACAGAGCTGACGCATGGCCTTTGCTCGGAAGGGCCCTCCCCGGTCCGTCAAGATTTCGCTGGGCAGCCCCACCATCGCGAACAGCTTGGACAGCGCCCGGACCACCCCCGGGGTCTGCATAGTTTTTAAAGGAATGACCTCTGGGAAACGTGTGGCATAGTCCACGATCACCAGGGCAAAATGGTATCCCCGGGGTGTGCGCGGCAGTGGGCCGATGAAGTCCATCGCTATCCGCTGGAAGGGCACCCCCATCACTGGCAGCGGGGAAAGAGGGGCCTTTGGCGGGCGTCTCGCTGCCACCCTCTGGCAGGTGGGGCAGGAGCGGCAGTGTGCCTTCACGTCTGCGTTCACTGAGGGCCAGAAGAAACGCTCGAGGATCTTCCTCAGGGTCTTGTGGTGCCCCAGATGCCCGGCCCATGCATGCTCATGGGCCGTGCGGAGGACTTCGGCCCGGTAGGCTGCTGGCACCAATAGCTGGCGGACCTCCCCCTGGCCATTTGGGGCGCGAGCTATGCGAACCCAAACCCCTCCTTGCTTCTCGATGCGAGGGAGCCGTTGGGCCCTCCGCTCATCCCGCACCTGCTCCTCCTCCCGAGCTGCTGTCTCTCGTAAGTGCTGCAAGGACTCATCTGCCCCTTGGGCATCGCGGAATGGGCGGTCTGCCGGGGGTCCAGCTGGGTCTTCAGCCCGTGGTTCTGCCCCTGGTCTGACAGAGGGACCCTCGTCTGGGTCGGCGGCCTCCTCCACTTGCAGAACTGGGGCGACTCGTGGGCCTGCCAACCCCCCTGCTGCCTCTCTGAGCAGCCTGTAGAACTCCGGGGCATCTCTTCCCAGCAGCATTGGGTGGGGTAAGTGGGCTACCTTGACGACCTCTATGCGACGGATCGCCCCCAGGTATTCCACCATCACCCAGACCGCAGGATACGGCAGGGTGCGGCCCATCACATCCGTCACCGGGATCCAGCGGTGCACTGGGGTGGCAGCTGGGACGAGTTGGGTGTGGATCGCCGAGACTGCACTCCCTGAGTCCAACAGGGCCTGCAGGCTCTGCCGGCCTATCCTCACGGTGGCGCACAGACTCTGTACCCTCTTGCCAGCTGGCGGGTTAATTTCCCAAGCCAACGCACATACCACGGGCGAGGAGGCTGTGGGGGCGCAGGCTTGCATCCGCTGCTCTATGGCTTGCATTAGCTCTGCCTGAGCTGTTTGGAAGGCAGCCTCCAGCTTCCCCCGTATCCTGTCCAAGCGTTCCTCCAGCCACAGTCTGAGGTCTGCTGGGGCGTCGGCGTCGGGATACATCCCTTCAATTGGCGCCTGCGTCGGAACGACTTTCCCCGTACGGGCCACCAACTTGTCAGGGCTTGCCGCGGCTGCCACTGGGCGTGGCACTGGGCGGTCTGCTCCTGACGTCACAGGGGGGCCAGGGACTCTGCAGGACCCTGCTCTGTGGAAGGAGGGGCGGTATACCTCACCCAGACTCCCTCTCAGTCCACTCGCTGGCCTGCTCAACCTGGCCTGCTTACCCTCTGCGTCCTCCTTCATCTCCTCCTTCCAGAACTCTCCTCCAAGCCTCCACCCTTGCATTCTACTGCTCTCACCCCACATCATCACTCCTCACTCACACCCACCACCCCAGAGCTCTTCCCAGCCACCCTTTATAGGGTTTCCTCTCTCTGCCCCGCCCTCCTTCTAGGCTTGTTCCTCCTCCTGACCGGGCCCAGCTGTGCGTCCCTCCAGGTGTTTCCCCCCAACCACTAATCCCTCCTGGGCTCCTTTGCTTTGCTGGTAGGGTGGGGTTGAGTGCAAGCCATCCCCAGCTGAGGGCTCCTTGGCCTTGCTCACGAGGAGCTGCCCCAGCCAGCCTCTGTGCTATTGAGCTTGCCTGGCCTTGCTCACGAGGAGCTGCCCCAGCCAGCCTCCGTGCTATTGGGCTTGCCTGGCCTTGCTCACGAGGTGCTGCCTTAGCCAGCTTCTGCGCTGCCAGCTCAGCAATGCTGGGTGGGGCTACCCATCTCCTCCCCCAGAACGCCTGTGGCAGCCCCCCCTGGAGAGGCTTGGCCTCTAGCAACTCCTGAGCCAGGCTGCTGTCTTCTAGCCATGGTGTGGCTCTGGGCTGTAGAGGCTGCTTCCTCTCCCTGCCAGGTAAGGGCTCTGCTTGGGTTGCTGCTGCTGCTGCTGCTGGTCCCACACTCCCCCTGCTGTGGCCCTTTCCCTCTGGCCTGCTTAGCCCCCTTTCTTCCCCCTGGAAGGTGGGACTGGCTGGTCTCTCCTTGCCCCCTCCACCCCTCTGAGGTTCTGGCCTTTTACCCCTTCCCCCTGGAGTAGGTAGGTTCTGGCCCTGGTTGCCGGCTTGGGGGGTGCGGTTGCTGCCACCCTTTTGTCCCCTGCTGTTCCCTCTTGTCAAGTCTGGGGGCTGGGGCTCAGACCCCGGACAGACCTCATCTTTTTATGTTGCATTATGGTTCGCACACACAGGAAAGAATATATGTAAAAACATTATGAGGATGCATAATGTATGCTAACTGTCCCATGAACTAGTTTACTGCAGCCAACAAAATGAGTCTCCACATTTGTGGATGAGCTGGACATGCGTATGATAGAAAATCGGGTTTCCTGACTCTGATGTTCTGATCTCTTCTCTCTCTGATGAAGGCAATGGCATTCTGCACCTGCTGAGAGATGTTCAGTTAGTCTGGAGGTGTGGATAAAAACAATCCCATGTAAACCATGGGAGATTTAATATCTGGAACTCAGCACTGCTTAGGAGTCCAATACTTGTCAGGGATGCTTTAGGCTCATCCTGCATTGGGCAGGGGTTAGACTAGAAGGTCTGTATGGCCCCTTCCAACTCTGTGATTCTGTGATTACACACTTGAGATCAAAGTAATGTAAATATTGTTGCAAAGAAAATGCCAGGGATAGTTGTTATAGGTCTTTTTTCAGTAAAAGACTCATAATATGAGCAATTACTGATTGACATATGTTGCAAAATTGACCTACCTTCCCCTGAACTCTACACAAGCTCCAGTTCAAATGGAAAACTCCATATAATGTAAAGCTCTTTAACAAGGGTGAAACTGTACTTCCTACTCTCTCTCTCTCATGCACACACACAAGTACACATATGTCCCCCTGTTCCACTCTCCTTTGTAGTCCTCCTGAATGCAGAAAAGAATCTAGGAAATCTGGGCAGTCTATCAGTTTGCCATGCTTCATTTTAGCTAATCCAAACATCTAGCACAGCAGGGGGAAAACTGCTGTATGTAGTGAAACATGAGCATGAATAATTAAAACTCTGTTATTAATTGATACAGTTCCTGCAGGAGAAGTCTAGAAGGCATTTTTGTGTGGCTTGACATTTTACAAGCCGCTTTCTCTCTTTCCAGCCAGGGCCAGCCTTTCTATGCGTGTTGCTCATTACCATATACCTTTACATGAGAGGTGCCTCGTTATTGTAAGTTGGTAAATAGTTCCTTTTCACATTCCCTGAATGGCTGAACAAAAGGAGAGTTCAAGAAGGTTCACAAGATGACAAGTATTCATCTGTCAAATAAAGGACAGAGCCCCCTCCCCCAAAGATTTTTTTGCATTAAAAAGTCTGTTCAGAAAAACATTAAATGCCAAATGTCAAGGGCCAATTCACATGTTCATTTTCGTATGGTAGCACCTTGAAGTCAGCTGTCTGTTCCTGGCTAGCTGGTCAGTTGCACTTTCAATTTGCAATCTTTGGAACCCCTTCAAAAATAACTTTTGCAAAAGTGTGATCCTGTACATGGCAGTGACATACACTCCTAGCAAGACCTGGAATAGAAAATACGGAATGTCATACCATTAGTATGTTGCAGCTCGTAGTGGCTTTTGTCTCAGTGATGTTTCAGTAATATGATATAATTACTAATATAATTACTTTCATTCTAATGTTCTGATTTCCTTATCCCCCTTTTTGTCCCAAGCTACAGTGAATTGCTTGGAATATCCCATGGGAGAATACTTCTGTTATGTGGTTGGTCCTTTGTGGACTTTGGCTGTGATGAACAGTAGCATCATTATGCTCTTCCATGGATCTGGTCAGCAATATAACAACAACAACAACAACAACAACAACAACAACAACAATCGATTTATATACCGCCCTTCAGGTCAACTTCATGCCCACTCAGCTGTGACTAACCCAAGGTCACCCAGCTGGCTTCAAGTGGATTATATATGTGCATTAACTTGTGGTTCATCTAAGTGTGCAATCTGGGGTCTGCATAGACCTCAGAATCAGAGCAATAAACCAGGCATCCGTGGGTATCAGTCCCACTCTTTCTTTCTCTAGGCATTATATAAGGGGGTCCTATTTTTCTCACATTGCTGCCTTCAAAGGTTTCCTAAACTTTTAAACTCAGTTTTTGCTTCAGTACAAAGAATTGCACAAACCTGCCACTTCTAAAAAAGAAATCCTCTTAGTTAATTTAGTTATTACATTTGCCCGCTCCCCCAACCATGCCAACAGCAGTCTATTGAAATCTACCATCAGTCACTGGTCATGTATTGTCGAAGGCTTTCATGGCCGGAGAACGATGGTTGTTGTGGGTTTTCCGGGCTGTATTGCCGTGGTCTTGGCATTGTAGTTCCTGATGTTTCGCCAGCAGCTGTGGCTGGCATCTTCAGAGGTGTAGCACCAAAAGACAGAGATCTCTCAGTGTCACAGTGTGGAAAAGATGTAGGTCATTTGTATCTACTCAGGAGGGGTGGGGTTGAGCTGAGTCATCCTGTAAGAGTTTCCCAGGGTGTGGAATGCTAATGGCGGGAGGCTTCACTGTATCCTGAGGAGGTTCTTTTGCATATGGATTGGTACTTGATGTGCTAATCTTCTCTGCAGGGCTATTGTTGGGGATAGAATGTTTTGTTAGCCTGGTGTTTTTCAGAACTGGAAACCATGCTCTGTTCATTCTTAAGGTTTCTTCTTTCCTGTTGAAGTTTTGCTTATGCTTGTGAATTTCAATGGCTTCCCTGTGCAGTCTGACAAAGTAGTTGGAAGTGTTGTCCAGTATTTTGGTGTCCTGGAATAAGATACTGTGCCCTGTTTGCGTTAGGCTATGTTCAGCCACTGCTGATTTTTCAGGTTGTCCAAGTCTGCAGTGTCTTTCATGTTCTTTTATTCTTGTCTGGATGCTACGCTTTGTGGTCCCGATGTAAACTTGTCCACAGCTGCAGGGTATACGGTATACTCCTGCAGAGGTGAGGGGGTGTCTTTTGCTGATCGTAGCATCTGTTGTATTTTTTGGGTGGGTCTGAATACTGCTTGAAGGTTATGCTTTTTCATAAGCTTTCCCATCTGATCAGTAATTCCTTTGATATATGGCAAAAACACTTTTCCTGAAGGAGACTGTTTTTCCTTGGTTGTTTGATTCATCCTGGGTTTGATTGCTCTTCGGATTTCATTTCTGGAGTAGCCATTTTCCTGAAGTACGTGGTTTAGATGATTAATTTCCTCATTGAGAAAGTGCAGCTCACATATCCGTCTTGCACGATCCACTAATGTTTTCATTATGCCTCTTTTCTGTCGGGGGTGGTGATTGGAGTTTTTGTGTAAGTACCGATCAGTGTGAGTTGGTTTCCTGTAGACCTTGTGACCTAACTGAAAGTTTGCTTTGCGAATGACCAAGGTATCCAGGAATGGGAGTTTTCCCTCGATTTCTTTCTCCATTGTGAATTGTATGTTCAGGTGGATGTTGTTGAGATGATTCAAAAACCCCATCAATTCTTCCTCCCCATGGCTCCAAATGATAAACGTATCATCCACAAACCGGAACCATACACTAGGTTTGTGGGGTGCTGATTCTAGAGCTGTTTTTTCAAAATGTTCCATGTAGAAGTTTGCTATAACTGGGCTGAGTGGGCTCCCCATGGCCACCCCATCCATCTGTTCATAGAATTCGTTGTCCCATTGGAAGTAACTGGTTGTCAGACAATGGTGGAATAAGGCTGTATTGTCGAAGGCTTTCACAGCCGGAGAACGATGGTTGTTGTGGGTTTTCCGGGCTGTATTGCCGTGGTCTTGGCATTGTAGTTCCTGACGTTTCGCCAGCAGCTGTGGCTGGCATCTTCAGAGGTGTAGCACCAAAACAGCTGCTGGCGAAACGTCAGGAACTACAATGCCAAGACCACGGCAATACAGCCCGGAAAACCCACAACAACCATCGTGGAATAAGGCTGTTACATCCTCTGGGAAAATCTGATTAATAAGTGCAATAGTGTCTTTTACTGGAACCTTGGTAAACAGGGATACAACATCAAAACTGACAAGTATGTCTTGTGGATTGAGTTTCAGAGAACTGATTTTGTTGATAGCCTAACGCAAACAGGGCACAGTATCTTATTCCAGGACACCAAAATACTGGACAACACTTCCAACTACTTTGTCAGACTGCACAGGGAAGCCATTGAAATTCACAAGCATAAGCAAAACCTCAACAGGAAAGAAGAAACCTTAAGAATGAACAGAGCATGGTTTCCAGTTCTGAAAAACACCAGGCTAACAAAACATTCTATCCCCGACAATAGCCCTGCAGAGAAGATTAGCACATCAAGTACCAATCCATATGCAAAAGAACCTCCTCAGGATACAGTGAAGCCTCCCGCCATTAGCATTCCACACCCTGGGAAACTCTTACAGGATGACTCAGCTCAACCCCACCCCTCCTGAGTGACCTACATCTACAGTCTACATCTACATCTACAGTGACCTACAAATGACCTACATCTTTTCCACACTGTGACACTGAGAGATCTCTGTCTTTTGGTGCTACACCTCTGAAGATGCCAGCCACAGCTGCTGGCGAAACGTCAGGAACTACAATGCCAAGATTACGGCAATACAGCCCGGAAAACCCACAACAACCATAGTCACTGGTCATCTTTCCTAAATGAACATATGCTCAGAATTTAGAGTGTCAGAAAGGAAAGGTATAAAGAAGGACTGTTGCCCTTGATTTACAATATCGAGATGTTTCAATGAAAAAGAAAAATGTTTGATGCTATTTTTTACATCCAGAAGATCACTCACTTCAGCTCATTAACCCCAAATCTATGTTGGGGAATCCCATTTTTTTACTACTCAGCTTTTGGATTTGGCACAGCAGATAAGAGGCAACACATTACATGATTGTGAGAGTAGATCTAATAATAGGCATGGAAGGGGTTACCTATGAGAGCCCTGGCAGAAGTATTTACAATCCGGGGGGGGGGGGGAGCACATGCCTTTTATTCTTCTATGTAGAAAGTACTAGTTGCGAGCATCTGGACACAGGCCCAGATTGATGCTGGGAATCTGGCCATTGCTAACAACAAACTTTGAATTTAAGCTGTTGGTCTGGGGGAAGTTCTTTGTTGTTATTTTCATTTCTCAGATCAGTTTATGCTTTGTTCTCCTTTTGCTCTTTTTTGTCAGAGGCTGTCTTCATAAGCAACATTGAAACTGGCTTTTGCATTTTCCATGTTTGCAATGTCAATGTCAAGCTTGCATATACATTCCTTTTAAAATGCATTCTTTCCACTTTTTATTCTGCTTTAACCTAATTTCCACATGATGCATTTTAGAAGGAAAATGATTGCTCAGGTTGCTTGTGAAAACCTCTTAGTTTCTCAGCTGGGAATTTGTGATCTCTGATTGCTCACAAGAAATATTATGAATGACTAAGGCCCAGTTCACACATTCTAATATTTCCCTTACAAACTATTCCACTAGTTGCTTGCAACTCCTTGACATAAGTAACCTATGAGCTGATACATACTTTTTTTGCAGCAATTCACTCTCACTAGTAGGGAACTCTTGTACATGCGAACAGGCCAGTGTTCTGAAAATATTGGCCATGTTAACTTACAAGTTTTTATATTCTGCTAATCACCATCAGGAGAATTTAGAATCAGGCACTAGACTAAGGATGCAATCCAGGGTGCACAAATTTAGGAGTAAGCTGTGTCGGACACAGTGGGACTTTTTTCTGAATAAATATGTACGGAATCAGCCACAAACAGAAATGAGGGAGCTTAGCGGCTATGAGTCATGAGGTCTCTCAGATGTTGTCTGCCATCACTTTAGTAACAGGCTTTTTGCCAAGGTGGTCACTCTCAGTCCCCACCAGCATCAGGAAAGTAATATGGCTGAACTACTTTACATGGACACTGTAAGGATTACAGCAACACAATGCATGATATGACGTATCTTAAATTCTGTTGTTGTTGTTGTTGTTGTTGTTGTTGTTTGGAGTAGTAGTAGTAGTAGTGGCAGTGGCAATGGCAGTGGCAGTGGTAGCCATAACATTCCATGATTAGTGATGATAACTGGCCCCACTTGCAGCTTTTTCCACTTTTCAATAGGGTGTCTCCAAATCTGCTAGTCAAGGAATAAGGAAATTGCATTCAGTCCCTTATATTGAGTTAATTGGCTAAATTCATATATGTCACTGAAAGTGCTTTTTAGCTTTTTCCCACTATTTTTGTCCACATGTAAAAAAAAAAAATCAAAATGTGCAAGCATCAGGTTTCTGATTTTCAAAAAGGCAGTTTTAAATGTGCTTAATTGATTGATAGCTTTGTAGGAAGACTAGTTCACAAAAATATTTAATCTTCAAAGTGCTTTACAGTGTATGTGTGGTTTAGTCCTATGCCTTGGATTTTTATTTTCTACAAGTACATATACAAAATCAGTCGCAGGTGGTGTTAAGGTCTTTATTATCCTCTCCAGAATTCCAGGGTGGCATAAAGGTCTTGTTATCTGGAGTTCACCACTTTTTATTGATAATAGATCACTGACAACCATTTATTGCTGATAAATCGGGTGATGTAAGATTACAGACTTCACACATTGACAGAAAGTGGTTAATCTCCATTTCCACCTTCACATTTTCTGCAGCGGAACACTTCACACATGCTCAAAACTATCACCATTTTTTTAAAGCAGATGTATTTTTTAAAAGGGATGTGGTGGGGATGATGGAAAACTAAATAGTGTGAAGTGGAGGGAGGAATGAAACAGAGCAATGAAAGTGAACATTAAAGCACATTGAAATGCTTATTGTTTGGCTTCAATAGAAAGTTAATGGTTAAAGAAAAAAATAGTCAGGAAAAGTGATCAGACAACAAATAAATATATCATACCATGCTGATCCAAAGGAGGAAAGGAACTGGTATATGTTACTGGCTGCATATTGCTAGAAGTTGTAAGGTCAGTCTACTCTCCCTGTTCCTTTACATGGTCAAAAGAACATTGTCTCAGCTGTTCATGCAGAGAGCTGACTATCTGGATCCTTTGTTGGAAACTAGTCATTTACCCCATTGTAGTTTCAATAAATGGTTCCCAAAAGATTATATATTTGATATGCAGTTATTGAAGTAGGTAACATAAACGGATTTACTGATACAAGTTACTGTAGTAATTGAGGATGCATTTAATCAAATTACCTTCTAAAAAAAATTCTACATTCGAACACTGGCACCCCTACTCGTCCAACATTTAAGCAGTGACTTCTCTCTTTTTTGTTGCCCTGTTAGAAATAATTGAAGAGCTTCTTTTTTAATGGCTGTTTTAATTTGGCTATCATTTTGTTTTATTTGCTTTATTTTTACAGTAATAGGACCCTACAGAGACTGCAAGAACCCTTTTTTTCCTTAAGTACCATTAATACACACACACACACAACACACACACACTCGCTTGACGCTCATGCTTTGATACGGTATTTAACTACTTTAAATCCAGTTATAATACTTACGTTATGTAACATGTTTTGGTTTGTGGGGGGGTTTTTGGAGTTGCTTTTGTAGTATAATAGCATAGTACCTGAGCTTCACAAAAGTGTTTGAATAAAGCGAAGCGTGTTGATGCCAAAAACTGATGAAGTGAATTTCGAAATGTAACATTTTTTGAAGAGATTTTAAAAGGAATAGATTGTAGTGCAATAAATAAAGTGAAAAATACGTACAACCTTTTTTTTTTCTACTGAAAGACCTCTTTGTAGATCTCATTGGTGGTTTTCCCCTAAGGTGCTAGGATCACCAGGCTGCTGGGTGAGCTCACTCTAGAGCAGGCCATGTCGAACTGCCCATGTGAGAAGCAGTCCTCCCTCAAGTTAATTCTTGCCACCTTCAGTGTCTGCCCCAGAAACTTGTTCATCTTCATAGTAAAGCAGGCCTTGAGGGGCAACTGCAGTCTCTTGAATTTGAAGGGGTTCTCTGATGGTATGAGTTTGGAGGGGGGACAATTTTTTGTCAAGGTTAGCAAAAATCTGTGCAGGTGTCTACATGGCACTGTGGATATAATATAATATAATATAATATAATATAATATAATATAATATAATATAATATAATATAATATAATATAATATAATATAATATAATATAATATAATATAATATAATATAATGAGCCTTCAAGTATCATATCACATAAGTGAAGCAGATTCATATGGAAACTATCTCTCTGTCCCAAACCAGAACAATATATACACACAGGCTATAAATTTAGTTGTGCTATACAATTCGTTTGACTGGCAAGATATTTTTAGGTCATATACAAAGATGCTGTGATTTCAATGTTTGTGCAATGTGCCCTTTGCTACAAAGGATGCCTAGTTAGCCTTATGCCTTAGAGGCAAATGCTGGATTGATTCTGCAACATATTGAACACCGTTTGAAAAGAAAGATACTTTCAGGGTCTCTTGTTGCATGGTTGAAATCACTCTTGTAGATAAATAGGAAATGTTGAAAAGCCTACAAATATTTTTACATGAATATTCATGTGATAATTTGTTCTTTGCTTACTAACACTGTTTTCAGTTCTGGGACATGATTTCAATGCTAGTGTTTAGTTGCAGGCTAGCGATGATGGGGAGGAAGGGGTGGAGAGGCACGGCGACAAAATTACCCGACACTAGTGCTGGATTTTAAAAGAGGGTGCAACTTTATTGATTTTACTGCTCAGGAGCATTGGCACTGCATGAGGCATGGATCCCAGTGAGTCCCAAAACATGCCCAGATGCCTATCCACGAGATATCCACAGCCTTGCCCAGGCCAAGCGCCCCAACCAGATGATGATGTATAGCGTCCAGCCCAAAACACAATACTGTGACCAAAGATCCACACCAACATGTGCTGTGTGGATGTTTGGATGCGAGCAGAGAGGCTGAGGAGAGGTGGAGCAGTCCCTTTAAAGCCCGCTCCCATACCTGGGAGTAAACCTTGCCTCCCTGTTCACTGGGCTCTCCCCCCCTCCCCGGCTGCTCCCAGCTGGCCGGCTGTGACTGGCCAGCCTTCTATTTGAATCATAGCCATGTGCCCACCTGCAACGGCCGCTAGGAGCCCTGCAGCTAGAAAAAACATGGCGGCCACCACGCTCCTCATCCCTCACCTCCCCCTGCCTCCCGCAACCCGGGCCTTCAGATGAGTCTGGGCCCTGTGTTTATAGGCCTTGTGAAGCTAAGATTGCCTCTGAATAGGTAAGGATTGCCTTTTTTCCTCAACATGAAGAGCTAACATAAACCACCTGGGGTTTAAGAAGAAGAGTTTCCAGGTCAGATCCTTACTAGTGTGGGTAACAAAAAAAAATTGTTATAAAGAAATTAACTATAATTCACTTTTTTGATTCATCAAGTCCATTGGACTGCTAGGCCTCTAACAATCCTTCAGTTTTTGTAGTACCAGAAGGACGTCAAACACAGTTTCATTGAGTACCTGATGAACTGCTTAGTGGATCTCAAGTTGTGCAGACTTTGCCTATGGACTCAAGTCTGGTTTTCATGTTCTTAGGGAGGCATGGTAGCTCTTGCTCTTTTGTTATACTTTGGTCCCACATGGCTTTGTAGCATGTGGGGTCATGCTGAACATTCTGTTTTCTGGATTTTGGGTTGCATTGGAATACAAAGGACTTGACATGGAACAAAACTACAGGGACTAGTTTCACACACCAACTTGAAACTGCGAGAATCAAGCCCTTAGCAGTGCTTGAGGAAGACTTTGGTCATACCCTGCTGTATTACTGCATGAAATTCCAGACACTAAGGAGACTCTTCTTAGTGTGAATCTTTCCCAAATCTTCTGAATGACAAGCTTGAATCTGAAACGACGTTTAATACAAAACTCCTTGTATATTTTCTCCTATATTTTATTACTCTTACTAAAAAAAAAAACAGCTTCTGAAGCTACTTTCAGAAATGAATAAGCCGTGGATAGAAAAGCAATGTGGGGTGGATGGCTTTTAACAGATAAACTGTAAAGGTGACTTATGCATCCTACTTCACCAATGGGTTTTGAAGCTGAAAACAAATCCTGTCAGGATAGTGATATAGACCAGTATTGTTTGGAGTTTAAACTTCAGTCAACATTATTTTTTTGTTGACACAACTATGAACAGATCTCTATGCTGCCCATTCTGAAGCCAAGCTTTTTTTTTTAAAAAAACCCTCAAACTAAGAGCAGAACCACAAGTGACAAAAGGCACAGGTTGGCCCCTTGTCAGCTTCTCTCAAGTTTTGATGGGAAATGTAGGCAGCTTGGCGGAATGTTGGACAAGTGACAGTTGAAAAGTCCACTGGACAGCAGTCGGAGAGCCAAGCTGCAAGACCAGGATGCCTACATTTCCCATCAAAACTTGAGGGAAGCAGACAAGTGTCCAATCTGTGCCTTTTGTCACTTGTGGTTCTGCTCTAAGAGCCTCTCCAGCTCTAGGAAATTGACAAAAACTTTAGGGGGCCAGTCTTTCATGGTCAATGCTGTTTCTGGCTAGTCATCACCCAGAAGAAATTCTGACTAACCTGTATGTACAACTAATCCCTGGTAGTTTTTGCAATAGAAACATGCTAAAAAATGTTTACTCACGAAATACATAATGCCCTACAAAATATGTAATTGAGAGAATCTCTTTATATAGTTATTGATGTAGTTTCTTTTTTCCTTCCACACAGGCACACACACACTGCTCACACAGAGTTGTAGATAAATTGCTCCACTGTCTAACTGAAATTTTCAAACCAAATTATGAAATTTCAGATTATTAAAATGTCTTGCCTGTTAACTAGAAATAAATGCACACAGCAAACATAAAACATTTTGTGCGGATTCTCCATCCTCTCTAGTCAACTCCAGAGGTGGTAATCATTATCATGATAACTAAAAGGTAATTACTTTATATCTCCTTAATTATATCATTTTAAAATCAGGCATTTAAAGAATGCAATAAGAAACTTAGAGTTATGCTTTCAGTACAACTGTGCAGCCAGCCATAAAGCTATTAAGAGAGTACATTTAAGATACAGAGGGTTGGATGTCAGGGCTATTGAATTAGCTACCTTCCTTTTTATAATATTTTTTTTAAAATCCACTTTTTCTGTGACCTGAGGTGACAGTGCTTTGTGGTGCATGCTATTGTACTCCTTGGTTTTCCTTCTCCGCGTTAAACGTAATGGGTTGTCTCAAACAGGGCACTGCTGTGATGTGGAGTATTAACTGTGAAATGTCCTTTAATGTATACAATTAGTTAGATTTTGAAAGAACCAACTTTGGAAATGCCTGCAAAAGAGCATCTGAGCCAATTAGGGATTCTGAAGTGCTAACATCTGACTGGGTCTACTTTATTAAAGAAAAGAAGAAAATGAAATGAAAATAAGCACAGTTGCCACTGGAGCTGCTGAAAGCCAAAAGCACTTGTCACAGCCAAAAGATTTCACTGCAGTTCAGACAGAGCCCAGCTAATGAATATAACTTACCTTGGTGGGTTTTAGCTGACTTTGAAATTAAAGTCTCAGCCCTTTGGATAAGAGTGGAGCTAGACTTGAGTAAAATGGATGCAATAAATTCCATTGTGCAGCTAGATCCCTAGTGTGATTTCCTTTCCATCCATGACCAATCAGTATTTTTTTTTCAGTGACTGGTACTTTTGTTTGAGAGACTGGGATTTTCTGGGAGCGATTAGCACTTTTCATGAGTGATTGGCAGGTTCGGCCCGCAATGAGACAATGGGAAGAATCATTAGGAATTCTAATGCAAGTTTGTTTCCACCACTCACAGAATGATTCAAGAAAAAAACAGCAATCTATGTTTATCAAGAGCACTCAGCTGTCATTTGTTTATTTTAAATTATCACTTTTTAAAAATAATAAAAACAAAACTGATGGGTGAGAATGTGAAAGCAACCCAGGTCTACGATACACAGTTAAATTAATTACTGTCCATTTTAAACATTTGTGGAATTCAGCAGTTTGTTTTTATTCATGTCACACACTGAAATGTCATACCCTCCCTGCCCCCAAATTAAGACATGAAACAAGTATCATGACGAAACATTGTTATAAAATACTCTAATCAAGTAGTTTGGATATTATTTTCCCATCCCTATCTCATTCATGTATCTTTGCTATGGGCTGTAGAATGGGAGCATTGTTGGTTCATTCATTCGATTACTTGCTCACATTTGCACCCCAGCCTTCCTCCAAGGAGTTTGCAATAGCATTTATTAGAGTTACTGCAATTTTCCATAACCAGCTGGGGAGTGACTGCTTCCTGGCTGTCAGTGTGTTGTGTGAGTAATGCAAATTACAGTAAAAATGTCCACGTATGGGTGACTGTCGACAATCTAGGATAAACCTTGTGACTGTCCAAAAACTATGAAAAAACAATTGTATAATCCAATTTTATTCAGATTTCATGTGCTTTTCAATATTTACATGTTCATTTAAAATATATATTAGGAAATTCATAGAATGCATGGGGGGGGGGGGTTATCAGCTTTTCCATGTGAATGTGAATATTCTCCAGATTCTGGGCATTTCCTGTAACATATATAACCCAGAAAAATGTTTTATTCTATCTGTCAATTTGATAGATCTGTTTTAGCTTTGCACAGAACTACTACCAGTCTCCAGCTATGCATCAGACTTTGTACCATGTAGTTGATCTGGCAAGCGACTTCCTTGCATGGCTGATGTCTGTCCATTTTTCTATCTTAAAACAATGAAAAAAGCAGTGTACAGGCAGGATGGATCAGTTTTCTCTGCATCCAAAGTTGCAGAGAAATATTTCTAAAGATTAAAAAGAGTCCAGTAGCACCTTTAAGACTAACCAATTTTATTTTAGCATAAGCTTTCAAGAATCGAGAACTTGATTCTCGAAAGCTTATGCTAAAATAAAATTGGTTAGTCTTAAAGGTGCTACTGGACTCTTTTTGATTTTGCTACCACAGACTAACACGGCTAACTTCTCTGCATTTCTAAAGATTGATTCCAATGCTGACTAATAATTGATAATTAATTGTGACTATAGTCTGGATTTTGTTTTTCCATGGTGTACGTTATGCGAAAATGGTAACAACATCCCAAGATGCTAAATAGTTGCTTGTTTATAGTAAGTGTTTTTGCGGGGGGGAATGTTGTTTTAAATTGAGATTATGAATGTATTGTGCCATACTTGACAATTTAAAGTTGTTTGGCGTCAAAGCTATCAGGATAATACAAAATTATGCAAGTGTAATCAAAGGAAGAAAAAATCAGACAAGCATCATTATATTGGAGGACCAGCTTAAAGTTTTCAAAAGAAACAAGATTTTTCATTTCCAGAGATAACAATTTATCTGTACCAACATTGCAGAGGCAGATAGAAAACCATATGGGAAAGCATGTTAGTTTGAATAAAATTACAAATGTGCTGGAAAGCATATTTCATATTTTATTATGTTGTATTATTTAAAGTATGAGAGCATAAATCCAATACTCTTTAGATGAAACAATGACTACATCTGATTTTTATGCAGATGTTGTGCACTCTTCTGAGATAAGACTCAATTTCTGAATGTTTTGTGACTAATTTATGCCTAGTTTTCATCAAGCAAGCATTTTTCCCTTTTCAATTTGCACACAACGCTCTGTAATTCATACGTTTAAGATTTTAATATACTTCGATTACAACAAGAAAAGTGTGGCATAATGTACTCCTAGTTGAATCCTAGCTAGAGGAGTGGAGAACCATCTGACAAGCCAGTCCTAAATGTTTCAGTGTGTTAGAAAATAAGAAACATTTTGACATGCATGTGTACAGTGCAGCAGTTCTACTACGGAAAGGAGCAGGGGAAATTGCTTGTTTGATAGTACCCTCTCTATCAAAATGTCCGTGCCTGGAGGAATTTAGCAAATCAGAGAAATCTGACATCGGGTCAGACAAATGATTGTGAGGTAAAATTGTGTTATTATGGCATACAAAATATCCAGCTAATAATATATTCCAATAAATGGGAGTCTGGTTTGCTGTGAACTACACAATTCAGATAATTCAGTAATGTGCAAATCATCTTGAGTGTTTCCCTCCTACACATTCATCCGTACTTTAGGAGGATGCCACATATATATCTAAGAGTGATCATCCTACTAAGATGAAGTAAAAACAATCATATGTGAGCCATTTCACTCATAATTTTTTCTGTCTCAGAGATTAATCAGTATGTGAGGGGAAAACATGTACACTGTCATGTGTGAGTTCATGAAGTCACCATGTTTTTAACAGCAAGGCAGGCCAGCTAATTACAGGACAAATTAATACCACATACAACCATCAGAGAAACTGTAATGGGCAGGATACCATTTTCATTTCATAAGTATGATAGATACGATTTTGTATCCTGTTTGAACAAATGGCCTTTCAGTCACATTTTGGAGGATTTGCTGTAGAAAAACAGATTTATAGCAGCAAAGTGATTTCATATTCATTTCAGGAGAATGAGGACCAAAAAGTCTATTAAAAAGTAACCTATAAAGATACATGGATTTATTCTAATTTTCTCTGTCTCTGTAGTGGGAGATAAGAACTGGTTTATAAGCCTGTGATTCAGAACAGAGGCTATTTGGACAAGTTTCCACTCCAAGATTCTGCTCATCAGCCTCTAATTAGCACCTCATCACTTTTAACTTTATGTCACCCAGCTGGTGAGAGGAGACTGACACCTCCAGCTTGAACTGGGCTTTTTTCCATTTTCCTGGAGCTCATCAAGGCATGTGGTGCTTTCTTAAAGTGCAGCTGGTGCTGGCACTTCCATTGTCAATGTAAATCATTATGTTTGTGGAAAGGTGATAAGAATAGTTTGTTTCATGTCCCTGGTGTTTAGCTTTAGGCAATCCAAAATAAAATAGGTTCAAGGCTTCTTCTGGCTTGTTCCTCTTAATTTTTTTTTAAAATCAGATTGTTATTCTAAATAGAAAACTGGATGTAAGAAATGCACCTAAAAATGTTCCGTGTTGGACATCAATTTGTTCTTCTTTCACTCAAGTTGAGGCTCCTTTGAAAAGCAATGAAGCATTCATCAGATGAATATTCACTGCAGGGTTTGTTTTATTCAGCAGCCAGAGCTCATCAAGACTCAGAAGATAAACAGAGAGGGCCCCAGTCAGTACTTGGATGGAAGACCACCAAGCAAGACTGAGGCTCTACGCATAGGAAGGCAATGGCAATCCACCTCTGCTTCCCATGGTTAGGTTTGCCATGAGATGCTTGCAACTTGATAGCATGCTCTTCTTGGCAGTGCAAATAACCCAGCTTAGCTCGGACTTGTCAGAGTTTGAGAATTAACCAGGTTTGGCCACGGTCAATACTTGGATGGGAGACCATCAAGGAAGACTGGGGCTGCTATGCAGAGGGAGGCAATGACAAACCATCTCTACTTATCTCTTGCCTGGAACACCCTATGGGTGGAGTTGTCATGAGTTGGTTGTGACTTGATGCCATGTTCTTTTTTATAACAGTAAATTATCTGCTTGACCAATCAGGGGTGTTACTAGGATATGTGACCACATCTCTCTGTAGCTAAAATACATTCACTGTCATAGCAACTTGCCCCTTGCAGGGGCAATTAAATGGAATGCATTAGAGATGGAATGCAGTAAAGGCCCTTGAAGCCCTCTGATCCCATAATGTCACCTACACTTGTGTCCCAGCTTATCTCTCTGAGAACTGCTAGCTCAAAGCTCTATTAATTTCCAGATACTTCTTTTTCTGTGGCCTGACTAGGCCGAAAAAACCTGAACCAAAGTTTTGAAAAGCCAAGGAACATACTAACAGAGGCCAATTTCTTGATAGTGTTTATGTTGCACAACTGTAAATCTTTCACACTTCAAAAGTCAGATTTATTAGCCAGATGCTAATGTATAAACGCACAACTATATTTGGTTTCTATTACTCCAGCCAGAGAATTTGCCACATCTTCCACAACTTTTCCTCCAAGTTAGAATTCTTATTTGTGGGGCCAACTCAAAGGCTTAGGGTGCTTGGGCAGGTTAACAAATATACATGAAACATAGCATGGAGAAAAAAGGCCACAACTTTATTGGTTACAGTGATAGAAGTATTGGTACAGCATAGGGTGAGGATCCCTGCATCGGCTGACCCGCCTGCCAGCTGATGACCCCTCACGCTTCAGCCCGCCTGCTGAAAGAGAAACCATGGGATGACAATTTGCAGGATCCACAAATCCTCTAAGTGGTTCCCCTCTCACCTGGAATCAGGCACGCTCTGGCAGCCCCTGAGCTGGGCTTGTCCCTGCCCATGCCTGGTCCAAGATCCCTTATGAGGATCCCCATCTATGGGAAATTGTGCACGCAGGCCCTGTTTCCCCCCAAGGGGATCCGTGCCCAATGCCCAAACCACCACACAAGTATTATGATAAGGTATAATTGCAGTAAAACCCAGCCCAACAAGTAAACTGCTTTCCAAGCAGTTGACAAAACCCCACTATCACCCAAAAGTTGTGAAGATAAATGCAATAATACACATAAATCCAGAACCATTTTGCCAAGCTTCAATTAACAGTTGTAAATAACCGCATGAACAAAGACTGTACAAAAACCATAAATGAGTGATGTGTGGGAAGGATTGCTGTTCAGAGCCAAACTGCCTCATGCACGCGGTCAGCTCCTCCTAAATAGAAGGATGGTGGACCCGAAAAAAAACTTCTCTCACATCGGGAACAAAGTCCCCGCCTTCCTTCTCCCAGCCAGATTCTCTGATTGGCCAGCTAGGTACTTTGAACTCAGTGGCTCCCTGGACAGTTGTGGGAACTGTGTTGGATATGCCAGCCAGGGGGAAAGGAGCCAGACTGCCCTCCTCTTGCCAGCAGCCTGCAAACTCCAGCCCCATTAAGATCAGAACCATTGGCTTGTGGGGCCAGCTCAAAGGCTTAGGGGTGCTTGGACAGGTTAACAACTATGCATGAAACATGGCATGGAGAAAAAAGGCCACAACTTTATTGGTTACAGTGATAAGGAGTGTTGGCACAGCATAGGGCATGGATCCCTGCATCGGCTGACCCACCTTCCAGCTGATGACCCCTCACCCTTCAGCCCACCTGCTGAAAGAGAAACTTCAGGATGACAGTTTGCAAGATCCACAATGGGTGACAGCCTCTAAGTTGTTCCCCCATCACCTGGAATCAGGCATGCTCTGGCAACCGCTGTGATTGGCTTGCCCCTGCCCATGCCTGGTCTAAGATCTCTTACGGGGATCCCCATCTATGGGGTAACTGTGTGTGCAGGCTCTATTTCCCCCCAAGGTGATCCATGCCAGATACCAAAACCACTACTAGACCTCCAAAATGGCTCCCGCCAAAGTTCCTAAAACTGCAACGAACCCCAGAAGTCATCCCAGATGTCCTGCAGCCGTATATCCTCTCCCGAGCTGGACAGGTGCACCCCATCTGAGTGGTACAATGCTTCCAACCAAAATGAAATGTCAGGGTTATGAATCACCAGACCCCTTGACTCTAGTACAGTGCAGCCCATCCTCTTAGACAACCATCTCTGGGTCAAGTCAATCCTGTCATCTTCCCATACCTCACACCAAGAGCAGTGCTCTAGCAGATCTGACCAAATAATACACAAGTATAGGTAGCAGATCTAAAGTGTCTCAAGGTCTTTCAGGATGGCTTGCATAATATCCAGCCTGGTCCTCTTGGGCAAGTCATTTTTACTGAGTTGCAGGACCATGGCATCAGGAGTCCCAAACCGCTTGGTCAGCCAGAGAAAACAAGGAAGTGGGGAGTCCCATGTCATCCTACCTTGTGCTGATCCCCTTGATGGATATTAAGTCTGCAAGCCCCAGGTCCAAACTCCAGCCTGATCTTCTTGCATAGCCAGCTTCCCAATGCACAATGCTGTGTCCCATGATCCAAACCAGCCTGCGCCATCCTGAGGGGTCTAAAAAGAGTGTGAATTAATCACCAGTTCAGACCGGTTGTATGACCTGAATGAGCTGGAGCACCATCAACCGATCGCTTTAACATGAGCACATGACAGGCCAATCTCAGAGGATGTGGTAGTCGCCCCAATCCTAAAGGAAAATGCCTCAAAATCCTTAGGGGCCCAACTGCTGAAAGACCTATGCACATTACACTGGTAAATTGGAAGCATGTAAGGGGGGCATCGTCCCTATGAACGAAGAGGAGGCCTAGACCCATGGGTGGACAGCCAGGTAGGTAGACAGCATCTCTATGGGGCATGGACAAGAATTTGCACAGCCCATGGAGACCCTGGTCTCCTGCCCCAGTTTATCTGTCTTTGATTGATGGAGGGATATGCTTACGTCATTGTCAAAGAAAAACACATCCCCAACAGTTAGTGCCCAGCCAGCTGGGTACTTTGAACCCCGCAGCTCCCTGCGTAGCTGTGGGAGCAGTGTTGGAGACAGCGGCTGGGGAGAAAGAAAACTGGACTGCCCCCTCGCCAGCAGCCTGAAAACTCTAGCCCCGTTAAGATTGGGGCTGGTGGCTTTTCCTCAACCATTGGAGGATGATATGTGATATGGTAGATGTACAAGTGCAGTGGATGTAGGGAAGAAATGTGACTTAGCTAGTGAAAAGAAAACACCTACTTCATTGTTCTTATCAAATCCTGAGAGGTTTCGGTAGATTTGGGTGAAGTGTTTCTAACAAATTCAGTTACATTTTTCTGAATGATGATGATTTTGCTACAAGAAATGGGGTGGGTGTTGGGGGGGCGGGACACACACACAGGGAAGTTAAAACCCCATTCTTGTAACATCTTTCCCCTGCTTCCAAACAGTGAACACTCTTTTTTTTTTAAAAAAAAAAGGGGGAGGGGTAGCCTGATTCATCAGGATTCTAACAAAAAGTCCTTGCAATTGGTGAGGGGAAGAAGACCATGTATGCTTGTGGACTGTATCCTGCCCACTTTTGGTATAGCACTTACTTTCCTCATAGAAAGTAGGTAAAAGGTAAAGGTAGTACCCTGTGCAAGCACCGAGTCATTACTGACCCATGGGGGGACGTCACATCACGACATTTTCTTGGCAGACTTTTTTACGGGATGGTTTGCCATTGCCTTCCCCAGTCAACTACACTTTACCCCCAGAAAACTGGGTACTCATTTTCTTGACCTTGGAAGGATGGAAGGCTGAGTCAACCTTGAGCCGGCTACCTGAACCCAGCTTCCTCCAGGATCGAACTCAGGTCATGAACAGAGCTTGGGCTGCAGTAGTGCCGCTTACCACTCTGCACCACAGGGCTCTTAATGCTGATTAAAAAAACTATTTTAGATAGTTTTCCTCTACTCATTCCCTTTCATCACATCTTTTCATTTAAAAATCAGTTTTAATAAGTAGCACAAAGGAAAACTCATTAGAAAGTTATATGTATATACCAGAGTTAGGCATTAGAAAGATGGATATTCTTTCTTAGACAGATAGGATCCTGCCGTATTGTTGTGTTTTCATTTTTGAAATACCATCAGGAGTTTGTAAATTTTCTCATGAGAGATACACTGGAAAATTTTTGTAATTTAACTGTTGTTTTGGGTGATTTCAACTCCAAAATTCAATATCAGGTGGAAGAGAAGTTTAGAATGAGTTTTACTATCAAAGTAGTGGATTTTATTCCTAGGTAAGAGGTAAGAGCTGTTCTTCTGCTGGCTAAATTTTTTACTTGTATGCACCATTCTTAAATGAAATGGTTCATGGTATTCACAAACAGGAACAAGCTTCCAAGTACATAGAGTAACATACAAAACAGTCCTTTGGTTTTGCTATGTATTTGGACTGTTGGAGTCAGTGTAGTTTTGGGGACACAGCCACTAGTTATCAGAGCTGAGAGAGACTATGAAGAGACCATTACAGCCAGTATTCTTTCTTTATTTGTTTATTTGATTTATACCCCACCCTTCCACGAATGGGCTCAGAGCGGCTCACATCATCCATAAAATACAATAAATTCATCGTCAACTATAAAATCAATAACACTTATAAAACCATCATTAAAATAGTCCAGGCACCTTATACATAGGCTACGTTAGGTAAATTATCAGAAACCTGCATATAGGCCATAGCATGTGGGCAGAACACATGGCCGAGGGCAGTCACAAAAGAGGTGGTGGTCTTAGATGGAGTGAGAGGGGACACCCGCTGCTCCTCAGTCAAAGGCCCAGTGGAACATCTCCATTTTGCAGGTCCTGTGGAACTGTAGTAGGTCCTGCAGGGCCCAAATCTCAAGTGGGAGAGCATTCTACCAGGCCGGGGCCAGGGTAGAAAAACCCTGGCCCTGTTTGAGGCCAGATGGATGTCCCTCGGGCTGGGGACCACCAGGAGTTGTTTGTCTGCTGAGTGCAATGCCCTGCAGGGGACATAATGGGAGAGGCGGTCCCAGAGGTATGCCAGTCCCAGTCCGTGAAGGGCTATAAACACCAAGGTTAACACCTTGAACTGGATCCGGAACTCCACTAGAAGCCAGTGCAGCTGGCATAGCACAGGATGGATATGCACTTGAACTAGTGTTCCTGTAAGAATGTGTGCCGCTGCATTCTGGACCATTTGCAACTTCCACATCAGGCCCAAGGGCAGCCCAGCATAGAATGAGTTGCAGTAGTCTAGCCTGGAGGTGACCATTTCATGGATTATTGTAGCCAGATCTCAGGGCAAGAGATAGGGTGCCAGTTGCCTGGCCTGTCGGAGATGGGAAAAGGCAGACCTGGCAACAGTCGTGACCTGGGCCTCCACTGAAAGTGTGGCATCCAGAGTCATGCCTAGGCTTATCACTGTCAATGAAGGCTTCAGTTGTACCCTGTCAAGGGTTGGGAGCTGGGTCCCCAACTCCATTGCCCCACAACCCAGACACAGAACTTCCATCTTCAGGGGATTCAGTTTGAGGTGACTCTGACATAACCGTGCTTTCATGCCCTCAAGACCCTTGGCCAAGGAATCCAGAGCAAAATCATACTGGCTGTCCATCAACAAAGAGTTGGGTGTCATCCGCATATTGGTGACAACCTAGCCCAAAATTGCAGACTACCTGGGCAGGGGGGTGCATATAGAGGTTAAAAGCATCAGGAAAAGAATCGCCCCCTGAGGGACGCCACATACCAAAGAATGGTGGGCAGACATCTGTTTCCCAAGTGCCATCCTCTGTCCCCAGCCATGGAGGAAGGAGCTCAGCCATTGAAAGGCTATCCCACGAATCCCCACATTGGCAAGGCAGTGTGTCAAGAGATTGTGATCAACCATGTTGATCTAGAAGTATCAGCAGTACCGACCACCCTGATCCAGGTGTTACTAGGTGTTGGTTAGAGATGGCTGCAGTCGTTGTTCCTTGTTACTGGTTATTTGATTATTTGAAGCACTGCAGTTGCCTTCCAGTCCCAATACATATTACGTTTAAACCTAGAGTAGCCTACTGCTTAGAAATAAGATCCATCAGATATTTCTGTTTGTATTGGGCTTCTTTGCTCTTATACCCCTTTTGGCCATGAATACATATTTCACAGGACTATTGAGCCCTTTCAGATGTTCAAGTCGGGTGTTCTGTGGGTTAGGGTTACCAGTCCCCCACTGAGGGTGGGAGATCCCCTTCTCCCACTCTTCACCCCCACCCCTGCTCACCTGGCTGGTGAGGTGGAACAAGCATCCTGGGGTGCAGTCTGGGGGCATGCGGCATGCTCCCATGTGCCACAGCAGCCCAATCCAGCCCAGAATCAGGTCGAATCAGTCCAGGTTCAGACAGAATTGGGTCAGATTCAGGCCGGATTTGGCCCAAATCAGGCTGTTGTGGAGCGCAGCAGCACTCCAGCATGCTGTAGTGGCACAATTTGGCCCAATTCAGGTCAAATCGGGCCAGGTTTGGGCCGAATTGGCTCAAATTGGTCCGCTGAGGAGCACAGCGGTGCTCCTGCATGCTGTAGCAGCCTGATTCAGCTGGATTCAGGCCTCTGTGGAGCATAGGAGTGCTCCCAGGGCAGCCCACGGCATGCATGATGATGTCACTTTCTGGAAGTGACATCATCACACAAGCCGGGAGTGCTTGCTTTGTGAGCACGTCAGGAGAGTATCTCAGGTAGGTGACAAGTCTCCAGCCTCCCCTCAGGAGGGTAAGGGGACCTGGCAACCCTACCATGGGAATTGAGAATGCATGCAACCCATGATTTTCCTAGTATACACCATTTTGTGTGAATAGGACAGTGCACTATATTCCATGAACACAGAGCTTAAGTACACACAAATGTGTTTAGTATACACACAGAAAATACATTTGTTGCCTCATTCATACAAAAAGGTGACCATGCATATCAGTAGGATTGTATGTAGGATGCCCTTCTGTTATTCACAGTCAAAACACCAAAATCAAATGTCTGAAAACAGCTGTGGCCTCTCAAGAATCTTTTTCCATGCATATGTCAAAACAACAATCATCTCCTTTTGTACTTTCCAGTGAAGGAGAAAGAGAAGAAGCATCTATGTCTAATTTTGAAAATTATATCAGATACACTAACTTAGATCTAATTTTACACTCTGCATAGTAGTTTGTTGTTGCTGTTGTTATTGTTAAAGTTCTCATTTTTCTATTACTAGGGAAATTAACACTCTGAATTTATACATGCCACTGAGTCTGACATATGTAAAAGCATAATTCCACATTTATGATGAGTCTATAAATATAGATGCTTGGTGGTTATCAGTGGAGCTGCTCATTAAAATTCAGGACAGCATACAAAATTGTATCTTTTTGGTGGAAAATATGAAAAGGAAAGCTAAAAATACCTACCCTTTAGCTCTTTTACAAAAAAGACTTGTAAGGCCTTTTTTAACATGTTTCAGCATTTGTCATAGAGTAGGATACACTTCACAAAGGAAAAATAAATTGTCAGAGAATAGTAGGAAAGAAAACTGTAGTAGTTCCAAAGGCTAATGTTCAAATCTGGTCCAAGGAAAAATGAGCAGATATTTTCCCCTGAGACTGGATGCTATTACAGTCTCAGAGAGCAAACCAGTACTAAGCAGCCAGAATTGCTTCTTGACAGTGTAGTATCTATCAACCATCACTTGATTTAGTTTGAGTCTTTCATCTTTTTAGCCACTCTTAGAAAATCCCTGCCACTTTCTTTTCTCCACCATTGACTAACTATCTCATCCCTAAACCCAGAGAAGCCAGTTTAAAGGCCAGTTTATTATCCTGAGAGAAAAGCTTCTCAGATCCCCTAGTTATCTTAATAGGACTGGTATGGAAAATTGCAGTTCTTTTAGCCAAGGTCTATAGAGAAAAGCCCTCAGACACATTAGATTCATTTCCATAGTGGCCTAATATTCCTGACAAACCTCAAGTATATCTGTGGTCAAGAGATGGCATCCCACTCACTCCTGTTTTCACTGGATTAAAAAACACTTCTTGGCAAAAGGACGGCCTCTTCTTTATGCAATTCAAACTGTTTGCTTAAATTCTTGTACACATTCTTATGTTTCTTCAACCTTGGTAGTTTCCCATTCCTTCTTCCCAGGACGCACCAAGGGATTCTTACATATTGTAGCAAGTTGTACATCAATTACTATAATGTGTATTATATCGGGCTACCTTTAAAAACTGCTCAGAAATATGAATCGGTTGAAAATATTTACCTTTTAATTAGAATGCATCTTTTCCAGCATATTTCATCTTTTCACTAGAAAAAAACAAATACCTAATTAAAGGGGAAATTGGGGGTGGTTGCCTTTCTGCTTTATTCTATCCCACTCCCCTTTTTCACCCTTTAAGGGTCTTTCCCCCCCTTACTTTCTAATTCTGATGTGTGGCCTAGTAGGGAATAAGAAAGGGGGTAAAACTGGTTTCTGGTCCACAGCCCTCCATAATTGCTGTTGCATACGCACTTTTGTGCAGGTGTGGCCAGAAAAGGGGGAGGAGCAGGGGGAAGTGGCAGCAGCAAGCGGAGAAACGAAAGTTGTGTGCAACAGATCCTGTTTTCACTTATTCAGGCCCTGCTTATTTCTACTGCAGCTGTAGATGTCCCTGTGTAGATACAACCTGTTGCTGAACTTAGACTGCTGAGTGTGTGGTATTATTATTTTTTTATTGGTAAAGTGTGTCTGTGAGTATATTTTTGTTGTTTTTAATGGATATGTCCATGGTGTGGATCATTGTTATGAGCTCACTTTTGGTCATTTATTTATTAACACATGCAAAGTCTCACCTGGATCCAGACCACCTCCCAGAACCAGATTATGAGCACCATCAAGCCCTGGGCAGGTAAGAACAAACAGGGAATGCTAACTTGAAGGGAAGTGGGGTCTTCAGATGATATATATTAGCCTATATGCTCAACATGATCAAATCTGTGAATAGTTAAATCCAGAGACTGGAGCCAAAGGCAAACGAGACAGCTCTCTCTACAAACCTCAAAGATGCCTTAGGTCTGCAAAAGAAAAAAAGAGTGTTAACCCCCCCCCCCCCCACACACACACACACCAAATAATACAAGTAGCATCCATAGCTTTAAGAAAAGAATACCTTGGTCACTGTTGCTAGGCAACCACATCAGTATTGCCAGCCTTCAAGCCTTGGTTTTGGTCAGTAAAATGTGTGGGCGGGTGGACAATTTCCAGGGCTGTTTTGGCCTTTGAAGGAGGACTCAGTGGTGCCAGGCCCAGCAGCAACAACCAGGCAACTTGCTACCATGTGACTTGTACAAGTCACCAAGGACTGTCTGCTTGCTTCTGTTTGACAGCAGCCATTCCACAATGTTCTATAGTGGTTAGAGTTTCAGACTAGAATGGGAAGACCCAGCTTCAAATCACCACTCTGCTACAGAAGTGCACTGCATGACATTGGGTCCATTACACATTCTCAGCCTAATATACCTCACAGGCTTGTTACAAGGATAAAATGGAAGAAAGGGAGAGGAAGCAAGCTGTTTGGGGTCCCCATTGTGGAGAAATGCGGGGTATAAATGAAATAATTTTTTTTAAAAGCTTAAGACTGGGGGTCAGATGAAAATAGGTTGGTTGGTAAGTGGGGAAGAGACAAGGAAGCAGGGAAAGGTGAGGACATGGGGGTTGCCAGAAGGAAGGAAAGAGGAAATCACACGAAGAAGGACATACAGTGGAAAATGAGGTGCCCCCACAAGTTCTTGTGAGTTCCCTAAAACACAACTGTGCCTGGCCTGGCAGCTGCCACTGCACAACTGAGTAATAGTTTTCCCAGGCAAAGGCAGCCAGGGGTAGGGAAGAAGGGAAAGCTGAGGATAGGGGACAGATAAATGTAGGTTGGCTGGTGGGTGGGAAGGAAGGAAGGAAGGAAGCAGGAAAAGAGGAGAGGCTTTGGGGCTTTCAGGGAAGAGAAAGAAGAAATAGTGGGGTAGGAGACAATGAGTGGTCTCCCACAAGTTCTTGCAGGCCCCCCTTTGTGGAAGTTAAAAAAGCACTGCCACCACAATTCTGCTCTCCTCTCCATGCATTTAGCATACCTTGATGGTAGTTGTGTGGAACTATGTTCACAGTAACACCAACCAGCTATTTGCTTGAAGCTGGATATGAGTTTTGTCCAAGATATTGAATTCTGGCTCATGAAGCACTTTTTGCACCAACAAGGGATGGAATTCAGAATGGTTATAGTGTCATTGCCCTTACTAGATCAGAAGCACATACATATTTGCTCAGTGTAATGAGGGTCCATACACTAAATAAGAGAATTGCTTCATTTAACAATTTGGTTTGCAAATTGCTGCCTGTTCCTTATGCAGGGTGTAATGAACTTTTGCTCCCTTACCTTATTATGGGTCATGAAGTATTGGCAGATAGTCATTTTCATGTACATAAATAATGAAAACATGTGTGAGTAAAACATGAAGAGCTGAGATAACATGAAGATCATGAAAGTGTGTATGAATCAGATAAACAGATATATCTTTTTTAGAGCAATTCAGCCTTGTAATGATAATACCATACTATAAGCAATATAAGTTCAGATATAAAAGTAAGAAGCAACATATTGTCAGGAGTAATAAAAAAGATTTAAGTGCATGTAAATTTAGATAGATCAGCAAGAGGCAAAGCATAATACTGCTTTATTATGCACAGCTACCTGTTTGAAAACCATATGGAGTAGAATATAAAAGAATAAGAGATGTTAATCATGTGGGTTTTCTTTCTTGAAAATAAAAAGACTACATAAATATTCTGTATCCTAACAGAATGTAATTAAGCATTATCAAGTCTCAAAAGGTTTTTGTTTCCTTAAAGGTTATTTAGATGTTTAAGATACCTTTATACATTGTACTCCCAAATAAATAAAAAATCCTAATTACATAAATGGTTTAAATAGAATGCATAGTTGGAGGCTTGGGGGTGGGGAGCTGAACTTTCTAGCTGAAACAGTACAATTATGCAGGAGGGAATAAAGGGGTAATGAAGATATAAGCCCCTTGTTTCTATGATACTGGAGTCTTGTCTATTACACTGATGTGGATTTTCCCTCATGCTATCAAGTGCTTATTGAGGAAAAAATCTGTATACATTCACTCTGGAGCTCATGTACAAGGTAAATGTGGTGAGAAGCTTCTAAGTGACTGTAGCAGCTGGAAGTTTCAACAGCTGCTACAGCCACCTGTGGAGTACTTCCTTCCAACCATCTCAGCATTGCCCATCTGCTTGGTTGCTCATCTTCCCTCCTACCTGTATCTGTCTTCTTCTGGACTCAGAGCAGTAGAGAAGTCATAGTATTTCAGACTTTTTACTGCATTGCAATCACATTAAGCTCATCTATATCTCCATTCCCCATTTTAAAATGGGAGGTTTTATACTGCCTCTTTGCTATATACATAATAAACAATGCCATCTCTTCTTTTCTCTGCAAATTAAGTTGAGCTTTTTTAAAAGAAATATTTCTTGTAAAAGATAAAAATAATTGCTGCTTGAAAGTCAATGGTGGTTTAGGTCCTGACTCCTATATGTGCAAGCAGTTAAATTCAAAGAAACATGTTTGTTTAGCTAGGCTTCTGAAAATAAATTCCCCTGGATTCAGAATTTATCTCCTGTTTGTGTTGCAAGCTTTTCTCTTTTTTTTGGCATAATGATAAGTGTTTCTCATATATCTTAACATGATCACTTTGCAAGCCCAGAAGCAAATAGAAATTACATAGCCAAGCCAGCAGTGCATATCACTTGGGGTACAGGTTTGAAAATGAATGTTAACAGAGACCTTGTAGACATCTGAACTCTATAAATCCACAGGTGTTTAAGTAGCCCTAAGGGCTGGGTCACATAGCAAGCTTGTTTCAGTCTGACTTTACAAGGATTTAGTACTGTGTAAACGACACTTGCAAGTTTTTCTCCTTACTGCTGAGTAAAACCAGTAGCGGCCTGAGCCACTTTTGAGTTTTCACCATAAAAAGGTAAGTAGATTATTCATTTTTTCTAACAACACTTATACTGAAGGCATTTTAGAACTAACTGCTGGTCATATGTGAGATCACTCTCCATTTTACAGTCATCGTTTCAACAAAGAATCACAGAAGAATGGAAAGAGCCTGGGTGAGGAAGATTCAACTTCTTTCTGTGAGCAAGAGTGGCTTTGAAAAATGGCTTGCTGCTTCGCTGCCGCCCAGTAGCCTGTAAAACAGATTGAACCAGGGCACTGGATGAAGAAAACTGTAAGAGTCAAATTGAGGGAAAATGGGAGACCAATTGGTTAGGGGGAGGAAGTAAATAGAATTGCAAAATGAACTAAGGTGTTCAGGAAAAGGCCTGGACTTGAGCAGGGGCACAGAGTGGGCCTTGCTGTCTATCAGGACATTTAATGCAACCCTTTTTCTTACCCATAAAGTTTGGCCCTGATTCTATTGTAGTATTGCATAATAAGTTATTTACATGATTTAAACATATATCAGAGTATTTAATATTACTAGGTGGGCTTGTTTTCATTTTTCTAAAAAAATTTCACATATGTACTGTAATATGAGTACTTCTTTATGGCTATTATGCTTTTATCCTGCCCCTAGGATATTAGCATAAAAGGAACATCCAACATCACTAAAATATTCAATATACAACAGTATATTAAAATTTTACTGAATCAAAAACAAATGAAAATCTGTAGCTTCAATCTAACAGAGCCAACCACTTTTCTGATAGTAGGGTTGCCAGTGATTGGCAACTGACAGGATTCCAGGGGGACATGGGGAACACTTTTGGGAGACAGCATGATATCAATTTCAGGGAAAACCCAGAAGTGATGCCATGTCTCTCTAGAAATCACCAGAAACTCTATGGTAAATCTATAGAGTTTCAACAGATTCCTAGAGCAGCTTGGCATCACATTCGGCTTTCCCCAGAAGTGATGTCACACCGTTGCCCAACAGCAAGGTTTTTTGAAACATTATTGGCAAGCCTGTCTGATAAGGAACAGGGATTGGAGTCTAACACTTCTGAAAGTTGATGAGGTGGAATTCAGCTTTTATGAAAAAAGTACACATACTCAAGCCCAGCTGGGCTGGTGACCCATCTGTTTAGCAACCAGCTACATGCATGATTGTCTTAGCAGGATCAGGATGCATATATCTAAGAGTCACAACAATTAACACAGCAGGTCAATCTACCAAGTGGTTATGTGTCAGCTTTAATTGGTTGGGCAACCAGAAAATATTGAGTGCATATTAACATGCAAGAAAATAAAATGCAAGGGTATGTATTTACAGAACAAGACACATTGAGAGTTCCCAGCAGGATTTGAGTCCAGTGAGCACACATTCAGCTGTACATCTGTTGAATGTACCATGAGAATTATTCAATACACTTATAAAGAAAAATCAAGTCTACACTGTACACAGATTGTATGTGCATTCACTGTACCTTGTGAAATAGTGAACTGGAACTGAGTCCCTTATCTTCCAGAAGTTCCCATCAGGAGTTGTAGTTTGCCTGAAGCAGCAAGTTGTTCAGTCTTTCCTCACAATCAGATCCATATTTAGAACAGATGGCTGGGAAACTACAGCTTGGCTGGGCACCTGGAATTTGTCCCCTGCACCACTCTCCTCTGTGACCCTATTATATTGTGTATATCTCTGAAGCGTCTAGAGACATTTAAGCAGGAGGATGGGGCTGTCAAGAGAAAAGAATTAAGGGGTCATCATGATTCAGTACCCCTTCTCATCAAGGAGCTGGGCTGGTTATCTTACTTGTTTTTAATATGATAGTTGGATCAGGTCAGGACAGTGTGAACAGAGAGAATATTGGGCTGGGATCTATGGTGACTCTTGGCTGTTCTGCAGCAGTCTGAAGCATGGAGATCACTATTTAACATAGATGTCTAGGGAATTATATTGTATATTATATATACAATATATAATATATTATATAATAATATAATAATTATATAATATATCATATCATATCATATTATATTATATATGTATTTTTGTATTATTGTATGGAATATATTTTTGCATAAAATGTATTTTGATATGAAATTATTTTTGTATGTTTTGTATGAAATGTATTTTTGTATGAAATGTATTTTTGTAAAAATGTTTTGAGAATACATTAGGGAACTGAAACTGGCAAATGAACTTGGTCTTAAAAAGGGCGATCTAGAGGATTGGAAAATTGTAAGGGATCAGTTGCATTACTTGACATGTGCACTTTAAGAGGACGATTCAGTCTACAAGCAGCTGGTTCAAATATCGTATAGTAACCAGGGAACTCCACCCATTTGAGTTTGATTTCATCAGAGCCTAGATTGGAGAAAGGCTTATTGGAGACAATTGTAAGTTAGTACCTTTCTTTCTGTTGTATAATGCCTGCATTCGTAGATGTTGTTAATAACAAATATGTGACTGTTGGTTAGATAGAACTATTTGGCCGGAGGAAGACAACACTCGAAACAAGCCACATCAAAAAGGGCCGGCAAAGCTCGTAGCCGCTTTTACTGCCTATGCCTCCGAAATATCACTTTCAACTTACAGCACCGGAGGAACACCAACCACTTGCGTAGAGTTGATGATTCTGAACTGTACGCTTGTAAGAGGCATTAGAGAAATGGAAAAGATGAAATAAGGAGGTTCACTCAACAATCTTCAAAGGTAGTGGACCATGTGATTACCTATGATTAATTATATGTAAGGAGAAAATATATAGACACATGGTGTGAAACATAAATGTTATATTTGAGTAATTAGGGGTGTTTTGATTGAACCCCATTTTTACCTCCCTGAGCTTTGGCTTTTTGATGGTTACCAGACACGAATGTCAATGACCTTCAGGCTCCATTGGCCTCCCATAAGGAGAAATTGAAGGTTTCTCATCTCGAATTGCAACAGTTGGTGGGGCACCAAAACTTCACTTGTAAAGCAGTTGCCCCAGGAAGGGCCTTCCTTCAGTGGCTATGCGATGCCATGGCATCTCTATGGCTGCCTCATCATAGGCTCCACATTAGTCACATTATAAGGGAGGACTTGTTGGTCTGGGAGGCTTTCCTCACCTTGTTTAATGGGATCACCTTCTGGAGGGAGGACCTGGTGATTGAGACTGAGCTCCAGGTCACTTCCAATGCTTTGGGGGCTACAGGCTTTGGGAGTCTATTTTCAGGAGTACTGGGGCACTGAATAGTGGCTAGCCAGCTGGTGCAATGGTGTTCTTATCAAAGACCTCACCTTCCTGGATTTTTTTCCTATCCTGGTAGCTGTTTGGCAGTGGGGAGACAAGTTGGCCAATGATGGATATAAATTTGAAGAAAGGGATTTTATATACTACTTCTGTGCCTTTCAATATTACATGCCTTGCACTTTTTCTATGCTCAGGAGCCAATGTAGTATTTGTAATGCAACCTGTAAGAATATGACACTTGAAACAAGAAGAACAGAGAAGAATGTATGCTGACTAAAAAATATACTGCTTGTAGAGATGCACTTATAGAAATATTACACATATGATATATTATTCTATAGGATTCCAATAGGAATCAGTACCAGAGAGCCTTTTGTAGAAACTGATTTATGCAGCAAGCTGGGTCGGCCACCTGTGACATTATCTCCCTTAAGGCTGCAAAATTGGGAGAAAGGGCAGAAATGGGGGAAACATGCCTTTCTGCCCATGGACTTCAGTTATCTGAAGGCCCCAAGGCTGCCAAGATGAGACTTCACGGCGCCGTCGAAGGTAACATTAGCAAAAGAGAGGTGGGCAGGAGGAGGCAGGTGTCCTTCCAAGGGGAACAAGCACAAGGACAAGATAAAAAGCTGCAAATCTTGGAATTCCCCCAATTAAGTAGCTGACCTAAACTTGCTCTTCCAATCAAATTAACCCTAGACACCTGTGTCAAAGACTGCAAGCCAATAAGATAACAAATATTAGAATATTGTGATATTATTATAATTAACCTGAGGGTATAAATTGCTTTGCACTTCTATTGTAGCTTTGATGAGCTTTGGACACAAGGAGACCACCTACTCCTTGTAAAAGGGCTCCTCCATTGTTTAAATTAAACAATCATATATTGCTTCATTCTACAGGACGCCGTGGTGTGTGTGTCTCTTATTGTGATTGGCAAGAGGGACACCTAAGGCACAAGTTTGTGCATAACACCAACCACGTGCTGCACTTTTGGCATGTGGTATTTGTGACAATTTAGTTGTGGTGCATGTGCTTAACTCCCTCACATCCAAATCACCCTGAGTTATGAACCTGGTCAGAGCCCTCACACTCCAGAGACTCCAGCTGAATATTTTGTTCCACCACTGCAATGGTGCACCCCTCACATGTTACCAGTTCTGGGCTTGTGACCAAGACAGCCCCCGCCAAGCTTGGCTTGGTGGGGGTCAAATACAGCACTAGACATGGGCGTGAACTAAAAAAAATAATGAACCAGCGGTTTGTGGTTTGATGCCAATGACGATCCCAAGATCGTGAACCGCAATGAACATTTTTCATTGATGAACCAGTTCGTGGTTTGTTGGGCATGGAACAGCCCCCATGGCACTTAGAGAGCCCATATTACCGGGTAGTCTTTTGCAGGCTCTCCCCTACAGCCATCACCCAAGTTTGGACAAGATTGCAAAAGGGATCTTGGAGTTATACCCTCTCCAATCCAAGGCCCCCAGGAAACTCTCATTCGACAGAATTAGAGCCACCGGTTGACGTTGGCCCAGTGTACAGAAGGTGGGTGTTGATGGCGGCCGCTGGGCCTGGCAGTCACGGGGAGACATCAGCAAGAGACCTCCACTTTAGTGGGCGGGGGGTCTGGCCACTTGCTGGCAGCACCCCCCATGTGCCTGTCCGCCAGGCCAAAGAGTAGCGCTGGCATTCCCGGCATGGGTGGGAGAGGACATGTCATTCAGACGGGGGCCTGATCCCCCAGCAAGTGAGGGTCCTCACCCGAGCGTCCCACTGAGGAACAGTGTGGCAGCAGCAGACAGCACCCACCTTCCTGCCTTGCCGGATAGGACGGGAGGGAGAGGAGATGTCATTTGGAGGGGAAGTGGGAAGATCCACCAACAGCCGCGAGGCCTCCTCTGAAGCTCCCACTGAGCTACTCTGTGGCGGCAGCCGACAGTACCCACCTTCCTCCCTTGCCAGAAAGGACGGGAGGGAGAGGAGATGTCGTTTGGAGGGGTCAGAGTGCTCCAGAGAGGGACAGGATGAAAGAGGGTCTTTGAAGTCGGAAGATCCCAACAGCTGTGAGGACACGTGACTGGTTGTGGGACCCATTCCCCCCATGCACAGAAAGGAAAACAGGTGCACATGGATAGGGGTGCACTGTGCAGCTCAACCTGTCAAGCTCAGCAAAAGCTCCTGAGCTGCCCCTTGGTGTCCAAAGCAACGGCAGCAGACAGCACCCAACTTCCTAACTTCATGGAAATGGTGGGAGGGACCCATTCCTCCCTGCTCAGAGGGGACACCAGGTGCCATGGAAGGCGGGGTACCATATGGTGCCACTCTCACATTGGCAACAGCAGCAGAGCTGTTCCTTGTAGCAAAAAGCAGCATCAGCTGGCAGCACCACACCTTCCTGCCTTCGTGGAAAGGATGGGATTTGAAAGGCAGGTGAGGTTGGGAGGCATCTGAGCAGATCCAGAGAGGGAGAGGTGTGAAGAGGGAAAAGGAACTTGTCTGGGAGAGGAGGGCAAAGGGTCACCAGCCATGGAAGCAGCCCAAAGAACTGAGGGAGGCTTGAGCCCGCTGTGGACGAGCTGGGCTGGCTACAACCCCAGGGTGGCTCAGAGCCCAGGTAGGTCCAGGTCCACGGGAAGGTACCCCAGTAGGTTGAGGTTCACCTTGATGAATGTCAACATGTCCACCAGGTCCGGGTGCAGACTTGCACGGCGGGGAAGGAGGAGGTCTCCCAGGAGGGAGAACACCCGCTCGCTCTGCACACTGGTGGGAGGGCAGGACAGGATATTGGTGGCGATGATGGACATGTCCGGCCATTGGTCAGATTTTCTTGCCCAATACTGCAACGGGTTGGCATGGGGGGGCTCGGTGGGCTCAGAAAGGTACTTGCGCACCATGGCCCCTGCCGAGTCCTCCACTGAGAGGGATGCACCCGCTGTGCAGCAGCCAACCACGCAGCCCACTGACGAGGCCCAGTGATCGAATGTGGCCGTTGGGGTGGCTATTCCCTGGCGTGGCTCTATTTCCACCTCCTCCTCCTCCACCGCCTGCCCCTCGCCACTGCCCAGTTCCTTCTCTCTTGCCCTCTGTCTCTGGAAACGGAGCACTACTCTGTGGAGCTCCTTTTTCCAGTGCTGCATCTGACCCGCCTGCATGGCGATGCTGCCCTTCATGTGGGGATCACAGAGGGAGGCCAGTTGGTATGGTGCCTCGCAGCTTAGAGGATGCAGGCATTCAGCGACGCAGGCCTGGATTCTCCTGACAAAATCCAGGACCCTAGGGAGCAGCTCTTGCCCTTGCTGGAGCTTCTAGGCCAGAAACTGGTCTTGGCCATGGATCAGAGGGAGGACCTGACCCAGGTTGGCCTGGTAGGAGCACAAGAGCTCAGTGGCATCCTTGAAGGGTTTCAGGATTCGAGACATGTGGGCAAGGACTCTCCAGTCCATGGAGCTGAGGCTCAACTCCTCTCCCCTCCTCAGCACATTCGAAGAGGACAGAATGTCTTCCAATGCGCTCTTCTGCTCTACCAGACGACATATCATGTCATAGATGGAGTTCCAGTGGGTGGGCAGGTCCTGGAAGAGTTGGTGCTCGGGGTCCCCTGCCTCCCCCTGCCTCTGGAACAGCTCGCGGGAAGAGTTTATGCTGCAGGAAAAGGGGGAAGCGATGCGACAACAGCTGTCCAGCAGATTGTGCATCCACAAGGTTCCCTCGTCCCAGCTGTCCCTCGGCGTGCTCCCCAGCCCGAGCACGTCCCGCATCACGAGGTGCAGCTTGTGCATCATACACACCAGGCCCGGGAGGGATGCCTCTTTCAGGGCTGCCAACATGTTGGCTCCCGCATCCATCACCATAAAGCCATGGACAAACCCTTCCACCTCGGACGTCCACTCCTTCAGAGCCACCTTGATGGTGGTGGTGATGTTCTTCCCGTCCATCCTCCGGGCCTAAAGAAGAACCACCCTGTAGCCCGTTGTCAAGCTGGGCACCTTTTTACAGCTGACAGATCTTGGCCTGGGGAGGCAGAGATCCTCTGGTTGCCACCAGTGGACGATGATGGCAAGGTACCCGTGATGGCAGCCTCTCCACAGGTCAGCCGTGAAGTGCACTGTTTTGCCTTGGGTGGCTGACAGGTCTCTGCGCACCATCTCTCGCACTGCCTTGTACAGGGCGGGCACGATTCGATGCCCAACAGTGCGCTGTGACAGCATGGAGAACCATGGGGCAAAGTGCTGGAGCAGCAGTTGGAAGCCCACCCCCTCCATGACCGATAGGGAGAAGCCTTGTAGGGCAATCGTTTGTGCCACCACACAAACGCCCACCTCCTGAGTCCTTGACCTCACCCTTTTCAGTGGAGCCACCCCGACCCTGATGGAACAACTTCCACCAAGGCGGTCTGCCTGACCCTTCCGCTCCCACCAGCCGCACCCTCAAGGCAAGGCTTCTAGCTCGGGGTGCATTCTGGAGACCCTCCCATCGATCCCAGATCAGACAAACTGGTGGCCTTTGGTCTCCCCCCGACGGATGTTACGCTGGTCGAGGACGGAGACCACAAGCTTAGGTGGTGCCTCTTCAGGTGCCGAGTCAGGGCCGTTGATGAAAGGTGCTTCGGGTCATTGCCCCTGCCCACCAGGCCCTCACACACACAGCACCGCATCACACAGGGGTCAGTAGGAAGGGCCCGAAAGTGCCTCTAAACATTGAGGTTGAACCTTAGCCCACTAACGGTTCCAGGGGAGGGAGAACAAAGGGTTGCTGCTGAATGTGCCACGGAGCTGGCAATGGAAGATGGAGTGATGGGTGGACTGCAGGCAGGGACAGCACCACCAGTAGTTTGGGAAGGGGACAGGCTGGATGTTTCCTCGAACCCTAACCATTCCTCCAAGGATCCCTTGGCCTCCTCCTCCCCCCAAATTTTCAGGAGTTCCTCTTCTGCTGCCGGCAAGACCTCTTCAGCCTCCTCCACTGCCGCAACTGGTTATTTTGGGGGAGCGGGAGTCTCTGCTGTTCCAGAGTCCTGCACAGCACTTCTTCCCATGCTGCAACCACGACAATTTCTGCACTTCCCCCCACGACCACTCTTGTCCCCCACCCAAAGCCTCATCGTGCCAGCAAACAACAATTGAGAAGAAGAATGGAGATGACACTGTGAACCCTCAGCCAAGGTGCCCACCAAGCTTGGCCCCAGGGCCCTGTGGGATTCACCTCCCTCCTTTTGCATCATAGTTTATTACAGGGACGGCCTAATTCTCTGTTTGTTGGCCCCAGGGCCTGGCAGCAGCTGTGGCACCAGAGGGAGGGAGGGACTAGAGCCCTAGCCCACCACTCCCTCAGACCTGAACAGATCAGGCACTAATGTGAGCCCTCGGCCAAGGTGCCCACTGAGCTTGGCCCCAGGGCCTGGCAGCAGCCCTGGCACCAGAGGGAGGGAGGGACCAGAGCCCTAGCCCACCACTCCCACAGACCTGAACAGATCATGCACTGTGAGCCCTTGGCTGAGGTTCCCACCGAGCTTGGCCCCAGGGCCTGGCAGCAGCCCTGGCACCAGAGGGAGGGAGGGACTAGAGCCCTAGCCCACCACTCCCACAGACCTGAACAGATCAGGCACTTATGTAAGCCCTCAGCTGTGGTGCCCACTGAGCTTGGCCCCAGAGCGAGGCAGCAGCCCTGGAACCAGAGGAGATAGATCCCTACCCCTAAATCCAAGCTGAATGATACTCTCAGTCTCTCTCCCCAAAGGCTAGCAATTGGCAAGCAAGAGCTCTGTCCCACTCAACTGCTCGCTGAAACTGAAAACCAGACTGGGAGCCTACGGCTATTTATAAGCACAGGTCCCATTGAGCAACGCAGGAGGTCTGTGTTTGGCCATCAGAGCTCCCTATCAGGGTTTACAGGGATGAGATTGGAGTGCCCGTGGCTACAGGACACCCCCTTCTTCCTCCCTCCCCTGGGTGTCTTCTCCCAACTTGTAACCGCTTTGCAGCTCCGTGGTTGGAAGGAAGACCTGCCGATCAAGGTAAACTGGGCTTCCATTCGGCATTCCAGGGCAACAGAAGGAGCGCAGACAGAGTTCAGGCATTCCCCCGGCTCCGTTGCCAGGGGAATTGATTGCTGACGCCTGAGTGTCTGCCTTCCCAAACCGCAGCCGAACACACCGAACCAGGCCTCTTCTGAATGCTGGTTCGTTGGCCGTGGACTATCACGAACCGCCGGATCGCGGTCGCCATTTTCATGGTTTTTTGAAGGTCGTAATGCGGTTCGTGCCCATCTGTATTCAGCACCCATTCATTTAGGATTGGGGCAGCCTCCACAGCTGAGACCATGAGGTATCCTGGCCCATTGATCCAATGTGTAGGTCAGTGGAGGTTGTCAGCTTACAAGTCTTATGTTCACCCCTGCTGGTGCTTTTATAGGCTGTTGCTAACTATTGTTTCTTTTCGGTGTTGTTATTCACTGAGGGAGGTGTCGAATCTTCATATGCTGGTACAGCTTCATCTTCTGGGCAGCCCATCAAGCCAAGATGAGACCAATCAGATCCCAGCTTGGCCTTAGTCAATGAGTTACAGTGGAGTGGTTGGGCCACTGGGGCCTGCAGTGGCCAGGCCTGCTAGCACTGCAGTTTGAGGAGAGGAGCGGCCCTCCACCTCATATCCTCGTCATTCATCTGGGAGGTTTGCCTCAACCTGAGATAAGGCCAAATTTGCTGACTTCTACCAAGGTGATGGAGTTCATTATCCTACAAAGGCAACATTTGCAGCAGGGGATCCTGGAGGCTTTACGCCACCTGTGGGTTGCAGAGGCTTGGCCTTGGCAGCGGCAGGTTAGAGTTAGGGAAATGAGAGTGGGCTGGTGAGAACCCTTAGCATATCCCCATTGGTGGGAAATTGGGGTCTGTAAGGGGTTATTGTGGCTTCACAGCCCAGCTGCAAGGGCAGACTGCCTGATGGGACCTCCCAGACAAGTACTTCCCTCAGACTCAATGGCTTGAGGTGTTTGGAGCTTTATGGGGGGAATGATTCACCTGACCAGCTGGGCCCCAGCCATGCCTTATGGTCTCACCCAGACAGGTTCAAGAAGGTACCATGGTGACTGCTGCCTTGAGCTGTATCGCTAGTTAGCCCCCTGTTGCTACATTAACTGTTACATTGTTGCTTTAATAAAGTGGCCCTTAGTGCCCAAGCCTCTGTCTGCCTCTTACTTCCAACTAGGATAGCAAAAAATTACTATTATTTGATGTCCACCTTAAATAATTTTCATTAGTAAACTGATCAAAGTGCACCAAAGTTTATTCAAAGTTTTCCTATCAGTTTCCACCCACTGTTTCATAGTCTTGAGTTTATCCTTGAGGTCCAATTATTAAAGATTTTAAAGCTAAAGCACATTTCCAATCCATAGTTGGAGGGAAATGAAAAGTACTTTTAAAATTCTTTGTGGGGGGGGGGCCTTAACTTTCATTTGATTTGTTAACAACTGCTATCTAAGCTGGTAGTTGTAACTGAGACTAATTTTGTATGGAATAGAGTTTTGTGAAAACACTGGAGATACTAGTAAATACTCTGAGACAATTTGGTTCTGGTGTGAAAAAGTTCAGGTCATTACTGTTTAGGCTCCTGCTTGATTATTTAGCTTACCACAAGTGTGCATTATAGAAAAAGAAAAATGTACTCTAATCAATAAAAGCTGAAAAAAGAGACTTAGGGAGGGAAGAAAGAACAAATGATAGGCAGTTGTTTTGCATTCAGCAGTCAACCTGGTCAAGATAACTAACATTTTTCTATAAAAACAACAGCAGTATAATACCTTTTTATTACTTCTAAGTCACCCCCAACAGGACAGAAAGTAATAGAAGTTCTTTATTATGTGTTAATGAATCTGTTTAAATAAGTAATATAGTTCTTCTAGTTTACTGAGAATAGATCAAATATGCCAAATACATTTTATTCATAATTCTTCACACCTTCCCCAGTACATCATTATGAATGAGTTTAACATTACATTTGGGATTTTTTTTAATGCAGATACTTTTGTTTCTATGGAGTTGTTCTATTAAGACATTTTGGAGAAGAGACACATTTCCTGACAACTTTTTTTTTGTTACTTCTTTGACAATATGAATGTCTGACACTACCTACAGTTGTATTCCTGTGCACGCTTTACTTGTGAGTAAGCCCTGTTGTTAATAATAGGACTTGCCTTTAAGTTAACATGCATAAGATTCGATGGCCTGACCGGCAAGCACTTTTTGTATAAGCGGCTGATTTTCATTAGCCTTCTCTTTCTACATTGTCAGAAGAACCTCTGTTTTCCTGCTTCTGGTTTGTAAATCTGGCCTCAATCAGTCAGCGGTGTTGCGCTGATCCTGCTTTGTACATGCAGAAGATTAGAAGACAGACATCCCATTTAAACAGTACCCTCTGCCCATAACTATTCTGCATTTTAGGTTAGATAAACTGAGAGAAGGATTTCATTGGAATTGGGATAGAGACTGGTAACATCTATTGCAATCAAGACATCTCATGTTATCCTTCTTCCCCTGCCTGTGTCTTGCCACCCCCTTTAATATTTTTCAAAGAATAGTATGATGGGATGTGGAAAACAGCATTTTCCTTCAATGTTTAGAGGAGAATTCTTTCTTTGTACATTTCTTTTGTCATCCTTGCCCCTAAGTATTTTAGATTAACAATCTACATTTTTTTAAAGTTCTCTTTCTTGCTCTAATTATAATAACCCCACAAAACATGTCTAAAATAATCAAACTATTAAGGGATATTGCAATTTATTTCCCCCTTTTTGGTTCATTTTACTAAAATTAATCTGGCCCTCTGAGCCATCAGAAGGCAAGCTTGCTCTTTGAATGTATCACAGGCCCATGCTAGTGACACTGACAGATAACTATTAACTCCATTTTAAGCTTTAAAATGTAGCTGAATGCCACAGTAAAGAACCTCAAACTGCAGATCTTATTCAAATGAATTAGGATAGACCAGATGGCTGAAGGAAGGCACACAAGGAAGAAGTAAATCTCCTGTTCTCCCTTTCTGATTGCTTTGCCCACAGAGGAATAGCGATTCAAAGAAAATCACTAATCATGGTGGATGGCATTAGCATATTCCCAATAAGGAAGCTTTAAAAAAAAAAGATTCCTAGGGACAATGACTGGTTGCAGGAAGATCAATGTGTAAACAGCACACTTCCAGCTGTCTCCCATGCCAAAGACTCCAGGACACTGAGAAATGGAAATTTTGAAATGTGAATCAGATATCCCAAGCTGGAGGGGGTTAAGGGGATGTTTTGTTAATGAACTAATGCAGATAAATCTGTCAGGCCTTCCAGTTGTGACTCAACAGCGCAGTAGCAAAGGTTCCTTGTTGGAGAGGAAATTCTAGCAGTGCTTCTAATAAAACACTAGGACCTTTGGTATTGAATATCTTGTTTGCTTTTAAATAGAGGATTATGTGAGCTGCAGTGGACTCCATGGGTTTTTCTTTTTCTTTTTCTTGATTGCATTATTGTGAATTCATGTGGTAAAGCACTTTCATTCTTAACCGATTCCCCAAAGTCAACAATGCAGCAGTGACAAAATAAAACATTCCATACAAAAAGTCACAGAAGGAATGCTGGTCTATCTCTGTGGAGGGCAGCATTAATGGAAACACTGTGAAATACTTTTGAATGTCTTAACAATGTGGTATCAAGTGGGACCAGGACTGGGAAGCACAGTTCAGAGATGTCATCACACACTATCTCAGAACTTAGTAGGTCATCACTGAAAGTGTGAATTGATTAAATTGAAGATTAGGATTTTTTAAGGTGATGTGATTCTACAAGTCTCTGATAGTTCATTCTCATATGCAAGTTGTCATTTGGTACTGTAGACACCAAGTAATGAACTTGTGCTAAAATTCTAATTTTGCACCATATATAATGTATCAGACCAGTCAACATTAAACATGGGCATGAACAGAAAAAAAAATGAGCATGGTGTTCGTTGTTTGTTGCCACCCACGAACAACGAACATTGATGAACATGACCTGTTCACGAACATGTCCATTGTTCGTGGGGGCCAAGAGGCTCTCCTCCAGCCATCAAGATCCTTACCGCACCACTCCCAGAAACCCTTCCTGAGCAGGCAGCAGAAAATGTACCAATAATAATAATAACTTGGCCCCAGAGCCTGGCAGCAGCCCTGGAACCTGAAGGGGTAGATCCCTACTGCACCACTCCCATAAACCTTACCTAAGCAGGCAGCAGGAAAGGTACCAGTAATAAATAATAGCTTGGCCCAGAGCCTGGCAGCAGCCCTGGAACTTGAAGAGGTAGATCCCTATCCCACCACACACAAAGAAAATTCAAGCTCCAATGCACTCTCCCTGTCTCTCTCTCAAAATGCCAACAGCAACTGTCTCTCCCTCACTGTCTGCAAAACCAGAGCTGAGAGCCCCCCTCCCCCTGCTCTTTGCTTCCTTGTAACAAATTTGGAGCTCCACAATTTAAAGGAAGACCTGCCTATCAAGCTAAATTGGGCTTAGATTGGGATTTCCAGGGCAACAGCAGGAGTTCAGACAGAGTTCAGGCAGTCCCTTCTTCCAGTTGCCAAGGGAATTGATTGCAGGTGCCAGATTGTCTGGCTTGAGGAACAGCAAGGAACAGCAACTAAGGAGGCTTGCAATGACCACCTGTTTATTTAGAATGGGGCTCAGGAACAGCTTGTTCAGCTCTTCGTGGCTTTTTTTAAGTTCATATTGCTGTTCATGCCCATCTCTAGTCAACATAAAGCAAACCCATTCATGTTTGAATTTGCTGGTGAGTAATCCAGTATGATCTTATTCATTTTGTTAATTTTTTGTGCTTACTCTGTGGCAGTGATGGCAGTGAAGCAAGCTTACTTTTCTGTCGCCATTGTGTCTGCACAATGCCATCCAGTGGAGCTTCTCTGGATCATGAAGGAGCTTTTTCCTCAAGATCAAGAGGATATTGACCAAGAAAACATGCAAGCCTGCTACATTCCCTTTGTAGTGCATTTTTCAGATAAAATTGCTCACATATGTAGGACTGCAAGGCATCCTGGTATGTTGGGATGTCTCCCATTGGCAGCCTTTTTAGCTTGCCACTCCCTCTTGAAGCTCCCATGGTACCTGCTTTACTTCCTTTTAGAATATCAGGCTAAAACACAAGTTTTAAACCCAGGCTTTTGATTAGCAGTTGTTTCTTATCAGTGTTTTAATGGTACACTTCTGTTTTATAGATAGTTTTAATGCTAATTATGTTCAATACCTTGTTTTAGTGGCTTTTTAATGGCTTTTTATTATACTGTGGTTTTGAAACTTAAGCCACCTCCAGCTGGACTCTGAAGCAGCAGCATAAAAATATTCTAAATAAATAGTTTTTCTTGTGTTTTCTGTTTTTTTCAACAACTTGCTCTGAAGCTCATACTGTTTGCTTTTTTAAAATGGAAGCTATACTTTGCCTAGAGGCATTGGCTGTGGTCCAGTGGTACTGGTCTACAAGAACAATGGCTGTCCTGTTGTTTGCTATGAGATGAGAAGTGCCCTAAAATATCTGCTAATTGGTCTTTTTCTTCCGTAGTTGGCAAATGGAATCCTACAGAAATGCAGGGTTCAAAAACATGGCTGTAGCTTTTAACAGACCATATTTTCCTAATTATCCTAGGCAATTCTCAAAAAGATGGCCTCTTTAGACCAACATGCTGATGGGAGCCAAAGCAAGTATTAAATGAGTAAGATTCCATTGACTTTTTCCATATTGATAAGTCAGTCAACATTCCCTGGTCTGCTGGAAATCCTGCCCACATAGAGATAATTGTGTATGCTTTCATTATTAGTATGTACAGAAAAGTGCATGGCATTTTTACAATGGAATAATTTGCTGGCATTTATGAAATGCCTTGTGGAACAGTGTCCCATTCAATTTGGCACTCCCTTTCTGTCACTTTAATTTCCTGAGCATAACCAAGGTCTCAGAGTAAATTTTCAGTCCTGTGCCCTGTGGATTAGTCAGGCAACTCCTGTCACTTCTGGTTGATGCATGTCTAATTCCTTGTGCCTCATGCTAAATATCTATCCCCTATAGGTTCCCAGTACAATAACAGGGCAGCAGTCACTCAAATATGTACCACTACCTAGCTGGATGATAAATCTTCTTGGCAAAGCAGCCATGAGACACACTATTGACAAGTTTTGTTGTTAAATAGAGAGGGACTAGGTAAGGATGACAACATCCCTGCAGATGTCATTATTGATTGTGCCAGCAGGATGCAGATGGTTAAAAGACACAATAGGAACTGTCACAATGGTTTTAATTTTATTATTGAAGACCAAACTTGCAGCAGCCATGGACAGATTGCCTTCATTTTTCATCCATCTTCAACATCCCCCCCCCCCCAAAAAAACTTTCAACCAACAACTGGAGCCAGTAAGGTCTTTTATGTATACTAAAATGGCAGAAACCATTAATAAAATGCCTGTCAACACCATGGTTCTCCATTCTCTTTAGCCACAACAGGAGAAACCATTAATTACAGTTTCTGTCACACAGAAAAGAGATGATGATTGTTCTCCTAAAGCTCTTCAAGAGCATGAATTCACCTAGCGGCCACCTATTCTGCCCTGTTTTGAAAAGGGAAGCATACTTCTCCATCTCTCTTTTTCTAAAAAAGAAAGAAAGAAAACCTCTAAGCACGTTGCATCTGTATTCCCAGGAAACAAATCAGAACATTTGAGGCATAGATTGAAAAGAAGGATTATAAATATGGAGAGGATGTAAATACTTCATCTATCTTGGTCAGAATACAGCAGTTCAAAGCTAGTGTGGAAAAAAACAAAATACACTTCAGAATACCCATCTGAAATGTGAATGCATTATGTCTTAGTGTCATCACTGAGAACAGGAGAGCAAAACATCAAGAATTTAGCTTAAGTGCATTTGTATAAAGGAACCACATATATCACGACCAGATGCAAGTGTAGGTTATTTAATCTACCTCAAAATAATGTGTACGATTTTGGAAACGTTTTGCAATTATTTCAAAATGTCCTGTAGATGTATTATTACAACATGTTCAACATGTTCTAGCTATTTGATTTCAACAAAACTTCATCAGACTTATGATTATTCATTTTTACACAAGCATTCACTGAACTGTGCCCTTAACTTGGACAACAGTATGCGTTGCGTACTTTTCAGTGACCAAATATATAACTATCTGGCCAATTGGTGTATATATTGTAGCAATCCAAAATGATGGTATATGAATAAATAATATGAATAAATAATAATTGACTACCATCCCTTTCCCCACAATTTCAAATTAAGCCAACAAAAGTGAGCAACTAAAAATATTTAAAGGAAAGCATTACTACAGAAAATGCAAAAGGTGACTCTCCTGATTAACTTCACTCAGAGTTCTGTTTACTCAAATCAATTTACTGTACAATAATCTTGGAATTGAATTGGAGTTGAATTGACTTTAACTGTACTCTGCATGACTGAGTTGCTTGTAACCCTAATAAATCTATTTTGAAGAAAACAGAGAGGGATGAAAGCTGCGTATTTCGGATCCCTAAATGTAGATAATTTATATATTTATTTTATAGTTTACTTCTAAAGTTGTCTGCTTAGAATGGGATGTATGATGACATGTGGAACTGGAAACTCTAAAGGTTTCTGGGAGTCCATATATACACAAATATATATGCAAGGATAGGTGTTTAGGGTAGAGGGTACGGCAGTACTCCCAACAATTCATAAAGTCCCATATTGCTGAAAGCAACACAACATTTACAAATGAATTCAGAAGACTCATTTTATGTGATAGTGACTTCAAAAGCTTATAAACAGGACGTACTCAGCCATACAGTAGGCTTGTCAACCCTCTGCTGGTAGGATCATTTGGGGAACAGGTCCTTGGGAGGAGATTATGGCAAGACTCTAGAAATTTGCAGAAGATCTTAGAATATCACAGACGCCTTATCATTACTTCTGTGTGTTCGCCTGGTTATGACATCCATATGTAGCTGTATTTACTTTGATAAAGAAAAAACATTTCTCACTTGTTCAGATAGTCTTTCTTCATTTCTACATGCTGTTGGCTGTCTTCTTTAAAAATGGACTCTGGGACTAAACCCCTGTGAGCTCCTGCTCAGGTAAATCACTGGCCTGTGGAACTTCATGTCATCATAAATTCCTTGGTTTCTGAAGTGCCACAACAATGCCGGTAAATTAGAAATCTCTCTATTTCTATTGGAAACTCTTGGAATATTGACATAATTCTCATTTTCTTTGATTAATCAACTTCCAGGCATTTTTGTTACCACTGGCATTCAAACATGTTTACTTCAGCCAGTACAGGAAGGGGCAGAGTAAGTCAGTGTTCATTCTACACGAAGTTTTTAAGAACTCTATTACTGAAAATAAACAGCAGTTTTGTGAAGAATGTGTAATAATCAGCATACAAGAAGAGGAGGACCCACAAGGACTTGCCCAGTTGTGTTGATAATGAGTCTCCAATAGTCTCCACTAGAGATGGGTACAAATCCAATTATGACCCCAAAAATGCACAAACCAGGCCGGTTCATGGTTTGCAAACCACAATTCATGGAAGCTCCTTTCTATGAACTTCCATGAACTGGTTACTGGTTTGGGTTTGTTTGGGTTGTATTGGGAAAGGGACAGTTTAAATGGCCATTTCCCCGAGGAAATGGCCATTTAAACTTCTCCTGCAGCTTGCAAGCGGCAAGGCTCGTTTAAACTATCAGCTGGCAGGTGGCAGGGGGGGATCCACAAACCCCAGCCCCAGCCCCCACCCCCTCAGCCCCAGCCCCACACTTACCTTGATGACTCCTGTGGCCCGTGGCCTCTTCCTCCTGCAAGGGGCAGCAAGGCCGTTTGCGGCCTCCTCCATCTCTCTGCGGGCCCACAGGGCAGCATTGGAGGCTGAAAATGGCCTCCCTGCCCTTCAAATGGCCGTGACGGCCATTTGAGGGGCAAGGAGGCCATTTTCGGCCTCCGTCGCCATCCTGCAGGCCTGCAGAGGCCGAAAATGGCCTTGCTGCCCCTCGCAGGAGGAGAGGGAAGATGCCGCATACTGTAGCAGAAGGTAAGTGTGGGGGTGGGGGTGGGGGGGCTGGGGTTTGGGCAGTTTAAAGGGCCCTATTACTGGCAGGTCCCTATAAACTATCAGCTGGCAGGCAGCGAGGGGGAATCCCCCCCAGGCTGCCTGCCAGCTGATAGTTTAAAGGGACCTGCCGCTTGCAAGGTAGGAAAGGACCCTTTAAACTGTTAAAGGACCCTTTCCCTGCTGCTGCTAAGTGGCTGGAAAGGCGTATTTAAACCCCACGAACCACGAACTGGTTTGTAACTGGCCCCAGTTCCATGCCAGTTTGTGGCTCCTGGTTTGTGAAAATCCATGAACCACGAACCTCATGGTTCAGGGGTTTTTTTTGTTCATGCCCATGTCTAGTCTCCACTGGACCTTTCCCTGCCAAGTCCTCTTCTATCGGGAGATATAACAGAGGAGGGAGACAAGACTTTTGCATGGCTGTTTTGGCCTCCAAGTAGGGTTGCCAGCTAAAGATTGGGAAATTCCTGGAGGCTTTGGGGGTGAATCCTGGAGAGGGTAGATTTTGGGAAGGAGAGGAGCCTCAGCAGAGTATAATACCATAAAGTCCACCATCCAAAGCAGCCATTTTTTCCAAGGGAAAAATGGCCAGATCTCCATGGCCAGATCTCCAGCCACCACCTAGAGGCTGACAACCATACCTTCAAGTACCCCCCGGGGCTTTTTAAAATATAAATTAAGGCTCAAAAATATTGTTGTGGTTGCCTAACAATCTCAAAAAAGGTTACTGAAAGCTCAGTGAGTGTGCTTTTCTTAAAGCTACAGGTGTTGTTTCTATTATTTTGGGGAGTTTTAATCACCTGATTTTTGTTGTTGTTTTTTTTGTTTTTTAGATTTCAATTTTTTCTGGAAACCTGGAACTTCCTTTGAGTTTGTAGAAAAATCCTTCCTACCTCCTGTCCCTAGTTCTCTTTTGTGAAACTATTGATCCAAACTCTTATGATTCTGTTCAGAATTAGATATAGGATAGGTTTCAAAGAACAGTTAAGAATATAATGAGCTCAGGTCTATGTAGCCCTTATTTTTAAAAGCCTGGCATCGGCCTATAGGAAGTTTCCCCATTTAAGCTCTGAAGTAATTCCCTGAGCATAGAAATACTCCCGCATAGCTCCTATTCATTTAAGAAGGGTTTGTGTGGCAAGACTTCCCAGTGAATTGAACCCTAAATTTGTAAATCTGTACTGAACAGGATATTTCTTAATCCTTTACTGACTAAAAAGTCATGTTTTAGGAATCTGGCAAGTGTTGGAAATATTTAATCTTTCATCACGGTTTAATCAGACAAGTTTTTTGAATGTCTTTTGTTCATTATCAAAGTGCCCTCCAAAATTTGTCTTCCCCATATTGGACTGACAGATTGAGAGGATAAACAAGGAGCCTGAATGTTTGAATGCAATTGCTGTGTCAGCCCAACTAACTGTATTTATGTGACAAGAGTTTACACTGTGACATTAATCATTTCATCGGGCTATATTTATTTGCTACACAAACAAGCAAGTTATTCTTTATAAATTGTCTGTGACCGATTACTGTTCCCCTCTGGAAGAAAGCCATGAACTCGTTTTCAAAATAAAACAACCCCATCAAAAATAGATTTGGCTAAGATTTCTATGGCTTGGAAGGTGAGGATTTCAGAGAAATGTTGAGGGGAGTGATAAATATAAGATTTCTAAATATTTGCATTAAGCCAGACTCTATAAATCCCACATTTCCTGTCAATAAGGAACAGAATAACATCAAGGGCTCTAATAAACATGGTCAGGACAGGAAGTGTAATGATTTTGTCTAGCTGTTTGGTTGAAGAATAGCTGCAGGCAGGTACATGAAGAGGATTGGTTTAACTTTTGAAACCACCAGATGCCCCCTAGCTATGGTTCCTTAGATTTATGTTTGTATACCCAATGCATTGGATACTAAGGACAGTTTGTTACCTTCTGATTTTGGAAGGCCATAACCCATGAAGCTTGCCTACATATTTCATTCTATAAAGGAAACAATAAGAAGGAACATGACATATATTAGAAAGGTACATTATAGAGTTATACTCCATGGCCTAATAAACCATTGTTGGCTGTCACACTCTAGCAACTGCAGTGCTATTTTGCACTGTGGTTTAATCAGAAGGGTCTAGACTGTTCTTGGCAAGTATGCAGTTTAAATATTACATATGCTATGATTCAGGGATTATATGGGCTATGAGTCTCATGAATTAGAGCAAGAGTTTTATATACTATATATCCTGCAATGTAGAAAGGCCATGAAATGTCATGTGCTACCAAAGCTACTTAAATTAGAGGCAACATATATATTGAAAATAATGTGGGGTGCATCCTCGGGAATGTAGGAATGTAGGTGAAAGAATCTCATATTTGAAATTTTCACCCAAACTGATATAAAAACAACAATAACAACAATAGATTCATATACCGCCCTTAATGCCATACTCAGAGTGGTTAACAAAGTGTGTTAATTATCCTCACGACAATCACCCTGTGAGGTAGATGGGGCTGAGAGAGCTCTGAGAGAACTGTGACCGATCCAAGTTCATCCAGCTCACAATACTCTGCTCATGGAAACCTAGTACACCATGAAAAAGGATTAGGCCAGAACATGATAAGCTAGCTTTCCACTGGCAGAGAGTTTTATTTTATTTTACTCGTGCAGTTTACAAGCATTCTAAAGCAGCCCACTACCTGCCAGGGGCATATTATATTTCAAGCATTTGGTTTGCTTCTTAGAATGGGGTCACTAAAATACATATGCAAATGGTTAATAAGTGCATTTGGCTGCTCCTTAGATGAGAGAAATGATGACATTTCTCACACCTAAGGCCCTCCTTTAGGTGCCATATATGTGAGATAGGCTAACAGAGATGGTCAGGAAACTAGGTCTCCCTGAGGGCAAACAGGAAGTAAATATTTTTAAAATGGTGCCAGGTGGTGGCACGACATTTTATTCCAGGTGAATACCTGGAAATAACATCACATCACTAGTGTGAGGATGAGCAAAACTCTCACTCAGTTGCTTTCTCTCTCTTTTGTGTATGAGTAAAGTGCCATCAAATATCACCCAACTTATGATGACTCCTCAGAGGTGGACAAAGAAAGAGAGTTTTCAGCATGCTGCAAGAAAAGGATACTTGGACAAATGAAGCTGCGGTATACTGAATCAGAGCACTGCTCCACCAGAGCCAGTAACCAATCTGGCAGTGGTTCTCCAGGGTCCCAGTTAGAGTTCTTTCACATCACAGAATCACAGAGTTGGAAGGGGCCATGCAGACCATCTAGTCCAACCCCCTGCCCAATGCAGGGTGAGCCTAAAGCATCCCTGACAAATATTCATCCAGCCTCTTCTTGAAAACCTACTGCCAGATCCTTCGAACCAGAGGAGCTTGGCAATGAGACCTGCATGACATGTTCTGCCACTAAGCTACAGTCCCTCCTCATATATAGTCAGCCTCTAAGAAGTTTCACTAGGCTTGCCAGCCCCAGGTTGGGAAATTTCTGTAGATTTTGAGGGTGGAGCCTGGAAAGGTCCGGGTTTACAGAGAGGAGGGACCTCAGCAGGATATAATATCATAGATTCCACCCTCCAAAATAGGCATTTTCTCCAGGGGAACTGTCATCTGAAGATCAGTTGTAATTCCCATTGTCCACCCATCAAATGGAGCCTGGCAAACGTAAATTTCACTAGTATTCTTATTGAATCTAAATCTGGTTACTTCAAGAACTGCTGACATCAATGTAAAATGTTTCTAGTTTTGAGAAACTGGGTAAACATTTTTATGGTGACAACTTTTCTTGTACCCAAAGAAAAATTACTCAATCTGCAGTTACTCAATCTGCCTACATTCTCCCCCACCCCAAATTTGGAATGAAGAGGCAGACACAAGAGTTGGAAACTAAAGGGCTGCTTTATTAAATTACAACAACATAACTGTCAACACAGCAAGGGTCTCCTGGACCTCCACCCTGACCTGCCTGGGCGAGCCCCAGTACATGCGGAGATCCCAAGCTTCTTGTACACACTCAGTAGGGAAGCCTTGGGCCCTGCCTCAAATTCCAACTTCCTGCACCACAGGCAAGGAAGTCTTGAGCCTTGGGCCCAAAATAAAACAGATTCCAAGCTTCTTGCACACACCCAGTGGGGAAGCCAGTAAGAACACAGCACCCCCAAAATGGCAGCCCAAACACTGTGTAGGCCACAGAGGCCTGTATAAAATGGCTGCCAGTGCCAGGAGGATAAGCAGGCCACCGTGTGACACACTCAAAATAGCCACTACCAGACAGAATAAACTGCAAAAGCCCCACCAAAATGGCCACTATTGCCAGTAAGCAGGAGGCGAATCAGGCCACACAAAACCCATACTTAAAATGGCCACCCCCGTAGCTGTGCATATTGTAGATGCCTTCACAACATGGCTGCCACTGCCAGGAGGCTAAGCAGACCACCAGGTGCCAATCTCAAAATGACTCCCCCCAGAACAGGATAAGCTGCAAAAGCCCCATCGAAATGGATGCTACTGCCAGTAAGCAAGAGGAAAATCAGGCCTCACAAATGCCACACTCAAAATGGAGACACCCAGAGCTGTGCGTATAGTAGATGTCTTCACAACATGGCCACCACTGCAAGGAGGCTAAGCAGGTCACCGGGTGCCACTCTCAAAATGGCCACACCTGACTGAATAAACTGGCAAGCCCTCCCACAAAATGGCCCCTGCTGCCTGAAGGCCTTAGGCCCAGCTATTGCTACTGGAAATACTCCCTCCCAAGTAAGCGTAAATGGGGGGTGGGAGGAGAGAGAAAACCTAGACAGGGGGGCCTACAAGCATCCACCCTGCTTGGCCTGTAGCAACAGTGTATGAAGCAATCCTCCCCTCAGATGGCTGCAATTCACCCCTGCGGCCTATAGCAAAGGCCTTGCTAATATTACTGGCAGTATTCCCTCCCAAGAAGTGAAAACAGGGGGAGGGGGGAGAGGAGCCTAGGTAGGTCAGCGGCCTACAGGAGCTGGGCCTCACTCTGCTTTAGCCCTCCTGACTTAGACACAACAGGCCCCAAATGTAAATAAGAAAAAGTTTCTGCCAAACCACTGAGCCAGGCGCTGGGCCCTGGCTCTCATCCTGGAGTTTGAAGAGAGCCAGTTTGGTGTAGTGGTTAAGAGCGCGGGACTCTAATCTGGAGAGCCTGGTTTGATTCCCCACTCCTCCACCTGAAGCCAGCTAGGTGACCTTGGGCTAGTCACAGTTCTCTGGAGCTCTCTCAGCCCCACCCACCTCACAGGGTGTTTTGTTGTGGGGATAATAATGACATACTTTGTAAACCACTCTGAGTGGGCATTAAGTGAAGTGCAGTATATAAATCAAATGTTATTATTGTTATTGTTATTATTACTAGCAAGCAAGGGAGTTTGAAGGTAGCAAGCAGGTGAATAGCACAGCTTCTCTAAGGCAGCTACTGCTACCTTGTCCAGAGGGCCTTCAGTAAAACGAGCCTCAGAGGAGCTCGGCTTAGAGAGCTTGAGGTATGCTCTGCTCAAGCTGAGCACGAGGCAGGAATGAGACAGTGAGAGGTGAAGCAGCCCTATAAGGCCTCTTGCTCCACTCCTTCCAGCATTCCCATATGGCCAGGAAAGCATAGCTGCCTCCTCCTCTTTCAGGGAGGCAAATTGCAGCCCCCAGCCAAAGCCTCTGTTGCCGCTGACTGGGAGTGCCGTATTACATTGTAATAATCAGTAACATGTCTGTAACTAAATTAAAAAAATGGTAGCCTGCCTACAGATACATTCTTGCTTTTTAAAAACATGTTTTTGGGCGGGGGGATAAGCACAGGCTAAAAACTTGGTTTTACATTTTTTAAAAAATGATAAAATATATTTGGAGATATTTTAAAATGTTATCCAAATATGTAACATCAAAGAAACACAAAGGAACGTATAGTCACAGTTGCTGTTCTTTTTCACAGACTGACAAAGTAACTAAAAAAATTGCACAAAATGATGCATTTTTATAACAAAATGCTACAGTACCTTGCAGATAAACACCTGCATCTCCTGTGTTGCTTTTCTCCCCATTCTGAATGAGGGTTTATTAAAATTCAACCCTGAACTTTTTTTATATAAATGTTTTTATTTTTAAAATACAAAAGGGGGTACAGAAAAGGAAAGGAAAGGGGGACAAAAATTTAAAGAAAGAAAAGGAAAAAATACAGCACTATGTGTTACAAGGGCCATCAGAATACAAAAATCTTATAACATTTAAGATATATATTTTCAATATGTACAATATGTACAAAATTCAAACCTACTTCCAATCCTCAGTTTAGGAGAAAAAATGTATTATTACTCTTATCACTGCTTTATACTTATATGTTTCTTAACAATATTTTAGTACTGACGATAATACATTGTATTCTACTAATTATCTTGCATTGATCAAATTGAAAAACATATCTATGTATACTGTATATATCCTCTCATTATGTAACACATTATCCATCCTCCATCTCAAAAAATTTAAAGCTTAAAACAAATAACATCTCAGTTGTCCCTAATAATCAGATGCAGAGGAGTTATCCGTGTTAGTCTGTAGTAGCAAAATCAAAAAGAGTCCAGTAGCACCTTTAAGACTAACCAACTTTATTGTAGCAGAAGCTTTCAAGAATCACAGTTCTCTTCGTCAGATGCATGGAGGGCAAGAAGAAACTGGTCAGATATAGAGGAGGAGAGGGGAGGGAGGAGTAGATGCAAACAGCTGCTTCTGATATGGAGATCAGTTTGCTTCTGTTAAGGAAATCAGTTACTTCTGATAATGAGATAACCATTCATAGTCCCTATTCAGTCCCAGCCTAACTGAGTCAAATTTACATATGAATTCCAATTCAGCAGCTTCCCGTTGGATTTTGTTTTTGGAAGGTTTCTGTTGAACTACAGTGACCTTTAAGTCTTTGATGGAATGTCCTGGTAGATTGAAGTGTTCAGAACTCATAATCATTCATAATCAAATTTACAGAGAGCCCTGAATTTTTTTTAATGCCAGGACTGAACCCTCGTGAAATAATAAATAATTGTTGAGCTTCAGGAAAGAGTCTTTTTTATTCACCAAGTAACCTTGGTAAATAAACCTTAATTGGTCTTGTATGGCTTATTAAATAAGAACCATACAAAAAATGTTGCCTTTTTTGCTATTTTTTTTTCACTTGAAGCAACTGCAGAAAATGGAAACCACAAATTACAGTTCATTTCACACTTTTTCTCATGCCTCAGCCTCAGAATAAGGAAAAGGTAAATATAAGTAAACATTACCTCCTAAGGACAAGGACCATACTCACAGAAGACAGAGATGTACTTTTTCTAAGTTCTTAATTTACTGAGTTGTGATTGTGGCAATAGAAGTACAGTGGGAGAGTTCTTTGCAAAGCAGTGAGATTCTTCTAGCATAAATGTTCTGGCTCAGTAATGACGACAGTTCAGTCAGTGGTGAACTGAGCCTGTCTAATGGATTTTCACTTTTACTTCTCAAGGGCTAGTAGACTCATCCTGCTGCAAATCAGGGCCTTTGAGTCTACACACTCAGTCACCTGGGGAACTTTTTTATATTGCCAGTGGCAACTAGAAAAGCCTGATAATAATGTCTGAAGGGAGACATGTGCCTCATTGGTGACATATGTTGTAAGGTAATACTTGGTGAACTAAAAAAAGCAAAAAAATTAAGCATTCTCTGACCTCTGGGAAGAAAAATCTTGATGTAAAAAATGTGTCATTTAAAGCTTGATCTTCTCAGTTGTCTCATCTTCAGGTTTTTTTTTTTAAAACAATACATTTATCACAGGCAACAAGATGGTTTATTCAACAACGTTACTAGAACCTTTCTGGATCCCAAGCCACACTTTCCTCAGATTGTAGAATGAAGTAAGTTGAACCCAGTTGAATGTCACAGCATTTGCTGAAATTGATGTGTTCACTTGCGGGTCAGAACTGAATAAGCACCTAGAGTGAATCGTTTGTCACTTTTGCCGAGAAAGAGAGGTCCAGCAGTAAAAAACATATATTTATTCAGTGGGACTGTCACCAGGAGATTCACACCTCAAGTGCCTTCTTTTATGACTATCCAGGCTGTAAATAAACAGAGTCTTCCCCTTTTGTATCAGCTACATATTTTTAATGCTTAACGGTCCCTTAACAGAAAGCAACTACAAATATTTAAAAAGAGAAGCATTCCCACAGAAATGTAGAAACTGAGCGATTTATCCTCTGGCAGGTCAAGAAAACTCGGACAACTCCTCATTTTACCTGGCATAAATAGGGTTAGTTCACTTGTTTTGTACTTGTATTAACACAACCTTTCAAAGGTGAAATATTCACTTAAAATGCAATTGTGAAAAACATTAATCTAGCTCTCAGTTGAAACAAGTGAAGTCTGATTAATGTCTTAGGTACTCTGTGGGATTCCATAGCGTTAAACCTGATCTGCGTGGGTCAAATGGAATAAGATACAGGACCTTCTAATCTTCTGGAAGAGTTTCGTTTCCCCTCAGCCACTACTTCTATGTTCACATTTACTTATCTATGAATAGTTTATACACCAACATATAAAAGCTTTCTTTTCCTAGTCAGCTTCTCTGGTGAATAAACATCTATTATGCAAAATGCTTTTAATTTTAAAAGCAGATGCTGAAGATTTTCTATCATGACCATCTTTTGAAAATGTTTATCACTACAAAGCAGAAGCTTGAGGATTCTCCAAATTAATGAAAACAAATTAAATATTTGGCGGTCAAATCAAACTTTATGTAGGTTTTATAAATATGAGCAACAGAAATATTCAGGGTCGCCCATTGTACATTCCTGAATGAGATAGTATGAGGCTAATGAGAGTCGACATATATATGATTGTGGTACAGCATTGAATAGATTCAGATGAACAGCTGTGGTCATTAGTTGGGTTGCCAGCTTTTCAAAGGAACACTGGGTTTAATAGCAACTTGATATACAGGCAGGAACAGATGATAGGAAAAGTTTTACCAAATTTTGCATATTAAGTTGCTCTGAAAGGCACAAGAGCAGGTAGGGTTGTTTTTAAGGTCCATCAGTAAACTAAAGTGTTGAACCCTGTAGGGGACAGATATATGTGTGCTCCACAGTGGCTAGCCACCATCCAAGCCACAAAGAGGCTAGGTAACTGTTGAGCCAGCCAGCTGCCGCCAAAGTCTCTGAGGTAGCCATCAGGTGTGGCATCCAGCTGCTGTCCAAACCAAAACATTTTACTCATTTCAAGTATGTTTTTCAAAGAGTTTCCCCCCTAAAGCTCACCAAAATTTCTCTCAATTTTCCCAAACTACTCATCTTTTCTGAAAAAAAACTATACAATTTGACTGAGTAAACCATTTTAAAAAAGCAAATTCACTCATTCCAACAGCAACAAAAAAGCATAGTAGTTTTTTTTTCAGTTCTCTCCAGAAGTTCCCAAGTTTTCTGTAGGGAAAAATGGGGAAGGGTCTTCAAACTTTTTCATGTTATATATTTTGAATGAATAAAATCTTGTCTGAAAAAAAATTTCAGAGAAAAAACAATCACAGTATTTTTTCAAGGATTTTAACATTTTCCCTATATATCAAATGTATAACTCGATGGATAATTTCATAGGAATGCATTGCAATTCCCTTGCCTGCCTGCCTGCCTGCCTGTGTGTGGCTATCATGCTGCATGCCACAAAAGAATTCTTCATCATCATCATCATCATCATCACCAGTGGAAGGTTTACCTCTGAAAATGGGATGGGTAGTGAAGTGTGAGGGGGAAATTATCAAAAATTCCTCTGCTCTGCTGCAAGTGGAAAAGGGGTTAAGATGTAAGTTGCAGTCTTGAAAAATTGATGAATTGCTTATATTCAAAGCAGGAAAAAAAACCTTATTCACACTGCCCATTCACCATAGGATAAACATAGGGATTTTGTACAGTGCCTGTGGAAGGTTGCCTTTTAATTCCTTTGACACATTCTTATAGCTGAGTAATTTTTGAAATGATGAGAAATTACTCTTGGTTTTTCACAGCCTAAAGAGAACAGCTTTACCAGGGAAACTATTGGTATGTTTGCAACTGTATTTATTTATTTTGTCTGGGTGGTTCTTTATTACTACAAATGCAAAGAAGAATATTGTGTTAACTCTCCTTCATCCTAGTAACAGCAGGCATTCTAAAGTCTTTTTAGACAACATGCTTATATTGGGAAAAAGCTAGACCAGGCTTAATATCCTTTCTGTATCACAGTAGCACTTTTTTGTCATTTTAATACAGATTCTGAATCATAGTTATGGTTCCTGATCCATTTTGTATCATTTTAAATGAGAATGAAATGTATCTTATTTTGTAGCTATTTATTTATCTGCTCTGAAGATGTGAGACAGTGGAATTGAAGCTCTTGTAAATGTTTAGGTCAGCACGTCTACATCTCAAAAAAAGAATGGCAGCTCAACTCTTGTATCCATTTTCAAGAGAACTAGGAAAGATGCAGAAGAGAACTAGGAAGTTAGATATCACACAGTGTAATGTGATATCTAACTTGAAGACTGAAAGATCACAATGAAATATGATATGTACATTTATGACTATATTTTCCATTTGAAATTGAAATAACTGCTTGACCTCTGCAATCTTTTGGAGGTGGCCATATGTGGAATAAAAATACTAAATATATTGTAGTGTGTTCTATGCCTTGAAGAACTGAATAAAACTTGTGTATATACAGGACACAATTGTATATTGGAGTCTAAGTTCCCATTTTAAAAAGGAGAAGGAGAGTCATATGATCTTCAGTCCTTCAAATAATATATATTAGCCAACTGCAAGAGTAGGTTCCACAAATTTATTATCCTTTCTGATGATGGAATAGACTTTTTTTAACAACCAAGATGATGATAAGAAATGAAGGTGATTGAGGCTAAAGCTGAAAACATATAACGGATTTTAGATGAGGAGGTAGCAAAATAGTACAAGTTATACAGACACATTTCTTTTGATCCACGTGATCTCCTCAGGCAGGCTGTTCCATACAGTGGGGGTCACCCCGGAAAAAAGACGTGTGTGGGCAGCTTTGATTCTTTCCAACTACAGGATGGTATCTGAAGAAGGGCTGTTCAGATGAGCAAAGCTGCCATGGTGGAACATAGGGTGAGAGGTGGTCACACAGATATGGGGGGCCAAGGCCATGAAGGGCTTTGGATATGATTATCATGACTAGGGATGTGCAATCTGGGTTTCCAATCTGGTTTTTAACCCAAATCCAGCCCAATTTGTAAAGATTCAGGATTCCTGAATCGGCCCCAGCATTGATGAGCCAATTCAGAAATCCCAAAGCAAAGCTTAAAAGGAATTTGTATTGCTTCGGGAAGCTTCAGGCAAAGCAGCAGCAGACAAGCCTGCAGCACTCTTCTAGCTGTTTGTATTGCAAACAGCAAGAAAAGTGCTGCTTGCTTTCAAACTTCTCGCTCCGCTGCTCCCCCCACCCCCAGATGCAATCAGCACAAAAGGGGGTGCTTTAAAAAAGTGCTGCTTGCTTTCAAACTTCCCGCCCCACCCCTCCCCACCCCAAATGCAAGCAGCACGAAAAGGGGCACCTTCAAATACTGTGCCGCTTGCCTCCTCCCGCTCCCATCAGGTGAAGCAAGCAGCACGGGGTATTTGACACTTAAAGCACCTCTTTTTGTGCCACTTACAAGTGGCATGAAAAGGGTCGCTTTCAAACGCCCCACTGCTTTCTTCACCCAAACTGAGGGGCAGCCTCCTCCCCCTTGCATTGGGTGAAGAAAATGGCAGGGCGTTTGAAAGAAACATTTTTTTTTGCTGGTTGCAAATAGCACGAAAATTGTTGCTTTGAGCTTCGGTGTGCTCCAAATCTTTACAGAGCATATCAAAGCAATTCAAACACTTGAATACCAAAGTGGCTTGCCTGTTTGGGATTTGGGTTATTCCTAATTGTTTTCCTGCTTTGGGTAAACCCTAAGTGGGAAATCTTAATATTTTTCAGGTGCACACCCCCAGTCATGACCTTGAATTGAGCCCGGTCACTGATGGGAAACCAGAGTGACAGCAAAATGGAAGTGATATGCATGCTCCATCTAGTTCCTGAGAGTAAGCAAGCTGAAGCACTCTGCACTAGCTGGAGTTGACTTCAAGGGGAGACCTATGTAGAGTGCATTATAGTATTCTAGTCTCGATGTTATTGTGCAATGAATCCAGGTGGCCAAATCAGCCATGTCAAGGTAGGAGGGCATCTTCTAGGCTAGTCTGAGTTGGGAGAAGGCCTTTTTTGCAGCTGCATTTACTTGCTTCTCTAGCAGCAGTGCTGGTTCTGATATAACCTCTAGGCTATTAACTGAGTCAGACAGGATCAACAGAACCCCATCAAAGTTCGAAGTACACAGACAGCAATGTGTTAAGCATTACTTCTGCCTTACAGATGGCTTCCGGATCAGAGTGTGTTCAAGTTATTTTATCAGCAAAACCTTTGCAAAGGTGTCACAGCTAATTTCCTGTTCTTGAACCAGCAAGGTTTCCAATTCAGGGGTAAAAAGATATTGAGATGCCATAAACAGTTGGTATGGATGTGAATGGTTGCAGAAAAGTAACATTTCTTTGCTGCTGTCACCACAGCTTCATAAGTCTTCCAAATTCTGTTGATTTTGCTGGGGTTATCGGCAAGGGAGAGTCGGAGCTCAGCTAACACGCGTCCATTCTCACTGGCTCACATGCCACGCCCCGGCAGAGGCACAATTTGAACCAGGACTATTCAGTTCATAGTTCACCATGGAAATCCTAGGGTTATAGCACCTTAGAGTAATTTTTATACAGACATGCAACTCTATTGTTTTAATGGAAATATTGTCTTTAAGCTTTCTTTTTTATAAATACCCTAGGTTCTGGGGAAACCCCAAACAGTCAGAGTTTATTTCTGACCAAGGGTTCACTTCCAGTTTTTTCCATTGGATCAATATTAATTGTATAAATACATTAGTAGCTTCCTTAATAAATGGGGGAGAGGGGTAGTGGCAGCAGTGGACAGGCCCAGCGCGCCCATTGAGGCCAGGTAGGCGGTGGCCTCGGGTGCGAGGGCACTGGAGAGGTGCCGGAGGGGGTGTCGGGGGTGGAGGCGCACGTAGAGGAGTTGGCATGACTGGGCTGCAGCTGCTGCTGCAGCCAGCCAGCCCTGTGCCGCTGCAGCCGCCACAAGCCCCAGCTGGGTGCAGAAGCTGCAAGCCGCTGCTGGAGCAGTGTGCAGAGCACGGAGCAGCCTCCACGCGCCGCCCCAGCAGTGGCGCGCTGCTTCTGTGCTCGGCTGGGGCATGTGGCGGCGGCGGCGGCACAGGGCTGGCTGGCTGCAGCAGTAGCTGCAGCCAGCCACACCAGCTCTGCTGCATGCTCCTCCGCCCCCACACACCCCAGCCGGGCGCAGAAACCATCAGGCTGCTGCTGGGGCAGCGTGCGGAGCACGGAGCAGCTTCTGTGCACCACCCCAGCCAGCCTGTGCTACGTGACAATGTCATGATGACATCATCATGCAGTCCGTGGCGCGTACATTGGCAGTGGAAAGGATTTAGATAATGTACCATTTCAGCCAGTTTTTGTTAGTTTTTTAATTTTCCCAACATTTCCCCCTCTTCTGCCACCACACAAGCTATTTTTCCCCATTGCACTATTGCAATAACCATTCATCACTTCTTATCTGTTTCCATTTCAAATTTTAGTCCCTATGAACCTCCATTTTTTCATTGTAAAAATCCTCTGAAATATCCAGCCCTCTCAGTTGCAGAGATATAAGGACAGAAGTATGGGCAGTTTTTGTCCTAATTGCCTGGAAAGGAAAAGGAAGGGGAAGCTACAAGGAAGCTGGAGGATTGCCGTTAGTATGTTGGTATTGCACTATAGCAGTATGGCAAGCTATGGCCACAAACCTCTTTCAGATTTTCATAGAACTGGTCTACTGGTTCATTTGTTTCGTTTTAAATGCCAATGCCCCTTTCTGTGCCTCTGCAAAGCGGCAGGGAAAGGGGCATTTAAACCCATGGATCAGCTGCTTGTCGGAGAGATCCCCAACAAGCAGCTGATCATTTAAACAGTGGGGCTTGCCGTCCCGGCCAGGAGTTCCCGGCTGGCCAGCCAAGCCCTGCTTTTAAAATGGCCATTTTCCCGCTGCTCAGAGTAGCAGGGAAATGGCCATTTAAACTGTGGGTGAGGGTTGGCTGGCCAGCCAGGAACTCCCGGCTGGCCAGCCAAACCCCACCCACAGTTTAAATGACCATTTCTCCGCTGCTCTGAGCAGCCATTTAAACAGCCCCGCTGTTTAAATGATCAGCTGCTTTTTGGGGATCTCCCTGACAAGCAGCTGATCCGAGGTTTAACTTTCCCTTTCTCTGCCACTGCTAAGTAGCTGGAAAGGGGCATTTAAACCCTATGAACCATGAATCAATTCGTGAACTTCCCCCAGTTCGTGGAAGTTCGTGGTTCCTGGTTCATGAAAACGCCACGAACCAAGAACCACACAGTTCGGTTTTTTTGCAGTTCGTGCCCACCTCCAGTCACCAGTGTGCATCCTTTTGAAGATACGATCCCACACCAGATAGCACATCATTTAAAGTCCCCTCTCCTCTATTTTTCATAAAATAAATATTATTTTTAATATCATCTCTATAAGTCCTTAGGCTGACCCCAGTTGTTTTTAGTGGCTGTGAGAACTGCCTTAATAGGACAGTTTGGAATCTTCATGATTCCATTCAGTTTATGGTGGAAGCACAGAATCTGAAGTTCCTAGAAGCTGTAGACAAGATTGTTCCTTGTTGACACCTCCTTCCTTGAAGAAGAAACCAGCCCAGTGACTACAGAGCCCATTGGAAGACAAAGTCCAAACTGGGGCCAGCAGTCACAATCACAGATTTTGTCTTGCAGACTTCCTCAGGGGCATCAATGGACCACCGTGTCCTTTATTCATTCATGGGACCTGGAGGGTGACGCTAATATACCTATCTAGATACTCCTTTGGGCTTCGTATTTTTGGATCTCCATCTTTCCACCGAGTCAACTAAGTATCTTTGGAAGAGACTCTAAAGAGAAAAGGAAAAAGAAAAAAGACATTTACTTTGAGAACTTGCTAGAATCCTTGGTCAATTACCTTTTTGTAGTCCCGGAGCTACTACCCTGATTCCTATTGAAAATACAGGAGGGGAGCGTTCAATTGGTTATCAACTATGTTTTTTGTATGAATTGTATACATTTAATAGAATGCATTTGTTGAAAGTGTATGAACTTAATGAACTGTTTTTTCCTGTAAAGAAAGTAATTGTTTGAGCACTGGTCACTTTAGTATATATTGAAAGTATCAGATTTGCTGCTGTGCGAGTGGCTTCAAATACACTCATGAATCTGTTTTCTAAGCCATTTCTCCCTTCATAAACAGGACAGTCTAGGAGGAAGCATGGCCAAGGTTGGGCTGTTTGAGGATGGGGAGCCACCATATGCTTGATGTAATTACATGATTAACAACATTTGATTGAAAGGCAGGTCATTTTTTTAAATTGGTTCCAACACAAGTGAGAATGTTCAACAACTGTAAATATCCACAGGGTGGGGAAGGGGATATAATCTTTTACTATATATCCTGTTTCTTTTCATTTGGCTTTTTGTTTTGTATCGTAACAAATTTTGAGTGCTTTTTCATTAATACCTAAGAGAGAGCTTAATACAAGCTGTTCCCATCCCTGGGTAATATATTTGTATATAGATGTATACAAGTATTTGTGTATGCATCATATACAGCATGCTTTAAATGAAAAAGAATTGGTATTCTCCAGTGTGTTGGACTTCTCAACCCGATCATGATTTGTAGCACAATGTTCTATATCAATTAAAAACAGATGAGCAAATTGTTTCATTGTCAAGTTTTGTTTCCTTAATCATCTTAAAGAGACCTGGGTCATAAAATTCTCTCTCTCTCTCTCTCTCTCTCTCTCTCTCTCTCTCTCTCTCTGGGTTTCCTTCTCCCCTTCTCCTTCCCCCCTCCCTTTTTGCATCCCTCTATCTCACTTAGCCAAGAAGACTTTTGTGAATGCAAATTGCTTATTGGTGAAGGGAATTAAAATTATAAAAAGCTAGGCTTAAAAGAAGTGCAAAATCAGGACTGTGTCGGAGCAGGGACAATATAATTGTGGTATGGATTCCCATATGGGATTAAATTATCTCGATTTTAGAAATGTCAGCAGTTCTGTGCAGTTGCTGGAATGCAGCCAATGTGACACATTTTCTTCATTTTTAAAGATGGTTCTTCTGATTCCACACAACTTTAAATATGCAAGGAATTATATTTGCTGTAGGTGTCACAGTGGCACTTCTGTGAGGCATAATTTTGCATGCAAATGTTATTTGACTATTAAACAAAACTATCTTGGAATATTCTATCTTTTTTTAAGCAAAAGGTCACTTATTTTCATTCAGAACTGCCTCATGAGGTCTTTAAATTTAAAAGAAGAAAGAAAAGTCTCTCCTCTCATACACTCTCACACATCAAGGTTGTCTTCCTTTAAAGTGCATGCTATTCAGTAATACTATTTTGTAGCAACTCAATAAAGCTGATAGTTTTTCTGGGTAATTACCCACAGCCCCCCGCAGGACAAATTAGCATTCATGACCTGAATAATACTTACTAGAAAGAGTTCAGTGGAATTTACTTAATCAGAATCAGTGCTTTCTCATGGCTACTTTTTAAAAACTGAGTCCCCATTGTCTGCTAATAGCAAAGATGTTTTCACTGCCAGGTCCATCCTGGCATCAGGTATGAAAGGAGAAAAGATTAGCCTTTTAAAATATACATAATGCATTTTTAAAGATTGTAGAGAGTATTCTTCAACCCTGAGTTGGATTCTCACTTAGGATTCCTTCCCTTCTCCTACTGGCTCAAGTAAATCAATGGGGTGTTTTTATAGTTAGATCAGCCCTTATAAAAATTATACATTTTTCATGCCGTCTGTGATTTACTGTGCTTTCTGGGCTATGGAAAGCTTATGGATTCTAAAATGTAATTTTACTTTACTGGGAGTTTAAAAGTCCTTGTTTTTCAATATCCCTAAGTTTTCTCATCATCTCTGAAGTTTTCTAAATAGTCAAAAGCACCTTAGCCTGAATATTTTTATTACCCTCTGGAGTCAGAATAGGCTTAGATTAATTTTTTTAATCAACTGTATTTCATTTTAACTATACACACACACACACACACACACACACACACACACAAAATCCCAACATGTTTTTATATTATGCAGATCAATAACTTTTGTTTCAATAGTGCTAGAACTAGAAGAAGTTGATAAAAATTATTTTAGCAGAAATAAGGGATGTTTTACACAACTTTTTTTTTCACAAGAGTTCTTGACAAGTCAGCAGCTTCTATACCATTTCTTCTTATATCCTTATATATTTTGCCCTTTTCACCCTTTTCACTATATAGATGGATAGATATATAGATACCCTTGTAAGGAGAAATAATAGTCAAAAGTACAGAAATAGAAGACAATTGGAAAGCTGGGATCCTGTGCACAGGGGCTATTAATGGGGTTTAAAGTCAATGAGATTTAAGCAGTCTGTGCACAGGAGTGAAGCTGAAGAAAAACTACATTTTTTAAAAAATACTGACTTTGTATGTTTGAAATGCTTCCTAGAAGACAAAATGAGTAAATATTCAAATACCTCATTCCTTTAATAAAATTAATTCTTACAGCAAGATAATGTGGCTTTTAAAGGATATATGTTGAATCTTTCACGTGTAACAGTATAATTTTAAATGGTTTTAAACCATGGAAAAATAGACAAACCATCCAGTGGCATTTCAAAATCTCCAATTTACTTTTATCTGTTCAGAAGAGACAGAAATTTGCCAAGGACGAAATTTCTATCACAAAATGAAGTATATATTCTCTTATGGGTCTGTTTCATGGCAGGGTGGGTGGGTGGGTTGCAATTGTTGTGCATCTTAGCTAATGTAACTGCAGTTTTATTATTTCCAAAGGAAATCCTTGCTACTATGTCTACTATAAGGTAGCAAAAATTGTAGCAGAACTCCTCCCTTCCAAATATACATCCTGATAAGAAGTGTCATAAATACTGGTAAATCTAGCAGATGTCCCAGTGATTACATGGTAACTACACATCACTCATACTATAATATCACCAAGATTTAGCCCTAGAAACTGTCTTTAGCATTATAGCTTCTATAAATTTGCATGGTATGTTAATTTTTTTTTTAATCTCCCTTATGTTGCTGCGTCTATTCTACAGGGATATGGAATAATATCTATCCTACCAATAATTCCCACCTGGGGAAACATAACATAACCTCTAGCCAAGTTTGTGTGACAGTCCAGGTCACCGTCACAGCTGCAAAAATAGAAGAGTTGGCTTCAGTTTTTAATCCCAGTTGGAGATCTCTAATATTAGGCCCTGGGATACATTACAGAAGGCACCTGGAACTAGTGCTGCAATTCTAAACAGACTTATTAGGGAGTAATTCTTACTAAACTCAGTGAGGTTTACTTCTCAGTAAACATGCTTAAGGTTGTGTTGTATGTCTTCCATATCATGCTGTCAGCATGAACATCTGTGACTGTAAGGTGACTAGTCAAATACATGCTGGTCATTTTCCTGGGATTGTATGACTGGGCTTCTGAGAGAATAGTATGACCTGCTATAACCACACTATTTTCATTTGATCATTGCCAGTATTATAAGATAATTGCATTTGCAGGCCAACCATGTTACACATCATTTTCAGGTAGCGTTGCCAACCTCCAGATGGAGTTGATATCTCCCAGAATTGCAACTGATCTCCAGACTACAGAGATCAGTTCCCCTTGGGAAAATGACTTCTCTGGAGGGTGGATTTTATGCCAATTTACCCCAGTGAGGTCCTTCCCTGCCTTTCAGGCTCCACCCCAAATTTCAAGAAATTTCCCAAGCCACAGCTGACAATCTTATGTGCAGTTCAGTTTTAGATAATATCATGGGCTAAATGCGGGTGCTTAAAGCAGGTGACTCAAGGACAGAATTCAGGAGTTACCATGTGCTTAAAAGCTAGGGTTGCCAGACTCCCAGTGGGGGGATCCCCTGCTCCCAGCCTCCTCTTCCCACCATTAACCTGGCTAAAGGGGAGGAAAGGCAGGGAACAGGCTTCCCAGGGCATGCTCCCAGTGTGGCATGATGACATCATTTCCAGGAGTGATGTCATTAAGCAGGCCCTGAGAGTGCTCCTACTCTTGTGCTGGGCCAATGTGGGCCCCAAACAGGCCAATTCTTTAAGAATCAGCCCAGTGCGAAGTGCAGGAGCGCTCCCAGGGCCTGCGCAATGACCTCGCTCCTGGAAATTGTTATCATGCCCTACCAACAAGTGTGCACACATTTTGTGCCCACGGTGAGACTAAGAAAGTGAGTGCAGGGTCCCCATCCCTCGCAGGAAAACCTCCAGGAATGGCATATTCAGTACAGGCCTCTGGTCATGTACAAATACTAGGAGTCATTCTTTCTGCCTTCATCTGTTCACTTTTTACGTATTAAACATCAAGCAGAAACCACAAACTTCAAAGATTCTGAGCTTGAGTTTTATATAATCTGGTCTCAGCAATACAGTTATGTTTATTCCAGTAGAATATCTAGACAATACTGAACTCAGAAAAATGACGTATGCTAATTCAGTTGTTCTTGTGAATAGTTGTAAAAAATAATGCTGTTGTTTTTTAGTAGAGGGTGTGTTCCATAACTTCACAATGGCCACTCTGACATACCATCTCCACTGCAACAAATAATTTGTCATCAGTTTCTTTCTAAGGCCCTTCTCATACTGGCTGTTTAACCCACTTTGGCTTTGAAGGCAAACAGATTATTCTGTTTCACACACCCTAAAGACAAAGTGCCACAAGAACAAAAAAACAAAAAAAAAGACCAAAAAAATCAAAACAGGTTATGGAAAACCTAGATTAAAGCTTCACTTAATGCAGGGATCTTCAACTTCTGTGTTCTTGGGACATTTCTCTGCTCCAGACTATGATATCAGACTGGATACCATCAATGAACCCTTTCACTAAAGGTCTGGATCTATAAGAAAATGATGGAGATGTTACCAAATTTCTCATCCCCACTGGTTGGACTCCATTTTCTGCTTCTCCCTTGTGTGAATGAAACCCATGGCTCTTACTTTCACACCAGTTTGGTTTTCTTGCACTAAATTTTTCCAATTAAATTTATTCAATGCAAGTGTTCTTTTTGCATTCTTTGTGTATAACTTACCAAATATGATTTTAAATGGCATACAAATTGCCTAAAAGAAACAAAAAAAATGAGAACACCAGCTGTGAAAGTGGGCAGAATAAAAAGGCTCACAATAACAGAATAAAAAGTGAGGGGAGTGCATTGTGTTGGGAGGGTAGCTAAGGTCAACAGTGCAACCACTTCCAAGCCAGGGATGATACTGAGATCTGCCCCATGTCTTTGGATCAGAAGAGGAGGGGTCCACAACATGTAGCTCTTTCTCCTGCCAAATTCCACTCTGTGCTGCTTGAAGTGGGAAGTCTGCACCTTAGCCAATCTTTGAAACCTTATGAATAATCTATTACCTCCCAAGAGGTCAGAATCTTGCCCTAATGTGGTTTGGATGTGAATCTGGCCACTGCCACAATTGCAGCTGAACCAAGGAGGCTGCATAATTTAAAGTGCCTTTGTCACTGTGTAGCTGTTCTGGAGAACAACTGCTGCCAGCCTGGAGTGAAGGAGTCACCAGGGCTTTTCTTTCAACCAGAACGTGGTGGAATGATGTTCCGGCAGCTCCTGAAAACAGTCATGTATCCCGTGGCCCTGCCCCCAGCTGGCCCACAGGAACATCCCATTTCCCCGTGGCCATCTAAGGAAAGGGCCCTTTAAATGCTAGCTGGTCTACAGAGAGATGCCATCTCCCAGTGGGCTGGCTGAGGGCAGGAATGGACAGCTGAAGCTGGGGTTTAAATGCCCTTTTCCATCACACTGCACAGCAGCACAGAAAGGGGCATTTAAACTCTGCTGGCTTGCTTGGGCTCCCTGGCTGGAAAGTCCACGCCAAGCAGCTGAAGCTGGGGTTTAAATACCCCTTTCTGTGCCACTGTGCTGCAAAATGGAAAGGAGCATTTAAACCCCGCCAGCTTGCCTCAGCTGCCTGATGGGGAAGTCCCCACCAAGCAGCTGAAGCCAGAGTTTAAATGCTGCACTGCAGCATGGAAAGGGGCATTTAAACCCCGCAGGTTTGCCTCAGCTGGCTGGCGGGGAAGTCCCCACCAAGCAGCTAAAGCGCAGAGGTTTAAATCTAAAGAGTCCTTTGCAACAGAGCCCTGCGCAATGGCACCAGAAGTGACATCATCATTTGGACCCAGGAGTGCACGCATGCTTTGCATGCACGCATGTAGTGGCAGGGTAGCCCCCTCCTGCAGGGGTACCCTGAGTTCCACTACCTGTTTCCACAGAAAAAAAAACCTGGGAGTCACCATCCCTAGACACACTTGTATATCTTAGAAAATGGTTGAATGTAGAAGTAAAAGCTATACATTATAATATATGGTGGTGGAAAGTGCCATCAAGTCATAGCTGACTTATGGCGACCCCTGCTGGGGTTTTCGTGGTAAGGTTCTAACAGAGGTGGTTTGCTCATGCATGCATTCACATTACAATCAACAATCCAAAGAGAGATGGGTGTTAAAGTGTGTACAGTCTATAGGTTGCCACTAGAAAGGATGTGCCCCCTCCTCCTTTTTCATACAATTGATACTTTTCAGTACTCATGAACTGAATTTGGTATGACTGCCAGTAATGAATAAAGTTGCTTTGGAAGCCAGCTGTAAATTGAACGCTGTCACTTAGCTATCTCCGATTTAAGGTAATGTTTACAAAGACCAATATTTGTATAAAACAAGTATTACAAAGACATTGAAGTGCAATTAGAACTGGATTGTAGCCAACTTCATTAGCAAGTGTGAATGTGTGCCAGAAATGGTTACATTGCATTTTACTTAACTGTTAAATCAAAGTATAGATTCACATTTCACAAAAGGGCAGACAAGGGGATTTGAGCTTAGTATTTATTTACAAAACTGGAAAACCCACTGAGAAATTAGCAAGGTTTGATTGGGGAAGACTTAAAAGCTATTAAGGGAACTCGTTCTGAATCTAAGGCTGCATTTGGAGGTTTGATTGTGATGAGCATAAACTTGGATTATCTCTATACTCATATACTCCCTCCCTCCCTACTCCCCCCACCTTAGAACACGATGGAAGGCATCCAGGTTTCAGAATCAGGAGTCTTCAATCTCCGATATGCCATTATTTCTAAATGCAAATGCTTGAGCACACTGGGATCCCTCACAAACCGGTATTCTTAACCATGAATTTGAGTCCGGTGACACTTTAGAGCTCAACAAGATTTTCAGGGTATAAGCTTTTGAGACTCAAAGTTCCTTTCTTCAGATTCTTAACCATGATTTAATTCCTGTTTAGCGTACCTATTCACGGGGAGGAAACAAACGCTAATTTGCCCAGCACGCTAATTCAGATGTAATGGAAAACTGGAGTTTAATTCAAGGCTTCTGAAACTTGGAAGCATTTCCTCCCTCTCAAGGGAACATGAGATGTCAGAGGAGGAAAGGAGAGTATTTTAGTGTTGACATTCAAGCACGTGTCAACCTAGAAGTGTTGACTGCAGGTTGGTTGGACTTCCACAGCCATTTTGTTTGATTGGTCAGCTGCAAATTTGACTTCAATCATTTTTCTTACATCTGAGAACAGTTTTGGATATTAACATTATACAAGTTGTGAGAAAGATTGCACATGGCTTCTTGCCATATCTCTGAAACAATGTGTGAGAAGGAAGTTGAAAAGCAAGGCCATGTATGCTCTGGATGTGAAAATAACATGTGAATCTTCTTTTTATAAATTTTAAACACAGCCTTTTCTTGTCATTTTTACAGTACCTTGCTCTAATACATAAAGACCTGCTGTAAGTGTCATGGAAATGTAGATATAATAAAATTGGTCTTCAGAGGCCTCCGTCCTTTGTCTCTCCACTCCAGCTGAAATATGGTGTATCATGATCACTGGAGACAAAGCCTTCTGTGGAACTGTTGAGTCATCAGTTGTTCTGTGTACAGCTATCCAGCTGCACCTATCATGTGGATCTTTAGTAGAGCTAATAAATATTAAATAACATGAGGGATAAAACTGAGCCCTGTGGGACACTATATGTCAATGGCCATGGGATAGAGCAGGAATCTCCTAGTATCACCTTTTGAGATTAGTCACCCAGATAGGATTTGAACCACTGTAACGCAGTGCCCCTTCGTTAGAGGGCTGAGAGGTATCTTAGAAGAATACAATGATCTATGGTATTGAAGTCTGCTGAGAGATCTAGCAGGGTCACACACACTCATCAGCCAAGGTGACCAAAACCATCTCTGTTCCAAATCCCCACCTGAAGCCTGATTGAATGGATCCAGAAAATCAATCTCTTTCAAGAGCCCCTGAAAATACCTTTATCTTTAAATACCATATTTAAATATCTGCTAAAACTGTGATACCAACGTTTTGCTGAAATGTTAATACTGATGTTCATAATTTATCTTATATGAGTTCTACTACTTCACTTGAAAGTGGTGCTATCCTGAGCACTGAGATTCCAAGCAAACATGCACATGTAGTAAAAGATTTAATATTCTACTAATCACATGGTTGGATCTAGTGCATCATTTCCACCCATGGTGACTTCTTCAGCTCCCCCTGCTCCTGGAGCATCCCAAAATGCCAGGCAAAATGCTTTCCTGAAAGAGGGACCAGAATTTCCTGACGGAGGACCAGAATTTCAGGCTGCCACAGGAAGGAGGAACTGAGAAAACCAGCTTTGTAGACCTTGCAAGTGTGGAAACTGCACAGGAACTGCCCCACCACCCCACCCACTCGCACATATATTTAAGAAATGATCTGTTTGATACAGGTTATACAATTAAGGTAATCCTGTATCTCTTATACCAAGAGATGCTTATTTGTTCTTATTCATTATGATGATGATGATGATGATGATGATGATGATGATTGACAATGAATGGTGGCTAGATTAAAGCAATTTGCAAAGAAAGCAATTTGATAAGCCAATGAATTCTGGTTAACCAAAGATCTGAATCTCCTCCTAAAGCGCTTCCTCAAATCATCCATCTCACATTATTGTGTATCTGTTAAAACACATGGAATACTTAAAAACACAAAGTAATATTCTGACCAGTAATACAACAGAACAAAAAAAAGGTAAAGGTAAGTCCCCTGTGCAAGCACCGAGTCATTACTGACCCATGGGGGGATGTCGCATCATGACATTTTCTTGGCAGACTTTTTACGGGGTGGTTTGCCATTGCCTTCCCCAGTCATCTACACTTTACCCCCAGGAAACTGGGTACTCATTTTACTGACCTTGGAAGGATGGAAGGCTGAGTCAACCTTGAGCCGGCTACCTGAACCCAGCTTCTGCCAGGATCAAACTCAGGTTGTGAGCAGAGCTTCGGCTGCAGTACTGCCAGTTACCACTCTGAGCCATGGGGCTTTTGACAGGACAGTTTCAGTTTAATTTACATATGACAATTTAAACATATTTCATAGGATTACACAATGCCTCTCTTAAGGTCCTTATTTCCTGAAACTCACATTAAAAAGTTGTGTTGTAGATCAAACCAAATAGCATACAAATCTCAGTAAAAATATAAAATATTACAGAAGTGAAAGGAACATCTCAAACACTCATAACTAGAGATTGGCACGAACCACATTACGAACTTCAAAAACCCATGAAATTGGCGATTGTGCAATCGCGATCCGGCAGTTCATGATTGTCCACGGTCAACGAACCAGCGATCGGAAGAAGCCTGGTTCGGTGCATTTGGCCATGGTTCGGGAAGCCAGACAGTCAGGCGCCAGCAATCAATTCCCCTGGAAATGGAGCCGGGGGAATGCCTGAACTCTGTCTGTATTCCTTCTGTCGCCCTGGAAACCCGAATGAAATCCCAGCTTACTTTGATCAGCAGGTCTTCCTTCCAACCACGGAGCTGAAAAGTGATTACAAGTTGGGAAAAGACACCAGGGGGAGGGAGGGGGGTGTTCTGTAGCCATGGGCACTCCAATCTCATCCCTGCAAACCCTGATAGGCAGCTCTGATGGCCAAACACAGACTTCCAGCGTTGCTCTATGAGACCTCAGCTTATAAAAAGCACTACACTCCCAGTTCTGGTTTCACTTTCAGCGAGCAGTGGAGTGGGAAAGAGCTGTTGCTTGCTACTTGCGAGCCTTTGGGGAGAGAGACAGAGAGAGTTTAATTAATCTTGGATTTTGGGGATACACATCTATCTCCTCTGGTTCCAGGGCTGCTACCTGGTTCTGCGGCCAAGCTCAGTGGGCACCTCAGCTGACAGCTCACATCGATTATTATTGATCAGTGCCTGATCTGTTCAGGTCTGTGGGAGTGGTGGGCTAGGACTCTCGTCTCTCCCTCCCTCTGGTGCCAGGGCTGCTGCCAGGCCCTGGGGTCAAGCTCGGTGGGCACCTCAGCTGAGGGCTTACATTAGTGCCTGATCTGTTCAGGTCTGTGGGAGTGGTGGGCTAGAGCTCTAGTCCCTCCCTCCCTCTGATGCCAGGGCTGCTGCCAGGCCCTGTTGCCAAGCTTGGTGGGCACCTCGACTGAGGGCTCACAGTGCCATCTCCTTTCCTCTCCTCAATTGTTGTTTGCTGGCACTATGAGGCTTCAGGTGGGGGACAAGAGTGGTCGTGGGGGGAAGTGCAGATATTGTCACGGTTGCAGCACAGGAAGCAGTGCTGTGCAGGGCTCTGGAGTAGCAGAGACTCTCGCTCCCAAAAAATCACCAGTTGTGGCTGTGGAGGAGGCCGAAGAGCTCTTGCAGCCAGCAGAAGAGGAACTCCTGAAAATTTGGGGGGAGGAAGAGGCCGAGGGATCCTTGGAGGAATGGTTGGGGTTCAAGGAAACATCCAGCCCGTCCCCATCCCAAACTACCGGTGGTGCTGTCCCTGCCTGCAGTCCAGCCATCACTCTGTCTTCCATTGCCAGCTCCGTGGCACAGCCAGCAGTAACCCTTCATCCTCCCTCCCCTGGAACCATTAGTGGGTGATGGTTCAACCTCAAAGTTTGGAGGCACTTTCGGGCCCTTCCTACTGACCCCAGTGTGGTGCAGTGCTATGTGTGTGATGGCCTGGTGCACAGAGGCAATGACCCGAAGCACCTGTCATCGACGGCCCTGAAGAGGCACCTGAAGAGGCACCACCTGACCCTGTGGTCTCCGTCCTCAGACAGCGAAACTTCCATTGGAGGGAGACAGAGGACCACCAGCTTGTCTGATCTGGGATCGGTGGGAGGGTCTCCGGAATGCAAGGAAGAAGCCTTGCCCCGAGGGTGTGACTGGTGGGAGTGGAAGGGTCAGGCAGGCCGCCCTGGGGGAAGTTGTTCCATCGGTGTCGGGGGTGGTGCCGCTGAAAAAGATGAGGTCAAGGGCTCAGGAGGCAGGCGTTCATGTGGTGGCGCAGATGATTGCCCTGCAAGGCTTCCCCCTATCGGTCGTGGAAGGCATGGGCTTCCAAATGCTGCTCCAGCACTTTGCCCCATGGTTCTCCATGCTGTCATGGTGCACCGTTGGGCGTTGAGTCGTGCCTGCCCTCTACAAGTCAGTGTGAGACATGGTGCACAGAGAGCTGTCGGCCACCTAAGACAGAACAGTGCACTTCACGGCCAACCTGTAGAGTGGCTGCCATCATGGGTACCTTGCCATCACCGCCCACTGGTGGCAACCAGAGGACCTCCGCTACCCCAGGCCAAGATCTGGCAGCCGTAAAAAGGTGCCCAACTTGACCCCAGGCTACAGGGCAGTTCTTCTTCAGGCCTGGGGGATGGATGAGGTCCACACCAGGAAGAACATCACCGCCACCATAAAGGAAGCTCTGAGGGAGTGGATGTCCGGGGTGGAAGGGTTTGTCCGTGGCTTCATGGTGACAGACGCATGAGCCAATATGTTGGCAGCCGTGAAAGAGGCATCCCTCCTGATCCTGGTGTGCATGGTGCACAAGCAGCACCTCGTGATGCAGGACATGCTCGGGCTGGGGAGCAAGCCGAGGGACAGCTGGGACGAGGGAGCCTTGCGAACATGCAATCTGCTGGACAGCTGCCATCACATGGCTTCCCCCTTCTCCCACAGCATAAACTCTTCCTGCGAGCTGTTCCAGAGGCAGGGGGAGGCAGGGGACCCCGAGCACCAACTCTTCCAGGACCTGCCCACCCACTGGAACTCCACCTACGACATGATATGTCGTCTGGTGGAGCAGAAGATCGCATTGGAAGACATCCTGTCCTTTTCGAATGTGCTGAGAAGGGGAGAGGAGTTGAGCCTCAGCTCCATGGACCGGAGAGTCCTTGCCCAGATGTCCCAGATACTGAAACCCTTCAAGGATGCCACTGAGCTGTTGTGCTCCTACTAGGCCAGCCTGGGTCAGGTCCTCCCTCTGATCCACAGACTCGAACGGTTTCTGGCCCAGGAGCTCCTGCACAAGCAAGAGCTGCTCTCTAGGGTCCAGGACTTTGTCCGGAGGATCCAGGCCTGCGTTCCTGAATGCTTGCATCCTCTATGCCACAAGGCGCCATATCAAATGGCCTCCCGCTGTGACCCCCGCATCAAGGGCAGTATCACTACGCAGGCGAGTCAGATGCAGCAATGGAAAAAGGAGCTCTGTTTCCAGAGACAGAAAGCAGTAGAGAAGGAACCGGGCAGGGGAGAAGGGCAGGCTGTGGAGGAGGCGCAGGGGGAGGGGGAGAATGTGGAAAGATAGCCACGCCAGGGAAGAGCCACCCCAATGGCCCCATTCGATCTCTGGGCCTCATCGGTGGGCTGTGTGGGTTGGCTGCTGCACAGTGGACATGTCCCTCTCAGTGGAGGACTTGGTGGGGGCCATGGTGTGAGAGAACCTTGCTGAGCCCACCGAGCCCCCCCATGCCAACCCATTGGAGTATTGAGTGAGGAAATCTGCCCAACGGCCGGACCTGTCCATCGTGGCAACAAACGTCCTGTCCTGCCCTCCCACCAGAGTGTAGAGCGAGTGGATGTGCTCCCACCTGGGAGACCTCCTCCGTCCCCGCCATGCACATCTGCACCCAGACCTGGTGGACATGTTGACCTTCATAAAGGTCAACCTCAACCTTCTGGGGCACCCTCCCGTGGACCTGGACCTTCCTGGGCTCTGAGCCACCCTGGGGTTGTAGCCAGCCCAGCTCGTCCACAGCAGGCTCAAGCCTCCCTCAGTTCTCTGGGCTACTTCCATGGCTGGTGACCCTACCATCCTCTCCCAGACAAGTTCCCTTTCCCAATTTCGACCTCTCCCTCTTGGATGCTGCCCAAACGACCCCTCCCCACAACTTGTCCTGCCCATCCCATCCTTCCTGTGAAAGCAGGAAGGTGGGTGTTTTCTGATGCTCCGGTTTTGGGGCACGTAGGGCAGCTCCGGAGCTGCGGCACATATGGTTGCACAGCATGGAGCCCACTATCCTAGGCTCCTGCTGTCCGCTCTGAGCATGGTGGGAATGGGCCCCTAGACTCATCTCCTGTCCATGAAGGCAGGGAGGTGAGTGATGTTGGTGACAGACTCCACTGTGACACAGGAGGGGCGGACAAGCCCCTGCCACAGCAGCCTGCACAATTCGACATGGTGGCTTTTTGGGGCCTCTTGGTCGTCCTCTCCCTGTCAAGTTCCTATTCCCTCTTCACACCTCTCCCTCTCTGGATCTGCTCAGATGCCTCCCAACCTCTCCTGTCTTGCCCATCCCATCCTTTCCACAAAGGCAGGAAGGTGTGGTGCTGCAAGCTGATGCTGCTTTTGGCCATGAAGAACAGCTCTGCTGCTGTTGCTGATGTTAGAGTGGCACCGCACGGTACCCCCTCTTCCATGGCACCTGGTGCCCCTCTGAGCAGGGGGGAATGTGTCCCTTCCACCCTTTCCGTGAGGGCAAGAAGGTTGGTGCTGTCTGCTGCCACCACTTTGGATCACGAGGGGCAGCTCAGACACATTTGTTGAGCTGATAAGTTTGAGCTGCACGGTGCACCCCTATCCATGTGCACCTGCTGTCCTCTCTGTACATGGGGGGAATGGGTCCCATGACCAGTCACGTGTCCTTTCCGTGGAGGCATGAAGGTGGTTGAGGTCTGATGCTGCTGCTTTTGGGCACAAGGGGCAGCTCATGAGCTGTTGCTGGTGTTAGTGTGGCACTGCATGGTACCCCCCCTTTCCATTGGTACCTGCTGCCCCCTCTGAGCAGGGGAGAATGGGTCCCTCGCCCTCACACCCTTTCCGTGATGGCTGGAAGGTGGGTGCTGTATGATGCTTTGGCTTTTGACCATGAGAGACAGATCAACTACTGTTGCACATAAAATTGTACATTACGGTGGCCCCTGCCAACAGCAGCAGCTGTCCCCTCTAGGCAGGGGTGAATGGGTAATGCCATGACCAGTCATGTCCTTTCCACGAAGGCAGGAAGGTGTGGTGCTGCCAGCTGATGATGCTTTCTGCCACGAGGGACAGCTCTGCTGCTGTTGCTGGTGTTAGTGTGGCACCGCACAGTACCCCCCCCTTTCCATGGGCACCTACTGCCCCCTCTGAGCAAGAGGAAATGGGTCCCTTGCCCTCATACCCTTTCCGTGAAGGCTGGAAGGTGGGTGCTGTATGATGCTTCAGCTTTTGGCCATGAGGGACAGATCAACTGCTGTTGCACATAAAATTGTACGTCATGGTGGCCCCTGCCAACAGCAGCAGCTGTCCCCTCTGGGCAGGGGTGAATGGGTAATGCCACCATGACCAATCACGTCCTTTCCACGAAGGCATGAAGGTGAGTGATGCTGGCGACAGCCTCCACTGTGACACAAGGGGAGCAGACAAGCCTCTGTCACAGCAGTCTGCGCACTCCTTCAGGGTGGATGTTGGGTCCCTCCATCCCGGTCCTGCTGTGCAATGTGGCCAGGAAGCCTCGGGCTTGGCCCTCCTCTCCCACACAAGTACACGGTCCCTCTTCTCACCTCGCCCTCTCCAGAACACTCAGTCCCCTCCCAACAACCTCTCCGGTCCTGTCCTATTCCATCCTTTCCACAAAGGCAAGAAGGTAGGTGCTGTTGGCTGCCACCACAGAGTTCCTCAGTGGGATCCTCGGAGGAGGCCTCACGACTGTTGGGATCTTCTGACTTCACAGACCATCTTTTGACCTCTCCCTCTCTGGAGCACTCCAACCCCTCCAAATGACATCTCCTCTCCCTCCCGTACTTTCTGCGAAGGCAGAAAGGTGGGTGCTGTTGGCTGCCACCACAGAGTACCTCAGTGGGAGCTTCGGAGGAGGCCTCGTGGCTGTTGGTGGATCTGCCCACTTCCCCTCCAAATGACGTCTCCTCTCCCTCCCGTCCTTTCCATGAAGGCAGGAAGGTGGGTGCTGTTGGCTGCCACCATATTATTCCTCAGTGGGACCCTCGGGTGAGGCCCTGTGGTTGCTGGGGGATCTTGCCACTCCCCCTCCAAATGACATGCAAACGCTACAGATAGATTCAGAGTTGGACAGAACAAGAGAGACAGAAAGATGGAAAGAAACAAAATCATTAGAAAAAGATCAACACACAAGCATACATATAGATGAGGATTGAGAAAGGTTTGTAGGAAACGATATAGTTATAGAAAGAGAGAAAAAGTGAGAGGTAGAAAGAAATAAGAAAGGGCAGATATACATAGAAAGATATAGATTCAGATAGTGGTGGAAACGCATAGAAAGAAACAGAGAGAGAGAGAAAGTTACAAATATACAGTGAGAGGGAGATACAGAGAAACAGATAGAAAGGGGCACACAGATGTCAACTGTTCTAGAACTAGAAACAGAATGCGAACGCAACAAAGAGATATTGAATCGAACAGAACATGACACATCCATAGTTAAAGGATTGAAAATCAAAAACAGAAAGAGACAAACTTTTGAGAATGTATAATAAATGCACACTAGAATGTGTGTACATACATTAGAGAATGCATGTTTACAGTTAGAGAATGTTACATAGTTAGAGAATTGTATGTAGAAAACAATGGAGATAGAAAAAGAAAGAGAGGGGACATCACCTGCCTTCCGGCCTGCGCCAGGAATAAAGGCGCGCTCCTCTGAGGCCTGGCGGATTGGAGAGGGTATAACTCCAAGACTCCTATTGCAATCTTGACCAAACTTGGCTGCTGGCTGGAGGAAAGTCTGTTACACACTCCCTGTGAATATGGGCTCTGTAAGTGCAACAGTGGCCATTCTGACACCCATGAACCGCGAACCATTTCGGCAATGGAAAATGTTCATTGCAGTTCACGACTTCGGGATCGTTGTCGGCACCAAACCACGAACTGCTGATTCGTTAATTTTTGGGGGGTTCATGCCCATGTCTACTCATAACCCTATACTATGCTTCATTTCTCAGAGAAATCCTGAAGAAGCTGTTAGATTTAAAAGACAGGGAGTTATTAGGAATAGCTTGTAGCTTTTTTTCACCTTAGAAACATAAATGTATTTCAAGAGAAAAGCTGAGGAAGACAACAAAAAAATCAAAAGCCAAACCTGCCATAATGCCTGCTAACAAGCATAGCCACTAATGGCATGCTGGTGCACCAGTTTCTCAGCTCTTTAAGCATGTGACTCCCTTCTAATCGGGATGAGGCCATGGAGATATGACGGATGTGTCATGGAGAAGCTAGGCCTTCAAGGTCCCTGACTAATGTTTAGGATTTATCTCTCTAAAGACAGTCTCAGAGTAGTTGCTAAATCTCTGCTTCCTCTGCCTTTTATATTTGTGTAAGTTTGTTGCAAAGGCTGCCAGGATTCATCTCTTTATCTTTTCTTCAGCAAAAAGGAAAGCTACTGTTAGTGACATCTTTATATTATTACTGATATCTTTAGAATGTTTCAGAACAGTTGAGCTACCATGTAATTATGATGAGAGAGAGACTATTTATATTTTGTCTCTAAAATCGCTGAAAGCGATTTTTTTCTAGCACCCTCTTTAACAAATTCATTGCAGTAAACTTAACCCCCTTTTTAAAATGTAAAGATTTAAAAAAAAACACACACTTGTGCCTGCATATAAAACACCTGGAGTCAGTAGGAGTTCATGTACTCAATAATGACGGGATATGGCCCTTTGAGATTAAATGGTTTTTCATTTGACCTTCTCTTGTAATTCATTCACACATTCTTTATAATTCAGAATAGATGGCATAGACTGATGACCCCATTCATCAACCTTATGTAAGGATCTTTGAGGGAGAGAGGTGTTTTTAGCCTTCATCTCCTCTCCATTCCACTTCATCTCCTGTTGTGGGTGGGTTCTCAGATTCCAGTTTCTCAAGCAGACCCTGCCTTCAGAAATAAGTTTGGCAAATTGTGGCCATCATCTATAAAGCACTGAAAATGGGAGATTTTCACCAGTATGTGGCAGGTCTTCCAAAGAGAAAAATGCTTTGAGTTGGAAAACAGGACATGGGGATTCAGTCCAATGAGAGGGAAATGTGTAGTTAAGGCAAACTGCACCTTTTGGAGGAAAGCCTGAGACTTAGTGGAAGAATGTGAGTTTTGCATGCAGAATGTCCAAGTCCAGGGTTCACTCTCTGGCATCTCCACATAAAGGTGTTGGGAAAGCCTTTCATCTGCCTGAAATTCTAGGGAGCTGCTGCCAGTCAAAACTAGATCCGTGGTCTGATAGTAGGAGCAAGTTTATGCATTCATGCATTCTGTTTCCCTTCTGCTGTACTTTATATCAAGCAATTTCAAATCATGCACTGGATTTCTTGTATTTGCCCATTTACTCACTATCCCCCCCCCCCCAAGTCAGGAATAAAGAGGCAGATACAAGGCTTTGGGTATTAAAGGGCCACTTTTATTAAACAAATAACGTAACTGTCAATACAGCAAGGGATCTAACTGCGGTATAGGTCAAGTCCTGGTGTCCATGCCAGGACTGCTGCCTTGACCTGTCTGGGTGAGCTCCGCTGTCCCGGGTGCGAACCATCCATACGCAAGGCTGCAACCCAACCAGCCAGGCAAATGGTCCCCCCTTTAAAACTCCAACCACTCTGCCATGAAGGCCAAGGTGAGGACTTGTACAGGGGGTCCCAGTGGCAGTCTGCCCTCTCAGCTGGTCACCATGAAGCCCACCAGCCAATCCTGACAGACCCCATTCCCCCTCGTGGGGTGCTCATGGTCACTATTACCAAAGATGTGATGCAGTGTTTAAGAGGAGAAAAAAAATCAGTTGATCTTACTACTTAGCATCAAATCAGTCTTTCATCCTCTCTCTCTGTCTTCATCCCCCAGTAACATTTGCTAATTCCACATATTCACTGTGTTTGGTTTTTAACTGGGCTGGGGTTACACTGTGAAGGATAAGTTGTCATCATTGAGCCAAAAGCGTTTTTCAGCATCTCTGCTTGACTGTGTTTGGGATGCGCCAGGAATACCAACGCGCTCTTTGGCTTGGCGGCGGGCACATGGGGGTGCTGCCAGCGAGTGGCCAGACCCCCTGCCCCCTGAGGGGAGGTGGCTCGCCATCTATCCGTGCCCGCCAGGCCCAGCGGCCGCCATCATCACCCACATTCCTGCCATCACAGGGACCTTGTGTCCACTAGGTATATCTGAACTAGATGCAAATAGCAAATACACTGCACTAGACCACAGGCAGTCTCTCCCATTCATAGGTCTGCATCCCATTAGATGTGTGAAGTATGCAGCCTTGAAGTCTATAAGAGGTGTCTGTGCCTTTTCTTTCAAGAGGGCCACACATCTGTCAGGACAATTAGAGCCCCAAGTCATATAAACTACATATTGTTTCAGTTTTGCAATAAGTATGTTTAGAAGAAAGAATGTTAGCTGTTGTATTTTTAAAGATCTCTTGAAGTGTAGGCTGCCATTGTTCATAAAAAAGAATAACTGCAAAACCACAAGTGACAGCATATGTATTAAATGGTTTAATATAGAAATGGGATATGTCATAATTTTAGTCTTTTTACCAAACTGGATCACAGCAAGCTCTGTGGGCCTTCTTTGAAAATAGTACAAAAGACTCCAGTTCTATTTTAGATCAAAATGTCTATCAATTTGCAGGCAGTCAAATAATGCTACATCTAATGTCCAATAATTTGAAATATTTATACATTACTAAATTACTATCACTAACTATTTGCATTCTAAACCCACTATTAATAAATGTATTAATGGAGGTTGGTTCCCTACGTTGAGCTACTCACTCTGAACATGTAGGCTATTGTAATGTGTTATACACACAACTGCCCTTGAAGACAACTTGGAAACTTCAAAATGCCCCAGCTCAGTTATCTTTGGGGCCAAGGGGGAGTGATCACATGGCACTGATTTTGCAATCACTTAATTGGCTGCTGATTAGTTTCCAGGTTCAATTCAAGGAACTTTCACTTTATTTTCCTGTGTGAAGAATTTCATCACAGAGCACTGTAGACACAGAGAGATGTTGTTCTGCAATCATGGTCAATAAGAGCAAATGGAAATTTTCTGGTGGATACTGTGAGTTCAGGCTTTGTGTAACATTGTTCTCTTTCCATTTCTTGGAGCAGCTCTGAAATTTTTTCCAGAATTCCTCACATTCCCATTTATGTAGCCTCTGGTTAGAAATGACAAACTACTAAGGAAGTGTGTTTTCTGGTGTAAAGTCCCTTCCAATCAAAGGTGAAATTGATTGAACTTACATAAGGGCCTTTTGTGTTGTGACAATATCAAACCAGTCCATGTACAGACAATGCAAGTATTTCACCTCAATCTGCTTTTTACATCATTTGAGTCCAGTAGCACCTTAAAAACCAACAAAATTTTCCAGAGTATAAGCTTCCAGGAGTCAAAGCTCACTTCTTCAGATATAAATAAGAATGAAAATTCGTGAACCTTTATATCCAGGTCAGAAGATAAGAGGAGAGTTACAAAGAAGTGCCAGCTTTTTAACATGGAGCCGATGTGGTTTTCACTATATTATTTTGAGGATAGTAAGGAGCATTCATAGGGCAAGCACAGCTTGCCATGTACTTTGAAAGGAGGTTGTTCAGAGCATGACAGATTTGATGAAAGAGGAGGGAAGGACTTTGGGTGTCTGTGAAAAAAATTAAATGAAAATGGGAATCCACAGGTTGCTAAAGTTCGAGAATCACAAAGATAGACAGCACTAGTGTTTGGTTCTATATTTGTGTGTGATTCTAGTATCATTTTATTGTGGGCACCGGTTTCACATTATGAAAATCATGCTGAGGGACAAACTACACAAGATGACTTATGTGAGTTTCTGCAAATGTTTTGAAGTACGTGTACTTCAAAGTACCCGTGTTGACTTTTCCCCAAGCTGAGTATGTGTCCTGTAACTTTATGTAGCTGCCAATGCAGAGTGCCAATTTTGGTTAGTGTGGGGGGAAGACAAGGGATGGTATCCCATACTGCACCTTCTCTTTGTGCATGCTCAAATATTTTTCGGTAGTACAGAGCAAATTTGGTAAAATTTGGCCATTGTTTCCAATGGGAAATACGATTTGGGGCTTTCTGGAGCCTGGGGGGGAGGTATTTTTTGACATTTTACCAAATTTGCCGAGGACCTACTCCTAACTGTCCTTTAATGATCTCCCAAGTTTCATGAAGATTGGACTTGGGGGGGCATTTTATCCCCCCCCAAGAAGGTGCCCCCAGCCATCTCCAATCTCCATTATTACTTACAGGAAATCTGTGGGGGCTGTCCAGGGGGATAGGAGTTGCACTTTGCAAAAGAAAACTACAAAATTTACAGGGACATACTCCTGACTGTCCTCTAAAGATAAATTCTCTGGGGGTGGGCCTCCCAAAGGAAGTACCCCCAAGCCACCTCCAATCTCCTTTTTTTCCCGACAGGGAAAACTAGGGGAGCTATCGATGGTAGCTATCTATAGGGCTGGGGTGGCATTTTGCAAGCAAAACCCACTAGATTACCAGGAACTTTCCTCTAAAGACCCCCCCTAAGTTCAGGGCCATATTAACCCATGGCTGGGCCCTAGGCTTTCTGGTATTTTGTGCCCCCTCCAGCACTTCAATCTTTCACCCCACTACAGCTGACAGCTGTATATATATATATATATATATATATATATATATATATATATGGATAAGTATATATGTTCATGTATTGCTACGATGCAGAGTGTAAAGAGTCTTTAACCACTGGAGACCTAGGGCACAGGTAACAGTGCCTCAGCAAAAAGAATTGATGGGCCCCTAGTCCCTGTGGGGCCCCTAGGCTTCAGCCTAGTCAGCCTTATGAATAATACTGCCCTGCCCAAGTTTCAGGGAGATTGGGCCCTGGGGAGCCATTTTGTAGCCCTGCAAAGAAGATGCCCCTAACCACTCCATTTATTTCTGTTGTGGGGAAAAACAGACTCCCACTGCAGAAACACATGGGTCATGGCTGCCATGGTTACAGACACACTCTCAATTACAATCTACACACCAGACAGCCCAACAGAACCAAATTGTAGCCCCCCATCCCAAAACCCCAGCACCCCCTCCCGCAAGGAGGGTGACCAGCCACTCTCCATTGGTTTCTGTTCTGGGAGAAGATTACTCCCACTGCAGAAAAACATGGATCATAGCTGCCATGGCCAGAGGCACACTCCCAATTACAATCTACACACCAGACAGCCCAACAGAACCAAACAGGGGTTCCCGCCCACCCCCCAAAACGGTGCCCCCTGAGCAGGCTGACCAGCCACTCTCCATTGTTACCTATGAAGACCAACATCACACCAGAGAATCACCCAAACCAAAATCTGGAATAATGGTAAAATCCAGTCCAAAAATGCCCCCAGGCCCTCAGAAAGCCCCGAATCACATTTTTCATTGAATACAGCGGCCAGATTTTACCAAATTTGCTCTGTACTGCTGAGGAAGATTTGTGCATGCACAAAGAGAAGGTGCATCGTGGGATACCAGTCCTCATCTCAGAGGAACAGGGAGGAAACACACAACATTCCATACACGAGATCGACTGCCATGTGGCTGAAGCATGTGAGTGAACAGGAAAGTAACAGGGGAAGCACATGTAAGTGCAATCGTGTGCTCTACACATGTAATTCATCTTGTGTTGTTTAGCTCTTAGTTCAGCTTATTCAGGCTTGCTTCATGATATGTGTACCCCTCCCTAATAACGGTGAAGGTAGTGATAGGCAAGAAGGCAAGATGGACTGCGCTCCTCAAGAGTTTAGAACATGCTTCTTTTTTTCTCTTCTTCCCCTTCCCAAGAAATCAGATTTACCATTTTGCCATGTTTTATCAAATAGGATCAGAATGCCAATTTCTTTTTTGTTAAAGTACAATTTGTGCTCAGATTGGGGAACTTTTATAATGTCAGAAATGAAATGAATGCATAGTAGTTTGTGTCATATTGCTTTAGGGAAATGCAAGGTTGGCCCACATTTTAAACTATAGGCTTTTTATTGAATGATCTAATCAAAGATACAATTACATCGGCATTGAAATTTTGCATTCCAGTATAGTGAGGATAGTGCATATGGCAAATAACAAAGCAAAATTGAGTAATTATTCCCCTTGGCCCTTCCTTTAAGTAAGCCCTGACCAGTTGTTCCTTCTGAGAAAAGTTCACATATCCAACCAGATTCATTAGAATAAATCCTTTGGGAAATAATCTTTTCTAGAATCAAGCATATCAGTACAGAAAAACAGGACTCAATAATGTGAAATAAATTAATGCAAAATTATACTGGGCACTGAAATTAGCATAAAAATCCCTAAGAGCATTAAAGAAAAAAATTCTTGAAATAAATAAAATAGCTTTGGCATTTTTCTGACCCTTCTTCTGAATTAAAGCTAAGCAAATAGAACTTTTACAAGTTGGTTAATAAAATTGTCCTTTACAGATATCCATGTTTGTGCCCTTTAAGGAATGATTTTGATTTATGACCATTTAATTTGTTACATAGGTTTAGTTAATTTCTTTTATTTTGCTTCATATTAGCAAGCCTGAAAGAGAAAGGAGGGGGCAAAGCCTAACTTTTCAAATATATCCCTAACATAATTGCCCAGCCTAGAAATTGAGAACAGACTTTAAATCATGAAGTTTGATCCTAAACCTCTTTCCACTCATGCAATGGGTTCTGTTCATTTAAGTTTTCCACCAATTCTTCCCTTCCACTACAGAACCCCATGATGCACCCCACGCTGTTCACAACAGCACATGACCCTTTCAAGGATAAGTGCTTGCTGCCGCATGCAAGACAAACTGAAGAAGTTCAGTTCTATGAGTACACCTCCTGTCTTGGTACTTAGGAACCATCCCTTCATCTTTAGATAGCTGAACAGAGATCCAGCCCCTAGAGCCACTGTTCATACTTCCTGTCCTCACAGATGGCCACTTATCTTCTTGGTCCCACAAGCCTTTCCTCAGTTTATCAATATTGTTAAGCCCACTACCTGTTTTCCTTGACACCTGTCTCCTGCCTTCCTACACAGAATTTTGATCTTGGCCCCTCTCTATAATCTTTATTTTGTCCTCTTTATCTTAACTTACTTTCCTGTTATTGTGGCACCCTAGTTTTGGCAGTTGTGTGCAATATAATAAGGAACATACTGGCCTGGTCTAGGACTCCATCGTCCCAGGTGCTTTCCACAGAAGTTCAGAATCGGACATTCAAAGCAATAAAAGGAAGAAAGGACTCTGTGTGCTTATCAAAAGGCTCGGTTGACTAAGTATGGCTTGCAGTTGCCTTACAGCATGCAACACATTAACAACCTATCACAAGTTGTGTGTCGCTAAAAAAAATAAACATTTGGCAGTATAAACTAGGATTTGCTTAACTACCGTGTTGACTAAACACACAAACTAACCCTTTCCTAATAAATTTTCTCAAGATGTACTGTTCCAGTCATACATTTAGTGTACAATCCTAAGGACACTTTCTTGGGAATAAACCGTTGCATAGGTCAGGGTAGAATTCTGTGGTAGACCTGCATAGGATTGCTCTTTTAATGTAATTTAAGAGATCAACTATCTAGAGTAGGTAGGGGTGTGCACCACAAAAAAGAAGAAGGCTCAATCCAGGTACCAGGGATATGACAAAAAATTGGTATCCCTGAAATCTAGGTCAGATTTTCTAATCCATTTCAGTAAAATTAAATCCCAAATTTATCCATCCAATATTCCCTATGGGGAAAACTATCCTAGGGGCTGAGGGCTATTTTTCAAGCAAACTCCACTGAAGACATCCCAAGTTTCAGGAAGATTGGACCCAGGGGTCCAGTTCTGTGGTCCCCTGAATGAGGTGCCCCCAGCCACTCACCATTGTTTCCTGTGGGGAAAACATTTCCATGGCTTTCCAGGCAAAGAAAAACCTTAAGCAACCCCTGACCAAAAGCCAGTCCCAGTGCAAATCCCACTCTAATGCAAGCTGAATCAACAAAGCTGGACAAAACCAAATTACAGCAAGAGAACTAAATCAAATGAGAGTATTTCAATGTCAAATTAGAGAACCCCAATGTCAAACCAGAGAATCCCAAACTGAAGTAAGAGGGAAATGCACTGGACAAGCCATGGAGTTTATAATATAGCCAGTAGCAGCTAGAGGGGCACTAGATGGGCTCTTTTGGAGCATGGGGGTGGAGGTGGGATGGAAATTTGCTGCCCTTGCAGAGAAACAGGCAGCATAGCAGCAGAGAGGGCAATGGTGCAAAGTGGCTCGAAGTGCCAAGGCAAGCTCTGCAGGCAGCAGGAGAGCAGCATGAGGCTGGCAAGGAACAGGAGGTGGCAGGCAGAGAAGCTGGGATAGGAGCCAGCTGGGAACATGGAAAACAGTGAGGGCACAGGCTGAGAGTCTTGACCCCCCCCCCCAATGCCTGGAAAGAAAAAAAAAGCTTGAAGAAGTCAGCTGGCAGTGTTTTCTGGATTAAACTGAAAAAAACTCAGTTTAATCTTTCTCGTCTGGCTTCCCAGTATCTGGCATAAATCCAGCTATTTAGCCAGTATATGCATGCCAGATCGCACACCTGTAAGAGTAGATTGATAATATTGAAAATGTGCCTGCTCAGGACATAGTCTGAATCCCAATGTAGGTTCTGCAAATGGTAAAAAGAAACTTCCAGCTTCTAGGATGGCTCCATACAATGTAGAATCAAAGTTCACTGAACTGGCTTTTAAGTCATCCAACTATTTTTATCTTAGTGCTTATGTTGCCATCCATGCTTAGCTAAGGTCCAACAGTGACTCCTATTTAATTTTCTGCTGGACTAATAGGCTCAGCTTTAGCCCCTAAAGAGACAAGCCTGCTTGGGTAAAGACACAGTGAGTCAAAGAGACGGAAGTCTTAATTTAAAGAGGTTGGTCAAAGGAACTGCTCATCCTTATCATGCATATCCTGCAGTTAGGACACCACGGCTAAGTGGCTCTGATCTTTGTGTGCAGCCAAGGAGCACTTGTGGTAGGTCTGAAGGAGAGCGCAACTAGATTTTGATCAACAGTTACTATCTATCCCTTTCTCCTCTTTGTTATCATAATAAGTTTTAGTTTATAACCTGCTCATTTCCATTTCGCTTTTGTCCTTACTATTTTAACATCCAGTGTAAGGAACTCAAGAGTCTCTCTTCCTAATAGAAAAGTAGCACGCTTTCCCTGTATGGAGTCTGCCATGCCAAGTTTCATTTATTTGCCATGTTGCACTAGATCAGCTCTGGTAACGTCTTTTAGAACTGGTCGAAGAAAAAGAGGAAGAATACAGAAAAATGCCTATAAGCAGGTGCCCTTAGGGTATCATGCCATATCTGCAGCACACCTAAATGGAACCTCTGTGTAAAGACGGTTTACTTCTAAATATTGTCAATGTGGGAGTAAAGGGTAGGGGCTATAGGGTAGGGGCTGCTGTCTTGGTGCTCTGCTTGCAGCCATTCCAAAAGCATTTGGTGAGCTACAATTGAAAACAAAATGCAGGGATGAATGGACTTCTGGCCTGGTCCTGCACTGCATTTTTTACATTCTTTTGTTCTCTGTTGTAATAAATGAATTGTCCTAATAGATGCAGTGTTAAAATATTGGATTCATTTACTTCATAGATTAGTTTTCAGTGTGTGAGATTTTTGCTGCCTTTTTGTTTGGCCAGTGATGATTTTTTTCTTTTACATATACGTGAACTAGATGGATAGCCAAGCATAGTCTGGGAATGTTGCAAGTATGTGTCAAAAGTTATGAAAAGAAAACCTTTTGCATGACATGCCTTTCACACTGCTTATTAAATCATGGAGAAGACCATTAATTATATATGATTTTGAGAAATGGTAGCTAATTACAGATGCTGTCTCTTTTTTCTTAAGTTGTGTTTAAGTATAATTATCTCTCTCACATTTGTACTGTATGAACTCTATTTTGACTTATTTGTGTATTGAAACTAATAGAACTTTTAGCCGCAAAACAATATATTCCACTATCTCTCATTACCCCACATAAATCTTGGATAACTCCAATGAAGCTCATGACGTTGCTCTGGATTTATATGGCTGTGACTGGGATTAGTAACATATACTTATAGATTTTTTTAAAAATTAAGAGAAGATGATAAGGAGCTGAAGAAACTTGGGTCTTAGCTATTGGTTGAGTTGGGCAAAACGTAACGGTGACTTTCCCCTCTTTTTAAGCATTTCTTACACATGCGTTGTGAAACTTTAGGTGACAAAATTGTCAAGAATGGAAGATATGGTTGAGCAGTTCTAAAAAGCACAGGAGTGTCAAGTGAAGAGAGGTTGGCATCACAATGAAGAAGGCTGAAGTGTGAGGAGTCTAAAAAGTGATGGACTGGCTGGTCTAGAAGTAAGTATAGGGACGGAATAATATGGTAACCAAACTGAATATTCAGTGGGACCTTCATAAGTTTTTCAGAGATGACACAATAGAAACAGGTGACATTTTAAAGAACATCCTAGTTTTTTCATTATAAGAAGTTCAACACATTATGTGAGTGATCCCTCAACATTTTCTTTTATTTTTAAATGAAATGTATTTGGTTTGCCAATTTGATAGATGCAATGACATTGGAGACAAGGATGCTGAGAGGAGAGAAGTTAATGGGGTTTTGTTGTATTGTGCATGGTTTAATAATAGTACTAAATTTGTATAGGAAATTGTCTTCTGTCTAGGGAGAGCCTCGGCAGCCCCCTGGATGCCCGAGGCCACCCAAGACATTCCCGCAGCCACCAGGGCCCCCACAGTGCCTTACCAAGAAGCGGCTGTCCAGGGAGAGCCTCGCACGGGGGAAGGACCTAGTGGGCGGCATCAGGAGGCACCAGGCGGCCCGATCAGGGGTGAGATGGGCCAAGGCAGTGAGGCATGGGAGGACTGTGCAGAGAAGAAGACCCAGGTGCCACGAGGCCATGCTGCAACCCGACAGCACCAGCCATGGTTGCTGCCACGCGTGGTGGGAAGGGATGCACAGGTGGTGGTGCCGGGAAATACTTGACTGGCCTGGGGTGCTCAGAAGAGATGCAATGCCAAGGAGGCCAGCCTCTCCCCAGCATGAGACCCCAGTGCCTGTGCTCAGGGGTTCCGCCCGAGGCCAGCAATGGAGACACCGGGGCAAGATGTGAGCAGGAGGATGGAGCCCAGGAAGCCTGGGGTGGGGAAGAAGGCAGCTGTGCCGGAAAGGAGAAAGGGCCCATAGGCCAACACGGCTGGTGTGGGGACTAACGATGTGGCTACAATTATCCCATGTGATGGGTCTCACCCTGGGGGCAGGAGCATGGGAGGTGGGGCGGGGTTGGCAATCGGAAGGGGATATAAGGACACTTCTGGGCCAAGGCCGAGGAGGAGATGTGGGAGGGTTGCCACTAAAGCTAAGAGGTAGCCTCCCGGGGCAGAAAGGGAAAGTGAGGTTTATCATCTTGACCCTGGGCATCCTATTCTGAGGCCTTGAGTGGAGCCCTCACTCTGATTTTAGGGGTGGTGGAAAGGGGCCGAACAGGTGGCCTGCAGCAGAGCAGGTGGAGGAGGACACTCTCAGCGATACCAGGATGGCCAGTTCCCCATCACTAACCCCCAAGGAACCGCTCGGCCCTGACATCCTCCCTCTAATCTAAAGGCCCTATGAGTTTCAAACAAATTGAACAAAGGGGTTCAATTTTAATCAGTTTTACAGACCCCTACCCCACCCCAAAGTAAGTGCCTCTTGGCACAGGTGCACTTCTCTGTACTGATCTCTATGGAGGGAAAATAGTTGTCAAGTGGTGGCCTAGCCAGAGAGCACAGGCTGGCCACTGGCATTTTTTAAAAAACTGTCTGCATTCATTTCATTTCCCCACACTTAAAGTGGCTTACTGTAATTTTTTTTTTAAAAAAATGCCTTTGCACTGAAAACTCTGTGTTTGCCATCATTCCTTGTTGAGGTCTGTTGTTTGTTTCCTTTTTCAAAACAAAAGGAAACTTTGTTAACAAAAAACCTCACCATCTTGTCCTGTGTCATCCCATTTCATAATCTTTGAAAATTATTCAAGTTTTTCAAAAAGAAATGGTGTGTATAGGGGTTATTGCATGAAATGTATCAGTCAAGCCCCTGTACAGATCATCGGACTGGGATGAAAAAAATGGCCCTGGAAAGGGCCCCGCACCCACAGCTGGGGAGAACCAAAGCTCTGCCATTATTCCATATGGGGGCCTTTGGGGGGGAGGGGCTGTTTTTCAACATGATAACACCAAAATTGCAGCACAGCTAGTGTTGCCTGTTCAATAAAGATCCCTCCCCCAAGTTTCAAGAGAAGTGGGCCACAGGTTCAATTCTATGAGCCACTGAACAAGGTACCCCAGGAAATGCAAAGTTTTCAGTGTAAAAGTACTTGCAGAAGGAAAAGAAGGGAGGGAGAAAGAACAAGCCAAAACAAGCTCTGCCAGGCGCTGCACCTAGTTTATGCCAGCTGGGAGTCATCTTCTCTAGGCCATTGCTTGTAAAATTTGGAGACTTGAAGAAAAATGCCTGCTACTGATAGTAAATTCTAAACATGAAAATTTGTGCAGCTTTTTAGCCGGGGTGGGTGTCATAATGCCTAAGAACCCCAGATTTGTGTAACTTTTCAGGAAAATCATGTTAACTATCTGAAACAATAATTTTGTTTCTATTTTCAACTCAAGAATTCCGAAATGCACACCCCTACTGATTCTGCCCAGGCTAGGGGATGGAAATGCTGTGAAAGAGCTTATTAGTCCTTACTCAGGATTTCTTCCATGTTTAACAATTTAGCAGTGATATGCTGGAATAAGATTGGGATAGCTGTTACGTCAATATACCCAAGTAATTTTTAACCTTGCAAGACAAAGAAACGTTGGACATAAAATTGGACGTTCTCCTTTTTTAGAATAAGAATGCTTTGAGGAATCTTTGTTCTGAAACTGACATTAGAATCTTAGAGGTAATCTTCAAGGTTAAAAAATAGAATGACTTCCCTGTGACATTGCCTCATGAAATAAACCCTAATAGGAGGCTTTCATAGTAGTGATGCCCTGGCAAACAAACAAGGAGATTTGTTTAGAAGGTATGCCAATATTCAAATGCATTTTATGCAGCCAATATTTCCTTCAGACTCAAGTAATAACCTTGGTGTTGGGCAGTCACTATAGATGTCATTTTGCATTAAACAATACAAATTACCAGAGTTTCAGAGAGGTAGCCATGTTATTCTGTCACAGCAAAAAGAAACAGAAGTCTTGTGACAACTGAACAATATTTTATTTCAGCATAAACATTCATGGGCTAGAGTTCACTTCTTCCATTACAGTAAGAGGATCTTCACATGCTATTATTTTATATAGATGGTATGAAAACAGACAATCAAAGAGGCTATGAAATGCAGGAAGTTCGGAGTGATGTGTAATTATGTTACATTCAAATCTAATAAAGACAATATAGAGTTTATTCACTAGTCTAATAGTGAATAAACCTGTAATGGCCTCAAGTTTTGTTACGATATTATTATAAGTAGTAAATGGCCTTGATTACATTTGAATTTTATTTAGTTACATTTATCCTGGGACTTTCTATATTTTATGGCCCCTTAACAATGCTGTTTAGTTTTTTTCCATATCTCCTAAATAAAATTGCTGCATAGTGAGGATCTACTCACTGCATCTGAAGAAGTGGGCCCTACTCCACAAAACCTTATGCTAACATATTTGTTTTTAGTCTTTTAGATGCCACATGCTCCTGTGTATTTTGTAGTAAACATTGTGTAACTCAGAGCCATAAAGCCTGCTTTTTGTGTCACTGGTGACTGAATTTGCTGCCTTGTATGATTGCTTAGCTTGCAACTGGCATCATAGGAAAGACATATCCAAATGAAATGCAAAAATAGCCAATTATGGTTGCACAGTTATCTGCTCTTCATGTACAATTGCTGTAATTATGAGCAAACACACAAAACTATAGCCAGACACGCTACAAATTCTCTTATATATATATATATATATATATAAGTTTTATCCAGGCAGTTTAGCAAAAAGTGGCTCATGGTGAAGAGCTTAGAAACACAAGTGAGCAACCAGGATTGGTAAGCAAAACACTTGAAGAATTCTGAAGCATGTGAAGCAAGTCATTCTTTTGCTGTAGGTCAGAAATACCTTGAGCATATTAATTATAGGTATTTATCACAGTTTATACAATTCTTTTGTGGGGCCTCATCAGTGATCAAAGATAGTTCATGAACGCCTGTCAACAGGGGAACTAATAATCGTGATGTCTCTTGTCTGCTAAAACACACACACTCCATCCGGTTGTTATTGTCCCTGATAAAAGAGGGTGTTGGTTGCTGTCTAAAGTGCTAATAGCATACATCTTAGTGTGTCAATTGTATGGTCAGATCTACATTGCTTTATATCTGATCTAAATTTGCAAGATCCAGGAAAATTTGGATTAAGAGAGAACAGCTTGTGAAACTATAATTAAAAAATAAAACAACATATTGGAAAAATATAGATACCTCTAAAGGCATCAACTACGTTTTTTTTGTAAAGCCTATTCCTAAGAAACACTTCCGAACATGTGAGGTTTAAGTGTTTGCATTTGGAAACTAATTCAGAACTACATGTTACATATAATTCCAAAATTCTTTTTTTAAGACATGTGTGGGGTGTGATTTGAAAAAAGAAAGCAGTACAGAGAGGAGCTCAGTATATTGTGGACCTATGTTTTGTTAGGTTAAAAAAATGGACCTTTCTATTTTCCACATCTAGGGATTGAAACAGCCCCATGTATAAAGAAGCGGAGTTGTCTTTTGTGGATGTAACTTGGCCTTTGGACTGTTATCAAGGAAGTACATTGGGGTGGGGGGAAACCTTTGACTTTCATTCACACTGATAACTGCTGCTTTTTGTCACTTCTGCCTCCCTTCTGTGAGTCGTGAGAATTTATATGGGTTAATGCTTGCTCAGGTTGGATCCTTTTGTAGGGAAGACCACAGGAGGCTTCAGGCATTTTTTTAGTATTTGCTTTTCTTAAAAAGATACCAGTACAGCACAGATGGAGGCACAGAGGCACTCCTACAATTGCTGCACAATTGCTGCACTACATCAGATTCTCAGAGGAAAAGATCCTGCAGTCCATGGCACTTCATCTAGCTCCAGCAGAGTTTATCTGCTCCTCTCTCTGTCATGTTCTGCATTTCAAGCAAGCTTTCTTTTCATACAGTCATACTTCTTTCTCCTCCCTCCAGCTATTTGGAAAGCTTACCTTTCCAAGCTTGATGGGCATTTGCTTGTCTACAGATATCTACAGTTATTAAGACACACTACTTTCCCACTTGTCATGAATGTATTCATCAGAAGCCAAGCCTGCAACAATATTCAGTTTGGGGTAGGCAGGTATTCTAAAGTTAGTGATCCTACAGCTTAAGGCTGACTGCATTCTGATCCAGATATTCTCCCCACATATTCCATTGTCGTTATTTATTGGTAAATATACTGCACATGCTCAAAAATGCTTTTTCTTCTGCACTATTTTAATCCAATTTAGTTGGTACATTCGTATGTTAGTGAACAGCTACAAGAGCTTGGATGCCACAGCTCACTCACTTTCAGGAGCTTGTTGAAGCATGCGTGTTACCCCCATTCTGCAGTCACTCCACCAGCTATCCATCAGTTGCAGGGATCAGTTCAAGGTTTTAACTATCTCATACAAAGTCCTTCATGGCCTTGGCCCTTCATATCTGCAGGATTGCCTTTGCCCCTATGATCTGTCGTGGCAGCTTTGCTCATTCGAACAATGCCTTCTGCAGATACCACCCTGCAGTTGGCCAAAATCTCTGTGGTAGTCTCTACCTTGTGAAACGGATTACCTGAGGAGGTCAGGAAAACTCCCACTCTCCTGGCTTTCTGCAAACTATGTAAAATTGAATTAGTCAGGAGGGCTGAAAATGTTAACAAATTAAAACATTTTTTTTAAATTTAATTTAAAACAACATTTAAAATAGCATAAATATAATGTAATAAAACACACACAAATGCACAGCATCAAGAAGAGTTATTGGGGCTATGCCAAACAAAACAAAAAAGTCTTCACCCACTGGTGGAAGACTGCAATACAGAGGGACAAACGAATCTCCCTTGGGGAGGGAGTTCCAAAGGTTTGGCACCTGTCTAGCCTCAGATGGTGGAGGACACCCGGAGCAACCAGAAGCAGAAATGAAATACTGAATACTGTGGCAATGAATTCTGAACTTGGACCTACCTAACTACCCTGCTTATCTTCATAAGTCTTGCTTCAGATGTCCCCTCCATCTGAGGTTAGATAGGAGGCAACCCAAGAAAGGGTCTTCTTGGTCATGGTGTCAAAACATTGGAACTCCCTACCCAGGGAGACTTGTCAGTCTCCCTCTATTGTTGTCTTCTATCAGCAGGTGAAGATTTTTTGTTTTGTTTGGCACTCCCTGATTAACTCTTATTATCCCTTCTGCTGGTTCTAAATATTTGTTGTTTTAAATGTTTTTAATGTTTGTATTTTTATTTTTCATTCATTTTATTATTTATTATTTTTTAAAATGTTTGAAATGTTTTAGTGTTTTGATGTTTGCTGCCCTAGAGATCCTGATGTGTAGAAAGGCAGCATAGAAATAGTTTAAATAAAATAAAAAATAAAAATAAAATTTCTTCTTGCCCATGACTTTACACTGATGTGCATATCACTCTGACCCTCCTTTCTCAACTATAAATGATAGGAGGGTCTATATGGATTATTATATGGAAGAGAGTTTTTAATAGGAAACTGTGAGGGAATACAACTATGCTTATTTTCTTAAAGTCTTCTACACGAGATGCCTTGGTGTGTGTTTGTCAAGTGTATAAAGATGCAATGTTAGCCAAGAAGCGTAGTTTTAGAAGACAGAGCTGGTGGAATTGCTCCTCAGAGGGTTTGTTAATTTCAGAAGGCTCTGTCAATTTCACTTCTCCAGTCTAAAACTGTGTGGGATCACAACCAGAGGGCGGTGAGGAATGGAAATGGGCTGGAGCTGTCTTCCAGAAGTGGGCTTGGACCTGGAGAGGTTATAATGGGATGCCTTCTGGCATTTCACAGTGTATAGCAAAGTATTTGCCCTGTCACCAGCTGTGTCTTTTTAAACTACCCTTCCAGACTAACATTGTATCTCTTGACACATGTTCTTCACATGCCAGATGTCTCGTGTAGAGAGACTCTTAGTGATTAAACTGCTAGAACACATCAAAGTAAAGTAAGGAACAGCACATAATTTTATTTCTTTCACCTGTTAAAAATAGACCACATCCATCCCAATTTTACTCATAAGTGAGAGAAAATGTAAAATATATATGGATTTTCTCACTATGTTTATTTTGACCCTTAATAGCAACTTGCATGCACCATGTGATGACCAATCTGAGGTTGCTTCCACATAGAAGTTTCACTCCACATTCTCCCTCAAACTACAACTTTGTGTGTGTGTGTGTATGTCCCTAAAATATCATTGTGCAAGAGATCATTGTGCAGAGAGATCATAATTGTAGTGAATTTGGTCATAGAGTGGATGGAAAGGTACAGATTTTTGACTTCTTCTATTCTTACATTTGCCCTTTCTTCCCCTGCCACTTTCACGCTTTCTGCTTTTTTTAAATTGGTAGAGAGTATATTGCTATATCATAATACTACAGTTAAAAGAAAGGGGGGAAAGGCTGCTGCTGGAGGGTGAAGTAGCGGTTGTGAGGGGAAAGTATGGAGGATACTCCATGTAGAGGCGCCCTTCTTGCTGTGGATGCTTTGTATTCACAGCAGCAATTAGAGCACAATGGTAATTGTCCCATTATGGAAGCAACCTAAGGCTAACAGTTCTTTTGCATACTAGTTGAGAGAGCCAGTGTATTGGACCCGCTTCACACTTTATAAACAATAGAGTTTCCCACAGCAATACTAGCATTGCAACAGTGTTTGCTGTGGTAAACATGTACAGTGAAAAGGAGTTGCATGATTCCAAGCACAAAAGGCACACACCTGGGAACTATAGCTGGTCACATCTCCCCTGCACACATCAACCATTTTGAGATGTGACAGGTGGAACTGGCATAGTGAACAGCATTCACAGCAACCATAAAGACAGCCTTTAAAAGTAAGACTATTCACAGCTTATCCAAGGTACTCCCTATTCAAGACATTACACTTGGATTTGGGTCTCTAGAACTAGTCTCAGCAGCTGTAAGTTGTAAAAGTTTCTGAGGTGCCAGACTGCTTGTGTTTCATGCTACCTGTCCTAAAAGTCCTTTCCAATTAATTCCTGTAGTGTGGGCGCTGGTGGACTTGCTAATTAGAAAAAGGCTCTCTGCACATGCTCAAATGTACATGCCTAGCACTGCTTGTTTGTAAGGCAGTTGGGTGAACTAGTTCAGAGACTTGAGTTCAGTGATGATTAAAGCCATGAAGAGTTCTCCAGGCCTCGCCAGGCCACAGAAGAGTCTATTGAGTCTGTCAGCCTCTTTTTCTCTCACCAGGCTGCTTTCTTTTTCTCTTCTTCCTCTTTATTAGACTGATAAACTCTTGAATTGTTGGAAAGCAGCTGCTCAGAGGAGGATTTAGCTGATTCTCATGGTGTTCCCGGGTGTGTGGGAGATATATTTATGTCTGGACTGTGTCGGCCCTAACACTGCTAGACCTAGGTGACCTCTTTTTTTCTTCTGTTCAAAAGGAGACTGCTGGAATGCAATTAAAATGCAGTGTTACTTTGCTGTAAAAACCTTAGCAACCCAATCAGTTATTGTCTTCTCGCTTTTCTCTATCTTAGTGCAAGCCTTTCTACTCACTTCTTTTCCCCCCTTGGCATTCTTTCAAGTCTTGTCTGTTCTAAAAAACGTGATTTACCTTGTCACTGCATGTTGTATAATATTACGGGAGCTCTCAATTTTTAATTTTTTTTTCCAAACTAGACTTACTCTTCTCCCCGCTATGCTATTGTTGGAAGCTCAAGTTATTAATTTTCACATACTGCTCAACTAAGCAGAAGTATGTCTTTTTGATTCCCCCCTCTAATCTCAGAGGTAGTATTTTTTTTGTAATGTAATACACAATTCATATTGATTAATATGTCTGTAAGTGAGAGATGTGTTTTAGAGACCCATATTCAAATGTCAAGCATGAAATCAAACTGTAAATAATTACTTGATTTTGTTAAAAATTGGCTTTTTGTGTGGCAAAATTCACATGCATTGAAACAAGAGTTGATTAAAAAGTAAAAACAACCACCACCACCAAATTTACATTTGTAGGGAGTTGCAGTGCTGTTGTTTTCAATTTGTTATGTGCCTTTACCTGGCATGCTATTTCACCCTTCATGACACACATCAATACCTTTTTTATGTCTGGCTATTACCACTCATTTAAAAATCTATTTTACATGATTCTTTCAGCCAAAAATGGACTATAATGACACAGAATACAGCATGTGCTTCATAAATTCTCTAAGAATCAATACTTTGGCTGGGAATTTGTCAGTCTCTCAAAGCTATGCATCATTAAACTTTACTGTTATTACAATGGACTGTGCATCAAAGTTCAGTTCCAAGCACATATTGGTCAAACACTTTTTTTCCCCCAGCAAGCAAAAGCTCTAGGATTCAAATGCTTTTACTGAGAGTCCAGTCCAGAGGTTGTTCAATTTCTTCCATGTAAATGGCACTAATATTTCTTATTGGTCAAGCTTAGCATATCCATAGCAATTGTATAGATAGCTCTCAGCCTTGGGGAATGCTTATGACCTTTAGCCTTTTAAATAATGCTAAGTGTGAGCTATGCATCTGTGCCATTGTGTTATATGGATTGTATAAGACCCAAGCAGAGAGAAATGCCAGGAAACATTTGCTTGAATTTTTAAGTGCTCTACTGTGAAGCGGACTTTCTTAAGAGTCACATTTGAGGAAAAATATGCTTCTTACAAATACTTGGCTGGACATGCAAACAAGGGTTCTTGTGAAAGATGATGTCTACTCAGCATTCACTAATCTTCAGTTGTCCATTATTCTTTTGTTTTAAAACATTTAATCCATCCAATCAGAAAATAAAAGAATTCCAGGCTTATTCACACCAAATGAATAATACATTGTCAAATCGAAAGGTTTGCAGAAGAGCCCCCAAATGGTTAAGAGTAACAATTTACGCACATACAAGTGGGACAGAAGAAGGAATATAGATGCACATAAATAAAAGATAACACAAAATAAATTTGTAGCAAAGAGTAGAGGCACCACCCCCTATATTTAAGAACATTTCAGTAGGCAAAATGCCTACTACTACATTTGCCCCCCTGTTCGGAATGAAGAGACGGACACAAGGCTTGAGTGAAAACAGTAAGTTATTGACCAACAATAACTTAAGAATGGCAAGGGGTATAACTAGCAGTACAGGTCAAGTCAAGGGGTCAACTGGACCTCCTCCTTGATCTGCCTGGGTGAGCATTTGCTGCCCCAGGCGCGAGCCATCCAAACGCATGGATGTAACCCGGCCGGCCAGGCAAATGGTTCCCCCCTTAAAGCTCCATACACCTCAGCCATGAAGCCCAAGGGAAGGACTTGTACAGGGGGTCCCATGGGAATTTTGCCCTCTCAGCTAGCAGCCATACAGCCCACCAGCCAATCCCCATTCCCCACCAATGGGGAGGTGCCATCGGGTGCTCACTAGCCCGCTCTGCCTACCCAAACTAACCTGCCAATGCAAGGCCAAGCCTCTGCTTAGGCCCTTGCACTCCACATCTCTTGTACTGACAACCACAACCATTGCCGTAAGTTGGTCAAAAATATGTTATTGCCCTTTGCTGACAAGTGCAAGCCATCACCTCTGATCTGAGGGTGGGGCAAATAAATCCCCAACCCAGCACCCAAAGCCTTCCGCATGGTCTTATTGGCCTTATGCCTAGCGTGTTCAATCCCATCATGGTTCAAGGCTTCCCACCAAACTCTGCACAGGAAGACAGAAGACCACAGTATCAAACCCCCTGGCCACTGATTCGCAATGTACCTCAAATCAGCTTGTGCCTGCAGGGAAAGGGCCTTGCCCTTAACTAACCCTAAGTCATTCCCACTGAGATGAATGACTAGAAAATGGGGGGAGGGGCACTCCTCCCTCAAACAGAAGTGGCAGCAAGCCCAGCCACCTTAGGCCCCAACAGCCCTGCCACTCAACCTTGGCCCAGTGACTGAGGCCAACCTGGAACCCCATAGGCATCCTCTTGGCCTGATGGGCTGCCCAAAAGACCATGCTGTGTCCGCATATGAGGATCCGACACCTCCCTCGGCGAACAACAGCACCTAAGAAGAAATGAAACAATTAGACATTGGTCCACTGAATCAATGGCAAAGGGTGCACATATCCCCAGAATGCCACTGACCGCCACCGGCCAATGTTCCATACGGTCATTTCAGGGTATCCCATCATGGCTGCTGTGGAAGCCGCCCCAATCCGAAAGGAGTGGGTACAAAATTTCCCTCCCTCAAGCCCCAGTTTAGCAAGTTCCCTCTCAGTCACTGACCAAAACTTGTACCAGGTGAGCAGGGTCACATCACAATGACAAAACAAAAGCCCATCACCAGTGCCCCTCATCTCCAGGTATCTGCACAGAGCCTGAACAGGACATAGCTCAGCCTCCTCACATGGGCCTAACTGCACTACCACTCCCTGCTGATGCTGATCCGCCTTGGATCGCCAAATCCATAGGGAGATGCTATCACCCTTGAACTGCACATCATGCACCAACAACACCCTATTAGACCGATCCACATGGGAATTGGCCACTAGTTCACCTACCCTAAGAGCTCCAAAGAAGGCAGTCAAAGATACTGCATGAAAGAGCTGCTTCATAATCAGACAGACAAACCTTCTTCCAAACAGCCACTAACCCACGGAGGATGGAGGGGGAGACAGGCTGTCTACCATCAGGTCTTGTTCCAGTCTCCTGAGACCAAACCTCCAGCATTTTTCTGATCCTAAAATCACCTGTAGCCTCAATGAAACCCCAGGCCTTGCTGGAAAAGGCCAAGGCCACCAAAAGACCCCCGATGGATTTCACCGACAAGCCCTTGCACCTCCTGTCCATGCAGAACTGCATAAGATGTTCTGCTGGGATGGGCCACACCTGGTCCAACTTCGCTTCAAGCCTGAAGCAAGCAAACTGCCTCACCACGCAAACATACGACTTCCGCATGCTGAGGGCGATGGCTAGACATATGGCTCTGTGTGCCTCTGCCCTCCAAGATTCCACAGCTCCTGAGGTATTGGAACTGCTTGAAGGTCAGCTTCTGAAGCGAGCTGACAAAACCATTCCATCTGCTTGTAAGACAAACCATCTGCCACACTATTGTCAATTCTGGGAATGTGTTTCACCCTGAACAAGATGTTCAGCCTGAGGCACTGGAGAGTGAAGGCCCTGACCAATCTCATAACCCTGGGTGACATGGATGAGAGGGTATTAATCACCTGCACAACCGCCAAATTGTTACACCAAAAGTAGACCGCATGGTTGGCAACCTCCTCTCCCCACAACCAGGCCACCACCAGGATTGGAAAAAATTCTAGAAATGTAAGGTCTCTGGTAATAACATCATCATGCCAATGTGCAGGCCAAAGCTCTGCACACCAGTGCCTCTGGAAGAAACCCCCAAAGCCCATGGACCCTGAAGTGTCAGAGGAAACTCGCAGCTTGTCCTCAAGCAAAAGCTCTTCCTGCCGAAAGGTGACCCCGTTGAAAGATGTGAGGAATTTCTCCCATACTGCAAGGTCATCTCTGACCCCTTGCATTAGCCTAACTCTGTGATGCGGTAACCGCAAAGTGGTCATAACATCACACAGACGCCTTAGAAAGGCACACCCTGGTGCAAAATTGAGATGCCTGACAAACTTGCAACTCGAGAAGGGAAACTTTACGCATATTCCTGAAAGAGGCCAAATGGGCCCAAAGGTCCACTACCTTGGCCTCCAGCAAATGGAACATCTGGTGCAAAGTATCTACTTCAATATTCAAGCATGTTAGGACCTGAGTCGGGCCCTCAGTCTTTTCACAGGTGAGGGGAACCCCCAGCTCGTCAGCCAAGGCAGTAAAGCCAGCCAAGAGCTTGGCACATTGCCCAGTCCCCATAGGTCCCATGAAAAGAAAGTTGTCCAGGTAGTGGGCGGAGTCATGGCACCGCAGCTGCTGACGTAAGGCCCACTCCAAGAACGTGCTAAACTTCTCAAAGGCCAAGCAAGAAACAGAGCAGCCCATAGGGAGTGCTCTGTCCATGTAAAATTGCCCATCAAAGGAGAAGCCCAGCAACTTAAAATTGTCAGGGTGCACCAGCAGAAGGCGAAATGCAAACTTAATGTCGCCTTTTGCCATTTCCACCCCCACTCCACAGTGCCTAACAACCTTGACCGCCTCGTCAAAAGACGTATACCGCACAGACCATAAGTGTTCTGGAATGGCGTCATTCACTGACCCCCCTTTTGAAAAGGACAGGTGATGTATCAGGCAGTACTCACCTGCCACCTTCTTCAGCACCACTCCCAGGGGAGAAATCCTCAAATTTGGGACGGGAGGGGCCGAAAAAGTCCCCAGCACCCTACCCTCCGAAAACTTTAACAATTTTATGTTGGACCACCTCCTCCATACCGGCAACCGAACGCTGGTTGGCTGACATGAAGGAGGCCCTTGGCCCCTGGAATGGGATTTGAAACCCAACAGTAAACCCAACTAACAAAAACTGGACCACAGCCCGATTAGGGTAACCCTGCAATAAGCGTTCAAGTGCCCTCAGTTTTATGGGCATGGGACCCCTTGTCAGCGGGAGGGTGACCAGGTGCGCCTCCCAGCCTCCTGCCACTTCCCCACTGCCAAGGTCTGGGACAGGCTGAGAATATGTGGGAGCCTATGCAGCGTGGGCATTCATGCTTGAACCTACACCCCTTTCTGGAACACACCCTCTGATAAGCAAACTCCCAGCAAAGCAGCCGTGGCTGAACTGACTGTCCTGTGGAGGCATGGGTACCAGAAGGGGTAGAAAGGTGCTGCACCAAATACCCGCTGTCAAATCTATCACTTGGGTTGGGCCAAAGCTGCTGATGGATTTGGTTCCATGGCAACGTGGGGTTGACAGCCGCCCGCATATGGAACTCGTCATACTGCAACCAGGCTGCACCTATGAAGTTTGTGTACCCCCTATAATATCGATGTACTAAAATAAGGGGGCTGCCCTATGGGGTTGGGCACGTACAATAACCCCAGCGTAAATTAGCTTGCTCGGCAACCAATTCACCCAGGTATGGTCCACCTTCCTATGCTTAAGCCTCTCTTTTTCCCGGTCCTCCAGCTCCCCTTTATCCTTCTTCTCCAGCTCTCGGAAATGAAAGGTAAATGACAAACTTACCATGGAGTATCTTGTCTCTTGTGGCAAGTGTCAAATGATCTCCCAGGGCCAAAGTCGTGTCCCCAAAAGGCAAAGCTCTATAAGGTACAGCCCCCAAGGGGGATGCCTGGTAATAAGGCCCCAGGGGAAGAGGGCCATACTTGCGTTTGACCGAAGGGCTGGCCAGTGATGTTACCACCAGAAACGCCTGCCGCCGGCACCGGGGCAGCGGGAGGGATTGCCACCCTGGGCTGCCACGCCAATGACTGCTGGCCCCAAAGAGGCCAAGAACTACCCCCCGCTGGAGAGGAATAATAAGGATGACCTGCCCAAGAGGAGCAGCCCGGCTGAGGAGCCAACAGGGGCAATGTGCTGCTGCTGAGGTACCGCACAGCCTCCAAGAGCTGGGGTAGAACCCACAGGCCCCCAAGGCCCGGTATGCAGGTCCTGCAATGCAGGGGACTTACCTGCAGCCTCTGGGGAGGTCCATCACCACAGCAATATGTGGCATGTAACATGTCCGGTTTGCCTCTTGCTCCACATAACTGCTCATTCCTGTCACCTCACGCTCCTCCAGGTGGCCACCAGCATCCTCCTTGACCGCAGCAGCAGAACCTTCAAGGGCAGACAAACAGGTCATAACATCCCTCTGAAAAGTCAATCAGAGACTTTCCTGACCACCCTTTTACTCCTACTCCCTGTAACCAGGGTCGGCACCCCACCTCTTGCTCTTTCGAGAGCCGCCAACTTGTTGAGAATCTCCTGCCTTCCCATAACAGACAGTAGCACCCTTTTAGCTGGGGGTCATTTAGCAGGCTGCTTGCCCTTGCTTTGGCCACCTCCCTTCTTTGGAGGCATGGTGGAGATCAGCTAGGCCAGGCTCACAAACTGCCCCCAAAAGATGCACAACCACCCTCAAGGCCAGTGGCAAAGCCCTGTTGGAATGGCCAAGTGTGTACCAAGACACCCCTTCTGAGAAAACAAACTGCCTCACACCGCCAGAAACAATCAACACTACCGGGAAACAAGAAAATGGCCACCAGAGGGCGGAACCACACAAAATGGCTGCTCCCAACCCTAAGATGGCACCACACAAACAAGCGCCTAAGGCACGGGAAAAGGCCCCTGACCACAAATGCAATAAGGCGGGGGGTGGCTGCCCCTAGCCCCCTTACAACAGCCACCCTTCCCAAAAAAGGGGGGCGGTCCAGGCAGGGAACGCAAGTTGCATGACCCTCAACTGTGCTGCAGCGCAGCCAGGTGGTGGAAGCCCTGCTCCCAAAAGCCCCACTTAGCCAACTGGCCACGGTCCCCAGATGAGGAATGCAGGAAAGCACTCCTTCGCCACCCACAAAGCCGTTGCACAGCCCTGCTGCCGACTGCCGCTGCCACAGGGGAACCCCCCACCACAGAAAAAAGGCAGAACACCGTGTCGCACACTGCCGCAGCTCCGGAGCCTCCGAGCAGCCACACCGTCATCTGAGCCACGCCCGCCAATCACTGCTGCGGCAGGTAAAGCCCCGCCATGATGGAAGAGGAGGATAGAGCTGTGCCACAACAAATGCTGCGTGTCTGCAGCTGCTCCTCACTCTCCCCTGAAAGCCATGGCTAGAGAAACGACTTTGTCACCCTCGAGCTTTCAGAGGCGACTGCTGCAGGGAGGGAGGCAGAACCGGCCTATATATGCCCAAGCCCTGCCCCCCCCCAAATACCCAGATGCCCGGGAAAGCAGAGCTCTCTCTCCCTCCGGCAGGAGAGCAAATGGTGGCACCGAGGTAAGCGCACTGCACAAGCACCGGGAGTGCCTTTTTATGTGAATCCATAACAAAGAGGCAGACACAAGGCTTGTGTACTAAAGGGCCACTTTTATTAAAATACAACATAAACTATCTATACTTTTAGAAATAAAGAGCATGAAGGGTGAGAAAAATCTGTTTCTGACCTCACCATACTCTAGTGGTGCATAGAATTCAAAATATTGCATGTGCTTCTATAAGAATATTAGGTGTGGTTATATGGACAATAGACCTTTCAACAGCTATTAGCCTTGATAACACAGCAAAGGACTCACAATCTTGAATAGTTGCTTGCCTCCAACCACCAAACCTTAGGGTCAAACACTAGGAGATTTCGATGTATTGTCGAAGGCTTTCACGGCCGGAGAACGATGGTTGTTGTGGGTTTTCCGGGCTGTATTGCTGTGGTCTTGGCATTGTAGTTCCTGACGTTTCGCCAGCAGCTGTGGCTGGCATCTTCAGAGGTGTAGCACCAAAAGACAGAGATCTCTCAGTGACACTGTGACACTGTGGAGATTTGTTTTCAAGCTTCCTGAGAATACCTGGTTCTTGAAAATCAGACTGCATGGAACTGTACAAGACAGAACACTAACCTAATCATTTAGGGCTACTCTTGGTTGGTCATTATGCCAGGGGTTCAACAGTTCAGACCTGTTCAAACCAGGAGCTGCCAGACTTTCACTGAGTGAGTGTCCCTTTCATCACCTTTAAATGGGGCTCATAGAAGACGCAGCTGCTGTACTTTCTCCTCATCCCATCTTCTCTCTCACCTGTTGTAGCAAGCCAGGTTCCAGTTGTGTGTCACAATAAGAGGAGTTTGGGAGAAAGTTCAAGGGGTGGTGCTGGCAGAAGGTATTTCAGCACATACTTTCTCAAAACATTCAAAAGAGTATCTATTGCCTCAAGGCCACCCTCCTTCCTTTATTTTAGGAGTTGATAGGTATACTCACTACTAGGAATGTACAACCCCAAAAGAGCATAAGAACATAAGGCCTCCTGGCTCAGACTAATTGTCCATCTAGTTCAGTATATTGTTTCACCAGACAGCAAGCAGTTATTCTGGGAGGCCAACAAACAGGGCATAGAGGCCAAGGACTTCCTCTGATGCTACATCCTATCACTGGTATTCAGAGGTTTGCTGCCTGTTTATATGGAGGTTCCATTAACTCACCATAGTACTAGCCATAGATGGACCTCTCCTCCATGAATCTGTCTACTTCCCTTTTAAAACTATCAGTGCTTCTGGCCATTATTACATCCACAGGCAGTGGATTCCACCATTTAATTACTCATTGAATAAAGATTTGCCTTGCCTGTCTGGAACCTATTGCCCATCGACTTCATTAGGTGCTTGTGGGTTCTAGTATTGGAGGTGGGGGGACTCTATCCACTTTCTCCCCATTTTGTCATCTTTTTTTCTAAACTGAAAAGTCCCTGATTCTCTAGCCTTTCCTTACAGGAAAGGTGCTCTTGCCCCTTAATCATCTTGGTTGTCCTCTTCTGTACTTGATTTTACTCTGAAATCCCTTTTTGAGATGCAACAACCAGAACAGATCCTGTGAACAATAATTCTGGCATTGGTTCTCCTTCCATACTCTTTATATTTTAAATAGAACCAAAGACTATTTTTGCAGTTTCTCATCGTATAGTGAGATATATATTTCAAAGAAGAAATGGCACAGCATCAAACTCATCCAAATTGTATAAATATCCTAAAATCCTGTCTGAGGAAGATGAAGGACAAAAGAAAAATGTGAGTCCGGTCACTGTTTAGCAGGTGCTGGGGCAATTTGGGTTGTTTGTCAGCTGCCTCAGCACTCTTTCTTCTACTCTTGAGAAAAGAATAATGCAAAACTGAAGAAGGTAATTAGTCAAGACATGCAGGTGCAAATAGACACTGCAAACCATAGGCACTATGCAGTGCACCTGTTCCAAGGAGGTTGGCTGGGAAATGAGACAAATACATAGCCTTGCCACAAAGGCAGCCATCCATGAATGAGGCAAAATGACCACTGTTAAACTGACACTGGAATGTTCCAGCATTTTCCATCTTATTCACATGGGTCAAGCCCTAAATATATAGTTTTCCTTATAATGGTGCATGCCATAAGAAATCATCAGAACTGAATCTTGGATCGCAGAGGACCCCACACATATAAACAACTAGTGCCTCATATATCTTGGATCCAGAGATGTGCAACTGGCTTGATACAGTTCTGCTTGTGCAGGATCTTGCGCAATACCTAGCACTTTTTTCCCTGTAGGGCCCAGAAATCGATTAGACAAGACTTTGCACAAGCAGAAACACAAGTGGATATATAATAAGTCTGATGTAGTACAAGTGGCTCTTTCAATCTTTTTCTTGTATTTCTGCTTCCACGAGACTTGTAGCATGACCAGAAATTTTGCATGGTATACAACCTATGGTACAAGACTTTGGAGTCTCTTTTTCTGTCCAAAGCCTTTCCCTCTACATGAAAAACCTCTTTTGAGACTGCAAGCCATTTGTGATGTTGAATGGAGGTCTGCTTATTCAAAGAAGGGGGGGGCGGGGAAGCAGTCCCTTGGGACTGCCCAGATCATTAGGTGTTTTCAACGCTGGCTACATAATGAAAAACAGCAGACATAAGCAAGATTCTTGAAATGTTACAAACATTTTTGTTTAAGTGTATGCCTTTAGTTTGTACATGAGCTGACATATTTCAGACACAAAGCAGGCCTGTATAAACTGGTTGCCAGTTCTGAAAAACACCAGGCTAACAAAACACTCTACACCCGACAATAGTCCTGCAGAGAAGATTAGCACATCAAGTACCAATCCATATGCAAAAGAACCTCCTCAGGATACAGTGAAGCCTCCCGCCATTAGCATTCCACACCCTGGGAAACTCTTACAGGATGACTCAGCTCAACCCCACCCCTCCTGAGTAGATACAAATAACCTACATCTTTCCCACACTGTGACACTGAGAGATCTCTGTCTTTTGGTGCTATACCTCTGAAGATGCCAGCCACAGCTGCTGGCGAAACGTCAGGAACTACAATGCCAAGACCACGGCAATACAGCCCGGAAAACCCACAACAACCATCGTTCTCCGGCCGTGAAAGCCTTCGACAATACATCCTGTATAAACTCTTCAGTGATCGTGTTCCTTTCCCCCTCACATACATTCTATTTAGGCTCTTGTTGAAGTATGACCGTTACTGCTGGCCTTGGATGGTTCCAGTCACTCAAGACACATTTGCCATTAAGAACAACAGTGGTTCCAAATGACATTGGTAACAATCCAATCTCTCTTGTCCTTTCCTCATTATATCACCAGGTGTTCCAGAACCCAATTCACTGCATGTTTTCCCCAATTGCTGTGGAATAGAAATGTAAGAACTATAGTGAGGATAGTTTTTGCACATTATTCTGGTGGATCTTTCTGGTCTTTGAAATGTCCTGTCTTGTTATCAGTCACCTCTAAGCTGCACGGTAGCCGTAGCAATTGTTGCCTTAAAAAACCATTAACACTATAACGCCATTAAGGATTAGTGCACTTTCTCAGCATGCAATTTATGAGTTTGTATTGGTAAGGGAGATCTCGAGGTTTTAAATCTTCATTTAGTTAAACATGGGTGCTACCTTATGGGAAGACTACACAAATTGTTCCCTGGGAATTGGAAGCAGTGTTAGCTGATTTTCAGCTTAATAGCAGTGTGGGATATAGCAGGGGCGTCAGTAAACAGCAGAGGAGAGTGAATCATGATAAAAAAAATCCAACTGCTCCTGTATGGACTTGAAACTCTAGGAGGTAAACTACTTCACCGGCACAATGATGTGTGAATCCTCTCTTGTAATTCCACATACAGTTAGGTCAGAACACTATTTTGTGGACGACGGCCTCCAAACATAAGATCCCTCCTACATTAGACCAGTAGCCCATCTACTCCAGTATCCTTTATTGCACAGTAACCAACTAATTGCCCCGGAGGGCCAACAAATGGCACTGGTACTCAAAGGTGTACTGCCTCTGAATGTGTTAGTAACTGTGGCTAGTAGCTATTGATGGATCTATTATCCATGAATTTATCTAATCCACTCACTTGTGGCCATTCTGCCATCTAGTATTGACCCAGATCATGAAGTTGTTGTTGTTGTTGTTGTTGTTGTTGTTGTTGTTGTTGTTGTTGTTGTTGTTGTTGTTGTAGGGAACATGGCATATTTCAGAGCGGTAGCATTTTTTCCTCCTTCAAGTAATCGTTAATTTGTCATTTTAAAAACTGAGCTCATTTTTCAAACTGAGAAGAAGGCAGTAGCATTAATGCCTTTTTCGCTTCAAGAACATAAATGTTTGGGGCCATAATTAAATGTGTTGTAATTTCTACATATACAAGCAATTTATAGTATGGTGCAGTGTTGGCATGATACAGTCACATTCAAATCTCTCCTCTGGGCCCAAAGGATTAGTTGGTCTGCTGCACATTACTATTCCTTAACCCAAACTAAGAGTTACTCTTGCAGTGAGAGTGAGAGTGACTGAGTACTATGAATGTTTATTACAAGATGAGCACCCTTACCCTGAACTCTTACTCTTGAAAATATTTAAAGTAAACTCTTATAAAATAATGTAAAATGCATGTTACTGCATTTACTTACCTTTTTGTCTTTAAACTCTGCTTCCCTTGTGGAGATAACTAAGCAACAACTGTTTCCTTCAATTTAGCATGTTCCGATTTTATTTGGTATTGAAAAAATATTTGGTTTTAAATTTAAGGATTTAAAACCAAACATATCTTTTTCCATACCAAGTGAACCCAGAACATACCCAATTTGGGTGTTTTTTTTTAATGATCTTCTCCAACTGAACCAGGAAACTCTATGAGAAAAACCTCTCTGAGGACAACCATATCAGTACAGACAATCGTTATGGTGTGACTACAGTAGCAAGAAATGTTCTTGGAAGAAAGCTTCCTTTAGTTTCATTTAGTAATCTTTGGGTCAGGGATAGGTGTGTCAACAACATGTCATTGAGTTGAAGTGTGACATTGGAAAGTTAGGTAGAAAGATTTCTTTGCGTAAGAGCATAAGGGTCATGAGGTATACTGAAAAAAATGTGGCAGTTTCTTGGCTGCTCGGGGCAGAAATGGTGTAATAGTTTCACAAGGATGAGCAGCATAAAAGCGCACTGATAAAAACACAGCAAGATAAGAACGGAGATAAATGCAAGAGAGATTCCATTCTTACAATGCTTTTACATATGGTTTTCTAACAATGTACAGATGAAAGGGTATGTTCAACATTAAAAGAATTCCATTTTCACATATAAACTAATTGCCAGCATTATGTTTATAAAGGTAGGCAGGGCAGGCAGCAAGATCCACCCGAAGTTAAACACTTCATGTACAGTAGCTTCAGCTAGCGAGAATGAAAATTCATGCTTAATTCTCTCATTAAAATCAGGGCTTAATCTGGGTTGAAATGTGCCAGGTGGTTGTTATTTATATTAGGCTTCATGACAACCTTGTGATTTCTGCCTTATTCAATTTGCAGATTGAAATTGAGAGATGTAACATTTCTATAGGGAAAGCAGAAATTTCATGCACAATACTATGATTCAAAAATTCAAAAGGACCTCCCACTATGTGAGGATTGTTTTTTCACTTACAAAAGAAAGTCAAGATGCCTTTGGATTTATACTTCTGTGTCTGTGTGTTTGAGAGAGAGTTTTAGTTAGTTTTAGTTAGTTTAGTTAGTTTAGTTTTAGTTAGTTAGTCAGTCCTGAGTCTGACTGACAGCATAACCAAGTTTTATATACACATGGGCTATCGGTTCACTTTTATTAATATTCCATGTGATAATTAGCATTCCTTTTTCTGTGCAAAGAGCCTTCTTTCCTGTCTTACATATATTGAACATACTGAAAATGCTATTTTTTCTTTATCTATAGAATTCCCTCTGATCACCTTGATTATGAAAGTGGGAGAAATGCCTTATATGTATCTAGAAGACTGCTGATCTTCTCCGTGCTGACTGACTTGTAAGCTTCTGCAAGGTTTTATCTTCTCTTCTTTGTTGTTTAGCATCTGCATGAACCTGTTGTGAGAGGTCATCAGGAGGTCCGGGGGACAGTTTCATCAGAATGAGGTTCTGACCCAGTTCTGCAGGATATGAATCCAGTGGCACCTTAGAGAGCAACAAGATTTTCAGAGTGTAAGTTTTCAAGAGTCAGAGCTCGCCTCTTCAGAGATCTGACTCTCGAAAGCTTACACTCTGAAAATCTTGTTGCTCTCTAAGGTGCCATTGAACTTTAATCTTGCTGTTTTACTGCAGATCAGCATAGCTACCCGTCTGAAATTGACCCAGCTCTGATGCTAAAGAGGCTGTGTTTGGATTGGCTGTGTGACTCCCCTCCGTGTACATACGTGACAACAAACTCTCTGTATAGCGCATGAAGAGACCTGTTGACTTCATGCACTATCCAATATTTGATTAGGATGGAACAGGTCCAGAGTAGCTTAGCAAAAACATCAACGTTTACACTCACACACACACATACACACACCACTTTCTGACTGATTGGGACCAAAAACAGCTTTTTGCATCATTCTTCCTTCCTCTATGTTACCCTCCTAACAAATACCTTATGAATTAGGTTAGGCTGAGAGATTGTGATGGTCCCAGGGTTACCTGGTGAGATTCCATATCAGACTAGGGCTTCAAACCTAGGTCCTAGTTCAACACTCTAACTACTGTGCCATGCCAGTTCTCATATGCATGAATGTATGCTGGCATTTCAAGACTGTTACAGTAGCACTGCAAACAACTATACTGGTTCAAACTGGATCAGCATATATTATGATAGTAAACCATGCCAGGTGGCTTATGACCGGAATGCTACACATCTCTATTGCCACCTCTCCATAGTTCTATTTAAGATCTATTCTGCCACCTTTTGAAATCTATTCTGCTACCTTTTAAAATTACACTGGGCTGTTACACTAATACCTGTACATTCATTCCCAAGGCATTTTTGTTAGGATGTTTCACTACCTTTATACAGATAATATTTTCATTGCTTCCCAGTGAAGTCTTGCTTCTGCATACACTGTAGTCTCTAACCCTTATTTTATAAAGTCCAAAACAGGGAACCTGTCCCCAAAAGAAGCATTGTTATCATACACCTTAAAATTCATCAAGGAGGAATGGCTAGATGGAACAGTTCGAGCTGCAAACCTATACCATCTGAAGCCCTTTCTTTGTTCCTTTTATCATCATAGCAGAGTTCAGCTATTACATATTTGACTTCAATTTACAAAAGCTTACCACTGAGGTAAAGGGAATATATTTGGTGTTTTGATATAATCTATTTCATGAGCACTCCTGTCAATATCTATCCGCTTCTCTCAATACACCACAGGAATGTTAACATTTCCCACTGACTCTTGCTACTTCTGTGGAACGTTACAATAAATCTATCACAGGAGATGAAATACTATTTGGATACAGAATGCTCTAGCCATTAGGGTCCAGATAGTTATCGACAGCAGCAGCCCAGAAATAGTGCTCATTTTTATGTATTACAGACTTAACCCAAACCCCTAGGAATTTGCATCACTATCAGGATATCATTAGTAAGCAGCTGGGATGCATGAGTTTTCAATGTGAGAACCAGTAAATACAATTCATGCACTAGAGAGGTCCTTGTTTTCTTATTTCACAAATCTAAAAATGATCAACAGTGATAAATGCAGTGCTTGTTTTGTTGATGATACCTTTCATTGCCTGACTCAGCAAACATACCAAAAGCACCCAATCATATTGTTTTTTCTTTTTCTTTTTTAATCCTACCAGATGCTTTTTTATTATAGAAATGTGTTACTGTAAAGAAGGGTTGCTTTTCTTCACAGGAAAATTAAATTGTCTACTATGGTGTCATGTTTAAGAATTGCATTAAAGTATAGGTTAGTACAGCAACAGGCAAAAACAGTGAACCCATGACAGCCTTGATAATGTTAGTCTGTATTGGTATCAAGCAACTGGGAGGCAGAATTTTTACAACTTTATTCTACAAGTAGATGGTTCAGGCCAGCTTTGGTCTGATTCACACATTAGTCTCTATCAGTACACTCTTAAGCAGAAAGTGGGCTTAGAAAAATGTAACTCTGCTATGTATTGCACTACAAATAAAGCATCATATGTTCCAAAGCTTCTGTGTAGCCCTAGCTGCTATTGATTGTGGCTACTACTACAGGCACCTACACCTAAACAACCACTTCCAGCATTATCCTTGCCTAGCAAGAAGAAAGCCATTTGTGCCACTTATGTTTGTGCTCCCTTCTGGCAGCATTTCATTTTTTCTTGAGGAGCCAGAAAGGAAAGACGAAATGGATGTTGCCAAAGTATTTGGCTTTCTTTTCTGTTTTGGCTGCTTTCCCCTATCATTAGAAGGAGGTAAAAGTAGGAAAAAACAGCTGAATTATAGTGAAAGAGAAAGCAAAACACTCTGGTTCCTTCTTTTTCTCTGGTTGCTCAAGAAATTATGTGGTAGAACTAGGGCAGAGAAGATGGAACAAGTAAGGAGAGAGAACAAGGGCTCTTTTTTTCTAGTAGCTTTAAACAGGGCAAGGCTCTAAAATGACACTCAAATCAAGAATATCGTCTGGTTTCTGGAAAAGTATCTCTCCTTAGGGATAGTTTTCCAGCTGTACTTTTTAAAAGTAACTTTTGTTTACCATTTACACAATCCTGCCTTCAGCACCAGTGCACTCCTAAGACATCCTACCCCCCCCCACACACAAACAAATCAGAACTACACACACACACACAATCTTGATATGTGAAGACCTGACAGTCTCAAGTTACAATGCTGATTTGCATTTAGTGATGAAACATGCTGTTTCCAGTGGAAGCTTCCTAGGAAGCTATCTTTCCTTCAGTTTAATTGTCCTCCTTTGGGGAAAAATGCCATTTTCCCATGCTGGAAGTTTGACCTCAAAGCCCCAGCAGTAGGTAGAAGCAAGCCTCAGTTCTGTGCTCGACTTACTTAACACAATTAGAGTGTGCACAAGTGTTTGCACACACATTGGCTTACATTTAAGGCTCAGGGCAAACTGCTTTTTATCTTTGCCGAAGAACAGCGAGCAGTGATCCATATTACCTTACCCTGAGCCTCTCTACAAATTGTTTAGAATTGCATCAGTGGGGATGGCTTCATCATTAACTTCTAAAAGGGGGCCTGCTGAACCAGAGCATGCATGAACTGGTCAAGTAAAGGTTCTGTGCTAGTGAGAAGCCAAAGGCAGGTGGCTCTGGCTGATTCCACTCTGAACTATTTGAAACAGAGACTCCAGAATAGCCAGTCAGATGGATAGGAACAGCTGGGTGGATTGCTGTTTAACTCTTTTACTCTTGGACTTGTACCGTATTCAGTAAATGGTATACAGAGAGTAGGGATGATAAATGGTTGCTTCTTGTCATTAAGACTTTCCCATCTCACACTGGTAACTACACTTGTACGTTGATGTCCTGAAAGATTTGTCAAAGATTTACAGACAGGTTTTGCTTCAAAGCTACATTCAGATTTTCAAAACATACATTTCTTCTCAGCAGGCTAGAGTGATAAAGGATGCCAAGAAGCTATTCAGAATTCCCAGCAGACTAGCAAATAGCGGAGTCTATTAAATATCTTCCTTTCTGTCTGTCTTTTCTGTCATTCTTTCTTTCCAGCCTGATGCATCGATGCCATCTGTTTAAAAATGTAGCTTCCCCACAGTGAATATTCCCATCTATTCAAGGGTACTGCATAGTTGCTGGTGAAATATATTAGCATTGCTAGACATTTTGGTTCTGGAGCTTATTAAAGCTCTTCAAAACCATGTATGTATGTTTAATCTGTCTGTCTGTCACCTGCAACCTGTACAGTAGAATATGCAAGGTAGGAAATCGAGTTGGGGGTGGGTGTTTCAGCTGCTGGATGTTATTAATACTGGCCTTAAATATTTTTATTTTACTGATGGCTGGCACCCAGTGAGAAACGGGAGGGCACCAATGTCGTGCACGATGTGACTTCACTTTCAAGGGAAAATGGGAGCGATGTCATGTTTTGCGCAACACTGGAGATTTTTTAAAAAATTCCTTCCACTGCCTGAAGGAGCAGTGGCAGATTGAATGAGATGCCAGCAAAGGGTCTTCTGTCATGATGAAGGGAGATCTGGCAATCCTGCTGTAAGAGCCAGCCCCCCAAATTTTGGTCTTTGGGGTTTCAGACTTTGATGAATATATTTTCGTATTGCCACCACAAACTCTTTTCACAGTTTTTCACAATTGTGTTAACACTATGTCGGAAGTGTTGTAATAGATATCACACTTATAAATACAGGAATAAACATGATTATCATCACAGTAAAACATGAATCTCAGTTTCTCATAATTTCATTATTACTTTTGAAAAGTTTCATTTAATTGAATTTTGGAATGGGTAGAGAAAGCAATTGATTGAGAAATGAATTCCTTGAATACCACTAGGTACTATAAACACTGCACAGTAACCAGCCCTCTTTAAATTGCAGCTAGGAGCTTGTTTTTGTTAGCCAAGCAATGGACAAACCTATAGTGTGTGGGGCATTCCATTGTTAAAGGAAGCCACTCCATCTTTTAATGATTTTTTTAAAAAAATATTATTGTGGATGTAATATGACTACATTATGTAATGTCAATGGAACCTCATTGTTAATCTTTTCTTGTATTAGAACAAGGAGTCACCTAGTGTACTTTGCTCTTACTTTCCAGTTGGATATTGGTTTAAAGCCCATTTTAACTGTACCATGAACAATAACTTGTGCTTTAAAATAACTTTGACCCACTGTCCCAGAGACCTTTACAAATACTGATTAGATCTCATCAGATTCAGACAGATATAAGCCTTATTTATCCAGCACTTCAAAGTTTTTTCCCATCATTAACATCCCTAAACGACAGTCATATTAGTACTATTAGTCTCATCAGAGCAGGAACTAGACAGCAATGCAGGGATCACTCCTAAGCAAGTTAACTTGGAAGGAATCCCCATGTTATTCAGTGGGGTTACTCCCAAGAGAGCGTCCTTAGGTTTGCAACCACAGTGACCTAGTCAAGATTACATACTAGTTATGATTAGCATACTTTCCAGATAGATATGTTGTTGTAAAAGTATTTTAATAGACAACGCAAAATATTTTATAGATGATCTAATAATGAGATTTGGGGGTTAAAAGAAGAAACATTCTTGAGCATTGTTGTATTATATATTTGAAAACTATATTTTAAAGACCAGATGGTTGTTGCATTTTTGATAGTCCTTGTAATGCATATTTTAAATTTTCTTTTAGTTGTGGGAGCTCCTCTCCCACTTTTCCTTTCTGTACCCCTTTTATCTGTTTAGAAAAAAAATTAAAAATAAAATATGAGGGGAAAAGATTAAACACTGAGATCATGAGAGTTTGGGTATCTGAACACTAGAGTAATTTCAGATCCTGTGATGTGGCTTATGTGTACTACTCTCTATAATTTGATATATTTGGTGCATTTATTTATTTAGAAAATGTCTGTTTCCTCTCAAGAACATGCTTAAGGTGGCTTGAACAATAAAATTATACCAACAAGTAAGTAAAAACAAGCCAATTAAAGTAAACCAAGTCAATAAAAAACCAAAACAGTTCAAGCCAAGTTAAGGAAAAAACATTCCTGGGCATAAAGCAGCATAAAGCAAATAGATAACTCTAAAATGATATTGATGAAATGATCTTCAGGCTCAGGGCAGACCATAAAACAGCTGAAAAAGAAGGATCCTCTTAGTTCAAAAAAGCTTGGATAAAAAGAACTTTTTGGCTTAGTGCATAAAAAACAAGGTAGGCCATAACCTGCTGTCCTTGCATTTCTGTTAGTACCATTTCACTGCACACTCCTAGAACCCTGTATTTAATGGGCAGAATGAACTGAGACCTAGAAAAGCCAAATTTAGACAGAGCTGGTTAATTTTGATACATAATTAAAAAAACAAAACCCCTAAGTGCAGGATTCATGTCACCTGATTCAGAACTTCATTTATTGATAGCACATTTAGTGCTTTGGTCATAAAGTATCCACTGAAAAGATTAATGATGTTATATCATGATGTTTATGTGTTTGCTGTATGTATTTACTGCTTTAATTTATGCCCCGTCTTTCTCCACAATGGACTTAAATGGGGACTCTATTCCTCTCCTCCATTTTATCCTCACAACAACCTTGTGAGGTAAGTTGGGATGAGAGTGCATGACTAGCCAAAGGTCACCTAGTAAAATTGCAGAATAGACATTCAAAATTAGGTTTTCCAGAAGGGTTACCAGGTCCCTTTAGCCTCCCGGAGGAAGGCAGGGGACCTGGCACCTTATTGATGGTCCCATGATGCTCTCCGCATGTGCGCCCCCATGCATGCATGATGATGTCACTATGGGAGCATGCGTGTGCTTTGCAATGGGCCAATTTGGGCCTCAAATGGGCCAAAATCAGCCCGCTGATAAGTGCAGGAGTGCTCTTGGGGCTTTGTATTACTTGCATTCTTGGGCGATGGTATTCTGTTTCTTTCGTAAAGATGGAAATGATGTGCATTGTTCAAATGCACATCATTTCCACTACATAAGTGGAACATCATTTCCATTACATAAGTATCTTATGTGATACTTATGTAAGTATCACATAAGATGTAATGATGAAAACAGAAAGTGTGAAATGTCTCTAAGAAATTAGAATGCAACATTTAGATCTACTTCCTTTGCAGATAAGGAATCAATCTATAGTAGGAATTTCATCAAGTGGTAGGGAAGTCCTTGAGGAAGAAAGGGCTTATTGGCCATTTAAGTACTCCAAGCATTCTCCACAAAAGGAGAGTAGCACTAACCAATGCCTAGTTATAGAAATTAAAAGGCTGGTATTATTATTCTAGTCCAGATATATTAGTTTTCTCACTTTCCTAATTTTTATTGTTTTAGAAGAAACGTTATTAAGTTTGTTTATAATCATTATAATCTTGGAGACAGAAGAACTGGATCCTCCTACGACTCCATTCTGCTAACGACAGAGTCTTCTTCTGGCGTATGGAGAGCCTGATGCCAGTGTAATAAGCCAGTTCCACTGAAGGGAGGCTCTTTGCGCCAAAGGAACTCACTGCTATTGGCTGAATGGATTAACAGGAGCCACCCCAAATAATTGTCATACTTTGCCCCCTTGTGAATGATTTATGTGCTAAGGGCTAAGTATAAGTACTTCAACAAAACCACAAACAGTACAAAATAAATGTCTCTTGAAGTAAAGCCCTGGCCTAAATGGCCTTATTCTCCATCCTTGCTGTAAGCAACAGTTACACACATCTCCTCTTGTTATGTTTTAATTTATGTACTCAGGGTCACATAACTTTGATAAAGATTATAGGCTAAGGAGGAAAGTAAAGTTGTAGTTAGGCAAAAATGAAAATAAGTTTGATTCAAACATGAAGGGGAACAAAACATTCCTTTTCAAAGCTTTGCGTTACTTTTCAATTGTAGGAGGATAGAGAACAGCATAGTTACAGAACACTGAACAATGCAGAATTGTTTTTAAAAGAATCAATTTGTTGCTGACAATTAAAAAGTTGCTATTTGGAAATGCATGAATTGTGGGAACCTTCATCCTGGCCTGTACATTCCAGTCCTTTCATTTCTCCAGCACTTTGACAAGATTTTTTAAGTGCTATTGAACAAACGTGTTTGGAAATTCTTTCCACCTCATCAGAAATTAAAGATGAAATGACTAGTGCATTTTTAATTTGATGAATATTCAAACTCTATTCTTCCCTTTGAAAACTTCATTATGATTCATAACAGTTTAATTTGCCTGAATTCTTTTTTGTTACTTTGTTACATTTCTCATTCCTTTTCATTTCATCTTTGGAAACAAAATGAAAACTAACTCAGTCAAACCCAGAACTTTTAAAAAATTCCTTATGTGAATGTGAATGTTTTAAAGTGTATACTGCAATAAAGCATAGATTAAGAATCAACTTCTATGCTGCTGGACCGATACAAACAGTTTTAGGAATATTGCTCACACTACGTACTCTTTTCTCTTCATGTACTCACGACTTGATCTTGTCATAGTCTTACTGCATTTTGTTTGAATGTTAAGTCAAGAAGGCAGTTTATGTGGCGCATATGAACCACTGTGATGATACATTGTCAAATGCATTTTATTTATTTAATCATTCATTTAAAACATGCCACCTTTCCACCTGCATAGGGTGCACAAGGAAGTGAACTTTTGAACTTTAAAACATTTGAACATTAAAACAACTTCTAAAATATTATATAAAATAATTCAATAAAAACATATAACGTAACACATACAATGACGATACTGGAATTACACTAGTTCGAAAAGCTTGCAGATAATGATTCCGCTGCTTACTTTAAACTAATAGTATCTCAAGCTGTATACTGTTTCCCTCCCTTCATAGCATCCCCCTTGGTCCTTCTTCTCTTTCCCCTCATTGCTGTGAACTTCTTCCTCTTTTATGCCCTCCCCCACATAGCCCGGTCCACATTTTCTGCTTTCACTGCTCTCTGCTTTCACTGCTTTTGTTTCTTTCCAGTGTGCCTGCTTCTTCTCCCAGTCTTCTGTAGACCCCTCTGTTTGCTTCTTTTCGTGATCTAGGGTTGCCATCTCTGGGTCCAGAAAGCCCTGGAGATTTGGGGTGAAGTCTGATGAGGGCAGGGTTTAGGGAGAGAAGGACCTCAGTGCAGTATAATGCCATATATAGTCCATCTTCGAAAGCAGAGATTTCCTCTAGAGGAACTTATCTCTGTAATCCGGAGATCAAATGTAATTCTGGAAGATCTCCAAGCCCCACCTGGAAGTTGGCAATCTTAGCAGAGACATGCCTAATTGTTACTGGCCAAGTGTAAAACTATTTTGAATCTCATGTTGAATATTTTTAACAGTTTAAAAATGGCTACTGGAGAGGGGTGTATAAAATCTTTCAATTGCTTTTAACTTTTGCTGGTTTACGACAAAGACAAAAAAGTTTTGCATTTGATTAAAAAAACTTCAGTCATCCTGACCTCCTTTTCCTTCAATTTAAATTAGAATTTTCCACCTGCGATGTGAAACATAAGAGATAAGCATTTTACATTTCATTTTCCTTTGTCTGCCAATGTGTATTGGTTTTTTATTTTTTTTAAATATGGATAGAAACGGGAGAGTTTTAAATGGAAGATAATTGGCAAAATAAGTTAACATGCAGCTATTTGCCTTGGCTTTTTAGACATCAGAACACTGTAATCCAAGAAGCATTATTTCCTGCTGTGGATAAAGAAAAGGCAGTTTTGCTTCTTCGCCATTCTAACATTTTTCTAATAATAAAGATCATTGTCTTTGGCTTTTCCTATCATAACTCAATACAGTTTGCTGAAGTGACTAAAATGATTAGAAACTTAAGGAGGCTGAGACTGTGAAAATCCTACGCATTCTTCTTTCTACAAACAACTTTAATGGGCTGGTTTTAAACCTGGCACATAGCACATTAATCCAGTCTAACTCTTCCATCAATCTGTCTGAATTTCTTCAACAGATTCCCCCAAAACTGTGTCAAAAACATAAATCACTGGATTAAACTTGTTGGGAATGATGAAAGCTGAATTCATGTATATACATGTGGTGGTACAAATGGACCCTTTTATAATTTAACTTGAATGAAAGCAATAAATTTGAAACAGGTTTAACTGATGATATTGGTAATCCACAACAGATTTCATAAATGTTATTGAATGAACATTGGTTTTGTTGAGTAATCTCCTTGATTAAAGACAGGACAGTTAATTCAAGCAATCTGCTTAGCAGCAAAATAATATGTGTGTATATGTATATATGTGAGTATCTATGTAATATTATTATGACTGAAAATTATACCAGCATTAGGCATTTTAATTAATAAACAAATAGGAATGCAAAGAATGTCTACCATTCAATTCCTGATGGTTCAGATTTTATTTTGTTACAGGGCAGAAAGGTTCTGCTCTCTTTTGCAACACAGAGAGAAATTATATCATTGTTTAGACCAACAATGTATTCTGATTCCTGCCTTGGGTAACCTATTTGTGAGGAAAGGCAGCACAGAAATGTTTTAAATAAATAATAAATAAATATAAATATTTAAATTACACAGCCTGAAGAAAATTGTTGATAAATATAATTAAGGAAACTCTTTCTGGGACTTCACGAACCACATTAGTCACATTTAAGTGAAAATTGATATTCTTGCTAGTTTAAAAAAATGCTTATTTTCCATTCAGAGTCTAGCAACTAGATAGACAGAAAGAGAACATAATATAATTAAATGGATTTCAAAATTATTGCAATATATTTTTGCACAACGTCATAGGAGTATTCCATTATCAGTGAAATCTTGCTTAGGCTTTCACTGTATGTGTTCTAAAACAACACACTCAAATGACATTTTTTTTAAATTTGTAAACGTCTTCCTTATCCCCAAGGAGTCACTCAAACTCTGGTAAAAACTAGGTTCATGGAAGCAGTTTCACATGTTACTGAAGTAGCTTTGCTAGTTCAGTACTCCATGTGCTTCCCTGTTGACCAGCTGGTTAAAAGATACAAGCAAGCAAGCCTATTTGCCTCTTAGTTTCTTAAAGAGTCACCTCCTAGAATTCTATTATTTTGACCCATGAACACTCATTTCAAACTGTAAACGCAAATCATTCCAATAAAGCTGAATACATTTTAAACTACATAGAAGAAATAGGCCGGTTCCTGTGCAAGATAGTGAATGGACAATGGCAACATTCAGAAAGCAGCAGGGGTGAATTGCAGTCTCTCCGGACATTCTATTGCTGACCTCAAAGTCACCATCTTTTGGTAAAAAAGACTTCAAAGGAAGATTCAAGCATGAAATTGCTGAAATAAAATTGGTAAACAAATTCAATTCTAGGGATGTGCACTGAGAAAATTTTCATTTTAGTTTTGAATCTGGGGTTTGCAAACAAACTATTCCAGGTGGGATGTTGCTAGTTTGAATCTAATCAATTTGTTTGTTTTTCTGTTCTCATGAGTTTTTGCCCCATTGCAAAGAGTTTTTGCCCCATTCTTTGCAATGAGACCTTCAAAGTGCTTTGGGGCTGGGGCTACCAGGTTCCCTGGAGGGGACTGGGCAACCCTATTTGGGGCAACTATTTTTCAGTTAATAGCACCAAGATACACATTTCTCCCTTAAACAAGTCTGCTCAGGTATAAGTCCCATGGTATTCAATAGTGCTTTTACCCAGGGAAGTGTCTTTAGGATTGTACCCTATGATTGAAGTCTACCAGGGTTTATATTAACTTAAATTGATTGAACAGACCACTTGCATCCCACCCAGCAGCACTTTTTCTTCACAGCAACTGACCATCCAGGTGCCCTGAGGAGGTGAGGGACAGAGACCAGTGCCTGAGTAGAGCTGCAAAAAAAGAAAATAAGATGCACATTCCCCCTTCCCTCCAGTGAAGTTAAACAAACATTTCAAAAGCTGATAGGTGGGGAGATATCTCCCCTTGCGAGGACCCAATTAGCAAGGAGAAAATGCCTGGGTAGCACTGGGGGGGAAAGATGCACTCACATGCATTCTGCACATTCCCCCTTCCTGCCAACTGAGGTAATGAGATAGTATAACAGCTCTCTCCCCTTTTGACTTGATTGGTGGATACCGTTAAGGAAAACAAGATGCTGCCCCAGCCCAGTGCCTGCCTGCCCGACGCTGCTGCCATACAATAAAAACTGAAAAGAAACAGATGAACTTTTGGTGAGAGGCGACAGCATGGTAGATTCTTTCCTCGCCGGGACGCGAACGAGAGAGGACGGCGAGCAAGAGGCTGGAGAAGACGAAGGCGCGGCGAGTCAAGCCAACCATTCCAGCGACCGGCTCCCTGACCTGGGTCAGGTGGGAGCGCCGCGGCCGGAGTCGGGCGTAGCTGAACCCGAACTTCGGCGCGGTGAAGCGGGGACCGGCGGAGCACGAGCAGAGGACCGGGAGAGCCTCCCAACGGCCGCTCCCTGACTCGGCGTCAGGTGGGAGCGTGGCAGCCAGGGGTCGGGTCTAGCTGAACCTGAGCCCCCGCGCTGTGAGGAAGGTGCTGCAGGCTGACTGCTGCCCGGCCACAGGCCCTTTTGCAAGGCCCCTTCTCCTCCTTGGCCTATACCAGGGTGGTTGCTTCTGGGCTCTCTGTTTTCCTCCTTTTCGCCAGCCGGAATTCCCCAGGAGGGCTCCACAGGGATGGCTCCCACACGCAGCGGCAGGGGAGCCAGGTCCAAGCTGGGGGGACACAGCGGCAGGCCAGGTCCCTCTGGGAAGGGGGGGGAACTGGGAGCTGCACAAAGGAGGCAGGGTGTCTCTAAAAAACCCGCCTCCCAGGCGCAGGGGAAACCTGGAGGAAAGCGGGGAAAGGGTGAAGGGGCTGCAAGGGGCGCACGCCAGGCAACCCCAAGGCAGGCAGCCCCTGCGCCCCCATCCCAGGCTCCTTCCAAGAGTGGTGGGGGGCGGAAGGCTGGGGCCCACGCCAAGGCAGGAGGTGGGGGAGGGCGGAAGGCTGGGACCCTCCCCAAGTCAACACGGGCTAGCAGGGCAAGGGGCCAGACCAGCCCTGACCCTTCTCCCAGCTCACTGCAGGAGATCGGGAGGGCCTTAGAGTTGCTCACAGCAAGGGTCGAGCAACTGGGGAACTCCGAGCATGGGGGGGGCTCTCCCCCAGGGCCTGTTGAGGTCCAGAGGGCCGCAGGGAGCAAGGCCAGCAGAGGGGACCGGGCTGCCCGGTCCCCAAGCCTGAGCTCCAGTGCCTCCAGTTGCGAGCGGCAACCAGCTAAGAGGAAGAAGAGGACATCCAAAAAAAAGGCAAGGAGGTCCAGACGGCACGAGGAGTCAGACAGCGGGGGATCATCAGGTGAGTCCTCCTCCTCTGGTGACGAGACTCCTGGGGATGATTACTGGAAAGAGGCCGCCTCCGTCCCTGGCCTCCCAGGGTGGGCGCTACGCAGGAGGGTGGGAAGTGCCCCCAGCGGGGACGCCAGGGTCATTTGGGACGTGGGTCAGGACAGGACCCCACCCCCTCTTCCCAAGCTGTTCGGGGACGACGAGGACCCTCCAGGCATTCACTTGGCCCGTAAGGTTAGGGAACGGATACTTGATGGGTTCTATGTGGATGTTTTTGCCCTGCTCAGGCCCGAGGCTGAGGATGGCAGGAGCGGCCCCCCCTCCAAAAAAGACAAAAAGGGGGTTAAGAAGGAAGTCGCCGAGCGCACATTCAATAACTGGTTGGAAGGATTTAATGTTTACATGGGGGTGGTGCAGGCTGCCTACCCGGACAGGGGTTGGCACCTATCCAACCACCTGGGTAACGTCCTCAGGGCCCGGGCGCTGGCTGGCGAGGGGGCTGCCATGGATTATGATGAGGCCTTCCGCAAAAGGGCCTCACACAACCCCAGGGCCAGATGGGACTTGATTAGCCAGAAGCTCTGGCTGTGGCTGGTTGGTCCACACATGAGGGGGAGAGGGGAGGGCCCCCAGCCCGGGCGGTGGTTCAGGCGGCGGGAGAAATCCCGTTGGCTATGCTGGGAGTTCAATCAAGGGAAATGTCAGCGGCAGAAATGCCGGTACGAGCACAGCTGTGAATCGTGTGGTGGCTCCCATCCCCGCTCGTCATGCTCTCGGGGCCCCCCTCCCTCAGCCCCCTTTCGGGGTGGCCGGGTCTCCAACAGCGGCTCCCATAAGGATGGAGGTCCCGGCGCCAACGCCGCCTCAGCCAACAGTGGCAAGTAGCTCCGGGTACACAGACTTAGGCTTGGCATTCACCCCGGTGCGCGTCGAGCCCCTACGCCTGCTCCTTGCCCGCTACCCCAACAGGCAGGCTGCCAGCTTCCTGCTAAAGGGCTTCACGGCCGGCTTTAGGATCCCTTGCGAGGGGCCCCGAACTGCAACCACCTCCGGCAACCTGAAGTCAGCCAGGGAGTTGCCAGAGGTGGTGGCGGCCAAGATAGCCAAGGAGGTGGCGGCGGGCCGGGTGGCGGGTCCCTTCCCTTCCCCTCCCCTGCCGAACCTTAGGGTTTCCCCCCTGGGGGTGGTCCCCAAGAAGACCCCGGGGGAATTCAGACTGATACACCATCTCTCCTACCCCCGTGGTTCCTCGGTTAACGACGCCATTCCACAGGAGCTATGCTCGGTGAGATACGCCTCCTTTGATCATGCTGTTCGGCTGGTCCGTTCTTGCGGCCCGGGGGCACTCATGGCCAAATGTGACGTGGAATCGGCCTTCAGGCTGCTTCCGGTCCACCCCAGGGATTTCTGCCTGCTAGGGTTCAAGTTCCAGGAGCGCTGGTACGTGGATAAGGCTATGCCAATGGGGTGTTCGGTGGCATGTGCCGCGTTTGAGACCTTTAGCACTTTCATCGAATGGGCGGCCAAGGATCGCATGGGTTCTCCCCACATTACCCATTATTTAGATGATTTTCTGATAATGGCCCCCTCCGGATCTCCCGCATGCGCGGAGCGGCTGCGTAATTTTCAGTCACTGGCCCAGGAGCTGGGCGTCCCCCTGGCGCAGGACAAGACCGAGGGCCCAGCCTCTAGATTAACATACCTAGGCATTGAGCTTGACTCGGTGGCAGGCCTCTCCCGGCTCCCCCCGGACAAGCTGGCCCGTTTAACAGCACTTATCTCCCAGCTAATGACTCGCCAGAAGTGCACGCTAAGGGAATTGCAAGCCATCATCGGACACCTTAACTTTGCCTGCAGGGTGGTCTCCCCGGGGCGGGCCTTTTGCGCCCGCCTTTCCTGGGCCTGCAGAAGGGCCTCTTCCCCGCACCATCACATACGTTTGACACGGGGGATCAAGGAGGATCTTCGGGTCTGGCTGGGCTTTCTGTCAAACTTTAACGGCGTATCCCTGTGGCAGGATGCCCTCGCCCTAGGCTCGGACCTGCAGGTTCGGTCAGATGCGGCGGGCAGCCAGGGGTTCGGGGTTTACTTCAAGGGCAGGTGGTGCGCTCAGCGCTGGCCATCATCTTGGGAACAGGCGGGCGTCCTCAAGGACCTTACCTTCTTGGAGCTCTTCCCCCTCTTGGTTGCCATAACAATTTGGAAGGGGGAGTTCCAGGACAAGCGCGTCCTGTTCTGGTGTGACAATCAGGCCTCGGTCAGGGTCATCAACAAGCAGTCATCTCGCTCTGAGCGGGTCATGCGTCTGGTGCGTCGTTTTGTTTTAGTTTGCCTTGCCTCTAACATCTCCTTTTCAGCACGTCACGTGGCAGGGATAGATAATGGCATAGCAGACGCACTGTCTCGCTTCCAGATGGAGAGGTTCTTCGCGCTGGCTCCCGAGGCTCACCCGACCCCCGATCCTTTCCCGGCGGAACTGTGGACGGTTGGAGAGATATCATCTGGGAAGGAATCTGCAACTCCGTAGCACCATCAACTCTGCGATCCTATTCGGCGGCGGCGGCAAAATTCCTCTCCTTTGCGGTGGGGGCGGGGGCCCCGCACCCGTGGCCGGCATCCCAGGAACTGGTGTTGCAATATCTGGTTCACTTACGGGGCCAAGGGGTTGCCCCTAGGACCATGCAGCGGGACTTGGCCGCGATCTCCTTTTTCAGCAGGGCCCAGGGGTCCCCTGATCCTTGCTCCAGTTTCGCCGCACGCCGGGCGGTGGCAGGTTGGGGGCGAGTTGCTCCCCCCCTCCCTGACTCGCGCAGGCCTATCACCTTGCCCATTCTGGTTACGATACTGCGGGAGGCATCGGGCCTGTGCCGGTCTCCATTCGAAGCCCGGCTATTAAAAACAGCCTTCACACTGGCATTCTTCGGGGCCCTACGGGTTGGGGAGCTGGTGGCCAGCTCTCGCACGGACTCCTCCGGCAGGGCCCTGGCACTGTCCGACATCACCTTGGCACGGCGGAAGGTCACCCTTACCGTTCGCAGGTCAAAAACAGACCAGCTTGGCCGGGGCGCATGCATCACCCTGCGGGCCTCTCCACGCGGGGTGGTTTGCCCGGTCTCCGCGGTGCGGGATTACCTCGAGGTCCGCCCCCAACCGGCAGGTCCCTTCTTGATTCATTCAAACGGGGACCCCCTCACCCGCTACCAGTTTGCCTCCGTGCTCCGCGCCTGTCTTCAGGCTGCCGGGCTCCCGGCCCGGGAGTTTGCCACGCATTCCTTCCGCATTGGGGCAGCCACGCTGGCGGCAGAGCTGGGCATCTCGCCCCCGGCAATCCAGCGGATCGGCCGTTGGAGGTCCAGGGCCTTCCGTGCGTACATCCGCCCCGCCCGTGTTCTTCATTGCTAATTGTGTTGTCCCCTTTCTTCTTCCTCAGGCAAGCGGAGGACGGTTTGGATCTGCGGCCACAGCATTGTGCATTGGGCCGGTCGCTACGCGGCGGGTTCTGGATGGGGAAGCAACCTAGGCCTGGACCGGCACGTCAGCATCCTGTGGCTTGGCCAGCGCGGCATGCGGTGGGAGTCACTGATCCCAGTCCTCGAGAATCAGGCCCAGCGCCGTGGCCCACCAGACGCCTTGATTATCCAGCTCGGCGAGAACGATCTTGTCCAGCGGGGATGCCTGGACTTGAAGCTTTCCATGTGCAAGGACTTGGACTACCTCTTCTCCACTCTTCCTGGGACTTATTTTCTGTGGTCCGATCTGCTCCAAAGGCGCGTTTGGCGAGGGGCCTTACACCCAGAGAAGATTGACGGCGGCAGGCAGCGGCTGGCCCGGGCCGTGGGGCACCACGTCTCTGCAGCTGGGGGGTGCCTCGTCACGCACCCGGACATTTCCTTTCGCATGGAGGCTCTGTACCGTCCGGACGGGGTCCACCTTTCTAGCTGGGGCCACGACATTTGGCTCCAGGACCTGAGGGATGCGTTGCTGGGGTGGCTTGGTTGTTAGGAGCCTTGGCGGGAGCCACTCGTGGCTCTGGTGGCGGGTAGCATTGGATCGGATCTCTAGCTGGGGGGACCAGGGCCACGGCCCTGGTACCCTGTTCAGGGGATTCCCATATGGAATCTTGGGAGTGAGGTGAGTGGCAGACCCGGGCGGGGGTTGCGGTACTCACTCCCAGGTGGCAGGGGAATCAGGCAGGGGTATACACCCATCTGATTCCCCCCATAATGTCACTCCTCGGTGCCCCCTCCTTCAGCGGGGGTCCTGAAGGGGGGGAGGGGTCAGTGGCTGGCAGGCGGGCCAGCCTTTGCGTGAGATCCGATCCATATGCTTGCCAATGCTCCTTGTTTGCTTGTTTCTGTTGCAATAAAGTTGTGGCCTGTTTTCCCCAGCTCTGGTTGTTCTGACTCTTTTGCGCGCCGTCCTCCCCACCGGGCTTAAGCATAGGCTGCAAGGGACCGAGGCCCGACTTACCGGGCGGAGGCTTTGCAGCCGGCGGCCGGAGGGAAGAACGGCTGCGTGTCCTCGGCGTCGGCATCCCGGCAGGCTCCCCGGTCTGGGCGGCCAATCAGTTTGAACCTTGGCCGCCCAATCAGTCTGCCGGGGGGGTGGCCGCCGGGGGGGCGGGGCCAACCGCCGGACCTGGAGGGCGAGGTTCTCCCTCTGGTCCGCCGGCTCTGCACTTAAGCAGACCCGGCCCCCGCCTCCCGGCAGTCTGCGCCGGGACGCGAACCCCACCCTCCACTCCCTGTTTTCTTCGAATTATTTGTCACAGCTTTGCGGGTAGCATTGGATCGGATCTCTAGCTGGGGGGACCAGGGCCACGGCCCTGGTACCCTGTTCAGGGGATTCCCATATGGAATCTTGGGAGTGAGGTGAGTGGCAGACCCGGGCGGGGGTTGCGGTACTCACTCCCAGGTGGCAGGGGAATCAGGCAGGGGTATACACCCATCTGATTCCCCCCATAATGTCACTCCTCGGTGCCCCCTCCTTCAGCGGGGGTCCTGAAGGGGGGGAGGGGTCAGTGGCTGGCAGGCGGGCCAGCCTTTGCGTGAGATCCGATCCATATGCTTGCCAATGCTCCTTGTTTGCTTGTTTCTGTTGCAATAAAGTTGTGGCCTGTTTTCCCCAGCTCTGGTTGTTCTGACTCTTTTGCGCGCCGTCCTCCCCACCGGGCTTAAGCATAGGCTGCAAAATACATAACCTAAAAGTCATTGCCAGAGAATACATTAATTGTTAGTACAATCAACTCAAAGGAAGCCAGATTAAGCTAATAAAATGTAACTGAAGATTAATAAGACAATGATTCCCTCAAGATACCATTGCCAGATGACTGAGAAAGTTCAAATGTTCAGAAACTGCCAATATCGATGAAAGAATGAGCATAAGAATCGACAGAAGCAGCTAAGGAGGAGAGCAGTTTGCCACTGAATGTTCTTGGGAGCCAACTTTGTTACACTGCCGTGTCTCCTTCCACTGTCATTTTAGTTATTGATAATGAATGTACAGTGATGTGCAATAAGTATCAGGTGTTGTCCTTGACAGAAAAGACATCCTATAACTCTTGAACAAATTCAGGGTAAACTTGATGAAAGGATATGGAACAAAAAATAATGCTGAGGACAAGGTCTAATTTGTAGATCCAGAGAATACAAATTGAGATCTTTCGTTCAGATCCATGATCTTCTGCTTTAATATTCCCTGATGATTCCCATTTTGTGATATGGAATAAAAACAGAGAAGTTGGCAGTGAAGGATTTTTATGCACCTTTTTGCAGACAGTAAACCAAGTGTTACTTTGGGTATTTTGTTTGTGCTTGTGCTGAGGATAGACACAGGTCCCTTCACAGCTGTTGTTTTCTGCAGTCATCTGTCATATTCTTATCATGACAAACACCAACATCACTAGACTTTTTCCTTCTTTGTGTATACATGACATTTTATTGAAGGTTTGTTTTGATAACATATAATATCCAACTGTATAAACATAACCATTTTTACATCAATTGATTTTATCATGGCTGCTCAAAGAAGAAAGAAGCTGCAGCAGAGATGAGTAGAACCCCCATCAGTTGAAGTTTTCATTTAAATTCATGGAGTCTTCCCACTTTTAAAAAAAGCCTATCTGAAGGTGATTCAAAGGTGTTCAAAAGGTTAACCTGTAAACCAGCGTACAAAATTTGAATGGCTGGAAGTCCATTTATGTGTAGCTTTAATCCATTGTGTAGAATTAGCTAACACATTTTACAAGGCAAATCTAGGGAAAGGAACATGGGATGTGTCTTTCACATTTATCATGTAGAAAGGTTAACTTTGTACTGCCCTCAACCTTTAAATAAAGAAAACAGGCACAAGATATGGGTTTATTAAAGTAGAAAACAATGTCAAGGAAATTCATACCCCATTTTTAGTTTAGGATCCCTAAGAATATCCACAAAAATGTCCTAATGGGGTTTGCCAGCATTCAAGCAAGCAACCCACCCTGGCTTCAAGCTCAGTGTGGCCAACAGTCATGCCTTGCTTTTCATTGCCTATAACATATATGCAGATAGACTCTGTACATTAACCCAATTACCCCTACTGTACAGTGAATGTCCCTATACTATACAGAGTTGATGCCTGGTGCTGAAGGATTAATCCTCCTCCCTTGGTACCATTAAATCAAATGTAGATTGTTTGGGAGCCTCCCGCCTCCTCAGAAACCTTGGGGTATTTTCCAATCTAAAACAATAACAAGCATCATCTTTCACTAATAGGGTTGCCAGGCCTCCTGCTATGGTGAGACATTTCCCACTAGCAACCCAATCAAAAAAGTTACTATCAGTCTGGTAGCATGTCACTTACAGGGAAAACTAGGAAGTGACATCAGTCCTCTCTAGGATTCATGAGAAACTCTATGGTTTTACCTTAGATTTTCTGTCTTTTCTTACAAACATGACACCACTCCCTGGTTTTCCCCAGAAGTGATGTCACACCACTGCTGATTGCACCTTCCATATCCCCATTTCCCAGACTCCTACCAGGCACAGCCTGGCAGCCCTATTCACTAATCCTGTCAATCCTAGAAGATTTACATTGTTCAGGTTCCCTGCACAGGCAGTACAGATATTTCCCAAACAAACAGACAATCGAATAATACTGTGAGTAGAGATGGGCACGATCCAAAAAAAATTAATGATCCAGCTGATCGTGGATCGGCGTCAGCGCCGATCCCGAATTAACGATCCACACCGAGCATCTCCCGTTCCTGATCCGTGGATCGTGGAGGCAAAAGCGGAGGGGCGCCCCGCTGTTTCCAGCGATACAGGAACGGTGGGTGATGCCGGCGGCATCTGTGTTTGTGTTTGGCCGTCTGTGTTTGGCCATCAGAGCTGCCTATCAGGGTTTGCAGGGATGAGATTAGAGTGTCCATGGCTACAGAACACCCCCTTCCCCCTCCCTCCCCTGGGTGTCTTCTCCCAACTTGTGACTGCTTTGCTGCTCCGTGGTTGTAAGGAAGCCCTGCTGATCAAGGAAAGCTGGGCTTCCATTCGGGTTTCCAGGGCAACAGAAGGAAGGCAAACAGAGCTCAGGCATTCCCCTGGCTCCATTGCCAGGGGAATAGATTGCTGGCGCCTGAGTGTCTGGATCCCCGATCCAAGCCCGGATGCCCTGATCCAGGCCCCTCCCGATCACTGGATCATTGGCCGTGGACGATCACGATCCTCCAGGTCACGATCATGCAATCACCATTATCGTGGGGGGTTTTCGATCGTAATGCGGATCATGCCCATCTCTACCTGTGAGCACTAGGCTTACTTAAATATTCCTTATGTGCTGGGGATGGGGATTGACTTGGATCCAGCAAAGCATTTTCACTGATGCAAGCATTTATGCTATGGAGCATGACTTTTGTAGATCTCAACTCCTGTGCAGCCCTAAATGTCCCCTGAAATCCTGCTCCTAGGAGAAAAGAAACCCACAGGAACAGCATTTCAGGGGCACTTTGGACTGCATTCTTAGAAGTGCTGTTCTATATTCAACCCAGTTCAAAGCAGGTGGCAAAGATTTCTTGCCAGGCAAACGGAATACCCAAAAAGTTCTGCTTAGCCCTGAAATGACCACAATATTATCCATGGACAAAAGCTCCATTCAAAAGTCCAACACCCTGGAAGCTATACATATAGCCACACCACCTCCCAAATTATCATAGGATACAGCCATTACTTCCATCACCCCCAGTGCCAGTTGACCTTTAATTTTCTATTAGAGTGATGATGGTTAATCCTAAATAAGATGGGAAGTAGGGATCATAATTTTTTTTAAAAAAAAATCCATATAGCCATTCAGATAAATAATACTGAACTTCAATTTCTTTCCTATACAGTTTAGGAATTTTCTACCTGCATGTAACAAACCAAGTGTATATTACTCTAAGAATGCAAGAAGTGTGTTGCAAGAGTCATCATAGCAGGATCCATCCTGTTATGACCCACACTGTTTTATTTCCAGTGCCTTGCCTAATAACTCTTGAGTTTATCCTTTTTTATCATAGATATGCCATTTTACTGAGCTTTCTCCTGTGATTCACAGATCACTTTCCATTGTGACATTCCTTTGTGAACTAATCAATGCTACTTTTAAATTATATAATTACTTGAGTTCTGTGAATATTCAGTAGATATGCAACCGGGAAAAGTGTGATCAGAATGTCGTGCTTATCGGCCATAGCAGAATTTTCCCTCTTTTGACTTTTGCCTCTTTACTACAGTATATTTTTTGTTCCAGAAGCATTGGGTGTTTTCTATGTGACAATTCTAGTAACATTTTCTAATTACCAAATGGTACTTGCCATCCTTCCCCCATACTGTTTTCAGAACAGAGGAGCTGCTGCAGTTCTGCAGAGGCCATGAACCTGCCTGATGAAGCACAGATGAATATAAAGTACTCCACTGAGTTTAACAGCCTTTATTAATGTGCAGCTCCAATAGGCATTTTTAAAATTCATTGAAAGGTTAAAGGACACACTTTCAACTGTTGTTTTGCATTTTGTTTTGTGAGATTAGTTTTGCACATTCCCACAAAGGAAGTCTGAAGAGATATCAGCAAATTACTTTCACATTAATTATATCTGCAGCATACAATGAATTTTCCTAAAAGAAAAAAAATAGTGGACATCAAGATTAAAATTAAGTTTGACTAGCCTGCCTAGATATACAATATCCATATACCATTAGCACTTGAGGTTGACTGAACCATTATTTACATGGCCTGAAATAATTCAAGGTACTATTTTTTTTCTTTACTGCCAAGGTCGGTTTATACAGTTAAAACATCAAACTACTATCTATTTTTTAAGTCACCAACTTGAATGCAAGTGTCTGAGGTATCCGACAACGTACTTCAGGAATAACTATAACATTAGAGAAAGTTTTCTCTTTTCACCGTTTCCATCTGTCCTGAAGAAGAGCAGGGGAGGGGGGTGTCAGAATTTCATTTCAGTTGTGGTCGGTTTCGTTTTCCCGGCCATGTTGGACGCTCCTCTCCACAGGTCCGGGAGGAAGCGCCCGAGCAGCCTGACCGGGTGGTTGACCTGCGAGGGTTAACCCCCAGGACTCCCAGTGAGGGGGTCAGGGTCCAGAGCACTGCAGGAAGAGCTCCCTGAAGTCAATGCAGGGGGTATATTGCCCGTCTGCTCCTACGGAGGCCGGCAGACTTGTGCAGCACATCGCGTGCTGCCGGGCCATGGAGAACGGCAACAAGCAGATTTAAGGTGAAAACCTGTGAGTAAGCAAATCCCTTCTGCTATTATAAGCCTATGCAAAGGATTGGTGGGAGTTGAAGCTAAGAAGGTTCGGATATCTCCCCCTTCACTGAGTTTTGGAACTTAGTTGGCGGACTCCCCCCCGCAAGATGGCGACGAAAAAGCAGAGCCCTGCTGTGAGCAAATCGGTTTCAGCGACGCTACAGGGGAAGGGAGAAACTCTTGAAGAGGTGGTTAAACGGTCGGTCATTGAAGCTATGAAGCCCTTTGTTGATAAGCTAAATGAAATCGGACAAAGGGTTGGCTCAGTTGAGAATGAAGTGAAAACCATTAAAGATGCAGCGTCTGGGGCAGAGCAATCTGCTCGGGAAAATGCAGTACTCATGAAAGCAACAAACAAAGAAGTAAAGCTTTTGGAGAATCAATTGATAGGATTACAAGTGGATTGTGCTCAGACGGTATTGCGTCTTCAGAATGTGAAGGAGGAGGAAAGTGAAAACTTAAAGGATTTGGTGTCGGAACTTTTGGCGTCATCCGCAAAGGCAACTAAAGAAGAGTTAAAAAGCGATATTCTGGAAGTCCGTCGGACATCTTCAAAATATGCAACGAAGCGTCAGCTGCCTCGCGAGATTATTATTGATTTTTCATCTAAGAAGACTCGGGACACCATCTTATATAATTCGTACAATGTGGACTTGGACTTTCTGGGCAACAAGGTTAAGATATTGAAAGAAGTTCCATTTTTAGCTCGGAAAAGAAGATTCAAATATAAAAGGTTTGCAGCTCTTCTAAGGAAGCGTGAAATAAAATACAAATGGTTATTTCCAGAAGGCATCTGGTTCGGATATAAAGACCAAGCGTACAAGATAATATTGGAAGTACAGCTGAGGGACTTTGTGTTTAATCATCAAGAGTTCCCGCAAGAAGAAGATTTAGAATCTGAAGGGGGGAATGAGGAGGAGGGAGTGAGCACAGCTACTGTAGCTGTTCAGAGAGAACTGAGACCGAGACCCGGGGGGGGGGGGGGAGAAGAAGACCTGATCCTGTAGTTTGTATTTTATAAGATCTACCAATCTAATAGCATATTAGAAAGTTTAACTTTAAATAATTGTATTATGAAGGGAATACAATACTTGTAGATGTAGTGTGTGTTTTTAATATGTTGTTCTTTCCCTCTCCCCCTTTTCCCTTTCTTTTTTTTGTAGTTTTTGATGTTAGCAATTAAAAATTTAAAAAATTCTAAAAAAAAAAAAAGAATTTCATTTCAGTTGCCCCACCAGAAGATGGGAGCTCAAATCCAATGAGCCAGGAGTTGCATGAAGGTCATGGAATGAGAATTTCCTTCTTTTCCTCTCCACTGATTCCCCCTCCCAGATGCTGTCCTTGGGATCAAGGAAACCTGTCTAACTGGGTGGAAGACAAAGTTAAGGTCTGCAGTGGGAGAGGACTGTAGCAAAAATTTGCCTCACTTCTCTGCCAGCTGTAGTATTTCTATTGGTGAAAAATTATGCTAGGATGCAAGTCCAATACAAATAAAGTTACCACAAGTAATGTTACCATAGTTTCATAAATCCACTGAACATTAGATCAGTGAGAAATGTTCAGGCTGTAGATCTATACCAGCCCCTCTTCCAAGCAGCTGCTACAAACATGACCATTCATTCTTTGTTTATTCGTTTTCTTCATTTATACACTACCTTTCTCCCCAATGGGAGGACAAAACAATTTGCATCATTTTCCTCTCTTCCACTTATCCTCACAACAACCCTTTGAGGTAGGTTAGGTTGAAAGTGTGTGATTGGCCCAAGGTTATCCAGCAAGCTCCCATGGCAGAGTGGGGATTTGAACCTGGGTTTCCCCGATCCTAGTGTGACACTCCAGCCACTGCACTACACTGGCTCGTGCCTCTATATTGGTGAGATCCTCGTATCTGCCACTGGAATTTGCCTATGTTTTATTTGCTGGAGAAAGAACAGGTTTACACCATGCATATTTCTAAATTACTGATGGGAAACTAGAGGGCTAGAGCTAGCATTAGAGTGGTTAGAAGAATAGTCGGGGCTGGATAGGTTCAAGCAGGTAGCCAATGTGTGTCTGCCTACAGTAGAATATTGAGTTCAGTAGCATCTTCAAGACCAACAAGATTTTCAAGGTATAAGCTTTCAAGAGTCAAAACTCCCTTTGTCAAATGTCTTTCTAAGACACTTGACAAAAGGGAGCTTTGACTCTCAAAAGCTTACACCTTGACAATCTTGTTTGTCTTGAAAGTGCTACTAGACTCTAATCTTGCTAGTCTATGATGGAGGAAACTTACATTCAAGTCTCTCCTTGGTCAACAAAGCTTACTGAGTGACTTTAGGCCAGTCACTCTTTCTCAGCCTCACCTACTTTTTGGTATTGTGAGGATAAAATGGGGGAAGATAAAATGATTTTGCTGAACACCTTGGAGGAGGGCAGTATAAAATGTTGTTGTTGTTGTTGTTTAGTTGTTTATTTTATTTTAATGTAATTTCTAGTCTGCCTTTCTCACTGATTAGATTACACAGTATGAGATTAGTACAGTACCAAATACGTTTCCATACAGCATCAAGGACATTTTCATAAACAATGCCATAGGGTAAATAGATACAAATTTAAAAAGACATAGCATTAGCAAGAATCCAATACAGAGCAGAAAAAATCTGTTCTAGGACTGACATTATACAACATGCAGCACAGGTAGTATATAGGAATACATATTTAAAGCAACAGATAACATGTAAGACAACATGGTGGTGAAGTCTACAGTCCATAACTCATTCCTACAATACATCCCCATCCCTACAATACAGCCTTCCCATTTGAGTAAAAAGCCTTTCTGAATAATTCAGTTTTGCATTATTTGCAGAAAGCTAGGAGAGTGGGGGCTCTCCTGACCTCCTCAGGCAGGTCATTCCACAGGGTCGGGGCCACCACAGAGAAAGCCCATGTACGGGCTGCTGTTGATTTTGCCCATGTGCAGCTTGGCACCTGCAGGAGAGCCTGTTCATATGAGTGGAGCTGAGCGGCAGGAGACCCTGTTCAGATGAGCAAAGCTGCTGTGGAGGAACATAGGGAGGGAGGCAGTCCCACAGATATGCTGGACCAAGGCCATGAAGAGCTTTGTAAGTAATAACCAATACCTTGAACTGAGCACGGTAACTGATGGGTAGCCAATGGAGCGACTGTAGGATGGGAGTGATGTTCATGCTCTTGTTCGCTCCTGATAACAGTCAAGCTGCAGCATTTTTCACTAATTGGAGCCTCCTAGTTAACTCAGATGGGAGACCTATGTAGAGTGCATTACAATAGTCAAGTCTTGATTTTACCATAGCATGGTTCCAGGTGGCCAGGTCAGCCATATCGAGATAAGAAACCATCTTCCAGGCTAAAGTGAGGTTGTAGAAAGCATTTTTTGCCGCTGGTCCATAGCTGCAAATGAGTTCTCCTAAAAGCTTTACGTAGAGGTTGAATAACATGGGAGATAAGACTGTGCCCTGCAGAACCCCGCAAGAAATTTCCCATTTTGGAGAAAGCTAATCTCCAATGGCAACCCTTTAAATCTGTTCTATGAGAAATTATTAAACTAGTCCAGGGCACATCCTTTGATGCCCACTTCTGTTTCTAAACACCTCAACAGGATGGCATGGTCTGCTGTGTCACAGGCTGCAGACAGATCCAGGAGAAGCAATAAAGAGGTATGGCCTTTGTCTATATTCAGACGGAGATCATCCACGAAAGCTACTAGTGCTTTCTCTGTCCCATGCCCTTGTCTGAATCCTGACTGGAAAGGGTCCAAAGTGCTAGAGTTATCCAAGAAGGTCTGGAGTCAATCAGCTACTGCTTTCTCAATCACTTTGCCCAGAAAGGGCAGATTAGAGACTGAGCAATAATTGGCAACATTTTTTTGTCTAGGGATCGTTTCTTAAGTAGCGGATGGATAACCACCTGTTTGAGCTGCCAAGGAAAGCTGTCCTGAGTTAGTGATTGATTTACAATAGACCTCAGTGGTTCACTTAAGTGGTCCTTACTTGATGTTAACAGCCAGGATGGGCAAAGATTGAGTGTACAAGTAGTGGCTTTCATAGACATCAAGATCCTGTTAAGACCTGTCATTGTAATTGGTTCAAGGCAGTCCAAATGTAGGCTAGATGGTGTATTAAGCATTTCTTCCATCTCATTTGTATTCCAGCTAGCATCTAGGTCAGAGTGCATTTGTGCAATTTTACCAGTGAAAAACTTAGCAAAGGCTTTGCAGCTAATTGTCTGTTTTGGGGACTGTAAAGATTCAGATTTAGGGATTAGGAGGTGTCTGGATAACTTAAACAATTGGGTTGGTTGTGAACTAGCTGACACAATGGTTGCCAAGAAATAACACTTCTTTGCCCCTTTCATTTCCACTTCATAGGTCCTCCAGTAGGTTGTTCCTCAGGCTGCACAAAGCATTTCTACCCTGAGCTGAATCAGCCAAGTGAGGGCAGGCCATCAGCCCATCAAGAAATTTCCTGGTGGCTATAATGACCAGTCCATCCCTATCTTAATTGATGGGGGTGCATATGAGAGGAAGTTTTCCTTGAGAGCCCAGGACATTTCCAGACCCCCTTGTATTGGGCCTAAGAATTAATCACTAGCCAGGTCATGTGTGAATACTAACTTAAACCCATTTATGATGGTGCAGGAATTTCTATTCAGGAACAACCCATGTACAGAACATCACAGAGTCCATTCTAGGAGCAACTACAGCATGAATGACATTAGCCAGTAAACAGTGGACATAGTCTGGAATATTAGCTGAAGCTGATAAGGCATTCCATGGCACAGCGGCCATGGAATAAGGCATCCAGGAATAAGGCTGGGACCAGCGGTACTCCTACAGTACAAAGTTGTTCTTTTTGGGAGAGTGGCCACTGTCACATGAAGCTCCATCCGCACAGAAAGTTGTGGAGTAGTGGGTGACAGCTACCATATTGACCAGATAGTGACCTAGAGATTTGAGTATGCCATCCTTGTCTAGTACATCATGCTATATGTCCATTTGAATACATTCTCCATATATGCTTCTAAAAATAACTGACCCTTGTTTCTAAATATAAATGTAGGATTCCAAACTTTAACTGAAGATTTATCCAACAACACTGCTACCGTTATGTCTCTGTTATCTGAACTACAATTATCTAAATGCCCTGTTATCAAAATTTCCTTCATGCCTCTTGTAGGTTGACATTATGATAATCCTGTGTAAAGAGCACTCCTGATCATCGACTTTTAAATTAACTTTAGACCTTGAGCGTGTTCCCAGTCCTATTCTATATATTTAAACAGAGAGTCACAGAGAGAAAGATAGCAGAAGAGAGGAGTCCCACCAACATGACAGCCCGATGAAAAAACCCTTTGATTACAGTGGCACAAGTCAACTTGAATAAAGCATTTTTATTCTGCTTCTGGTTTTAATGGTAGATACTTCAGTTTTGAACTATTCGGCCCCTTCCTGGCAAGCAGCTATGCTGCTCAGCCAGGGGCCGTTTATTGCCGCTCCTGAGGGATGGACGGCACCACCCCCTCCATTCCATATAAGGAGTGGCTGGGAGGGCAGAGCGAGCCTTGTGACGCAGCTCTGCCCTTCCCAGCTCATTGCAGCTCAGTCGCTCGGAGGAGGAGGACGTCTCCTGAGAGCGACTGAGGGCCCTGTGCACAGGCTTTGGCCTAGGGGCTTGCCTCTGCACTGGGAGAGCGGCGGAGGCAAGGCTTATCGTCCCGGAGCGGCTGGCGAGGCTCGAGGGTCGCTCCGGATCTTGGAAGTGCGCCGGGCCGGCGGAGGCGCGGCGCGGCCGCGCGGCTGCTTCATTTTGTTGGCTGGGGGCACGCGTGAGAGTGCTCCCTGGCCGAAGTGTTTAGGGCTGCAGCGGCCTCGGGACGGTTTGGGAGGCTGGGCAGGCCGTTTCGTAGCGCGGCAGTTTGCCGGCCATTAGAGGCGCGGCGCGGCTGGGGTGGCTACCATTTAGTTGCCCCTGGGGTCCCCCTTAACGCGGCCGCACAGCTGGCCTTGGGAGAGCGATATTACTCGGGGTCCGTACGGGGCGTTTGAGGGCGGACCCGTTAGATAGCCCTCTGTAGCTAGTCGCCATTTTGGGCCTGTTAGTGGCCGGTGGCCATTTTGTGCGTGGCCCTGTTTGGTTGGCCTTTTAGGCTGCTACTGCTCGGCAAGGCAGTGTGGCCTAGTGGGTAGGGCGGCTTACTTAAAGGGCATTGGGCTACTCTACTGGGTTGGTGTTTTATTGCTGGCCCTCCTTGGCGGTGCCTTCCTTTGGTCTAGCACGTGGCCAGGGAGCATCGCCTAGGGGTTAGCGGAACAGGAGCAAGGACATCTGGGTTCCCTGTTGCCTCATAGGTGTCTCATCTGTCCCATCAGATCTTGGAAGCTAAGCAGGGTTAGTCTTGCTTAGTGGGTTGGGGGGTTGCACCCGGCCTTTGGCCTGGTGGAAGTTGTGTTGGGTGCTTGGTATCTTACGAGCGGGCGTGCCTGGAGTATGGCTCCCAAGAAAGGCAAGGGAACTTCCAAGGGGAAGCAGCCTGCTAGGAGGGCACCGTCTAAGCGGCCCCCTCCCCCAGCTCTTTCGTCATCTGATGAGGATGATTCCTTGGGGGACCAGCAGGATATTTTGAGGCGCCTAGAGGCTCTTGAGCAGTCAAAAGGGGACAAGGCCTCTGCGCAGCAAGGTGGGCGAGCAGTACGGCCTGTGCGGCGGGCAGCCAGGGATGCAACTAATCGTGATATTTTGCGTCGTTTAGCTGCTTTGGAGGGCGCTACTGGATCCCCGGCGGCTGGAGCCAGCGGTGGCCATGCAGCGATGGCGTCTGAGGACCAGGTACCGGTGGCTGAAGTTGTGGATGTGCCGGAGGAGTTACCACCTGTGGCAGTGGCCGTGGACCCAGTGGAGGCGACTGGTAAGGATCATGCACCTCACCACACTTACCCGTGGCCTTGGGGCCCGTGGGCGCAGGGAACAGCCAGCGGGTCCATCAGCGGAGTACAGGATGCCCCATCCACTGCCGCAGCCGCTCTTGCGGGTGGGGGGCAGCTCGCTTTCAATCAGAGCATTCCTCCAGGTGCGCAGCAACAGCAGGCGGTTCCCCTTCAGGTTTGGGGGGGTCCTCCTTTCGCTTGGCCTGGCTTTTCGGCCGGCCCTTGGGGATATTATCCTTACCCGGCACTGAACTATGGCCAGGTTCCTTTTCATGCCCTGCCTTTTGGTGATACGGCCCTTCCATTAGGCGACCATCTGGCGCAGGCCACGAGGGAGAAAATTCTTCGTGGGGAGTATGTGGACGTCTTTTCCCTTCTCTATCGTGAGTTAGAGAAGAAGGACAAGGACGAAATGGATGATAGAGACAAGGAACGTCTGAAAAGGAGGAGGGTCGATAGGACCTGGAACAATTGGCTGCCTGGCTTCTTGATTTACGCTGGGGTAATTGCCAGGGCGCAGCCCAGTCGGGCTGCGTCTCTGTTCCAGTACCTTGATATCATTTTGAAGGGTTATACGGGCTTCTCAGGTGCTGCATGGATGCAGTACGATGAGGAGTTCCGTATGCGTGCGGCTATGAACCCCAGCCTACCGTGGGACCGCATTCACCAACAGCTGTGGTTGTCGGTGATGTCCCCTGCTAAGCCTAACCTAGGGGATCGTTCGGACAGCGGCCATGTGGTCTCTCGTAACACCCAATCGTCCAATACCCGCGGCGGAGCGGGGCAGCAGGTTCAACCCCGGCTGCTCTGCTGGGAGTATGCTTATAAAGGAACCTGCCCTAGAAAGCCTTGCCGATTCCGGCATGAATGCCCATCATGTGGGGGCCAGCACCCCTACAATGCATGCGGTAAAGCCCGGCAAGGGTGGGGAGGCAAAAAGCAAGGTGCTGGCGGTTCCGGCGGCCAGCAGCCGCCTGGAAAAGGGTCCCAGCCCGGTAAAGCTGAGGGTCCTTGAACGCCTGTTACGTTATTACCCTATTAAGGATGATGCAGTTTATTTGTTGGAAGGTTTTAGGGATGGTTTCAGAATCCCCGTTCAGGGTTCTCGGGCTCCATTTATGGCCGAGAATCTACGTTCAGTTTGCGGCATGGAGGAAATTGTCAGGCATAAAATCCAGAAGGAATGTGCGGAGGGCAGAGTTTTGGGGCCGTTTACAACCCCTCCAACCCCCAATTTTAGGGTGTCTCCTTTGGGGGTGGTCCCCAAGAAGGTGGCGGGTGAGTACCGCCTCATCCATCACCTTTCTTATCCTAAAGGGGCTTCAGTTAATGATGCCATTCCGGAGCATTTATGCTCTGTCCGGTACACCTCTTTTGATCAGGCGGTGCAGGTAGTGCGCAGGTGTGGGGTGGGCGCGGAGCTGGCAAAATGCGATATTAAGTCTGCATTTCGTCTTCTCCCGGTCCACCCGCTGGACTTTGAGCTTTTGGGGTTTGCCTTTGAAGGTGAGTATTACATGGACCGTGCCCTACCGATGGGTTGCTCCGTGTCTTGTGCAGCCTTTGAGCGCTTCAGCTCGTTCCTGGAGTGGGAATTGAGGAGGCGTGCCGCTTGCAGTGACTCCGCCCACTATTTAGATGATTTTTTATTCGTTGGGCGGGCACAGTCGTCTCAATGTGCCAGGCTTTTGGCCACCTTTATTGAGTTGGCTGATGAGCTGGGGGTTCCATTGGCTCACGAGAAGACGGAGGGCCCCTCTACGGTTCTCACCTTCTTGGGTATTGAGCTGGACACTGTTCGGCAATCTTTACGATTGCCTCTGGATAAAGTTGAGGACCTTAGGGCCCGTCTGAGGGACTTCAAGGGTAAGCGCAAGGCTTCCTTGGTTGAGTTGCAGCAGCTCGTTGGGCACCTTAATTTTGCGTGCAAAGCTGTTGCGCCTGGTAGGCCGTTTTTGCGTCGCTTTTGTGACGCCATGGCTGGCCTGCGTGCACCCCATCACAGGTTGCGTTTGACGGGTGGCATGCATGCTGACTTAGAGGTTTGGTCGGAATTTTTGAGCAACTTTAATGGTATTACCTTTTGGCGGGATGATTTGTTGCTGGAGGCTGAGCTGCAGGTCACATCTGACGCCTCGGGCTCCACTGGCTTCGGGGTTTACTTCCGGAGGCACTGGTGCGCTGAGCAGTGGCCGGCAGATTGGCTGGCATCAGATGTGGTTAAAGACTTGACCTTTTTGGAGTTTTTTCCCATTCTGGTAGCAGTCCATTTATGGGGTGAAGAGCTGGCGAACCACACTGTCCACTTTTGGTGTGACAATTTGGCTGTGGTTCACGTTGTCAACTCCTTGTCCTCAAAGTCCCCCAGGGTTATGCGGTTGGTGAGGGCATTTACGTTATTGTGCCTCCGGCGCAATATTTTGTTTAAGGCTAGGCACGTTCCTGGCGTGTGCAACGGCGTGGCGGACGCTTTGTCTCGCCAACAGATGGAGCGTTTTTGGCAGCTTGCCCCGGAGGCGGATTCTCGTCCGGCAGTGATGCCTCCAGAGCTTTGGCTGCTTGGGAGGTCGAGGCGTGCCGCGCCATCCAGCTAGCCATCGCGCCCAGTACTCGGAGGGCGTATTGGAGAGCGGTAGGCCAGTTGGAGGGGTTCAGGCGGGAAGCTGGGATCGAGGATACTTGGCCCATTCCGGTGGAGCACATTCTTCAGTTCTGTGTACACCAGAAGGCTCGGGGGCTGGCAGTGAAGTCCATTAAGGGGCAACTGGCCGCCCTGGCCTTTGTTAGCAAGGCTCGGGGATTGCCTGAGGCCACGGGCGATTTCCGGGTACGGAAGATGCTCGAAGGTTGGGCCAGGGAGGGTGCGGTCCATAAGGATCCGCGTCAACCCATTTCTCCGTCTGTGCTTAGGGGCCTTAGTGCGGTTTGGAAAACAGTTTGTACCTCTGGTTATGAGGCGAGGCTCTTTCACGCGGCGGCGTTGACTGCCTTTTTTGGGGCCCTCCGGGTGGGGGAGCTGGTAGCTTCATCTTGTAAGGATACCTCTGGCCGCGCTCTTATGGCTAGCGACCTAACCTTTAAAGGGGATTCGGTTTCTCTGACGATACGTTGGTCTAAAACGGACCAGATGCGTAAGGGGGCGTGCATTCGATTGGGATCTTGCTCCGAAGCGGAGCTGTGCCCAGTCCGTGCATTGAAGAGGTACTGGCAGGTGAGGGGCAGTGGGCAGGGATGCCTTTTTCGGCACCTGGATGGCTTCCCCTTAACTCGTTACCAGTTCTGGGCAGTGACTAAGCGAGCTCTGGCGGCGCTTGGACTGCAGGGGGTGAGTTTTGGAACTCATTCCTTTAGAATTGGAGCGGCTTCGACAGCTGCTGCTATGGGGTATTCTGGTCAGGTTATCCAGAAGGTTGGCAGGTGGCGGTCCGCGGCTTACCGCTCTTATGTGCGTCCGTTAAAGCATGTTTAAACGTTACTAATTGTGGTTTTTTCTTAGGTCCTGCGGCGCGGGTTGGACGTCAGCGCATCTTGATATGTGGGCACAGTTTTGTATTCTGGGCTGCCCATCAAGCACGCAGGACGCCGGTGGGGTCCCAGCTGGGGCTTAGCGACCGGGCTACGGTTGAATGGCGTGGCCGGCGGGGCCTTCGGTGGCCGGGCCTGTTGCCATTGTTGTTTGGAGTTGGGTGTGACACGCCACCCCACATCCTCGTGATACATTTAGGGGGGAACGATTTAGGATTACTGCAGGGTAAGGCATTATCTTCCCAGGCGCTATCTGATATGCGCCTTATTGCAGCGCGTTGGCCGGGGGTGCTGATCATGTGGTCGGCTATGGTCCCCCGGCGGGTCTGGAGGGAGGCTGAAAATCGACAGGCCATCGAGCGGGCCAGGATGAAAGCCAATCGGGCTATCCAAAAGGGTTTAGGGAGGGGGTTAGGCGTTTATTTGCCTCACCCCAGGATCAGGGCCGAATTCCCCAACCTTTACAGGGGTGATGGGGTGCACTTGTCTCAGACAGGCAACCAGATCTTTCTGGATGATCTGCGGCAAGGACTTCAGTTGGCCTTAGGCCATCAGTGGGGCGCCTGGGCCTAAGCAGAGGCTTGGCCCGGGCGTTGGCTGGTTTGTAGGAGTAGGGTGCGGGACGGTGAGCACCCTTGGCGCTTCCCTGTGTGGGAAGAGGGGCCTGCCTAAAGGGCTGGTACTGCTGTGACGGCTGCCAGGCCCACAGGCAGGCTGCCTTCGGGAACCCCTGCCTGCGAGTCCTTTCCCTCACTGCTATACGGCTGAGGTGTCAGGAGCTTAAAGGGGGGGTGACCAAATTTGCCTGGCCGGCTGGGTCCGCCCCATCCACCGGATGGGTCCCACCTGGGGCTTCGGGGCTCGCCCAGACAGGTCAAGGCGGTGGTCCAGGTGGGACACCGTGGCTTGACCTGTACCGCTTTAGGTCCTTGCCGCTGTTTGGCTTGTTTTGTTTGTATTAAGTTAATAAAGTGGCCCTTAGATCCAACTTGGTGTCCGTCTCTTTTCTGAATGGGGTGGCAATTCGGCCCCTTCCTGGCAAGCAGCTATGCTGCTCAGCCAGGGGCCGTTTATTGCCGCTCCTGAGGGATGGACGGCACCACCCCCTCCATTCCATATAAGGAGTGGCTGGGAGGGCAGAGCGAGCCTTGTGACGCAGCTCTGCCCTTCCCAGCTCATTGCAGCTCAGTCGCTCGGCCCACCCGCCTCTCCCTAATTTATTGGTGCAGGAGTAGCCGGCTGCCGTTCGGAGCCAGGTAGGAATTTTTCCCCCCCTTTTCCGTATTGGCTTGGGTAAAGGGGGGTTTTTCGCCTACCTTGCATCGATGTATGGGGATTGAGGAATTTGGTGCGAGGTGGTGCCTGTTAGGTGAGTCATGGCTGGTTTGTAGGAGTAGGGTGCGGGACGGTGAGCACCCTTGGCGCTTCCCTGTGTGGGAAGAGGGGCCTGCCTAAAGGGCTGGTACTGCTGTGACGGCTGCCAGGCCCACAGGCAGGCTGCCTTCGGGAACCCCTGCCTGCGAGTCCTTTCCCTCACTGCTATACGGCTGAGGTGTCAGGAGCTTAAAGGGGGGGTGACCAAATTTGCCTGGCCGGCTGGGTCCGCCCCATCCACCGGATGGGTCCCACCTGGGGCTTCGGGGCTCGCCCAGACAGGTCAAGGCGGTGGTCCAGGTGGGACACCGTGGCTTGACCTGTACCGCTTTAGGTCCTTGCCGCTGTTTGGCTTGTTTTGTTTGTATTAAGTTAATAAAGTGGCCCTTAGATCCAACTTGGTGTCCGTCTCTTTTCTGAATGGGGTGGCAATAGGGTAAGTCTTAAATGTACATTAATAATTTATAACTATTGTGAGGACCCTGCAAAGGTTCTTAAGATAACAGCCTTGTGTGTTTTATCCCAGAGCTACAATGTAGCTGTTTTTTTTCTCAGATAAGGAAGGTTATAAAAGGAACCCCGTGGCGCAGAGTGGTAAGCTGCAGTACTACAGCTCAAACTCTGCTCACAACCTGAGCTCAATCCTGGAGGATGCCAGGTTCAGGTAGCCAGCTCAAGGTTGACTCAGCTTTCCATCCTTCTGAGGTCAGTAAAATGAGTACCCAGTTTCCTGGGGGTAAAGAGTAGATGACTGGGGAAGGCAATGGCTAACCACTCCACAACAAAAAAGTCTGACAAGGAAACGTCATGATGCGACATCCCACCATGGGTCAGTAATGACTCAGTGCTTGCACCTTTACCTTTAAGGAAGGTTATAATTTGATGACTACCAAGATGCGGGAGATCATCTGAATGGTGCTGCATACCAACAGTGTCATTGAGCCCATGTGGTTGTGAAATAATAAAAGCAGATTAACTCAGACCTGAAATAATATATTATTGAATTAAATATATAGAATTATATATAGGGTGGAAATGCAGTTATGCTGTACTTCCCATATCCCAGTTGTTTAAGTATGACTTATGACAAACCTCCCTCTAACATTCCACTCTTATGGGTAGCCAAATTATGGATGGCCATTGTTAGTCGTTTATAAGCTACCTTGTTGCAACTATCATGCAAAATCCTTTCACTATAATCTCTGGCTACAGCTGGAAGATGGGAGCCTGGCCAGTGGGCCAGTGGGCAAAAGTGTCATCATAGCACCTCAGCCATCCACTTGTGCCATCGTCCCCAGCCTGACTTAACCTACACAGAAGAACAGCATTAAAATAAAACTTTGAATAATAATAAGGTGTCTTACAAAGCAGGTTCTAGTTCTGGACAACCTGTAGTGCTTCCAATTGCACAAATAGACATCCTTAAAATTTTAAACTGTGGTTCCTCACCCAGCATAACAAGCCGTTATGCTAGAGAGTTCCTGATCTTCAGGTATGATTTTTTTTTTAAGGGAGTGATAAGGAATTGCTATAGGAAGAGCAGGCCTGGGTATACCTAAGTCTTTAATTCACCATAGGGTTTTTTATCTTTTGTTCATAGGGTTGTACATATTTCCAGAAGTGAACAATTGTGTGCAAGTCAAGATGATAATCTTCGCTTTGGTCTCCGAGAGGCAAATGAGACAATGGATTGCCATATGAATTTTCACAGCTGCTTTTTCCATCATGAGATTAATTTTTCATTCATCTGATAGCAGTTTTATGAAAATTATACTTTTGGTAATGGAACAAAGGTGAGCTTCTCATTCCACCACTCCTTGGGCACCACTCAGAAATCAAGCATGCTCATGGTGGTTGGAAAATAGTCCGTTTGTTGAGGTCATTTACAAAGCTGAATCTCTATTATAAGGGGACTGTCCCAAAGACATTGCTTGCATGCTGGCTAACCATGATGTCAGAAAGACCTCGGTTGGTAGATGACTAGTTTGAGAACCATTGTGGGAGTAATGTTGCATAAGTTGAGGTGGGGCAACAAGCTGCTGACCAGCCCACAGGACACAGATGTTATATGTATATTATCCCTGCTTCTCTCTCTCTCTCTCTCTCTCTCTCTCTCTCTCTCTCCATATCTTCCTCTATATACACTCATGTACAGAGCCAGAGAATGAGCATTTTGCCTCAACATTCATGGCGTACATTTGTTGAAAGCACTTTATGTACATTTTCTCAGTAATCTTTGCCAAACACCTGTAAAGTAGGCTGGTATTATTATGCCTACATTTCAGATGGAAATCTGGAGCTGAGAAAATGATGCCTTGCCTAGGGCTATCTAAGAATCAAGCAGGGATTTCTTTCTTGCCACTTACACCTTTGAGTCATTATACTATAACAGCTGTCACTTTCAGCCTTCTCTTTCTCCACAGAGCTCATAGGGACTTATGTATGGTTCCTAGCAGCAGTTTTCTAGCCAGTCATTGCTTGAGGCCAGACCTAGCTTTACCAGACCTGCCTCATTTTGCTTCAGACCACTAGCTATAGGCACTAAGGTTTCAGAAGCACTGGAGGCAGTTCTTAGATTAAGTAAAGGTTGTCCTTGTTGAGTGTGATGTACTTGTGTATATCAGCTCTCAGATCTTCTCCCCAGCTAGACAGGAAAATTAAAGTTTTAAAAGTTGGAATCTACCCAACAGGACTAACCAATAGATCCATTTTGACGTCATCATCTGTAAATCCGACCTGCATCCAAGGATACCATAAGAACGTGCTCATAAATCATATGCACAGCATCTTTTGCTTTGTAAATGTGCCCTGCTCTGTGACAGTCCTAGGAAATACAAATTTCAAGGGAACTACTAACTCATTCCTTTGGTCTAGATATTTGAAGTGCCTGTCAAAGGCAAACAGAGATGGTAACCCTTCCCTCATTTTGGCACCTTTCAGTTGGATGTCTTAATCTAACTGCTACTTGGACTCTAACCTTAACCTTGAAAGTTGCTGAAGCAGGATACTCCTTCATTCCTACTATTAACACACTTGGTGAACTCTGTCTTTAAAGCCTCTGAAATTAACTCAGCCCTTATGGATTCTGATAGACCAAGCATCCAAAAGCTGGACCCCTGTTTCCATGGAATGACTTTTGGAAAAGGAAATTTCTTATAGAAGCAGTCAGATTTCATCCATCTTTGGGAATTTGCTATCCCTCCTCTATCTGAATGTTTGAATAGTAATAGATCCAAAGGAGTTAGCCGTGTTAGTCTGTAGTAGCGAAATCAAAAAGATGCAAACAGCTCCTTTTGATGTGGGGATCAGTTTGCTTCTGTAAAGGTTCAAAGGAGTTTGCCGTGTTAGTCTGTAGTAGCAAAATCAAAAAGAGTCCAGAAGCACCTCCAAGACCAACCAATTCCACTGCAGCACAAGCCCTCGAGAACCACAGCCCTCCCCGCCAGATGCATCTGACAAAGAGAACTGTGGTCCCTGAAAGCAAACTGATCCCCACATCAAAAGGAGCTGTTTGCATCTCCATATCAAAGGAGTTGTTTGCATCTCCCCTCTCCTCCCCCCTTCCCCTCTCCTCTATATTTGACCAGTTTCTTTCTGCCCTCCATGCATCTGACGAAGAGAACTGTGATTCTCGAAAGCTTATGCTACAATAAAATTGGTTAGTCTTAAAGGTGCTACTGGACTCTTTTTGATTTGAATAGTAAGCAACTTTTAAAGATATACAAAGATATACAAGTTCGTCATAGTACCATTAAAGATGTACAAGTCAGAAAAGCCAGAAGTGTTTTCTAGGTTTGCCAACAGTCCTGAGGGAAAATGCCCTGTCCCTTTAATATAGGCTTAATATGAAGAAATGGGCAACTGTAGTTTTTCATAGCATTGAGGTAAATAACATCACCTAGTAAATAACATCCCATTAGCCTTTTTTAAAGGGACAGGAATTTTTTCTTTCCTCTGGGCAGTTGGCTTTTACTTTTTGGTCATAATTGTTTGTGTTCTTTCGGGCATTCTATTCTGTGTCTGTGTTTATCGATACAAGTGTTTTTCTTGTCCTGGGGGGGGGGACCTTTATACCTTAAGCTCAAAACACCCTAGGTACCTAAACACTTCCCAGAGTTTACTGATTTAAGAGGAGTGGGAATAGGGGAGGTAAAAGGGCCTCTGCATTGAGAAGGGATGTAGAAACAGCTTTAAAAACTCCAGCAGCGCCCAGAGGAGTATAGTTTACCAGAGCACTGTAGATCCAGTTGGAAAGAGAACATTCAAATGTTTGGTGACATCAGCTGGTGAAGGTCTTGTCCCCCTTTTAATTTTAGCATGAATGCATTCTTGTATTACAAAGTAAAAATAAGGCACCTTGTAAAATAGAGCAGAACACATTTGTCCCCTTGGCATCAGCAACTCTCACTGAAGTAACTGCAGATCAGTGGGAGATCTATGTTCTAAAGGCCTATTTTCCAAGGAATTGCATTTAGCATGAGATTTACAGGACTACTCTAAGTAGTTACACCTTCTAAATCCCTTGAAGTTAATGGGCTCAGAAGCATGTAACTGAGTAGAGGGGTGCTGTTAACATGTTATCAATAACCCTTGGGTATCTTTGATGAATATCTCTCTCTAGTCACATCACAGAATGACCCAACTAGATAGAAATAGTAAACTCAGTATCAGTACCATACATCTTCAGTTTTTAAAATGAATCAAACTTATAAGCTTGAAACAAAGGAAAGCTTGTAAACCATAAAGTTGGACATTTTAAAAAATTAAGAAAAATAGTTTAAATCTAGTTCACTACATAATGTGGCATTTAAATAAATAGGCAGCTTTAAAAATGCTAGTGCTTAACTTTGTTTTTATTGTATTTTTTAAAATTCAGATTTCATATCATAGTTTGATAGGAGGTTTCAGAGAATCATAAAGTGTTTTTGCCTGTAAAAGCAGTGTCCTTTCTTGTTAATGCCAAGAAAACGTTTCCCAAAACACTCATTCCCTGCTCAAGCCACTGTAGCCACTAATGAGGAAAACTCTACAAGTACCTCATTGAAATGCTTTCCTTTGTTTATCTACTGGGAGTTTCCTCTGTAATAGCAAAAGAATCCCTGAGTATCAATGAGTCTGAAAGTGCTCATATTCTGCCAAGAATAAAGTTGTAAAGCTTTGTGTGCCAGCACTTTAAATTAATATAAAATAACGCAGAGGGGAATTTGTCATCTTGGAAGGCTTTTATGGCCTCGTCACTATTGTCTCAATTAATAAGAGTGTTCCATATCATTGACATGACTTCTCTCCTCTGTAGCCAATTATGACACCAATAGATGGCATCTCTCAAAGGATGAACATTAAAGAAGATAAGAAATCAGAATATAACAAAATCTGTTATTGTACTCAATTCTTTGTAGTATGGCAATGCTTCCAGAGAGTACAAACCATGTGGCAGCTTTTTTTTACAGAGCACACTTTGTGCCTAGTGCCAAACCATCCCATTAGGTCCATTAATTTGGCATACAAATTAAATGTACAATATTTCATCTACTTAGGCAGATGGATGGATTTTAATGGGACTATTTTAGATGAGAGAAACTTACAATTCAGTGGTTGTCTGGTTACCCCAGCAAATTCAGCATAACACTTCTCAAACCACTTTTGCAAGTAGTAGTAAACTACTGGCTGGATATGAAGTGAGACAATTGGAGGATTGCATCAACTTAGATTTAACAACCACTACTTACTGAATGACTCATCGCTCTTGAAGCTAATATGGCCAAATGGCCATAAATGCGCTCGGCCAAGAGTGGGATGATTGCTTAATATTTCTATCCTATGATAGAGACATAGAATTTGGTGGCAGAAAATGGTGTTCCACTTCCATGGTGGTAATAATTTTTTTTTTTTAAATGACAGTTTGCTGCCTTTCAGCAGCTTGCCAAAATCTGCTTGTTCAGTGGCAGGGTAATACCTTCAGTTTAGCTGAAGCTGCAGAATCACAAGCAACTATTGAGGTAAAACGCTGGTATGGGCCAAATGTCTGTCTAATTTTTATCTCACCTTTGTTCCAAAAAGCCCTGGAAAACATATATCCTTTTTCCATCTTTTGTTTTCCTCTCAAAACCTCTGCGGCAGTAAATGAAGCTGTGAAAGGCTGAGAGAGTGGCTTGGCCACAGTCACTCAGAGCCAAGCTACAAGTGATGCCTTACACAGGTTGGACTCTTGTCAGCTTCCCTCAAGGGAAATGTAGGCGTCCCTCAAGGGAAATGTAGGCGTCCTGGTTTTACAGCTTGGCTCTCCATTACAGCTGCAAGACCAGGATGCCTACATTTCCCATCAAAACTTGAGGGAAGCTGACAAGTGTCCAACCTGTGTTAGGTGTCACTTGTAGCTTGGCTCTCAGTGAGCTTCATAAAGGGCATGCGAGGGGCGTGGGTTGAACTCATACATTCCCCGTTCTAGGCCAGAGTTCTATTCAAATAGGAATATAAAATAAACTAATAGCACTGCTATGATGGGAGAACTAATGCAAAAAGCTGAGTTGTTGCTAGTATTAGTACTGGTGAGAAACTGCCTTAGAGCAATGGGTTAAAGGAGCAATCCATAACAGACTAAACTTGTTTGTAAAGGAGATTAACATACCATGTTCACTTTTTACTTTGATACATAAATAGTCTGGTAATCCTGCCTGGTGCCTTTAAGCACTAACAGAAATCTTTCAGATCTTCCCTATTGGATACTATTTAGAATCAAATTCTGTCTTGAACTTTTTGCTCTTAAATAATAATAATAGAAACCCATAAACAAAACATCCTTGCCTGCCAAGGTTTTCTCTCTTCCCTCCTCCTCCTCTCTACCTCTCTTCTAAATTTGATTTCCAGTGCACACGAGCCTTATTTAAAATTCTGGACTAACCTTTCCTCATGAGATGTAGTTTAATAGCATTAAACAAAAATGAGAGGAGAGAGGGACAAAAAGAAATAAAAATATGCATAGTTCGCTGTGAAATATGCGTTTTAAAAGATTGTGTTCCTGCACAGCCAAAGTTGCTATGTTTTCTTATAAATACGTGAAATTGCCAGATTGCCCTGGATTTCTTTTATTTTTACTGCGAGACACTACATCATTAAGCACTGAATGAATATAATGTAACTATTGAAACTGCTTAAAATATTTCCTAACCATAAATTATTATCCAAAAATATTTTTCAAGCAGATAAAAAGAGTTGTCAATTCTGCATAGTGAATGCCTCATAAGGGGCTCATTTATGGTTGAAAACTGAATAAAAGCAGTAAATTAAGAACAGACGTAACCATAGAGAAGCTGTAATCCACTGCAGATTTCCTTGGTGAATGAAGTATTGTTGTGTGGATTTATCCTTTTTGCTTGTACAGTTAACCAGTCACATCTGTGGCAAGAGTGTTCTCTATGCACACAGACAAGTTCAGTTCAGTAATGCACACACCTCTCTTCTCACCACAATGAAATGAGCACATGTTGGTTTACTACGTATGGATAAAGTGGTAAATAAGGTGCCTGTCTTTTGTAGCAGGCCAAGCTGTGTTGAAGATGAGGACAATATTATTGGAGCTGAAGGCCTGAGAATTGTGGACATAAGGAAATAACAGCAGGTTTGGTGGTGATTTAGAGTAGACCTCGTCTTCCAGCACATGTTCCAGCATCTCCTTAAGTTCCTCCCCCATATTTACAGGGTGAGTGCTGCCTGACTTAAAAGAGTTCACAGAGAGAATGAAAACCACTTACCATAAATATTCATTGACTGCAGCACAAATACATAGTTTTATAGGGATGTAAACTCTAGCAAGTTAGTTTGATTCAGTCAGTACCTCCCCCTACATTGTTTGCCACCAGCACACATAATAAACCACAGAGATAAGACAACAAGGGAGTTGATTTTGTCTTATCGCCATCTGCTGAAACAACTGCCAATCAGGTATCTGTCACAAGCAAACTGCAGAAAGTACTGCATCCATGAAAATGTCTCTTTTCTTGATCAGTGAAGGACTCTTCTGGACTGCAAGGCATGAACTGGAAGTTTGTGTTTGGAAAAGTTGATCCATTGTGTGATCTCATCAGGGCCACCTTGTTAACATGGGACATGGGGGGGGGGGGAGCCCGTAAGTTACATGTCAATTTTTATAACATTTTTAACAAGTACTGGATTATTTCTTTAACATATTAGATTGTCTCCAAGCTTTCCAATATTTTTTAATTATTACCTAAACCAAGGAAAGGATCTCAGGTATCTGCTTTTCAAATCTGCAGTAAACCAACTCTTAAATCAAAAAGTAAAAAGCTCCTCTTCTTGAATAAATGAACTCACACATACAAGCATGAGTGAAAATTAAAGTATAAAACTGTCAAAATAAACAGAGTTTTAAGTCACCTTGGAAAAAAACTAACGAAGTTTTATTCCAACAAAAGATTTTGTGGAGAGGAATAAAATCTTTTTGGTCTTTAAAGTGCCACAAGACCCTAGTTAATTTTTGCTGTAACCATAGCCACCCCAAAGAAATTATAAAACCGCGGTTTGCTTGGAATAATACACATGTAGAGTGATCCCCATTGAGAGTGAAAACTATTATGTGATGTTTTTATAACTTTAGACTTGAATCCTAAATTCTTACTGCCCAGCTAGACAGCTTCTGCTTCTTGTGATCAAAGTTATGTTTTACCAAAAAAAAAAAAAAAAGCTGATTCTGCCCTTTTGAATCAACAGCAGGATGTGAGGGCAATCTGGCTGCGACATCTGTCACCCCATTGATCGCCAGTGTTGATTTGGCTGATCTGTCTGGCTAGGCGGGTGTCCCCTTCCTCCCTCACTGCTCCATGCACATTCCTCCTGAAGCTGTGTGCTGGGTAGAAGAGGACGACCATCCCAGATAGAAGGATTGTACCATTCTTCAGTTAAGGGAATCAGCAGTAGCTGTTCATGGTCACGTGGCAGCGATATTTTGTTTCTTTGCTGGTGATATTGGAGGTTTATATGCGCGGAAGTGTTTAGCTGCAAAGGCTGAGGTGATTCAAAGTTTTAAAGGTATAGCTTCATCTGTTTTATAGGCTTCCCACACGCTTACATCATGGCTGCTATACTCCAAAGGAGGATATAATGAATAATTATGATAATTTTGCATTTCAAAGTAAGCTGTAATTTCTAAAAATTAGATCTCTCAATGGGTTAGGACAGTCATCATATCAATATGATAATAATGGTTTCATATCATATTGTATTGTATCACATCAGTGGTTGTATGCCACCTTCAACTTTGCTGGACTAAAAGCTATCTTTAGTGTATACTTATATACAAACAATTACAACACTCAGCAGTCACACACACACACACACACATATATGTATAATCATATTTCTATGTAACACATGCATAGTGGAAAGAGGTTTTAACAGATTATAATATTTTAGTTAAATGCAAATTGTTTATCTGTATGTTTATTAATTTTTATTTATATAAAATATTTACATTCTCATTTTTCTCTTGAGCATATCCTGGGCTAGACCTACCCCATCATAAAGACCTTGGGCCAAGTTAAAACATAAACATTTTCAATTGAATCAAATTTAAATGATTCATATAAATTACCATGCCACCCCAAAACCAGACACTTTTATTGGAAAAACATATATTGCTTTATGTTCATCCAGCTATTGTGAGATAAGAGCCAAAACCTGCATTATGCTTTATTTAACCCCAGGTAATTCCCCCTTTTTTTTCTTGGAAAAACTTTTATTCCCTGTTCACCCATGGCAAAGGTAACCAAATTTCCTTGGCAGTTTTGGAATGCCCTCTTCATGTTGTAATATATTGGGCCTTTCATTCTTGAGAAACGTTTTATAGCAAAATAACTTTAGAATTATTTTTTCTGTTGAGATTTTTTAGACACTATCTTTCTCCTGTTAGAACTAACACAATGTATATAAAACAATGTGAATACATGCTATAAATTATCATTATTAATGTTTCATCATATCACAAATGAAATGAAGTCACATTGATTTATTTGTTTCTCATTCATTTCAGTGGATTTCAAATCATTACGTTAGTAAATTCCAAGAAAAGGTTTTGTGGTTTCCAATATGTTATTGTTGTTACTGACTTTAGTACTTGTGAATTGTTGTTTGTTTGAAGAGTCATCCTTTAAGAGTTATCTGGTACTTCAGAAGAACTTTTGTGAAATGTGTACAGGTAGAAGCAGAATAATTATTTTGATGTTAGAATATTCTCATTATTATTACTTTTTCAGTCTCCTTGTTCTTTTTTTCTTCCCAGGGTACTTCTTCCAAAGGAACATAATTAAAATTAGCGAGTGATTTTGTGTTCTGCAGCATGTTGCATTTTGCAGAAAAGGTTAGGGGTTCAGTCACTGCGCCACATCAAAAATGTAAAGATGATACGTGAACTGCTCTTTCTTGAAAGTGCTGAGAAATAATCACTTAAAAGGTCACCTTCCCTTGGAAGAAAGAACATGTATTTAGTAAGCAACTTGCTTTGGAGAAATGCTGCATTTTTAAAGGTTAAAAAAAAAGATTCTAAATAGCCACTGATGTCAGACAGAAGTACATCACTGGCCCTGTATTAAAACAATTTTAAACACAAAGTAGCAAGTGCAATTCTGAACAGATTTTTTTTTTAATTTAAGAAATGTGTTAGCATCTCTGTAGTATATGGAGAAGCTCCACAGAGAAATACAAGGATTAAAGCTGACAATCATGGGATTTGGACTCAATCAGTTCACATCAGTTTATTCTGATTTAACTGGTTTGCGGATCTGGCAGTAAAAGGCTCCTGCTGTTAACTGCATTTTTGAACTCTCCCATTAGGTTAATCGTTATTGCTGAAAATTCAGGTAAACTGAATCATGGTACAATCTGATGTTTTTCACTTGTAAATAAACCCTACTGAACCCAAATGGGGTTTATTTCCAAGTAACCCACACATAGCATTGTTCTATTGAGTATATTTTTCAGTATGTCACTTTTTGTAAAAACTATGGTCCAATGGACAAAATGCACAATGATCTCTCAAAATGAAACAGCAGGTATTGATTTTGATTTTCTTTAAAAGGACAAAAAAGATGCTTTCAGTGTAAAATAGATTATAGATCTGATATGTAGACAAAAGCAAAACAACACTATTAGAGATAATATGAAAGTCCCGCCAACTCACAAAGGATATATGTTTAGAGAGCTGAAGAAAAAGATAGCTTATTTAATAAAATTCTGGAATTGCTAAAATATCCTTGCATGAAGAGGATCGATATATAACCAATAACATATTGAGAACTGAGAAGCCTGTTCCATTTCTTCCAAGCACTGTTTCAAATTGGAATTAATTTTCTTTGAGTCACACAGCCTGCTTCTTGCTTATGTAACTATAAAATCTTTAGACAACATGGCGGAAAGAAATCTTTCTAAACTATTCATAGCTTAATAAGATGTTACGGTTATCCCCCTTATCCTCAGTCTTATAAATGGCAAGGCTAGGCAGAGAGATTTTGTGTTAGTCATGGGCTGCTTTGATTGAAACATTATTTTTCTCTAGTAGTAACAGTAATAGAAATAGACGAGTCAATGTTTGATATGTTTTCCAACAAACAAATTGTATGATTTCTTCCCCCCCTCTTGCATTCAATATAACATGAAATTATTGGTCATTTATGTTAAGAGGAATATGTAAAACATGAAGGTGACAGTGAACATTTCAAAGGAACACTTTAACATTTGTTTCAGCAGAATAATTATCTCCAATAAAGTCATCCTCTTTAATTTGCCTTGCTTTCCATTTGAAAAGAGGGCAAAATCTATTTCCCAGACAATTTTGCATAGCAAAGATATTAATATGGTGGGGTTTAATTGTATCCTGTGTTTAAATACACTGCGGGTGAAACCCTAGACCTCTGCTTAATTGCTGTGAGAAAATAGCCTGATTTCTCTGAGATTAGGCACACGCTTATGTATACTTTGACCCAAGAGTGCCTCCTTCAGAATTAATCTTCTAAGGTAGTGGGATTTGCTATTGTACGTGCTGTGGACCCATTCATGACAAACGGTGCCTAATAAACTAACTTCACCCTTTAGACCTTTCTTTGGCTGTCAGAGTTTTCCTTCAACTATTCATTTCACACATACCTTGTCTGGTTGCTTATTAGCAAATCAGCCTCAGTGGATGTAACAGGAGTAAACTTAATGATTCCTTTTTAATTAAGGAGGTTTACACTTTAAGTAACACCCTACCAAACTTGAAATGAACAGAACTTCAATTTCAGCTGTCTAATGCCTACTAAGAAATGATCCATTCAGCACATCCAGGAATATGACAACCTTGCTGGTGTTGTTTAAAATTGCCCTCAGAAGGCAGATTTTCAGTTGATTCATCTAATCCATGAGGCAAGCTTCCATCTGCTCTATCTGGACTGTATCTATAAGCTATAACAAAATGTTCTGCCTTTCAAATATTTATATTCATCAACGCTTGCTTTGTTTATATTTTTGGCAATAGAACTTCTCCTTTAAATATGGACTCCTCCGCTTAACTAAACAAAATGTGTCAAAATGGACTCTCTTATAAATACCAGCAAAGTACATTTGGCAATTGGAAGGAGTACAGAGTCCACATGCAGTCCACATGCAAGTGAATGATCTTTGCTTGCATCTGCAGGCTCATCTGACTTCATGGGAACCTTTACTCTAATGGCTTTTGCAAAGCACAATATAAAATGCCTTAGCGAGTTCCATTGCCATAAATGGAAATAATAATATGGATAACAAAAATGATCTCAGCAGTTTGCAGAATCCTGACTAGAAGATGAAATTAATTCAGTATAGTTAGCAAAAGTCACTGTGGTGCTGGTTCGAGACATTTCTTTTTGCTATGCAGGGTTTTTCTGTGTTGTCTCCTTTTGCTTAGTGAAGCCACAAGATACTATTTAAACTTGCATGGCTGAGGTTGGAAAAAGAATTATGGATGAATTGATTCTTCTCATTAAAATTATGAACTATACAGAGAGAGAGAGAGAGAGAGAGATGCCATACAGTTACACTTCAGTCTATATTTTGGAAGAAGTATGTATTCTGCATTCTAATTGTTACATACTTGGTGGGGGGAGGTATTACTCAAGTCTTGTTTGGCTGTTGTTTTCTCAATATATGATCAGAAACAAACTCAAAGGAAAACATTTTTTGTGGTAAACCCTCTAGCTATTGTTACAGCAATAACCCATGTTTGGCTGAGGCTGTGCTGCCTGCTCTAGCCTCTCTAGAGGGAAGTGCAGTTTTCATTAAACAAGCCTTTTTAACAGCAAGCCAAGCTTGATTAAAATCATATACAGATGAAATCATTACTTTACCTTTGTAGTTCAGTACATTCCAGATAATTCTGCAGGCTTAATGATACTTAGTAGACATCTGGAGACCTACTTAATAATCCATTGTTATTTGAAATCATTGCTCAGACAAATCAGAATAGATGGTCATTGATTTCTGTTCTAATGATTACAAGAGTCATATGTGGTGTTTGTATAAATATCATGAGAACTGGACAAAAGTAAATCCGAGTGCACAAATGATGGCTGTGATCTGATATGAGATCCTACTGGAAAAATCTCGCTTGATTCCTTTCGAGGGGGAATGTTAGACAGGGCTCACAACCCCCTGGTTCAAGTTGTCAGAAAATACAAGTATCTGGGAAAAATCATGTACTGCTCTGCTGTCGACTGTGGACTACTACTTTGTCAGATTCATTCAAAATCTGGCCTATTACATGCACTTCTTCTATATCTGCCCTTCTAAAGTATGATATTTTTTAAATATCAACCTTAGAAGGGCAAACAAATGAATATTTTGGTGAAAAGAACCAGTGATTTAAAAATCCCTGAAACGTGAATTGTGCCCTATTGTGACATTCAGAGTGAAAGATGGTGGCAAACTGCCATTGCCCCCTCAATCAGAATGAAAGGCAGACACAGTATTTGGGTTCTAAAATGGGCCGCTTTATTAAAATTACAACAATTAAACAAAGTACGGCAAGGGTCTAACTAGCAGTACAGGTCAGCCCTGGGGTCACTGCTGGACCCCGCCCTGACCTGTCTGGGTGAGACACCTGCTGCCTCGGATGTGAGCCATCCATGGTATGGCTAGGATCCAGCCTGGCCAGGCAAAGTGGTTCACCCCTTTAAAGCTCCCCCACCCAGCTGTATAGCAGCGGGGAGAGACTGGCTTGTCCAGGGGTTCCCCACCAGGACGTCTGTCCTCGCAACTGGGCCATACAGCAGCCAACTGCTCCTGAAAGACCCCAATTCCCCACCAATGGGGAGGTGCCAAGGGTGCTCACTGGCACACTCAAATTTTACCCTAACTTAAATCCTGCCACCAGGGAATTACCTCAGTCCCACCATGCCAATTACCTTCCTCTTATCACAGTGCAAGGTAGGCGAAAAAAACTCCATTCTCAACTGCTAAGCCCTGCATGCCAGGGTGCGCCTTCTGCTTTCCTCCTTCTGAGGAGGCAAAGAGCAGCCACTGACCTGAGTGGCTGTTGCCACTGGCCGGGATGGCTGAATTACCCTCTCAGTCGGAATGAAAGGCAGACACAGTACTTGGATTCTAAAATGGGCTATTTTATTAAAAATTACATCAATTAAACATAAACTATGGCAAGGGTCTAACTAGTGGTACAGGTCAGGCCCTGGGATCACTCCTGGACCCCGCCCTGACCTGTCTGGGTGAGACACCCGCTGCCCTGGGTGCAAGATATCCATGGCATGGCTGGGACCCAGCCAGGCCAGACGAAGTGGTTCACCCCTTTAAAGCTCCCACACCCGGCTGTACAGCAGCGGGGAGGAGACTGGCTTGTCCAGGGGTTCCCCACCAGGGCATCTATCCTCGCAACTGGGCCGTACAGCAGCCAGCCGCTCCTGACAGATCCCAATTCCCCACCAATGGGGAGGTGCTAAGGGTGCTCACCAGCCCGCTCAAATTTTCCCCTAACTTAAATCCTGCCACTGCACTGCCACTGCTACTGGTTCAGACTCCAACAACCAGCCTCCTTCAGCCATATCCGTGTTGTTTTCCACCATTCGCCAGACTCGTCGCTGCCAGGGGTGCTGAACAATTCTCCCAGGCCAGATGGACCCAACTTTGTCAATTGGTTCCACTGCCATGCAACAGGACTGGATTAATGCAGACTAGCTCAGATCAGCTAGCGTCCGTCAGTTGCACTAAACTGTCAGAAAAGACAGATAACATCTTAGACTTCTGTGCCCCGCACAACAACTTTGCAGTTTTCTGCACTCCCCCCCCCCCCCAAAGATTCCCCACTAGCTTCCTCTTCTGGGCCCGAGCCTTTCCTGGCATCTAGATGTGCCACTAGGTCCCTCATGACACTTGTACTCAGAAGATGAAGAAACTTGCCTCATGGATCTCCTGGTTGTGGGGCACATACATGATCCCCCTTTCTTTGGAGAAGCTTTAGATAGCTTTCTTTGGTGGCAGTCCACCATGCTCTTACAGCAACCTACAAAGCCTGACACCTAGTAACTATGATGATTGTCCTCCAACATCAATTTGTTCTGTTTCATATAAATGAAATATTATTCATCAAGTTCCACACACTGCCAATCAAATGGTTAACTTCTTGTCACCCTTCAGTGCCTCTTTTTCTTTGCACAAAAACCCAGTACTTGCCAAAACAGCTGCAATAACACAATATGCCATTGGTGGCATGAATGAGAAAGCAATAATGTGTGCTACCAGCCCAGGCGTGAAGCAATCTGCCCCTCAGATGGCTGCAATCCACCCCTGTTGCTGTAAGTACTCTCTCCAAATAAAGTAAAACATTGGAGTGGGGCAGGCCTAGATAGGCTCCTGCCTCAGCCCTCCTGGCTGATAGACACTGATAGCCTAGTATTTCCTTCATCCTTTTGGTCTCTTCATCATCCTCAAAGGATGAGTCTGCAGGTAGCTGCATAAGCCCCACCAAAATGACTGCTACTGCTAGTAAGAAGGAGGTAAATCAGGCCACACAAATGTCACACTCAAAATGGCCACTCTTGGAGCTGTGCATATTGTAGATGCCTTCATAACATGGCTGCACTGCCAGGAGGCTAAGAAGGTCACTGGGTGCCACTCTCAAAATGGCTGCACCCAACTGAATAAACTGCCAAGCCCTCCTGCAAAATGGCCCCTGCTGCCTGAAGGCCTTAGGCCGAGTTATTGCTGCTGGAAATACTCCCTCCCAAGTAAGTATAAATGGCAGGGGAGGGAAAAGCATAGGTGGGGGGGAAGCTACCAGCTTCCACCCTTCTAGGCCAGTAGCAATAATGTATGAATTAATGCTGCTACTGGAAGTACTCTCTCCCAACAAAGTAAAACACTGGGGGGGGGGCGGGGGAGAGGAGCCTTGGTAGGCCAGAGGCCTGCAGGGGCTGTGTTTAAACCTGCTTCAATCCCTCCTGACTGGTAGACAACAGGTCCCAAATGTAAATAAGAAAAAAGTCTCTGCCAAACCAGTGAGCCTGGCGCTGGGCCCTGGCTCTTCTCTTGAAGTCTGAAGGTAGCAAGCAGGGGAATATCACAGCTTCTCCAAGGCAGCTACTGCTGCCTAGCCCTCAGGGCCTTCAGTAAAACCAGCCTCAGAGGAGCTTGGCTGAGAGAGTTTGAGATGAGCTCTGCGCAGGCTGAGCACGAGGCGCAACTGAAGGCAACAGGGCGGAGAAGCCAGCTAAGGCTACAGACTCCGCCCCCAATGCTAAGCCCTGGATGCGCCTTCTGCTTTCTTCCTTACGAGGAGGCAAAGAGCGGCCACCAGCCTGAGTGGCTGTTGCCACTGGCCGGGATGGCCAAAATAATTTAAAATCATACATTCTAAAGAAATTTGAAAATCACAGTTTCCTTTTGTCTGAAGCCAATGTTTTCCTGCCATTTGTCACTCAATGAAGATCATAATACATTGAGAAGATCTTTTAATTCATCTAGCTCACAGTATCAGGATTCAGACCTTTTTCTGGGAAGCTATGTTTAGTTCATTTGGCTTCTGGTTGTGTGGAGTTGAATTCTTGTTAATCGTAAGATTTGGAAAACTGAAAGGATTCACCTGTTTCTTCAGACTTTGAAGTAGTTCCCCTTCCCACAACAATGGGGGGGGGGGAAGCTGAGAAAATAAAGGAGAACTATATTTGTGTTCATTACAGATCATATAACTAAATATTTTAAAATACCAACATTGCAACTTTGGTTGCTGGCTAAGATCTAACCTATGAAAAGTTATGCCATAATAATTAGTTAGAAGATTTGGAAGCTGCACGTTACCACATTAAGGTTGCCAGCTTTTAAACTATTCCTCCTGTCTTTAATATCTATTTGCTGATCTGCAGCAGTTGCCATGTGATGTTATTTAACTCTATGTCATGAAAAGCTTCAACTGTCCATTTCCACACAATAAACCTCTATTAAAGATATACTTTTTCCTGACAATTTGGCAGCCTTATATAGCATTTTTTCTTGTTGGAAAAGAAATTAATTAGGAGTTCATTAAGAAATTTTACTAGCTTTGAGCAGTAATACTGTTCAGAATTAAGGTATTTTGTGGCTGCTTTTAAGATCTGAACCATCTAGCAGCTTGGATATAGCGAAGTTACCTTCGATCAGTTTGCAAACGGGCGGAAGTCTTTCAGTGTTTGTGGAGAAGCAAAGATGTTTTGCAAAAGGATTCAACTTGATTGATCTAGTAACTTCAGCTCTTAGAAAGATTTCCTTGATTGAAAATAAAAATTTTAAGGAAAGTTCAGTGTATGTAAATTGACCAGAACAAAGACAAAGTAAGGAGATGAGATTTCAAAGGAGGAAGGATAAAGATCAAGATTGTAATTGGATATTTCCCATTAAAAATTGGGAAGGTGGTAGGGCTGGAGTTCAGTTGCTAGGTTCCAGCGATGAGACAGCCCTACCTGTGTTTCTGGTTGTTTAGCTATTTAGGGAGATGAAAGAGCATTGTATGCAAGAGGCTGGCTTTCTGTCTTGAAAGGTGTATTAATTTTGCTTTGCTGGACTCTTTTCTATATACTGTTCTATATTGCTAGTTATATGTGAAACAATTGAGCTAAAACTGTTCACATGGACAGAACAGGACAGACCAGAATTGAACAAAACTTTTGCAAAGTGTTTTAGAACACTGGCCTCATCCACAGCAAACCTAGTTCCTTTCTATAGTTCTATTACATAGAACAACTCTAGCAGCAAATATATGCTCTATTATTGCTGCTGACACACATCATCACAGGCTCTAGCACTGGAATCAAGACACTACTGATGTAAGTAGCAGCGTGCATCCCAAAATTCCTGAAACAAAAACATACATGATAAGCATTTTCAGGTTCTGACCATGATTTCCAGAATGATACATATTTTATTCCACATTTGGTGCAGTTTGATCTCAGAATGCCTTTGGAGCACAGTCTTGTCCTAGATGTAGGGATGAATTTTAGTTGACAAGGCCTGATGAAGTGAAAAAGCTGCTCAGAAGTATATGGCCCATCACATCAAGACATAATCTTTGCCCTTTATGGTTGTTAATATCAAGCTGGGCTAAATTGATTAGATGGAACCAGGAGATAATAAATGCCTTTCAGTGGGATGGTGTGGTTCCAGCCATCTTAAAATTCAGTCATGTAACTCCTTCTGAAAAAAGCATCCCTGGACACCACTGACCCAAATAACTACCATCCACTGGCCAACATTCCATTTTGGGGAAAGGTACTTGAGGAGGTGGTGGCCACAGATCTTAAGGCAATCTTGGATTATGGATTATAATCCATATTATAATTATATAGACCCATTTCAATCTGGACTCAGATCTGGGTTTGGAATGAAAACTGCCTTGGTCACCCTGATGGATGATCATCCCTATTGATTCTCCTTTACCTCTCTGTGGCATGTGATACCATTGAGTATGAAATTCTTCTGGAGGAAGGTGAGGCTGCTGGGGCTGCTGTTCGGCCCCATGACATTTATGTCATCCACCAATATGTGGATAATAACCAGCTATACTTCTCCTTAACAGTTGGGTCTGTGGAAGTCCTGATCAGGTGCATGAAGATGGTAATAGGATGGATGGGGGGCAATAAACAGATCAGTCCAGACAAGACTGAGGCACTGCTAGGCAACGACAAAGCTGAGGAGTCAGCCTGTCCTGAACGGGGTTGCACTCCTTCTGAAGAAACATGTTAATAGCTTGAGGGTACTGCTGAATACTGGCCTACAGCTGGAGGCCCAGATCTCCTCTGTGGTACTTAGTACCGTGCTGCTATGGCCATTCCTTGTAAAGCATGATGTGGCTACAGTGATCCATGCTCCGATTACATCCATGTTAGATCACTATAATGTGTTTCATATGGGGCTTCCTTTGAAAATGGTCTGGAAGCTTCAGCTTGTCCAAAATACAGCAGCTAGTCTATTGTCAGGGGTGGGATACAAGGATTGGATCTCTCCAGTGGAAGATCTTTACTGGCTGCCCCCTTGTTTCTGGACACAATTCAAAGTGCTGGTTCTTATTTTTAAAGCCCAACATTGCTTGGGTCCAGGGTACAATGCAAAATCCCTTTCTGCACAGGCTTCTCTGGCAGCCTTGAGCCTCTTGCTTCATAGGTTATAACTGAGCTTGCTGAGCTAAGCTAGGCTTTGCAGAAGATTGATTTATTGTAGAGATCTAGTCACTTAGCAACTGCTCTGGAGCTTGTAAATTACTTTCATGCACTTGATTAGAACTGCAATTGATCTGGGCCGTTTCCAGACGGCTTACCTGCCCCCGGAATGTCACGCCACGTTGCGGGGAAAACACGAAATATTGCATTTTCTCGCGCAAGTTTTGCACGACATCGCGTGACGTCATGCAAAACTCGCACGAGAAAATGCGATATTTCACGTTTTCCCCGCAACGTGGCGCGACGTTCCGGGGGCAGGTAAGCCGTCTGGAAACGGCCCAGGTCTTTGCAAACTGTCTGCTTTTCTTCTATGGTCATCCTCCTCTGTCCCCTCCCCTCTCTGTGCTTTTTCCACTTCCAATCTATCTCCCTTCCAATCAGATCATTACAAGGGAGGAGCAAAGAGAACTGTCAGCCAATCCCAAGATGCTATTCTCCTTCTCCCCTTCCCCCCCTACTTAGGATTCCCAGGTCAGGGGATCCCCTGCTCCCAGCTCCTGTCCCTTGCCACCTCTTTCCTGAATGGTGGGGGAAAGGTGTGCAGAATGTGAACGGGAATGGGTGCTACGAAGTGTGCTCCTGTGCACTCTGGAGTACTCGTCGCACCAGGAATTACATCATTCCTGGTGCAACAACAAAAGGAAGGCCTGCATGAGAGCGTTTTTGCTTAAAATCTGCTTGAAATTTAGGAGTTATTTAAATTAGAGGGAGAACCATATTCTTTGCAAATTTGGTGCCATTATCTTTAAACTCCAATTAGTGTAAAATGGTGGCTCCAATTGGTGCAAAATGCTGCAGCTCGACTGCTAGCAGGAGTGAGCAGGAGCATGAACATCACTCCCATCCTAAAGTCTCTCCATTGGCTACCTATCAGTTACCATGCTTAATTCAAGGTATTGGTTATTACATACAAAGCTCTTCTTGGCCCAACTTACCTATGGGACTGCCTCCCTCCCTGTGTCCCTCCATGGCAGCTCTGCTCATCCGAACAGGGTCTCTTGCAGGTGCCAGCCTGCACATGGGTGAAATCAACAGCAGCTTGTACATGAGCTTTCTCTGTGGTGGCCCCTATCCTGTGGAACGGCCTGCCTGAGTAGGTCAGGAGAGACCCCAGGCTTTCCATAAACAATGCAAAACCAAATTATTCAAAAAGGCTTTTTACTCAGATAGGAGGACAGTATTGTAGGGAGAGGGTTAGATGTTTCAGTAATGAGTTAGGGACCATAGACTTCATCATTATGTTGCCTTACATATTATCTGTTGCTTTAAATATGTACTTCTATATACTACCTGTGCTTCATGTTGTCTAATGTCAGTCCAAGAATTGATTATGTTCTGTTTCAGCAATTCATCAGTCTCATATTGGATCCTTAATGCTATGCCTTTGTAAAATCCTATGACATTGTTTATGGAAATGTCCTTGATACTGATTGTACTAATCTCACACTATGTAAATCCACATTGAGTCACAGTGGGAAAGGCGGACTATAAATAAATAAATAGATTCCCAGCGCCTTGAATAGGTTTCCCATTTTAAAAAAATAGTTCCAAAGGGGGAGGGAACCCCTGATTTTACTCCTGAACTAATAATATCCTACTCAGAAATAAGCAATAATGGTAAACATTTCCCCTGAAGTCTGAATCAGAAATTGTAACAAAAAGCCAGTTCGGTGTAGTGGTTAAGAGCGCGGGACTCTAATCTAGAGAGCAGGGTTTGATTCCCCACTCCTCCACTTGCAGACAGCTGGGTGACCTTGGGCTAGTCACGGCTCTCTAGAGCTCTCTCAGGCCACCCACCTCACAGGGTGTTTTGTTGTGGGGATAATAATAACATACTTTGTAAACTGCTCTGAGTGGACATTGCTATCCTGAAGGGTGGTATATAAATCAAATGTTGTTGTTGCTGCTGCTGTTGTTGTTGTTATAAATTTTGCCCTCCCATTTGGAACAAAGACGGACACAAGACTTGGGTGAAACAGGGTCATAACTGACCGATTTATTTATAACTCAAAACCTATTAACTACTAACAGCAAGGGAGAAACTAGCAGTACAGTCCGAGCGAGGGGTCAACCAGACCTGCTCCTTGACTTGCATGGGCGAGCACCCCCTGCCCCAGGTGCGAGCCATCCATTGTATGGCTGTAACCTGGCCGGCCAGGCGAGTGGTTCCCCCTTTTAAAGCACCATACACCCCAGCAGTAAAGCCCGAGGGAAGGCCTTTTCCAGGGGGTCCCAGGGCAGCCTTCCCTCTCAGCTGGCAGCCGTAAAGCCCACCAGCCGATCCGAGACAGGCCCCCATTCCCCACCAATGGGGCTGTGCCACCGGGTGCCCACCAGCCCGCTCTGCCTACCCCAACTAACCTGCCAACGGGCACAACAGCTTAAACCTAACCCCAGCAGTACAAGGTAGGCTAAAAACACCTCTCACCAACAGACCAAACATGTGAGAAGTGAAAAAAATTCCTACCTGGCCCTGAAAACCAGCGACCGGCTAATCCTGTAATGCTGAACGAAGGGGAGCGGAGGGAGGGACGAGCTTGCAAAGGCAACTGTGCCACGGGAAAGGCAGGGCCGGCCTAAGAATGGCTGGCCATGCCTCCCCACAGAACCCGGATGCCCAGGAAAAGTCCGCCCTTTCTCCAGGCGAGAGGGCAAAACGCGGCACACGGGTAAACGTGCAGGCACGCCCCGGGGGTGCCGATTTCTCTGTGCATACCCCTATAGTGATGACCAGATTCAGCTCAGGGGCTGAATCCTCTTTCCTGCTCCTGAAATAGCTCCAACGAGCTGCTGTTTACCTCACTGGGGAAACTAGCTACAGTACATGAGAACTGTTCAATGCATACTGTTTTCCTAACAGGAGGAGTTGTATGGGGCCATTTCAAGACAGGATAACAGCATGGGCATCTTTCTGCACATGCTGTTATCCTTGGCCATTTCCACACACGTTGAATAATGCACTTTCAATGCACTTTTGCAATCCTTTTGAAGTGGATTTTTTGTTCCACATATGGGAAATCAGTTTCCAATGTTCACTAAAGTGTATTGAAAGTGGATTATCCAACGTGTGTGGAAGCAGCCCTTGTCTAAATTGGCCTTGCCCCATCCCCATATCTGCTGGATTGCCTTTCTCCCAGAGCTTGGACATGGCAGCTTCGCTCATCTGAACATGGCCTCTGTAGATTCCACCCTACAAATAGGCAAGATCAGCAGCTGCCCATACACATGCATTCTCTGTGGTGTCTCCTACCTTATGGAATTGCCTGCCTGAAAGTCAAGAAAACTCTTATTCTCTTGGCTTTCCACAAACTATGCAAAACTGAATTATTCAGAAAGACTTTTAATTCTGGAAATAGGTCTGTCCTGTAAGAAATAGATCAGAGAGATGTCTTGGTAAAGTGATAGGCTTGTAGATTATACTATTAGGTACTATCTGTTGGTGTAGATATGCTCCTACTGAGAGTTTCTGCATCATTTAATATCTTCATGTCAAATTACTTAAGTTTTGTTTCTGCTGTGTTTCATACCTGTATTTGGTTCTATGCTTATTTTCAAATTTCTGCAATCCATACCCATTGTATTGTTTGTTGGTTTTACCAGCTGTTGATTGTATTGAGTTCAGAGGAAAAGGTAGAGTATAAATAACATAAGAATTATTTTTAAGGTGGGGGGGGGGACTTGTGTGCCTGGAAACTGATTTCTGAGCACACACCTCCCAGACCTCATCTGTCCACTGGACTGGGGGAAATAAAACATAGTAAGCCCCTAACAATTGCATTTATCTTGAATACTTGGCTGCTTCCACATAGTAATGATACTTTGGGTAGCTCTTGTTGCTGCTGAAGAGGCATTTGCAATGGCAATGTAGTGTCCATATGTCAGTTTTCTGTAATCTATATTCCTCAGCCTATCGTGGCCACTATTTCTTCTTCCTACTTAATCAGGCTTTTTCAGATTTTTTTTAAAAAAAATAGCAATTGTTGAGATTGCTATAGCATTATTACATAGTAAGAATCTATTGCTCCAATCTACTAGCTCTGTATTTCCAGCTTTAGCCTTTTTGGAGGCAGAAATATTAGGGGAAAGTTATTTTTAATAAAAGCTGGCCATTCAAATGAACTAATAGTCTGTGGCAATAGATTTTTTTAAAAAAATCACACTATAGCAATCTAGCAGTTGATTAAAAAAAATAACAAAACCAACATAGTGTCCCATGGTACTGGAGGGTGGAATTGGTAGCTGCAAGGGGAAACAAGGAAAATGACAGCAATGTGGGCAGGACCTTTAAATTTATTTGTACTTGTGTCCACATATGAAGCTGCCTTATAGTGAATCAGACCATTGGTCTTCAGGGTCTCAAGCAGAGGCCTTTCACATCACCTACTACCTGATCCTTTTAACTGAGAGATGCTGGGCATTGAAGCTGGGACGTTCTGCATGCCCAGTTGATGCTAACCACTGAGTACAGCCCCTCCCCACTTCATTTATACCCTACTTTTCTCCCCACCGTGACTTACAATATTACCCCTTCCTCCATGTTATCCTCAGAACAACCCTGTGAAGCTGAGTATGTGTGACTGGCCCAAAGTCACCCAATGTGCTTCCATGGCAGAGGGATTTGAATATGGGTCTTCCAGACCCTAGCCCAACCACTACCACATCCTGGCTCTTATGAGCACCTTCCTGTCCTCACAGTGTGCAAAGGCATTTTAACTGTGAAAAGGTTGTATCATTTCAGGTCTGGGGAAGACCACAGGAGAAAATGGGAAAATCCAAAGGTAGATGGTTAAGGGATGGTATGTGGGCTGTCCCAAACATACTGCTCAGTTTGAATGCCAAATCAGAGCAAAACCTGCACATGAAAACAACCTTAGAGTGGCGTGTGATTTTTTCCCTGAATACCACAATGGATCCACTTAATCAATACCTCCATTATTTCCTTTCATTTTTTTTTTAGTTTAAGTCATTTTTTAAAGAAAAATAATCTTACCATAGTGCTAACAGCAAAATCAGAGGATAATTTACAAAAAGCAACTGAAAGATTGATCAATTTTCCTGCCTGCTACAGTATCACAATTGAAAAGCTGAAACTCCTCTCAGAGTACCTGGTTAAGAAATAAACATGTTGAAAGGACTTGTCACGGCCTGCCTATTCTGTCTGCTTTGGGGCAGAGCACCAGCCAAGTATGAGCAAAGATAACAAAACAAATTCAGGCACAGACTGTTTCTGTTCCTTCATCCCATTTGTTTAAAAGTGGTTGCTAACGATGATCATAATGGCACAAAGGTTACCAGTCTACTTGTAGAACAGGGGGGGTTGCTAGGAATGCATTTCATGCTGGACTAATGAGCGTGTTAATGTATCTACTCCATAGGTGATCACTGATCAGAGAAAGCTAAGGACAGTAAACACTTTCCCTTGAAGCTCTGTTAAGATTTAGCACAGTGATTTATAAACCACAGTTGCATCCTGCCTTTAAGGAAAAGAAAAAGAAAACCATTAATTAAGTAAAATGGCTTGTGATGCTGCATGTTCCTTTTTTTTTTTTTGCAGCTTTTTATAGCTTTGGACAGGATAATAAATTGTATTGGCTTTAATAATTTATGAAGGTCCTGTTGCTATAATGTGAGAATATTAACTTTAGTGGGTCTTTTAATTTGCCAATGGTGTCAATAACACTGACTATGATGGGGGGTTTTCTAGATTCAAAATAGCATTCCAAGCAGCTGCACAATATAGTTCCCCTACAGGGGTGCCTGATCCTTCATTAAGCCAAAACTCTTTGAGAAAGGGTGAGAGTTTTGTCTGTGTGATCTTTGACCTTAAAGAATATCAGCAAAGAGAAGACCTTGTCAAATGTGAACATTCCTCTGAGAAGCAGTTCACACTTGTTCTTTCCATGTGGTCTTCCTGAGTGCATGTGAATACTCCCTGCTTGATACAGCACCTGTAGGTGTTTTAAAGAATTAGTTGTTAAGTCAGCAGTGTGAAGTAGTGAACATGTGGAAAAAAATCACTTAAGGCACATTTTGATCATAACATCTAAAACAGAGGTTTTAGAGCACTTAATGCTACTGAAGGTCAGGTCCATAACTCATTGCTTGTGTCACAGTGCAAGAAGATGGGGGTTGGAAGCATAAATTACAATTTTAACAAAGGGTAATTAAAGAAATCCTGGCTTTGGGCAGAATTAACCCTCAGAGCTGGATTTAGAGTCTTAGGTCTATTTCATATATTAACTCTGAGGTATGGCTTCACTCTTCACATTGTGTTTAATATTGCCTCATATGGCCCACCTGAGTCACATGTCAATTTGCTTTGCCTGCTGTCATTGGCATAGACAGTAATCACATGACCTGAGCAACATACATGATGCAGTTATACTAGTGAAGCACAACCACAGAGCAATGATTTTGCAATAGCAGCCACTTCTCAAAAGGCCCTAAAAGGAAAGAAGTATTAAATAGTCAAAGTCAAGCCATTTCAGCAACCATTCATGCCAATGATGATGAAGGAAACACCCTCATAAATACAATGTATCTGCTGTGAATGCTATTTAACCTGTGATAATAACACTTATAGGGAGGTGGCTTTGCAACTCTAATAATCTGCAAGTTTACCAGGTCTCCTGCTGTGGTGGGATAGCTCCTGCCAGCAATCTATTCTGCCCACCATTGCTTGACACATGGCAGTAGGAGAAAAATAAACCAAAAAATCCATGTCAGGCTGACAGTATGATGTCACTTCCAGGGGGAACCCAGAATTTGCATCACACCTCCCTAGAAATCACTGGAAACACTAAGGGTTTTCTGTGACAAAACCATAGTGTTTCTGGCAAATTCCAGAGAAGTGTGACATCACTTCAGGAAGTGATGTCATGCCATCACTAATGGTGCCCTCCCCAGGTCTCCACCCCAGACTACTGCCAGTTGCAGGAACCCTATTGTTCTTTGTATATCCTTCCTGATTTAATCCTTTAAAAGTGAATACACCTCCAAGCACAGAACTCCACCACTGTTTATGTCCATTGCCACCAGTCACATTTAGTGTACATCACTTCTCTTAAAGTTAAACTTTTACTTTATGTTACACTATCTCACAAATTCAGTGCACGAAAACAGGAATCTGCTCCTCCGTAAAGAGTCTAAGGGTAAGTGCTTGTTTTCCCATTCAGTTGTAAGCCAAATGTGTCCAGTGAGTAGTAAACATTTGGCACATATTTGTGCATTATAGTACTGCCAAATGTTCTTTAGAATTGCTACTGCAGAACTTTAAAAGAACACTATTAACAGCTTCCAAACTACAAAACTGTGCACTACCAAAAGGAACAAGCCACATACAACATTTTGAAAGACACAATATGAAGGGGAGGAAGGAGTTAGTTTATAACCTAAACCACTGAAAAGAGAGTGTCCCCTTCAAAGGATAGATGGAAACAGTCTGAGGAAAGAAGGTGAATAAAGAGCCAGCACTTCAAAACTTTCAGCTGGAAATGAATAGAGCTTGACATATGGCTTGCTTTGAACTTCCTTTTATACCTTGGTAAATTTAACACAGTTCATTCATTTTTGTGCCAGTCAGGATCATGTCCAGAACAGGATCCTAGACAGAGGAAGGGAGTCTGATGATGGTTGTTGGGGGTTTTCCGGGCTGTATTGCCGTGGTCTTGGCATTGTAGTTCCTGACGTTTCGCCAGCAGCTGTGGCTGGCATCTTCAGAGGTGTAGCACCAAAAGACAGAGATCTCTCAGTGTCACAGTGTGGAAAAGATGTAGGTCATTTGTATCTACTCAGGAGGGGTGGGGTTGAGCTGAGTCATTCTGTAAGAGTTTCCCAGGGTGTGGAATGCTAATGGCGGAAGGCTTCACTGTAACCTGAGGAGGTTCTTTTGCATATGGATTGGTGCTTGATGTGCTAATCTTCTCTGCAGGGCTATTGTCGGGTGTGGAGTGTTTTGTTGGCCTGGTGTTTTTCAGAACTGGAGCCCATGCTCTGTTCATTCTTAAGGTTTCTTCTTTCCTGTTGAAGTTTTGCTTATGCTTGTGAATTTCAATGGCTTCCCTGTGCAGTCTGACAAAGTAGTTGGAAGTGTTGTCCAGTATTTTGGTGTCCTGGAATAAGATACTGTGCCCTGTTTGAGTTAGGCTATGTTCAGCCACTGCTGATTTTTCAGGCTGTCCAAGTCTGCAGTGTCTTTCATGTTCTTTTATTCTTGTCTGGATGCTACGCTTTGTGGTCCCGATGTAAACTTGTCCACAGCTGCAGGGTATACGGTATACTCCTGCAGAGGTGAGGGGGTCTCTGCTGTCTTTTGCTGATCGTAGCATCTGTTGTATTTTTCGGGTGGGTCTGAATACTGCTTGAAGGTTATGCTTTTCCATAAGCTTTCCCATCTGATCAGTAATTCCTTTGATATATGGCAAAAACACTTTTCCTGTAGGTGACTGTTTTTCCTTGGTTGTTTGATTCATCCTGGGTTTGATTGCTCTTCGGATTTCATTTCTGGAGTAGCCATTTGCCTGAAGTGCGTGGTTTAGATGATTAATTTCCTCATTGAGAAAGCGCGGCTCACATATCCGTCTTGCACGATCCACTAATGTTTTCATTATGCCTCTTTTCTGTCGGGGGTGGTGATTGGAGTTTTTGTGTAAGTACCGATCAGTGTGAGTTGGTTTCCTGTAGACCTTGTGACCTAACTGAAAGTTTGCTTTGCGGATGACCAAGGTATCCAGGAATGAGAGTTTTCCCTCACTTTCTTTCTCCATTGTGAATTGTATGTTCAGGTGGATGTTGTTGAGATGATTCAAAAACTCCCTCAATTCTTCCTCCCCATGGCTCCAAATGATGAATGTATCATCCACAAACCGGAACCATACACTGGGTTTGTGGGGTGCTGATTAGCATTCCACACCCTGGGAAACTCTTACAGAATGACTCAGCTCAACCCCACCCCTCCTGAGTAGATACAAATGACCTACATCTTTTCCACACTGTGACACTGAGAGATCTCTGTCTTTTGGTGCTACACCTCTGAAGATGCCAGCCACAGCTGCTGGCGAAACGTCAGGAACTACAATGCCAAGACCACGGCAATACAGCCCGGAAAACCCCCAACAACCATCGTTCTCCGGCCGTGAAAGCCTTCGACAATACATCGGAGTCTGATGAGTGTGGCAGCCACATAGAAAGATGCGGCAATTCCCACCTATGCCATACACCCATTTGTGCTTGAAGATGCATACCTAGGTGAGTCCTTGCTGTACCCTAAGTTAGAGAGGGCACATTGGTTGGCATAGTTTGACTATTCTAGTGCATTTGGCCCTGGCCATTCTTCATGCACTCTGCCAGCAAATTACATGCTTTCAGGCTCTATATAACTGTTGTTTAGCATGCCTCTTCTGGTGGAGGAGGAGATTTGTCACATGCAACAATGCTGCCCAGAGAGGCTTCCTGCCGCTTCCTCCATTCTTTGCCAACACTTCCAAGGCAGGTAGAAGAAGAATGGAGGGGCACACCAGTGTTGTGCTGGTGCATATTGTCACTTACAGCAAACAACCAGAAATGATATCATAACCTCAAGGTGGTGCTCTAGGTTTTGCCCAAAACTCTATGGTTTAACTATAGAATTTTGGGCAGATGCTAGAGCATTGTTCCCAGTGTCATGACACTACTTCTGATTTTTTTGCCAGAAATAACATGAAATTCCAGTGTGACACCAACCTGTCCCCTGTCCCCACCCACCCTACTCCCAGAGGAGCCAGCTGCAGCTGAAAACCCTAATGTTGCCCGATTAAAAATACCTAAGACAGAAGTCTTTTGCTTTCCCACTTTCTCCTCAGTGCCTTGCTTCCTCTCTCCTCCTTTTTCAGCAGATTATGCATAACTTACTGAGGATACATGGATATAGTAACATAATTTCAGTATTAATTTGTAAAAATATATAAAGGCCAAGCCTGAAATTCCTAGAGAAAAAAACACACATGAATAGGACTCACATGATGATTAGGTCCAGGAGGGCTGCAACAGTTAAATAAAATGAAGCAAACCAAAAAAAATGCAGGTCTGGTACTGCCTTAGTTTTCACATAAGTAATGTTTCCATTGAGCTGACTATTTACACACATTGCATATCCATCGCATTCTGGCTAGTCGCATAATGATAATAAGGTGTCCCGAGTGTTCAAAGCAGTTAACACACTTTATCTCAGGAACCCTCACAACAGACCTATAATGTGAGTCGGCATTATTATTCCCATTGTGCAGGTGGAGAGCTGAGGCTGAGAGAACAGTAACTTAGGGCCAAGCTACAAGTGACGAATGACACTTGAACGGCAAGTGGATTGATTGGAGCGCAAGTGAACAGGGAGAAATGCACTTGCTGTTCAAGTGTCATTCGTCACTTGTAGCTTGGCCCTTAGATAGAATCATGTAGTAAATTCCCAAATGAAGTGATATTTGAACCAATCAGGCCCTCAGTTACTATTGAAGCTCTCCCATTTACTGTCCCGGATCTAAGACAAAGATTCTCCATCTTTATGCAATCTGTATGCCCTTAAAGCCATCTTTATGCCCTTGAAGCCAACAGGTCTGTTCTTGCTAGATGGAGACTGTTCTGTTTGCTAAGGAGCGACACACATTATATAGCAAAGCCAAATGCTTTAATCAAACCTGATACCAGCCTTAGCTCTTGCATTCCACTACGCATTGTATGATCAGAAAACATAGTCATTATTTAGCTGATTTCTGACTCTTATGTAGATTTTATTGCAGATTGGAGACATCAGATGTGATTTATACATAGCTTTCCCAAAACAACCAACATCTCAGAAATGACCCCCACTAGTTTCAGTTCAATCTCCTTTCAGTCAAACATCTGTTCTGTATTTGTGCTGATTTGTTGATTTGTTTGTTTGTTTTGCACAAAGGGGAATTGGGCCATGGGCTTGTATGTGCTGTCATTTAAACCCTGCACAAGACATTTATTTTGCACTAAAATTCTTTCCCCCTTTCCCACTTTTTCTCTCTTGTATTTTTCTCATTTTCTGACATTCAAGAGTTCTATACTATACAGCGAATATGTTTCTTCTAGACTGGAAAAGGTTTCCCTATGTTATGTTTGCCACAGATATTATTCAAGGTTTCAGTTTTGTAACATAAATACATTGGACGAGGTGCAACCTGTCAAGGCAGCATCCCATCAAGTAATGCAACTTCCATTCTGAATAACAAGCTGATCCAACTTAGTTGACCAGCCAAAGACTGGATATCACTGGTACGATATCCAGAATGCACTATTGCATAAGGGAACCAAGAACAGGAATGTCTCCATCTCTTTTTTGACTAGAAACTGATTTTTGAGACTTGATTCTTCTCCCCAAAGAATTCTTTTTGACACTTAATAAGGTTACATCATGTTACATTTTTAAATACTTTGGGCAATAGCTACATACATGTATCTGTATTTTAATCTCATTTTGTATGGAGTCTCTGTATTTAAAATTTTATATTTTATATTGGCATATAAAGGCTTGCTTGACTGGCTACATACATGCATAAAAACGGAACAAGGGCAAGACTGCTGAGAAGTGTTAGTTGTCCCCAAACAAAGAATCTTTTGGGACTCCCCCCCTCCTGACCCTGTTCCAATGCAAACACTGAATGAAAACAAATCATATTATTTGTCCAGCTCCATGGGCCACCAGGGGGACCAGGGCCCCTGGAATTTCATAACCTTAGATCTCTGAGTATGCTACCTGCCTGTTTTGACATATTTACATTAGCCAGGACATATAGGGTATAGTCTGTGTGTCTCCTTACATAATATCCATGGCCAAACTAGTGGTGACACTCCAAGATCCATCAACAGCTTTACCCAGAATTTTTAAAAGGTAAATAGCAGCCATATGGGTACTTTAAATGGTGGGAAAGAAGGGGTTTAACACTTCCCTGCACAGTTTTTCTAATTAAAATCAATCTTCCCATGACTGTTGCTACCCATGGAAGATAGGAAAGTATTTTCTATTTGCCCCTGCCCCCTATATCTAAGAACATGGAAGGGGCAGTTTCAGTCTACAAAAAATGTGCTGTTGAGTCAGAAGAACTACCCCATGGGGTCATCAAAGACAAGAGATGAGCACAGATGGTTTGCCTTCCTTTGCATAGCCTTCCTCTGCATAGCAGTCCCTATCTTCATTGATGGTCACCCATCCAAATACCAATGCTGCTTACTAGTTCCCAAGCTTTAACAAGTTCAGGCTAGTCTGGGCTATTAAAAGCAGTTACTACAAAACCAGTCTACAAAACCACATGGAACCTTGGGGTAAAACCCCTCTCTTCCCACACCCATCATCCAGTGCAGGTCAGGAAGTATCCATCTGCCACTTTCTTAAACATTGCATAGTTCCACTGTCGTCATGTTTATTTTGGCTCTTAGCCATCTGAAACTGTGATACAACATGAATCAGTGCCCTTTTGCTGCATCCATTTTCACAGTGCTAAAGGAGTGTCCAAGACACACAGACTAGTTGACAGGCAGTCCATTTGACTGCAGAATTCTACTAGTCCATGTAGAGTCAAGCTTACCTAATGAGCCAGTTTCGCATATGTCAAATTCTTTCCTGTCTTATGATGGTGAGGCCACCAGTACTTTCAACAAAAATCTCAAGATCCATTGTTTGTTCCTTAGGCTTTTTTTTTTTTACAAATATAAGCTCTAGCAGGAGCTTGTCATGTGCAATGTTTTAAGAAGCTTTGAGAAATTCCAAAAATAAATAATATCATATGACCATAGCCTTTGCAAAACAAACAGTTTTCTTTAATTTTCTTAGGTAGATTATGGTTTCAAAATGTCTACCCTGTAGCTGGTATTGAAAGGACATTAACATATACCATGCACCCATGTATTAGTCTACAAGATTAATGAGCTCTGTGTATTTGCCTGCACAACTGTGCACATTTGGAGAACTTTTCCCATATTAATGCTGACTTTCAACTCTTAGTGCAGGTATGGTTCTGAAACATTTCTACTTTCCCAGGGGTGTCTAAAAAAATGTAACTCCCAAACTGGGAAAGGAGCCAAGAATGAGAGGTAAAAAACTGGTCATTGACCTACAGACGCCTACAACTCAAGGATGAATTCCAAATGTTCTAAGTATATAGCTGTGAAGAGTCTAAAGGATATGGGGAATTAGAGGCGAAAAAGCCCTAACTGAGCCTTGAAGAAGAAGAAGATATAATTTCATCACCAGTGTGGGTGGACCAATTGATATCAGATTAAATCTGGCTTTGTAAACTAATGAGTTTCTACAGTACAGCACATAAACTAGACGTAATATTACCATGCTTGCCCTCTGGATTTAACTACATTAATCATCTCCTGAAAATGAATCTCTGCAGAATGATCTAGGATTCCTTTCTCCAGATTAATATAAAGAAATTAGTGTTGCTATCTCAAATTTATTTATGTTTAAATTTAGGCTAAATTCTCTCTATAGAACAACTGAATGTACTCCTTAATTTTCACTAAACTGGCCCTGTTTGTCTTCATACCAAATTTGGTCCAGATGTACTTGTACCTTTGAACCTTCCTGACATATTGCCCCCCCAGTCGGAATAAGAGGCAGACACAAGGCTTGGGTAATAAAGGGCCACTTTTATTTAGGCAACAACATGAACTGCAACAACTAAAAAACCCTGGCAAGGGCCTAACCAGCGGTACAGGTCAAGCCCTGGGTTCACTCCCCTGGACCCCGCCTTGACCTGTCTGGGCGAGACCTGCTGCCCCGGATGTGAGCCATCCACATGCATGGCTGGGATCTGGCCGGCCTGGCGGATGGTTTCCCCCTTAAAGCTCCAAGCACCTCTGCCGCAGAGCATGAGGGAAGGGCTTGTCCAGGAGATCCCACCAGGCAGCCTGTCCTCTCAACTGGCCGCCGCAAAGCATGCCAGCCGATCCTGACAGGCCCCCAATATCCCCACCAATGGGGATGTGCCAAGGGTACTCACTGTCCCGCTAACATCCCCCAACTAAATCCTGCCAACGCTAAGGCCTTCGTGCCCCACAGGTGACTTACTGTAAGCCATAGCCCTTGCCTCAGGTCATCTAACTATATATATATATATATATATATGTTGTTGCCTGCCACCAAAAGGTGGTCCCCATCGCCTTGGCAGAGGTTGGCCAAGCGGGCCTTAATCCTGAGATGGGGGAGATAAATGACCAACCCATTCCCCCAAGCTAACTGAACTATCTCCAACCAAATAGTTAAGATGCCAGGCCACAGTTTGCTAATCCACTGCAAGTCAGCCTGCACCTGCAAAACAAGGGGCCATACCCTTTACAAGCCCAGGTCATTACCTCACAGGTGAATGACCAATATGTCAGGTGGAAGACCACCCCTCAAACAGCAAAGGCAGCAGCCCTGGCCACCTTAGGCCTCATCAGCCCTGCCACTCAACCGTGGCCCACTCGCTTAGCCCAAGTTGGGACCCGATGGCCATCCTCTTGGCTTGGTGGGCCACCCAAAACCATGCTGTGTCCACATATAAGGATCTGCAGCCTTCCTGGCGAAACACAGCAACTGAAGAAAAAACAAGTCAGTTGAGGTTCCCAGCACCCAGAGGGCAAATGTAAACCGATAAGCCTTGGACCTCCACCAGCCCACCCGCTGAATAACCTAATAACACATGGCAGCTATCAAGGCTGCCCTAGTCAGGAAGGAATGGGTGCCACTTTTAATGTTCTGCAGACTCAATCTTGTCAGAGGCCGTCCAATGACTGTCCCATACTGGTGCCTAGTCAAGGGGGGGGGCTCCATTGATGTGACAAAAGTAGAACCCCCCGTCTTCCCCTAGGCTCCCCTCAAAGCACAATATACTACTCAAATATACCCCTCAAAGCGCAATATACTACTTCAGAGCCGACACCAGGCACCACTCTATATCTGCCTATGGACCCAGCTGGATAACATACCCCAGCTGTAAGTGATCCGTCCTAGAACGTCTAATCCTATAACATCTAATCCTTAAAGTAGCATCATCCACACACTTTTTATGTCCTAGGCCAGTAAGGCCCTACCTGACTCAGCCTTGAGAAGATGGGCCACCCATTCACTTATCCTAAGTACCCCGAAAAAAGGCTGTCCGCGCAGCTGCCTAAACTAGAGCCAACCCCAGGACCAGAGCAGTGCACTGGATGGCTGGAGTAATAGGCTCCCTATTATGCCTTGGTTTGGCTGTCCCTCGGGGTCTGGCTGGAGAAATAGGGATATTATGCCTTGGTCTGGCTGCCTCTTGGGGTTTGACTATTATCCTTTGGTCTGGTCTGGCTGCCTCTTGGGACCAACCCTCTAACCTCTTCACTAATGCGGACATTCCCAATGGTTACTGCAAACCCGTGGGATCTGCTGGTAAATGCATTGCTAATGCTGCCAGCTGTTACCTAACAGAGTTACCGCTAAGCCCCTAGCCCGCAGCCGAACACGACTGCCTAGGTGCTATCCCACCCTGGGATGTGCTTGGCCATGAACACAATGTGGCACGGTATGCTTGGCAAGGTCTCATCCCCTGAGGCCCTACTCAACCCAATCTGATGGCCACTGCTCGGCACACCAGTGCCCTCAGAACACCCCAAATCCAAGAGAGCAGGAGGCCTCAGAGTGCCCATGCAACTCCGCTTCCAGCAAAAGATCACCCCTCAAAAGGAAATGCCATTAGATTCCTGTAAAATTCCTCCCAAACCATGTTCCTCCCAAGTTCCTCCCTGAATCTAGCATCCATCCTGAACATCCATCCTCAGAAGAACACCCCAAATCCAAGAGAGCAGGAGGCCTCAGAGTGCCCATGCAACTCCGCTTCCAGCAAAAGATCACCCCTCAAAAGGAAATGCCATTAGATTCCTGTAAAATTCCTCCCAAACCATGTTCCTCTCAAGTTCCATCCTGAACATCCATCCTGAGCCTGTGATGGGGAAGCCTCAATTTGTCCATGGCGTCACAGAGGCAACTGAATGTACTCCTTTATTTTCACTAAACTGGCCCTGTTTGTCTTCATACCAAATTTGGTCCAGATGTACTTGTACCTTTGAACCTTCCTGACATATTGTCTTATTTCACATCTATAAAATAATCACCCAAAGCACAAAATCTTTATATGCCTATCCAAAGCCTGATCACAAACCTATAACTAAGGAACTATGGCAGAAATGGAATATAAAATTGAATATTCAAATTCAAAAAAACAGTATGACAAGAAAAAAAACCCTTTAGACTTTAAATTAAAAATACTTCATACACTCGGATAGGTGTTGGAGGGACAAGTAGCCAAGAACAAAGTTGGTACGTGTATTATGGGAATATCTGATTTTCATGCCATTTTGGTTATGATGAACTACATTGGATGGAGAGACAGTGACAATGCAGACTTGCAATGCAGGTTGCAGTGGACAGGGGGAGAAAATTGTGGCATGAGTTGTTGCAAACATTTTCCCCTCAAATTAAAAAAAAAGTGCTAAAACTTAGTATAACATTAGATATTACTAGTGTAATAATGCAATGAGAAATGACCCACCAAATGTGTAGAAACAGTGTCACAAATGTAAGGAATATCCAAATGTAAAGGCCTGTATTCATGCAAAGTACAGATAATCATAGTTCTTTTATACTCAGGCACACAAAAAAGTGAGGACATTAAGTTTGGAAAGTCAAAAGAATAAAGTGTTCCTTATTTAAAAAGTAAAAGTAGGGTTCTTATCAGGAGGACCGACTAAAAAGATGTAAAGATGTTTTGACTCTGTCAGGTTGCTCGGTAAAAAGTTTTTCATTTTTTTAAAGGGATGAAAGAGGAAAAAAAGCATTTCTTTGCACGCCAGGAAAAAATACATCAGTATTTGTAATAGTGTTATGCATAGAGATGGGCACGAACCAGAAAAAAACAAACCATGTGATTTGTGGTTCGTCAAATTTCACGAACCACGAACTTTCACAAACCTGCCCTGGTTCGTGAACCGGTTCATTTGGTTCATGAAAACGTCACATCCAGGTCAGAAAATCACTTCCGGGTCAGCAGAAGTTCACTTCTGGGTCAGCAGAAGGTCTGCAGGAAGACCATCCCCTGTTGCCTAGGTAACTGATTGATTGGCACCAGGCTGTCTGCAGTGACGAACCAAAAAACGAACCAAATTAACCAGCCTAAAATTCGTGGCAGTTCATCAGAAATGGAATCTGATGAACCACTGGTTCGTGAACCATGAACCAGCCTGGTTCATGCTTAATTTTGGTTCGTATTTTGGTCCGTGCCCATCTCTAGTTATGCAGAATTAATTAGACTTTGTTGTGTTTGTTGCAGAAATATCTCAGGTTGAAAAGTAGCCTTTCCACCTACAATTCCTTGAACTCCCTGAATAGCAGTCATTAGGAGTCAGTTCACCTGCAATGAGAAAGGAGAAAACCCTACCTTCTTTTTTTTCTCAAGCAGAAATTTCCTTCTGCACACCAAAAGAGATTCTTTGGATCTGATTCTATGTTCCTTTAAACAGTGCTTGTCTGAATTTATATTAGGATAAGATCTACTGTCTGGATGTTCCTTTTATGTACAAATGGTTGAATCTATCAGAAGAGCTCACAGAAGTAGTTGACAGAAATCTTTCCCTGCTTTCTCCTTTCCCAAGTAGCCTGTCATTTGCCCTGAAATGTGTCTGTGAGAATTGGCAGAGCTTTGTAAGCAACATAAGCCACAGGATAGGGGATTGGAGCAATGAGGGAAAATCAAGTAAGCTCATGTATTTCTCCCTCTTCCATTTATGGCTTGAGTTATCAGATACCAAATTAATGTAAACAATTGTGCCAGATGCAATTCAGCTGACACAGTGGTGGCAGAAAAGTAATGTTTCTTCAGCACTATCAGCTCTACCCCATAGGCAACCCCATTTTAGGGTTGCCAGGTCCACACTGGGAAATTCTTGGAGATTTTGGGGGTGGAGCCTGGAAAGACTGGAGTTTGGGGAGGAGAGGGACCTCAGTGGGGTTTAATGCCATAGAATCTACCCTCCAAAGCAGCCATTTTCTCCAGGGGAACTGATCTCTGTGGTCTGGAGATCAGTTGTAATTCCAGGAGATGTCCAGCCACCACCTGCAGGCTGGCAACCTTACTTTATAGTGTCCTGTCAGATTTGGATTGCGTTTTCTGCTACCATTGACTTGACATCTGCTATCTCCTTTCAAAGCAACTACCTCTGTAGCAAACCAAGCACCTGGGGTTCTACCTGTGGTGGGGGATGTCAGGCAGTCAAGCTTTTCCATGCTTAAAAGTGCTTTTGATTAAATTCTTCCCAGTCTTCGTAGGAATCCTTAAACAAAACAGGTGAGTTGTTCACTCTTGTATGGAGATGTGTTTAGAATTGGCAAGGATATGACATTTATATATGCTTGTCAGACAGCAGAACAGAAATTATATGGTTTCTGTGAAATAAAAGTAACTGTTCAATAACTTGTTCAGGAATGCTAGACAACATTTTTCCTGTATCTAACATCTCCACAGTTTGTGCCAGGCACAGGTGACTCAGAGGTTGCTGCCTGAACAGGTCTGATTATTATAACATGAACCAAAGTCTACATCATGCATTGTCACCATGACTTTCTCCCTTTAAAAAAAAGGGGGGGAGAATCCTTCGTCGGGTCATTTTCAAAGAGCATAAAACCGAATATGTCCTTGTGACAAGTGGGTTTTTTTCATACTCGACTTTGGAGGACAAGAACAAAGTTGATCTTTATGTAGTTTGTGCTTTAACAAAATTCCCTCCAGAATGTTTTAAGAGTGATTGGTTCACCTAACAAGTAGTTTGGACAATCTCCATAAACACACATGAATAAAACATGGCATGCTACTTATGTCCTCAGAAAGAATATTTCCTTTCATTTTTCTTTTTCCCCAAAGCCTCGAGTGGTAATAAGAGCTGATAATAGTATAATTTGCATTTAAGGAATGAGAACATTAATTATGCTGCCACATTGTTTTTATTGTGACAATAAATAAGATTCATTCTAATGAAAGATAAGATAAAGTAACTTTAAGTAAAAACATTGCTATTTTGGGATACTTTTTTCCTTTTTAAACTCTACAAGTAAATATTTATTATTGTATTTACATGTAATTGTAACAGTTTTAAAGCAGAATAAATATTTTTATAATGTAGGGTTTTTATTGTGAAAAAAGAAAAAGAACAAAGGGAAGGAAATTGTCACATGAAGCAGTTTTGATTTTATTCCTGGAGCTGCATTTTAGGGGACCAACAAATTGTATTTAAAAAACAGGTCTTTTGGTTTCAAAACTCTAAAAATGAAATTTCCATTTGAAAAAAATGCTCTGTTCCTGCTTCACAAGTAACCGGTATTGTAAAATTGGCCATCCTGACAATATTTTCAACTTGGAAAATGCTGATGAGGCTAATTTGGGCCCCCAAACAGGCTGAATCGTCAGTGTGAAGTCCAGGAGTACTCTCAAGGCCTGCACAATGATGTCACTCCTGAGAGTGACATTGTCATGCTGCACCAGGAGTGCACTCTGGGAGGCCTGTTCCTGTACCTGTTCCCCCTCCGACCAGGTGACTGGTGGTGGAGGGAGGAGTCTGGGAGCAGGGGATCCCCGCCCCCACTGGGGAAACAGCAAACCTCAATGACACGACTGGAGTATTTTGGTTGCTCTGGTGACCAACTACAATTTTATTTGGTTTTCAGCATGGATTTCTAGAAGGGTGAAGTGAATTGTGTATTTCGAGATGACTGAAATGTCACTCAAGATAGTGAAGGTCAGCTGTAAAAAAAAAAGGATGCAGTTGGAAAGGGATTTATACCTACTCAGTGGCAGAGCAGAAAAAGTTTTATCTTTACTTCTGTAGTTCCAGGTTTTCTGGCACTTGAAACAGGAACAAGGGTGAGGACGGTTCTTAAATTCACTGAATTTGCCTGTACTGAGTGAGAGGAGAGGAATACTATACTTGTCGGACAAGGAATTTAATTAACAGCTGAGATGCTTGATTAAAGTGGGAATTTTACACTGTATAATTGTTACCCTTTGAGGGGCAATGGAAAAATAATACACTAGGTAGTATAAATACTCCCACGTTGTCAGTTTTCAAGGAGATGGTACCTATCAGCTGCATTTCCCTTATATAAGAAAATTGCAAAACTGCCACATCTGTGCCTTTAGAAGTGAGTTTTATTTTGTTCTTCAGGAGTCTATTCATCAGCTGTGTTATTCCCTCAAAATAGACATTCCCAGTGTGGTTCAAGAAGGTATTAAAATTTCATTCTTTCTCTCTGCAAAAAAGTTTTCTTCTTTTAGGTGCTTTTATGAAGACACTTTATAAACTTACCAGGTGAAGTTTAACTGAGATAAACCCTCTTGGATGCAGTTTTCTGGGGACACCTATTATATTGAAAAAGAACTGCAATAACTTACTGAAAAATTTGGTATTGAAGACAATCAGCATGTTTTGAAAGTTCTTTCACAAGGGGTAACAAAGTTACAAGGGGTAACAAAGAAGGATTTTAAAAAATCAAAATATTTCAGCACCAGAGAGATGCCTGCCAAATGGTGGAAATGTCTATGAAAATATAGCCTAGGATGGATGGATGATTGGTTTCTGTTTGGCCAAAAGTCTGAAGAAGGCTTCCTTGTTTCTTACCATCTATTTGTGCTATACATAGCTCTTCTCCTTTCCCACCCACAATAATTCTTAACCATTTCCATGATTGTTAGGTATAGTAATAATTGTCCCTGTTTTAGCTCTCTTCCAAGCACGTGACTTTCTTTTTCCAAGTCCTTCTTATTGAGAATAATGATAAACAATAATCTTATATACTAATTTTCAAGTGCCCCCCCTCCCACTCCCATGGATACTCAACCCGCAAATTGAGGCCAGTTGGGAACAAAAAATGATATCTGTGCAACCTTGGGGCAGAAAAATATGAAACCTTTAAAAATATACTCAGGATTTTTAAAATCCTCAAAAAAACACCATTGTATGGGCAGGCTACCTCCTGCAGCAGCTCAAAGGCCTGGCAGAGACAGCAGAGGAGCCAACAATGGTATTGGGGTGAAGAATGCAGCTCCCTGGAATCCCCCCATTCTCACAGGCTCCCCAATACAGGAAGCCATTTTTGATCCTTAAAAATTGATGTGAGGCCAATGAGGACAGGAGCTTCACAGCTTTTTAAACTTCTAAAAGTGCTGGTAAAATGGTATCGGGGCGAAGGAAAAGCTGGGAGTAGGTAAGCTCTGAGGGGATGGCAGAAGGTCAGCTCCAATTTACAGGGAAGGGAGGAAGGAAGGAGGGTAGGAGGGTGGGTGGGTCCATACATACATGTGTGGGGAGGCAAGGGTGGGGGGCAGGGGGTCAAGACAGTTACACGGAGGGGTGCACGTGTTGCAGGGGGCACTTTTCCCATCTACTCAATCTAACTTCTTTTCTTTTTTCCATACTCATTTCCAAACATCTTTCTCCTTTTCCACCCCCCCTTAAATACCCTTCCCCTATGTTCCCTCCCTTCCAAACGCCATTCCCCTTTGCTCCTCCTTCCCAAGGTCCCTTCCTCTTTACCCTCACCAACCCCCTTCTCCTTTGGCCCTTCCCATTTACCCCCCCTGGCCTTTCATGTTTAGAAGGGGGTGCAAAGGGGAATGTTGTTTGGAAGGGAGGCAGCAAAGGAGAAGGCTTTCTGAGAGGGTGGGGCTGGCTCTCTAGAACCCCCATCTCACAATTTTTTCAGGGCCCTGTTTTTTTCTTACTATTACCATTCCTTTTTTTATACCCACCGAAAAAATGCCAGTGCTTAGCTCTCCAAGTGCCTCAGAATTGCTCAAGGGCTACAGCATACATAAATAGCCCCTACTTACTTAGAGAGCAGTTGGTTGCTAAGCAAACTTTTGATCTAGCAATGAGGATTACCTAGCAAATGCTGCTACAAACCCTTCACTGCAAAAAGAATGTAGGAAAATGTGTTCTGCTGTTAAGATCTCAAGTTTCTGTGTACATGCCAGCAAAAACAAGAGTACTGAAATTTTAAAACTAACATATTGCATCAAAAGCTTTTGAAATTTAGAGCCCATTCTGTCATATATCATTTCAGTCCAATTCCAAATAGGGTTGCCAGTCCTGAGGCTGCAGTCCCTGGGAGCTTTGGGGGATGGACCCTGGAGACAGACAGCATCACAAGCTCAGTGACATCACTTCCAATTATTACCTGGTAAATACCATAGAAATTATGGACATTCCTAGAACATCATGGGCACCATGATGTCACTTCAGGATAATCACTCAGATGTGATGTCATGGTATTTGCACTGTCACTCTCCCCCTTTCCCCCCACTATTTGATAGATAGAACATGGACAATAGGGAGTGTAGGTGAGAGCGGGAGGTTGCCCACCACAGACTGACAACTAGGGCTGCCAGTTCCCTGATGGAGATGGGGGATCTCCTACTCCCAGCTTCTGCCCCCTGCCACCACTTACCTAGCTAGGGGAGAAGGCACAGGGAACTAGTGCAGGAGGGAAGGAACCTTCTGAGCAAGCCCACAGCAGGTGTGCTCCCAGCAGACACAATGATATCACTTCCTCAAGGGACATCATTGCACCCAGCAGTGACCATCCTCCTGTGCTTCACAGGGGCCAATTTGGGCCCCAAACAAGCAGAACTGGCCACATGCAAAGTGCAGGAGCCAGCGTGCAGCCACGCAATGAAATCACTTCCCAGAATTTACCTCCAGGTAAGTGCCAGGCCCTCCTCCCAGTGGGAGAGTATAGGGACCCGGCAACCCTATTGGCAACTGATATGCCTAGTTTCAACTAATCAAAATAAGGGTCAACCACTGTGATAATCTAACTACTACTACCATTTAATTGAGTTCTGTTGTGAAATTAAACTGTGTCTATATACTTCTTTATACTTCATCCAGGCTGCTTGATTTTGAAGGCTCAATGAAAATTTGCGTTTGAAAATGTATTGGAAATGTGTAATGTATCCAGCATGCTTCAATGTGGAAGCTCAATGAAAATGGGTTTTTGATATTTCATTTCATTTATCTGATTTCGTTCTCCCCATGGTGGTCTCAGAGCAGAGTAACAACCAGGTTAAAGAGACCCAGTTTGGTGTAGTGGTTAAGAGCACAGGGCTCTAATCAGCGGCAGCAGCAACAACCTTTATTGCCATTATATCCATATTAACAAAAACACTCGATGCTACCAGAACTCAGTCTACAAATACACAACTCGTCTCATAGATGAAAGATACAAAAATTTAGCTACAGTTTTGATAACTTTTTGGTTCTGAGTAGGAAGATAACTACGTTTATCAGATTTTCCATTTTCTCTCTCAACAGTGGATCAATGAGTGTGGGACATATATCACAGTAATAAGTACAATACAAATAAACATGTTTCAGGGTTTCTGTATCTCACTGAGCACAAGTGCATAACCTATTAGCATATGGCGTTTTACGGAATCTCCCATACAATATTGCAGAAGGTAGCACATTAAACCAAGCTAACGAATAAGCTCAGTGATAATATGGGGCCATTAAACAAGTGAGATATTCTGCCCTATACCCATGGGGTAAAAACCCCAAACCTAGGGGTGAAATTCTGAGTCTCTGTCTGATCAGTGCATAAGCTGATTTTTCTGTGAGGGAAAATAAATCTTCAATATTAATCCCTATTGAGTTAACTTTTTTTCTATGTTGTTAAGCCACATGGATGACTGAGACTCCATCAGCATGTGAAAGATGAGGCTATCTTCATTATTCTTAAAATGTAGATGTAACCAAAATTTGATAGGATTAGTCCATGCTAATGGACTCTCAAGGAGTCTTTGATTGGTTTCAAGGCAGATGGCCACATATGACATACACATGGGAAGGCCCAATATTTTCTGTAGGAAGGTGGATTGTACTCTTTCTACTTCCTTGTTGAAAGCCATAATCCATATTGGTACACCATAAAACAGTCCAGCGCTAATTTTGTGGTTGAATACTCTGATAGCTGCAGGCACAAATTGGTTACCCTTGGTGAAAAAGAAGCAAGTGAGCACAAGTACATTGCAGTTCATAGATTTTATCAATTCCCTCCTATGCAGAACCCAGCTAGCTCTATAATTGAAATAGATTCCTAGGTAATGAAAACATTTGATCTGCTCAGTCCTGTTATATTTCATTTTAAAGGTTTCCATGTTTTTGTGAAAACCATGATTTTCAGTTTCTCAAAATTCAGGGTCAGTTTGTTTATTTTGCAATAATCATGAAAGCGCGATAATAATCTTTTCAAACTGATTGGGGAGAAAGTAAAACTGCATTTTCTGCATATAAAAGCAGTGGAACATGGATTGCCTTGAGTCTTGGGGCGTGGCCGTCTATATCCTCCAGAAAGGAGGATCATTTATAAAGAGATTGAATAATAGTGCGGCTAAAATACAGCCTTGTTTCACCCCAATATTTATTGGAATTTTGGAGGTTAGATCTCCTTCGCAAGAGCATCTAACCTGACACATAGTGTTTTGATGTAACTTTTTAATCAAAAATAACAATCTCTTATCAATCACAGCACTTATAAGCTTCTTCCAAAGTAGTTCTCTTGAAATAGAATCAAAAGCACCCTTGAGATCTAGAAAGGCCACAAACAGTTTGGAGCCCCTCACTTCCTTATATTTATTCACAAGATGGCTTAGCACTACACAGTGATCTAGAGTAGATTTCCCATGACAGAATCCAACTTGTTCTGGTCCCAAAATTTGCTGCTCTGACTCCCAAGCACTTAGTTTATTTGTGAAGTGTCTTGAATAAAGTTTCCCTACAATTGACAGGAGGCTAATGGGTCTGTAATTACTTGGGAGTTGGTAATTTCCTTTTTTCGATATTGGCACCAATATTGCATTTGTCCAAACATCCAGCATTAACCCTGTCTTGTCTATTTCAGTAAACAGTAAACAGAGTGGCCAAAAAGAGAACCCACTACTGAGAATGCCTTGAACAATTCAGATGGAATTGCATCAGGCCCGGGGGCCTTCCCTGGCTTCAGGTGCTCTATCAGGAATTCTACCTCCTCAGCCTATACCGGAGAACTCTAATGTGGAGAACCGGGTTTGATCCCCCACTCCTCCACTTGAAGCCAGCTGGGTGACTTTGGGTCAGTCACAGCTTCTAGGAGCTCTCTCAGCCCCTCCCACCTCACAGGGTGTTTTTTTGTGGGGATAATAATGACATACTTTGTAAACTGCTCTGAGTGAGCATTAAGGGTGGTATATAAATTGAATGTTATTATTATTATTAAAACACATTAAAACATGCATAAAACACATAATATCATACAATGATAAAATTTAGTTCATACAGTAAAACTCAAGATAGTGCCCCCCCCCCCAGATATGCCCTGCCTCATTAACACTCAAGGGACAGGAGGTGGAGAGAGCAGCCAGTCTGAGGGAAAACTTGGAGGAGGTCACAATACCCTCCCAGACAGGAGGCTAGCGGGAAGGCACCCTACACCCCAGCCTGAACCATACGATACGATACGATACGATACGATACGATACGATACGATACGATACGATACGATACGATACGATACGATACGATACGATACGATGATGTGTAATTGTATAAGATTCATTTGAGATGCAGCTACACCCCTGATGAAGTTCTTGGCAGAAATGGGATTTAAATTTAGCTGGCCACCCATCATGTAACAGCCATTGGGAATTGACAAACAACTGCCCTTTGACTGTTACATGGGGGAGTTGTTTTGCTAAGAAGACAGCTGTTTATTGAAGTGTATTATGTACTGCCTATCTTGTGCAAGCCTTTATGAAAATGTTTGGATTGATACAATTTTCGTGACTCTCCATTAGTTACGTTAATGTTAGCAGCTTTTGAGCACGTATATTACGAGAAGGCAATTTTGTATATTCACATAAAGAAGTATATAGACACAGCTGAATTGCACAAGAGAATTAAATTGCAGCAGTAATTAGATTATCATGGTAGTTGTCCCTTATTCTTCTTACCTTTGTACCATGATCTCTCTCTCTTTTTTTGGCTCAAACTGTCAGGTCAGGTGGGAATGCTTTGGCTATGTTTTGTCAAACAACTTAATCAGAAGTTAAGTTATAAATCAGGTCAATTTTACAAACTTAGACATAGCAACTTAGTAAAATATATTAGCAAACAGCAAAATCTACTACTTCCTATTTCCTGTTTCATGTCCTGTCAGACTATAGCCCCTTCTGCACCAAGAACATAACTCCTCACTTTCCCTGAAGTCAAGCTGAAAGGCATGAAATCAGCTTGTATGTGGCCGTTCATACGTCTCATCAGAGCATTAGGAAACAGTATACTGGAAAGCAGATTTTTTAAGAAGTTGTGGTATAAGCACTTCCAGGAAAGCTGGGGGAAAGCCACATAGTGGCCAGTGTGACTACTTGTCACAGCAAATCTGGTCAGATGGTCACGAAAAAACCGCTGCAGTATGGGAACTGAACTGGCAAAATAGATATGTGTAGACTCAGCTTATGTTTCCTATTCTGTTGTTTATAGCTACTCATGTACCTAAGAAAACAATGCATTCACATTTCTAAAGAATCTCTCATATTTGATGAAGCCCTATAGGATTTCTTGGCAATTTATTTGTCAAAACGCCAGTAATGTATGTTGAACTGGACATGCTAAAGAGGTAACTTAGAATAGCTTTGGTATAAATGTAGTACCCCTCAAGGTGTTACCCCTCAAGGTGTAACAGCTAGATGCTAGATTGCCAAAGTTTAGATATAATCTAGAAAGAAATTTAGGTATGTTCAGGAGTTATTCATGCAACATGATTTGGCACATGTATGAAAGAAGATATGGCACTGAAAATTCTCTCAGTCAGGAAGACTACATCAAAAATGCTTAAGAATACTTAGAGAAAGGCATCGTCAAAGAAGGTAGCCCTAATCACAAATTATATCCATGCAAACTAGGGGCCTACCAACATGCAATCCCACAATGTGCTTAATAAGTGTGCTCAGTAAGTGTGGTTGTTACCTTGTATGAATTGGGTAATGTGTGGATTTTCCATGAGCATGCAGCTTCCATACAGACTCACATATATGGAAACCTTAAACGACTTCTCACTCACAACCATGAATCAGCCAGCAGAGTCACCAGCACAGGTACCAGGCCCTGCAACAGACCCAGATGCCAGCTCTGCCCCTATATCTACCCAGGGAATACAATTACAGGACCCAATGGCATCAACTACACTGTCTCTGGCTCTTACAGCTGCTCATCCTCCAATCTGATATATGCCCTCATGTGCCAACAATGTCCTTCTGCTCTGTACATTGGACAAACCAGCCAACCTCTACGCAAAAGAATAAATGGACACAAATCTGACATTAGAAATGGAAACGTCCAGAAACCAGTGGGAGAACACTTCAACCTACCAGGACATTCCATCAAAGACTTAAAGGTCACTGTAGTTCAACAGAAACCTTTCAAAAACAAAATCCAACGGGAGGCTGCTGAACTGGAATTCATATGCAAATTTGACTCTGTCAAGCTGGGACTGAATAGGGACTATGAATGGTTATCACATTACCACAGGTAACAGATTTCCTTTACAGAGGTGGGGTCTGGGGGAGCTCAGTGGTACCTGGCGTGGGCTTTCGGGAACCACAGATCTCTTTGTCAGATGCATCTGGCAGGGAGAGCTGTGATTATCGAAGGCCCATACTGCATTGGAATTGGATGGTCTAGCTGTTTGGCTTCTACAAACTAACAGGGCAAACTCCTTTGAAGCCAACTGATACACACACCAAAAGGAGATGTTTACATATACTAGCAAAGGAATGTTTTGATTGCTCCCTCCCCCTCCCCCCCTAATTGCCTCTTCCCTCTGCTCTTCTGTGTTTGACCAGTCTCTGTATCAGGCATCTGACGAAGAGAACTTGATTCTCGAAAGCTTATGCTAAAATAAAATTGGTTAGTCTTAAAGGTGCTACTGGACTCTTTTTGATTTTGCTACCACAGACTAACACGGCTAACTTCTCTGTATATATGGAAACTGTTATGGAAACTTATATTCTTTAAATAAAATAAAAATAAGTTTTAAAAGTCTTCACCTGGCAACAGAAGGTGGCAGGCCAACCTCCCTGGAGAGTTCCAGAGTTTGGGGACCACAACTGAGAAGGCCCTCTCATAGGTTGCCACCTGCCTAATCTCAGAGTGCAGGGGCACCCAAAGCAGGGCTCCCAAAATGACCATAGTGGCTGGGCGGTTCATAAGGGTGTAGTTGATCCTTCATATATAATCGTCCCAAACCATATAAGACTTTGAAGGTCAATGCCAGTGCCTTGAATTGTGCCCAGAAACAGGTTAGGAATCAATGTAGTTGAGCCAAGACTGGACTGGTATGATTCCTATGACCCACTCCAGTCAACACCCTGGCTGCAGCATTCTGCACCAATGGAAATTTCCAAATACTTTTCAAGGGCAGCTGTATGTAGAGGGCATTGCAGTAATCTAGTCTAGATGCAACCATGGCATGCACCACAGTGGCTAGATAATTTCTGTCCAGAAAAAACCACAGCTACTTAACCAAAGCTGGTAAAAGGCACAGCTTGCTACAGTTGTCACCTGCATATCCAGCAGTAGATTTGGATTCAAGAGCGCCCCCAGACTACAGACCTGTTTCTTCAAGGGGAGTGCAATTCTATCCAGAAGAGGTGACACCTTAAATCCTGGGTCAGACCTCCTGTTCAACAATAACACTTCTGTCTTGCCAGGATTAAGCTTCATTTTACTTGTGTAGCTTGAAAGATGCTATGTAAAGCCACAACAAAATGATGGGCATTTCCCCACAGTCTACTTTTTTTTTTTTACACCATCCGTTTACAAAATGGAGGCAAGCAGTGATGATGGCGCATTCATGGCCGCCTGCCTCCATTTTGTAAATGGATGGCATAAAAATTGCACGAGGAAGCCAGCAGCCTACCATGAGTATCGCTTTATTTTTAGACTGTGGGGAAACGGCCCATGTTTTCCCCTCAGAACTTTGAATATTCTAGACCTGTGGTTTTTCATTCACTGCTATTACCATGTGTCTGCACTGAATCTTTTTTGCAGATGATTCACACTTTAAACTGTGCCTACAGGCCCATTATTTTGCTTCTCAGTTTAGGTTGCAATGGTTTTTTCCAGTGAGGGGTCTGTTTCTAGAAGCAAAAATTCTGCTATGCAAAGCATATTTGTTTTCTCAGTAACTGGTCTCTAATCACCTCATTTTCCATATTTCCAAAGTCACAGGAAACAATCAGGTCTCTAAGAGCAGCAATATACTGTCATCTTGTTTCCTCAGGTTATTGTTCACACTGGAATCATTTGTAGTGATTAGCTACCATGTTTACTTTGTGCAAAAAAAAAAAGTTTGCCATGCAATGAGTTGTCTTATATTATCATCTGCAAGAGGAAAGGAGTGGAAAATATGTTGCCATATTGTTCCAAATAAATGGATAAGCAGTGCACATATTCTTACTTCAGAGACCTCTGTATCACTAACGATAAGCATATCTGCAGGAATGTCTCTCCCCATAGTTGCCACCTGATGGTTGCTTCTTACTTGATGAAGCCCATATAACTTCTACTAGAGTCCACATTTTCCCATAGTGACTCAGGTGCCCTGAGGAGGTGAGGGGATACTGTCTTTAGAAAATTTTAGGTGGTGCTGCATAGCTGATTTATTAACATTTAATGAGATGTAGGCTGAAGGCATCTTTAGAGGGGAGGGGAGTTATGCAGGATTTTATTGTATTTTGTATTTTTTTTAAAAAAAAAGGTGGGCTTGTAAGCTGCCCTGGCACAATGGAATATTTTAAATAAATCAATAAAAATAATTATCAAACATCAAAATGAAAGCAATTGGAGTTTCACCTGGGCTTTTGGTGGAAAGTGTAAGTAGTTTTAAAGGGAAGTTTAGAGTTTGGAATTCCTGAAAAATTGGGGGGAGGGGGTAGATCCTGGGGAGGGTGGCATTTGGTAAGGGAAAGAGAATAAACCTCAGTGGGGTATAATGCCATAGAGTACCTCCCAAAGCAGCCATTTCCTCCAGGGGACCTGATCTCTGTGGCCTGGAGATCAGTTGTAATTCTGGGAGATCTTCAGGCCCCATCTGGATGTTGGCAACCCTAAAATTCAAGCAACTGCTGTAAATTCCAAACTAAGATTATTTTTGGTACAACAACTGCTGCTGCTATTAGAAATAGTTATATTCCTTTTGATAGCAGAGTTACCCAGTCAAAACATTTTCCCCAACATGCAGTGATTAATCCTCGGACAATTAAATTGTGGAAAAAAAGAACTTACAGTTTATGGAGGTAGATTCCATTCATAGCAATATCTTGGAGAGGAAAGGAGTCCTAGTCTAAATACTGCTGCTGCCAGGCAAAAGAGTGCTGCTATTTTTATATGATGTTTTAATGTTTTAATATGGAATTTTTTAAAAATTATTTTAAGGTTGTTATCCACCCTGAGCCTGCTTGCGGGGAGGGCAGAATACAAATATGATATAAATAAATAAATAAATAAATAAATAAATAAATAAATAAATAATGCTTTCCCTATACCATGGTCAACTAGTTCAGCATCGAAGCTACAGGTGAATATGTGAATGTGGTCATGGTAAGAGCTCTGAAAAGCTACATCCTTTTCCTTGGAAGGCCATGAAGCAAGAGAGAAAATCTGTCAAATGAGTCAGAGAGAGAGGAGGAGCCAGGGAGTGTTAAAGAGAAACAGCTTACTTATCAAAAGAGTCATATACACAGAGAGATACATGCAGTTCCCCCCCCCCCCAATGTCCAAGGCATGCTGAGTTTCCAATTACAACAGCTTAGGGTTGCCAGGCCCCCTCGCTCTCCCAGTGGGAGACTGGGGCCTGGCTCTTACCTTGAAGGAGCTCGTGTGCGCGTGCGCTCCTGCAAGCATGATGACGTCACTTCTGGGAGTGATGTCATCATGCAGCCCCTGTTTGGGTGCTGATTGGGCCTGTCGTGGGCCCCTGCGGAGCACAGGAACGCTTCCACGCCCCACAGGGGCCCACAACGGGCCCAATCCATGCCAAAATGGGCCCAGTCTGCACCCGTTTTGGCACAGATCGGGTCCGTTTTGATGCAGATTGGGCCCATTTTGGACCCCTGTGGAGCGTGGGAGCGTTCCTGCGCTCCGCAGGGGCCCACAACGGGCCCAATCCATGCCCAAACGGACCCAATCCGTGCTAAAACGGGTGCGGATTGGGCCCATTGTGGGCCCCTGTGGAGCGCAGGAACAGTCCTGTGCTCCACAGGGGCCCCGATCCAAGCCAAAACAGGCCTGATCCTGGGGCTGCTGTGTGCGGGGGCGCGCAGCACTGCAGGGGGGCGCACATGGAAGGTGTGCGCGCCCCCGCTTGCCAGGTAAGTGGGGGCGGGGGATTCCCCACCGGGGGTCTGGCAGTCCTACAACAGCTGCATGATTTAGTAAAATAAACCCAGGCTGCAATTCCATTGAAACTTCTGATTAGACCTGGTTAGGATTGTTTCCTAGGCCAGCCAAAGGTCCTACTTCCTGTTTCCTGTCCTGTCAGATTCCTTCTCCCTGCAAGTAATGCTTCAAATTCTGTTGCTTACAGGCCCATTAAATCTAAGAACACCAAAGGCTAATATCTAAGATAAAGGCCAGGTACAAGTCAGTTTTAGACATCCAAAGCACTCACAATGCAATGTCAAATATCACACTGTGATGTTGAATCAGAATTGACCCCCAAGACTGATATGCATGTGCCACTGGTAGTTTGATGTTTAAAACTAAGGGTTCCAGCTGTGCAGATAGAGAGTCTGGCATTTTATTATCTATTTGAACTTTTACACTTTTATTAGCTGTTATCTAGAAATTAGCAGATTAAAAAATCAACTGCTGACGTTTTTTACAGTTTAGCAACACGATAAGCTGCTAATTGCTTCAGATCAAATGGCAGTTAAAAGGGGCAATTCAAAAATTTAAAATGTTTGCAGTTGCAATGTGCCATACTAATCGCAAATTGTTTATTATTCCCTAGCCTTAGTAGATGTTTCAGTAAGAAAATCATACCTACTGTTACAAGTTACAGACTATTTGCCAATAAAATTGATGATGTAGGAGTGATTGTTAACTGGCTTATTTATGACATATTTTTCTTAAAGATCACAACAGGTTAGACAAAGGACAGATTTTTGTATTTTTATGTACTTACTTCACTTATACCCCACTTTTCTCCCCAATGGGAATCCAAAATGGATCACATCATTCTCCTCATCTCCATTTTATCATCACAACAAACCTGAGAGTGAAGTTAGGCTGAGAGTGTCTGATGAGACCAAAGTTACTCATTAGGGATGAGAGCTTGATGCATGTATAGTAAGATCAGAAACAGAAGCTCTAGACATGACTATAGAGAAAGAGACACAACAAAATTCATACCCTACCTTTCCCCATGACTTAAAGTAGCACCTTAGAGACTAACCAGATTTCCAAGGTGTGAGCTTTCAAGAGTCAAATTTCCTTTTGTCAGACGACAAAGCTTGACTCTTGAAAGCCATACCCTGGAAATCTAACTGGTCTCTAGGGTGCTACTGGACATGAATCTTGCTCTTCTACTACAGACCAACACAGCTACCCACCTGAAACACAACAAAATGACAGTCTAACAGGTGGATCATATAAATGCCGGACTGGAACATTTTTAGAACATGAGAGAACATGCTAATTGACAAAATCTTTGGCAAAAACTTTTTAGTTACGTTAGTTTCAAAGCACTATACAGTACAATATAACTGGAGGAGTGGGGGAGGATCTGGAGCTTGAACATCTCATTGAGCATGTGCAAGCCCTGGGCTGTGCCTGAAATAGCTTTCAGGATTGTGACCACTTTCTAGCACACACTATGCACATGTGTAGTGTCAGCATGTGCAGTGGAGTAGTAGTGAGATTCACCCCAGGTGTCTTTAGCAAAACTTCTGTAACAGCATATATATGTGATCTGTATGCATAAAACAAAGCCCACTACCATATGTACAGAGGATGTACAAAGGATACAAACTGTAGTGTGCTGATGAGAAATGAGCAGAGTCAATACCATTCACACCCTATCTTTCCCCACAACTCAAAGTGGCTTACAAATTCAAATTTAAAACATACAAAATGCAAGAAATCCCCCAAATTACCCCCTCCTACCTTAAAAATTGCCTGTATCCTACACCACATTGAAAACCATGGAAAATAAAATGGCCTTGCAGTACATCCTGAACACTTCTAGAGATCTCCTCCTCAGGGAGTCCATTCCATAGTTTAGGAACTAAAATGCAAAAAGCATGGGCTTCAGTCATTGCCAGCGGTGCTATCTGAAGTGGTGGACCACACGTACATGGCAGCCTGAGGACCATAGGTGGTGCATGAGAACCTGTTGGAAAAGACAATCATTTAGATATGGGGGTCCTTGGCCAGGTATAATGTATGCCTAGTCCTACTCTTATTCCTACCATGGAAGGAGACACTTTGTCAACAAGGGAACATGTAGATTGAAAACCTATAGAAAGCTCCAGGGTTTATTTGTATTTTTTAAAAGAATATTTATTTATCATTTCTCTCTGCTATCCTTCGTCTCCCCACTTTGCCAGCAGCTGGCAGTGAGGGCAGTTCTCCCAAGTCCTAAGAATCTTTTGCAATCTATGTGCTTCTTCACAGAGCGATATGAAGGTCATGAACCTCTATCATTTTCTCATTCCACTTCTGCACAATCGTTCCTTGATTGCTTCTGAGGGAATAGAAGTAAAGCGGTGCATTCTGTCATTAGCCTCTTAAATTCCTCTCCACATTCTTGCGCTTCAGACTGATCCAGAAACTAGCCTGCCTTGTAGCATGTTTACCCTCATCTCTGCACTCTGATGGGAAAGAGTCCCTTGATACGTCCTCAGCCATCTGTTCAAAGCCATAGTTTGCAATATATGAGAAGTCATAAAATGCTATTGTTAACATATTTAAACAATGCTATTGATGAAGGTGTTTTCAAAGAGAAATGGAACTGAAACTCAGTCCACATCTTTTTTTTCTTCAAAGCAGCACTTTTCTTGTTTTTAATCATAGTTATTAAACGCAGTTAAATAACCCTCATCTCACAAAGCTGCCCAAGGAAGCAGAAACATACATTTCAGAATGCTACGCCCATTCCTTTGCCCTCCTATTAATATTTCAATGGCTCTTGCAAGAAAAGATGCTATAGGGCAGCAGGACTGGATGTGCCATGGGCCTATGGAATCACTTTTATTCATAATTTTAAAAATATATCTATGAAAAAAAATCAGGACGTTGAATTGCAAAACAAATCTACTTTAAAATACAAGAATTGTTACAATCTGATAAGATGGAAAATGTTATTTAAATTTTGGCTCATTGCTGTTACATTAATGGGGGATGTTTATGTCCAATCATGATCTGCCAGCTGCACCATTTCATAATCCCATTAGCCTTTTCATATGTTCCATGTGGAAAGAATGAACATTCATGGGAGAGGGAGAGGAGATGCATATAACAAAAAACTCCATCCAAAACCTTTTTCTTTTTTGAATGGAGCCAATGAATGTACACTGGTGATCACCTTGTAATCGAGAACCCTATTTTTTCAAGGCCTATATATATCATTCTCCCCACTTAGAATAGCTGAAGAGCCCTATAGACTGCAGCATTTGAGGATCACACTGCTAGTTTATTTTCAAGCATGGACAAAATCACACAGATTTTCACAGTTCTGTCAGCTGGAGTTTTTGGAAAGTGCTCAAACCATAAGACCCATTTTAAAATACAAATTTGCCACGGTCAGCAAACTGAGACTGATTTCATGAAAAGATCAGGAAATGGGCAATTCTACACTGAAATAACCATTGTATGGTGGCCCATTTAAACCATTCCTCAGGTACTTGCCATGTCAAGGCCAGCTAAACGTGGATTCATGGTGGTATTGAGAAAGTAGGACTTTCTAGGTAGCAAGTTTCTCAAAAATGTTGGGTTATCAAGAGATGAAAATCTCTTCATAATGCTACAGTGAACTTGACCACAACATACTTAAGATTACATAAAATTGGCCAAAATATAGGCAAGATGATGGCATGTTCCATTACATATCCATATTTACCCAAAAGGAAGATGACCATGAATGTAAGACAACCCCTCTCCTAAGAAAAGATGATACACAAAACATTTTATTTTTTAAATTCCTATACATAGTTGAAACTTGTATATAAATTTAAGATGCCCTCTGTTTTTATTGACAGCGCACAGGGGGAAGGGAAACTTTAAGTCTTCCTTTCTGGTATATAGGGTCAGTTTGTCCTGTAATGTACACATAATGCCTTTTCATTGGCAAAAGCTGTGTACAGTGCCATTTTAGGTTTCAGGGCTCAGGAGAGTTTCCATTCTGAGGTGGATACAATTCATTACAAGATTCAAAGCCAGTTCTTTAATATATTGAAGATTGAGATTGCAATAAAAAATACATTTTAAAATAGCTGTTGCAGTTCATTGCAGTTGTATCTTCTAAAAACCAGTTCTACCTCCTAATAACCAGAAACAGAACTACTTTAAGAGGAACTAGAATAATCACATGGGATCTGAAATAAGATCCCCTTTTGTTCCTAAAATGCACCCTGGATCAAAGTGCTTGGCCAAAGAGAGTCTAGCAAGCAAAGATTCAATTACTTCTCAGTCCCTTCTTCTCAGCTTTGGACATAGGGCTGTGAGGATGTATGATTTCAGGAACTGCTACCTGCTCTGAACCTTTGTGCAGTTATATAACATAGCTCCAAGGTCGTTTCCACTTACCATAAACCTAATCAAACAACACTTTGGGAGCAGACTTTTTTCTTTCCTTAGGAGAATATTGTACAAATCAGGAACTGGCAGGCAGCATCTTTTTACAGGAACTCAATGGAATTTGCCCTGCAGGGTACTTGTTGCCCTGTCAAATATGTGGAAAACGTACATAGATTTGGGCACAGTGAATTGTAATATAAATGTTTGAACCTCTCGCATTTTAGTTTTCCAGCCTCGTTTCTCTCTCCCGTATATCCCAGGATGCATTTCATTGTAAGTAGGTGAAATACTGACAGTGCATAATCTAAATGAGAGGGACGTGCTGTGATTCTTTTAAGAAAATGAAGGAAAGAAAGAAAAATAACTGCAGTCTACTTCATGAAGGAACGCTTAGAATAGAGTCCAAGTAGCACTATTATGTCTTGTAGGGGTTTTTTTAGCTCAATAAAGCAGATGTCCTATATTTACAAAATTGCTTTTAAAATGTTGTTGATAGGGGGAGAGATGCAAACAGTTTAACATTTTGCCCCCAGCTTTTTTGCAATATACATTTACAGCAAGGCATTTTATCTTAGTCATATGGATGAGCCAGCAAGACCAAACTAATATCTGCAACTTCTTAGGGGTATTTTTGTTTGCTTGCTTACCATGAGTCTACAACTACCTGGAAATAATAAGGATTACATCAAACCAATCAAGGAGTGGGACACAAATCTTCAGGAATTTTTTCATGACTCCTAAAATGACAGGCCAGCGAGACTGATAGCCATATTTATTCAAGGACGTTTTCCTCAAATGCTACAGTTTTGCCAGCTTGTGACTATAAAACATCTCCTTCTTGCATATAATTTAGAAAAAGATCCCTGGCATTTTATTAAAATCTCATACTCACAATGTATTTTATTTGATATCATTATTAGTGGTATCATAGCAATGACAAACAATAAAGGTGATAGAGAATCACCTTGAAATATTCCATACCTGATACAGACACATCCTAGTTCCATCCCATTGGCTGTCAATATTGTGTACCATTTCCCGATTGTTGCTAAGAAGAACATTCTAACACTGATGTTAACTCTGAACATTTCTAGTGCTTTGTCAATCATGAGAGCCAGTTTGGTTGTAGTGGTTAAGAGCACGGGAATTTTGTTGCATTTTATATCAAGGTGAAGCTTCCATTTCAATGTCTTCTTTTTCAATATATTTATTGATTTGTCAATGTCATACCCGGGCTCTCTTATTATAACCACAAGTGAACTGTAACAACTAGTCTGTTTGCTGGGTGGTAGTTGTTAGTACTGCAGCAACAGTTGACATCATTGATGATTTATTTTTTGGGACAATCTTCAAGCTTAGCAAATGCCTTCAGTTCTTTCATTATTTCAAGGATTCTCCTTCATAAATCTTCTTGCGTCTCCGTTAAAACTAGGTGTTCTTCCACCATGTTGTGAATATTGACTTCTTCTTGTTGTTGTTGTTGTTAACATTTCAATACCAGCTTTCCACCCCAACAGAGTCCCTAAAGCAGCAAAAATCAAAACATTTAAAACATTAAAACGACATTAAAATAAGGTACATATAAAATGTTTAAATAATTAAATAAGAGAATAGACATACAAACGAGATGTGTATTTAGATAACTCTAGTCTGCATATAGATTGTTTGGGAGGGAGGAGGGAAGGAGGCATCTCTCCTAGCCAGAGGGGAAGGTGACTCCTGCCTGGCACAAGTCTTGCCTAGACCAGGGAAGGCAGTTCCTGGTCAGCATGAGCCAGACGCAGAACCCTGAACAGCTGCAGGCATGACTGGCTCCTTCTTCCTCACTCCTTTGTGGGAGCAGGGCCCTTTTCCAGGGCCATTTTTTTTCTCACAGTTGGCATCCCTTCAGGAAAAATGGCTGGGTGCACCTTGTTCAGGGGCCTGTAAAATTGGATCTTTTGGTCCAATTACCTTGAAACTGGGGGTGGAGGTCTTTAGTGGGCAGGCAGCACTAAGTCCCCTGAAAATGTAGTGTTATTTGTTTAAAAAACAACTACTCCACCCCCACCTAAAAGGTCCCCCTAAGATGGATGCAATTTGATTATGCACACACAAAGCAATGATAGAACCAGAATAATTCTAGAATCCCAGGAAAACCCAAAACTGAAATCCAAAATGATACCATTTTGGTTCAATAGAATACTATTGAATATCAGTATTTATGTCGTTCTCAAAATCTGAACCCAAAAAATACCATTTTTTTCCAAGTCAAATCTCTAACATAAATACAACCATGGAGGAAGGTCAATAAGAAATACTGTGAGTAAACCTACCAAAACAAAGTCTTCACTCATTGGCAGAAGACAATGATAGGGGAACACAGATGAATCTCCCTGGGGAGAGAATTCCAACATTTTGGCACCATAACTGAGGACAACCCTTTCTTGGGTTGCCCCTAGTCTAGCCACAGATGGCAGGGATACGCAACGCAGGGCCTCTGAAGACGACCAGAGTGGATGGGTAGGCGATCCTTCAGTTATGCTAACCTCTAGCCATATAGCACTTTAAAAGTCAATTGCAGCATCTCGAAGGGACCCCAGAAGCAAATTTAGAGCAGGTGTAGATGGAACAAGACTGGATTGATTCGGTTCCTTATTATCCACTCTAGTCAACATTCTGGCCACAGCATTCAGTACCATCTGTAGCTTCTGGACAGCTGTGACTGAGCCTATGTAAGGAAACTTTAAGAACCAATAACTATCTTTGAAACCATCAAGCTTAAGTACTAGTATGAGACCAATATGCTTCTTGTAAAAATAAAAGGTTATTTTGTTTTTGTTTTCTTATCCCATAGTATGGGATATTACTATATCCCATTCCTTTCCTCAGGGCCACATAGTCCCACAAAGGAACCTGATGCTTGGGCTCCTTTGAAATTTGAATTAACTATTTTGGAATATAATTCCTTGTGACAGCAATCTACCCAGAGAGTGTAAGAAAAGGAGGGTTAAATGCAAAATCTAACTGAGAAATAAAGGGGGTTGTAACATCTTCCTTGTATTTTCAGGCTTAAGTTTCAGTTTGTTAGCCTCCTCCATTCCAAATCTGCCTCTAGGCACCCATTCATGGTTTTCACAGCCTCCCTGGGATCTGCTGTGAGATAGAACTGACTGTCAATCACATATTGGTGGCAATTCAGCCCAAATCTCTGGATGGTCTCTCCCAGTGGCTTTATGTAGATGTTGAAAAACAGAGGACAAAACAGAACCTTGTGGGATTCCAGAGGCTAGGGGCAAAGGAGCAGAGCAATAGTTGCCCAGCACAACATTATGAAACCTACCTTCAAGGCAGAACCAAAACCAACACAGAACAGTGCCTCTAAGACCCTCAGACCCCCAAAGTGGTCCAGAAGGATACCATGACTGATGGTATTAATAGCCGCTGAAAGCTCCAGGAGATTTAATGGGGCCACACTCTCCCTAACCATCTCCATCAGTACAACCAAGCCAATTTCAGTCCCATGATCCAGCCTGAAACCATATTGGAATGGATCCAAACAATCCACTTCATTCAGGAATCCCTGAAGGTGCCCAGCAAACACTTTTCAATCACCTTGCTAAGATACAATGCCTTAATAGCTGAGGGAACACAAATATATGTGTTCAGGAACATATGGTAAAAGACCATAGTAGTTCTTAAGCCCAAAACAAATATACTAAGCTGCCCAGTCTGTATGTTTAGTCATCTTTCCTAAATTGGAGGGCACTGGTATATTTACTGCATCTACTAAATAATGTTTCTTTGGCTTAGTAAGTACCTTGGGGCACATGATTATCCACAGCATTAAAGAGATGCAGCATCACAAAGAGGTATTTGTAAAGGTTTGTTAACTCAAATGAAATTATATTTTAAGCAGTTCCCCCCACCCCACCCCAGGCACACCTAGAGTTGCTCATTGTCGGAGAGGGAGTGTCACTAAAATGAAGAGGAACCTTAAAGTGACCTTTTCAGCAAAAGATAAACATATTGATTGGTCGCTTCTGAAAAACATAATTCAACTCAAGTCTAATAGTATTTCTTCATTCCCTCCCCTCTTTCATTCTTTCTTTTATTATTTGGTTGCCCAGCAGGCATATCAGCACTGACTAACCCTGCCAGTTCAACTATTAAAGAATTTATCTCTCAAAGGAGACCTGATGTAAACATGATAATCTGTTTGGCGGCCCTTATAATGGCCCATGAATAAAACATATAACAACACAGTTTGAGCACAAGAGCTTACTATCTGTTACAAAAGAGAATGTTGGGATGCACCCTGAAGGTCTTCCACTGTTAATCCCTCAGGTCTAGTGCTTAATTCATATCAGCTCACCTACAAGGGAAGCAGTTATCTTGTCCCCTCTACAAATAATTGATAGGGCCCTTTGAAAAGCTACAAATGTGAATGGAAGAGGAATTGGGTCTAATTCTGTGACTAGAAACAAAGGGTTTGGGGGCTGTTTTTATAAACGGTCAGGGTTGTTGGTTATTATGTTGGGGGATTCTATTGTTTGTCACATTTTCCTAATCTGTAGTTTACATGAGAAACATATTGGTTAAAATAGATTGTATCATACCTGTCTGCTTAATGGTGGCACCTTTCTCCAGTGCAAAGAAGTTTCCTCTACTACAGTGGAAAGAAAGACTCTTTGCATTGGAGAAAAATGTTTTTAAAAATCATTATTGATACATATGATATGTAATTAGTTTAACTGTCAATGCATCTCCTCTACATCCATCACTGGAAGACTTTTTGCAGCTTAAAAAAAAATTGGCAGTAGTGCAGTCATGTTAGAATATACAAGTCTCTAGCCCTTTTTGTTGTGAAGATATTACGTGGGAGGGTAACCTATTTAAATGGCTACTGAGAGCCTCGCTACAAGTGACATCTTACACGCGAACGGCACTTGATCATTTTCACAAGTCTTTCTGGGAACTGAAGTCCCTCTCCCCCACCCCTTTTCTTTCTGTTCCTTCCCCTCTCTGTTACAAAGGCTGCCTGAAGAGATGGAGAAAGCCTGCTTTTGCAAAGCGCTCCTCCAGTCACAAGCCTGCTCTCAATGATCTTTGGGGGTGGGCAGCTGTGACTTTCTCAGCTTTCTCCAGAGCATCTCCCCCCCAGCAAGACGATTAGCAAAGTTGCAGCTGCCCGCCCCCAAAGATCACTGAAAGGACACTAGGACTTCACCGACATGTCAGCTTTCTCCAGAGCATCCCCCACCCCCCAGCAAGACGATTTGCAAAAGCTGCTATCGTAGGCTTTCTCCGTCTCTTCAGGCAGGCATTCTAACAGAGACGGGAAGGAACAGAAAGAAAAGGGGTGGGGGAGAGGGACTTCAATTCCCAGAAAGACTTGCGAAAATGATCAAGTGCCGTTTGCGTGTAAGATGTCACTTGTAGCGAGGCTCTCAGTAGAGCAGTGGGTTTGCATAGTGGGAGAAGAACTCAACTGGGCTGTGTAAGATGAGAATGTGTGGAAAAGCCAATTACTTTGTATGGAACTGTTAGGAAGGAAGCAACAACAACCACAACAACCCAACAACCACAAACAGGTTGTCAAAACAGTCTGTTGAAAAATTGGTTCCCAATTACAACTTGCAGACAAAATTTGAGCCAAACAAGTGGGTATTCAAGAAAAATGCTTAATGAACGCTAAGTAGTGGTTTTGGCAACATAGTGTGGTGTTGGAATAAGACTGAGAAAACATGAATTCAAATCTACTGCTACCATTGAGTGAGCTTGGGCTATTCATTCTCCCAGCCTAACCTACCTTCCAGGATAGTTCTGAGGATAAAATGAAGGATAAGAAAACCCTGTACTCTTCAAATGGACAAGATGAGTTGGACTATAAATGAAAAGATCTGAGTTCAAATCCCCACCATCAGAATTTACTGAATTATCTTGGAGTTTACTGAATTATCTTGGGCAAGTCATTCTCTCAACCTAACCTACCATACAGAGTGGTTGGTAGATCAAGATAGGTGGCTGTGTTAGTCTGTCTGTAACAGTAGAAATGATCAAGAGTCCAATAGCACCTATAAGACTAACAAAATTTGTGGTAAAAAGTTTCTTCAAATACCTGTATCTGAAGAAGTGAGCTGTGGCCCATGAAAGCTCATACCCTACCACAAATTTTACAGGTGATACAGAGTAGTTGTGAGGATAAAATAGAAAAAGGTAGAACCTTGATTACTGATCTGAGCACCTTGGAGGAGGGCTGGATAAAAGTATACTAAAAGAAATACAATCCTCAAATGTTCCTTTGTAGACCAAATAAAAGGTCTCTATGCCATCACTAATGTCTGTTAATTTTGTGTTATGAGTCGTTTAACAAATTTCAAGACTGGAAATCATGTGGACCACCATGATAAAAATACATCTTATCCTAGACAACCAGAGTGTACTAATGTATGAAGTTGAGTATATGGAAAGCTTTTCCCCACATCACTCTCTTTTCTTATGTTTGGCCATGGGCATGAATATTCTCTAACTAAATATATTCATTTGCTTATGTAGATTTTTTTAAACATTAGAATCCTGCTTTATGTGAATGAACTTTTCCCCTCAATTAGTGCTAGTTCTTAAGAAACAAGAAATCGGATCCAGGGCTACAACAAACTAAGTAGAAATCAAGAGTCTTGGCAGGCCCAAGTGGCCAAACCTGTTCGTGGTTCAGGTAGATAAACTAGCATAGAATTGTTTAATGTGACCTTTTCAGTATAACAAGAAATCTATTGTCTGTATATTTTGAGTTTGCTTTTAAAAGCCTAGCTATTTAAAAATAAAACTGCTTATAACACATTATTTTCCCCTGGGAAATCTCTCCCTTTATGTACAAGCTTTGGCTATTAATCCTCTAATTATGCTCCTGCATAGATATGATTTTTGATCTTATACGCAAGGAACCATAAAAATAAAACTTTTTTTTTTAATATAAAGACTGCTTTATATAAATACATAGCAGCTGCTATTGGTCAAACAACTTTCTAGAGACTGTCTCTTTTCCATCAACAGCTCTTGGGTAAGCCACAAATACTACATTGTACAGAACCAGTTCCTGCTCCACTGTGGCTACAGGATTTCTTGCTGTATTTAGTAAAAGGACTTTATTGCATGCTAAATATGGTTGCAGTCCTGACCTCCTCCCTCAACACATACACATGGATACCAGCATACAAACCTCACCCCGATAGTCAATGCAGTGTTACACCCTCTGTTTTCTCAAAACATATTTTTTTTCAGTAGAACAAATATCTTAAATGATCTTTTTTTTTAACTCAAGGATTTGAAATTTCAGTTGAAGTCTTTGCATTGAGTATGTGTTAGCTCTGAGCCATGAGTTTACTGAAGCTCGTATAACTGGAACCACTTGTACAGAAATAAAATCTAGTTTATCAATGTCGTGGCCAACTCAAAATGTCTCAGGAAAATGTACATTACTTCAGGAAGTCAGTTGCAGAGACAACTATGGATGTTGGAAGGTGGCCAGGGCAGATTGAAGTAGCCTACTTGTGTCTGCAGCCCCAGATCTCTAGAGCCAAAAGTGGCTCCTCAAACAAGTAAATATGGCTCTTTCAAAAATGAAATGAAATTTTTACATTAAGATATATTGTGGGGGTTGGTGGGATTCTATAATAGCCAGTATGTAAAGGGAATGGCAGACAAAAAAAACCCCCATGGCACTAAAGGACTTCTTAGAGATAACAACAACAACAACATTTGATTTATATACTGCCCTTCAGGATAATTTAATGCCCACTCAGAACAGTTTACAAAGTGTGTTATTATTATCTTCACAATAATCACCTTGTGAGGTGGGTGGGGCTGAGAGAGTTCTGAGACAGCTGTGACTGACCCAAGGTCACTCAGCTGACTTCAGGCAGAGGAGTGGAGAAATCAAACCTGGCTCTCCAGATTAGAGTCCTGCCGCTCTTAACGACAACACCAAACTGGCTTTACGGAAAGGGAAATTATAGAGAAGAGTTGTAAATTCAAGTGCAAACCATGCACCGGTTTATGTCAATGACCTAAAACTACTGTAAAGCATGCAACTGTGTATGTCTATTACCAGGGCTTTTTTTCAGCTGGAACGCAGTGGAACGGAGTTCCGGAACCTCTTGAAAATGGTGGCTGGTGGCCCCGCCCCCTGATCTCCAGACAAAAGGGAGTTAAGATTGCCCTCCGCACTGAGCGGTGCGGAAATGTGACCATTTTCGCCAAAGGTGATTTAAACTTTTGAAAACTCCCCCCTTGTTCCAGCTGACCCAAACTGATGTCATTGGCCCTGGGAGCATGTGTGCACTTTGTGCGTTCACATGTGGTACCAGGGGCACCACCTCCTGCCAAGAGTTGCCCCCTGTGCTGGCAACCCACTAAGTTCCACCACCTCTTTTCCCAGAAAAAAAGCCATGTCTATTACTTATTATGAGACCTTGTGTGTACCACTTCCTAAAAAAGGACTCATAACAACTAATGTTAGGGCTGTAGAAACCTTATGGATCATTTATCAACATGCCGTTTGTCATTAATGTTAAGTTGTATATTTTCACTTATGCGAATAGGCTTTTATTTCTGGCTCTTTGTGGATCTCTTGCTCTGGATGTTGTTGTGATTTGACTTTTTAATAGTAAAAGGTTACAGATGACTGCTCTAGGAATCAACTGCACTGAAAAGGCACAGCATGGTTTCACTGTCTGCATGTACCCCAAGTCTGCATATTGCAGATGTCACAATGACTTTCAAAGAAACTTAGAATCATATAATCATAGAGTTGGAAGGGACCTCCAGGGTCATCTAGTCACACCCCCTGCACAATGCAGGAAATTCAGAACTACCCCCACACACACCCAAGGACCCCTGCTCCATGCCCAGAAGATGGGAAAACACCGTCAGGATCTCTAACCAAACTAGCCTGAGGAAAATTGCTTCCTGACCCCAAAGTGGTGATCAGCATTACCTTGGGCATATAAGAAGGGGCCATGAGAACTAAGCACTGATGTAACCTTTCCTGCCCTCCCTTTCATGGTCTGCCCAGGTTCACAGAATCAGCATTGCTGCCAGATGGCCATCTAGCCTCTGCTTAAAAACCTCCAAAGAAGGAGAGCCCACCACCTCTCAAGGAAGCCTCTTCCACTGAGGGACAGCTCTATCAGGAAGTTTTCCTAATGTTTAGCCAAAAACTCTTTTGATTTAATTTCAACCCATTGGTTCTGCTCCAACCTTCTGGGGCAACAGAAAACAACTCCACACCATCCTCTATATGATAGCCCTTCAAGTACTTGAAGATAGTTATCATATTACCTCTCAATTGTCCCCTCTCTAAGCTAAACATTCCAAGCTACTCCTTCAACCTTTCCTCGTAGGACTTGGTCTCCAAGACTCCTCACTATTTTCATTGTCCTCCTCTGGACACGTTGCAGCTTGTCTATATCCTTCTGAAATTGTGTCCAAAACTGAACACAATAATCTAGGTGAGATCTAACCAAAGCAGAGTAGAGTGATACCATCACTTCATGTGATCTGAACATTGCTTCTGTTGACATAGCCCAAAATTGCATTTGCCTTTTTAGATACCACATCACACTTCTGATTCATGTTCAGTGTATGGTCTACTAAGAGCCCTAGATCCTTTTTGCACATGCTACTGCCAAGATAAGTCTCCCCCATCCTTCACTTTAGGGTCTCTTGCCTAGTCAGTGCTGTAAAAGATAAATATACTAAATAATAAAGACTGTATTCTCTCCACTACCTACCCACCTACCCCAAAACTGAAGCATACTTTTGAACTTTCAGACTTTGCATACAAGTTACATGGCAATTAATCAGCCTTATAGCTTAACAAAAGGGAGATTCATGGGGCTGCTGAGACCCAGTGACTCCTGGGAGAGTACATTGTTCTCACCAACATTTGATCTTTGTAACAGCAGCCGTGTGTGGTAGGTTAAGCTGGAAGAGTGTGACTGGCCCAAGGTCACTAATCAATCTTCCATGGCAATTTGGGGATTCGAACCTGGGTCTCCTAGATCCTAGTGCAGCATCCAGCCATTACAACCACATCAGTGCTTCCCCTTAGCCAAACGGCGAAATCCCCATTTTTCTTCACTCATGTCTGCCAAGATATTTCTTTCATAGCAGGCTGGTCAACTTCTGTTTCCCTCTTTCTAAAGCAAAGAAGCAGCATTCAAAAAGCAAGAAGGCAGAAAATTTTAACTGGACAGCTGCTGTTTAGTCAGCTGCCTCCAAATGTGCCATCCAGTCCTTCCTGCCTCCAGTTTTCTATTTCTTTTACTAACATCTGTGCAACTCTACTGCTTCCAGTACACAGTTGAGAACAGACTCTGCAAACACTTGTTTCTGTTCCTGTGTGCACACAAGGGCTGGTGCCAAATTCTCTGAGTATAAAAACCCCAAGAAATATCAAACACCTTAACAGCACTTTTTTCCCTTTTCAGTAAAGTGTGTGCCTTGCATTAAAAGCCATAAGTGCTAATCACATGGGCATATCCCTCCAAATGAAAATGGATACAATTTTCCCCAGTCTCATTGAACTGGTAATGGGAGAACCCCAATGGCCTTACAATAGAAACAGTTTCATTAACTCAAACCTAATAAACTGAAGGAACTGTGGTTGCTGTCACAGATAGTTACAAAGGATAGTTTGTTTATTCCAGTGCAGAAACTGATTGTCCTGAGTAGGGTTTGGAATACATTGCTTCCCAACTGTATAACCCAGAAAATCATGTCATTTTCATTAAATCTAAAGCCCAAGTAATACATAGTAGTTATGGATGCATATGTGCTGTGTTTTCTTAATTGCAGGTCTTTGTCTCCTTCTTTCCCTGTATTCATTTGTAGGAAGGGAAAGGAAGAAATCAAAAACTAGCTCAGAACATAAACCATATGACTTAGAACCTCAGAAGGAACACAATAAAACCTCCAGTATTCACACAGTTACAAGTTGCCAATTCTTTTCATTTATTCCTTATGGGAAGAAAAACTAAACCGCTTGTGTGGTCTCTTTCAGTTTCAAGGGGAAAAAATCACTATATTTTGTCAATTTGATAAATTTATTTTCTTTGTTTCTTAAGTTCCGTCAAAAATTTGCTTTTCTCTTGCACATTCATATGTCAAGAGAAAGCCAATAAAAATTCATTCCCTCCTCATTATTGTACACTCCTGCTTTGTATTTGCTTTGCTTTCTTTGATGAAAATTATTTATTGTTTATTCATTTTCTGCCTTCATGGATATTGGAAGAACTTTACAGTTCTGCTGCCAAAAGCTGGTGCCTTCTCCTGGCTTATTTAAAGGTAACATTATTCTATGGATAGCACTAACTACAGTCATTCACAAATCAACTATGCAATCCTGTATGACATCATAAGGTGGTTTTATAAATGCCACAGTCTATTTTTTTATGCCGGTCTTCTCAGAAAGCTGACAACTCATATTACAATCCCCTTTGAATAACCCACTGAATTTGCAGCAACTATCATTGTGCATTTCTAGAGTTCTTTGTCAACAATGAAGGCTGCCCACATTATTTATTAAAAAGGAAAACAAAATCAAAGCAGCAGGTAGAATACCAGTTTTTTTGCATATGATAAAATATTGCAGAGATATATTCCATTCCGGTACCAGTGCCCCCTGGTTGGTTCTGAATTCCCAATCCATATATATCATTGCTTCATGTAGATTTAAAATGAAACTTGATTCTGAGTGGCCTGTGTTGTATGTAAGTTAAGGACCAAGCTTCATGTAATATTAGAAAGACATAATAAAATCTCCTTAGTTATAATATAGCCTCAAAAAGATGCCACTGGGGGAAGAGAACAATATAGATTCGGACCATAGCATTGAAGATAGTAGAGGGTACCTCTCTGTGCAAATTCCATGACTGAAATTGCCCTTGCTTGCTTTAACATTGTTAGGACTTGGAGATAGGGGCAAGTATAGTGCAAATATGTCTTTCCCCCCTACCTAGCAATAGAGAGGTGGGAGTTTCAAACCGGAAAGCTACATGGGAATGTTAATGCCCTTGTTTCTCAAGACAGCAGCCCCGGTCCATCCCATGATCTTCCACTGTCATATTTTGAGGTTCAAGTACAAATCAGGAAATCCTCAGTTTAACATATGATGCATAAGAAAATAAGATATCCATGACTTTTACATGTAAATATCTAGTATAGCCACATTGGAAACACTTCTGTACTTTAGGTTACCCCATCTAGTTAGTCTATCAAAATCAGCATTGTCTACTCTGACTAGCACCAGCTCCTCAGGTCTCATGCAGAGGAGGTCTTTCACATCTGCAATCTGACTCTTTTAAATGGAGATGCTGAGGATCGGATTTGGGACTTTGTGCATACCAAGCAAATACTTTTATATATAGCCAAGATATTTTAGAGCTTTGAACTAGCTGGAAGTGGCAACCCAAAATAAAGGAACTGAAACACTTTCCTATCTGGAAAGATAGAATTGTTTGGGAGCTTTTAAAAAAAGATAAAAAATGGATGCTACAGACAGCCTGGGTAGAAAACAATTCTTCCTCAAGTGTCCGATGAAAATGATTGTGATTATTTTCTTCGTGCAACACATGGTGAAATAATGCAGTTATTTTTATTGTTTGTTTATAGTCCACTTTCTCAATGAGATTCAGGGTGGATTATACAGTGCAAGTCAATACAATCAATGGCTGGGACATTCAGGCAACAATACAACAGGTAGAGTTGCCAGGTCCACCAGGCTTGAAACCAGGGGGTGGGGGGATGGGGATTGGGGGGTGCCTACCTCATGCATGCATGCAGCACATGTGTGCTCTGGAGCACGTCCTCATTGTACTAAGAATGACATCATTTTTAACAAATCAGCCCCATATGATCCATCACATCAGCTTCACTCCAGGAATCTCCCACAAGTGGAGCAAGGAGCTAGCAATCTGCAGGCCAAAGGGGTAAGAAGCGTTTGTTGCTTTGTTAGCCACTTTAATGCTAAGGAGACAAAGTGGAATATAATTAGTTTAAGTAAACAAATAAATGGAAGAGCACAGAACCACTGTGTTTTCACAGCAAGCGTACCTCTTCATACCAGATGCCGGACCCATACAACTGGGGAAAGTTATTGCCTTCATGCTGTCCTTGCAATGCTCTAGAAATATGTGGCTGCTTGCTGTTGGGAGCCAGTGCTGGCCTAGTAGACATACACAGTGTTTTAAAAGGGCAAAAGATGGAGGGGGGGCAAATGACAGCTGATTCTTCATCAACTCACTTACTCATCTTCTTCAGCCACCTCAGTGTAATTAAGATTTAGCTGGACCATGGCTGGATGAGTTATTTTGAGCATCAGAAGATTTGTTGAAAAAAATGTTTCCGTGTGTGTGAGCTTTGGTTTTGCAACTCTTGTGCCTTAAGAACTTTCTTTACACTGATCCTGAAACTATGAAGTAAATTTAGCATCTTTTAAATGTTAGAGTAGGAAGGCAAAAGTTTCAAAAGAAATGAAGCTTCATGTTTATCATCAGTCCCCACTAGGGAAAAATCATCTCGATCACTTGCAGTTCTTGTTATTTGACAACTGCGCTGGTGCACCCTACGGCCTTCCTTTTCACATCTTAATTTAGTGATGCAGCTCTGCCTTATCTTTCTTTGGGCTTACACAGGAGGTACTATTTTGATCTTCAGAGGAAGAGAGGTGTTCTTCAAGGCATATGTGAGTCAAGATAGAGAAGAGCACAAACTTTTATTCATTTTAAACTGTGTCAGAAAAATCAGTTGAACATCTGACAATTCTGAAATTTCGTTCTCCAAATCACTGTTAAAGGTAAATTAAATTCCACAGCACAGATGAAGAAATTACTTTCCTAGCTATCCACATTAAGTATTTTGTGCCATGAAAATTACTAGACACAATTTTAATAACTTATTGTTAGGTTGATAAATCATTCCTCAATTATTTGCCTTATTTATGTTTTGGCTTTTTAAACTGATTATATGAAATTTTTTGCTGAGGCAGATGAAAATTGTGCAACCAGACTAGTGTGGTTATTATTGTGACTATACTTCCTCAGATTGCAGAAAAGTTTGCTTACATGTACCTGTTGGGAAGTCAATGTGCACACTGTCTGTGTGATGTAGTCGTTAGAATGTCAGATTTAGATCTGGGAGACTCAGGTTTGAATCCCCACTCTGCCATGGAAGGCTTTTGATGACCTTGGGCCAGTCCCACACAACTCAGCCTAACCTACCTTTCAGATAAGATTGACAGTTCTCCTGCCATGGTGGGAGACCTCCCACTGGCAAGCCCTGCCAGTGGTGCAATGGTGCGACATCATTTCCATGAAAAACCCAGAAATAATGTCATATATCTCAAGGAAACGCTATAATTTTACACTATTGCACCAATGGCATCCCACACCATATTCCCCCTCCCCTCATGATCTCAGTCCTTGCCCAGTGCCCAGTGTTTGGTTGGTTGAGGGATAGTTGGCTGAAGTTAAATCCATCAAAAATGTCACTTATGTCATATTATGGAAGTCATGTGGCTGCATTAACAGAGGAGACTCAATCCTTCTGGAATTTGGCAAAATTCCAGAGGGGCTGCAAAGCAGAGATGTTTCACCTGGCATTTGGCCAGATATGGTAATTGGCTAGACTCTATATGATGGATTGATGATTAATTGATTATAGACAATGGGCATGAGTAGGATTCAGTGATGGTGCTGTTCTTTGAGATGTATGGGTTTTAATGTTTGCATTCTACCACCTTACAATGGCTTGCCTCTTTCGTCCAGGGACACTCAATGAAGGTGGTCATTGGAGATGAAGGTTCATCCTGACGGGAACTATACCACGGGATCCCACAGGGATTGATATTGTCTCCGATGCTTTATAATATATATATGCTCTCTCTAGTGGGTGTTGTTAGGTGGTTTGGGGTTGGATGCCACTAGTATGCTGATGACACCCAACTCAACCTTCTATTTGATAAGCAGCCAGTAGCATATATCTCTTCCCTGGCCCAATACCTGGATGCTATGGTGGAATGACTGAGGAGGTAGCTGGCTGAAGTTAAAAATTTCCTGATGGGGCAAGTACTGGAAGGAGGCAACAAAGTGCACAGTCCTATTGCACTCTGCTTTCTCCGCTGTCACCCATGCAAGACTGACTCAGAGTTTCCAGCTGGTGGTGGGCCCTCTTCCAATGCCACTTTCTTAATGCAAGCCCTGACTACAGTGTAAATTTTATTTCCATTTACTGAAATTATCTCTGTGAGGGAAAAGCATTATGTGAGAAATGTATCAATGGCTGAAACTTAAATTGGCTTGTTAACAATAGTTTTGTTGTTTCAATTGACAAATTTTAATTGATCTTGCAACAATAGGAAATTATTAATGCCATGAAATCTGCAGAAGTTTCTTTTAAAGTACCTTAACCATCTGCCTTTTAAAACAGCAGTTCTTATAAGATGTTCATGGTGAAATGTCGTTTTTTCACTATGATCTGTTACAAAAACCTGTGTAGTGGGTGTGACTGGCAGACTTTAATTTTTGACCACAGAAGTTGAATCCACAGATATATCAATGTCTGAAAGGGTTTCGCAGAAGATGTGTGGATTTGTACAATTGTTACTTGATAAGCTTTCCTGGACATTTTTGTCAATCAAATTCTGTCCTCATCTTCCATAGAATTGCCCCCAAATGCATTTGAGTTAGCTGAGCTGCTTCTACACAGGGATTTCCCTGTGGTACTTTCATTGTTGCTGCAAATGTAGATATATTTGCAATGGCAACAGAAGTTCCACACAGGGATATTCTCGGTGGTATCCCCTCATGTCCACCATAACCCCCTTGTCCCCAGAGAACAGGGGGCACCATATGGGTAGGGGACATTTGGAAATCTACACCTTCCCATCAATACTGTGGGGAAACCTGCTTTGACTTCAGTTTTTCTTGAAAGATCAGAGCGAAGTAGGCTTGGAAAACATCAGGGCAAACCATGGGAAATCACAAAAGGAAAAGAGGTGCTCAAAAAATCTTGCTCCAGTTTGAGAGCTTACTGGAGCTAGGTTGCTGACCTAGCTCCAGTGGCAGTATTGATAAAATAGTACACATATATATGTACTTCATGAAAGCTTCATGTAAGCTTCATGAAACCAGAGAAATTCTCAATGTAGTCCTTTAGTCCCTTGCAATGGAAAGAGAGAGGTTATCTGTACTAACCCTCTGACTAAAAGGTCCTTTAAGAACTATGACAGATAAATGGGAAGTGCTTCAACTTTGTAGGGTGCTTTTTATTCCTTTGAAACAAGACTAATTCTTATACATGTTAGATAAGATCAGGCCTTCCAGTTGTCATGTGTTATGTACTGTCAAGTCACCTCTGAACTATGGCAACCCTATGAACGAAAAACCTTCACAATGTCCTATCATTAACAGACTTGTTCAGATCCTGCAAACTGGAGGACGTGGCTTCTTTTATTGTCAAGCAATCTTGTTTCAGATCTTTCTCTTTTCCTCCTGCCTTCCACTTTTCCTAGCATTATTGTTTTTTCCAGTGAGTCTTGTCTTTTCACAATGTGACCAAAGTACAATAGCATCAGTTTTGTCATTTTATCTTCTAGGGAGAATTCAGGCTTGATGTGATCTAGAACCCACTCATTTGCTTTTTTGGCCATCCATGGTATCTGCAAAACTCTTCTCCAGCACCACATTTCAAGTGAATTAATTTTCTTCCTGTCAGCTTTCTTCACTGTCCAACTTCCACATCTGTATGGGGAATATCATAGTGTAGATTATCTTGATCTTGGTCCCCACTTGTGGGGTGCTTTTTACCCCTTTGCAACAAGACTAATTCCAAAACATGCTAAGTAAGATCAAGCCTTCCAGTTAAGGTTCCTTATACTCCAGCTGAGAAATGTCTTCAAGCAATATGTTGCTTTGGTTGCAGCTGGACTCAGGAGGAGGTAAAACAAGCCAGTGACAATTAGTAAGACTGCAGATCCTGTGCTTACATACTCTATAGGTTTTTCTGGCAAAGGCATATAAAATAAAGGATTTTCATTATTGTGCTTCTCCCACCCCTTCTCTTTCTTTATTATGCTACCTTAATGTCATCTAGAATACAAAACAAGAGTTCAACAAATCACACACACACACACACACACATCTGTACTCCTATTTTGAAAAAAAAGGTAAGATGTATTGTTAAAGTAGCAGCAACAGGATCTACTTTTACCCAATTTGCTCTTAGCTTAGCTGCAAAGATAATAGTTAATTGCCTGGAAGAGAAAGGTAACACAAATACTTTTTCTAAATGGGGAAAGGAACAGAGCAAAGAAACTAAAGGACCTTTTGCTGCTATACCTTTGGCAATTGCCCAAGGAATTTGTGCCAAAAGGCCCATGGCAAGATACTTGCTTACAATGATACCAAGAAGAGGCCTTTCTGTCACAAAACGAGTTGCTCTGTGGCATGAATGGAATGTTCAAAGGGGGAGAAACATATTTGGCAAGGCTTGCTTGATATGCATGTCAAAGGTAACTTGCACTGTATAATGAAATACCTTTCTTTTTGAAAAAGATTTGTGATAAACTAAGTGCTTGAGGCTATGCCATTGTTCTCCTTCTCCACGGCTTTGAGAGCAGGTACATAACATGAAAGAAGACACCTTCCTACATACAAAAGAAAGCAAATGTGTTTCATGGAAACAGGCACATCAGAGCAATTGAAATCAAGACCAGAAGCAGAACTTGCATTCTTTTATGCAATTTATTATTATCATTATTATATGATGCAATGTGATGTTATCACAGCCCACCAGATGTTTGGGCTTGAATTTTTGGGTATTTCACCAACTTGGATTTTACCCAAGAATCTAGGAGTCAGTGAGCTATCACCTTAGTATGTGGCCTGTGCTAATGTTTGCAACTGACCAACTGTTATCCTTCATATGCTGATGTCACCTAGGTGTTTAGTTAGTCCTTTTGGAATCGTACCTAGAGCTATCACTACTGTAATAATAACCATTGTATGTTTCTCCCAGGGATACTGAACTTCAAATCTTCAAATCTAAATCTCTTTTTCTTTAATTTGACTGTCACCTGGGATTGCCACGTTGATCAGTTTGACTATCTTACTTTCAACCAAAGTAATAGCCAGAGGATTGTTTTAACTTACCTGTTTCGAAATCCCACAAGTTCTTATCTTTCTCATTTTCAACAACTTTCTCGATTTTATGTTCCCATCAGTACTTTGTGGATACTTTCTGCATAAATTCCAGTGCAGCACCTCAGCTACTTTACAGTCAGTTTGTGCACCCACTGATGAAACGGTCAACTGTTTATTCCACTTTGTTACATAATCCTCACTTGCTGTCATTTTTGGTATTTTCAGTTTGCACTTTCATACAGTTCATTTTTAATGCACATTCTTGTACGGCTAATATAAGTCCTTCTGTTGCTTTTTTTCAATATCCCTTGTGTTAGCCATTTCCAGTTGTTATTCTTGTCAACTTTACCCTCAGTATTGACTATGCAGTGGTTTACTTTGCCATGCCTCCATGTGATTTTCCAACATTTCTTTCCTATATTCATCTTTTATAACCTCAACTTACATTTTTTCTTCTCTGTAAAGGTTACCCAGGATCTTCTCTTTCGTGCTCTTGATGTAATCATTCAGTACCTTTTTTTCTTCTTTTATCATTTATGTTACTTGTAACAATCTTCAGCACCGTTATTTCATGGCAAATAGAGCTGATCTATGTCACCTCAAGGATGTAGGGCGTGATTGGCTGTCATGATTTTCGTCATTTTGTAATCTAGTGCATCTACTTTGGCTTGGTCCAATCTGCATTTTGAGCTCAGTATCAAATCTCTGAGATGGCCCTGGAATTTATATCATGAATTATATTTCCACTATTTAGTTCAATGAGTATTTTTTCAATCCCTTTTTTATGTATTCTGCACAAGTCTTCTTTTTCACAATCTTATGTTGAATATCATTAGCTTGCAATATATCCAAATATTCGTAGTTTTCTTCACAGTTTAAGCCTTGATTCTGTTTTCATCCACAAAATGTATTGCATCCAATTCAGTAATCTTACTTCTTTTTATTAATAGCATCACATATTTTTCAAGGTTGCTATACTTTAGATAAATGTCTGCACCAGAGACTTGATTTCTTCTTTAGATTTTCCGTATATAGCATGGTCATCCATATATAGCAAATGAGATTTTTCCTAGTAGTAGTAGTAGTAGTAGTAGTAGTAGTAGTAGTAGTAGTAGTAGTAGTAGTAGTAGTAGTAGTAGTAGTAGTAGTTACAGCCAGTTGTAGATAACCATATGAGATAACCATTCATAGTCTCTATCTCATTATCAGAAGTAACTGACTTCCTTAACAGAAGCAAACTGATCTCCATATCAGAAGCTACTGTTTGCATCTACTCCTCCCTCCCCTCTCCACCTATATATCTGACCAGTTTCTTCTTGCCCTCCATGCATCTGACGAAGAGAACTGTGATTCTCAAAAGCTTATGCTACAATGAAGTTGGTTAGTCTTAAAGGTGCTACTGGACTCTTTTTGATTTTGCTACTACATACTAACATGGCTAACTCCTCTGCATCTAGGATTTCACTGTTTCTCAGCCAAAGGAATGGATAGATAAAGCCAAAATGTATGCAGATTCTCTATAGTATGAGTACACATTTTACTATAATTCCATTTAGCAAAAAATGTAGAAAACTAATATGGTAGGTCTTTCAACTTAACTATAATTTGTTGAAAGAACTACCATATTAGTTTTTTACATTTTTATAACTATACAGGAGGAACCATGTGACTATCAAGTGATTAAATATTTTGTATTGAAAATGTTGACCTACCCAAGTCTCCCTTATGTTTATGAATGTTACCAATGTATACTTAGTGGTAAACTCTCAGATCATGCATCAGTATGTCACTAGGGAAAAAATGATAGCTTTGTTATTTAGAACAAAACCAAAAAAAACATAATAAGTACCACAACTAGGGAAGGATTGCCAACAGTTTGAAGAACTTTGAGCATTCTTACATATCCGTGTCAATAAATATTTTTTAAACCCAGCATGAATTTTTAAATAATCAATGCTATGTTTTACATGGAAAGTAGAGCACTTTGTCAGGGGTGGAGGGAGAAGGGGCAGAGGCATCTTAAAACAGATTTCTGGAACTCAATAGTGCAAAAGATGCTATTAAATAGAACTTTAGGTGATGTGATCTTTCTGCTTGCCCCATCCAAAATTTTAAATGTGTTTTTGTTTTTCAATTTAGAAGGCAATATGTGATATATTTGTATTGCCTGGGTCCTATTTGATTTATATAGTATCTGAAATATTGAACGGGAACTACCTTTCTCTGCAAATATGAACAGAACAAGCTAAAAATAAATAGCTCATTTATTGAAATTCAGCAGAAAACAGATTTGTCAGGAGGTTTAAGCAGAGTTGATAAATGTTGTTAGGAGAGAAAAAAAAGAAATGTTTTATCCAGTGGTGAGTGTTTTATACTTGTCAGAATAGATATTTAGCCAATTTACAAGTCTTGCATACTGACTTAAATGCCATATAACTAATGTTAACAAGATCTTCATTTAAATGTGAAGGGCAGGGACTTCAAGGAAATAGGCATAAGTTGTAGTTATTGATTCAACATTTTACTCTCTTACATTTCAAGAAGCAACATAATCAGGTTTAACAATAAGATTTATATTTTTAGTTCAGACTTTATTTAAAATCCAGGAGGCTGGAAAACATCTCTTAAAATTGATATTCAGTTAGTTACATTTCTCCCAGTATTCAAAATGGCATAGCATTTGCTACTGGGAGCAAACATTTCTGCCTAGTTAGCATTTATGAAGGGAAAAAAATGTTCTTCATACTTAAAATGTAGTAAGCTATCAGTGCAATACAAAGCACGCTTTTCTGGGGATGTCTCATTGAATAGACCGGAGTAGGATTCTGAGTAGACTGCCTTAGGATTGCTTTGTGGTGAGTATCTTATTTGGGCTTTGAAAAAGTTGATTGTTTCAGCTGGCCTTAGGTCTAGGGTTGCCAGACTCCTGGAATTAAAACCAATCTCCAGACTACAGAGATCAGTTTCTCTAGAGTAAATGGCAGCTTCAGAGGATATACCATAAATTCTAGGTGAAATCCCTCCCCAAATTCTCTCCTCTACAGGCACCTACCCCAAATCTCCAGGAATTTTCCAGGCCACAGTTGGCAAACCTACTCCAAGCTTATGTGTATGCTGAGAAAGATGTTCTGTAAAAGAGCCTGTGAGAAAACTTACAGAGAATATGGCCCAATGGGGCTCAAATGGGCTCGAGATTATTTACCAATTCTGGAACAGAATAGGGTAAACATATATTTGCTGATAAAAAAGCAGGACAAGAGGCTTCAAACAGAAGGCTGAGAATGAGGAGGAGGAGGAGAACTCGCCTGCTTCTTACTTTGCAAAAACTTACTTAGAAAGCAAACATTCAGCCAATTTTACTGGATACAGGCAGAACTTCAGAATTTCAGAAGGCGGGTCTTCAAAAAAAGGGATATCTTCTGAAAAAGAGAACATCAGGTCACCCTAAGAGGCAGTGCTACTAGAGTTTCTACCTTTCATTCTGATAGGGTCTTTGTGTCTTTGTATGAGAAGCAGTCTCACAAGGAAAACATTTCTATCTTCATGCCAGAGAAAAGACTGAATTGTTAAAGACATATGACAGGGAAAAGATGGCAACTGTAAGCAAACTATTTTGAATGTTTGACCAAAAATAACACTCTTCTGTTCAAAAAAGTTCATATATTTTGTTGACTAAGCAGCAGAGAAATACAGTAAGTACAGAGGGAAGCACCCCCATGGCCATTCAGGTCTACCGTGTTAATCCTGCCAACCAATAAGACAATTGATGAAATGCCACAGAACTAGGGCTGCCAGCTTCAGATTAGGGAGATCCTGGAGGTCTGGGGGGGGGCAGTCCTTGGAGATGAGTTTCAGGAAGGGAGGGAACTCAGCAGTGATGTAATACCATAGAATCAGCCCTTCAAAGTTAACATTTCCTCCAAAGGATGGAAATGAAGCCTGAAGATCAGTGGTGGTTCTGGGAGTAGTTCAGGCCCCACCTGCAAGATGGAAACCTTACACAGAACTATAGAACCAAGGCAAAGGCATATCATATTAGCCAGTTTGTAGCAGAACTCCTCTTCTGTTTGTTTTTCAGATATTCTAGATGTCTTGCTTGTAGAGATAACTTTGGGAACTAGAAGAATTATGATTTCTCTTCTGGAAGTCATTATGGATCATTATAATTCAAGATCTTTCACATTTGACATCTATCCAGTGAGATTCAAGCTGCCATTGACAGGTTTGCTAATTATTGCAGGTTAGAGGTGGCAATATCTTTCCTTGAAAGGTCCTCCTGTGGTTTTAATATCGGGAATGGCCCAGCACAACTCAGCAGTTGGTTCTATCCATGGCAGTGCTTTGGAACACCTCCAGATGTGACCTTCCCATTCATTCACCTACCTAGGGCATAGGTTCAGTTTAACGATACTAAATAGCCCAAGAAATCCAGAGCAGTTTATTGCTGAGGAGTGTTCCCAGTTTAACTCTCTACAAAATCTACAGTTTGCTGGCTGTTGCTGCCAGGATGTATTTCCAACAGGTTATTTGGGCTGAACAAATTACTCATCTCTAGAACTGAGTAATTTCCTTCCTTGTAGACAATGTAATTCCTTGGCAATCCCAAAAATTCCCTCAGTGCAACAGCAACAAAAAAGTATTCCCATTAGCAGATATGCACAAGGCCCTAGGCACAAGTAAAACCCTCTTTAAGCCTCATGTCAAGAGTTTTAAAGGAAGTTTAAATGTTGCATAGGGACTTGTAACCCTGATTTTCACCCTTGCTGAGTTCAGTCTTACGCAAATAATGTCATACACCAGCACAAGGCGAGGGCCATATGGCTTACCCATCTATTAATGACTCATTGAATGTGGGGTCACTGGCCTAAATCCAGACATGCTGTAAATGAATGGCACTCTGAGTGATTTCATCAGAGAAGCAACCTGCTTATACCACCTCTGAGCAAGTCTCACTGGGTTTAAAAGTACCATATAATAAAGCAGGGCTTTGAAGGGAAAGCATTGTATTAGTAAAAAGGTGGCCAAGAAGATTTACACTAAACCTACAGGTATTTTCTTTTGTATAGATCATATTCAGTTCATCCCAAGCAGGCCATGGAGACTTTAACCTAGCTAGAAAGGGCCCTTTCCTCTATCCTCCTCCACCACCATGTCTCTTTCTTTATTTCTTTAAATCATCAGTCATTAGACAGAGACCAAACATCACAGCAAGAGACTTGTAAAATAATTTTCAGGGAATCCCCAGGAGCATTTTCGTTTGTTCTTTTCATCAACCAAGCTGGTCTCTATCATAAGTCTTATTTATAAGAAGGCTTTCAGGCAATTTCACACTGCTTTTCTCTGATGCAGCCCCCCAAAACAGTTAATCCCAGGGGATTAGTAGCAACTACTAGAGAGAAAAGAGTGTAAAGTTATACTGTGAACTGAACTAGTTCAACTTGCGTGATGCACTTTCCCCCTGAGCTACCACAGTGAGTGAAACCTATCTAAGTGGGCCCCCTCCCACACTGCTGTTGTGTTGAATCCTTTGCTATATTCGGCACTAGAATTGCTCCAGCTCAGAGGACTTTCAACTCTTTAATGGCTTGCAATGTGCAAAGAGGCAGCCATTGCCTCAGAATTGAAGTTAAGTTCCCTTTTATAGTTCTTTGTTGACAGCAGCAATTGGGCAGCTCGAGTAAACAAACTGTTTGCTCAAGCACCATTGGTTGGTGGTAGTTCTCTTTGATTAAATTACTGACATGCAATAATATCCTAAAATGGGAAATAAATTATGGCATTAACCATGGGGTCAAACTTGAGACCCTTTTAACAACAACCAACAAAATTATACCAATTACACTGCTTTACAGGCTGATAATTAATGAGACTGCAAATCACAGGCTTAATTTTAGGAGCACATTTTCTCATTTATTTCATTTTGAGCACAACCAGCTGTCCAGTGCCTGACCTAAACATATTTCTGTAGTTTTTGGCTCATTCTAACAAACTTAACTGTCTCTGAGCCATTCAACGCAAGATCCATGCTGTATTTATTTTTAAAAAAACTGTTTCAAAAATACTTGCAGACTAAGATGACTTGAAAACAAATTTGCTTTGATTTTACTTCCGCATTCTTCTTCATGAGACCTGTTGCTTAACCTATTAGTCCTCATCCACAACAGAACTACTTCAGCATAAACAACTGCATTTGCCATCTCAATCCTTTTTAATTTCTTCACTTCCTTTCCACCTTTTTTTCTTCCCCAGTCTTGTAATATTGTTAATCTGTTGCAGAAAAAAAGTAAACTTATTATCTTGTGGCATCTTAAATTCTGATAACTTTATTGTAGTATACGAGAGAACAAGACCGTAGGGGCAGGTTGTGAGGAGGGTGCTCAGGGCCTTGGCCAGCTGGCCCTTGAGAGCCAGAACGAAGTACACAGTGATCAAAGTGTTGCACTAGAACCAAGGAGACCAGGGTTCACTTCAAACATCCACTCTGCCATGAAGCTCACTGTGGGACTGCAGGACAGCCACTCTCTCTCAGCATAGACTAGCTTTAAAACGTTGTTCTGATGATAAAACTGGAAAGGGAGAACCATGTGCCTTGCTCTAAGCAAGGATAACTCAGAAGTTTCATGAAAAAAATGTATCTGTCTTGAAAGTGTAAGAAAAAATAGAATAAAATCACATTTTGTTCTGTTAATACTTGATACAATCTAGCAAATTACCTGTATGTAGGTTTTGATGACTGGGTATTTATTTACACCTCCCACTCATCCATCCAGTATATCATCTTAGGCTTTTATACTGTAAAATTCCAAGGAGTGGGTCTAATAGAGAAGCAATCTGCTTACACCACAATAAATGTGTTACTTGAATGTGTCATTCCCCCTTATCCCACACCGGCTCAAAGTGCCAAGGGGGTGGCAACGTATGACTTACCATTCGTGGCTGTCATACGGCTAAGTGTGTTGGGTTGGGGGAAGCAATGGTGAACTACCCTGTAAAAACTTCACTGCGAGACTCTGCGGATCTCTCTCAACGCACTATAGGACAGAAAGGCCTGGAGGGGGACGATCTGCGGAGTGGCCGAGGGTCGGACGCAACTGCGTGGCTTGGATCGGATTGCAATGTGTCATCATCACACGCTCCCCTGTTTATATTACTCTATGAAGTACCATATGCAGAGATAAAGCCTCCGAAATTGGGGTGGGGGGCAGTTGTTCTGGTATTCTGGTCTCTATCTATATCCTTTTGTGGGATCAGCCTCTTCATCCCTCCTTTGCCCTGCCTTTTAAAAAGCAGCCCAGAGGGCAGCCCAACACCGAGCCTCTTCTGATGTAGCTGCCTCTTCCAGGCAGATTCCGGCCATGGTGTTCCTGCTGCTGATTCCACCCTTGACACTCTCTTTATTGGTGTGTCGAGTGGGTGGCTTTTTGCTCTGCAGCTTCCAGGCTGAACCACCACTCAGGTGTGTTCTTCACCGTGGAGCCTTTTTTTTTTGAAGTGGCATTACAAGTTCGGAATTTTTTTCCAGTTTTTGGGGGGGAGTCCCAAAAATTCAGACCACTATTTTTGTCTCTCACACACACATATGCACACAGGCAGCAGGAACTGGGAAATGAGAAATTGAAAGAGAGGAAGTCAGCCACAGATTTCCCCCTCTGGAGGCTTCTTCTTGCCACTGGCATCAGAGGCAGCAGAGCCCACTCCACATCCATAAAATGGCAAGTGGGCTGGAGGGCTCCTGGATTCCCCTAAGACTTGCAGGAGCCACTTCCTCCCCCACTAGGGTGTAGTCTTTTTTTAAAAAAAATAGTTAAATAAATATTGTTGCATCAATAAAACAATATATCAATATGTAAATCTGGTTCTCTGAATTCATAGCTTTCATTTGTTTAAAGTAACCCTTTATCTACTTCTGTTGGGGAGATATACAGGAAAAGGCCTGTCTCCATAAGAAAGGAGGCAGACGTTCACTTTTTTTCCAGAGAACCTGGTATGTATATTGCTGTATTACTATACTGATATAACACAATTCAATTTCTAATTTAAAAACCAACCCCTTCCTTCATGGCGCAGGAGGAAATGGCCCCCGCAACAGCCAAGCCTTGCATGAATCCAGGAGCTTGCCAGCCCACCCACCTTTTCTAGCTGATGAGGTGGGCTCTCCTGTCTGTGATGACAGCATTAGGGACAAGCTCCAACAGAGGCAATAGTGCCAGGTTAAGTCTGAAGACAGTTTGATCTTTTCCCTTTTAAAATGTAAAGGGCCATAGGGGGAGGCTGGGTCTACCTGGCCATCAGGTAGGGAAGAGAGATGCTGACTAACAGCTGTTCCCCTAGTCGATTTTCTTTCTTTCCCTCTACCTCCCCAAAACCCTGACATTCTGGGACATGAATTTTCTTACTGCAAATGCAGTAGCAGTTTACTTATCCATTGTAGCCCTTCTTTCGTGTCCCTTCTTTCGTGTTGTGTCATGGTGTGCAGGGTGGGGGATGATAGATTGGGGTGGGGTGATAGATTAGGGTGAAATTCTTCATTTCTTTAGATCTGAACCAATTTTACAATCCAGTTTACAACTGCGTACACACAAGTCCTACTGTAACTATTATTATAAAGGAAAAGCTCCCTATCTATAGAGGCAGTTATACATTTAACTAACACCCAATTTCAACATAACTTTTTTCTGCTGAGAGAGAACTAAATATTGCACTGTAATTCACTTGTATTTTGTGTCAGAAAGTGAGATTTCCTGTATAATCTTCCTGTACAGTTTATTATATACAGTCAAAATGCAGTGTTGTGAATTATACTATAAATGAATTGTACTATAAACCAATAGGGTACTAAAAGAACTTGCTGATATAATTTCAGAGCTTCCGTCTATCATCTTTGAGAACTCTTGGAAAACAGGTGACGTGCCAGAAGATTAGAGGCTGGCAAATGTTGTCCCCATCTTCAAGAAGGGGAAAAAGGATGTCCAGACCCTGGAAAGATTTTAGAACAAATCATCAGTCAGTCCTTGATCATTTAGAAAAGACAGTTGTGATTACTAAGAGCAGCATGGGTCCCTAAAGAACAAGTCACATCAGACTAACTTTATCTCCTTTTTTGAGAGAGTTAGTATTTTATTAGATCAGGGAAATGCTGTGGACATAGTTTATCTTGATTTCAGTAAGGCTTTTGATAAGGTTCCACATGATATTCTTGTTGACAAGTTGGTAAAATGTGGTTTGGATCCTAGGTGGACTTGTAACTAGTTGACAAATCATATTCAAAGTGTTCTTGTAAATGTTTCCTCATCCTCTTAGAGAGGAGTGACAACTGGAGTGCCTCAGGGATCTGTCCAGGGCCCTGTGTTGTTCAACATCTTTATAAATGACTTGGATGGAATAGAGGAGATGCTCATTAAATTTGCAAATGATACTAAACTAGCATAGCAAATCCAGTAGAAGACAGAGTCAAGATTTAAGATGACAGGCTAGAAAACTAATAAAACTAACAAAATGAATTTAATAAGAGATAAACGAAAAGTTCTGCATTTAGGTAGGATTTAGGTAGGATAATTACAGGATGGGGGAGACTTGTCTTGACAGCAGTACATATGAAAAGTATCTAGGGGTCTCAGTAGATTATTCATTGAACATGTCAGCAGTGTGATGTGGAGCTAAAAAGGCAAATGTGATTTTAGGCTGTATCAACTGGAGTATAGTGTCCAGGTCTCATGAAGTGCTCTGGTTACTCTTCTCTGGCTATGCCACACTTGGAGTACTGTACACAGTTTTGGGCAATACAATTTAAGAAGGAAGGTGACAAGCTGTAACATGTCAAAAGAAGGGCAACAAAGATGATGAGGGTGGTGACTAGGGGTGTGCAGTTCGGAAATCCAATTTGGGAAAAATTCCTGAATCGGACAGATCTTTACAGATCAGGATTTCTGAATCAGGAAATTCGGAAATCCCAAATCAAAGCTTTCCGAAGCAGCTGGAATGCCTTGGAAAGTTTCGGGGCTTAGTTTAAAGGGCCCTGCCGCTGCTTGCAAGCAGTGGCTGGGCCCTTTAAAAACCATCCAAACAGCTCCCCACCTCCCCACTTACCTTGGCCCTGTGATCAGCAGTGGCTCTGGCCCTCCCTGCCGCCCGCGGGACCGTGGAGCTGCAGAGGAGGTGGTGTGGCAGGAGGCGGTGCGGCAGTAGAGGAGCCGGCTGGCTCCAGGTTGCTGCCGCCACTGCCGCTGCGCTGCCTCTGCCGAACAATGCCGCCACTGCCACCGCCGTGGCTGCCGCCACTGAGCAACACCATGGCCGCCACAGCCACCGCTCGATGCTGCCACCATCACGGCCACCGCTGAGTGACATCGGCACCACCACGGCTGATGCTGAGCAATGCCGCTGACACCACTCAGCTGATCCCCCTCCCCCTCCAGCGCAAGTTAAGTGGGTGGGGTGAAGGGGTTCCCCCGAGGGGTGGGGGAGTCGCTTCAGTATGCTCCAAATATTTACGGAGCATACCGAAGCGAGTAAAATACCACAGTTCTGAAGTTGCTTGCCACTTCGGAATTATGGTATTTCCAAAAAATGTTCCCGCTTTGGGTAAACCCAAAGTGGGAAACCCGAATTGACCTGGACCTGCACGCTCCTAGGGGTGACCACATCTTATGAGAAAAGGTTGAAGGAGCTGAGTATGTTTTGCCTGGAGAGGAGGTGACTGAGAGATGATATTCCAGCCCTTTTCAAGAAGAAGGAACGGAGTTGTTTTCTGTGACCCCAAAGAGTTGGACCAGAAACAATTGGTTAAAATTAAAGCAAAATATTTTTTGTCTAAACATTAGGAAGAACTTCCTGACAAAGTGGTTTCTGAGTGGAAAAGGCTTCCTCAGGAGGAGGTGGGCTCTCCTTCCTTAGAGGTATTTAAGAATTGACTAGATGGCCACCTTGATTCTCTAACTCAGTATGAATGTACACAGATTAAGTGAAGGAGTGCATGAAGGGATGAGCCAGTGCTAGTCTCTCATGGCCCTTTCTTATATGCCAATTGTCATTTTGGGGTCAGGAAGGATTTTTCCTCCAGACCAGATTTGCTGGGGATCCTGGAGGTTCTTTGCCTTTCTCAAGGAATAGAGCAGAGGTCACTGGGGGAGTGAGAGGGTGAAGTAGCTGTGAATTTCCTGCATTGTGCTGGAGGCTGGACTAGATGACTATTTGAGAACCTTCCAGGTCTATGTTTTTATGCTTTTAGTTGTTTAACTTTTACATTTCATATGTTCAACAGTACAGTATACACTTCTGAATTTCTTGTGCTCCACCTTTTGGTGTTTGAATTGTAACTCTGCCTTTTAAAACATAGATTTACACAGAGACTATATAATACTTCGTTCACTTTATAAAAATTTTCTTCCTGCATAATTGTTCACCCACCAAGTGGAGAGCAGGCCACTAGTCACGCTATGTGCTCAACAAAACACTGTATTTGGCCTGGAATAGTAGCAAAAGCAAAGTGTATCCATCTCAGACATGGTTTCTGGCATGTATTGGGTTTGATGGGTGATGAATTGTTCATACCTGAAGACATTATTAGATGAATGGGAATCTCCCCAGTATAGCTAAGTTTGAACCGGGCTTGTCTTTTCATCTAATGCTGTAGGAGGCTTTCTCATTGGAAATGCAAGTTACGTTCATCACAAGGGTGTCATAAAGATTAATTTGTTAATATGAGTGCTGCATTTTATGATATAATAGGAAAAAAGGAAAGTCACTCCAGAGAGGAGTACAACAGAAAGGGTGCTAAATGAATAAAGTAGCGTCTTACATTGTTAAGGGTTATTATGATTGCCACCTCCATCTGGGGAAAAGTGGTTAAATACAGAGAGAGAGATGTGGGTATCAAATTATATGTAAGTGGATCTATTTCAGAGATTACTAGTCAGTATGATTAAAGTGATAATAATTCTATATTTCATTAATAATGCATTTTGGGGATGTTAAGAAAAAGATATGCTTTAAAAAATGGCTTGATATGCTACAGCATGCACACAGTTTCCTAAATAGCAATCTGTGGAACTTGTCTCCCAAATGCAGCTGTGGAAAACTTTATTACGATCTTGCAGGTGGAGCTTTATTTGAGTTTCATCTTGAAGAGCAGAGATTGTTTCTCCAGTGGCAGGCACAGCATCATCATATCAGCAAAGCAGGTGGAGCTATAGAGAAGTTCTTGTTTATTTTCCTACTATGTGAGTGGTTTTCTTTTCTTTTTTTGAAAAAGAGATTATTCATTTCATTAATCATGCAGTTTTTGTTACTTTTAATGGCCTAACCCAATGGTTTGAAATATGCTGGGCCTACTGTTATTCGCCTGTTGAACAAAAGCAATGCTATGGAAAATGTTCAGGAAATGAGCAATGACTTCTAAATATAGTGGAGAAGGAGCTAATGAATAAGTGGAAGGGATGTTTAGCAATACATCTGTTTGGCTATAAAAGAAGCAATGCCAAATTGCTCTCAGCTTTGAATTTTGATTCAGTCTATACATAGGATTGGGTGCTTCCTGTGGCAAGGAAAATAAGGGGGAAGTTTAGAGGCAACAGGTGACTTGGATATTTGCTGTGCCTGGAAGAAAACTGATTAGAGAATGAGGGCAGAAATTATACCACTTCTCAAACCAGAAAAAGGATTTTAAAATGTTTTTTTTTCCCCAGAAGTAATATTGAAAATAGGATTCCCATTCCCTACCTGCAATCTGAGCTGGTTCAGACCAAGAACTCTGTCATCTCAATTGCCTTTTTGTGTATGTAAATATATATAGATGGCTCTCAGAGATTACTAAGGAGCAGCAGAGATTTTATAGCTGAAGCATTCACTGGTGGGATACATCGCTCATGATGTTTCTATCAACCCAACAGGATGCTTGGTTAGTAGTAGGATGAGACTGAAAGTATACTCATAAATTGTAACCTCCCAAATGTTTTCAAAATCCATAACTTATTTACTTAGTTAATTACTCTATTTATATTACTGTATTTATATTACTCTAATTACTCTTTTTATACCCCACCTTTCTCTCCAATGGAGAATATTTAATGGAGAATATTCAATGGAGAACATGATTATCTTGTCCTCCTTCTCATTCCCACAACAACCCTGTAAAGTAGGTTAGGCTTGGAGTGTGTGACTGACCCAAGGTCACCCACTAAGCTTCCAGACTGGGGATTTAAACCTAGTTCTCCCAAATCCTAAACCAACACTCTGATAACTACACTACAGTGGCTTGCTTTAGGACTGTGCTTGCTCTGAAGAAAATCCAGCAAAAAGCAATCTGCATTTCCTAGGGTTAACAATTCTGTGGTGGTGGCGGGCAAACCCCCCCCCCCTCAGCCTTCACCCCCACCTCACCAAGCTGGTGGGAGGAAAGGCACAGGAATGAGTCAAGAAACCCCCAGAATGAGCTCCAGTGTAATCTGGAACACTCCATGTCACGCCAGAGGCTGATTTTTACCAAATCAGGCCCTGGCAGGACCCATCACTTCTTTGTTGCACAAGGAATGATGTCATTCCCAGTATGAATTTATTTGCAGTCAGAGACCATAAGAATGGCAATACATCCTTGGAAATCAATAGAATAGTTAGCCATTCCCAGTACAACACAGAAGTATTCCGGTGGTAGGTGCTCCCATCACCCCCCCCCCCCAGGACCCGTTCAGTCCCTGCTTTGAGCCCCTGGTGACCTGGCAACCCTAGCACTTACTAACTCAAATTTTGCAACAAGGTGAAACAATCTGAATAAATTGTGGCAAATGAAGAACTTTTGTGTAGTTTATCTGCTGCTGCAAAACGTTTGTCTTTTTTTTTTTTGCCATTGAACAAGTGTTTACTATTTTGCATATTTAGCCTGGGAGGAGAAAGAAGCATTAGAGAGCAATTATCTCTCTCTAATTTCGATTTTGACTCCTTCAGTTTCTCTGAGCATTTTCTATCCATACAGGCAGTCAAACGTATTTTCACAATCAGATGCACTAGAAACTTGTTCTTTCTTTTCAACAAAATCTGAACCTAGACCCCGCAGCCAGTTTCACATACTGTGGCTTTTTTGTCCTCTCATGGAGTCACCACAAGGCTGCCCACAGATTTAATACTTCCATTGTGGGTGGGCTTGTCAAACTGCAGGTGGGGCCGGGAGTTCTCCTGGAATTCTAACTTCAGAAATCAGTTCCCTAGAGAAACTGGCAATTTCAGTGGGCAGACTCTGTGTTATATACTAGCTTCTAGGTAAAACCCCTCCCCAAATCCCCCCTTTTCAGATACCACCCCCAAATCTCCAGGAATTTCACAGGTCAGAGATGGCAATCCTAATAACAGAATAAACTCTGGTCTGACTATCCTGCCTTGCCTTATCTGGTGTGTTGTTTAAGTTTAGTTCAACAGGTAGGAAGAAAAAAATGTTTCTATCTTATGAATCTTTAAAATACAGCAGTGAGATCACTAGAGAAGCTCAAATTTACTTCATGTAATTAATTGCACAGGATACAGTCAGTAAAAACTTTATAATTTTAAACTATAATGGCAAGAGAATATCAGCATGTATCTGAGGAGCCAGTGTAGTAGTTACACTATTGGACTAGGATCAAAGAGAGCCAGGTTTAAATCCTTATTCTGCTATGAAATCCACTGGATGAGCCAGTCAGCCTAATGTACCTCACAGACACATCTGGCTGCTGCCATGTGCCATTTTGAAAGCAGAGCTTAGCTCCACCTGGCTCCCCACAGTAGCAGCAGAGTGTCCACGTAGCCACTCTCCTGCAGCCACTCTGCAGATTCTCTTTTGAGAGGGAGAAAAACAGAAGGGTTTTTTTTTAAGCCCCAAGGAATTGCATGACTCCTGCTTGGGATGAGCACAATGGCATGCATATGTTCCCCTTTAATTCAAAGTCTTCCTGACAAAAAAAATTCCCTCTGCGGAAGCAAACTATAGCCTTTTCTACAAGCTTGACATACTCCTGATTTTTGTAGCAGTCGATCTACAAGAATTAAAATTGGTCTGAGTATGGTTCTTCTGCATGTCTGCTCTCCCCTCTGCATTTATTTTGTTCTGCTTGTGCCTTAAATAATGAGGATTTTCAAGCAAAAGTACTGTTGTCATCAATTGTGTCATTGGTAGCATCACAGAATCCCCTTTTTAATTTTTGTGCCTCGTCTTTATATTACTGTACCAATATAAGGGTTTAATTTTTTTAAAATCCACCCAAGCCGAGGGGAGAAAAATCTCCTAATTTTCCCCTCTTACAACTGCCAGAACTCTCCCTCCCTCTGAAACTTCAGGGCAATTTACACTTAAAGCTGGCAAACAGGGACTGAAAAAGGGATGAGATAGCTGCGGAGTAGCTATCCTCCTAGAGTGACCAGCAGTATGATCCTAGACGTATTTACTCAGGAGAAAGTCCTGCAGCTTTGAGTGAGGTTTAAGTTCCATTAAACTCACAATTTTGCTGTGGAACAGGATGAATCTAGGATCCATAAACTTGTTTTTATACAGTAATTGATTTTCAAAGAGATTAAGAAGTGGGTGGTGATGGTGGCAGCAATAGTAGGGCGGAAAGAGCGGCCCTTTCTTATGCATACTCTCACAATCATTTGCCATGGTTGCCCTGCTGTGCTTCATGATGGCTGCACAGAACTCTGCTTGATCAGAGGCACACAACCCAATCAATTATTAAATAGCTGGGCTGCATTCTGACAATTCCCAATCAGCCAGTCTTTTCCTTTCCCCTATCAGGCCTGGGCAAGAAGGCTGCACAGAGCTGCCAGACAATCCCCAAAGCATCACTTCCCTCCCCACATCAGAGGCTCGTCCACTTTCAGTCCTTGTTCACCAGTTTATATTGTAACCTGCCCTAAAATTTCAGATGAAAGGGATGCTGGAGGAGGTGAGATAGGGGGAAATCAGATTTTTCTCCCCTCACTTGGTGGATCTTTTTTTTAAAAAAAGAAAAGAAAAGAAGCTAACTATTGATAGTGATAAAAGCATGCACAAGAAAATTAAAAATGAAAACCAGGGTGGGGGAGAGAGCAGGGGGAAGGAGTGCATTGAAAGTGGGTGGGAGTGGGTGGGACAAACAAAACTGAAAGAAATATTACACACAAGAAATAGAGACAACTCAAGATCAACTTCTAAAAAAGAACAAAGTAAAAGCAGTCTCAATAACTGGGAGAAAAAAAAGCAGGGGAAAACCTAAACAAACAAACAATGTGTGCAGAAATCCAAAGATAAACCAAAGCAATTTGGGGCCAGAAGCAAGGAAAAAACCGTGTGGAAGAGCCCATAGCCAAAATTAATGTTGTAATTTATTATGTACAATGTACAGTTAGAAACTTACAATTCCCTTACAATGCATACAATGTAACAATGTGTGTTATTTTTGCAAGGTCATGTTATTTGATCATGGACACCTTTTGTTTAATTATACACGCCTTTAATCCTCCCATTTCCCATTGGCAACCATTCTGGATTTATTGACATAGAAAAACCTGCAATAATTAATTTGAAATCTGCTATAAATGCAGACTAACTATCCAGAACAGAATATGCTGGGCATCGGATTAAAGAACCATTTGGAGATTACCAGCAAACACTCAGCAGTCTATCAAGTGAGCCATAATCTCTCAAGCCTGTTGGGACATGGTTTGGGACCAACTGGGACATGGTACTGCTATGAATTCTGTGTTGTCATGACAAAGAGATACATTTCTGTGTACCTTTATTTCTTCCACCCAGGGATTTCTAAAAGAAACCACATGATTCAGCTTTCCTCAGAACAGAACTGCTGTTTCATCTGGTTGCAGGGTTTTTGTTGTTGAGGTGTGGGGGGGGGGTTGGGGTAGATCTTCTGGGAGTTCAGTTTAAAACCTCATTCATTAGCATAAGCACACAGAAAACTGTGTGCCAAACATCTTTTTTAATGAGCTGTTTAGGAAGCCATCCCAATTTGTCTCTATCTATGATATATTCTTAAATAATACCTAGAAAACTGAGCTGCTTCTACATGAAAAAAGAATTAGCAGGTTAATTAGAGGTCTAGATGCTTTGCTCCTTTCTTTTCCTGTTTCTCTAACCAACTAGGACAAGTCTCAAGGCGTTGTGCAGACTGCAGGACTTTACTTCATCAGCTGGGGTAGAGAGTGCCCTCAAGTCATAGCTGATTTATGGCAGCCCCTGGTGGGGTTTTCATGGTGAGAGACTAACAAAGGTGGTTTGCCATTGCCTGCCTCTGCAACTCTGGTCTCCCATCCTAGTGATTACTAATTTTCTTCTTAATAGCACTATTAATAAAGTTTATATAGCACTCTTTCTCTACAAATCCTAGAAAGTTTAACAGATAATTTATACCTCATCCACTTCAGAAATACAGCTGCTTCTGTGGTTGTGGCAGAACAGCCCCACTTGTTACCCTAAATGGGAGGTGGTTCTGTGTGAGTTGGGCCAATTAGCATTCAAGGAGATGCAGCAAGAGGGGGTAACTGGGATCTCTACTGATGTATATCCAGATTGTTCCCTTAGAGAAACTCTTAAATGAACAGGCAGATGTTCTAAAGGAAAGGTTTCTTTATTATTAACAGAGCAATAAAAGGCAAACAGAAATTCACACACAGCATACACACAGGGCTAACTAGAAAATCAGGGAGCAAGAGGGAGAGAGGTTCAGGGTAGGGCAATATTTACCAGATAAGAGAGGATGTCCACAGAGGCAAGTAAATGCTGCTGCAAAAAAGGCTTATCTCAATTCAGACTTGCCTGGAAGATGGCTCCATACCTTGACACGGCTGATCTGGCTACCTGGATTCATGCCATAGTAACATCAGGACTAGAATACTATAATGCAGTCCACCTAGGTCTCCTTCAAAGTCAACTTAAAGACTCCAGCTGGCGTAGAATACTGCAGGAGCTAGATGGAGCATACATATCACTCCCATTCTGCAGTCACTCCATTTGTTAGCAGTCAGACCTGCCTTTACATTAATAGAAGGCTTATGAATATGGCAATATTTTAAGCCCCTCTCTCCATGTGTTTTAAACACAGAAATGCTGCCTAAGCAAGGCAGGAAATGGCTGCCTGATCCCAGCCAGGAGCTGGAAAACATGTGAGTCACCAGGCAAGACTAGCTTTCACCCCCATGCCATGGAGATGTGCAAAGGTCTTAAGACAATACAGTCTTCCAGGAGTTCCTGAATTAAGCACCTCAACACACCTTTCCAATCTTCCCTCATCCCCTTCTCTATTCAAGGATAATCAGGGCTCTGATGGCCATTCCTGTCCAGCCATCCTGAGTCATCAATCATCATTGATAACATTAGTTTAGCTCAAGAAGGTTTAATCAAAGCTTTCCAGTTTCTTCATCTCATCTCAGAGACAGCCATTAAGTTATTGTTTTGGGGCAGAAGATTCACTCCTGCCCCAGGGTATGTTTCACAGTATAATTGGACTACTCTTTGCCATAGTTCCATGTGTGTGCTCTGGACCCACCATTGCACACTCAGACTGCATGCCTGAGCCCCTCCCCCCTTCTTACTGCAAAGCACTGGACACTGAGGCTGGTCCCCTTCTGGAATGGTAATTATAACCCCGAAATCTTGAAACTCTATCCAACCTTCTCTCTGCTTTTCCTAGGAAACTCTGTATGTGTGTGATATGTTCTTGTATGATTGCTTTTGATATCCCTTTAATAAAAATTATTCTTTAAATACCCGCTTGGTCATTACGAGAGTCCTCTGAGGGAAGGGATCTGGTAAAAATTGGTGGAGGCTCTTGCTTGTTACCCCCTCTTGTTGCCTTTCCTTGTATGCTAATTCCTCCAACTCACAAGGAGACCCCTCATTTGGGTAACACATTGGCTACACATCAGTTACTAGGCTCAATTCAAGGTCATGACTATCACATTCAAAGTTTTTCATGGTCTTGGCCCATCATATCTGTGGGACCACCTCTCTCCCTATGTTCCGCCATGGCAGCTTCGCTCATGATAACATGGCATTCTGCAGATACCACTCTGCAGTTTGGCAAAATCAACAGCTGCCTGCACATGTGCTTTCTCTGTGGTAGCCCCCTCCTTATGGAATGGCCTGCCTGAGTTCAGAAAACTCCCACTGTCCTGGTCTTCTGCAAAGTATGCAGAACTGAATTATTCAGGAGGCCTTTCTACTCAAATTATAGGAATGTGTCATAAGAAATATCTCAGAGAGATGCATTCGTAAAGGAGAGGGACTATAGTCTATACTATTTGGCATTTTCTGCTGATGTAGATATGTTCATACTGGATAGTTTCCATGCTGCTAACAGATACTTGTTAATCAGTTACACTTTGTATCAAAAAAGTTTCATCTCTTTGTTTCAGCTTTATTCTTGTTTTCAATTTTTATGCTACCATACCCTGTCCTAACTGCACATCAGATTGTATTTTGTTCTGTGAATGTCCTGGCTGTTGATTGTATTTTATTCACTTGCACTGTGTAATTTGCCTGAGGTCTCAGTGAGAAAAGCAGACTAGTAGTAGTAGTAGTAGTAGTAGTAGTAGTAGTAGTAGTGCCTGCACAATGTGTGACAGTCTAACAAGCAGGTACAGCAGCTGTTCAGGTACTCAGTGAACCTCCTGTCTTGGACTGCAAAAACAGCAAAATTGTTAAAATCCAACCTGGCAGATTACAAAACATAGCAGATTAGTTTGGTCGGTCACACATTGTTCAGGCCTACTAAAATGGCATTCCATTCTGAAACATGTTACTAGAGGGCCAGGGAAGGTAAAATCCAGAAATTTGGACTCACTTTAAATGCTAGGTCTATTTATATTGTTATTTTTTAATTTCCACATAGTAAGCTTGTTTTTATAAACAATTGTCTGGGTAAAGAGTTACCTATTTCTTTAGGGTATTCATATTGGACAGGAAGTATGGGAGGCATTATGTGCATATTGTTATTCATCTTGTATTTCCCATGGTGTTTGTTGCTGCATATGATTTTAGCACACTGGGCAAAAAAATGGCGTCGGAAGAGATTATTTGGCTGGTGCCCTCAGTTTGTTGATTGCCACGTGGAGTTTGTTTTCATAGTTGCTGTTTAGTTCTGTGTTTCTGAGGGAACCTATGTGACATTTGGCTATTATTAGTGCATTTGCAGCTTGGGTCACCCTTACTTAACTTAAATAAACAACCACAGTGAAAATACAGATTTGTATAAGTAACAACTCACATTTTCTGCTTGTCTGCCACTATCCAACACGCTCGTCAGATACTCTGCCCTGACTTTTGCATAGTCCCCAGTGAATCTGAATAAGTAAGCACCGTGGTGCATTTTTACATTTGACCATTGTTCTCCTGCACAGTTCTCCTGATCTTAATTGCCATCCACCCAAGCTACCATTTGAATCATTGGATGGGGGGGTGGGATAAAACATTACATATCCCTCCCCAGGCAGATGTAGGCAATCTCATCTTGAGGGTGGGTGCCACATCCATAATTTGTTGGAAGATTAATCTCCCAGCACAGTAGTAAAGCCATCAGTGCCTTCAGACACTGGTGCTCTAATTAACCATGTCATGTGTGAAACATTTACATTGCAATCCTTTTAATTCCATTTAAGTGAGTTGGCTTTGAAGGGTCTCAATAAGGGCTATCAGGGCCCCTGATTTAGTGGGAGCCCCTGAACCCCACCACCACTTGGTTAGGCAGTGGGAAGGGTAATGCTGGGGAAATGGCTATTGCTACAATGGCACAGTGTAACTTCTGGCACAAAGAGTATTAAAAGGGAACTTTGACTCGCGAAAGCTCATACCTTGGAAATCTAGCTGGCCTTTAAGGTGCTATTGGACCTGGATCTTGCTCAGCGGAACCCTAGAGCATCATCCTGACATGATTATTTAAATTACAGGTTTATACCAGAAGTAATGTTGCACCTTTAAAGTGACAGCAATTTACATTTATATACTGACTGGGGAAGGCAATGGCAAACCACCCCGTAAAAAGTCTGCCAAGAAAACGTCGTAATGTGACGTTCCCACATGGGTCACTAATGACTCGGTGCTTGCACAGGGGGCTACCTTTACCTACCCTTTACTGCCTTTCAGGACAACTTAACGCCCACTCAGAGTGGTTTACAAAGTATATTATTATTATCCAGAGGGAGCTCTGGAAGAGCTGTGACTGACCCAAGGTCACCCAGCTGGCTTTTAACCACTACACCACTACAGGACTTTCCGCAGCCCTGTGCCTCCTATCAGTTGCCAGTGCTAGGCTGGCAACCGAAGTGTAAATCTGTTAAGCAGCAGCCCGTACATGGGCTTTCTCTGTGGTGGCCCCTATCCTGTGGAATGACCTGACTGAGGAAGTCAGAAGAGCCCCCACTCTCCTGGCTTTCCATAAACTATGCAAAACCAAACTATTCAAAAAGGCTTTACTGAAATGGGAGGGCTGCCTTGTAGGGATGGGGTGCTTCACTAATAAGTTGGAGATCATAGACTTCATCACCATTTTTGCCTCATATATTAACTGCTGCTTTAAATATGTACAACCATCGCTCCATGCTGTCTAATGTTAGTCCTAGAAATGATTATGTTTTGCTTCAGTATCTCTACTATGCCTTGGAACCTTGCTAATGCTATGTCTTTAAACTTGTATGTGTTTACCTTATGGTATTGTATTGAAATGTACTTACTTGATACTTATTGTATTAACCTCATACTGTGCAATCCGCCTTGAGTCTCAGTGAGAAAGGTGGACTATAAATGATGTAAATAAATATTATACAGGTATGAGCTTTATCCATTTCCTTACTAATCACAGATGAGGAAACATAATGAATTGGAAGAGTTTTTAGATTGTTTTACTGCTTGAATAGCAGAAGGCTCAGTCCCTTCCTTTTGTGACTGCTCTCTACCTGCTATCTTATATGCTAATAGCCAAGTGACCCTGACATGAGAACACTTAAATCCAGACATTGGAAACATAAATGGACAAGGCAGATCTTCCTACACACCTGAAAAATGCCCCAGATTTGCAGAAAAGTCTGAAATCTAAAGGGGGGTGGTGGTTAAAAATGATAAAAGGAGCACCTATAGCTTTAAACAGATGCCCTCATTGGTTGTTGCTAAGCAACCATAGCATTTTTGACGGTATTCCAAACTTGGTTTTTGTCAGGAAAAGGCAGACAGAAGGGCAGGGCCCTTTCCAGGGCTGTTTTGGCCTTTGAGGGAGGATTCAAAGGGGCCAGTCCTAAAAGCAATAGGATCTGGAAGACCCAGGTTTAAATCCTGTGGAATTTCACTGAGTAAATTTGATCCAGTCACAAAACCTTAGTTCTCAGGGTTTTTGTGAAGATGATATAGAGGCAATGATGTAAGCTGCTTTGGGTCCCCAATGGACAGAAAACCAATATATAAGTGAAGTAAATTAAGAAATATAGGTGAAGATGGGGGGGGCAGATAAAAAGTAATTTTTTTACTGGGTTTGCAGGACTGAAGGTTGTAGTGAAATGTGAGTATATGGAGGCTGCCAGGAGGAGGGAAAGAGGAAATAATGTGGGGGAGGGCATAGAGGGTAAAGTAAAGTACCCCCCAGCAAGTCTTTGCATGTTCCCATGATGAAACTGGGCCTGGCTCAGCTAGCACCATGAAACTGGGCCATAGGAGAGAGGCTGTGGACGGGGAGAGAGAAAGATGAAACCTGGAGGGCAGACAAAGGTGGGTGGGGAGGAAAGAAGGAAGCAGGTAAGATGAGAGAAGTTATGAGGGGCAGGAAGTGAAAGAAGACATGGTGGGAGAGGGGAAAATGAGATGTTACCCACAAATCCTTGTGGGTCCTCTACTTGTTAGGAATTTATAATATAAAAGTTAGGAAGCTGTAAGGCTCAGGATTCAAATTTTCAAGATCCGGTGTACATAGTAGTTTTGGTAAGAGGAAGATAGACTTTTAAAATTGTTAATATTTAGGAGGATCCAGTTATTCTTCTGTGCATTTTGTCATTTGTATCATTCTTCTTCATGATTCAGGCCATTGTAATCTCAAACCTATATTCTTGCAAGGAGTTCCACCTGTTGAGTCATGTAGTAACAGAAATTACTGTAGTTGAAATAGGAGGGCTTGATGGCTAGGCAGGTTGTCCTGCTTACATAATCACAATCTCTCCACTAGGTTTCTGTAGTTTCAGAGGTGGAGTTTTAAATATAAGAGGTTGCTTCCTACACAGTATTTTCAGACCTGGTATCAGCAGAGACACCTGAGGTGCCATCTTTATTTAGTAGCATTTGGTACAGGAAGGAGACTTATCAAGTGATAATTCCTTTCCTTGATCCCAAACAGCCTCTGATTTGTGAAACGTGATCTTATAGTAAGGCAGGCTTGGTTTTCTGATCTTTCTGCAGGTGCAGCTGAGTTTTCTTTTTTAGACAAAAACAAAAGTGCCTGATATAAATTTTGGAAACACAGGTTTCTATTTAATTTTTGATTTGGAGATTTTGGAAGAGAAATTTAAATCTTTCATTTTGACTGATACTTTTTTTTAAAGTCATTTTATTTCAAAACTGTGGATTCAGAAACAATATTTATTTCATTAAAGTTAACACCTTGAGTTAACTGCAAAGTGCCTGACCTTATATAAAATTACGATTGAAAACATTCATTTGTTTATTAGATTTCATGAGTCACTTTATAACATGAAATTCTCAAAGTGAGTTACAACTAGTTTTTTTTTAAGATGCCAGGATCACTACCTGTGAATACCATCTCTCTCTCTCTCTCTCTCTCTCTCTCTCTCTCTCTCTCTCACACACACACACACACACACACACACACACAGAGAGAGAGAGAGAGAGAGAGAGAGAGAGAGAGAGAGAGAGAGAGAGAGAGAGAGAGAGGTTACAACAAGAACAGTTTGAGCAGAACATAAGAAAACCAATAGTCATTACTCAGCAATTTTCAAGTGTTATGTAAATAAAAAGGTTGTTATATCATCAATAGGTGTGTCTCATGGGATAAGGCAGCTTTCATCCATTTCTCATATTTAAAACAGACACAGAAAGCTTTCTCCTTCCTCTGCAAAGCCTAGAATAATTGCTTGATTAAGAAGTAGTCATAAGACATTTCTTTGCTGGAAGATTGTTTTAATAAGACATTGTTTATGAAATAAGATCACTGCTGCACTTCTGATTCCTCTACTTGAGTACCCAGGGCTTTTTTTTTCTGAGAAAAGATATGGTAGAACTACCTGGGTACCATATACGTGTGCACAAAGCATGTGCACACTCCTGGGACCATATGATGATGTCCTTTCCCGGAAGTGACATCATCACGCAGGCCATGGCCGCCCCGGGAGTCCTCCCGCACTTCATAGGGGGCCTGATTCAGGCCCAAATCAGCCTGAAACCTGATGCTGCCATGCAGGAGAGCACTCCCCTGCCTGGCAGCAGCCTGATCCTGGCCATTTTGGGCCCAAATTGGCCCAAAATGGGCCCAAAATGACCAAAATGGGCCCAAAAGGCCAGGATCAGGCCCAAATTGCCCTGGAATGGGGCTCTGCCACACAGGAGAACCTCCCCTGCCTGGCAGCAGCCCAATCCTTGCCATTTTGGGCCCAAATTAGGCCGAAACAGGCCCAATATGGCCAAAATAAGACCAAAATGGACTGGATCAGGCCCTAAATGGCCTGTAACAGGCTGCTGCCATGCAGGGGAACCCTCTCTCACCCAGTAGCAGCCTGATCCTGGGCGTTTCAGGCCCAAATGGAGTCAAAATGGGTCCAAAATGGCTGAAATGGTCTCAAATGGCCTGGATCAGACCCTAATCAGCCTGGAATGGGCTGCTGCTGAACAAAGGAACCCACCCCCTCCTGGCAGCAGCCCAATCCTGGTAATTGTGGGCCTGAATTGGGCTGAAATGGGCCCAAACTGGGCCCAAAACAGCCAGGATGTGCCCAAATTGGCCTTGAATGGGCCACTGCCAGGATCAGGCCTGAATTGGCCTGGAATGAGCCACTGCCACATGAGGGAACCCTCCCCCACCTGGCAGTGGCTTGATCCTGGCCATTTTGGACCCAAATTGGGCTGAAATAGGCCCAAAATAGCCACGATCAGGCCCAAATTGGCCTGGAACGGGCTGCTGTTGGGTGGGCAAACCCTCCCCTGCCTGACAACATCTCGATTCTAGCCATTTTGGGCCTAAATTGGGCCAAAATGGGCCCAAAACAGCCAGGATGTACTCAAATCAGCCTGGAACGGGCCACTGCCAGGTGGAGGAGCCCTCCCTTGCCCAACAGCAGACCAATCCTGGCTGTTTTGGGCCCGAATACCCACCAGTCATGTGGGTATTTTTAAGAGTCCTGACCTTCAACTATGGCAATCTACACTCTCGTTCTGCTTCCATCTTCCTCCTCCCATTTCCATGATCTTCGTTATAAAAATCTCCGTCAAACATTATTCTGTTCATACATCTGAAGAAGAGAAACCTGATTCCTGAATGTTTATGTGAAAATAAACTTTGTTAGTTTTTAAGGTGCCACTTCTGTTTTATTTTCATGTGAACTGCAAAGTCCTTCTGGTTCTACTGCCCAAAGTCCATTAACTGTTCTCTTTTACATCCTTCCTCCATCCTTGACTTCAAGGACATAGAGCAGAACAGTCGGTGATCTGGAAACTTTCACACAATACTGTAGCCTATACAATGTCCTACATGTATTCCAACCACAAAATCCGTCTTTGTCCTTTGGAAACAACTGTTCTTTAGAATTGGGTGCAAAGTATATTCTGAGGATGAAGAGAAGGAAGTACAATAAATCATCATTGTTCTCACCATCTTCTTCTCACAAGGCCAAATCCAACTTCAGAGCTTCCTATGTCAGTATGACTCTCCAAACTGGAGAAGACAAATGGTGTCAAGATCATGGCCTGATACAACCTTTTTCTTCCCTTCCTTTTTAAAAATTGTCCAGCCTAATTAAAAGCTATGGAGAACATGAAAGCCTAATTAAAAGATATGGAGAACATAAAAGTTCACACACTGTTTTGTGTCATTTTGATTGGTCTGAACAAAAGGTATTAAAGAGATTTTGATTTTAGATTTTTCATTTTATCACATGCCTAGCTGGAACTTCCATCTACATTTTTTAAATATTATTTTACCTGGTCTTAATGAAAGGTATTAGCTTTTGGTTTTGGATACTAGGAGGCAGGTTACACTGACAGAACTTACTATCTGATAAAGGGAGCTTTGACTCTTGAAAGCTCATACCTTGGAAATCTAGTTGGTCTTTAGGGTCCTATTGAACCCAGATCTTACACTGAGGGAAAAGGTCACCTAGCAAGTTTCATAGCAAGTGGGTAGTTGGTGAGTAAGTTTCATGGCAAGGGAATAATTATAGGAATTATCTCTCTTCTGTCTTACATTTCAGCACTGAAAACAGAAAATAACAAATTTATTTTTAAAAATAATTGGGTACAAAGAAAGTGGAGCATTATCTTCTTTGGGAGAGGATGCCTAAAGATGACAGGACAAGACCTTATTTGGATTTCAGAAGGAATATTTTAAGCATTTTAAAATATTTTGCTAAAATATTAACAATTTAACTTGATGGATTCCACAAATCTTTGTGAAAATGATTTCCCTCTTCCCATCGTGTGTGTGTGCATGCCATATGTGCATGAGCATGGGCGTGCACTCTTAACTCCTAATAAATCTTTCTGGGTTCTCCCACATTGGGGAAATTTTGGAAGGAATTTGCAGCTATCCTTCAACAGGAACTGGCTCTGATTTGAGCCAAGAAGAAAGGAATGCTATCATATCACAAAGATACTTTCAAGGCTACATTACTGATTGAGGCTTATTGCTGATCGGATCCAAGGAATACAGAACATTCAGCATCTGGCATGATACAAGCAGTAGGCCCTTTTCAGGACTGGATACATCATAACCGTTTATCAAGCAGTTTATTTCTAGGCATGCCCACAGAAAATCAAAAGATCTGCAGGGAAATGTATCCTACTGCAGCTGTCCATAGTGTATTTTCACTCTGAAAGTAAGGTACAATGGGTTATCTATATCTCCTAAAATTATACATTTGGGGTGGTGGAGTTATCCAGGTTTGAGTTGCCAATTAGAAATGAAACAGATGGTTTTGAGAGAAAGTTCAAATTGTATTCTGAGACTGGCCTCCCACCACGGAAACACATGCTGTTAGTTTGTGTGAGAGTGTTTTTTCCAAAACAGAGAAGTAGCCTCCTCAAAGCAGTCTTAGATGCTTTCTCAGCTTTAGTCAGGTTCTTGCAAGAAAAAGAAAATTTGTCTTTGCCAATATAAGCTAATAGAAAAAACACAGTGGACTTCTGTCTCTGCTTAGCATCCTTGGATTTGATCTATAGAACAGTGAATGCCTAGCACCTACCAAATAATAAGGGCAAAAACCAAATAGTAACATAGGGGATGGGGCTGAGCCATAAAGTTGTCCTAAGTGTCTCATAAGAGGCTGTGGTGCAGTGATAAGCTGCAGTATTGCAGCCCAAGCTCTGCTCACGACCCGAGTTCTATCCTGGCAGAAGCCGGGTTCAGGTAGCTGGCTCAAGGTTGACTCAGCCTTCTATCCTTTTGAGGTTAGTAAAATGAGTACCCAGTTTCCTGGGGGTGAAGTGTAGATGACTGGGGAAGGCAGTGGCAAACCACCCTGTTTTTAAAAAAAGTCTGCCAAGAAAACATCGTGATGTGACGTCCCCCCATGGGTCAGTAATGACTCAGTGCTTGCACAGGGGTCTACTTTTAACTACCTTTTTAAAAAGTGTCTCATAGCTTGACCATTTGTATAACTCTTGCTGAGTAGTAAGAGAGATTTTATCACATGCTGGGGCAAATGTGGGATAGAATGATAAGCTGCATGGAGGCCCTTTCAGAGGTCCAGAAAGACCCAGCCCACTTACACTTTTGAAGCCTATATCCAAAATCAAAATTTAAAAAGTATAATAGAGAAGTACTTAAAAATAAGTTGTGAAACTTTTCAAATGCCTAGGCCAGATGGTCCCTCCTTCACCCTTTGACTTTTCTGCATCACTTAGACTTTGCAACAAAATTCCTTTCCAAGGGCACTTCCAGATGAACAGTTTTGCTGTCTGGGATGTCGAGTCAGTAGACTAATACCTACAATCCAGTGGAAACCCCAGTATTGATTATAGCTGGTGCGACTATCACACAGAGGTCTAACTGTAACTAGAAGGATGTGAGTAACTAAGAGAAAAATGGGTGATATAACATCCACATTTGCCTCCTTCCTAGACATACTGTCCTCTTTATTAGGTTTGGCTACACTCTCATTCCTGAAAACCATGTCTGGAGTTGCCCAGTTAAAATTCTCTGTCTGGGCACAAAACAAGCTGAAATTGTAGGGGTGTTGCATGGATTTGTTCCACAACACAAATCCCCAAGGTTTTGGAAAGGTGAGTAGTGCTGTCAGTTTTCTGAATTTTGGAAGATGATGATCACATGGTAGAAAACAAGGGAAGAGGCAAACTAAATTCCTCCGCTATTCCCTAAAGTAAACTCAAAAGAGACTTGCTAATTTCCTCCTGAGAGACCAGGTCAAATGTGAAACAAAGGAGTAGCATTCTATTGAGATCCCTACATTGCTTCACTAAACAGGCAAAGATTAAAGGGCAACATTCCCTTTGCCCTCCTGATAGAACTCTCATTACTAAGGCAAAGGTAATCAATCATAGAGGAACTCAGGTCCTTTAAAAGATTACTGCAGGGGGGCAGGAAGGAATTGTTTCTTTCTCCAATAGCTCCTTACATGTTGCTACACATTTGATAGATCTTTGGTTGGTGAACTGATGGATTGATTGATTGATTGACTGAATGATTGAAACATTTGATTGTGCCCAGTACTAGCAGCAGCAAGGTGCCTGATTGTATAACTCACAGTAAAAACAGTAAATACTGTTGTTGTTTTAATGGAGTTAGATCATGCTCCAGAACTGTTATTTATAAACAGAGAATATCTGTTGGTACAATGAGAAGATGCCCACTGGTAATCCAAAGGCTTAATTAGACATTATATTCACCTAATAAAAGAAACTTAACTGTGATGCAGCAGCATCATTTGCCATTTTCCTGACCACTACAAGAATCAGTCAATGAACTGGAATATTCAGGATGGAATTGCTGAGCATTGCCCTGTTTCACATGTATCCCTTACTGCATATTATTGTGGGTAAGTACCAGCCCCGCTTCAGTTCAGTCCTGAAGCAACCAGCTTGCAGTTTTTGGGTTTGACAATAAAACAATAATCCACATGAACTATTTTGTTTCTTAGCAAATGTCAAAGGTTTATGGGAATTGTTACAGCAATCAAGTAACAAGGGCCTTGATTATGTTACCCTTCTATTTCCAATAGTTTTATAAGCACAGATTGGAGGCATATTGGAGAAATAAAATATCTCTTAATTTCTCAGAGGACCCGGCCGTTGTGAAAGAAACTGGGTGAGAAGTGCTTTTGCAGGAATTGTAAAACAAAAGCAGCTACAAATTAGTTGTGTGGAGAAACAGGACGACTTCCCACTGCCCCAGTGGGCAGCACTTATGGATTTGTGCTCTATGAAGATCCAATTCCACTCTAGTTTATGAGAAGTACTGAAATCTTAATCAAATCTAACAATAATCTTTTCTGCTCTGCTGCCCCATACTCTTTGTGGCTGAATTGCAGGAGGTGTGCCTTTTAAAAGGAAAAGCTATTTGATAGTAGCAGGAGGGTTGGGATGAGAAAGAGAGAGAGGGAGAGTTCTAATTAACATTGAAATTGTCAGACTAATTGTATGTTAGCACAAAATAAACATTCCATTGTAACTGGGTTTTTTTCCTTGCAAGTTTTCTGTAATCTGTAATCAAATGTAGGCGGGTATCCATTGGAACAATGTATAGTAATTTGTTTACATTGTTATTTCAGATAATTACAAAGCAAACACAATAGCCTGTTTCTTTCTATTTTATCCAAAGCAGTGGCAAATGAAGGCACACACACAACAACAACAACCACCAGTATAAGCTTGCTCTGTGAAATAGCTCCTCGTTTACAGGTCTTTCGTATTAGCATTGCTAAGAATGCTGGGGACAGAAAGTGTCACATTAAATGTAGGCTGATGACTTCATAGGATGGCAAGGGCTGAAAATATGACCAGTTTGCAGTCACAGAAAAATCAGCTTTAATTAATTTGAGTGCCAGGGCTGTGTACAATTAAGCAGCATGAGAGTTTGCATACAAATACCAAACTGCTGATCATCCAGATCTGTGCAATGACTCATTAATACATTGGAACTAAGTAATGTTGGCATGTAAGCAGGATCTAGCACTCACACAGCCTGCAGGCTAATTTGTATTATACTACAGTTAGCAAACGGAAGTCAAATGCGCCTGCATTTTAATGGAATTTGCACAAAACATACAGAGCATTGTTCTCTTTGGTAGCGGGCTTTGTTTGCCTACCTGCTTTTCTCTAAACTGCCAGTTGATGCAAGGTTGGATTTTTGCTGGGGATGAGTGTTGGCTCAAGGACAATAGCATTAACTTAGCTTTGTATTTTGATGTGCTTCATATCTACCCATTGTTATTATGTAAGGCAACTTTCCGTTGGAGGGGACAAGGGAACAGCCTGAAAACAAATATAATTTGTTAAGGGTGCAACAACATAGAACAAAACATAAGCAAGGGAAGTGTTCCAGTGCAATCCTATGCTCAGAAATAAATTCCATTGTGTGACATGGGTCATACTCTAGGGTTGCCAACCTCCAGGTGGAACATAAATATCTCCCAGACTATTCTCCAAACTGTTCTCCAAACTATAAAAGTAAGTTCCCTGCAGAAAGTGGCTGTTTTGATAGACTCTATGGCATCGTATCCTGCTGATGTCCTTCCCTTCCCCAAACCCCACCCTTTTCAGGCATCACTCCCAAATCTCCAAGAATTTCTCAAACCAGCACTGGCAAAAGTAACTTACTCTCAAGTAAATGTGGATAGGATTATTTTCTAGATGTGTCCTAGAAAGGTTTGTTACAGGGATGTGGTTTATGAAACCTGTATGCCTCCTAGTCGTGCCAAGTATAGGTTCTTGGACAATTCAAGAAAGGAAAGGAAATTAGAACTTGGACTCCAAACTTGAACATTCTTAACAAAGCACTGGAATGAAGCAGGATATCCCAGCACTGGCGCAAAGGGAACTCCTGCTCTGGTGGTGAGAGATTACCCTAACCCCTCAACTGGTTAAAGAAAATTGTTCAAGTCTGTTAGGCTCTTCTGTCAAGCTCTGGATGGTTATTTATTTATTTACAAAATGCATAACCCACCTTTCTGCCCTCATAAGGCAGCAAATAGATTAAAAACATACACAATAAAATCACATCTTAAAAATCATTATAACCAACCCAAATGTATCATAAAAGTTATTAAAATCAGAGCTAAAATACACATGGAAGTGGAAAGGACCCTCAAGTCATAGCTGACTTATGGCAACCTCACACAGCGGTTTTCAAAGCCAAATACTAACAGAGGTGGTTTGCCATTGCCAGCCTCTCCAACTCTGGTCTTCATTGGAAGTCTCCCATCCTATTATTAATCAAGGCTGACCCTGCTTAGCTTCTGAGATCCGACAAGATCAGGCTTGCCTGGACTAAAACATTTTTTTTAAAAAAATAAAGCATTGAGCAGGAAGGAGGGACGACTGAGGCAATGTCAAACGAAACAAGTCTTCAACTGCAACAGAAGGGGACAGATGAGTCTTGCTGGGGAGAGAGTTCCATCATTTTAATCCATGAATGAGAAGACCTTGGCTGCTTCCACACACGTTGGATAATCCACTTTCAATACTCTTTAGTGAACATTTGAAACTGATTTTCCATGTGTGGAACAAAAAATCCACTTCTAAAGGATTACGAAAGTGCATTGAAAGTGCATTATTCAACGTGTGTGGAAATTGCCCTTGTCTTGGGTTGCCACCCGTCTAATCTCAGAAAGTGGGGGCACCCAAAACAGGGCCTCCAAAGATGGTCATAGTGATTGGGTAGGTTCATAAGGGAGCAGGTGGTCATTCAGATATATTGGTCCCAAACCATACAGGGTTTTAAAGGTCTACATCAGCCCCTTGAATTGTGTGCAGAAATGAACTGGGAGCCAATGTATATGAGCCGAAGACTGGAGTGATATGGTCCGTATGACCTGCTCCTGGCTGCAGTATTCTGCATCAATTGAAGTTTCTGAACACTTTCAAAGGGCATCCACACATCCAACACAGTGTGGAATTCTAATTAAGATGTATATTTTAATGATATTAAATGCTTCTATGTGACACTGCTGAATTATTTAAATTGAAAAGTTATCCTGAAGGTTTACTGACCTTAATTGTTCCTTTTTACTCTGATTTTACTCAGAATTTTTTCTTCTGTCTTTTATTTCAGTTTCACTGAATTGTTTGGATTATTGTTGTAACTTTCATAAACAACTTTAAGCAATTTTTTCATATCAGTAGCTGAAGCTCTGCTCACGACCTGAGTTCGATCCTGGTGGAAGCCAGGTTCAAGTAGCCGGCTCAAGGTTGACTCAGTCTTCCATTCTTCCGAGGACGGTAAAATGAGTACCCAGTTTCCTGGGGGTAAAGTGTAGATGACTGGGGAAGGCAATAGCAAACCACCCCATGAAAAGTCTGCCAAGAAAACATTGTGATGCGACATCCCCCCATGGGTCAGTAATGTCTTGGTTCTTGGTATCACTCTCCTCTGCTCTGGTTAGACCTCACCTAGAGTATTGTGTTCAGTTTGGGGCACCACAACTTAAGAAGGACATAGACAAGCTGGAGCAAGTCCAGAGGAGGGCAACTAAAATGGTGAGAGGTCTGAAGACCATTTCCTATGAGTAAAGGTTGAAGGAGCTCAATATGTTTAGCCTGAAGAGGAGACAACTGAGAGGTGATATGATAACCATTTTCAAGTACTTGAAGGGCTGCCATATAGAAGATGGCGCGGAATTGTTTTCCGTTGCCCCAGAAGGTTGGACCAGAATCAACGGGTTCAAATTAAATCAAAAGTATTTTCTGCTAACCATTAGGAAGAACTTCCTGACAGTTAGAGTAGTCCCTCAGTGGAACAGGCTTCCTCAGGAGGTGGTGGGCTCTCCTTCTTTGGAGGTTTTTAAGCAGAGGCTGGATGGCCATCTGACAACAATGCTTATTCTGTGAACCTCAGCAGATCATGAGAGGGAGGGCAGGAAGGGTTACATCAGTGTTTAGTTCTTGTGGCCCCTTCTTACATGCCCAGGGTAATGCCAATTGCCACCTTCGGGTCAGGTAGCAATTTTCCCCAGACCAGTTCAGTTAGTGATTCTGACATTTTGACACTATGAGATCTCTGTCTTTTGGTGCTGCACCTCTGAAGATGCCAGTCACAGCTGCTGGCGAAACATCAGGAACTACAATGCCAAGACCACGGTGATACAGCCCGGAAAATCCACAACAACCATGATCCTGGCAGTGTTTTTCCATCTTCTGGGCATGGAGTAAGGGTCACTGGGCATGTGTGGGGGTGCTCTCTGGCAAATCTCTAAGGGAAGGATATGTATATAGTTATGGGTAGCCTCTGAGAACCTGTTTACAAGCCGGTGAACCTGTTTAGAAGCAGTGTTTCATTGCAGCTGAAATAATGGAAACAAATTAAACATCTATAAGCACAGAAACAGTGCTTTTTCTTTTTTAAAAAAAGATGTGTTGTAACTCATGATGTTTGCTGCCTTGGGGACTCTATTTGGTGGTGGGTGGTACCTGCAGCATAGAAATGTTTTAAATAAATACATAATAAGTGAACAGAAAAGGGCAGCCCTTTTGTCCGGGTCTTCCTTTGTTTATACCCTAAATATCATGCGGAGCAATTAGCACACTATCACTAAATGTTTAATTGATGAGATCTCCCCAGTCCAGATGGAAGGGATGGTCAAGGGAGGTGTCGGACTCGGAACTGAGTTTTGCTTTTCTAGATGAAAAAAAGTCTAGCACAGAAATATATTTAATCCCTTTAAATAATGATTTTCTGCTTTCAAAGACATTTTCAATTAATTAATATATGGGGTTGGGTTTGACTCTTTATTCCCTAATATGTGTTGTGCCTGTCTATGACTTACAAGAGAAAATAATACACAGAGTATATGTTATGTGAACTGAGCATGTGCGTTTGCTGTGTGTGTGCCCCCCCAAAGCAACCCCATTTATTTCTCATTTGCGTATGTTAACATTTGTCAAGGGTATTTTATGTTACCCTATCTGTATTATGATTATCTGAATTAGTTTTGCTTGCCTAATACAAATGTGGACCTGTGCAGCATGTTCACTGACTTGAAAGAATATAGGAAGGGTGTGTTTTACTAAAAAGGGTTCCCCTCCTCATTGTTGCTTACTTCCCATATAGGAAAGCATTGTCTGTGGCCACATCATAATTGCCTTACCACTGAAGTCCCATTGGAATGAATTGAAGCACAGCAGCATGATACAGAAGTACTTGGGCAGGATCATGCCCAATGTCAGAAGATTTTAAGTCATTTAACAAAGAAACATAATAACCCCATGTTCCCAGGAATATACTGTGATGGCAGTCCTGTTGAAGTCCTAGATGGACTTTGTGGGGAAAGTAGTGGCCTGGGTGGTTTATACAACAGTTCATAAACATCTAATTCCAAATGCAGTCTCTTAGAAGATCAAGGTGACAAAGAAACAAGGAAGATAGCTGGGACATAAGAAATCTCAGAATAAAGGAGATCAAACATATTTCAGGGCTTAATGTGTAGAAGTGATGGATTGGAAGAAAAAAATAATTTGTGTCTCCACTGTATCATCTCAGAGCTGTTTGGAGGAATGAGGAAGCTGCTGAATACAGGCCCAAGTAGAAACTCTATGGCACCCTCAACGCATGTGAAAAGCAGATCACTGCATTTGATTGGATGAGTACACCTCAAGGAAGTGAAGAAGTGCTTAGAAAATTGTTGTTGGCTGAAATCTTGGTTTAAATGGTTTTAGTTGTGATGGTGCTGCAGAAGAACAATTAGCACAAGTTGTTTGTGATTCTTGTTACTCCGCAATGCTGCCTTACCCAAAATATAAAATACAGTTTTCAAATCCTTTTGTCATCCCGGATATGTGTGAACTGTCCCTCCATCAGGTGGGAAAGGGATATAAACTGTAATTTTACACAGTTCAGCATTGTCAAGGAGCCTGTAGTTTCTAATCATCTGAAGTTGTTCTTGGATCACATGTGCTCTATTTCTTTCTGGTAAACAAAAGCCAGACTCATTGCTAATAAAAGGACAAGGAAAATGTAGGAAACTGTGTCTTAAAATTATGCATTAAATGGATCTAATTCTTGGTTACTTGAGAAATGATATAAATAATCTACACAGGAAAAACAACTAAATATTTGGGAAACAAGAGAGTACTAAAATATGAAGTTCAATTGAAACAATGACTTTTGTGGAGGGGGGAAAAAGAACCAAACCAAACAGCCTTTTCATTTAGAGAAGAGATGCCAACCATTTCTAGAATTATATATCCCATTTGTTTGTTAGTTTCAAATAACCCTATTACATTTTATTCTTAAATGATTCAATATGGAGCTAACGTCTTGCAGGCATCTGATCTAAACAAAAGGGAGGGAAAGTTGTGGTCTACAAATTGACATCTTCAGCTTTCAAGCATTTTACTTCATTAAACAACAGAAACTTGCAAACTCTCATTCACATAATCCCCTTTTGGCCTCATTATTACAAACCAGTGCAGTTAGAAGGCAAAACTCATCTGCTGTTCCAAAACTGTTAGTATTCTTCAGAATGCCAGTTGCTTGGTGGGGGTTTTGGGACAGCAACAATGAGAAGCTCTGTCCTCTATGCTCCTTGGACTTTCAGGTAATCTGGCTGGGCACTGTGGAGAAAAGGTGCTGGACTAGATGTGCCATTGATTCAGCAAGACTCTGTTTATGTTCTTTTGACATTTCTTTTGGATACCTAAAGACCAGGTGAACCATTCTCTTACATGTCTTGGTATCTCTCTACATAAAATCTTAAGTATACTTTGGCTACATTTCTCTGACATATATTTGGAATTAAGTGCAACAAGTTGGATCCAAACTAAATTTTTCATCGGCAGAACAGAACTTTACTGGTCCCCCCTCCAACTTCATCCCATTGTTCTCTAGATGCTGCTCTTGAGAGACAGAGGACCATGAGGAACAACATGAAAAGGGCCTGCAGCAGGAAGGAGGGATTGGTGGAAACTGACAGTTTAGTCTGGATCCAACCTAATGTGATTTACTTTTGAATAATCATGTCAAGATGATGCTGAGTTCCATTTAAACTAGTTAGAGCTACTTCCAAGAAAATGTGGTTGCAAAGGTAAACATTTGTCTTACACATTAGGATTTCATTCTATTAAAATGTGAGTCTAAAACTAGGGTTCTGTATCATCTAATCTGACAGTTTCAGTTTAATTGGCCAGCAGTTCTGATCCTAAACAGTGTTAGACCCTTCTAGATCCATTGAAGTCCATTGAAATTGTTGTTTAGGACTAGACATGGGCACGAACAGCATTATGAATAGAAAAAAACAACTTACAGCCCAATCTGCTGTTCTCGAACAAGCTGTTTGTGAGGCCCCATCCTAAACGAACAGGTAGTCATTGCAAGCCTCGTTCGTTGCCTTCGGCAGCCCTTCAGCAAGCCAGACAGTCTGGCACCTGCTGCAATCAATCCCCTTGGCAACTGGAGGCAGGGAGGGACTGAACACCTTCTGGCTTTCCTTCTGGCTTTAACCCTTCAAAGTACTTCCAGCAGATAGTCCCATTTTTGCCACTGTGAAGAGAAAATGACAGCCAACGGGGAGACCCATGGATCATGCCTTTCCCAGGGTACAATCTCTCTGAAATTTGGGTCTTCAGAGAACAGTGAGGACTATGTCCCCTGCAAATTTGGTGGGTTTTGGACATTGGGAAGGTCACTTTTGTAACCCCTCAAACTAGCTGCCAGCAGACACTGCTGTTTTTGCCAGAACAGGGCCCTTTAAACTATCAACTGGCAGGTGGCAGTGGGGAATTTCCTCCGTGCCACCTGCCAGCTGATAGTTTAAAAGGATCTTTAAAGGGCCAGGTAAGTGGGTTTGAGGGGAGGGGGCTAAGTGAGGGGGTTGGGTGGGGGGTTCAGGCCTCTATGAACAACGAACATGTCCGGGAACAGTTCGTGTTCGTTTTTCATTGTTCGTGGATGGCACCGAACAACAAACAGGGTGTTTGGGGTTTTTTTTCCATTCGTGCCCATGTCTACTTAGGACTACACTGTAAATGTCTTTTCCTCTGGATCTGCTTCACAGTCTTAATTTCCAGTCAAAGAAACAATTGGAAGATAGAAAACTATGTACAATCTAATGGTTATCCCCCATACATTATTGTATTTTTAGTCGATATTTGTATCTCAGGGCCAAGCTACAAGTGACGAATGACACTTGAACAGCAAGTGGATTGAGTGGAGGGCAAGTGAACAGGGAGAAATACACTTGCCGTTCAAGTGTCATTCGTCACTTGTAGCTTGGCCCACAGTATAAATATATATTTATATTGCTGTTCTAGGTTATCTTAATGACCCAGCACAGCAATACTAACACAGTTCTTTGTAACCTTAGCCTTTATTGGTGAATTTTTAATTCTTGTATAATAGTTTCAATATAAACACAAAAAGAAGGGTTCTGCATAGTCTCTGATGGTTGCTGGAACAGGTAAAGATGAAATTGCAGAAAATAAAATGGAGCTGTCGAAATACATGCTGATGTCTGGCACTGTTTGAAAGGCGGTGAAGAGAAAGAAATACAAATAGAATGTTTGAAGAGACATAGGCAAAAGTACATTTTTTCTAAAAGTTTTCAGATTGCAACTTTCTGCAAGCATAAACTTCTTGTTACTGTCTGAACTCAAACCCTTACTATTCTTTTTCTGCTCCCCCCCGCCCCCCTCAAGGCATAGTACTTTCTGAAATTACCACTTTTCCTTCTAGGGTTGCCAGCATATTATTGTTTTCAAGCTTTCATCAGCAACCTGAGTTGTAATTGTAAGTAATTAATTAAAAAGGATGATTAACATTCTCAAGAGATTTTTCCTTCCAGAAACTGTAATATTCAGAAGTTTGGGGGCGTTGGAACCCTGAGAAGACAGTACATATTGATATCATTTATGGCTGCCAATCTCCAGGTGGATAGCTGGAGATCTCCCAGAATTACAACTGATCTCCAGGCAACAGAGATCAGTTCCCCTGGAGAAAATGGCTACTTTGGAATGTAGATTCTATGGCTTTATACCCTGCTTAGGTCCCTCCCCTTTCCTTCCTCCCTGCCTTCCCCTGCCCTCCAGGAACTTCTGAAGCCAGAGCTAACAACCCCAGAATCTAGTAATTTCTAAGCATGTGTGTGCTCTATATAGATCTGGAGTTAATACAGTGCCTCTCAGGTTTTGCATGAAGTACTGTATACAATCATGGTTACTTGAGCATACATTTCTAGACTGAACATATGAATCTTGATTTCATCTTGTGGTCATTGGTTTCATAGTTTTTCAGTACTTGCCTTAGGTAGCATTGTGGATGAGCTGCGAGTCAGCACTCTGCTGGTTTGAATCCCACTACTGCTATGAGCTCAGTAGTGGGCTTGGGTAAGCCACTCCCAGCTCTCCAACTGTTTTGCAATGAACTTTTGTTCACTGATCTGAGCACTAATATGTCTAGAAGAGTGATATATAAACTGTTATTTATATCATTATGACTTAGAGTGTTGGACTAGAACTGGAGAAGCCTGGGTTCTAATCCTCTCTCAGCATCAGGGCCGGCCCGCCAATTGAAGTGGGCGAGGTAGCCGCCTCAGGGCACTAAGGCACCAGAGGGGTGCCGGCCTGGGGGTAGGGGCATGTGCCACGGAGCTGCCGCCACTGCCACGAGCCAGGAGCGCGTGCTGGCAGCAGCAGTGTGGGGCAGCTGAGCATGCAGCCTCCCATTCAGTTGCTCTGCGGGCCAGGCGCAGCCAGCTGTCAGGGTGGCTGGCTGTGCCTGGCCCACAGAGCAACTGAATGGGAGGGCTGAAAGGCCCACCATGCGTGCACCCAGCCCCTGCGTGATGATGCTACATGCAGTGACATCATCACGCAGTCTGGTGCACGCACAGGCAGCCCTTAAGCTGCTTCAGGTGCCAGCGATGCTGGAGCCAGCCCTGCTCAGCATAAAACAAATTGGAGAACTCTCCATATCATACTGAACTCCTTGGATAGAGAGTAGCATAGAAGTATAAAATGCAGTGCAATATACAGCAGCTCTGTGCTGATATGGATCTGTACATCATCTCCTTTACATAGTGTTTCCCCGGTATGTTTAATTAAATGTTCATCCATAATAAGTATCCCTCTGACCCCCCCCCCCTCCATTACCAGATAACAAATAAATATATATTAAATACCATCAACACTCCTTCCTTTCAGTAATATAAATGTCTGCATAACTTTAATGACTGGGGGAGAGGGCTGCATATAGATTTTGTGCTTAGTCAAGCCAAAGCAATACATCCTTTGTGAAAAGAAAGTACTCAGTCTGTCATGTTACTCAGGTACATTTCATTATAGTTGATACAGCCTAGACAAAACTGAAGGTGTTTTAATATAGTCTATATGCCACTTCACTATTACATTGTTAAGGTGTACATTTAAGATTATCTTTTAAGTGCATGCCTAAAATTTAAAGTGTGAATGTAATAATAGCTGTATCCTACAGCTATCCTTGTCAGACAGCTTTGATTGTGTGCAGCAACCTGTCATCCAAATGCTTGGTTGCAAACCTGGCTTTAATACTGTATAAGATGTGAACAGGCCAACCATCTCTGGCACATTGAAGATAAAGCTTGTGAGTTGTTTCCTAACCCATAAAAGCATCCACCCAAGGTGAGTGCAATACACTTTCAGATCACTTTTCTATTCCTAGTGTTCCAAAGGACCACCGTGACTCCTTTAGGGTCTCTGAATCTAGTTAGTCAGAGGGAAATATTTCGAAGTAAGTGAAGTTAAGCTGCAAAGTTAAGGATTTATTTTCCCAAAAGGACCCGAGTGGCAAATATTCTTCGGTAAGTGTTGACACCATTCCTTAAAGGAAGCACTAGGCAAACTATGCAGCTTATTGGAACTTAATACATGAAAAGCTCTTGATGGGGAAATGTTCGCACATCACTAATAACTTAGAGAGCTGTGCGTTCTTTGACTGGAGTATTATACCAAAATCCCATGTGCCAAGGAAAGCCATTGTAACATATTGCTATCCCATTCTCACAAGTGATCTTTTAAAAAAAAAATGTATTGAATCAACTCTCTGCCATTTTAGTTATTTTGCTGACTTGAAAGCATCTAAGTGTTTTTTAACCATTTCCTTATCTACAAAAGCATGGACTGTAGTGGAATTTACATAAAAATCCAGCTGGAGAGGAGTGAGTTTACTGCGCAGTCAGCTGCCCCTCCTAATCCAATCTTCTCCAATGCAGTTGGCCTGGCAGTTGCCAAACTCAAACAGCAGGAACCCCCTTTGTTCAGAAAAGTATGAATTTGAGCTTTAAAATGAGCAGAAATCTTTTCTATTACTCTGGACACTTCCTCTTGCTGAGTTTACATGAGACATCTAGCAGGAGGTGTTATTAAAGTGCTTCAGAAATTAGCCCCAGAAAACCAATTATCTTGGTTTAGCTGGGGAAAGGGACATAGAAAGGCTTTAAAAAATGAGCATTTGAATTTTCATTATTGAGAATCCATGGGACACCATGCTGCCTTCAGAATTTGATGTTATTAACCCTTTCTTCAAAGAGGCTTAATATATATATTTTAAAATAGTGTTGAATTCAGTTGTAAGGAAGTTTAGTAGGAGGGACTTTACCTTGCTTTTATGTTGCTGCACTGAAATGTAATTTGTGACAATCTAGAAATTGTTGTTCAAAGCTTCTCTTGGTTGCATATTTGGTTTTGAACTTCATGGGAATTTATTTCTGCTTCTATGCTTCCTTAGCCAAGTATTTTCTATATGGCTAAGCTGTGAACTGGCTCTGAACCAACATAAATCTACAGCTGCAGTTAGTGGAATGACAACACAGCAGGGACAAGTCTTATGCCAACCAGATGCCTATGATAATGCAGACACAACTAACAGTTACAACAACACAACTGTCCCTTGTTCCAGTGTAGAAATGAGAGCATGGTACTGACTGATCCAATCCATATAGTACATCATACTGGATTTGTCGATCTGTTTTGACTTAGAATCAGGCAATCTAAGAGTAAAGGAATAGTGGAAGTGCCTATGTAATGGCAAAATCACTAGCTGATAAAGACTGAAATTGTCACAGCCAATTTCTCTCAAAGGAAAAGGCCTATTCATGAGGGTTTCAGAGACAAATGAATGCCTTGAAACTGATGTCATGAACTTTTGGATAAAGCTCTTCATTGACTCTTTTTGGTGGCATTGTTAACTTCTGGAATAGGGAACTGATTCAGATAACTCACATATCAGGTGCTAGATGTTAAACCATGTTCACCAATGTGTTCTGGAATAGTACCAAAGCTGCAACTAGTAAGACAGAAGCATTTAGACCATCAATGATATAAGGCCTCTGTGGAATCCACCACACTGCAGAGCCCATTTCAGAAACAATATTATTATATGTATGGGTTTTTTATGATACTGAAAGAAAGCCTTTTTCTGCATCTTGGCTCCTTTCTCTCACTCCCCCCTCCCCCCCCTCCTAAAATGTGCATTTTTACTTGGGACTTAGTTTAGTCCAACTTGGATATCACAGTATGGACAAAGTTTGAGCTGGATTGTCAGCAGAGCCATTATGTGACTATTTCTTGAAGCCATCTCAATAGATATGTTTTTCACACACTAGAAAAACTTGCAAAATTACTCAGACCACATGCCTATTGGATCCATGCCCTTCATAGCTAGCTCAGCCTCGTGGGGAGAAAACTGGCACTTCTTATTAAGGGAGGGTGTGTTTTGTTTTAGAGGAAGCTGCCATTAGGCCTGTATAGTCACTGGATTCTTGTGATCCAAGAATTCTGGAGTTGGTTTCCAACTTTCCTTTTATTGAGGAACAACATAATTGCAATATAGCTCTGTGCAACACGGATGATGGAAATTTCTTCCATCCATTTCAAATAGCTTCCAGTCCAATTTAAATGCTTAAATGCTTTCATATTAATGGTTCCTTCACTGCAGATATCCTTCCCTATGGAAATCTATCTGAGCCCATTTCCACCTGTCTTTAGAAAAATCTGCAAGATGTACCTTTTCATGAATACGTATCATGTATGGTATTAATTTAGGGGGAAAACTGATTTACCAGTTCCTTTATGGTAAAACAAAGCAACACAGAAAGTAACAGTCAAGTACAACCCACCACTGGACATACAATGCTTGCCAAAACTGTGGGTGCCTTTCGTTTTCTAGGGCAGATATTGGAACTGGAGGGAGGGAGGGCAGCAGAAATTGTGTGCGAGTGAGTGGCTGGGTCCCTCAGAAATTGATGGTGTGGACACAGTGTTAATGAGCTGCGAGAGAACCAAAAGCCCTGCCAGATTTTATAATGCAATCTGAGAAAAATGAGAAAGCAGCATGATGGCCAGATGTAGGAAAGTAGGATCATGAGGCAAATAAACTATTCAGGCAAACTGTTAAGAACATGCCTAAAGAAAATGTTGTCCAAATAATACATACAGGCTGGCCTGATTAATCCCTACAGTGACAATGGGAGGATTAGGTCATTTCAGCCTTTTGAATCACAACCTACTCGAGGCACAGTCCTAAGGAAGGGTTCCTGCGCAAGTCCTATAAAAAAGAATGGGAGTTACACAAGATTTCAATGAGAACACTCTCAGTTTCTTTAAAATATTTATATCTTACCCTGTTTTTGTTAACTGTTAAATTGTTCTTAAAGGATTGCTTAGTTTTTCCTTCTAGATTTGTAATTTGTACATCCAGTTTTTATACAGTTGAGTTTAATGACCAGCAAAACCATCTGAATCTACATTGGACAGGGGTTTCCATGCATATGATGTTCATGTAAAATAAAAATAATTGCATCAGAAATGCTACAAAATCTATTTCTGTAAAAAGTGCAAAATAGTTTGTCTACCTGTAGGAAATTGCATGAGAAAGAAACTGATACTTTTAATAAAAATTCATATATTTTGAACACCTTTTGAATACAGATGTCAAAAGTACCTTGATGCAGAGGAGTTAGCCGTGTTAGTCTGTGGTTGCAAAATCAAAAAGAGTCCAGTAGCACCTTTAAGACTAACCAATTTTATTGTAGCATAAGCTTTCGAGAATCAAGCTCTCTTCGTCAGATGCATGATACAGAGTCTCTGTATCATGCATCTGAAGAAGAGAACTTGATTCTCGAAAGCTTATGCTACAATAAAATTGGTTAGTCTTAAAGGTGCTACTGGACTCTTTTTGAAAAGTACCTTGAGTATCCACAGTTTTATGTTCATATTTACAATCTGTTACAAATGGCATAGTTGGCCAGCACAGGGGAAATGGGCAAGAAACTCCAAGGGATCAGGCACACAATCTGACATGCTGCCATCATTCCCCATTGCTTGGAAGTGATGTCAGCACATCACCGAGTGACACAGGGGAACCATAGAATTTCCCCCAGATGCTAGAGCATCCCTGGCATCCCCCAGCAATGAGCTGACATCACTTGTTGGTGCACAGGGAATGATATCAGCATATTTCCAGTGTCATTGCATCATTGGAAAAGCTTCCCCTAGTAAGTCCCTCCACTGGTTGTCAGACCATGCCTAGCAAAGCTAGTTTCTCTTGTACGACTTCAGACAGTGATGGGGTCACATAATGACAGGCTGCTCTATGTACCATTTCCTTTCAACAACAACAACAACAACAACAAAACCTCTCATGGAATAATAGTTCTTAAGGAGAACAGTCCCTAGTAGAGTTGCCAGGAGAGTTGGGGATGGGAACATGGAAGGAGGTGTGACATCAGTGATGTCAGTGACATTACCACATCACTCCTGGGTACAATCTGGAGTGAAAAAGGATAGCTTTAGTAATCACTGGAAGCTACCATAAACTGATGTCACTTTTTAATTTTATTTTTCTCCTACCGTTGCTCCAAGTGGCAGGTAAAGGAGCTTGGCCTGGCAAGCCTAGTTCCTAGAGTTCTCTCTGACATCCAGTTTTCTGTGTGCAAGGAAATTGTTATGTGTGGAGAAACATTCCACCCACAACTACCTAATGAGTAGCACATCCTTGGTACAGATCTATCATTACAGTGAGAACTAGGCGTAAGTATTCATAAGTTTGATGTTACTTGTCAGTAAAAATATTCTGTCAGAAGCACAACAAAAGGGAAAGTTAACACGAATATCTAAAAAGCATTTCAAGTCAAAAGACCTGACTTTCTCCTGCCCTTGTTCAAATGGCAGCCACGATTGAGCAGAACCACCAAAAGGTGGACTTCTTGAAGCCACATAAAAATTATCCAAAACTGCATTTCCTTTATCAAAGTAAAAGGGAGGAAGAAAGGAAAAAAGATTAGAGGTGAAATCACCTAATTAAGTTAATAGAATAATCTAAAGCACAATTTCACAATTTGGCTCAAGTTTGTTGCTCTAAAGGCAATGATGGGTATAAATATATTTGCCCTTTAGGCCCTATACATACTTTATGCTTAGATATGTCTTACATTTTTATGTAATGTTTGTGTGTGTGTGTTAATATCGTGAAGATATTAGCTTATATTAAAAGAAGCCAGCTCTCTGAGTGGCGTAACCACCATACATTTTGCAGTAAAAAACAGAGATCGGTCCTTGTCCATTTTGCCCCTAAAGCTGTATTACGCCGGATTATTACCTGTACTTGGAAGTCAGCTCAGTTTACTTGATTATGCTTTTAACATACAAACACAGGCAAATGTAAAACTGTTCAGTCTCCATTATAATAGATATGATAAAACACAACAAATCTGGAAGAAAAGTAACAAATAAAACCAACACCCTGAATACAATTCTTAAAACAGCCTTATCCTCATTCCCTGTGTGATTGCTTCTGCACCCCATAATCTCTGCTCAGCCTATATAGTTATAAATAATAAATATAACAATAACATTTGATTTATATACTGCCCTTCAGGACGACTTAACACCCACTCAGAGCAGTTTACAAAGTATGGTGTTATTATTATCCCTACAACAAACACTCTGTGGGGTGGGTGGGACTGAGAGAGCTATTAGAAGCTGTGACTGATCCAAGCTCACCCAGCTGGCTTCAAGGGGAGGAGTGGGAAATCAAACCCGGTTCTCCAGATTAGACTCCTGCCTCTCTTAATCACTACACCAAACTGGCTCATTGGTTTATACAGTGACTTTCTTGTGTTCTGTCCTTCACAGTAAACTTAAGATGAAAAGGCTGCCTGTATTTTCAAGCTCTTGGGAAAGGAAGAGTGCAATCTGTGTGCGTGTGTGTGAGAGAGAGAGCACTCTTGCCAGCTTTTAATATTAACTCATATAAAATAAACACCGGCAACCAGCTACTAATAGTATGCAACTTCATTTAGTACAAATAGCCTCTGGCACAGCCAAAGCATTTGTACAATATCATAGCTGATATCTAAGGTGAAGTATTATTTATGTTTTGTTAGATAACCAAGTTAATGGGAAGAGAAAAGAAGGCAGCACAGGCTTTCAGCTTTCAGTACCAGCCCTGTCATCATGTTATATCTCAGCCAGGTTTTCCTCTAAGGGCACAAGTCACAGAGATGCATCTACAGTGATGACCATGTGGTGATCAGTACATCTAATCCCCATGAATCATGTTGTGTGAGCATGCCATTCTGCCCCAGTTTGCCCACACTACTGATGAGGCTGACTGCCAATTCTGAACAAGGAGCACCAGCTACATCTCCCCTGCTTTGACAAATTTCTCCTACATGTCCAATTTTACACTAAAGTGCTGAAACCGAAGAGCAGTAAGCTTTAGTACGAGACACACCCTATACATTAACAGCACAATCCCCCATTGAAATGAATCAGAGCTTCATAACAGTGTAGAAGTGAGGTGGGTGGGTACCTGAGACAGGGTCGTTTTCCATTACTGAATTCCCTCCTGGCATCCTGGACTTAGGCCCAGAGAAATACAACTTTAAATACAACTTCAAATCACTGCTTGGCATGAAATTCATTTATTGATAGGGTTGCCAACTTCCAAGCAGGCCCTAGAATTTTCCTGGAATTACAACAGATCTCCAAATGCTTCTATGAGCTGTATCTGTATATATTCCAATTAACACTGAGGTTTCTCCACATACATGCAGGGCTGAAGAAATGCTTAAGAAAAAACTCCTCAGTGATTTGGAAAGAGAAGAAAAACATTTTTACCTGCTTGGAAAGAAAAAAGCATGGTTTGTTAGTAAATAAAAGCATTTTTAACTCTAGGGAGAAAAAATTGGAGGGCAAGAAAAATATTTTAGCACGGGCAATGATAAATAACTGTTTAGCACTAATGGGGAAATGAAAAATATTTTAAAGGGGGGAAAAAACCTGGCTGGTTTTTAAAAGGAATAGGAAAAGAAGATGATTAACATCACATCAATTAAAAAAAATTAGCTACTGTTATATAGGATCTCTACAGCATGCTGGGAAGTGTGATTCTGTATGCTGTATAATATGCTTATGGACTGAGTACATAGTTTTACACAGAGGAGGGCAAGGGTTATCAAATATCCAGTTTTCCACTGGCTTGACTTGAGTTTTTCTCCTACCAGCTCACTGCCAGTTGAAGTTTTCCTCATATAATAGAAGGAAAAAGTGGGGACCCACAAGGACATCTCATTTCCCCTTCCCCCACCATGTCCTCTTTTCATTCTGTGCCCCCAATAGCCTCTCCCTCTTTTCCTGCTTCCTTCTCTCCTTCCTGCCCACCTTTGTCTTTCCCCAGCTTCACCTTTCCCCCTTCTCCATGGCAGCTTCTCCCCTATAGCCCAGCGGTGCCAGCTGAAAGGGACCTAGTTGCATAGTGGGGAATCTGAAGGACTTGCGGGGGGGGGGGGGTGTCTTCACTTTTCCTGTATCCCCTTCCCCACACTATTTCCTCTTTCCCCCCTCCTGGCAGCCTCCATGTGCTTACCTTTCCAAATGTCTTTCTCTCCTTCAAACCCACTAAATAAATTACCTGTTATCTGACCCATCTTTATTAATATTTCTTAATTTACTTTCATTTGTATACTTCCTTTCTCCAAAGCAGTTTACATCATTCTCCTTGCCTCCATGTTTTCTTCTCAACAACCCTGAGAGGTTGGTTAGGCTGAGAGTGTGTGACTGGATCAAGTCATTCAGTTAACTTTGACAGCAGAGTGGTGAGTCAAACCTGGGAATCCCACATCCTACTCTGAAACTCTAACCACCACACAACACTGGCTTGAGGGGGGTGGGGTTTGCTGGTGAACAGTAGTAACAGGTTGTCTGGTGGTTGCGTCTGAGCCTGGCCCCCAATAAGTCCTCTCTCAAAGGCAGGGCCATATTAACCCATGGCTGGGCCCCTAGGCTTTCAGGTATTTGGGGCCCCTTCCAACACTTCAATCTTTCACCCCACTATAGCTGACAGCCTGACCCTGGTACATTAGGTACTAGACAGCAGATTTCAGATTTTCCTGCAACCCTGGGGCATTTTTCAAGAGTGTAGAATGATCTGTCTTGTCCATTCATGGCTCCAATTCCCAGATTTAAGTATCAGGGCCACTTGGCTATTAAGTATATAAGATAAGAGAAAGGATGTTTGTAGCTGTTCAGTGCTTCTTAATGCAAAGGTGTTTACTGTGTTGTACCTTCACAACCTTTGTAGGAGCTGTTTTTTATTTTTTTAACTAGTGCTTTTTTATGCCTCAAGCACTGTACCTGTTAGCTATCTCGTTTGTTTCCCTCCTTATATCTCCACAGCCAGATAGAAGGGGGAGGGCAGGCACCTCTGTAGGAAACACCCCATTTACTTGTTTTTGTGCTGTCTTGCAGGCAAGAACAGAGAATTGTTCTTTTTTGAAACTGAAATCAGATCTGTTACTGATTTCTACTGAAAAGTTTTTCCAAATTTAGGAGCCAAGGTGAAGCTGTCTGCTCATGTGCATATTAAGTCCGATCTAACTGTGCTGATGGGATTGCAGACTTGATCATACAGAGTTAGCTTGTACTGAATCAGGACTTTGGGCCATCTAGCCCAGCACAGTACACTCTGGCCAGCCAGGTTCAGATAGGGTTGCCAACCTCTGGGCAGATCCTGGACTTCTCCAAGAATCTCTCTCTCTCTCTCTCTCTCTCTCTCTCTCTCTCTCTCTCTCTCTCTCTCTCCATCCATGCATCCATCTATTTATAGTCCACCTTTCTCACTGAGACTCAAGGTGGATTACACAGTATGAGTCAGTATAGCCAATATGAAAGACATTTCAATAAACATATAATGGGTATACACATTCATATTTGTACAGATTTAAAAACCAGAAGAAATCCAATACAGAACTGAAGAAATGTTGAAACAGAGCATAAGCAATTCTAAGACCAACCTATTAAATAGCTATCCAGTAGGATCATACTTATACTCCTGTCTGAGTAAAAAGCCCTTTTGAATAATTCGGTTTTCTATTATTTCTGGAAGGTCAGGAGATTAGCCTAACCTTCTCCAGTAGCTCATTCCATAAAATAGGGGCCACCACAGAGAATGCACATGTAAGGGCAGCTGTTGATTTTGCCCATGTTCAAGGTGGCATCTCAGTTGTCCCTGTTCAGATGAGCAAAGCTGCCATGGTGGAATATAGGGAGAGAGGCAGTCCTGTAGATACAATGGACCGAGGCCATGAAAAGTTTTGTAGGTGATAGCCAATATCTTGAATTGGGCTCAGTAACTGACAGGAAGCTAATGGAGTGACTGTAGAATGGGAGTAATATACATGGACCTCTTCGCTCTCAATAATAGCTGGGCTGCAGTGTTCTGCACCAACTGGAGTCTCTGAATTAACTTAGAGGGGAGGCCTATGTACATTATAATAGTCCAGTCTCAATGTTACCATGGCCTGGATCCAGGTGGCCAGACTGCCAGTGTCGAGATAGGGGGACATCTTCCAGGCTAGAATGAGTACGTGGAAAGATTTCCCCTGAAGAAAATGGAAGCTTCAGAGGGTGGACTCTATGGCACCACATCCCTGCTGAGCTTCCTCTCCTTCCCAAGCTCCACTCCAAAATCTCCAGAGATATCCCCAAAAGTGATATCTGAAAAAGTGGTCTCCATGGATTTTGCCCCCCTTAAAAAGGTGTTAGTTTACCACAGAACTCTTTATGCTTATAAACGAATCCTTTTTATTTTGGAAATATTTTTTTTTTGTACAAGAATGCCAAGTAAGACCTAAAATGGCATATGACTCAAGCCAGTAACAGTGCTGTAGTTTACACAAACATAGCAAATGTATATATAGCATATTATTAAGAAATTAAACATTTAGAACACATTCTGAAAACAATTCAGATGTATTGTTTGGCAGGACTTTTAAGCACCTGTATAGCTCTGCCCATTAGAGAAATGATGTGTTTTTTCCCTTGGCTCTGTCATTTTATCCCTTAGCTATATTCTGGCACACATAGCCTCCACTGACCCTATCCCTCAGCTGATTTATTCCTTTAAAGAGTTAGCCACCGCCCACCCTGCCTCAGGGAAACTCTAAATTTTCTGATACCCCCTTGATATATTAAAATTAAAGAGTTTTAGTATTCTCACCAATCAATAGAGAAACTAGATCTTTAAGATATAGTAAAACAACAAAAGCAAGTTCTGAGGCAAAATCCCAGCCCCCAAACCTAGAATTTGTTCAGGAGGAGGACTGAGGGGGCTATAACTGAATAACTGAATGCAGAATGCTACTTGCTACCTCCCATGCACCCCAACAGAGCTGAGAGTAAGGCCGTTTTTACACATCCAATTATTCTGCTAATTTCACACCGTGATTCCATTATCTGCAATTCCACTATCAGGACGCATTGTCTTGACTTGTTACGACTCGTCATGCTTCGTTGCACTTCCAGAAGTTCACATTCCAAAGCAGAAGTGCAAGAGGGGGTGGTGGATGTGCTCAGGAGATCAGTCCGTCTGTAGAATATTGGGGGGGGGGGTGAAACTGTGATGTCAGCATTGTGTTATGCCAAAATATCACTTCTGGTCATGTAAGCAAACTGATGTCACAATGTGCAATACTCTAAGAACTTAAAATAAATGAAAGCCATAAAAACTGTAGGTAAAGATATTAGGTTTGGTAATGGGAGACTGTCAGTAAAGGGAGGGGAAGTCCTCAAAGTCCTAGCGAGCAAGCTATCCAGAATTACATAAGGAAAATATGAACTGGTCTCATATTATGTGAATTATTGAAGGAAAGAAGTTTCCCTATGGTAATCCTCCGCCTACCTGAATTAACCCAAGCTTTTAAAGCAAATAAATTGAATTATTTTGTTATGGGAACTGTATATGAAAATATTGACAGCTTATCACTTTAGGTCCGCTGTTGTAATGTGCATTGACTTTGCAGCCATATCCAGGATAATGGTTTTCTACAATATGGTTTCTAAAAATAGTCTGACATTTCAAAGATCAGAGATGAACAAAGGCACCTATTTCTATGACACTATTTGCAAGATAATCCATTATTAACTATACTCTTTTGTACTGAAGTAAGATATGCCTTAAGTACTAAGTGGAAGTCATGAATCTGAGTTCATAATATATTGTTGCTGTTTTGAAAAACCTTGTTTGAAAATCTGCTTCTTAAATTGTTTCAGAGTGACCTAAGGATCTCAGTGGGTTAGAGCCTATGGACAAAAGGCACTCACAGAGGTGGACCTTTCCCCACTGTCTCTTTATATGGGGTGAAGAGCACTGCAAGAAAAATGGTCAAAAGAAATCCCACCTTCCTCTTATGGGAGCAAAGGAAGCTTGGAAAGGCAGTCTTTCCATGATTCTACCCAATCCCCCTCCTTACTGTAGCCTACAGTAGCTAACTCAGGGTTGTGAAATTCCAGGAGAGGGTGGTGTTTGGGAAGGGAAAAGATTTCAGTGGGTTATAATGCCATAAAATCCATCCTCCAAAACTAGGGTTGCCAGTCCCCCACTGGGGGCAGGGATCCCCCGCTCCAACCCTCCATCCCGTCCCCTCTTACCTGGCCAGTGGGGGGGGGCACACGGGCCTTCTGGGGACATGCTCCCAGGTGGTGTAGTGCATTCCTGTGGGAATGATCTGGCCCATATCAAGCCTGAATTGGGCCCAAATTGGCCTGGAACACTCCCATGCTCCAATTTGGGCCCTATTCATGCCAATCTGGGCCAATTTGGGCCTGATATGGGCTGATTCAGGCTTGAATTGGCCTGGATTGGGCTGCTGCAGAGCATGGGAGCACTCCCATGTTCCACAGAGGCCTATTCTAGGCTGATTTGGGCCTGATCGGGCCGATTTGGCCTGTTCTGGGCCAATTTGGGCCCAAATCAACCCAGATCGAGCTGTTGCAGAGTGCAGGAGCACTCCCGCACTCCACAGTGGCCCAATCCACCTGAACCCAGCCCAATTTGGCTTGAGCCAGCCCAATTTGGGCCAAATCAGGCCTGATTTAGTCCCCTCATGGAGAGCGGGAGTGCTCCCTGAGGTGGAAGTGATGTCATTGCATGGGCCCAGGAGTGTCACGTGCTTTGTGCATGTGCAAGCAACAGAAGATAAGGGAGGTACTGGGTCCCCCATCTCCCGCTGGGAGGACAGGGGGCCTGGCAATAGATTTTTCTACTACGCACTGACTGTTGGTGTAAGTATGATGCAATTGATTGGCTTTTATTTTGTTTAATATATCAGTCTTAGTTGCTTATACTCTGTTTAGCATTTCTTCAACTCTGTATTAGACTCCTGCTAGTTTCAAAGCTTTGCAAATTTGCATTTATATACTTTATTACATTGTTTATTGAAATGTGTTTGAAAATGCCTGTACTGACTCACACTGTCTTGAGTACCAAAAAGGTGGACTACAAATAATGTAAATAAAATAAAATAAAATTATGAGGTAAAATGCCTGAGGAACTGGCTCTTAAGTAGTTTTTTTTTTCCGTTTTAGCCTTCAAATTCAGGTTGTTATTTGTTTAAGAAACCAAGGGTTTTTTTTATTAGTAAATATTTCCTTAGACTCCTGCCTGCCTGCCTGCATGCCTGCCTGCCTATCTGGGCCTCCTTTAGGTAATTAGTCAGGGACTTAAGCAAGCAGGTGAGCACTCTGCTTTTGTCTGCTAGCAGAAAACTATTATCATACTCTTGTCTCCACTACCACCCCTCACCTTTCTCCCTCCCTTCCAAAAACCAAACATATTAGCTGAAAGACAGGTCCGAGGTGGTCCCAGCTTAGGGACTGACTGGGAGATCTGGCTTGTACCTGGAGATGGCATTGAGCCACTCTGCCAGACCCTGATTGGCCTCTTTACCAGCATTCTTCAGATCTCACAAGATCTTTTAAAAAAAATATCTCTAATTTGAGCTCAGTTCTGAAAGAACACAGTTGGTCTTTAAAGGGATTACATCATAGACAAAATGGGCAATAGTTCTAACAAATGCTGCATTGGTGGCTTTCAAATGGAGGCAGTAAGATATGAACTCTTACTTGCGAGTAAATACTGTTGTGCTCAGTGGGACTTGCTTTTGAAAACCATTCATCGGATCAGGTTATGCATAAAATAATGCATATGGATTTTGATTTTTGCCCGTGTCCTTTTATAAAAACTCCAGCTTTTCAAGTGGCAGTATGCAAGCTGATTGTACTAACTGTGAAAATTGCTTCAGACAAGGAAGAAACTCATACATGATGCCTGCATAGCCTTGGGACCTGTGGCAGGTCAAAGCAGGTTTGGCAGATGGTTGCAGGTAAAGCTGATTTTCACACATAAGGGTCAGATTGAGGTGAGATCCTTATCTTGCTGATGTATTGCCTTCAATTCTATCATTTTTTAAAAACTTTCTGACACAGTGCTTTATTAGACTCTCAAATTCCTTAAGGGTTACAAAAACATCAGGCCTCACAGAACCATCTTAGCTGTAAATATTTTGCTAGTAGAGTGGCATAGATAGAATTCTTTCACATTGTTCCTGATTTTATTTTATTCCTGATAAATTATGTGGATTCTTAGTTTCTTATAAACGTGCAACTTGACAAATTCTAACGATAACCAAAGTGACAATAACATAAAACAGTCCATCAAAGCTTAAAGAAAGATAGAAATTGTGAAGAGATCTCAAAAGAAAATCAGCACACTGTATACACAAAAAAGAAAGTGAGATATGAATAAACAGCACAAATAAAAGGAAGAGGCAATCAATCCTGTAAGATAGTGGTAAGATCACATTCCAGCAGCTACTTGAACATTAAAAATGGAATTTTAAAATCTATTCAGTATGATAAATAGAGACAATTCAATGACCAAAGTAAAGTATTAAAAAGACATCTTAGTCAGCCTTTTTATGCTGGAGGAGGAATTTTCAAATCAATGAAAACTAGTACATTGACTTAGAAAGCCATTGTTAGTTGCTGGTAGAATGAAATTTCAATAAGCAATCTGGTATCTTCCTTCGAACCAACTGGTGTAATAATGTTGCAAGTTCATGAGATGATAAGCAAAGAATACTGATGTGTTGTTGATACTCTGATGCATGTACAACTAGAAGGAAAACAAGCACAAAGTTGATAAGTGGCCTAGTACACATGCACCATCTGAAAGAAGTAACTCTGGGTCCTGAACTGTCTTCCCCCATACAACTGGGTCTGTCTACTTAGCATCAGTTTAGGGCTGCTGGCCTTTGTGAGAGGCCTGGAGATCTGGAATTACAACTGATTTCCAAACTACAGAGTTCACTTGGAGAAAATGGCTGCTTTGAGGGCGGACTGTATGGCACGATTCCCTACTAAGGTCCTTCCAAGTTCCCCCATCCCTAAGCTCCACTCACAAATCTGGTGAGTGCTTATTAGATGGGCTAGCCTTTATATGAGAGTGCTGTGCCTCACCAGGTTTGTTTGCTTGGTACTTACACTGCTGTAGTTTAGATGCTAGGTGAAGAGTTACCTTATTTTATTAGTATTTTGCTTCACTTGTTGCTGTTGCTTTTAATAATTTGTTGTTAAATTGATGTTTATTATTTATTTTTGTTTTCATGATGTTTAAAATTTAAGATGCTTTTAGAACTATTAGTAGAAAACTGGGACAAAATATTCTAGTAAGTGAAGTAAGTTTAACTGGACCGGGAGAAAGCTGTTTCACTTTCTGTGTGATAAAATCTAAACACATTCAATTGAAAGAGAGAAACCAAAGGGATTGCATTGCAAACCAAATTGTATGGGCTTTGAAAAACAGAAAAATGTTTTGAGGTAAGATTGCAGGGTGGAAAAGAATGTAACTTTTTAAAAAAGTGACACTCTTACGTCAACTAAGACTTATGCCCAATACTCTGTTCTAATCTTCCTGTTAAAACAAAACAAAACAAAACAAAAATCCATGAAAGAGAAAGTGTCAAATACAGTCTTGTGACAACTTGAAAGGTAACAGAAAAAACATAGCATAACATAGAATGGAGCCTACTTTATCAGATGCATGGAATCCCACACACACAAATAAACACACGTAAGAGTAATATATCTACTGTAGGAGGAACATTACTTTCAAAAAAGACACATGGAAACAGAAGAGTCTCTTTGTCTACTTTAAAGCAAAGTTCTAACTACTAAACTACAGAGCTGTATTTAAGACAGAAGTTTTCTCCACATATTATCTTTTATGGGTTAACAGCTTTCTGACTAGGAGTGGTCAGAAATTATTTTATTCCATGTATCAAGTGAAAACCATATTTCCAGCCAACAATCATTCAGTGTGGTCTCAATCTAGTCAATCTTGACACAATCAAATATACACAGATACCTATTACAGATCTATATATAAAAGAAATAAGAAGCAGATAAGTGCCAGGTTTTGGTTCCCCTTTTGTCCTGGGCTCAGCATCTTTGGCACAAGTTCCACCTCTCAGTGCTCGTTCTTTACCTCAATGCTCTCCTATTTCAGAGTCTGAGATAGAAGGTCTTATTGCCTCTTTCACTGTAGGTAAATTGCCAGGCAAAGACCTGATTACTCCAGAGATGTACAGACGTTTTTCTGATTGGTGGCCACCTGTTCTGGCAAAGCTTTTTACTCAAATTAATTCTGCTGGCACTTTTCCTTCCTGCTGGAAACAGAGTATTGTTGTGCCTGTATTTCAAAAGGGCTGCAAATCGGTTACCCAAAATTATTGACCAATTAGCTTGTTGGAGACAGCCTCCAAGTTGTACAGCAAATGTTTGCTATGCAAATTGGAGGACTGGGAGACCTCCAATCACATTGTCCATCCTGAACAAGTGGGTTTCAGGAAAGGGATTGGTACCATCGATCACTGCCTGACTCTCTACTAGACATGGGCATGAACGAGAAAAAAAAACCCAAACAGGCGGTTCAGTGTTCATTCCCAATGACGAACGCGAACAGCCGAGTTATACATTCCCAAATTCGACGCCCCCAGGAAACTTCCAATCAACACAAATGGAGCCACCCTCCCCAGTTGACTTTGCCCCCATGTGGTGGTCCTGAAGGTAGGCCACCTCCCCTCTTGGGGACGAGGGGTCTGTACTTTGGCCAGTGGCACCCCACATGTACCCACCCACCAGGCCTGCGGGTGGGAGGAAAATTATGCACTTACGTGGAAAGGTGGTTGATGACTGTGGCAGCTGGGCCTGGCGGGCTTAGAGAGGCAGTGGCAGGCTGCCTCCCCTCCCAGGGGTGGGGGGTCTGGCTGCTCGCCAGCAGCACCCCCCATGTGCCTGCCTGCCAGGCCTCCGGCAGGCTCCAGGTCAGTTATCCACTTATGCAGCAAGGTGGGTAAGGACTGTGGCAAGAGGGCCTGGCAGGCTTGGGGAGGTGGTGGCGGGCTGCCTCCCCTCAGGGGGTGGGGGGTCTGGCCACTCTCCAGCAGCATCCCCCCATGTGCCCGCCCAACAGGCATCCGGGTCGGAGGTATACCGGTTATCAACTTATGCAGCAAGGTGGGCGAGGACTGCAGCCAATGGGCCTGGCGGGCTCAGGGAGGCAGCAACAGGCTGCCTCCCCTCAGGCAGTGAGGGGTCTGGCCGCTCACGAACAGCATCCCCCATGTGCCCACCCACCAGGCCTCTGGGTTGGAGGTGGACTGGTTATCCGCTTACGCAGCAAAGTGGGTGAGGACTGAGGCCATCAGGGCTAGCAGGCTCAGGGAGGTGGCAGTGGGCCACCTCCCCTCAGGGGGCAGGGGGTCTGGCTGCTCGCCAGCAGCATCCCCCATGTGCCCACCTGCCAGGCCTCTGGGTCAGAGGCGGACTGGTTATCCGCTTATGCAGCAACGTGGGTGAGAACTGCAGCTGCCAGGTGGAAAGGTGGGGAGAGACCAAGGGGTTCCGGGCGCAGCGACAAGCTGCACATGGAAGATCCTGCGAGGGAGCCTGGAAGACCCCGAACTGGTGGCTGCTGGCATCAACCACCTCCCTGCTGTCACAGAAAGGAGGGGATGGGGAGGTGCAAGTGTTGGGGAAGGGGCTCGTGGCAGTACCCAAGAGGGAGAGGAGGAAAAAGGGAACATGAAGTGGTCAGGGTGGGAGAGGGGGACCAAGGTGTTCTGGGCATGGCGATGAGCCGCACCTGGAAGATCCTGCAACAGGGCCTGGAAGACCCTGAATCAGCGGCTGCAGGCATCACCCACCTCCCTGCCATCATGGAAAGGAGGGCACGGGGCAGTGCAAGTGTTGTGGAAGGGACTCATGGCAGTACCTGAGAGGGAGAGGTATGGACTGGGAACTGGAAAGCTCCCAAGCAAGACATAGTTGGGAGGAGGTGGAGTGGTCCCAGAGTGGGAGAGGAAGAAATAGGGCAGCTGCAGCAGCTGCCATTGCCCACCTTCCTGCCTTTGCAGAAAGGACGGGAGCCGTGGGACACATTCCCACCCATCTCAAAGGAGTCCAGGCAGTCCTGTTGACAGGGGAGCCACCATGCAGTGCAACCGTGCCATATCCCTATATGATACACTCGGCTGCGCAATCACAGCCAGGCTGTCCCTTGTAACCAAGGAGGGTGCAGTAACAGGATAGTCCCTCGTGAAGCGGCAGCTGACATGACCCGCTGTCCTGCCTTCATGGAAAGAAGGGGATGGGCAGGACAGGAGAGGTCGTTCGTAAGGGTCGGAGTGGTTCCACAGAGGGAGAGGGAGAAAGAGGGACCAGCAGCCCCGAGAAATGAGGGGGGCCAGAGGAGTTCCACACTGCTCCGAGACACCTCACCTGTGCAGGCAGTACGGGCACTACTCATAACAGTTTGGGCGGCACTGCCAGACACCAACCGCCTTCCTGCCTTCGTGGAAAAGAGGGGATGGACAGAACAGGAGACATTGCTTGTATGGGCAGACTGGTTCCAGAGAGGGAGAGACAGAAACGGGAAAGCAGCAGCAGCTGACATCAGCTACCTTCCTGCCTTTACGGGAAGGATGTGAGTCAAGGGACCCATTCCCCCCTGCTCAGAGGGCACAGCATTTGCAATGGATAGGGGCACCATGAGGCTCAACTACATGTGCAACAGCTCCTGAAAGGAAGTTGCCACCAGCATCACCCACTTTCCTGCCTTCACAGAAAGGAGGTGTCATGATGATCTGGCTGTGCCAGGAAGGCCTAGCAAGGCCTCAGAAGCCTGTTAGCAGTGGGAATGGGCCTGGCTAAACCTGACCCAAATGTGTCAGCCCTCATTCGATATACCCACCTGACTCGATGGGTGAGCGTGTGTGGCGATGGCATGGAGAACCAAGGGACAAGATGCTTTAGTAGCCTGCGTAACCCCATGCACTCCATGATGGATATGGGACATCCATGTAGGGCAATCTTCTCTGCCAAGATGCGAAGACCCACCTCCTGAGCCCTCAAGCTGGAGCGCTGTCCCAGACCCCGAGGGGACAACCTCCACGATCACAGCCTTCCTGAGCGCTCCCCTCCCATCTGTGTCACCCACAGGGCAAGGATTCTTGCTTGGGGTGGATTCCGATAACCCACTGAGCCCTGCTCAGAAGAGCTGGTCGCCCCCCTTCTCCCCCCAACGGATGTTTCGCTGGGCAAGGACAAAGACCACAGGCTCAGATGGTGCGTCTTCAGGTGCCGAGTCAGGGCTGTCGACGACAGGTGTTTGGGTTTTTGCCCCTGCGCACCAGGACATCACAGGCACGGCACCGCACCACACAGGGGTCATTAGGAAGGGCCTAAAAGTGTCTCCATATGGAGGCATTGAAACGTGGACCACTAACTGTCCCAGGGGAAGGAGGATGATCGGTTACAGGCTGCGCTGCGAGGCTGGCCACGGACGACTGAGTGAGGGGTGAACTGCAGGCGGGGACACCACCGAGAGTTTGGGATGGGGACGGGAGGGATGTTTCATAAAACACAAACCATTCCTCCAGGGATCCGTCACCCACCCCCTCCTCAAAATGTTGAGAGAGATCCTCACCCCCCAGCGGAAAAACCTCTTTGGCCTCCTTCACAGCCCCCATAGGTGAATTTGGGGGAGTGGGAGTACTCTCTGCTGCCCCTGAGCCACACCAAGTACTGCTTTCCACAAGTAAACCAGGACGACTGCATTTGCAGTTCCCCCCACGACCACCCGTAGCGGCCACCACAACAGGAAGACTCATTGTGCCACCAAACTAGAATTAAGGAGGACAGAAAAGGAGAGAACACTGTGAGCCCTCAGCCAAGGTGCCCACTAAGCTTGGCCCCAGAGCCTGGCAGCAGCCCTGGAACTGGAGGCTGAAGCTAGAGCCCTAGCCCAGCACACCCACAAGCCTGACCACCAGACCAGGCACTGATAATAATGTGAGGCCTCAGCCGAGGTGCCCACTAAGCTTGGCCCCAGGGCCTGGCAGCAGCCCTGGAACCAGAGGGGATAGCTCCCTATCCCACCCACCAAACACACAAAAAAGGCCAGCTCCAATGCACTCTCCCTGTCTCTCTCCCAAAAGGCTATAACAGCTCTCTCCCACTCCACTTCTTGCTGAAAGTGAAACCAGAACTGGGAGCACAGTGCCCTTTTATAAGCAGAGGTCTGATTGAGAAACGCAGGAAGTCTGTGGTTGGCAGTCAGAACTGCCTAACAGGGTTTGCAGGGATGAGATTGGAGTTGCCATGGCCACAGAACAACCCCCTCCTCCCCCCTCCCCCCCCTGGTGTCTGTTTTCACGTTTCCAATTGTTACCAATTTGCAGCTCCACGCTTGGAAGGAAGACCTGCCCATCAAGCTAAGTTGGGCTTTGATTGGGGTGTCCAGGGAGACAGAGGCAGTGCAGACAGAGTTCAGGAACTCCTCTCCTCCGTTGCAGAGGCAAGTGATTGAAGGTGCCTGAGTGTCTGGCTTCCCAAACGGCGGCCGAGCACAATGAATGAGGCTTTGCGCCGACCACCTGTTTGACTGGAATGATGCCACCCGAACAGCCCATTCACGAGCAGCCGAGCGGCCTGTTCATTGGTTTTTTCCATTAGTAATGCTGTTCGTGCCCATGTCTACTCTCTATCAGCTTGCTTAACAGAGTATCAAGGGCCCCACCAAGTCCATGTTTGTTGATCTAACTGCTGCCTTCGTCTCAGTTGTTTGGAATCAACTGTGGACAAAACTAGGAGGTACTAATATGAACAAACAATTACTGTTCCTGATATGGGAATTTCATTTATTCATATATTTCCCATATATCTGCTAGAGTTAAGGTATGTCCCTCGAGCCCTCTAACAGAGGAGATTCTGCCTTCTTGGTCAAACAAGGGTGCTTCTTGTTCCCACTGCTCTTCATACTGTATCTAACGAATAACATTCCAAGTTTATCAGACCCTGAATTCTTTCCTCCATCCTTGGGGCATTGGAAAGTATTGATTTTCCTATATGTAGATGAGATGGTGTTGGTGTCTTTAACTTTTATCACTTTAAATGATGTTGTATAAATTGGGCAATTTCTGTAAGGGCAAGGCTTTATATATCAACTTTGCCAAGACCAAAGTAATGAGAAAATACCTCAAAGATTTAAATAGTCAATAAATGGCAACCCCATTGAACAATGTAAAATTTTTAAGTATCTTGGGATGATGTTTTTTAAAACCCTCTAGTGGAAAGTCCACTAGCTTCAGTTTTGAGAACCACAGGGGGCATTTTAAAATTTTACAGTTCAAAAGGAGGATTTTTGGTTGAGCCAGCCCTGAAATTGTTCCAGTGTAAAGCCATTCCACAGTTCCTATATGGTGCAAACATCTGGGATTGGAATGAGCATTTGATCTTGATACTGGAACCAATCCAAAATATCTTTTAAAAGACAATTTTGCCTTGCTGTACTCCAGCAGCTTTAGTGTGGGTTGAACTCAGGTTACCTTCCATCAGGGCATGCTTCCACTTGACCTTATTTAGATTCTGGAGAAAGCAAAGGAATCTCTCTACTAGTCTACTCTTAAGACAAAGCAATGCCCCTGCTGCATTCAGATGTTGCTTGCACAGCCAGCCAGCTTTCCCAACATATTCCATTGTTAATCCCTGGTGGATGATTTTCAGGGTGTCCCCTTTCAGAGTGTCTCAACATATAAGACTGGATCCTTAAGATTGATGCTATGTTGCACAGAAATACAATTCTCTGTTCCAAACTGTATCCCTGTTTCAAGTTGTTTAAAAAGGAGCATGGAAGAGCCTCTTACCAACATCACTTTTTCTGTCTTAGAATGGCTTTGACTCTATGTGGTTTCAAATTATACCCTCTGCCATTCTAGACAGTTGTTATACACAAATGCTAATTGTTGCACATTTAAGCATTCATGGAAGTTCATTTCCAGAAGACCTTTCACAGTATACTTTGTTCTTCCCTTTGTATATAAGACCAGAAATAAATTCCTTGTTGAGATATTAAAAAGCATAGATACTTCTCCTGTGGCAAAGAAAGTAACTTTCCTTCTTTCCAAGTTGGATCAGTATGTCACTTATAAAGTGGTACAGTTTGTCCTGGAAGCAAAAAAAAAAGATGGTTTAATGGTTAAGACTATTTTACATGTATAAAATAAATTTGCTGTGTGTTTTAATGTACTTTATGTGGTTTGAATAACATTAATAATAATAACATTTGATTTATATATCGCCCTTCAGGACAACTTAACGCCCACTCAGTGCAGTTTACAAAGCATGTTATTATCTTCATGACAATCACCCTCTGTTTATATTTTTCTTGTGTTCTTCAATTGTAATGGCCATTGGCCTCGCACAATAAATATTGTCTGAGTTCTGACTTCTGAAAAAGCAGATAAGCATGCATGTCATAATTCCTTATCATATATATCTTACATCTAAAAGATAAAATGGAATTTAAGAATCTCACCAAAGTACTTTCTGAAAGATTAGATTCATACAGTTCAAATTTGAGAGATTTGCAGTTTTTTTAAACTCAATGACATCAAATCCATATGACCATTCCAACATCCTCTGCTTTCTTGCTTTCAATGGCCTGAGACAAGCTTCTTTTTGAGCTTAAGAATTCTCTCATGGAATAGATGTTACAAATCAGTGATCTATTTGTTCCTCATATTGTAAAGTTTTATTCTGGGCACAATCTCACCATAGAAGTTTATCTATTCAAGAATGTACAGCAAGAATTTAACTGAATAAATGGCCTGCCTTGCAAACATGAAAATGAAGCAGTTTCCCTTTTTGTTCAACCCATAATTTTATTGTCAGACAAGAGTCTGCAACACATACACAGGTATAGTGCAAAATTTAAACAGAAGGCAATGGAAGACACGGGGCACAATTCACATAATTTTATGGTACTGTTTCAAGGACAGGCATTTAAAAATACCAAGAGAGCATGTCCAGAGTCCCTGCACTATGTGGTCTGAGGAACGTAGCTAAGGATTCAAAAAGATCCTGGGGAACACCTCTCAGACTGTATGCTTCTGAAATGTTCTGCTGCCCCCAAGCAACTGCTTTGGTTCCTTGTGCAGACAGGCTAGCTCTATTACCATAGCAACATATTTTGCACATCAAAGCTGAATGACAACATACTTTTTTAAAAAGTTGAGATGGAAAGATATACTCAATTAGACAGTCAAAGAAGATCAAGGGCAGCTGGGTCATTGAAGAGTAGTAACTTGGGGCATAGTTGATAGTGGCTTATCCATATGTCAGTCTTGAGCATTCAAATGCAAGTGTCCTCCTACTCTTCACATTCCATATGCAGATTATTTCAAAGTAGCTGAAAAATAAAACTTGTAAGGGAATACCTATATTGCCAATGTATGCTCAAGCAGTATACTTGGGTAATTCCCAGGTAGGCCTAGAATAATTCTGTAACTCTGTAGTTTGCAATGAAGTTACGTATTAGATATTTTTTATCACTCACTTCCTCCAAAGATTTAGAGTGGCAATTTCCTTGAAAAGTTGTATTGATATCTTGTTTATTAATAAAAAAAATATTTTTTTTAAAAAAAAGAGTGGCATACATGCTCCCTTTTTATTTATTAATTTCATTATACCCCACCTTTCTCCCAAGTGGTGACCTAAAGTGTCTTATAACATGCTTCTCCATTTTATCCTCACAACAACCTTGTGAGGTTGATTAGGTTTACAAGGTTACCCAGCAAGTTTCCATGGCAGAGTGGGAATTTGAACCTGGGTCTCCCAAATCATAGTCAAACCACTGCTGGCTGTCATAGCAACCTAGCGAGAGTAACTAGTGCTTAGAATCTGAGTCTGACTTTGGTCTGATTTGGGGGAGACCTGAGTTCAAATCCTCCTCTACTAAGAAATTTGCTGGGTGGCCTTAGGACAGTCAGTCTCTTTAGATTCTAAGCACTAGTTTAATTCTGCATTTGGCATAGCCTTGAATGCTGTGTTTAAAGATTGCACATTTAATAGAAATAATGTATATGTAAATTAGTAATGTAATGTAAATAATGCAATGTGTGACTTAATCCAGACATCTGTTGGGGGTGCAGTGGCACAGGGTAATACAAATCTTATTGTTATTGTGCCCAGGAACAAAGTAAAAAAAACAAAAGCATACAAACTTTTTAAGCTCTGTTTTCCACAGTGGCATAATGGCAAATAAATTGAAATTTAGGGTTTCTTTTCCATTTTAATAATTTCAAATATTATCAGCATCACATTTTGAGGATTTTTTTCTAAATAGCAGATATTTTCTTTCATCCTCAGTTATGTATACTTTTATAAAGAAAGACAACTGAGAGCCATAATGTCTTACCTTGCACATTTGGCAGTGCTTTCATTCACTTTTTTAAAAAAAATCTGTTTTAAATGCCCTTAGAGATTACAAAGAGAGAGAATCCTGCCTCCTGGTCTTGTGTAGTATATAAATAATCTTAGAAACAAACACTTGATACATAACTGGAGTTACTAGATGTTCCAACTGTGTTGATTTGCAAAATGCACAGTTCTTGCAAAGCGTCTACTCTTTTTCCTGACAATTGTATTCTTCTGAGGGTCTGCTAAAGGGGAGGGAGCTTGTTTAACTGGTACAATTTAGATCTATCTATCTATCTATCTATCTATCTATCTATCTATCTATCTATCTATCTATCTATCTATCTATCTATCTATCTATCTATCTATCTATCTAGGGAGATTTAAATATGCAATATTTGCATATTTAAATATGCAATAAATATATTGCATATTTAAATCTCCCTACTGGTATGATTTTTAAAAATGGTATTCCCTCCTCTGATGTTTCCCCCTCTGATATTTAAATAGCTCTGGGAAAAGATCTAGCATAATAGCTAATGGATTACAAGAAGATTTTTGGTTTATAGATGATATTGCGAATCTCACCCTGACTTTGATGGCCCAGGCTAGGATTGCCAGCCTCCAGGTAGTGGCTGGAGATCTCCCAGAATTACAATTGGTCTCCAGCTGGAGATCAGTTCACCTGGAGAAAATGGCTACTTTGTGGGGTGGACTATGGAATTATGCCATGCCAAGGTCCTTTCCCTCCCCAAACCCCACTTTCTCCAGGTTTGTCCCCTCAGATCTCAGATGAAAGTTTAATTTTTAATTTGTCTTCCCGTGAGCTGAATTCATCGGAATTAGCTGTTCTCAATAAGGGATTGGGATTTGTCCCAACCCCCAAATACCAACCACTTCAGACACGAGTAGACCTATTTAAGTTGGTTCGTCTTATTAAACTTAGATATTTCTTCCAATCTCAGCCGACTACCCCGGCTCAGGGAGAGTCTTCACTACTTAGGAAATTAAAGGGTCCGTCATCTTTTGTGCCGCCGGTTTCAGATCACCGTATTGACACGTTTGAATATATGATCCTTAGGGACCTTTCTCAATTAGAAAATGAACCTTACGGTACTTGGCACAACTTGTCTCGTTTAGAGAGACGGGCTCTTGAAACTTTACGTTCCGACGCTAACATTGTCATTAAGCCTGCCGACAAGGGCGGGGGTATTGTGATCATGGATAAAGATATGTATGTTAATGAGGTTCACAGACAGCTTAGGGATACCACCTTTTACACACGGATCTCTTCGGATCCAACTAATCACATTAAAGACCTAATTAAGATTGTCTTGGATGAGGCAAGAGAGATGGGGGAAATTACAGATACCCTCTATTATGCTTTACAGGTTACTTCACCTAGAATCCCATTTTTCTATGTACTTCCAAAAATTCACAAGAAAACAACGCCCCCGCCAGGTAGGCCAATCATATCTGGTTGCGGCTCAATTTTGGAACCATTGGCAATCTTATTGGACTCTTTTTTACAACCGGCTATTACTAAAATTGAAGGTCTATTGCATGATACTCGTGATTTTATTAAAAAAGTTGAGAATATCACCCTGTCGGAGGACACAGTATTTTTAACGATGGACGTTAACTCTTTATACACCATCATTCCTCATCAGGAAGCCCGAGAGGTAGTAGAAGAAGTTCTTACAACTACAGAAAACACTATCTCATCATCCTGCCTACTACAATTTCTCGATTTAGTTTTGGAAAAAAACTATTTTTGTTTTGATGACCAATTTTTCTTTCAGAAAAAAGGCGTTGCTATGGGGTCCCCGGTGGCACCCAGCATCGCAAATTTATTTATGGCCCGATGGGAGAGATTTCACATTTTACAAGACATCAACCCCTTCAGGGGTAATATTGTTTTCTTTTGTAGATATCTGGACGATTTATATTTTTTATTTCAGGGAGCTGCCCAGATACCGGATTTTTGTAAATGGCTTAATGAACGGGATGCGAATGTTAAATTCACCTGGCGGTCAGACCCCAACCAAATCAATTTTTTGGATGTAGTTACATATCGGGATGCCTCCCAAAAGATACAGGTTAGAACCTACAGTAAAGAGACAGATCGGAATTCATATTTGGAATTTGGTTCCTTCCATCCTCGGCACCTTAGACAAAATATACCATATGGCCAATTTTTGCGTATCAGACGGAATTCCACCACAATAACTGATTTCGACAGGGATGGTAGGCAGATGGAACGAATGTTTACTAATAGAGGTTATCCATCTAAAATTATCTCTCAAGCCTTTTCTAAGGCTAGAGCTATAGATAGATCTGTATTATTTCAGACTCGGGAAGTCCTACCAGATCAAAGAATTAGATGGGCATTGGACTACACACCCTTAACATATAAAATTAAAAGAATTGTAGCTCGCCATTGGCCCCTTATTGAGGAGATTGCGGGATGTGAACAACCACCGTTATGTGGTTTACGAAGATCCAGGAGCCTAAGGGATGATTTAGTTCATGCTATGATGCGCACTCAACTTCAGGAAACATCCTTACCTGTGGGAAATTTTAAATGTGGCCGATGTACTTTGTGTAAATTTATGCTAGAGGGGAAGGAGATTATTGTTAAGGAACGGAAACTGACAGTTAAACACTTTGCATCATGTTACACATCGGGTGTGATATACTTACTTGAATGTCCCTGCGCTTTTTTTTATGTGGGTTGTACGATAAGACCATTGAAAACTAGGATCTTTGAACATATGTCTAGAATTAGACACAGAGTAATGGAAGCACCCCTGGTACAACATTTTATCGAGCATCGTCATGAAGAAAATTCCTTTAAAGTAGCGGTACTGGAGGTTGTAACTAAGGGACATGCAAATCAAATTAAGCTACTGAGGAGGGAAGCATTTTGGATTGTCTTTCTGCAGACGATCAGACCGCACGGCCTCAATACGGAACTATCATTGAACTGTTTTTTATAATCAGTTATGTTGCTTTAAAGTTTTGAGATTGGATAATGAGTATGTGATTTAAACCGCAGCTGAAGGGTTTGGCCACAAGCAGGAGAAGATACAGCTGCTGTGACTGTGATACTGGAGACACACGTTTCCACAATAATTATTGATTCAAATACCCTATGCTGTGTGAATACAACAGGTCAGTTCCGTCTGGGGGATTGCAATAATACTTAAATGTTGGTTATTGTATATTAAAGTAAGAATGTTGTTTTTTACAGCTATAAACCACGCCCCTGAAGAAGGGGACGAAATCTGTTTGTAGCCGGCCCCAGATTGGGCGTGGCAATGTATATGAAAAGCTGTTTAGCTGAATTTATATGAGAAGACTTTTGTTGATTATATTCTAAGCTGAATGCATATGAGAAGCTGTTTAACTGAATTTATATGAGAAGACTTTGTGAAGACTCATCTGCACACCGTGATAATACTGCGACTAAGGAACACACATTAAGGAATACACACAGATGATAGACTTTCTGGACATCTTTATTGGCTGTACATAAACAGTTTGTATAATTTTCTTGTAATTGCCTTTGAAATTACTTTATAATATCATATAAAAAGTGTATTAATCCTTGGTTTGGTTCCCACGAGAAATGTCTTTCTCTTTTCTGTTGGTACATTTTGTGGGGATAGCCTTCATTTCTTGTTTCCAGCCTCCAGGTAGTGGCTGGAGATCTCCCAGAATTACAATTGGTCTCCAGCTGGAGATCAGTTCACCTGGAGAAAATGGCTACTTTGTGGGGTGGACTATGGAATTATGCCATGCCAAGGTCCTTTCCCTCCCCAAACCCCACTTTCTCCAGGTTTGTCCCCTCAGATCTCCAGGAATTTCCCAACTTGGAGCTGGCAACCCTAACCCAGGCTGGCTCAGTCTCTAAACTAAGCATTGGTCCTAATTAGTACCTGGATGGGAGACTACCAAGGAAAACCAGGTTCACTATGGAGAGACAGGTAATGGCAACCAGAAAAAGTGCCACTGTTTGAAATGGCTACAGCAATTCACATATAGTTCATAAATGGATATAAATCCTGTTTGAGACACCACATCACTTTACATGAAGTTGGGCAGCAATGGATAGCAACTGGGTTAAAACAAAAATGTGATGGACTAAGAGATGATCTTGCTCAGTTCTGCTCCCACTAGCAAAAAGCTGGTGTTCTTAAATTATTGCAATTTTTGTTACTTTTCTAAAATAATTTCCAAGACACATTTTCACTGAAACAAAGTTTGTCTTCCTGCTTAGAGTGAACTCCAAATGGTGTACTCGTACCACTGGACATGGAACCTATTCCATGTTAGGCTGGTGACTTAAGGAAGCAATCATAAGCAGGTCTGTTCAGAAGAAAATCTCATTTTGTTCCATGGAGCTTTCTCCCAGGAAAGTGTTCTTAGAATTCCAGCCACAGTCTTTGCTTTTTAAATTGAAGCTGGAAATAATTTCATCACAGCTGTTTAGCCCTCTTGAATAAGTTGCAAAACCAGAAACAAAATCTATGCTGCTATCTTATAAACATTTGTTTTATTCTGTGCATTTTATTGTATCATTCATTCCATTTTTAGCATTATATCTTGAGGATTACATATCAACAAAATCTGTCCGAGATGGGACACAACGAAATCAGAAAACACAATAAAAAGTATATACAGTAAGACAATCAAATAGTGAGAGAAGGAAGAAGTGGATGCAGGAAGGAGTTCCATAGATGGGAGGCACAGCTGAAAGTGTCCTTCCTCCACAATTCACCTCACTTCAGAAGGTGCACAGAGCACCTCAGCAGAAGATATTAATGATCACACAGTTCATATGGAAGCTTTACAGGCTGAAAAATGTATTTGGGGGTAAGAAAAAACACTTTGAATTGTGTCTGTAAAGAACTGGAAGTTGGCCATGTTCTTCCAGAGCTGACGAGTGATGTTCCCGGTAACTGATGCCAATCAGCAGCCTTGCTGCTGCATTTCTAAAAAGCATTCCTATGTACAGCATGCTGCAATAGTCTAAACTGGATTTGTTCAGAGATGGATAACCGTGGCTAGATCTTGCTTTTTCAGAAAGAAAATAACCAAACGTTATTAACAGTGTTATGATTTAGGGATAGCCTCCTTCAAAATATCCCCAAAGAAGCATTAACTAATTTCCATCACCTTCTGGTTATTCCCCCTGCCCTCTAATAAGCAGTATGCCAAGATGGGCAAATGCCAAGGTGAACCAAGCAAGTCTTTTACTTTCTTGTGATTCTAAAGCAATTGCCATATATAAAGGACTGTGTGCACAACTATAATTGCAGTACATTTATGTAATTCTAATAAAACTTGGCCTTTCTGAAGCATTCAACTACCTTAATGCAGGCATTCTCTGTAGTGGCCCATACTATATGCCTGATGTGGTCAGGAAAATGCCCACTCTCCTGGCTTTCCACAAACTATGCAAAACTGAATTATTCAGGAGGATTTTTTTTTAACCCAGGTAATAAATAGAGCTGTACTATAATGAAAGAGTTCAGAAGGATGCTTTGGTAAAGGGATAGGTACTGTGGACTAAACTATTATGTTCTGCCTGTTTCTGGATGAATTCACCTACTGTGTCATTTCTACATTGTTTAACGTGCCGTGTTTAAATGCTTACGCTTTGTTTCAGCTCTGTCTCGGGTTTCTGCTTGTTTTTAGATTTCTGCAATCCAAATCCTATTGCATTGTTTATTGGATGTCCCATCCTGTTGACTGTATTGCTTTACACGGCGTAATCTGCCTTGAATCTCCATGAGAAAGGCGAACTATAAAAAAACAACCTTCATTTCTATCTGGCAAGATTTCCAGTAGCTTTTTGAGCAGAGATGCCTCACCTTCTCCACTACTTGCTCAGCTGGATCCATATAATTGCCTCTTACTTCCTCTATCCCATTCTCACTCCCCCCTTTTTTCTCCTTAAATTTTACTCTTAGCTGTTTGAGGGTATGCAACTCTTACTTTGTTCCTGTTAATAGGCTATGTTGGGGAAGTGGGTGAGGGAGGTGTGGTAGGATTACAGGGAGTTTGTTATATTTAATATCTTATGTGGAAAAACAATTAAAAAATCTTAATGGAAAAATGTAAACAAACATAAACAAACAAGCAAATGAACAAATAACTTAGGGCTGCTCTGTCATGCACCTGGTGTCTTACATGTAAACACTTGACAGGGGCAGCTAAGTTTAATTCCACACACACACCCCAGCTCTATACAAGTCCTAAAGGTTGTTGCTAGTGCTTAAAAGTACTTAAATATGCTGCAAGGCTATTGTTAATATCTTCTCTTCATATGACCATATATGTATGCCAAACTGTGTTGTCACCGTGGTGGCCAACGTGCCTGGAGAAAAATGCCATATCCCTTTAAATTGATGCTTAATATGTGGAAATGGGCAGCTGATGCTTTTCATAGCATGGAGGTAAATAACATCACCTGGTAAATAATATCCCATTAAGCCTCTATTAAAGGGAGAGAACTTTTTTGCTGCTGACAGGTGGCAACCCTAGTTGTAATCAAATAGGAACCATGAGCCTTTTCAATTTTCTGGACAGTATTGTGTATTGTTTTGTCAGGTTTTTGATTCTTCTTCACCAGAAGGGGTACTCAGGATCCCACTCCCCTTAAGCTTTTATTGAAGGAATATGGATTTGGCAGCATCTGGAGTCACTGTATGGTGATCAATGCCTCGAGCAATTAAGTGTTCAGCCATTGATCATGCAGAAGAGATACATATATCTCTGGCAAGCTATGGCAAGCAGCTGCTTCTGTTTAGCCTGCCAATCTCCCCCGCCCACCCCAACTGAATCTGGAAACAGTACGAGAGGTGACAGACAATATTGTGCAATGTGGATATTCGCCACACTGCTTTGCTGAGCTTTCACACGTATCAAAGTACAAATGGCTAAAATCAGGGTTTTTTTTCTAGAAAAAAGGGATGCTGGGAGATGAAAATAAAGCTCTCTCATATGACACCCCTAATCACAGATCACAGGACCTCTGTCTACTTACTTATTGGTGATGGGTATGGACTCAAGAACAGTCTCATCTATTCCTGCTCATGGTTAAACCCTAGATTTGCAAACAATGCCCAGGCACATATGAATTGTATTTTTATTTGGCCATTTATACCCTGCTTTTCTCCCCATTGAGGACCCAAAGCATCTCACAACGTCATTCTCCCTTCTCATAACAGGAGCCCAGCAAAGTCACCCAGCAAGCTTCCATAAAGCAGAAGGGATTCGAATCATAGGCCAGCACTCTATCCACTACTGGCTCTGCTTGCAATGCAAGTCCCTAAGCACAAATGAGTGGCTAAGTGTTTGTGTGTACCTGCAGTAATACAAGCTTATGGCTTTCTTGCTGTGAATAGCTCAGCCCCAGTAGGACCACGGGGACTCTTCCCTGTTTCGTAGGAACCCATCATGTTGCTTAGTTCTACACCAAAGGACGGTTTGTGCATGTATTTAAAAAATGGAACGTGGCAAACAGATTTAGGAGCTCACATACCATGTTCACTTTCCATGATCGGCGATAGGTCACTGAAATATTGTGAGAAAAAGGGACACTGTGAGAGACAAAGAGCTTTCCCATTCTTTCTCCCATCTCATGTGATGTGTGCAGTGGTTTCACATTCTGTGTTTATCTAAGCAGCTGCAAGAAAACAGGGAAAGAGACAGAGTGTTGGATCAAGACTAAACTGGCAATTTCCTCTGATTCTTCATTACATTCCAAAGGTCACCTGTTCCCCCAGAAGTAGCATTTGTGGCTATCGGTGGTGTGTGTTGGAGGAGGAGTAGGAAAGTTCTATTCTGCCACTGGAAAATTTAGCCTGGATCAAACAGCGACATCTCTGTGTTTCTCCAGAAGATCCTTCATCTTTGTTGTCCCATAATAAAAAACACAGCCATAAACACCAGTCCTGTGAAAGATGCAGACTTAGGCTTCACCACCCAGGAACTGTGTTTACAGAGTAACAGAAGAAGCATCCATCTAAATGATGACAACAAACAGAGAAAAAGGAAGGGAAGACAAATAAATGCAGGTGCTATAAAATGGAGAGCCAGTGTGGTGTAATGGTTTGGGTGTCGGACTAGGATCTGGGAGGCCCAGGTTCAAATCCCTAGTCTACCATGGTAGCTCACTGGCTGACTTTGGACCAGTCATACCCTCTCAGGCTAACCTACCTCACAGGGTTGTTGTGAGGATAGAGAAGAACAATGTAATCTGATTTGGGTCCCCATTGGGGAGAAAGGGGAAGTAAATACGTCTCTATGCTGCATTAGGTCTTTTCCTTAGCAGAATATTGTCTGCTGTTTGTTTCCTTCCTCTTGAGTCCAGCAGCATATGTCCTCCCTTCCCCCTTCTAAATGGCTGCAGTGATAGTGACGCCTGTCATGCGGCTTTTTGTTGGCAACACCCTTGGGAGACTCCTTCCGTTTCAGAGGGCCTGCAGAAGCCACAGGTCCTGAAGAGCTCCTGGAGACATTCCAAAGGAGCCGTCCCTGCTGCTCACTTTCCTCTTTGCCCGTAGGCCTTTTTAAACATTTTTCCGTTCAAGTGCACCTTTCCTTTTTATTTAATTTTAATTTGTCTAACAAGTTAATAATCCCTTCAGGGAATGTTAGTGCCGTAATAAAACTATGTATAAAGTCCATAAATATGTAACTACGCTGGAGTTCCTAACAAGTTCCTCCTCACTATTTAATGGTCAGGCAATATCTCACAATTCTTTCAAGGTTGAAGAAAGGGAAATTAGAAGCTCCCCAAGTCTGCCGGTTTCCCTGTTGTTGAAACTCTGATATCACTGAATCTTGTGGAATGGAGTTCAGTTCTGTTACTGTAGAGGCTTAGAGATTGTCTGTTTGGGGACTTACTATGCATAATGCATAAATCTAAGGCTTGTGTTAAAAAGCTGTCCATGGTGTGGTCATCAGGGCCTAAATACATCTTACGGACAAACATGTGTTTTTAAACCTCAACAGCTGCTGCTTCTGTGGGGGGAGTGGAAGCTTTAAAAACAATCAATTTTCAGACAAGGATAGATTTAGAAATGGTGTTCAACTCTTGCTCTGCTGTAGGATTGCCAGCCTACAGGTCGTGGCTGTAGATCTCCCAGAATTACAACTGATTTCAAGGCCATAAAGATCAATTCCCCTGGAAAAAATGCAGTTTTGGAGGGTGAACTGTATGGCATTATGGCATTATACCCTGCTGAGGTCACTGTATTCCCGAAACACCACCCTCTCCAGGTTCCAACCCCCAAATCTCCAGGAATTTCCCAACCTGGAGCTGGCAACCCCAGCTGCCTGGGATGGGACATTCCTGAAGATTTGGGAGTGGATCCTGGGAGGACAGGAAGGATCTTACTGAGGTGCAATGCCATAGAGTCTACCCTCCAAAGCAGCCATTTTCTTTGTGGTTTGGAGATAGGGATGCCAGGTCCCCCTATCCTCCCAGTGAGGGGGCGGGAGACCTGGCACTTACCTTGTCAGCATTACCTGGTGCACCTCACATGCATGCTTTGTGCATGCATGCTCCCACATCTATGTGATGATGTCACATCATCATGCAGGCATGGGAGCACACACATGCTTCTCAGTAGGCCAATTTGGGCCCCAAATGGGCCCGATTTGGGGCCCAAATCAGCCAGCTGAGAAGCGCAGGAGCACTCTCTGGGGTGGCACCATGATGTCACTCCCAGAGGCGATGTCACTCCCAGAGGCGATGTCATCATGCCACCCCAGGAGCGCACTTGGGAGTCTCATTCCCCCACCTTTTCTCCCCCACCAGCCAGGTGAGTAGAGGCAGGAGTGGAGGGGGGGAGGGGGGATCCCCCATCCACAGCATGGAGATGGCATCCCTATTTGGAGATCAGTTTTAATTCCAGGATATCTCCAGATCCCACCTGGATGTTGATAATCCTAACTGTTTGCTTTTCAGCTGCAACTGCCCTTTCCCATGTTTCCAGACTTATTCCAATATACTTCCCCAATATACTACTGTAATTTTTGTACAAACCACCATTTTGTTGTGACTGGCAGCTTCCACCACTGTTGAAAAAAGTGACTTCAAGAAACGTGAAGTCTGCCTGTCCATGAATTACAGTGCCATCCTAACCAGAGTTAAATGCAATGGATGTAGAATGGTGTATCTCTGCTTAGGAATAGGATTGCACTATTAGACAGGACATACACAGAAATATCATTCTGATATACCTAATCGCTGCACTCTTACTACCCTTCTTTTAAGTAAAAAGTGTATAAAATAAAAAAAAAATGTGCAGCATTACTTAGTGGGGATGTGTGTGCTGGCTCACTTCTTCACTATGCATACAGGGTTATAGATTGGTAAAAAAGTAAACAAGTTGTCATGCATGCACACAAACCACTTAAAGCAAGCTCCCTCAGTGTCCAAATGAACTTCAACTGTTTTCCAGACCCATTAAATCCTACATGTTGATCTACTAGGCACAATCTTGGAAACGTAGGGCCAAGCTACAAGTGACAAATGACACTTGAACGGCAAGTGGATTGAGTGGAGGGCAAGTGAACAGGGAGAAATACACTTGCTGTTCAAGTGTCACTCGTCACTTGTAGCTTGGCCCTTAGACAGACTTGGGATTCAAATGCTTAACTTGTTCTTAAGTAAGTACCATTCTCTTCCAAGAAACATGAGTGCAACCAGCTTTTCTCAGTTGTGCCTATGGAGTTTGCAAGATTGTTCATGTAAAATTGTGCATGTGCCTCAGGACATGAATGCCTATCTTACAAAAATGTCAGGAAAAAATTTGGCAATTTATACTGTTTTCTCAGCTTTCACACAGTTTACCTGTTTCCATTTGAGAATCTATACTTTTTGTAACACATGAATCATGGCATTTTGTTGTTGTTGATTTCTATGGCAAATCCCTTAACTACCTTGACAAATATTTGTCCGTGGGTTACTTTTTTCTTGTTCTTTAATTACCTTTTGTAAAGAAAAAAAATCTTATTTTAAAGTTATATCCAAAAGCTATTTTCAGAACTATTAGGCAACACAGGAGGAGAAAAACCAGTGTTTCCTATAATAAGCATTATGTGGGAAAACTGTAACATTATATATTATGGGAAGAAATTGCAAGCAGACCATATCTTGATTTTTCTCACACATGATTCTGTTTCTTCCATTCTTTTCAAGCTTTCCTCCTGAAGCTTTCACTATTTACTTCATGTACAGCCAAGAATTTATTATACAGTTCAATCTTCCTCCATCAGAAACCATCTGTATTCTCACCTGATCCCTAATGACAAAATAACTGTCTCCTTGTTTTGTGCCATATTTTACCAATACTGTAGCATGCAGCCTGAAAACAACCTATCTGATGCTTATTCACTACAGTTCTTCAATTATTCTTTTTCAGGAACACAGTGGGTAATAGGCAAGGTTTCAAATGAGGGAAGCATAAGATGGTTTCACACATTAAAAGAAGCACCAACAAACAGATGCATGGAGGACATGACCAGCAGGCAAATGCCCAAGTTACATATTACCACATAAGCACAGAAACCAGATGTCTACCATACATAGGCATACACTTCCTCCCAGTTCCCATAAATTCATAAAGGCACCCTCTGTTGTTTTCATTAAAAGTGTAAGTTGTGTGCACATGAATTCTTTGGGGGAGCTTATGAGTGGCCCATGTGTTTTTTTTAAAGCTTAATTCACTTACAAGGATATCACAATTGGATCATTTCTCGTATTGTTTCAAGGACCTGCATGCTCATGCTCAATCAATCATAAGGCTGGCTTGTGGTATTTCTGAGATACATTTTAGAAGTGTAAGATGTCAAAATATGCCACTCCTGGAAACTGAAGATGATCCCATCAGCTCAGGTATCTGGCAGCAGCACTGCCAGTAGAAAATACCTGGCACCATTTTGGCAGGGATTCCTCCGTGCTACTGTCTGAGGAAACCAATAAGGTGCAATTGGCAGAAAAAAGATAATGAAGAATAAGGAGAAGGTTGCTGGAGATAATGCTGGTTTTCTATCTTGAATTAGTGCTCCCATGGAATAGATTGCTGTTATTTATTTATTTACTTCCACAGAATTTTTGAGCATTTTGTGGGCACTTTTGGAATTCTGTAACACCATGGTGGATGCAACTACAAAACGGCTGCTGCAGGAGGCAGAGCCAGCTACAAAATAGCAGCCACTGCCTAACCTCAGTCACAGTGAAGATCTTTGTGCTATGCTGATAGCTGCTACCAAAACATTTTTAAAAATCTGCACAGACAATCAAATCTCCAAAGCTTGTTAGGCAAAAGTTCCACTTAGCCCTGCTCACTTTCTAAAAACACTTTATGGGTGCCAGGAAAGGTGTTGATGGGTGCCAAGGCACCCAAGGGCACCATGTTAAGAGACCCCTGATTTATACCCCACCTTTGTCCCCAGTGGGGACTCAAAGCTGTTTTCCTCTCCATTTTATCCTCACAACAACCCTGTGAGATAGTTAGGCTGAGAGGGTGTAACTGGCCCAAAGTCACCCAAGTAAGCTTCAATGACAGGGTGGAAATTCAATCTGGGGTATCCCAGATCCTAATCTGACACTCTAACAACTACATAACATTTGCTATCTATTATGGCAAGTGAAAGGGCCAAGCAGAAAAAGGGAGAAGGCAGCCAGGTCAAATTGTGATGGGAAGGAGAAGGGATAATTTAGAGAAAAGAGAAGTATTTAGAAACTGTATGCTTCTGGTCCTGCTTCATTCACTTCTGATGTCAGGAGTCTAGGAGGAGCAGAGGCATGGGGGTGCTGTCTGGGAACAGCATTAAAACCCATTCCTGGGAAAACCCAGAAATGATATCACACCTCTCTAGAATCCTAGTTTCCCAGAGTAGAATGACATTGTGACTAGAGATGGGTACAAACAGGGAAAAAAACCTGAACACGATGTTCGTTGTTCATTGCCATCCACGAACGGGGATTCACCAACATCAACGGACATGACATGTTCATAAACATGTTTGTAGTTGGAGGTTCATGGGAGCCAGAATGGCCCCCTTGGGACTTAGCTGAACTTGAGGCGGGGCAAAGAGAGTCATTTTCTCTTCACAATGGCAAAAACTGGACTGTCTGCTGGAAGCTACTTTGAGGGGTTACAAACTGACCTTCATGTCATCCATGGGTCTCCCCCTTTCATGTCATTTTCTCTTCACAAAACTGACCTTCCCAATGTCCAATACCCACCAAATTTGCAAGGGACGTAGTCCTCACTGTCCTCTGAAGACCCCCCAAGGTTCAGAGAGATTGGATCCTGGGAAAGCCATGATCCATAGGTCTCCCCCTTTCCTGTCATTTTCTCTTCACAGTGGAAAAAACTGGACCGTCTGCTGGAAGCTACTTTGAGCGGTTACAAGCCAGAAGGAAAGCCAGAAGGAGTTCAGACAGAGTTCAGACAGTCCATGCCTATGTTGCCAGGGGAATTGATTAAAAGGCGCCAGGCTGTCTGGCTTTACAAATGGCTGACAAACACCATGAAGAGGGCTTGGAACGAACACATTCACCAGGAACGGGGCCTCACGAACAGCTTGCTTGCAAACAGGGAATTGGGCTGTTTGTGGCTTTTTTTTGTTCTTATTGCTGTTCGTGCCCATTGTGACATCACACCATGACTCAACAGTGATTAAATTTTTTCCCCTCCTGCCAGCTGCCAGAATGGCAGTGGGAAATGGGAGCTGCGGGTGGGGAGATCCCCCAACATGAGCAGGAACTTGGAAAGCATAACATAAGAGTATTTAGGAGCTTGGGACAGTGGCAACCACCGGTTCTTCGCTGTTTGTTAACAGAAAGATTTGAAACCAAATATTAATCATTCATGATTTAATTCTATATGATACAGATGATCTTGCATGTATTATAAACACTTGTACATAGTCAAATTCAAGTTTCAAAAATATTCATTTGGTGTCTTTAATACATATAACCATATTTTTTTTGGTGGATATTATATTTCTGATATATATGGTTGGTAGCTCTGCTACCGTTACCAAAGCTCCCATGATCAAATTCATAGTCATTACTTACATGAGCCATGAACATCTTAAACTAGTCTTGTACCCTGGATCCCAATGTACTTCTGGACCAGATTCCAAGTATCTGAAACACCATCTCCAACCATAGGTTTTTTTCAGTGCTTTTTTCTTTTAAAAAAAGAGGCGCCAGTACTCATGACATTCTCCTCTCTCAGCCCAAGTCCCAAATACCAGAGAGGTTCCAGTAATCCATAAAGAGGTGCTGGTACTACATACTGACTTGTATTCTCTAAAAAAAAAAAGCCCAGTTTTTTTCTTATGTAATCTGTTGTGAGTTTTGCTGTGGGAATTGGCATTATTGCCGGTGTGTCCAGAGATGATAGACCAAAAGTTTTTTGGTAGCTGCCCCTAAATTGTGGTGCATTCTTTCCAGTAATCTTGTCTTGTCCCTCATTACAGGCATTCCAGCAAATTTTGTTTTATTTCTTCCCTGCATCTTGTCTGCTTTAGTCTCGGTGTTGTTAGGTTTGAATGGGTTGGATGCTGCCAAAAATCTCAAGGAAGGAATTGGCAGAGTTGATCTTTGCTCAGCCTCCCCTTCCTCCAGCAGCTTGCTGCCTATGAAAATTCTCTCTGCAAGTCACAAGTTGCTTGTGAACAATATGCACCACGGCGGAGGAGGCTGAAGCAGGAGTGTGGGGAGCTGGGTGAAATCAGGAAATGGAGGGGATTTCAGCCAATCCTCCCTCCTTATTGCAGACTCCTGTTCTGAACTGTGATGCATTTTGTTATCCCCCCAACCCTCAGATAGGATTTTAAGAACAAGCAATGTGTGTGTGTGTGGGGGGGGGGGGGAGATCTGCTCCATCAGTTCCTCCCACTAGTTCTTTCCTACTGAATTCTATTGTATTTGCTAACATTTAAATTACATTTTATGTTCTTTAATTTTGTAAAGCGCCTGAAATTTGTTTTATTCATGGAAAAATGGCATATTAAGTAAATGAAACAAATAAAGACATTAGAACAACAGCGTCAGGAAAGAGAACAATTTCTGTTATCAGATGTCTTCTCGTAGTGGGGATTCAATAACAAGATAGCTTACCACTGGAAGCATACCACTTATATTAATTCTGACCATTGCCAATATCAACACAAACAGCAAGCAAAATTACCACCGGTGTTCTTTTCCTACAGGTGGTATTTATGTTCATGTGAGAAATTCAAGCATCATACTTATTGTTTCTTTTCTTTTCTCACCCAGTTCATATATTCCTCCTTTGAAATTGCCATCCTTTCCTATAATCAGACTATATGCACATGTTGTAGTTTTCTGAATGATCACATCGTTTGCTGTTTGAATTGCACTCCTGCTGTTGGTTCGCTGCCCCTAATTATTTTTGTTTTATTATTTGTCCCTGGTTTCACAGTCGGACAGTTAAAAAAGACTGTGCTGTCCTCTGAAAGGCGTCTAATCAGGGGATGAGTAATTCAACAAAAAGCTTTTGGGGGAGGGGTAGAAATGGAACAAACAATATTGTCTGACTGCTTGTTATTGTTTTCTGTTCCCGCCATTTAAATGGAAGTTCTTGCAGAAACCAGAGGAACTGCCCATTAGTTTAGCTTGTAGGGCTGGGCTGTTGAATAAGTGGATAGATGCCATGTAAAGAGGGAGTGGTAAAGGAAACAGCCAGGAAATCAATGAGGTAGAAATGCATTCAAAGTATACATACTTATCATCTCCTGTGGTCTACGTGTCATCCAGGTGCCAAACTCTCTGAAAATATTTGTGTGGGTGGCTCTGTCTGTGCATCCAGTTGGGGACAGCAGGAAAGTAACGGGAGAGCCATCAGTTCCTCTGAGGTGTTGCGAGACGTACCAGGGCTTGGCTGTAAATTTCATTGCATAGCTGTACTGCACAGAGAAATGACTGAGGAAATATCTGATTAAAGTGTGCATTGCTGCTGAGGCAACTGAATGTTGCCATAGCAATCGAGATGAAATGTGCAAGGAGTGAGATAATTAAATCTAACCCCTTTAGAAGTTTTTGACAGTCAATGCACTGCCAATAAGAGCAAGAGAAAAAAGTTATCTCCGGTATTAAAGATAAAACCCATTCCTTGTGAAAGTTGTTCTTGTTGATATTTTGTTGTTCCTTTTTGCTAAATACATCACTTCAGGTCTCTTATTTGAATGTTCCCTTTAATAATCAATGCCGTTTTGACCTTGGTCTGTAACCACCAAGAGCTCGAGCTGGTTTATTGTTCCATGGAAACTGCTACACAAAATATCCCTCTCCCACCCCCCTCCCTCCACTCTCTTTACAGTACAGTAAAGCCAGGCTGTCATGCCTTAGATTATGATTCAATAATATCTAGAACGTGCTGCCCTCTTCAGGAACTGGCGATTAAAAAAAAAAGACTTTTGAATGTGTTTATTGATTCAGGAAATGTGTTGAGCAAATGTGACCTTATCCGATCCAGTAAGTTCACTAGCAGCACTCTTGGTCTAGTACAGCATTATGCTGTAGTTATTTTTTTAAAGTAACATTTCAGAAGCGGCATCTAAGAATGTCACAGTAAAGCTGGACTAAGAATTACAGAAAATAATAGGCAAGTTTGTATGATACTTCTCCATTTTTCTTTCATTTCCCCCTGCCAGGCCACTGGAGAGATTTTTGAACAATTTAATATCAGTAACTGGTATTTCACTGTTGTACAATAATATTAAAATGATCTGTTGCCAAGATCTGTTAATTTTTCTGGATTCTAAGCTTTCTTCTTTTTTAAATGAAGTATCTATCCCTTTTAACAACAGATATGTAAGGAGAAATGTGCACTTTCCCCCTGATAACTTCGCAACAAAAAGAGCTGGACACTTTAAAGAAATCTAGAAATTCAGAGGAACTAGTAAAACATGGCAATTGATCATTATAATGTTATTGGGCTACAGCAATTACATTTCTAATACACCCTTCAGTGGTATGACAGGGAAAATGGGGGTCATGAGTGGTTGGCAGAAGGAAAATGTCTTTGATGTGGGCATGACCTTTGAAAATATTAACCTTTCAATCTAGATGGATTATTACTGTGCTTAGATTAGATCATCTTTCAGGAAAGATCATACCAAGCAAAACAGATGATTAGAGGATGATTTCATTTGAATGCTCCCCTCACCCCAACCTGCTGCACTTTGGAAGCCAAGGTAGAGAAACACCTCTGTGTGGATGTGGCCCAGCCCTAAAAGTAATGCAAATATCCAGTTATCTGCCTCTTTCAAATGTCATTCGTGCAGGAACTATGAGAATACATAACCATATCGCAAAAGAAAAATGATGTAGATTTAGTGAGACCTGATATGTTAATATCGTGGGTTTGGTTAATTGATACTGTATGAGTAGCAAAGTATAGTGCCAAGTGCAGTGAGCAAAGCAGCTGTTTGGACAAACCCAGGGAACAGGTGGTGGTGATTAGACAATGATAGCAGTTTAGGCATTCCTTGGACTCCATGGTTTTTGGGTGTTTTAACCACACCTATATACATAATGTTTATTACTTCCTGCTGTATGACTATCTGTCCCTGTTCCCACTGCTTAATATCAGCTTCTGACCCTTCTTTCTGTCAAGAAAGCATCATTTTCATGTGTTTAGCATAGGTGTTAACTTTTAACAGTAGCAATGCTACTGAATTAAGCTATGGTCCTGAATTAAGCTATGGTTTCTAAATTAAGGTTTAAATGTTTAAAAGTGCCTTGGGTTTGTTCTTAAATAAAAGTTCAAATTCTTTGTGATGTAGGAGCCCTTTTTGTATAATGGCTAGAACTGGGCTTGGATGTGGTGAAAACCCAAGTTTAAATCTCTGCTCAGCCATAAAACTCAAAGGGTAACCACGGACAAGACATTTTTTAACTCGACCTATCTCTCAGAACTGATGTAAGTAAACATAAAATGTGACAATTCTATATCCACAGTCTCATGTTCCTTATAGGAACAGATACATGTTGCAGTAAATAAATGAATATACAGATTTAGTTATAGGTTTATGAAATGTGTAGAGGTAAATAAAAAGTCCACAAGTAGATTCATCAGCATGACTGCAGTGTAATACCATTGATTTTAAGATTAGGGAAGGTTCACATGACTATAATGTGAATCATTAAACGCAGTTGTCCATTGCATTCCAAGTTGGATGTCTGAACTTTTGTACACTTCCAAAAGTGAGTTGGTCTACATTTACAAGCATGAGATGCAAATTGGAGTCTTCTGCAAGATGGCTGGAGAAAAATCATTTGTTATGAAGAGGGGGAGTTGTGTGGATTCATTTAACTATTCATTAGTAAAAGTATGAAACTTTCTGCAGAGATTGTCACTCAGTGACTATTCAGTAAAGATCCTCACTCAGTAGAGCATTCCACTGTAAACTGCAGATCTAGAAACAGTTCTCAGTAGGTTAATAAGTAAATGCCTAGAATATTAAAGAGAGCATGGACAATTTTATAAGCAACAGGATAAATATCAGATAACAGCTCACATTAAAAGTTAGTTGAAGGTATACTGCAAAGTCAGTTTGTTCTTCATAGTGTATTTTATTATATTTATATCTTGCCCTTCCTCCAAGGGGCCCAATAGCTCTATAACAGTTATGTGTGGCATGTTAGGCTTCCATTAGACTACTACGTCTTTTGCAGCTGAACAGAGATTTGAACCTAGGTTTCTGATCTCCAAGTCACATGCTCTCATCAAAATATTATACTTGCTCTCAGTATATTGAAACACTTAGCAACATGGCAGGTTGAAGTTGTAAAGCACTGTCTGACTTGATTTTGCTGTGAAAATATAGTTTGCTTTTCTTTTCTCTTTCTTTTCTTACTTTTTTTTTTTTGCAAATCTCTACGTGGGAACAATTCTACCTCCATAGATTCAATAGGGGAAAAACTTGTTGGTCCACAGTGTGTTATCCTAACAGCATTGTCCTAAACAGAGTTAAACCTTATGCATATTAACTTGAATGAACTTAGAAGGGTGTAACTGCTTGGTATAACTCCTTTTCCTGATTAGTCTTCGATATGCTGGCCTCAAAAATTGATGATTGCTGCCTAAGAGATGTGAAATATACTTAAGTACAGTAAAATACTCTTTTGTTTCATTTTTGTAGGGCTGTTGATCCGCTTTGTTTAGTAGCTTGAATCCCCGTGGACAAGAGTGTAATAACTAATAACATTTCTTTGCTTTCCAGGGTATTTTTGGCACAATGATAAATGTCATCTTTCCCAGAAAGGTAAGCAGAAAACTATTTTCTATATATGACACCAATGAATACAAAGGAGAACAAACAAATTGTCATTTTCATATAATGAAAATTCACTTAAAAATAAATGTGTAACTTGATGAGGATATTATTCATATATCTGCAAATATCTGAATATTTAAACCCTATAAATCCATTTTTAAAATTTCCATGGATATTTTTCGGTGACTATGGATGCTGTTTCTAAAGAAACATAAAGATTTACCATCTCTGTTGGAAGTGCTTTGGAAACCTGGGGTGTTCACCAATGTGCTTTGCTGCATAATTTATTGTAATATATCCATATCCACACACATAAATATGGTGTATGTTCTATCAGCAGAGAGTGGAATTGTATCTCTGCCTTAGATTGAGAGAGGGTTAGTCCTATATAATGTTTTACTGTGTTGAGCTGTATAAAAATTGATCCTTATTTATGTTCCACCTGGGTTTTGCTGCATATGTGAATTTAAAATGGTATATTTTCTGAAAATAGACACCACATCTTTGGAGAAAGCTGCCTGCTACAATGTTTTTTTTAAAAAACAAACAAACAGTTTTTTCTAAGGCTTTTCTTCTAAGACTCAAGAAAAGGCAATATTTACTTTACCCTTTGATCATAACATCTTTGCAATCAAATAAAATGAAAAATTCATCATATTGTACATGTAAAGGTCATCCTAAAATAAGACTTCAGAGAAAAGTAGCCCAAATCAGATAAGACGATTGGTACAGAGAGATGTGTTCAACAGTTTTGGAACATTGCTCGCCCCATCTATCCAACCTCAGCCTTTCTTTCATTCCTCAAAGATTTGGATTGAAATAAAGTCATCACATAGTTGGGCTGTTTTGACAATGGAGGGAAATATTGATGGAAAAACTGTTTTCCCCAAAAGCTCTTCATTTCTGGACCCAGAAGGAACTTAAAATCTGCTTTTAAAGAAAGATGACATCAGGAAATACATTATGATTAAAAGAAAGGTGATTATATTAAAAAAACATAAGGCAAAATAGCATTTAAAAATGATCGCCATTCTTTATGTTGTTAACATTGCTTTCATACAGAAACAGAGGAACGGCAGTCACAAGGTTTCAAATTAAACTTATGAATATGATCTTGAAGCTACAAAATTGTTAATCCCCCCCCCATATGAATATATCTTTTGGAAAGTGAAAAATACCCTCTCGGTTCAAGAAGGGGGGGTGGGGGCTCTAAAGCTGTCATCACAGAAACTCCTGTTGGGAGCTGAACCTCTCAGAAAGATTCCAAACCTCTTTCCTGAATATTTCATTTTTAAAAATTTCTTTTTTAAAAAAGTTAACCCCCAGACTTATTTACTTTTTGAAAAGTAATGGAAAGTATAGAGTCAGGTTTCCCCAGAGTTGCTTAATAAGAATTATACTTGCCCCTGTCTTCCACTTTTCTGGCTAATGAGTGCAAAGGCACTGCGATGACTAACAAGCACTAGGCCCTTGTCTTAATATTTTAAGATTACAACTACCTATATTTTTTTTTTAAACCTGACAAAAAAATTCAGGAAATGATGGAGAGGAAATGATGGGTGCAAGGCGAAAGCACAACGAAAATCTCTGTGCAGAGGCTCCCTTGCTGCTGCAGGAGGCTCTGTATTCACACAAGCGATTAGAGCAAAACTGGGAATCAAATGGTGGGGAAAGTGTGGGTAAAGGATCAGTTGAAACACTTGCACACACAAAGCTGCTTTTCCATCTATGTCAGGATACATTTGGAGATTGTTCTGTCATATTTTCCACATGGGGAAAGGCTTCTGTAGTTTCCCACTTCGCTGCCATGGTAGCCGATAAAGCACAGCAGCAATGGTGCTTTCAAGTTGCAGGTTTCCTGATAGTTTTCTTGGCTTAGCCCCACCCCCCAGCAGCATTACCCTCCCCCCCCCAGTACCACCAGGACTTTAAAAGGTTTTTTTCTAATCTGAAATAAAAATATTGTTATATCATTATACACATAGAATAACCTGTGTCAAGTTCTTTGAATTCTTAGCTTTTGTTAACAAAACACTAATTCATTAGTCCCTTTCACTGCAGATATGCCTTTCTCCTTATATGTCCTCACATGCCTTTCCTGAAATTTCCTTTCCAAATATGCCTTTCCTCCACCAGGAAAGGAGTTAGAAAAGCTCCTTAAAAGAGTCTTTTTTAAAAAAAATGAGAGCTGGGTATTCATTTTTTTAAAATGAGAGCTGGGCATACTAGAACCTAGTAATCAATGGGCGACCTGAAGTATCTAGGTTGTAAAAATGGAAGTTATAGGGAGTCGTGAAGATTGTGACTGGCACTGAAGAAAAGAAAAGCAAGCTTCTCTACCAGTAAGGACAGTGATCCTTAACATGGTGTCCATGGGCATCATAGTGCCTACAATGTATTTCCTGATGTCAGCTTGCTCTTTGAGCCTCAGGAGGGAACGGGCCCGGAATGGAACAGAAATAGAACAGGGAGCTTTAGGTCATTCCCTACCAGCTGACTAACTGGCAAAACTCTGGGCTCATCCCAGACAGATAAATCACAGCCATGACCTTGGTCATAGACACAGACTTTCTTATGGCCTTGGGTCCAGCAATCTCTCCCAGTGGGTATACAGGGAACAAATGTTCCTCTAATCAAATAGCAATGCAACGAGCTGATCCTGCCCTCAATAGAGCTAATCTGTGATAGTTTTCCCCAATAGTAGACATTTGATGACCCCCCCCATAGCCACTGCACATCCACTACCCTTTCTCAGAATATTCAAAAGTTCATGCAAGCTCAGCAAGCTTACGAATCCTTGGCACAGAACCTTATCATGCTTGTCTTGCTCTCATAGTAGGTTTCATCTACCTAGGTAGTTTCATCTGCCTAGGCCTGCCAGGTATATAGAGTATATGAGCTTGAGATGCTCTAGAGGCCCAAGAAGCCAGGCAGAGACTTTGTATCAATTTGCTATTACCCAGCATGGTGTCGTAATTTTGGGCTTCAGAAAGCTAGGAATCCATCATTCTTCTTTCTAGAAATCCATTATTCATCTTAACCCCTTGTTTGTCTTGAAGTCACAGCAACTTCTGTCTTACTGCTAGACATGGGCACAAACCAGAAAAAAAACTAATCAGAAGTTTCGAGATTCGTACAGTTTCATGAACCACAAACGTTCAAGAACTTGCCCTGGTTCCTGAACCGGTTTGTGTGGTTTGTGAAAACGTCACTTCCGGGACAGTAGAAAGTCTGCAGAATAGGGGTGTGAGCTTCCCATGTTTGCAGAAGTTTGCTTATTCCCTGCTGGCTTTAAAAGCCAGGAAAGGGATAAATGGCTGATTTTCCCTTCCTCCTTTGGGGTATGCACACACTCTTTTCTTTTCAAAGGCAAGAAAGTGTAGCAGTGTTGTAACATTGTAGCATTGCAACATTACTGCACTTTCCACCTGGCTTTAAAAGTCAGGAAAGGATTAAATAGCTGCTTTCCCCTCCCTCCAAGGCATGTTTCAGGCTTTGCAAAGAGGGGAAAAAAAGCATTTTGCACAGCCCTTTGGAAACAAAGTGGCAGGGAAGCTACAAATGACTACAAATTTTTGTACATTTTTTAACAGACCAAGAGAGATCTGTGATTATTTGTCAAAACTATATTTTTCTCAAAACATTACTCATCTCTGCTAGCATCCAATACTGTCAAGATTTTTCTGCTCTGTAGTTCTACAGTGTCCCCTCTCCAAATAATTAGGGTTTAGATTTGTGTACTGTTTGCCTGAGATGATACAGACCAGAGTGTGTGATTTTTACCCCTCTCATGGTTCTACATTTCAAGCATTCTAGGTCAAGCCTAGGAACAGAAAAACTGGATGTGTGAGCAACAGTTGTTTAAACAAAGAAAGGTGTGTCCACATGAAGAAGCTCGTTCCAGAGTAGGGGAAGGAAATTGGGTTGAGCTGTTCACTCCCTCTTATTGTTTTCTACCACTTCTGAAACAAGAAAGCAGTAGCAGCAGGACTTGAACTGCAAATCCGCTTCATCATCAGTGTCATAAATATTATTTGTTAAGTATTTACATCCTGCTAACAACTACACAGCCATAAGACCTAGTACAAATTCAAGAGACAGGGTAGAATAACACATTATAAAGGATACACTAAGTTACCAACCTTGAGTCACCAGTGTGGGATTAAGGTTAATGTACATTTTAAGGAGAAAATCAGTAGCTGGAACAGAACTAGTTATGGATAGAACTGCATGTTATCTCAGTAAGCATGTGGTCTGTAACCCATACTTACCACTATAACACCAGTGTACTTAACTCATGTCTTCTTCCCTGGAATTGCTTCCCAAGGACATTTCCCCCTTAGCTGGTATACTTTTGATTTTGAAACCTGACTTGGAAAAGTAGCATTAGAGGTGAGAATTTTCAGGAGGAAAACAGCAGACACTGGACATTAAATATTCACCTTCATTTCTACTTGCTGGCATTTGGCTCCAAATTCATGTTTCATGGGTGTCAGAATACATATTTGAGGAGACCATGCTCAGTTCCTTCCATAACAGGAGATGTAAAGAATAGATCTGTCAGCAGAACCGGGCAATATCTGGAGCTATGATTGTGAAACCAATCTATGCACTTTCATGATGTACAAGACAGTTTAAGAAGTGATAAAAACCACATGAAGACCCACCTCATACCAATGACATACCAATGGTGCTTTATACAGATTGCTGTACTTTTTTTTAAAAAAAAATACCAAACGTGATAAAATGCCTGATATTTCCAGTACAGGATCAGCAATATCCTGTACTGGAAAAGGCACTCCCGATACTTCCTGATTCCACTCCCAATAATAATCGGAACTACTGGGGTTGGGGGACCTTTCTGCTGTTCTGCACATCAGACCTTTAAACTTTATGAAGCAACTATTATAATGGGAGTTTCAGTGTTTCACTCAGCTCCAGAGGCAAAGTTTCCAAACTGTTATTTTCAATCAACAGTAGGTCTAGCCTCTGAACACAGGAGGCCAAGTCACCCATTGGCTTCAATGCACCCTACGTGTGCTGCAGTACTCCTGTCCTTTAAACACTAAAGGGCCATTATTGTCAAACAGTAGACCTGGCCTTCAAGGTTTGCAGTTTAGAGTCAATCTTCTGTGAACCAGCTGAGGTATGCTTCTTCTCATTGCTCTGCTCCTGCTAAATGCAAGCACTTCAAAAATGTTTTAATTTCATATTGTAATTATGCAATTTGTAGTTTTATAATAGTCTGGGACTTTTCAGTTTAGGAAAGAGATGACTGGGGGGGCATGGTGGTGGTTTATAAAATTATGCATGGGGTAGCAAGGAGGACAGAGAAAACTTTTCTCCCTCTCTTCAAATCTAGAACTTGAGGGTATCCAATGAAGTTGATAGGTGATAGATGGACAAAAAGAAATACTTTTTTGCTCATTGAAGATGCACTAATGGTCACAGGCATAGTCAGCTTTAAAAGGAGATTAGATAGAATCATGGAGGATTAACCATCATAACTAAAGGGAACCTCCACATTAAGAGACAGTGAACTTCTGAACGGCTGTGCCAGGAAGGCTTCAGCAACTATGCCCTGTCGTTGGCCCCAAAGAGTAGCTTTTGGCCATTGTTGAGACAGGATGGTGGACTAGATGACCAATGGTTTGATCCAGCAGGGCTCTTCTTATGTTCTAATATTAATTAAAATTGATTTTTTTTTCTGACACAACTTTCCAATATGATATCAATATTCTCAATATTAATGAGAATGATAATCATATCCTTCCTATCCTGACATAGAATTAAGTTGATAATTTTTGAAGTCTACACCCCTAATGGCTATAATGGCGCTATTAACTGGGACAAAAAGAATGTTAGAAGAGCTGCATTTTTCTACTTTGTTGTGTTTGATTGAAAATATAAAGAGATGAGAGGTAGCAGCTACTAACCTATATGGTGATAAATACCATGTCCCTTAATAATGAATGTGTAGATAAATACAGCTGGGCTGACAAGCCCAGGAAGAGCACAGTTATTTGTGTGTCTCATGGCGTGGTTGGGGGAAAGATTGTTATTGCTCAGCAGGGATGAGATCCTTGAAAGATTAGCAACTGAATCTGTGGCTAAATCCTGGGGAAGGTGCTAATTTGAACAAAACTTGCATATCACAGTTATAATCATAAACAAAATGAAGCGCAAAATTTTCAGGTGAGATCGTAAGATTAACTCTGGGTAGGTGTTTTCACTATCATTATCTTAAACATACACGTAACTAACTCTATGCTAGATGTTTTTTGCATAATGCAACTCAAACTGAACTCACCCATATAATTTCTATCAAAGTAGTTAAGGGGGTATGTGTTCGTGTTTAATCATATGGAGGGTGATAAATGTCAGATAGCCAAAGAAAATAAATAGTTGAATACAATTCATCTCTGCCTTAACGAAATATACTTTCTTTCTCATTTCTACCTCTAGCTGTGCTTAATGAATAAAGATTAAATGCACAAGACTATGAATAGTCACAGCATCCAGGTTTTAATCAAAACGGTTTTCTCCTACTTTATATGTTAATAAATTACTTAATACAAGTTTAACGTTAAATGTAGATATGTCATAAGCATTTCATTATATGTTCATGCTTTCCCCTGAAGGTTAAAAAACACAAATGCATGTTTCAACTCTTGCTAACTGACATAGCACAATTTAGATTGTAAGTTCCTCAGGCCAGGGACTTTATTTCCTGTGGTACTCTGTAAAACATCCTGAACATTGATTGATGCTATCTAAGCAACCAATAGGCAAGCTTTGGGCTAAAAATGAAACTATGAGCATCTGCAATCCTGGCTAGGCTGCTGCTTCCTAACTTCTTCAGGAAATGGAAAATATGGTTCTTTTTTCTTTCAATTAAAATGCAATTATTCTTACACATTATAGATAGCTTTGGGGATTGCGGTGTCACTAGACTTTTTGGTTCACTTCCCTGGAATATTCATCTTAATTAGCAAAAACAATAAATGGACTCTCTCTGTCTCTCACACACACACCTTTTACAGAAGGCAGTTCATTCATTGTGTTGCTTATCAGTGCTTGATTATCCTTATAAATGACAAGTTCTTGTCTTCTTAACAGAAGTTTTTGGATTACATTACCTGTCTTCAGCTTTGTAGCTTCTTTTTCAGACCTCACCTTGTTCATAACCAATATCTTCCTTGAGGAACGGTGTCTGGCAGTGCTGGGCTGTATGCCAACTGGGCTTTTGCAACTCTATATGGCTGTCCATTCAAAGTTCAGCTATGCAAATCAAAACTATTAAACAAGAAGGCCTAGAATATTTGCTTTCAAAATGTATTATGCAGCTCCCAGTGTTTGAGAGCTGCATTTGTTTTCTCTGCAATAAAATACAGGTTTCTTTAGTCATGAGAGAACAGCTCATCACCTTTTAATGTTTTATTTGGGCTCAGCCAAATTCAATGTAAACAACTTTTCCTTCCATTACTAGCAAAATAATCATTTGGAGTACTCTAAGGAAAAGTGCAGGAAAGGAACTGCAGAAAAGAAGGACAATGTGAAAAAAGTGATCAAAGCTATTTTTGTAGCATATTAAACAATTAACAAACATGTTACAACACTGTAAAAATAGTGTAAAAATGCTTTAAAGATAAAATCCAATTTTCATCATACTAGATGATTTTTTCAGAAGGTAAAAAGTAACATGTTCAGCACCTATGGAGTTGCCAACATGTTTTTAGCTGCCCCCCTCAGTATTTATGTGACCAACAGATATTTTAGTGTATGGACATTTTTCTAATATAGAGATGATGTGGTGGAAAAAAACTTTTACCTGCTAAACGTAGGTTTTTCATGCCGTTGTGAAAGGAACAAGAACCCTGCCAGAAAAGAAAGGTGGCAGCTTAGCTCACCAAGCTAGATGAGCATAACACAAATCTATATAGTCACCAGGAGTTTAGAATATTTTTGTCACCCTCTTTCATCAAGGAAATCAAGATATGCGACCCCTTCCTGTTTATTTTCACAACAATCCAATGAGGCAGGGCAGGTTGAGTGACAGTAGCTGGCTTAAGGTTATTCAGTTACTTTCATGGAAAAGTGTAGGACCTAGTACAGCACTCTTATCGCTGGCTCTCTAGGAATATTCTAATCTCCATCATATTTTTTGACACCATTAGGCCACCCATAACTAGGCCACATCTATATAGGAAGTTGCATTTTGTGTTAGACTGTAGAAATCCAAGACCTTTCTCATGAAAGATGCCCAGAACCCTTTTCTTCACAAGCTCTCCTACAATGTATTGTAACTGTAATCAATGTGTGTAGAATACACTTTTGTGAAAAGGCATAACCACAGAGCATGAAAGGCACAAAGTTATTTTTAACCCTTCACAGAGAAAATCTGATGAGTATCACAATTAGTCCCCTCCCGAGTTGAACTGCTAACGCATTCTGTCCAGATCAGTGACACACGTGAAGAATGGGAAGAAACTCTAGTTTGGTCTAGTTCCTCAGATTAAGATATGGAACCACAAGGGTCTTGTCCCCACCCACCTCACATGCCTTTTCCTGGATAAGAACAAGATGTTTGTCTATACTTTGTCTCAGGTATATTTTGTGAAGCACAAAAATTGTTTGTTTTCTTCTTCAGCTGGCAGTAGGCTCACAATGTTATATAGTCTGAAAGCCTCTTTGCTGGTTTCTTGACATTAGGATATTTCTCCATCTTCTGTGCCATGAAGGAATTCTCTTTTCTATTTAAGTTTCTATACCACACCCAACAACTTAGTAGCCAGACGGCGCCCTAAATGAAAATGTAAACATTGCACAACTGTCAAGAGAGATAAAAGTACACCAGCTCACCAAGTCTGCCACTTAGTCTGTGTTTGAGGGCACTTTATTGTTTAGAGTGTGATGTTGGCTAGAATATAAAAGGCTGCTGAAAATACTGATAGGACACATTATTTTCATTGCCTGTCTTCCTGAGGAGTACACTCATGTATTTGGTTATCCTTCTTCACTTAGGTGACAGTGGGAGACTCATGTTTGCATGGTCCTTGAAAATGCAGGCATTTTATTCAAAGAAATGTTGCTAGGGTTATCTCTGTGGTTCCTGACATATTCCATTACCAACTCAGCACTGTTCAGAAATTCAAAATAACTAAACAAAAGTTTGTACTCAAGTTGTGAACAGAGAGAGAGAGAGAGAGAGAGAGAGAGAGAGAGAGAGAGCTGGTTGTTTTCCTTTTGGTACTACTGAATAGTGTTTGGCCCAGCAACCTGAAATTATCAAATGTCTATGAATGTGGAAGGGACCATTGCTCAGTAGCAAAGTCAATGCAAAAGGTTCCAGTTCAATCCCTGGCATTTCTAAAGATCTCAGGTAGACCCCAACCTGAGACCTTTGACGTCAACGCTAACAGGAGTAGGCTAAATCATCAGAATCAATGTAAGGCAGCTTCATAAATGAGGACAATGGACACATTAAGAACACATTTTTAGTGATATATATATTAACTCGTTCAAATTCTGGTAGATGAACAATTTTTGTGCAACTGTTTCGTTTCCAGGGCTAATACTGCTAAAATACTGCTGCACTCTGAATTATCTAATGCATTCACACTGAAGGAGCCAATTTAAATTATGTCACCTCTCTCTATGAAGCCCTATTATAATGAGGGGTGAGTGGGAATCTTTTCATGGTCTAGTTATATGAGTATGATAAAAAGCCTGAGTGTGTTTATTTGAGTTGTAAATGTTGCATGTTTATCTCAAAGGCATAATATTCTGGAGTTCATGAGGAAGGTTTTTCATTAACCGTCTCTGAATTTACACACTGTAAACTATTATAACTAGTAAAGCATGTTGTTCAAGAGGCCTCTCTCCTTCCTAGCCCTGTTAGATAGCTGGAGCTGAGATTTTAATGTATATTTGTGTCCTGAGCATGCAGACTAACTGATCTCCTGATGTCTGCATCTTCAAGACAGATATGGGCAGCACTGCGCAGCGTTTGTTCTTCCCCCTTGAAAAAAACTGCAGATGTCAAACAAGGGATTTCTTCTTGAAACACAGAATAGTGACCTGACTAACATTCATTCTGGTGTCTCAGTGTTCAAGAAAGATACTGCACGGCATTGTATTATACATTTTCCTCTCCTTGACTGAATGCAGGGGTTGAGTTGGTATGCAAACTATGAATACAAAATTGTGACCTGAGTATGTATGCCAAAGTTCATTCTGAAATCTTAATGTTGAACAAACCAACCTACAAACAAACAGAATAGCAAGCAGGCCACTCATTAAACCAATGGCCTTGCTTTGCTCGGACACTAAGTCTCGGCTAATGTATACAGCAGGCAGGCACAAAGGATGTGGATTATTTTCATATTAAATCGATGGTATTTGGCAGTTTACAGAAATTTTGAAATATAGTCACATGTTTAAATATACATCACAGAGTTAGAAGGTCATCCAAGCGATCAACTGGAGTCTACACTCTTGCAAGGTCTCTAAGCCTTTAAGCCTGTCTTTTGATTATTAATCATTCATATAGCAACTTCAAAGTACAAAAGTTCTTTATTGTCCTTATCTTACCTACCCTTGCAGCAACCCTATAGTGGACGTCATTACTTTTGCCATTTTGCAGATGGAAAACTGAAGCTGAATCTAGTGACTTTTGCAAAACCATCACAGAGCTGAAATGAGGACTCAGGTGGTCCTGCCAGATGGAACATATTCTGCTGGTGGGGTAGAAGTGCCGTCTTTTGCTGTTGGGTAGTCTGCAATCCCTTGGATTTGTGGGAGGAGCTGAAACTGGGAATCTTCCCTCCAGTAGTATTTTTTCAACTTCTGGGAGGGAAGGACCTGGCATGGGGAGCATGCTGGTGGTGCAACAGGCCACATGGTCCAGAAAGCCCACAGCCAGCACTTTACCCCACAACCTGGGGAGGTGCTTCTGCCACAACTCATTTACTCCAGGGGGAAGTTTTGACAGGCTAAATGATGCCCTTCCCAAGACCTTGCATTGCATTGCTTTCCACTGGGCTCATAATGGGCTTTTCAGGCAAACCATGTCTTCCAGCTTCAGTCTCCCTTCTGCACTCTGGGCTAATCTGGTTTGTAGGACAGTTTTCTACCCAATCTACTTGACAAGAAGGCTTTTTCTGCTTTTGGGACATCATTTGTAGTTTTATCATTGAGACAGAAAGAAGGTGGTCTCTATCACACAATCCTTCATAATGATGAAAAAGCTTCAATTGATACATAAAACATCAGTCCCTGTTCTAAAAAGGTGGGTTGCCAAGTGCATATTATCACAGTGTTCCAGCATCTATACTGGCTCTTTTCCAGGTTCAATGATAGTAGTTATGTGATAACAGATGAAAGCCCTAAATAGGCAGTGCTCAATCCTTCACAAGTGCTGCAATCAACCACCAAAGTTTTCTGGACTTTAATTGTGGAATGCTTTCATATTAACATTTAACACATTTTGAGAAATATACAGGTGGATGAAAGGATAAAGTCGCAAGATGACAGCGTGGACTGTACCACCTCATACTGACAGGAGATATCATTTTGTTATGTCACATCATAAAGGCTGTTTCAACATGGGTTCAATACTTTGAGGACATGGGTTTTTTCCTGCTTTGCCACAGCATCATGGTACATTCATGCACTTCCTAGGGTTTTGCTGGCTTTTCTCTGATCTTTCCAAAACCTGGTTTGCACCAAAGTTTTGGGAAAGATCACAGTGAAGCTTGGATGGCTGCTTTGTGGGTGAGAAAATTTGGACTTCCCTGCCCACATGGCCACCATTTTCCCTATCCCTGTCCCCACGGTGGCCTTTTTTACCCTCTGCCTTGGGGTGGGGCTGTTTTATTATTATTTTAAATCAACATTAGAATATTGACATGTTGATATAACAATACACCATCATGTGTACCAGGTTTTCTGAATTTCCAATTTTCTTTTTTTTTTTAAAGTAAGTCTTTAGCTCCTTTCTGTTACAGAAAGGCAAAAATCTTGGTGGACCAGGGCAACGGGGTGGCTGATGCTGGGAGGCAGCGAAGCTAGGGAGAAACCTGCCACACGGAACCTATTGCTGCTGCACTTTTTCAACAACTGCACCAGTAATGGGGAAACCAAACAAGCCTGTCCTTGAGTGGAAACTGCCAAAATATCCCAGCATGTAAGAAAACTATTATGTCAAAATTAGGGGGAACAATTCTACTCTCAGACTACTCCTTGGTTCTTTAGCTTTAGCTTTATGATCAGAGTTTTTTTTAACCTAGAAGAGCATTCAAAAAAGTCATTCCTTCAAGATTCTCAAGTGGTGCAATCTATTCTTCCATATCAGGTCTTTATCATTCATTTTCACACCATTCTGCCACATGTTAACCAAGTCTGATCATCTTCAGGAAGTAACATAAGACATTAAGTTGGTATTTGATAGCCAAGTACAGAAGGTGGTGAGAGTGGTTTCATCACTGTAATTGAGTGTTGATGCCTCTACTCACTTTTAACTCCCCAAAGCTCTTATTTATTAATGCAAAACAATAAATAGAATGTGGATTTTTTTAAAAAAAATGGTTTAGTGTCGTTTAATTCAGCAGTGGGTTTAAATGGAAAATTTAGCCTGTGGAGTATTTCAATCATTGTTTGTGAAAGAGCGAATGGAAGCATACACTAACAAAGTATATGGCAAGGGAAAAACTGAGTCAAAGAAAGAGATTGGAGAATTAAACATTTCAGTTCAGCTAGACTGGGGTTTTTTTTCAGATCAAAGTGTAGACTTTGGACTGCTGGTAATACCTGCAAAGCTTTGGAATTTACTGACAGTTAAGTGACTATCCTTTAGTCAATTCACTTACAAAGACAAGCCTTCTTCAAACCAGACAAAAAGGTTAAAGTAAAGACTTCAGTAAACCTGTCTAATAAACAATTCTAAGCAATATTAAGAAGCTCTTTTTAAAATATTAGCAATAACACTAGTAGTTCTTTTCTAGGATACTAACATTTTGCATAATATCCATTTTAAAACATACACACACACCAAAATTTATCCATTCTACTGAAAAGGCCTTCATAAACTTACTTGGGCAGTTTGCACCACAGTGGTTGGACCTTTTTAAAAATGGAATACAGTTTTAATGTTTAAAGATTATTCTAAAATCCCTATTGGGCTTTAGTTTTCATATATAAACCAAGAAAGGACAACTTGTTATTAAAGAAGCCAGCAGGTGTGCTTCTCTCTGAAACATACTAAATAAAAAATCCTGATTGTGTTGGCTGCAAACTCTGAGGGAGGAAAAAAATTAAGTAATGAAGACAGAAACTTTTCAACAGAGAACACTTTAGCATTAGTAAAATATTTGAGCTGGAGGTTGGAAGTGTGGTTACAATTTTGGTTGAGTTATTTGCTGGATGTCTTTGGCTTCTAGGAAATGGACTAGAGAGGTGAAAAGAATTAAGGATGCAAAACTTGGCAAACATGTCTTAACTTCTGGCTGTACCATAGACATCTTGCTGGACACATTCACTGACTATTTACTGTATATTTACTTGTGGTTAGCTAAATTGCCTGACCTAATGAATTGTCAGGAACGTGCATGACTGTCTATGGAAAGGGGAGAATGTGAGAACAATTAATGGGAAAAATTGATTCAGAGAAGAAGAATCTTCCATGTTGTACAGAAGATTGACACCATTCCCCACAGGAAAAAGTGTTTATTTAATTTCAGTAAGTACTGTAGAAAGTTTAGGATACATGTCAAGGGCTTTAACAGTGCAATCCTAAGAAGAGTGATTCCTTTCCAAGCCTATTTACCTCAGTGGACTTAGAAATGGATAATCTTATTTAGGATTGTACTGTTAGTGACAGTGGACTCAGATTTTTTTAGGCTGTATAACCCCCTAAATATATAAACCACAAACATTATTTTGGTGGTAATAAACATAATTACAAATCTGGATGATAACATCAACATTACAAAACCAATCTTATTTACTTCATTTTATACTGCCTATGATGTTCCCTAGTCCTTAAACAGTAAAAAGTAAAGCTGTCACCTTACCTGTTTCTTCTAGGCTGGAACATGGACCTGTTCCTTCTTATCTGAGGTACCTGACATGAAATGGGGGCCATTTTGGGGAAGAGAAAGAGCACCTCATGCTACATAGATTCCACAAACTGATTCCATATGTGTGACTGCACAGGCAGCCACTTGAAGAACAGCAATTACCTGCAGGAGTGGCAGTTACAGGTCCAGTCAGAACCGTGACAGAAAACCTCCTGGGAATCCTATATAATCTCACTTGAGGAGGAATATTCATAAAATAAATAAATCCTGCATTTCTTTGAAAGAGGAAATGAGTATTAAACAAGACTGTAGTGTACATTATCAGCTGTATCTTGGCCGACTTTCCACACATCCCAGCTAGTGCACCACAATTCTGTTCTTGCGATGAGATGACATCAGAAATCGTGCCAGGAAGATGCTCTTGTTCTGTAAGTTTAGCACTATGCTGGGATGTGTGAAAATGGCCCCGCTGTTGTTTTTCATACATCTGTTAATTCAGTAGGTATAATACCTTTCTACCTTTGGAGAGCTATTAGACATGTGCTATCCTAAGAACAGATTCTTGAGTGTAAGCCCCACTGAGTAGACCTGAGTAGGATATAAACCTGTTTGGTTGCACACTGTTAATTAGCCTACAAAATAAGAGAAGTTAGGAAATCTAGTGACATGGTGGTAGCAGAAAATTATTGAGACCTTTGAACTCAACACTCTTCACTTTTGGAAAACCTTAATCATCAAGATTACAAGATTGTGCAAACTTTATGGATTCAGAACTAGCAAATGTTCAGCATGACTTCAAAACCTTGAGACATAATTATTGATTAACATAGAGGGACAGGAAACTAAAAAGGCATCCTAAAGACTCCTTTTTATTTACTGTAGAAGGCTAACACAGATACCCCCATTGGAATTTACATATAGAGAGGTGGCTGTTTTCAGTGAAGCTGCTCGGAGCCTTTATTCCTCTGGAGAATGACCAAACATTGACAATTTTATGAAAACAGAGTCTCTTGTTTGAGGGTAGCTTATGTGTTTAAAACCTGTATATGGCCCCTCTCCAAGCTCTCAAGTTAGCTAACAACAAAGCAAACATGTAAAATAAGTACATTGGAACTTTTGTTGTTTGCTTGTTTGTCTCTTTATTTAACAAAATTTATACCTGTCTTTCTACTCTCATAAGGGCTACCAGAGTAGCTAACAAATTAAAACATACACAGTAAAACCATGGTTTAAAATGATTAAAACCAACCTCAAAATCCCCAAATAAAACACATAATTAAAACTGTTAAACCAGAGCTAAAAACATGCAAAGACATAAAAATCACAATGAAAACATTTAAAAGAATTAAAATATTGAGGATGAAGGAGGGATATCTGAAGGAATACCAAACAGAAAACAAATTTCACCTCCTGGCAAAAGATGGAAACAGTTTCCAGATTCTTCTCAAGGGCACCCCACATAATTCAATTAATTTAAATTTAATTTATTTGATACAGCACATTGCAGAAATCTAATCTACATACAACCAGGGCATATACCACAGTGGCAATCTTTTCTGCCCAGGAAAGGCCTCAGTTGACTAACTAGACAAAGCTGGTAAAAGGCACTTCTGGCCACAGCTGCCTCCTGCTTACCCAGCAGTAGGCCTGAGTCTGAGACTGCCACAAACTACAGTCCGGTTCTTTTATAGGGAGTGCAACCCCATTCAAAATGTGTGATACTTTAGACCTTCCACTCATGCCTGCAGTCATCATCCAGAACACACCAGACAATCCATTGTCTACAGCCATACTGTACATTACAGTTACATTTATTCCAATCCCTCTGACAGAGAATCTCATCATCACATACATTTTTGAAATTACAGTACCCACTGATGTAGTAAGGAAACAGATCGACAAAGCCAGATTAATACAAAGGGATAACCTGCTACAAGATAGGCCCAAACGAAACAACAATAGAATACCACTGGTGGTCACATGCAGCTCTCAGCTCAAGCCAGTTCAATACATCATGAAGAACCTGCAACCTATGCTGGACAATGATACTCCTCTCTCACAAGAATCGGGAGGAAAACCTTTTCTTGCCTACTGGCAGCCCCTAATATTAAACAATCTCTCCCTGGGAGAGATGAATAGAAATATAATATTCTTCTCTTACTATAGAAGCTCATTTCTGTTCTAATCAAGTTCCATTGTACAATTGTGTCGTTATACCCAACTCCCTTGTTTGCATTATCCCTCCCACCCCTGTCCTGAGTGGGATATAAAGGCTCAGGGATCTACATTCACACTTGTATTTGAGAAACAGAGCATTGACTCTCAGAAGCTTTTACCCTGGTAATCTTACTGGTATTTAAGATACTATAGGACTCAAATCTTACTGTTCTACTGCATACCAACATAGCTACCCACCTGAAATTATCTTCCACTCACCAGTAGAACTACTTTCTTGTTGAGCTTATACTTCAAATTATTAGCTCCCATCATTAGACTAGAGTCAATAACAGAAACATCAAACACAATGCCAGTCATGTACTCTCAACCTAACCTAGGGTTGCCTGGTCCCTTTACCCTCCTGGCGGGAGGTGAGGGATCCAGCATTCACCTTATCTTTGTGTGTACACTCCTGCGCAATTACATCACCTCTGGTGATGGCACTTCCTGGTGACATAATTGTCCAAATCAGCCTCCTATGAAGTCTGGGAGAGCTCTCTGACGGCACAATGATGTCACTCCTGGGAAGTGACCTTATTGTGCCACCCCAGGAACATGCTTGGGAGGCCTGTTTCCATGCCTTCACTGTCCCACCGGCCAGATGAGTGGTAGCGGGGGACTGGTAACCCTAATCTAACCTACTTCACAGGGTTGTTATAAGGATAAAATGGAGGAAAGGAGAATGATATAAGCTGCTTTGGGTCCACATCAAGCTCATTTATATAGCTTATCTATCTAGCTTGGTAATGCCTACATGTAAAAATGAAAAATGAAGATTATGAAAGGGGAGACACAAAAAACAATTAGAGCAGCAACAGTAAAAGGCAAGCTTCTTCTTGTAAGCATTTTTGCTTCCTTTATTCTCAGAACTAAATGGAAAATTTTCATGATCAAGGAGAAGGGGAGAGTTCATATAGGAAGAGGTGCTGTGTATAGGGGGGGATTCCAGCTCTGGGCTGGCAATCCCTTGGAGCGCTGGGGGTGGGTTGGAAACTTTTTGAAAGTCAGTTCCTGGTTTGAATCAGAAAGTGACATCACAAAACTAGGAATTTTTAAAATCTCTATGGTTTTTACTGTAGATATTTTTAAAATTCCTAGAGAATCATGATGTCACTCCCTTGTAATAAAACTGCAAGTGACTTCCCAGCTCTGTTTCCCCCCATTTTCCTCCTGCCATTTTCTTCCATTGGGCAGGGCAAGGGGCAACCCTAGCTGGGTAAGTGGCAACATATGTAGGACTTAAGTTGTGCAGAGCTCTGTTGGTCAAAGCCTGGTTGCCACCATGTTAATTGAGATGGAACATTTTAGTTTAAGCTGTGATACATATATTAGCAGGTGTTTTAGTACATGCACCTTTGACCCAAGCCCCCAGGAAAAGGTGTCTTAAAAAAACGAAATAAAAGTCACTCATCTAGAAAAGGATAGAAAATTAGTTTAATCCAGTTTGATTTAAAATTAAGATAATAAAAATGCAGGTTGAAGCTGATTTGCCAGTCCCATTAAGATGATTTATTGTGCCATCCTAAGCAGTTACACTCATCTAATCCCATTGACTTCAGTGGACTTAAAAAGGTGTAATATTGCTTAGGACTTCACTGTTAGTCAGCTTAACTGACTTGAGTATAGTGTAGATCTTTGCTTGAGCTAGTGTACATTATAGCAAAATACTTAGGCTAAAAACAATTTCACACTTTACTTTTAATCGTAGTTGAATGTACATGATCCCTTTTTCAAGAACTGAAGTTATATTAATAATTTTACATTTTGTTTTTAGAAGAGCTGAGATCAAACACAGATCAGTTTTGCTCTTCTTTCTCACTCTTAATTGTGAACAATGACAATAAAAATGTTTCAAAACACTTTTGTATAATCATGTAATGTATAAATGTCCTCCTTTTATTAGAAATGTGTTTTCTGCTGCTATTTGAAGATAATTGACAGTTACCATCAAATGTCTAATGAAAAGTTTCCCTTGCCTTGTTAAAGCTGAATTTTATGAGGCCAAACCGAGCTCCCTCTGAAGCCTGTAGAAAGATTCCTCTTAACTTCAATAGAAGCAGGATTGTGCCACAGGGCTTATTGGAAAATAAATTATGTAAATCGTTTCCACATTAATAAGGAACCTCTCTAAGATAAAATGCAACACAGCATGGTCACAGTGAAGTCAATAATACAGCGCCAACAGCTTTTTATTCTCTTTTAAGACTCACATGAATATTAACATGAAACATTATGGAAAAAGATAATTTCTATTGTTTATCTAATACTTTCTACGTGCAACAATCTCATGAAAATAACTGTGTTGTACATTGCTTACCCATTTTACAGATAGGGTGATTGAAATGGAAAGAAGGGGAGGGAATCCACATAACCATGTGACATTTGGACCCTTGCATCTGAGGTTTAAGTACCATCCGGTATACCGGTTTGAAATATTTTGGAAGTGATGTTAAGGATGTTTTTTTTAGTTTTTATGGTATATGGAAAAAGGATTAAAGACATTTTTAATTAAATGAGTGTGGCAGTAGAATTTTAGATGTAGAAAGCATTTTTGATGTCACTAGTCAAAATACTCAGTGGAAAAAAAATGCCTTCCTACAACTATCAGCAGAAAATCCTATTTTGAAACTTAATGAAGGATTATAAATCCAGAATGATGATTCATTGGGTGTCCCTCCCTAGATCTTTTGTACATCATTCTCTTCCAGTGCCAGTTTTAGCTAAAATAATTTCTCCAATCACTTATATTGAAGATTCATGGACACAATCTAGAATGTACAATAAAAACCATGTGAAAAGTTCACAATTCAGTACAAATGCTTAAGGCCAATTGATTTCAAGGGTATTTAAGAATTTACTGTATTATAAACTAAACCTTAATTTCTGCAAGCACCTAATTGTATGAAGTAGTCTGACTGATAGAACTGTTTAGGATTGTAAAGTTAGTCGTGCTGCACATGAAATTTGCCAAATGGGTTGTCGTATCATCTAAATGTTCCATGGGCACAGTCTTGTTCACTTCAGCTTAATTTGCGTTGTAGATTGCGCTTCTTCAATCTAATGTCCCAGTTTGTCTTAAGTTTCTACACATGAATAGTCTCATTAACTTCAATTAAACTACTCAAGTGCTTAAAAGTAAATGTATGTGTGTTTGCTGAATTGGGGGCATACTAGTTTGCATTAATTACTCCATTTCCTAGGTTTTTTTAGAAAGCCATGTTTTATATTTCAGTTGACTCTTTTTTCAGCTGACAAACCCTTTTTTTCCTTACTGATTCATTCATTTATTTATTTCTTACATCTATCCCATCTTTTTAACAATCACGGCATTCAAGAAAACTTATGTAAATTCCTTAAAAACACTCATAGTAATAAATTCCTTAAAAAACACCCATAGTAATAAAAACGAATAACCTCCAAAATACAATTACGTACAAGGAACAGCCAAAACTAAATTAGAAAAGAATCGGAAAACCACAGAACAGTTAAATAATACATTGTTGCATAAAACCTAAATACCAAAATACACAAGAAATAGGACAAATTTCCCTGGTGTCTAAAACATAGTAAATGTATCACTGTATCTTACTGTACATATTTTAGACAGGGTATGGGATTCCCTAACTAATCTGGAGCCTGCTACATGAGGAGGGGAAGATTCCTGAGGTCTCAGAGAATGGATCTTTGAGTTCAATGGAGAAGAAAGTGGACCATTGCATTACAATTCTGTTCTTCTTATGCTCTGGGCTGTTGAATATCTACTGTCCGATCTAGACAGCCATGGATCTGGTCTGCATGCTTGTCTGTCACGTCCTTCAAGCTAGAAATTAACTTTCTACACCTGTGCCCCATGAAACTAACCTTGAGTTGTCTTTGTCCGTTTCACTGCTTGGATTATTCTTATATTCCTCTATGGATGCCTCTGAAGCAATCACAAGATTGTCATCAAACAGATACATAAGAAGGGAAGGGAATCCGAGAATAATCTTACTCTTAAAGAACTCTGTCTCTAGAGATCTTTTTGGACAGCAAACAAAGAAACATTACAATTATATTATACTCAACCTGCACAACTTTTACTCAGTTAAGCCAAACCCTTTCCATAGCTGTGTATGGAAGCCTCAACAAACTTGGGTTTGCCTGCCTAAAATTGTATAAATGAGTCAAGCACCAGAGTGGCTTACACACACTTGATGGGCTGCATTTAATGAATCAGATTATGCAGGCCTGCATTATAGTCAAAGATCTGTGTGTGTGTGTGTGTGTGTGTGTGTGTGTGTGTGTGTGTGTAAAGAGTGTTGTCTGTATCAGTTAAAGGGAATATATATGTGATTAAATGTTTATTAAAACTGAAATCCTCCAGTCGTAATTATATTTAATTGTATATAATTAAAATGGGAGGATTAGAAAAATTAATAAACATTTCATCAGAGATTAAGTAAAATCAAAAGAACATGTTATAGTACAATTATATTTCATGAATTTAATTACCAATAAACATAAAAAGAGGAATGATAGAAAGGGCCTTTAAGTTTTCAAAAGGCCATCAGAAAGGGAGGCCTAATAAATATACTGCATGTGGAAATATTATTAATTGTTGTAAAAAGTCAAATCCTCAAAGTACTCTATAGACCAGGGCATTACTCATTTTCTGCATTAATGATCCAAGCCCAAATCCCTTGATTATATCTTCTGCTTCAGAGTATAATATTAAACAAATATAAATTATTCCTATTATGTTAAGATGATTCCATTTTCTAGAAGGGAAGACTGAGGGAGAGAAGTGTGTCAATGCTTTATCTTAGAGCAGCTTCAGAACTGATGCTGCTGTGGAGGGAAGACTAAGAAACAATATGAAAGGAAGGGAATGGCTTATAGCTGTGGAGGTCTGGGAGCTGCTAATGAACTTTGCTCACAAGGAAAGACTTTTTTTGTTTTATTTAGCATTCCCTCTCTGACTCTCATTGACCCTCCTTCCTGGATCTGTGTGTGTTTATACGTTTTGTTTTAATTATTTGTTATGTGTGTGTATTATAAGTATTTTAAAGCTCGCTTTAATCTTTTTTATGGTTTATTGCCTTGAGGACCTGAAGTTGGGTGGAAAGATTGATTTAAAATATTTTAAATAAATAAATATATAAAAGAAGTTACTTTTGCTTGCTATTCTTGTCTGAAACAGAATTTTATACTCTCTCTTAACTAGAAGATGTGAAAGTTCTATATTAATTGACAGGAAGAAGATCTCTGTCCTTTTCACTCTATTCTTTTCAGCAGTGCCAGTTATAGGCCGTAGACTTCTGGGCATTTAGACTTCCTTAGTCCAGAATAGACATGGGTATGGAACGGGGGGAAAACGAACCATGTGGTTCAGGGTTCGTTCATTTTCACGGAACACGAACCACGAATTAGCCAAACTTGAGCTGGTTCCGAACTGTTCGAGGGAGCCCAGAACATGCAGCTTCACGCACACAGCCAAACTAAATAAGACTTTCCCAATGTCCAATACACACCAAATTTGCAGGGGACATAGTCCTCACTGTCCTCTAAGGACCCCCCAAGTTTCAGAGAGATTGAACCCTGGGAAAGGCATGATCCATGGATCCCTCCTTTTCTCCTCTCAGTAGTAAAAACTGGAGTGTCTGCTGGAAGCTACTTTGAGAGGCTACAAACTGACCTTCCCAATGTCCAATACCCACCAAATTTGCAGGGGACATAGTCTTCACTGTCCTCTAAAGACCCTCCAAGTTTCAGAGAGATTGAACCCTGGGTAAGGCATGATCCATGGGTCCCCCCCTTTCCCATCATTTTCTCTTTGCAGTGGGCAAAAATTGGACTGTCTGCTGGCAGCTATTTTGAGGAGCTGGCCCTTTTCCTGGCTGGATGGGTCAGAGTGGGAGCTCTCTAGTTCGCAGGGACAGCTGCCAATCAAGTGTGGAGGCCTCAGATTGGGGGCAACAAAAAGACTGCCACCATTGCCTGGGCGATTGATTGAATGGTGCAAAGTGTCTGGCTTCCCGAACCAGCAACAGAATGGAACGGAACAGTAGGAAAAGTCATTTGTTCCGTAAAAAACACGGACTCACAGAACGTGTTTCTTTGAAAACGAACCAGCCATTCCATTTGGAATTTTGTTCCATGGTTCGTTTCGTGCGCATCTCTAGTCCAGAAAGTTATGCAACCAGATTAATTAGACCGAAAGCCAGTATTTACCCAATCTTTATAGTGAATATAGGTAAAGTTAAAGGTAGTCCCCTGTGCAAGCACTGAGTCATTACTGACCCATGGGGGATGTCACATCACAACGTTTTCTTGGCAGACTTTTTGTTACAGGGTGGTTTGCCATTGCCTTCCCCAGTCATCTACACTTTACCCCCAGGAAACTGGGTACTCATTTTACCGACCTTGGAAGGATGGACGGCTGAGTCAACCTTGAGCTGGCTACCTGAACCCAACTTCCACCAGGATCTAATTCAGGTCGTGAGTTGGACTCATGACTGAGCAGAGCATGGGCTGCAGTACTGGAGTTTACCACTCTGCACCACAGGGCGCATATAAGCTTACATATATACCACTTAAGCAGAAGTACATCTCTCTCTTTTTGTTGGCCTTGGGAAAAGGTGTCCAAAGCATGCCCCCTCATCACCCTTGTCTTCCTTACATTAGCAAAATTAAGGCTGGCAAACATTCTGTTAGTAGGGTTCTGTTTCTCCACTTGTATCGTTGACCACAAGAAGCTATTTTAGATATAACAGCACAAGCCAGAAGCAGCCTTATGTTCTCAACCAAATAAATGCTACATGATAAGTAGTTTCTGTATGTGCCATGAAGTTGCAGCCAACTTACAGCAACCCCCTAGGGTTTTCAAGGCAAGAGACATTCAGAGGTGTTTTGCCATTGCCTGCCTCCATGTAACAGTTTTGGCCTTTGTTGGTGGTCTCCCATCCAAATATTTACCAGAGCTAATGCTGCTTAGCTTCCAAGACCTGATGAAAACAGGGTACTTGGATCATCTAGGTTTATCTCGGTAAAAAATGGACTGGTGGATGTTTTAAAAGAACGACTTTTAAAAGTGTATAATTAACTTTATCTTTTAAAATCTTTGAGAAATATGCTACCTCCTCCCTCAAGCTTGCTGCACATTTTTGGCTGGGTTTTGGCATTATTACAGTTAGATACCAGTGGAATGAAACTGGTTTACTTTCTCCTTAAAATAAGGAAATAGTGCAGAACGCGTATAAAATTTAGTGCTTTTGTTTATAAAAAAAATTGATAAAGGAAGAAACATTTTCTAACTTTTCTCATTAACCCAATAAGAATAGCATCTTTAATCAAACAAAATGCAATAGTTTTCTAATTTTGTTTAAAGTGTTGCAGAACTTACACAAGCCAGATCAGGTTATTGTAAATCTAGAGCAAATTAGAATCATTGGCCTCTGCTGATGCATTCAAGGGTACGATGTAAATCATAAATTTAATGGCATGCTAAGACACACATCTGTTTCTGTTTTGCAGAAGTTAATAATCTAACTACAGAGTTTTAAAACATGACTTTCATCAACTGGAACATTAGGAAAACTAGACTTCTCTGTAAGTTGCACATTATAGTTAGTTGCGCTGCACCCAAAAATATGCCAGCAGACAGACTCAGTAGTTAATTAATGTCTGAGCTATGAGATTTTTCTCACTATCTGTTCCTCTGCTATGGATTGCCTGTTTAACAAACTTTTAAAACCAATGTTCTACTGCTACCTAGACCTAAGGATATATGTGGCTCTCTCTATATTTTTAATAACAAAGTGTAGCACAATGTCAGAATACAATTCTAAACATTTCTTAACTATATAAATAGTGGCATAAAAGTTATAAAATATACACGGTTTCACTTACCATAATCAAAGCTACTGCATATGATATTAACTTGCAGGTAGCTACATCAAATAAGAAATGCACAGATTAGTGAAATATTATACTGCATAAGAAAAACAACTCTGACATACATACACAGAGTACAGAATGTTATGTAAACTGACATACACTACAATACAAACCATTGTTTCCTTAAACCTGCTTAAGATTGCTGAGCAAACCCATGAGTTAGCCTCCAAAAAGATCCCTGCTCTCAGAGGCCATATAGGAGGACTAAGCATGACCTGCATGCCATAGCTTGCTAACCAACTTCTAACCATGACTTCATATTGTGGTTTTCAGCTCAATCATGTTTAGATACTGCTTAGCCATATTTGAATAAAAGAAACCATGGTTAAACATAATAGCAGCATAGTGATTCTGAGATACAATTGTTTCATGTCATATTTTAAGTAGTATTTTAAGCATGTTTTCTATGCCATTCATCTTTTCCATCCCCAAGAACCCTGAAAGCGCTTTACTGACTGATGCAAATTTGCCCATCAAGAAAAATCTTCTTAGTGCCCCTCATAATTCTCACTGGCAATTCCATATATTGCCGGGCCGGGTAGGATTCTCATGTTGCATTCCTAAGCAGAGTTACACTTTCTAAATCAATGGAGTTAGAAGAATTTAATTTAGGATTGCACTATCAATGTCAGAGAGAGAATTCCTCTCACCAATCCAATTCAGATCCAACACTCATCAGCTGCTAATATTTGAGACAGGGAAAATGAATGATTTCCCCATCTCTGTTTCCCTCCAAGCACAGCTCTATATGTAAACACAGTTTACTTATATCTCCCTCTTGCTGGAGTAAGTCATAAATCTGATATACTCAGTGCAAGTTCCTAACTGTAAAGAAGAAAATTTATGAGACTATCCACATTAATCCACTGATTGAAAATGCAGATTTATAACATATACAAAGGTTTTACTTCAAACTCTGTCCCCCGCCCCCCTCCACACACACACTTACTTCAACTGAGCTATTTTGGCCTAGGTACAGCATTGTGTCCCCTCACTTTTTAGCCATCCCATTGAGAAGTGTTTAGAATGCAGTACCAAAATATGCTACAGACTGTAGACATAAAAGTCTAAACAGAAATGATAACCACATGACACACCTTGATTTCTTGTAATTCTGCAACTAACCATTAACCAGCAGTAAACAAATTATTAAGCTTTCTATACTCTTTGCCTACTTTTCAAGCCAGCTTTTTAAAAAACCCTCATTGATTGCACACTGAGAGAGTTGTAGCTCTTAGAAAGCAGTCAGCCCCATATTGCAACAAACAAACAAAAAATCCCCACCCAAATAGTATGATACCACAAGGAGACTATCTACTGTTCAAACCAATATTCCTCTAATGCTCTGGAAAGGACTGGTGTTGGGATTTTAAAGATTCGGGTTTTTTTGTTTTTGTTTTTTAAATCCTTTTGATGTGTAATTGTTTGCAAGAAGTAGAAAAGAGCAAGAGTCTAGAAGCACTTACAAGACTAACAAAGTTTGTGGTAGGGTATGAGCTTTCGTGAGCCACAGTTCACTTCAGGTGTCTGAAGAAGTGAGCTGTGGCTCATGAAAGCTGCCACAAATTTTGTTAGCCCTATAGGTGCTACTGGACGCTTTGCTCTTTTCTTCTGCTACAGACAAACACAGCTACCCATCTTGATCTGCTTGCAAGAAGCTGACTTGATTAGGGCTGCCAACCAGCCAGAGAAAAGCACAACTTGCTGGGAATTTTGCTTGAGGCCACTCACCAGAAAAGAAAGAGGAAACGCATTTCTCCCATCCTCCGTCATTTTTTGTTTGTTTGTTTAAGTTGTTCATCTCAGGTGATGATGCAGATTTTTGTGAAGAGCCTTGCCAATAATCACTGGACTGTGTCTACTATTATATTTTTATACTGCCATTTTTACAAGGCATTTTCTCCACCTCCATTTTATACCCACAGCATCCCTGTGAGATGTTGCCAGAGTGACCGGCTCAGACTCACCCAGCAAGCTTCCATGGTTGAATGGGTAGCTGAACCTGGGAGTCCCCAGTCATAGCCTCATACTGCAACCCCGGCACCACATTGGCCTCTTGAAAACAAATAAACAAGTGTAGTTAACAATAATATATCTGTGGACGTGCTTAGTGTAGCTTTTGGGTTATTGCCTTCAGTTTGTGGTCTTCCTTCAGTTCCTTGTACTCTAATCTAATCCATGCTGGTAATATATTATGGATTGTTCTGTTGGAACCCATCAAAGTAGATGTAAGTTGCTTTTTTTGTTTCTCTTCAAAAGAAATATGACTTAAATGAATTATCAGAGTGGCATTTGGCTCCTTTGCTTGAACATGCCATACAATAATAAAAGACTTGGTGTCAGTGTTTCTGGCAGCAAGATAAACCACTATGTGATGACAGATTTCTAATGATTAATGCTACAGTAAGAACAGAACACAATTGCAGCAAAGTGCCAAGGTTAAAACATGTTGCAAATTAATTTAAATGCCCATTCATGAAAGTGATAATGGCCAGCATTTTGATAGTTCATGAAGAATGATCTGCTTTCTAAGGAAATTGCTGTAAAGGGAGCGGGGGTGGATGTCAGCTAAGTGAAGCCAAAGATCAGTGCTTCATTACTTACAGATTCATTTTCACAGATAATGCGTAAGCCACTCAGTTCTTACCTTCCAGTAAATATAGTAAGTATCTATAAACATTGTGCTTCCTTCGTCACTGCCATAATCAGTGTACTGCAGTGCCTCAAAAATATAAATCTACACCACAGAGGGATACTGATCAATAGGTCTTGAGCCATATGTACTTAGTAAAATACTTCTTTTCCTATGTTCAGTTGTTTCATTCTTTATTCAATTTATTTATGATCTCCAAGGTCAAACAGAAATACTTCTTGACAGTAATGGATCAGTAATGGCTAAGGAGCGAGAGGTCTTGGTAGCTGCCTCACAGTCTTAGAACTTCCTTCCTTTGGAGGCTTACTAAATCTGAGCCTGAGAGTTTTCCTGAAGTACTGGCAGTAAAGGTCAGATGAGCCTATCACTATTTGTAGTTTGGGCATTATATTCTGTAAAGGAATAGACTCACCTGTTTCCTTGGGTCCCAGAATGTTGGAAAATCCATGGCCACTCCCAATCTCTGCTTGTTGGTGCTGCCCCTTTTCCTTACACCTGAGAGGTACCAAACTTCTCACTAAATAGTAACTACTGCTGCCGACAAATATGAGAGTATCTCTCACTAGACAAATTTGTATACCTAGCAGTCACACCTACATTACTGTTTTAAAGGCTGCACCTTGTTGCCACATCTCCAACTTTGTTCATCACTTCACAAGCTTGAGCTATTATTAAGGATGGGGAGCTCACTCACTGCCCCACTCCTTTACCACTCGTTGCATAGCAAGAACAAATAGGCATGGTATGTTTACAGAGATCAGACTCTGAGTATTCAAAATATTAAAAAGTTAAATAAACAAACATGAAAAGAGTACACATATTCTATACAAGCATCAGACTGGGCAAAGATACAAAGATAACGTGCAGCCACTCACTCTTCTAAATCCTAAATGCTTTATTTATCATAAACAAGGGCTAACAGGATAGGCTAGTAATTCTTAAAGTTGAGTTCTGCAATTACATCAGTACTCAGAGTTGGATTTTTCCCATTTTCCCACACCATATGGACAAGATGCCATCCTCAAGTTAAGACTTAGTCTTTCATGGCTTATGCTTCCCTTGTAAAAGGCCAAATGATAAGACTTTCTTCCTTGTGTCCTGACAATTTATAATGTCCACTTTGACAGTCCACACCATCCTGGATTAGTTCTGATCTTCCTGTCCAAAGAGGAAGAAATTACTTTCTAGCCATTTGGCTGATCCTGTCTTTGTCACTTAAGATGTGACATTCCAGCAAGGTGTGAGTTGTTAAACCTTTTGCTGTTACTTTGGCCAGAGACATTTGCATAACTAAGCTCTAGAGTGCACTGTGTTTAGGAGAGAGATGATGACTCATTGCCCTTTCCAGCTATGAGCTTGCAGCCAGGACTCATGAACAGAGTACAGTCACAAGGGCTGAATAATTGGGGGGTGAATTCTACAGTAGAAGACATTTCTCTACTATTACTTTAAAAAAAAACATTGTGCAAATTGTGTTATCCTTCTTCTTGGCATTGGAATGTGTTGATTCAACTAAAATCCTCATAGATAAATGCTGTTAATTTTATTTATAGTGCAATCCTAAACAGAGTTACAGTCTTCTAAACCCATTGATTTCAATGGACTTCGAAAGATATAACTCTGCTTAGGACTGGACCCTTATAGGCAGTCCTATACATACTATTCTTTATAGATCCCACCTCCTGAGCTGTTCTATTCTAATCTAATCCCTTTATTAAAATACCCTCATAAATATTCATTGCGTACATTCTGTGAAATGATAGAGGTGTGGAGGCCTTCCACCTCAGGCAGACCTTTCTAAAAGGCAGGAACCACCACAGAGAATACATATGAATGGGTTGCCATTTCTGTCAGTACAAACAACTCCCAGAAACAAATCTGTATCTTAAGGTGCAATTCACATATTTGACAAGGCTTAGAGCGGAACTACAAGTGACAAAAGGTACAGATTGGACACTTGTCAGCTTCCCTCAAGTTTTGATGGGAAATGTAGGCAGCTTGGCGGAATGTTTGACAAGTGACAGTTGAAAAGTCCATTGGACAGCAGTCAGAGAGCCAAGCTGCAAGACTAGGATGCCTACATTTCCCATCAAAACTTGAGGGAAGCTGACAAGTGTCCAATCTGTGCCTTTTGTCACTTGTAGTTCCGCTCATAGTTACATCCTTCTAAGTACGTTGAAGTCAATGGGTGTAACTCAACTTAGGAGCTGGTCTTTAAGGTGTTACAGGATGCAAATCTTGCTCTTTTACTTAGGATGGCACTATTAGAAAAGTGCAGGTGACAAAAGGCCTTCACCTTACACCCCCCCCCCCCAAGTGCTTCTCTAGCCTTGTTCACAAGTTGCAAGGAATACACATACAAGCCTTGTGCAGCATGCACTTAATTTTTCTTTACAACATGAATAATTCTCATGTTATGTTCAACACTTGTATAGCTGAATATATGATTGAAAGCATACACTTATCTAGGTATTGAGCCTCAGTTTCATTTGTAAAGTGAATGCATATCGGTTCTTTCTTATAGATAATATGTAAGTTCACTGTGACGTGAACAGGTTTTCTGTATTTATTTGAACTATGGTTACTTTGTTCGTTCATAATTTTTGCAACAATTGAAAATATTTTAAAGAATTTTCACAAAATCGCTGACTGTACAGTGTATTTGAAGCCTTATTCTAAACACACAACTGAAACTCATTTACAGGGCTTATTTCTTGCCATACAATAATAAAATTGTTTAAGTAAGCTGATCTCCCTCCCACAGTTTCCATGGGCTTCTCTTAAAAGTTACTTGGAGTGTCAATTTAGACTACAAATGGCTGTGTAGTTCTCATAGTGGAAATCTTAAATAGCATCTTAATGAATTATTTAATGCAAGTATATAATTAGAACTAGTACTAGGCAGGTGATTGATGTTCTTTGCAATGTAGCATGCATTGATATCGCTCTTTTGACTACTGTTTTAGAAAGGCGTAACCATGCTTTCAATCAGTCTGGAACGATATTTGTCAAAAATAGGAAGATTCAAAAAGGCAATGCTTATTTAAGAAAAGAAGGGAACACAGTATGGTATAGCCTGATTTGACAAAATCAGGATTGGTACTTGGATGAGGACTACCAAGGAAGATTCTGCAAAGAAGGCAATGGCAAATAACCTTTGCTTCTCACTTGCCTTGAAAGACCCTTTCTGGGGGTGCCATAAGTCAGTTACGACAGCACAAATGTACATGGGTATTTAAGGAAAAAAAGAAGATGCAGTCTCTTTGATCTTACTAATACTCTTCTGCTGTAGGTATTTGTAATGTATAAAAATTAATTTCTGAAATTAGGCCTTTATAGGCTGATCTAGTGACTCTTACACCGTGTTAGGCTCCGGGCCAAGGGTGTTGGAGCCTGGGGGGGTTCCGCCCTCCAGGTTGGCCTCTAAGGCGGGTCCCACTGACAGCAGGTCTCAGAATAGGGGAGGAAGGGGAGTTAGGTCACCCTTGCTCTCTCCCCTCAGTTGGGTGGCAGCTTGCTCTGGCATTCTCTCTCGTAGTTTCTCTCTCTCCAGCTGCTCACCTCCACCAACTTCCTCTGTGACCTGCTGGGCTGGCATCCCTTTATAGGGGTTCACCTGTGCCAAGGTCTGTCCTTCCCCCAAACTGCAACCCATGCCCTCCATTCTCCCTGAAATGACTGCTGCCCAGCCCAATGGACCATCCAGGGGACAGCTTGTGTGGGCCTCCTCCTCCCCTCTGGCACAATACAACACATCTTGCAGGGTGGGGCTGGCTGGGGTGCGACAGATGCCAAGCCAGTTCTGCCTTCTGGTTCCTGGGTCTTCTGCCTGACCCCTGTGCTGTGCGCCTGGCCCCACCGACCCGGCACCATCTTTGGGCAATGCTTCTGGGGGACATCTCTACAGCCTCTGTGGCTTCCCTCCAGCTTGTGCTTCCTATGGGGGGGACGCAACTGGTCCATCAGCCTCCCTCATTGGCTTTGGGGCTGCCTCGGGTGCTCTGCTGAGCTGAGCTCCAAGGCAGCCAGCGCCATCTGTGCTCTCTCGGTGGTGTCCAGCCTCCTGCCGGCTCCATGAGCCTCACCCGTGGCAGCCACCACTCCTGCTGCCTGACCTGCTCTGGCCAGCTCAGTCCTCATTGCTCCTGCTATCTCCACCATTCCTGCCATCCCAGCTGCTCTGGCCAGCTCTGTCCACCACTGCCACCCTCCCGGACTTGCCGGGAGCCTTTTCCATCTGATGCTGGCTGGGTAAGTCTGGGGGGATAGGACTGCTAACCCTCAAACACATCCCTCCTCTGGGCATCAACTTCGGCGTTGTTGGGTTGAGCGCCAACAGGTAGGACATTTAGTCGGCATTGATGTGTCGGGAGACAGCATGATATTTGACAGTAAACCTTAGAATCCTAGGATTATGGTCTTTCATACAATGTAGCCACTGTAGGGGGGCATGGTCTGTGACTAGGATGAAGGGATTGTTCATGAGATAGTATTCTAGCATGCCCACAGCCCACTTCACGGCTAAAGCCTCCCACTCCACAGTGGAGAAATGTTGCTCAATTGGTAGGAGGGGCAAGGTCTGTGACTAGGATGAAGGGATTGTTCGTGAGATAGTATTCTAGCGTGCCCACAGCCCACTTCACAGCTAAAGCCACCCACTCCACACTGGAGAAATGTTGCTCAGGTGGTTAGAGCTTCCAGTTTAGGAAGAGGATGGGGACCTCTGACCCCTCCCACCCTTGCATGAGGACTGCCCCCAGGCCAGTGTGCAAGGCATCTGTGTATAGGGTGAAAGGTTGGTCAAAATCGGGGTTCCAGAGGGCCATGTTTGAGGTGAGGGCTGTTTTAAGCTCCTGAAAAGCAGTTGATTTCAGTGAATGCGGTGGGCATCCCTTTTCTCAGGCAGTCTGTCAAGGGTGTGGCTTTGGAGATGTAATGGGAAATAAAACACCCATAATATCCCAGGAGCCCTAGGAAGTAGCACACCAGCTTCTTGGAAGAATGGGGCCTCACGAACAGCTTGTTCACGAACAGCAGATTAGGCTGTTCGTGGGGTTTTTTTGTTCATATTGCTGTTTGTGCCCATCTCTAGTCAGGGGACATCACCAGAGAGGCTACTTTGTTAATCAGAGGCCACAGATTCCCCAACCACAAAACCCAGGTATTGGAACTCATTAAATCCAATGCGGCTTTTCTGCGGGTTGGCGAGGAGCCCCGCTTGCTGGAGCGCCCTAAGTACTGTCTGCAGGTGTTGAAGGTGGGACTCCCAGTCCAGGCTGTAGACAATAATATCATCTATATAGGCCAGAGTGAACGAGTGGCACCTTGCTAGGACCCTATCTATGAGATATTGGAAGGTGGCAACTGCCCCGTGTAGGCCAAAAGGCATACGGCAGAACTGAAAGAGCTCCTGGGGCATCGCAAAGGCTGTCTTCTCCTTGTCTTCCAGCCAGATGAGCACCTTCCAGTACCCCTTTGTGAGATTGAGTACGCAACTCCCAGCTGGTCAATCAAGACATCGGCTCTTGGCATGGGGTATGCGTCGAACTGGCCTACTTTTTTGTGTTTGTGGTAGTCAACACAAAAGCGGGTGGTCTCAGTGGGCTTGGGAACTAGGACCATGAAGCTCCATCACATGCTGTGAGAAGGATCAATCACCCCTAGGTGAAACATTTCCTCTGTCTCACAGGCCATGGCCTCCCACTGTTTGCGAGGAATGGAGTGCCATGCTGAACATGCTGCCTGTCAGCTTGATAGGGATTGTGCGTTGGACCAGGGAGGTTTCCCTGGCCGGGCATGAAAAGACACCCAGGATGTGGTACGACAGAGCCTCCAGCTGGGTGAGCTGTCCTGTATCTAGGTGGGGGTCCAACTGTGGTTTTTCCTTGCCTGTGGCCTCACTGGTCCAGAGGAGTTTGTCATTGGGGAATCCTAGGAGGTCGGTTGCTAAGTGGCAGCCTTCCATGGGGTGGGGGTACCAGCATTTCAGGAAGTTTATGTGTAGCATCTTGCAATTATGTGTCCTGTTGCCATGCTTATGTTGCCATGCCACATATGTTCGAAGGCCCAGTACATGTACATTCGAGGGCCCTGTTGCCACACTGTACCATGTACGTTCGAGGGCCCAGTACATGCATCACTTTGTATGGTCCCTGCCACATATCATCTCCTGCCATTGGTCAGGATATTCAGTGGACTAGGACCTAGTCTCCAGGCTCTAGGGTCCTGGCCAAAGTGCCCGAATTGTATGTTGTTTTCTACTTTTGCTGGGCTGCAGTCAATCGGGCAGAGGCCTCTTGGTGTGTGTGTTCCAGCTGCTCCTGGAGTTGCTGTAAATACTCATGAGGTGGTGTAGTTGGCTGTGCCAGGCGTCCCCTCCACTGGTCCTCCAGTTGGTCCAGCGTCCTTCATGGTTGCTGGCTGTACAACAATTCAAAGGGGCTGAATCTTAGGGAAGCTTGGGTTTTTTTCCTGCAGAGCAAAGAGGAGGGGGTCAAGGTACAGATACCATCATGTGGGTGGTTCTGTGCCAACTTGTGGAATGCTTCCTTTAAGGTCTGGTTGAAGCATTCCACCAGTCCATTGGCCTGTGGGTGGTAGACTGAGGTGAAGATTTGCCCGATCCCCAGGGTTTTGCACAGCTGCTACATTAGGGCAACCCTAAAAGGTGTCCCTTGATCCGTGAGGATCTTGGTGGGTAACCTCAACGAGGAGGAGAAGTGGAGCAGTGCCTTGGCCGCCACCACTGTTTGCATGGTCCTGAGGGGTATTGCTTCGGGAAACCAGGTGATGTAACTTTTATGTAACCAATACGCTTCTTAAAAAATAAACTTTTATTTTGTTTTGTTATATCCCAGAGTAGCAGTCATTGTTATCTCCCATTCCTATCCTCAGGGCCACATAGAACCACGAAGGAGCCTGACGCATAAACACGTAACCAAAGGGAAAACTTAAATAAAATATATTGGAATTTAATATTCCTGGTGGCAGCTAACTACCCAGAGGGTGTGAAGGGAAAGATTAACGCACAATCCACCCTAAAGAAAGTACAGATCATAACAAGTGGTGGCAGCGGTGGGATATAACATGTCAGGGCTTGCCGCCGCTGCCGCTGGGCGTGGCATTGGGCGGTCTGCTCCTGACGTCATAGGGGGGCCAGGGATGCTGCAGGACCCTGCTCTGTGAAAGGAGGGGCGGTATACCTCACCCAGACTCCCTCTCAGTCCACTCGCTGGCCTGCTCAACCTGGCCTGCTTGCCCCCTGTGTCCTTCTTCATCCCCTCCTTCCAGAACTCTCCTCCAAACCTCCACTCTTGCATTGCACCGCTCTCACTCCACATTATCACTCCTTACTCACATCCACCACCACAGGGCTCTTCCCAGCCAGCTTTTATAGGGCTTCCTTCTACTGCCCCACCCCTCTTCCAGCCCAGTCTTGGGCTGCACCAAGCAGTTGCAGCTGGGGTAGCTGATCTGGCCCCACTGACCAGCACCAGCTGTGCCTTGTTCCCTGGCTGCCCAGCCTCCCTGCCTTGGCTGATTGCTGAAGGCCTGTCCAGCTGCAGTCCCCTGGCTAGCAGCTCGGCCTCCCTGGCTGAGCTGATGGCTGAAGGTGGGTCCAGCTGCGGCTCCTTGGCTGGTTGCCCAGGGCTTCCTGCAGAGTGCCTCCAATAGCCCCACCTGGAGTGGCTTGGCTTCTGGCAACTCCTGGGCCAGGCTACTATTTTCTAGCTGGGGCGTGGCTTTGGGCTGTTGGGGCTGCTGCTGCTTCTCCTCCTTAGGTAAGGTCTTTGGGTGGGTGACTGCTGGGCCCCCAATCCCTCTGCCCTTGCCCCCTTCTGCCTTGCGTAGTCCCCTTTCCTTCCCCAGGGGAGTGGGACTCGCTGGCTTCTCTCTGTCTCCCCCTGACTCCTGAGGCCCTGGGCCTTTGCCTCTTGCCCCTGGCGCCGGCAGGTTCTGGCTCCATTTGCCCGTGGGAGGGGATGACCTGCTGTCCCCAGGCTGCCCCCTCTGCTTGCCAGTCAGACCGGTTGACCTACTGCCTGCTGGCTGACCGGTTGACCTGCTGGCTGCTGGCTGCCCCCTCTGTTTGCCCGTCAGCCCGGTTGACCTGCTGTTCCCTCTTGTCAAGTCTGGGGGCTGGGGCTCAGACCCCGGACACACCTCCCCGCTTGGCTTTGAGTTGTGGGGGTCCGATTCAGCCTCGAACATGCGGGACATGAAGTCCGCGTCCACATGCCGTGCCCCCTGGCGGTATTTGACGGTGAATTGGAAGGGTAGGAGGGAGAGGTACCACCGCAGCACCCTGGGGTTGTGCGCCTTCATGCGATGGAGCCACTGCAGGGGTGCATGGTCTGTCAGCAGTACAAAGGGGTTGTTGGCCAGGTAGTACTGCAGGGCCCCAACCGCCCACTTGACCGCTAGGGCCTCCCGCTCCACCGTGGCATAGCGCTTCTCGGCGGGCTGGAGCTTCCGGCTTAGGAATAGAATTGGGACATCCACGCCATCCCGCTCCTGGGTCAGCACGGCCCCGAGGCCGGTGTCCGAGGCATCCGTGGCCAGTGTGAAGGGCCGGTCAAAGTCTGGGTTCCATAGGGCAGTGGCATTGGAGAGGGCTGACCGCAGGTCCTTAAAAGCTGCCTCTAGTTCTGGGGTCCACCGGACTTGGTTGGGCAGCCCCTTCCTCAAGCTGTCTGTCAGGGGCGCCGCTCGGGAGGCAAAGTGGGGGATGAACCGCCCGTAATACCCCAGCAGTCCTAGGAATCGCCGAACCTGCTTCTTGGTCTTGGGCTGTGGGGCGTCGGCTATTGAGGCCACCTTGTCCGGTGGTGGCCTGACTCGTCCTCCCCCGACCACAAAGCCCAGGTATTGGAGTTCCCGGAACCCCAGGTGGCTTTTCTTTGGGTTGGCCCGCAGTCCGGCCTGTTGAAGGGCTCTCAAGACTGACTCCAGGTGCTGGAGATGGGTGGGCCAGTCCGGGCTAAAGACAATGATGTCGTCAATGTAGGCCATAGCGTATGCCCGGCACTTGCCCAGCACCTGGTCCACTAGTCGCTGGAACGTGGCTGCTGCACCATGGAGCCCGAAAGGCATTTTCTTAAATTGAAAAAGACCTTGGGGAGTGGCGAAGGCTGTTTTCTCCCGATCTTCAGGTCGCACGGGCACCTGCCAGTACCCCTTGGTTAAATCGAGAGCTGACAGGTAGCGAGCGGACCCCAGGTGATCCACCAGCACATCTGCTCGGGGCATGGGATAGGCGTCGAACTTGGCCACCTTATTCAGCTCTCGGTAATCGACGCAGAAGCGGGTGGTCCCGTCCGGCTTGGGCACCAAGACTATTGGACTCCTCCAGGCACTCTGTGAGGGCTCAATCACCCCCAGCTGGAGCATCTCGTCCGTCTCCTTTTCCACCGCCTCCCACCGCTTTCTAGGGATGGGTCGCCACGTAGCCCGAGCCGCCTGCCCTGGCTCGGTTGGGATGGCATGCTGTATCAGGCTGGTGCTACCTGGTCTGCGGGAGAAGACGCCTGGTACCCGGGCCCATAGAGCCTGTAGCTGGGCCCGCTGAGTTGGGTCGAGCTGGGGGTCCACCTTGGGCTCCTCGAATTCTGGGCCTTCTGTGGTCCACGGCAGCTCACTGGACGGGAGTTCCAGGGGGTCCTCCGCCAGCTGGCACTCCTCGCTGTCCCGCTCGTACCACCTCTTCAGCAGGTTCACGTGGAGCGTCTTCCTCTGGCGTCGACGAGGCCCACACTGGACCTCATAGGTGGTAGGTCCTAGTACCTTTGTCACCACATAGGGGCCTCGCCAGGGGTCCCCCTCCTCCCTGGGAAAAACTGTGCGGTGGACGAGGACCTTCTCCCCCAGCTGGAAGGTTCTCTGTCGCGTACCCCGGTCGTACGCGGCCTTCTGGTGTGTCTGGGCGTGGGCCAGCCGTCGGCCTGCTTCTGCTTGGAACTGCTGCACCCGCTCGCGGAGTTGGCTCACGTACTCCTGGACTGGGGGGGCTGGGGGGCTGGCTTGGGGGCCCCATTGCTCCACCAGGCGGGAGAGCATTCCTCGTGGCTTTCGCCCATACAGCAGTTCAAATGGGCTAAAGCCAGTGGAGGCCTGGGGGGTCTCTCGGAGGGCAAACATCAGGGGGTCGATATACAGGTCCCACTGGTGAGGTTTGTCATGCGTCATCTTTTTCAGGGCCTCCTTAACAGTCTGATTCAGGCGCTCTGCCAATCCATCTGTTTGGGGGTGGTAGGCAGAGGTGAACACCTGCCGGATCCCCAAGTTCTGACAGAGCTGACGCATGGCCTTTGCTCAGAAGGGCCCTCCCCGGTCTGTCAAGATTTCGCTGGGCAGCCCCACCATTGCGAACAGCTTGGACAGCGCCCGTACCACCCCCGGGGTCTGCATAGTTTTCAAAGGAATGACCTCCGGGAAACGTGTGGCGTAGTCCACGATCACCAGGGCAAAACGGTAGCCCCGGGGTGTGCGTGGCAGTGGGCCGATAAAGTCCATCGCTATCCGCTGGAAGGGCACCCCCATCACTGGCAGCGGGGAAAGAGGGGCCTTTGGCGGGCGTCTCGCTGCCACCCTCTGGCAGGTGGGGCATGAGCGGCAGTATGCCTTCACGTCCGCATTCACCGAGGGCCAGAAGAAACGCTCGAGGATCTTCCTCAGGGTCTTGTGGTGCCCCAGGTGCCCGGCCCAAGCGTGCTCATGGACGGTGCGGAGGACCTCCGGCCGATAGCCTGCTGGCACAAGTAGTTGGCGGACCTCTCCCTGGCCATTCGGGGCACGAGCTATGCGAACCCAAACCCCTCCTTGCTTCTCAATGCGAGGGAGCCGTTGGGACCTCCGTTCATCCCGCACCTGCTCCTCCTCACGAGCGGCTGTCTCTCGCAAGCGCTGCAAGGACTCATCTGCCCCTTGGGCATCACAGAATGGGCAATCTGCTGGGGGTCCAGCTGGGTCTTCAGTCCGTGGTTCTGCCCCTGGTCTGGTGGAGGGACCCTCTCCCGGGTCGTCGGCCTCCTCCACTTGCAGAGTGGTGGCAACTTGTGGGTCTGTCAATTCCCGTGCCGCCTCCCGCCGAGGCCTGGCGATCCCTGGGGCGTCTCTTCCCGATTTCTTCGCTGCCTGCTGGAGGAGCCTGAAGAACCCCGGGGCATCTCTTCCCAGCAGCATTGGCACGGGTAGGTGAGCTACCTGGGCAACTTACATTTGGTGGCAGACCCCTAGGTACTCTACCGTGATTAGGGCTGTAGGGTACGGCTGGGTGCGGCCCATCACATCCGTCACCGGGATCCAGCGGTGCACTGGGGTGGCAGCTGGGAGGAGTTGGGGCCGAATTGCTGAGACTGCACTCCCGGAGTCCAACAGGGCTTGTAGGATCAGCTGGCCTATCCTCACGGTGGCGCATAGACTCAGCACCTGCTTGCCAGATGGTGGGTTACTTTCCCAAGCCAACGCACATACCACTGGCGAGGAGGCTGTGGGTGTGCAGGCTTGCATCCGCTGCTCCACGGCCTGCATTAGCTCTGCCTGAGCTGTTTGGAAGGCCGCCTCCAACTTCCTCCACATCCTGTCCAAGCATTCCTCCAGCCACAGTCTGAGGTCTGCTGGGGCTACGGCATTGGGATACATCCCTTCGACTGGCGCCTGCGTCGGAACGGCTTTCCCCGTACGGGCCACCAACTTGTCAGGGCTTGCCGCCGCTGCCGCTGGGCGTGGCATTGGGCGGTCTGCTCCTGACGTCATAGGGGGGCCAGGGATGCTGCAGGACCCTGCTCTGTGAAAGGAGGGGCGGTATACCTCACCCAGACTCCCTCTCAGTCCACTCGCTGGCCTGCTCAACCTGGCCTGCTTGCCCCCTGTGTCCTTCTTCATCCCCTCCTTCCAGAACTCTCCTCCAAACCTCCACTCTTGCATTGCACCGCTCTCACTCCACATTATCACTCCTTACTCACATCCACCACCACAGGGCTCTTCCCAGCCAGCTTTTATAGGGCTTCCTTCTACTGCCCCACCCCTCTTCCAGCCCAGTCTTGGGCTGCACCAAGCAGTTGCAGCTGGGGTAGCTGATCTGGCCCCACTGACCAGCACCAGCTGTGCCTTGTTCCCTGGCTGCCCAGCCTCCCTGCCTTGGCTGATTGCTGAAGGCCTGTCCAGCTGCAGTCCCCTGGCTAGCAGCTCGGCCTCCCTGGCTGAGCTGATGGCTGAAGGTGGGTCCAGCTGCGGCTCCTTGGCTGGTTGCCCAGGGCTTCCTGCAGAGTGCCTCCAATAGCCCCACCTGGAGTGGCTTGGCTTCTGGCAACTCCTGGGCCAGGCTACTATTTTCTAGCTGGGGCGTGGCTTTGGGCTGTTGGGGCTGCTGCTGCTTCTCCTCCTTAGGTAAGGTCTTTGGGTGGGTGACTGCTGGGCCCCCAATCCCTCTGCCCTTGCCCCCTTCTGCCTTGCGTAGTCCCCTTTCCTTCCCCAGGGGAGTGGGACTCGCTGGCTTCTCTCTGTCTCCCCCTGACTCCTGAGGCCCTGGGCCTTTGCCTCTTGCCCCTGGCGCCGGCAGGTTCTGGCTCCATTTGCCCGTGGGAGGGGATGACCTGCTGTCCCCAGGCTGCCCCCTCTGCTTGCCAGTCAGACCGGTTGACCTACTGCCTGCTGGCTGACCGGTTGACCTGCTGGCTGCTGGCTGCCCCCTCTGTTTGCCCGTCAGCCCGGTTGACCTGCTGTTCCCTCTTGTCAAGTCTGGGGGCTGGGGCTCAGACCCCGGACATAACAAAACAAAATAAAAGTTTATTTTTTAAGAAGCGTATTGGTTACATAAAAGTATTTCTTAGTTCTTCTAGTTGCTTCATCCAAACTCATTCACACAGATCTCTTGTAAGGCTTCACACACAGTTAGCCTCTTTCTCTAGGCTCTATATTTCTCTCACAGAGACCTCCTCAGACAGCACACAGCTAGCCTGTTTTCTTTTCACTCTCAATTCTTTCTCTCTCAGGCGCACACACAGTTTGCCTGCTTCAAATAGAATAAATATATAGTCTCACAGCCACACTCAGTTCAGGCTTCCACTCAGGTTGCCTTTCCCTCACAAATACATGAACACACTCAGGCTGCACACAGCTCGCCTCTCTTGCCCTAACTGAATCTTTTTCTCTTCCTCAGTAACTGAAAACTGCCTTCACTCCGCCCACTCTCTGTCATCAACTAATCATATCACTCACTCATCTCTCTCTTTCACCCCCACTCTTCACCTATCTCACCAAACATTTAAAGACACATGCACCCATTTCTTGAAATCATTACACATGGTTTATCTTAAATACAGTTCACTTGTAAAAACAGGATTCAGCTCAGTGATGATCCTAGTTGCCTTGATAAATGCTGGTTTCATCACTTTTTCTCTGGCTAGATGTCTCTGTAGCTGGACAGCACAGAGGACCAAGCCAGGATGCCTTTGCTTGTATGTCATGTGATACCATAATTAAGACTATGGTTAATCAACCAACTTTAAGCTAGGCGTTCAGATCCTGGTTTGATTGGTACTAACAAACCATAATTAGTGGAATTTTGTGTTATGTCTGAACTGAGCCAACATATAATGATGAAGATGACAGAATGTTGGATTTCAGCTGAGGAGACCTATGTTCAGGTTAGACATATTTACAAGCCACCTTGAAAATCTAGTTGTAGAAAGGAGAGGTAATAAATAAATTCAAAGGCAGGCCTTAGGATCTGATATGGGTTGCCACAGTTCCTATTTATTCTGGAAGGCTTTGCTACCCCAATGGCTCTCAAATCTGTCATTTGCAGTGGGTTCCTATAGTAATTTTGCCTCTGTAATGTTTCTTTTTAACTTAAACATGCTTTTGTTGTGTTTGCCTGGTCTCTTTAAGAAATAATTCCTCTTGAATATTAGTTAATTTAAAATATTAAACTTAATTTCTGCCTGAGGGGAAAAAAGCTATGATGAATGAAATGATCTTCATTTTCCTAAATCTATTTAAATTAAAAACATGAGCTGCTACAGTTGGAAAAAAAAATCTCCATCCACAGTTAAAGTGTTTGAAGCCCATCAATCTCTCTAACCACACAGTTAATGCATTCCTTCTGTTTTCTTTGAATGAAATCACCATGAGTGGTTAGATGTTGATTTAACGTAAAACAAATGGAAATGGGTGTTCCCATAGACATGTGTAGAATTTATTTAAAGAAAAAAATTAGCAAGTATTATGTGAAAGTCAATGGTTTTGCTATTTATTAAATAATAGTATTAATACTTTAGACCAAGAGTCATTAACATTGATTCCTGTAGTAAACCATATGCATAATGGCAGATATAATTCTTAGGAAATTCTATTTTATCTGATTTTTTTAAAAAAAAGCATTATAAAAGGAGTCTCCAGCATTTTTGAGTCTACAGGCACTTTTGAAATTCTTATACAGGGTGGTAGGCACAACCACAAAATGGCCACCACAAAAAGTGGAGCAAACCATAAAATGGCTGCCAAAAGAGGCGGAGTTGCCCACAAAATGTCAGGGAGTTAGGTCATGCATCCTTTCTGGGAAAAGCTCTGTTTAACAAGTTGCCTTTTAAAATGAACACATAGTTCATTTTCAGAGGGCCGGCATGGGGTCAGGGATCCCAGTCCTCTGGGGAGGTGGGAGGTATGACAGTGGGAGCTGGTCTCAGTTGAGAAGAGCACGGAGATATGGAATGGCTCGGTGCCCTTCTAACCTGCGTCCCATCCTGAGAAATGCTGGTGATGGAGCTAGGAAAAAGAACCTTCCTTCGACACTGATGTTGTGCAATGCCAGGTCCATAAACAATAAGACCACAACGCTGCAAGATCTCTTTGCAGTGAGTGATGTGGACCTGGTATGCGTGACTGAAACCTGGGTGAGGGAGGGTGAAAAAGTTGCCCTGGGAGAACTGACCCCCCCCCCAGGATATTCGGTCCTCCACCAGTCCCGAATAGGAGGTTGGAGGGGAGGCGGGGCAATCTTTGCCTGAGAGTCTTTCTCCAGGCCACTCCCTGCCCCTAAGATCTCTGGCATTGAATGTGTAGGCCTGGTGTGGGGTGCCAAAGAGAGTTTGGCTATCTGTCTGGTGTACCAACTGCCTAGCACACCAGCAGATACCCTGTCGCGCCTGTAAGAGGTAGTAGTGGGGTGGGCCTTGGAGTACTCCAGACTGATGGTGCTGGGGGAATTCAACATCCATGTCGATGATGCCTCCTCTGTGCAGGCTGCGCACCTGGTCCATGGCAGCACTGGGATTCTCCCAGTTTGTATTGACCCCTACACATCAAGCAGGCCACACGCTAGATTTGATCTTTGGGACAGGGTTAAAATGTGGATCTGGAAGTGGTAGAACTGGTGCCATGGTTAGACCACTCAGTCTTGAAGGCTCGGCTGGGCCCCTTCGCAAGGGCGGTGAGCTGATTTATGCTCGCCCACGGGGACTTATGGACACGATTGGGTTCCAAAACGCTTTGCGGGATCTAATGCTCCACAGCGGTTCATTAGATAAGCTGGTGGAGGACTGGCAGTGCTGGCTCTCCGAAGCCATCGACGAAATCTGGCCCCCCTTCACCCTCTTTGCCTCCATGCAAGACGGGTTCCCTGGTATACAGAGGAGCTCCGATGGAAGAAGTGGGAGCTAAGACGACTTGAGCAAGTGTGGTGACGATCTCAGGACGAAGAGGCAAGATCATCTTATAGAATGTTTATGAAAACCTATGAGGTGGCGGTGAAGGCTGTGAAGAGAGAGTTTTATGCAGCCTCCATCACGTCAGCTAGCTCACGCCTGGCAAAATTGTTTAATGTGGTTTGGTCACTGGTCTCCTTGCCAGAGGGAGCCCATCAAATTTTGAATTTGGATATTAGCTGTGAGGCTTTGGGGAGCTTTTTTGCTCCCACAGGGAGCAATACTCTCCCCATTGTTGTTTAACATCTATATGTGCCCCCTTGCCCAGTTAGTGCGAAGTTTTGGACTTGGGTGTCATCAATATGCAGATGACACCCAGTTGTATCTGATGATGGACGGATGGCCTGACTCAGCCCCAGATGCCCTGGAACATGCTTTTGCAGCCATGACTGGTTGGTTGAAGCAGAATCGGCTGAAACTTAACCCGACAAAGACTGAGACCCTGTACTTGAGCCATAGGGGATTAGGTTCAGGACTCTGGCTCCTGGCCCTCGATGGGGCATCGTTAGTGCCAGTTCCAAGGGTTAAGAGCCTGGCGGTGGTCTTGGATGCCTCCCTGAAAATGGATGCACAGGTCACAGCGGTTGTCAGGTCCTCTTTTTTCCATCTGTGGCAGACCAGGCAACTTGTCCCTTACCTGTCAACCTGTGGCTTAACTACAGTGATCCAAGCAACTGTCATCTCTAGGATAGATTACTGTAACTCGCTCTATGTGGGGCTGCCCTTGAGCCTGACCCGGAGATTACAGCTGGTACAAAATGCAGTGGAACAGGTTATTACGAGAGTGCCAAATAACGCGCATATAACACCACTCTTACGGGAGCTGCATTGATTACCAGTGGAGTACCGGATCAGATTCAAAGTTCTGGTATTGACCTACAAAGCCCTGTGCATACTGGGACCAGTGTATCTACAGGACCGTTTCTCCCCATATATTCCTCGGAGGACAGTCCAATCAGGGGACAAACAGCTGTTGGTGGTCCCTGGCCCCAAGGAGGCCCACATAGCCTCGACTAGAGCCAGGGCCTGTTCGGTCCTGGCTCCCACCTGGTGGAACGCTCTGCTGAAATCAGGGCCTGGCAGGACCTACTATCCTTTTGCCGGGCCTGCAAGACAGAGTTGTTCCTCCAGGCATATGGCTGAGGCTGGGCTTCCGCCAGCCTGAAAAAAAGGGGTGTATAAAATCTTAACCCTTCCTGTGAAGGCTGTCCACCATCGTGTTTTAAATGTGTATTAATACACTGTTGTTTTAATGTTTTAATCCAGATGATTTTTATTGTATTTTAATATGTTGTTGTCCACCCTGAGCCCGCTCACGGGAAGTATGGAATAGAATGTGAAAATAAATAAATAAATAAATAAAAATAGTTTAATTCATACACACAGCTTACCTTTGGTCATACAGTGAAATTCCTTGTGCTGAGGTGGCAGCTGATCCTGAAGCAATTTCAATCAGATCTCCAATGGCCAATCAGAAGCCATGCTGGGCAAAAGCCCCATCCAGCTCTGTCCCCTTGGAAAAAAACCTCAAGGAAAGTTTTCTACAGGCACCATGGCACCCAAAGACACCACATTGGGAAACCCTGGATTAACAGATCACCTTTCAAAGTCTGAAGCTACAACCGAAGAGCTACTTTGGACATTACATTTAGCTGCTATATATACTTGCAGAAGTCCTTTTTGCAAGTGAATAATCAATGTGGTATATGAGCTGTGAACATATGGGTATCAACTGTGGCAATTTCTTTGATTTCTCAATACTGTGTACATCATAAAATTTTGCCCCAGCTAAAGTGCCAGAAAGGGAGCCAGAAAGACACCTGAGAGTGAAAAAACAAGCAAATATAGCATCTGACCAAAACCCAAAACTGTTAAGCAAGGGAATTAAAAACAAGAAGTAACACCCAAACAGTCTTGTTTGCGACATTCTTCAGGTTTACAAAAAGGACAGTGTGAAGATAGTTGAAATGAGCAAGAATCCAGTAGGACCTATAAGACTAACAAAATTTGTGGTAGGGTATGAGCTTTCGTGAGCCACAGCTCGCTTATTCAGATACTATGGTATTTTATAGGTGCTGCTGGACTCTTGCTCTTTTCTACTGCTACAAACTAACACGGCTACCCATCTTGATCTATCTGAGTATAAAGATAAGACATACCAGATTATGATTTGGAGAAGGTTTTGAATTAGGGTTCTGCAGCACTGTTGTAAAAACAAGTATAGCCTAAAACAGGGGTGGGCAAATTGCGGCCCGCGGGCCACATGCGGCCCACTACAGAGCCACATGCGGCCCGCCAAGCCAGTCACCTACTGGGCACCTGGCACCGAAAGAGCAACACTCTGCAGCTTTTCTCCCTCACACAATAAATAAATTGAATAAAACTACCACTATTTTATTTAATTTATATTTATTGATTTTTATGATATAATTTATACCTTTTCTGAAATGCAAAGTTAACTAATGAATGCAATCATTTTAAAAGGTGCGGCCCTCCGCTAACCTCCGCTCCCACAAAGTGGCCCCCGAGCCAAAACAACTGCCCACCCCTGGCCTAAAATATAACAGCACAACAGATAAATGAGGTACAGTCTATTACAAGGAAATCAGCTATGGCCTGGAGGCTTCCCTACTAATCACTGATTAGGGATCTCATTCCATCAGTGGGGGAGGGGAATCACCCTTTGCCCCCCTCGCCTTCACTTACCAGGCCAGTAGGGGAAAAAGGCATGGTAATGGGCCACCCAGGCTGCTCCCATGGAAGTGTGACAATGTCACTGATGTCATTGGGGTTCCCCAGGACCAGTCCTGTGCTTCACTGTGAGCAGATTTGGGCCACAAATGGGCTGCATTGGGCCCGTTTGAGGCCTAAATCAGCCTGCTGTGAAGCAAGTGGCGAACCCCTGTGCCTGCGCAGTGATATCATTGGAAGTGCCAGTGATGTCACCGCACAGCTGCAGGGTGCACATGCTGTGCATGCATGACTAAAGAATAAAGAAGAAAAGAAGAAGGCAAGAGCCAGGTCTCCCCCCCCCCCCATGCTGTGAGGGTAGTAGTAGTAGTAGTAGTAGTAGTAGTAGTAGTAGTAGTAACAACAACAATATTTGATTTATATACCACCCTTCAGGACAACTTAATGCCCACTCAGAGCAGTCTACAAAGTATGCCATTATTATCCCCACAACAAACACCCTGTGAGGTGGGTGGGACTGAGAGAGCTCCTAGAAGCTGTGACTGACCCAAGGTCACTCAGCTGGCTTCAAGTGGAGGAGTGAAAAATCAAATCCGGCTCTCCAGATTAGAGTCCTGTGCTCTTAACCACTACCCAAACAGGTTCTCCAGTAAGGGGACCTGGCAACCCTGTCACTGATGCCAGTCTTTGTGCTGGTACGTCACTTCCAGGTACAACCCAGAAGTGACAATAGGTAGCTCTATGACCAGAAATTCTAGGACAAACTCTCCAGTAATTCCTAGAGATACCTATTGTCACTCTTGGGCTGCACCTGAAATGACATAGTGACATCAGCAACATCACCAATGTCTCACACACACACACACACACCATGTCCTTGCTCCCCAAACCTCCTACTACTGCATTCCTCCTACTCCTACTACTGGATGAGGCATTCTTTCTTAAGCATAACTAATACATGCTCCTGCTTTACTAGCCATGGAAATGGGGAAGGGGAAATACAAACATCCTTCCTTTTCTTAGGAAAAACTGGTTTTCAAGAGAAGGATTGGTTGCAACTGACAAAACTGTGCATGAGTATTAAATCCCTTCTTGCCACAGGCAAGTCTGAATTGGGGCCCAATGTGGTAGCGATTGTTACCAGAACTGCTCTATTTGATTGGGGAATTAGCTCGCAGTCTGGATTTAATGCGGATCTTAACCAATTTATACCAGGGTCCCTCTCCAGACACTCGTGATAAAGAGGCAGACTAAATAACAATAAAACATGTCTTTACTAAGTAGTGTTGCGTATGCCTAAGTTAGCACACACATACAAGAAACATACAAGATCTAGGAAATACAGAGTAAGAAAATAGAGATGGTTGCATGAGCAGGATAACCCACTTGAGAATGACAGAACTGGGTATACTCACCAAGTCACGGCATGGAGCAAAGACGTAGCAGCGAGATGAGGTGGTCTAATGCCTGCACTAGATCCAATAGAGTGACAGCAAGGAGTCTGGATAGGAATGGCACGTGCCCCATGTGGCCTGGGAGGCCAGCTTAAATACCCCAAAACTGTTGGAAATAACAATGTCTGGTGTACTGCAGCAGCAAGAAGTAAGAAGAGCCAACCATGCAGGGGGCAGCAAGGATCACTTAGTTAGGACAGTGAGAGTAGCACCTCTCTTGTTTCCTGGGGGTCATTTCCTTGTCTTGTCTCCTATTGGGCTAAACAGGGCAATATCCTGCTTCTTCTCTCTCCTGCCACACTTCTTCTCTCTCTCTCTGCAAGATGTAGTCAGATAGCAAGGATCTCTCTCTCCCTCTTTCCTATCAAGTATGTAATTTCCTCAAATAAAACTTTTTGCCTCTCTAATCAGCACAGCGTAATTCCGCTGCGTTATTTACACTCACTCCATCAAAAACATACCCTGGGGTTGGTGCAGTTCCCAGTGGTTCTCATGGGTGAAACAAAGGTTTTAATGGCTCTACAACTATCCTAGATGGGCCACTTTAGAATCTGATTGTTATTGTGACACCTCGGGAAGAGGGGACAAAGGGGGGGGGGAATGCCAGGCGGGCTGAATGGATGTTCCAGGACACTGGGCTTGGTCGCGATGTCATTAGCTCTGGAATGCGGAGGCTGCTTTGAGATGCGTCCATTAAGTGCTTAGGATGGCCGGCACTTAGCTTCCATTCTGGGGCGGCTATCAAGATATGCAGAGCAGGGTGAGGTTGGCCGCTGCGGACGTGGTCTGCTCGCTCCTCCGAAATGGCTTCTCTAAGCAGGCTATTCAGGCCTATCTTCTGGCTGCTTGGGAACATGGCTGCTGGCTGGGCATGACTGGGGCTTGCTAGCAGGCTGCCTGGTAGCGAGGGCAAGCTTGGTGACCGGCCCGCAGGAGGCTCCCGGCAGGAACTGACCAGGGGGTGCCTCGCCAGGCTCGCTGAGGGGTTTCCCTGGCTGGCACCTGGCTGCTAACAGCATAGCAGAGACAGGAACCAGGCATAGTCCATAGGAGATAATGCAGGCAGGAAACAGACACGTGTAGTAGAGTCCACACGTGCAGGGTAATCCGGAAACAGGTCTTTAGTGTGTCTTTAAACAGCAGTGCAGCAAACTGACACAGTTCATTGCAGGCCTCAGAACAGGAGAGGGAGGCTCCTTGGCAACACGATGCATCTTTTAAAAATACTGGGAAAATACAATCAGGCATCTTCTAGTATGTCATCTGTCTTGCCTCATATATATCCGGTAATTTAGAATTTAGAAACTGTTGCTCATTTACTGAAAGATGTTTCCTATTCATCTTGATATATTATTAAAGCTTTCCAAGTATGTTTGAACCTACCATAGGGACAATGAAATCCACAATAAAAACGTTTTTAAAACACAATTCTTGTATTATTTTTTGTATATAATTATGGCCATCTGAGGGCCTGTATACACAATCAATTACTGATTTGGGGCAAAGCAAATATTGCTGAATATATTGCCAGATTTCTGATGTGGCCAGTGCTTCTGCTGCTGGCAGAGAAGTAAATACTCCAATTTCTGAAGCCTACTACAACTCCCATTGGACATGTCCTGTCACAATAGACCACACAACTGTTTGAAATGCTTATGTTAGAATGTGGTAAGTCTAGCTCAGCTAAAACTGCACATTACAAAACACGGAAAAATCAGACTTCCTTTCCCAGAAAATGAGAGAGGCCTGTAACCCCACCACCACCTAGACTATAAACAAGATTTTTTAGCAATCCTGAAGGATCTTTTAATCTAGACTGCGTGCTTAAGCTTTCTAATATGCTACAATAATTGCTAACATCATTTAAATATATTTGGGCAATATATCCAGCATTGTTTGCCTAACTCAAAAATCAATACTAGTACACAGCACTAAAATTATTAAGCTCATGAATTGCCTTCTAATATAGAGAGCCTTACTAATAATTAAGATGCAAAGTAATGTTTGATTATGGAAGAGATTTTCCTTTTGTCACTTCGCATCCTCCCTCTTGATCAGGGGGTTTGAATGTGTCAGTAAAGCTGAGAGCAATACTTGCTAAGTTGAAACTCTTAGCAGAATTAAAAAGAGTCCAGTAGCATCTTTAAGACTAACCAATTACAATAAAATTGGTTAGTCTTAAAGGTGCTACTGGACTCTTTTTGATTTTGCTACTACAGACTAACACGGCTAACTCCTCTGGATCACTTAGCAGAATTGTTCGAGGTAAGATGGGCAAAGTGGAGACAACAGGCTAATGCATCCGCCTCCTTCAGAAATCCACAGTTGTATCAGCAGAAGAGAATTGACAGACATCTGTCTCCCTAGAGAAGGAGTTCCAGAGTTTTGGCCCCATGACTGAAAAGGCCCTTTCTCAGGTTGCTACCTGTCCAGCTTATGAAGAAGTCCACAAATGTAGGGAACAAAGCAGAATCAAGTATGGTCAGAAAATTTGGACTAGGGAAAGAAGGGATGTTTTTATGGTTTGGCAAAAGTATAAGAAGTTTATTGGGGAGAAAAGACCTATGTGGATTGTTCCAGCAGAAGTTGTAAATCCAAGTGTGGAGCACAAGGGAGAAGACTGGCTAACTTATAAAGAACTATTACGTATGGACAGAGACACTTTTAAAATAAAAGACAATGAGGAGTTATCATTTAAATATGGCTGGTTCCAATATCGGCAAATTAAAGACTTATTTGAATCTGACAATAGAAAAGTGGGTTTTAGAAGTAAAAATTCAGAATTAGAAGAACATCTATTGGGAGGGGGAATAAAATTGATTTCTAAGATGTATAAGCTTTTACTGAAATGGTTCATGGAAGATGAGATGGTCAAAGTTCAAATGGTAAAATGGGCAGTGAATTTCAACAAAGAAATTACAATGGAGGCTTGGGAATATTTATGGAAAAATACACTGAAGATTTCTACATGCACTAATCTGAAAGAGAATGCATATAAGATGATGTATAGGTGGTATTTAACACCAAAAAAATTAGTAAATGTAAATAATGCCATGTCAAACAAATGCTGGAAATGTAAAAAACATGAAGGTTCCTTTTACCATATGTGGTGGACGTGTGAAAAGGCCAAGCTTTTTTGGACTAAGATTTATGCAGAAATGTTGTTAATTGTGAAAAGTAACTTGTTGAAGAGCCCGGAACTGCTGTTGTTAGGTTTAAATATGGAAAAAATTAGTGTCAAGGATAGGACGCTAGTATATTATATGACGGTAGCAGCAAGATTATTATATGCACAGTATTGGAAACAAAAAGAAATACCAGAAGTTGAAGATTGGATTCAGAAGCTGTTGTACATGGCGGAGATGGATAAAATGACAAGAAAATTGAAAGATCAAAATCCAAGTGAATTTTTGAATGACTGGGGAAAATTTAGGACTACCTTGAAAACAAGTGGGATGTGAAAGGACAACTGTGGTCTCTGGATAACTATTAAGACGTACAGAGAATAAGTATGAACTTTACCTTTAATAATAGAAACAAATAATAGAATAGGGATAATGATAAGAAATAAGGGGTTATAGTGCTGTTGGGAGTCAAAAAGGAAAAGGGGGGAGGGAGAAGGGGTGGGGGCATATATACCAGAACAGGGGGTACATGAAGTTATACTATGTATTATGGAATGTGTGGAATGTATGTTATCTCATCCAATAAAAATTTATTTTCAAAAGAAAATTTGGACTAGGGTTACGAAATGAAGCAGGACAGTGACTCATAGAATGTTGTAAAGCCAACAATTTTTTTCATTGCAAATTTATGCTTCAGGCACTGAACAGACAGTTGTATATGTGGACATCACATGATGGCCAATACAGACCCAACATGAGATAGATTAATTCAATAAAGGAAAGCACTGCCTTTAGTTAGCAAGACCTGGGCAAAGCTGTTAATGATAGGACATGCTTGAGGTCATTAATTAATAAGGTTGCCATAACTCAGAACTGATCTGTTTGTTTTTTATTTTCATGAATTTTAGCCTACTGTGCGCATGTTGGCCACACACGGCTGCAGTCCAATGCAGTGCGGAGCGGCATGCCCGTTGTGGCTTTGGTGCTGATGGCTGCGGCCAGGAGGAGCATGGAGCACCACCCATTGTGGCACTGGGGCCGGTGGCTGTGCTGCTGGCGGAGGCTGCTGCTCCAGCGGTGCAAGGGTAAGCAGCCTGCTAAGAAGCAGCCCCCAAGAGGGCTCCCCCAGTGTGTTTTCCTCGGGTGGTGGGGTAGGCTTGGAGGGTGATCAGGACATACTTAGGTGCCTGGCAGTGTTGGAGTGCATGCAGGGGGCTACTCCACCAGCACCGGGATCATCCAGGTGGGTAAAAGCTGTTAGAGCGGGTTCAAAGGTAATGTCTCAACATGAGATTTTAAGACACCTATCTGCTCTTGAGTCCAGGGCAAGCCCAGTGGCGGGAGGAGGTGATGTTGGCTGGGAGGTGATGGCACCAGGTGATGAAGATGTACTGCTCGTGCATGAGCAAGGGGGGCAGGCTGACGGAGTACAGGTTACGGTGGCAGTGCAGCCCTGCACGTCTGAGGGTAAGCTGCCCCTGCCACAGCAAGCAGGCTCATGGCCTTGGGGTCCCTGGTATCAGACCACAGCCTTTGGGTCGGTGGCTCCTCACCTTCTTCCAGCACATGGAATAGAAGCATGCACCTTCCCCAGTGGGGAGGGGGGGTTGGTCAAGCGGTGGTTGGTCAAGCCTATGGCTACCCCACCGTGGGGTTACACCTGCCCCCCTGCTCACCTTGGGGTTACCCCCTATTTGGATTGCTAAGCTATGGTCAGGTACCTTATGGGGCATTGGCTTTTGGGGACACTGCCCTGCCTTTGGGGGATCATCTCACCCAGGCCTCGTGTGACAAGATTGTGAGGGGTGAGCATGTGGATGTGTTTTCCCTTCTTTTCCGCAAATTGGAAAAGAAGGACAAGGAGGATCTCAATGACAGGGAAAAGGAGAAGATAAAATGCAGGCAGGTTGACCGAACCTGGGCCAATTGGCTACCAGGATTCTTGATATACGCCGGGGTTTTGGGGGAGCGCAGCCATTAAGGGCTGTCGCTTTGTTCCAGTACCTCAATATTATTTATCAAGGTTGGGACCGCATGGCTACAGTATGACGAGGAGTTTAGGATGCGAGTGACCCATAACCCTCTGCTCCTGTGGGACCAGATTCACCAACAGTTGTGGCTGCAGATGATGTCCCCAGTTAAGCCCACCATGGGGGATCGGACTGATAGTGGTCACCTTATCCACCGCACTTTAACTTCCGGGGCCCGGGGCCCTGAGGGGCAGCAGTCACAACTTCGGCTGCTTTGCTGTGATTTCACAGCCAAGGGGGCCTGTAATAGGAAAGCCTGAAAATACAGGCACGAATGCCCCTTCTGTGTTGGCTCCCACCCCTACGCAGCTTGCCCTGCTAAGCAATCTAAAGGGAGAGGTGGCCAGCAGTCAATGAGTAAGAGGAACCAGTTTAGTGAGGCTGAGGGGAATTGAGTCCCGTTGGGTGGATTCCCGGCAATAATTGGCGCTGGGCACCCATTGTATTCCGCTTGGTAAAGCAGTTGTATTGTTGCAGTGTTTATTTGGTTCCCGGTTACTTTATGGGCCGCATGGGGGGGGGCATGGCCATAATTGCATCCCCTGGGTGGATGCTGGTATTGGAAGTTTATGGCCCCCAGGGCTGGGGCTAAGGGTGTGCTTATATTGCCTCATTACTAATTGAGTTTTTCCTAGGAATGGGTGGCAACAGGCTGGGTCCATTGGAGACCAGTCGTCTACGTTACAGTGGAAATGGCTGGTCTCGATGGTGGGATCATGCCGTAGGTTGTGGGGATAGAACAGTCCTACCCTGGCTACTCTGCAGTGGTTTTGGGGATGGAATTGTCCTCCCCTGGCTCATGCCATTGGTTTTGGGAGCAGGAATTGTCCTCCCCCGCTCATTGGTTTAGGGGAAGGAATAGTCCTCCGCAGCTCTTGGTTCGGGGGGAGGAATGGTCCTCCTGAAATGGTCCTCCTGGCTTGTTGGGGGGAGGGGTTTCCCCCCATGTTTGATGAGGTCTGTAAGGATTCCCCTGCAGGTTCTGAGATGGATTGTCCATCCCCAATTTGCTAATAAGTTCTGGGACGGATTGGACATCCCCAAGTTGCTAATAGGGAGGGGGTCCTCTTTCAGTTTTATTATACACTGGGACTTAGGGCCAGTTTTTGCCAGCATTTAACAGATGGGGTTTTCCTGTCTAGGACGGGCAATGGTATCTTCCCATAGAACCTGTGGCAAGGCTTGGGTGGCGCTAAGCCTAAGCAGAGGCTTGGCCTTTGAGTTAGCAGGAGAGAGTTGGGGGAATAGAGAGTGGGCTGGTGAGCACCCCCATTGGCAATCCCTCATTGGTGGTGGAAATGGGGTCTGACAGGAGCAAAGGATATGCTGTACAGCTATCACCACCTGGCAGACCACCTTCAGGGAACCCCAGGTGCAAGTCCTACCTTCATGCTGTATGGCTGAGGCTTTAGGAGCTTGATAAGGGGGGAACTCTTTGCTTGGCTGGCCGGATAGATGCCATTACGATATGGCTTACACCTGGGGCAGCGGGGCTCCCCCAGACAGGTCCAAGGCGGAGGTCCTGGGCTGACCCCATGGCTTGACCTGTACCACCAGCTGGCCTTGGCTGCAGTTAATAGTTCATGTTGTATTTTAATAAAGCAGCCCTTAAAATCCAACTCCTTGTGTCTGTCTCCTTCTTCCAACTGGGGGGCAATATGGCCCCTTCCCAGCAGCTGCAATGCGGCTTAAGCTGGGGGCTGACTTTGCCTCCTTGGGAGGAGGAGGCGACAGCCCCCAACACCATTCAGGGATTGGCCAGGAGGGTGGAGACAGAGGCCCTGCAGGGTGCTCCACCCCACCCAGCTATAAGTTGCTCCACATGATCGGCCCACCCACCTCACCCTGTTTCAGTGCAGGATTAGCTGGCACTGAATGGGCAAGGCCTGCATCCATGCTTCCAAGATGGAGGGAGAAGGAAAGAGGTGTTGCCTGGAACAAAGCCAGGAAGAGAAGAAGTGAGAGGGAAGAAGTCAGGAGGAGGAAATCCTGAGAATAGCAACCTGCATATTAAAGGACAGACAGAGCAGTAAACGATAGTAAATAGTAAACAGAGTGCCCTGACCTATCTTTCTAACTCTTTGGTTTGTCCCCCTCTGAAACCTGGCAAGAGAGACAGCGCTGGATCCTCCTCTTCCAGCAATGGGAAGGCTAGATGTTGGTTTTTCCTTCACAGGAAGGGGAGTAGGTTGGCCCTCTTTTCTCCTTATTTTTTTACTAGTTAAAATGGGAAAGTGGACAAGTTGCTGACTCCCACTCTCCTTTTCCAACTAAAGCCGTTAACCCAGAATTGAATGAAAAAGAAAAATTATGAGAAGACAAGAGATCCATGGGTATGGGTCCTCCCACATGGAATACTGATCTGGAAAGACTTGGGGGGGGGGTGCATGTGCAAGTGCATAATACACACATCTGCTACCTCCCTGTCATTTAATGCTGGTTTAACAATTTTAATCAGAAAAGCCCCCAAAGCCAGGAGGCTTTCCAGGCAAGATAAAATTCCTCCTGGTACTCCTTTACTTGCTCTCTTTGGAGAACTTCTTTTGTCACAGTGGTGGCCCTGGCACCACGGTACCTAGGTGAAGGACAGCCTCTGAATGGGCATGCACCAATTCCACATGCCTGGGACCGCCTCAGTGCAGCTCTCTTTTAATAATTGCTTTTTTCTTTCCAATTTAACCCTCATCTGCATTAAATGAGCCTTTGAGACAGCTGGGAGCTTGGAGGCTGAAGAGACCCCTCCCTCCTCAAACCCATGTATGCAAGCCTGCATGGATGTTGTTAGCCTTTTCTTGTGTTGTGTGTACAACACTCACAGAAAGGGATGGCAATGGTGATGCTGACATCAATGGCACCAAGCTTCATTGCTGCTCCCCTCCCTGGTGCAAAGCAAACCTTCTGTGATTTGATTCCTGCGAGCCACTGAATGCCAATGCCATTGCCCAGGAAGCGGTGAAGAAAAAAATACACTTGTGTGTGCCATACACATCCCCTTTCCATCAACAGAGTTAATGATAAGGGCACTCCCTTTTGGATCCAATTGTTTACATCACTGATGACTGCAGACAAACTTGCCGTTAAGGAAAACAAGATGCTGCCATACAGTCCTCGACTGCCTGGCCTGCCTGTGCAGCCTCTGTGTGGTAAGAACTGAGAGAAAACACACGTTACGGCAGGGGATGGTGGTCATTACAGCCGTGTTTCTAGCATTTGTTCTGCCATTCCAGAAGTCACTGTAACGTGCCAAACCAGTGATTTCTATGTATATTTTACCCTCTCATGAAATTGGCTTTGGAAATATTTATTCCACATTAGATTTGGGTGAAAGGTTATTTCTACAAAAATAATAGTGGACAGTTTTCAATGAGAACCTTGAATTGGAAAACAACCTATGTTTGAGTTGATTTTTATTATTCAAGATAATGATGTGTCTTTTATGGTATTCTTGGAAATTCAAAATGAGTGTGCATCTGAAAGCACCAGTCCAGTCCAGGTGTGCAAGGCCTTTATTCTTTTACTCAATGAAAAAACATAAAATTGATCAGTCAGACCTGACCATATCTAGACATAGTGGCGTAGGTAAGATCTGTTCTCAAAAAAAAAAAAGACATGCAGAGCCAAAGAGGACAAAAATGATTTAAAATTTCAACAACCTTGTTGAGCAGTTCACAATATGTCAATTACTTTCTCTAGACTTGGACAAAGGGACATTGTCAGTTTTCCAAACCTATCAGATAGGCACCCTGGTCCACAGATGAGCAGGATATAAATGAATGGTTACCATTATTTCATGGAGGTATCTGTAAATATGCCAGAGTAAACTTATTTGAGATCTCTACTGTCATACCCACTCATATTTCTGCCAAGTACTTTCTTAATCAAGATTTTCAGGTTTTTGAAATAGCTATACTCTTTGAGGGACTGCTCTGAGTTTTCTCAGGAAGAAATTAATGGTCCTTTCCCAGATTCTCCACATCTGCAGGTATTATGTTGGGCAGTTTGCCACTATTACTGGTCTTTCTTGCAGGCACTATTTTGGGATGATGAGATAAAGCAGATTTGGCAAGTGACCCAGAAGGATTGCGAGTATGCCCTCTGAAATCCTTCCCAGAATTCTCAGCAGTGCTAAGGGTTCCCTGGCAGGCTTTCAGGAATTCTTTGGCAGGCAAGTTGACATGAAAACTATTCCCTAAAGGAAGAATGTTTGAAAACCACTTCCTTACCACAAAAAAGAAGTGGTCATGTTCATGAATTCAGTGAAATTGAGTAATTTGGTAGGAGTGCCAAGAGTGATCATTCCTGTATAATGTAAGATGAGAGGATAGAATAGATAAGACTATCCGTATGCATACAGTTGAATGCATCCTATATACATTTTATATTACCTCCATACTTTAAAGACTGTCTTCTCTCATATGAACCTACCTGTCCATTCTGGTCATCTTCAGAGGCCTTGCCATCTGGTTCCCTGCCATCTGAGGCTAGAGAGATGGCAACCTGAGAAAGGGCCTTTTCAGTCATGGCACCAAAACTTTGGAACTTCCTCTGTCATTGGCTTTTGCAAGCAGGTGAATACTCCCCCGCCCCTTTGGCATACATGTAGTAAACTTTTACTGGCCCTCCTTCTTGGTTGTGTTGTTTGTATTCCTGTTTTTATGGTATTGTTAAAAATTTCACATATACATTTTAAATGTGGTTTTAATGCCTTGATGTTCTTCATCTTGGGGACCTCATTTAGGTAAAAAGGCAGAACATGAATGCTTAAAATAAATAAATAAATACAACCTAGTGAATCCGGACAACTTGCTTTTATAGATGAGGAGTGAAGCCTGTAATACAGATCTGCGTAGATGCTTCTGTGGTCCTGCCTGCCCTACATTGATTGTGTGCGCGCGATTTCTTAATTCATTTGTAAATTTTAACTAATGCATATTAGTAAGCAGTGAATAGATTAACTTCAGGAAACAATGTTTAATGATTGTAGCGATTTTGTTTACCCTGTTGCTGGTATCTTGGCATATTTGCTAGAGTTATATGGAACTGATGTTTGAACCTGATTTCTGTTTGAAGAATTGTGTAGTCTGGATAGATCTGTGGGCTAATCTTTGGTAGGCCTTATTTAAAGGCAGGGGCTCAGATCTGTTAGTTATTTGCTCCAGTCCCACTCTTGCTTGCATTTAACTACACACCTTAAAAAAAACTTTTAGCCCTTCCTATTACCATCATGTTTAATCTACTTTCATTTTTTAGGTTATGTGTACTCTCTGCAGAGTTGCCAGGTCTCCTGGGGGCAAACCAAGGGATGAGGGGCAATGGAGGCAGGGGTTGCTCATTTAGTGTTTGAGCCTGATTTTTAGAGAGTCCCCAAGCCCTGTCACTTCCTTGTCACACTGAAAATGACATCATTTTCTGGTGATGTAGGAGCACATACACCCATTTTGGCTGCATGACTCCCGGGCAAAGTGCATGTGATCAGCTGACTCCCCGTACCTTTCCCTCCAAACCAGCCAGCTGAGTGGGGGTGGGGTTGGCAGTTGGGTTTGGCAACCCTAACTCTCTGGTTTAAAAAATCAACATTTTATGTCAAAATCTGTGCAGAGATCTCCATCTGCCAACTTGATTAAACTGTGTAAATTAGCCCAGTTTGAGTACATTTGCTTTGCTTGTTACCTGATTAGAAGAATTAGCATCTTATCCTGCACCATTCTAGATGCTGAGACTTCTCCAAGCATTGTTTACACGTCTTCAAGACTGTATCCTTGAGGGCTAGAAAATTAAAACAGAGATTCCCTCTATTCTGTATTTTGTATTCAGTATACAATCCCATGCTTCCTAGTATACAAACTACTCTGTCTATAGCCCTGAGGTATATCTAATTCTAGGAAAATCACTTTAATCATTTTTTTACAAATGGCAGATATAACATGTTGTAAGATATCCCCCCCCCCCGCCCCAAGCAGCTGCGCACACTCAGCAATTTCACAACTGAAACACTGTTTAGCAGAAGCAATAGTGTTGTGTGGCTGTAACTGGGAGTGCAATTTGACCCATTTTGTCAGATAGGTTCAATCGCTTTTTGGAAATGTGTTCTTCCCAAGAATGTAGCTGTCAGTACAATTGGCTGAAAGTGTTGTCAGGAACCCTTTCATTAGAAAGCCTATACACAGTGAAGTTGTATACAATTCCTTGAGAATCATGGCAATAATCCATAACAATTGGCCATTAGTCTTCAAGTGCCTTATCCAGTAAGTATGTGAATAGCTCCTACTGGTTTGGCCGGAATTGCACGTATAGCAGTCATGCAGGCAAAAAGAAAATGTTATGAAACCTAACATCAAATAGAATTGTGTTAGAGAAAGTTGGCTGCTTTTTGAAAATGTTATGTCAAACATACTATCACAATTGCCTTGAATCAAACATCTGCTGTGGTGTGTACAACATAAGCTGTTTTGTTTCTGTGCATTCATATCATACACATCCTTTCATTCTTTGGAGTACGATCATGTGGGTTCTTTGAGAGTGGCAGCCGTTCTGAATTGAACCATGACAATCCCATGACAAAAATGCAATTGAAGTTCACAGAATGATTGTGGAGCATTAAGAAGAGGTGCACAATCCATACACCATTGTCACTTGTGCCATCTGTCCAAAGGTCATACTCATGTTGCTCATGAATCATACGAATTAACAGGGGTAAAAAGAAAAAGAGCTGCAAGCAGCTGTAAAGTTACATGTAAACTAGCTATTAGAGGAGTCCATGTAGAAAAAAATGTTTAAAACTGTCTGCATTAAATATGCTTGACAATAGGCCAGATTAAATAAAGCAAAAATATTTTTGGATTAGAACGTATATATGAACAAAGGCCATTATTTCACTGAAATTTGTGGATTCTCTGCTAACATAAGGGAAGGGAGAGAAGGTCCCACATGATTCTTCATGGCAGACTGTCTACCACACCCCTTAAAAAAAAAGTTGAGTTCATTACCATAAGGATGGAAATGATACTGAAACATAAAATTACAAGTACTAAAATATCCTTACTGTTACAGTAAAAAATATAAATATTGGTATAATTCTACTACTACCAAACTGTGGGATGTATAAAAGACTTACTTTTTAGAAAGCAGTGTTCCAGGACCCATTTCCTATTCCATCTCCTTCACTGGGATTTCATCAACATCCAGAAACTCAAAAAAGATCTGAGTATATTTCAGCCCAAAATAGGTTGGAGCAATCCAGCCAAAGGTACGCACAGTTAAGTAGCATCGATTTTACATGTTTAGCTTTCCCACTGAAAACAATAGGATCTAAAAGTGCTTAACTGTGGCTGGATCTTTTAAAGCCATTGTTTCAACTTCCAGAAGCATATATAGTGCTTTGTGTGGGCAGAAATGTGACTACCCAAGTAGCAATTACTTGTGTTTTGGGTACTTTTAAAAAAAGTCTTATTCAGGCAAAACTTTCACTGTGAACTAAGCTTCCCCCACTCGGGAACACTGTTTTCCCCTGCTGACAAGGAACAGATAAGAAGGAATTTCTCTCTTTCTCCTAGCAAAAGAAAAGCAAACACAATAATCCCTGTTTATTGTTGAAAGGTTGGTGACCCAGTCTTGCTCCCGTTCTCCGACTGCGCCAAGGTCAGCCGCAGCTCCTATATCACTGAACTCCCTTTCCAAGTCTTTTCATCTGCATGAGCACCTATCTTTGGAATGAAGAAACATATTTTATAAAACATAATAGTCAGAGAAACACAACATATATGTTGAATCATAACACGTGCCTATAGTCTCTATAAGAGTAGCACTTTTGAATCCAAATGACTCTGTTAAAGAGTCCATGTTGCACAGAACAGTGTTTAGACCTATTAATTAACTAACCTAGTTTGATATGGAACATATTTCACTTTCCTGCTTTCACCATGAGATCAGTGTGGTATAGCAATCGTCAGACCTGGATCTAGGGCATTCATGTTTGAATCCCCATTTGGCCATGGAAACTAGCTGAGTAATTATCAGCCAAACCAACCTGACAGGGGTGTTATTGTGAGGATAAAATGAAAGAGGGAACATTAATGTTGTAAGCTCCTTTAGGCTTCCACTGGGGAGAAAAACAAGTATTTATTTTATTTACTTCATTTATGTTGCTATAAATATCTACATGAATAAAAAAAATAATTAAATACTAGATTGGGAACAATTTATACAATCTGATTATTGTCAGGTGAACTGTACTTGTATGTAGCAATTGCACCATGCAAGACAGAATCCAGTACAACGTAGTGGCTACTGCAAATAAAAACCAAACCATGTTCTTTATCTAAAGATTCTGTAGAAAAGCTGGCAAGCATTATATGGTAGTCTTTTAAAAATTGTAACTCATCCCTGTGAGGCTTGCAATAGTCGAAGAACTTCGGTGCTTTGTAAAGCTACCTTTCCCTGTTCTTTTTTTCTTTTTAGATATTACGTTCTTTATTATGTAATATTTTTATATGTGTGAATTCTCAAAATGTTTTAGTCTCAAATGCACTTGTCCTTCCCAAGCAATCACATGGTCTGCAATGGGGGGGGGCGGGAAAGTGTTATATATTGTAGCATTAAATAGCATTAAATTAAATAGTTTGGTAAATTCCTGAAAAATGTCTGCCAAATATTTCTTACTTCCGGTTTCTGCTTCTGAACTACAGTTCCTAGGATTCTTGCTGAGAGAGAATGACTGTTGATGTTTTGGGTTCATCTAACTTTTCTTCAGGCTGTCCTATACTTTCTCACAGCATGAGTCAAGACTGTTGAACCAATCTGCTGGGGACAATCTTCTCTTAACTATCTGTCCTCTGTCTTGAAGTCCAGAAGATGTAGATTTTTTGCATCCCTTGATTAAATATTTTCCAGCTGTGGGGAAAAAAAAATAGGTGGCAGAGAGGGTCTTTGCTATCTGTTCATTTTGTCTTAGAGTGTTATGTACCTAGTTACAATAGATAAAAATTGTCACATTCAGAAATCAGACTTGAACATTTTCACTTACGCTTAACAGCAGTTTTAAGAAAATCTGACCAGTATCCATTGCATGTCCTCCTGTGGCTTTACTCTGGTTTTCAGACAATATTCTGACCAAGCCCAAATTATCTGTCCACAGAGACTCCTGAAATGGGATGGCTCATCCTTAGTGTAACTGTTTCAATACATATTATGATAATGGAGATGTGAGAACAGTTAACCCATCTGTTATCTGGATGCAAGAACACACTGGAGGATCACTGGTGTGAATGATATTATACGGCAATAAGGAGTAGTATTCTTATCTTGAGACCTCTTTGTTACTTTGAAGAATTCACTTAGCTAATTTTCAAGGTGGATGATACTTTTAGACATGGAATGCCTCTCTTAACAGCTTCATATAACTACATTAAAAGCCACTACTATTTTATGCTGTGAAAATATCAAGGTGGATGATACACTTAAGCATGGAAAGCCCTTCTTAACACCTTCAAATAAGTATGTTTTAAAAGAGCTATTTCATTTTCATGCAGTAAAAACCTCTGTTGTGCCAACAGAGCCAAAAAGTACAATTATAACCTTGAAAGCTCACAAAATTAAATGACTTTTCAACTGGCTAGCGATGCATTTTTTTCCTGACTATAGAACTAACTTCCCCTCCTTTCCCCCTGGTGTGGACTGCATTCAGAACAGTGGTGACCCTAGGGCAATTTGTGATGGCACAATAGAGTTAATACAGGAGGATTGGCCCTGAAGCTGACATAACTCACTCCAGAAGAATGACCCTAGGGCAATTAAGGGTGGCACAACACAGCTAATATTGAAGGGTTTTAAAACACCAATTTAAGTCTTGCAGTTATTACTATAGGGGAAGAGGATGTGGTCCAAAACACAGGAAGTAGTTGAGATATGGTTCTATCACTTCGACTCACTCCTGCAATTAGTTTGTACCCATGGTGTTAACACACAGTCTTTGATGTGAACATATTGTACCCCTGAGGCTGTTCTGTGGCAATGGTTCTGAAACAATTCTGTACCACCAGAATTTAGTTCGATGTGGGATTTTTTAAAAAATCCATAAGCAGTTCTCTAACACTGTATTGTGGTTTGGTAGTTATGCCAATTCAGGTCTGAATGTTACATTAAATGGCTTTGCAAATGGGAACAGTGTGTTTGATTCTTCTCACCACCATCAGTAACATCTTGAAGAGCTTCCCATGACGTATCACAGTGGTCTGTATTCCCTAAACAGCATCATTGTCTACAACTGGTAGGGGTGAATGAGCAGAAAAACACAAAACAGCATGAAGAATGGTTTGGGAAACAGATACTTTTTTGTTAGAAAGATTTTAGTTCCCTCGAAGTGCTTGATCTGTCAATACTTCTGTAACACAAAATGCTGTAACATGGGTAAGTTATTCAAAATGTCCTAGAGTGGGAGGGGATTGTTAAATGTGACTGCCATTTCCACTAACAGAACCAAAAAATGACCACAGAAGGAGAAGTGAACGTCTCTAAATATAATTGTTTGTCTTTGCTCTCATTTGTAGTGTACTCTTATCTGCAGTGAAAAGTATTCGAAGAATACAAGCAAGGGATCCACAAAGAGTCGGTGGTGGGGGGATCTGCTTCCTTCTCTCCTGCCCACTGACTAGTCAACCTACCTTTATCTGTCTCCCTGGTCTTTAGCTATCCCCCCTTACTTCCCCGGGCACCTCTATCTAGAAAAACTATGGCCCAGTTTGAAAAGTAGGGGGCCCACAAAGACTTACAGGGGGCCCTGTATCTCCCTCCCCACACTATTTCCTCTTTCTGTCCTCCAGGCAATCTTTCCTTGCTTCCATCTCCTGGTCCCACTCACCTTTTACCTTCCCCCTCCCATATTCAGATACATTATTTATTTACTTCACTTATATCTCACCTTCTTCTGCAATGGGGATAACTACCACACACTGGCTTTTATGCAGTGGCTGCTGTTGAATAGTTAGAAGCATCCAGGCTTGTCAGTGGTTGCTGCCAGGCCTGGCTCTGATGAGTCCTCCCTCAAAGGCCAAAGCAGCCCTTGAAAGGGCCCTACCCCTGCCTTGTTATTAAAAACCAAGGCCTGAAGTCTGGCAATACTGTTGTGGTTGCAACCTCCACCCCCACAATGGCCACTGAGGGGGGCATTCATTTCTTAGAGGTATAGGGATTGCTTCTACTATTGCGGGGGGGGGGGGGGTGTTAACTTCCCATGTAGTCTTTTTTAGATTTTTCTGGAAACCTGAGGTGTTTCTCAAGTTTGTAGAAACATCTGCCTTGTCTGTTCATGGCTTCAATCTCTGTATCCACAGATCTGGCCATGCTAAGAATTAAAATTATTGAGGATGTGCCACCTATAGCCTCAATTCTACTGTAGGTCAAGTTTTCTTAAACACAGTGTTTAAATGTGCAATAAATACAAATCGCCCAACATTTGTAGGGTAACAGTCCACACACCTGCCCAGCCATATCAGGAATACACGCCAAACCCAGCAGGGAGAATTGGAAAAGCACTCTTTTTCCAAACAAAAAAACAGCACTTTGTTTTTTTCAACGGGAGAACCCTTTTCTGCATTCGGCGGGAAGGTGCTTTCCCCAGCCCTGCTGAGATCATCACGTGAAATTTACATCCTTCATGATATTGTTTCCCAGCGTTATTTATCTTGCTTTGACACGCGTGCTTTCATGTGGCCTGCTGCCGCCTCCGCCTGATGACAAGGGGAAGGGAGAGAAGTGGCGTAAGGAAATGTGCTCAGTGGACAAGAGCAAAGCGATTTCAATGTGAGGAAATGAAGGAAACAGACCGGGCTGGGCGGGGGGGGAGCCCTGAAGTGTATCTAAGGAACCATAGAAAGTCGTTCGCATTTAGTCTTGTGTCTTTGTCCCCCTCCCCCTTCAGCGTCGCCGCGAGTTGATTACACGCTCAACAGCCTCACAAAGTCGAGTGAATTATGAGGAGGCGAGCGAAACAGTTGGGGGGGGGGGCAGGGAGGAATGGCGGCGGCGGCGGCAAGGAAATGCCTTGCACGTTTTGCGGCGCGCCGCCCGAAGCCCTTCGAAGTCGAACTTTGAAAGACTCCCCGCCGGCTCTGCCCCTCCGCTGTATCTCCTTCCCTGCCTGTGGCCACCCGGGCCTGCTTCTGCGCCTGCCCAGCTATCCCGCCTCGGCGGCAGCTTCGCGTACACAAAGAGCAAAGCGAGCGCGAGCAAGGCCAGCCGGCGGCGAAAGTTTGAGGGGCCCGCGTGGGCTGTCGGTCCCACTCCCCTCCCCGGCCTGAGCGAGCAGCGCCGGCGCGGAGGCTAGGCGCCTGCTCGGCTGGCGAAGCAGCCGCGGCGGGAAGGCGCCCACGGGGATCCCCGAGATGCCACCGACTTTCCGGCTCTCCCTCCGGGCTGCCCCACAGTTGGCGGGCTCCGTTGGCTGAGATGAGCCGGCGAGCCTGGCTGTTTTGCCGCGGCCGGAGCCGCGCCGCTTGGTGCCGAAGAGCCCTCTCGCCCCCTCCCCGCCCCTCGCCCCCTCCTCCCGCCGCCAGCAGCTCAAATGGAGTGGAAAATGGCCAGTGGTGGCAGATCGAGCCTGTAGATTATCTGCTTCGCGTTTGGTACTTCGCGCGCTCTAATCCGCTTTTATTTGCCAGAGCGCCGCCCCCCCCCGCCTCCCTTAAGGGGAGGAAAGAAACAAAGATATGGGGGAGGAATTTTTCGGGGGGGGGGGAGTCCTTTGCTGCCGCCGCTGCTCTCCAGGATAATATGTTTATATGATTAGCTGAGCCCAGGGGTGGGGAGAAGGAGAGGCAGAGAGGGGTGGAGATTGGAGGCGGCGGCTCGGAGGTGGCTCCAGTTCAGAGGAGCGGAGAGTCTGTGTCAGGACTTGGCAATCCCCAGTCACACACACAGAGGTGCATGAACGAAAAAGAGCTGCGATACAATTCCCTGGGATTTTTTTGTTGCTCCGAGATTTCATTGCCCCCCTTCTCCTCTCCCCGTCGCCTCCTTGAGCGCGATCAGCCTTGGGCTCCTGATCTCCGTCCACGGGGCAGCGGCGAGGGAAGCGACGCTGAAGAACGGCTGGAAGGGGATCGTGCCCGAGGCCAGAATGTCATCCCGGGAGACGTAGACGAAGGCGAAGAGGACGGCGGAGGAGGGGGTTCTGGGGTGCGCGTGTGTGCACAGACGTGGTGTGCGTGGGGCTGTGCATTGCAATCGAGCCTCTTTCTCCGACTTTGCCTCCCTACCGAGCGTTTACTGAGTTCTTCCCGGCTGCCGCCGCCGGCATAGCCGCGCCGCGTCTCCGAGTTGCCTGGAGAGAGCGGACTTCGGGACCGGTCACGTCCACAGGGCTTTGCACCTCGCGCTCTTTTGTGGCGGGGCTCGATCTCCTTCTACCGGCAGAATTGTTTATCCACCCCCCCCCCTCTTCTGCGTGCAGCAGCCTCATCCTCTTTCCTTTTTGGACCGAGCAGAGCGTGTTGGGAACCGCAGGGGGAAAATGTTGACTTAACCTCGAGCAGAGCCTCTCTCGGCTGGCTGGGCTTGCTTGGAGAGAAGAGAGGAGGAGGAGGAGGAGGAGAAGCCGCCGGCGTGTCCGTTCGGTCCCAGCCCAGCGAGCTGCAAAGACGGCTGCCTGCCTTGCTCGGCTTCTGTCGGCCCGGCTCTTTCGCCTTTCCAGCGATCCCTTTTCGTCTTCTGGCCGTTTGCTGCAGGCGCCTTCCGGGCCACAATCCCTCCCTCCTCTTCCTCGTAAGCCGGGGAAGGCTCGCTTTAGACCACCTTTCCGAGCACCCCAGATGCGAGAGAGACCCTGGCCCGGCTCTGGCTGCAAATCCAAAGGTAAAGGGGGGGGGGGCGAAAAGGGAAAGCTTCTCTTGCAGTACCTGTTTGCTGACTTAGATCGCCCCCTTTTGCGAGCCCTTGGCAGACGACAGGGATGCTGACGGGTGTGTGTGTGAGGGTGGGGGGGTGGTGGCAGTTGAGACATCCTAACCCTTTGTTTTCTCCGGGGGAGCCGAGCGGCAGAGACAGCCAGAGCCGAACTGTTCCCTTCCTATCGCCTCCTCCTCCCAGCGCATTCCGCTTCCTCCCCTCGCTCCCATCACCTTACAAAAAAGACACTATTGCACGCTGCGTAAGTCTAAGTGTATGTGGAGGGGAGGAGAAAAGCTGTGGGGGGTGGGGTGGGGGGAATGAAGAGCCAGAGGCGGGGGAGGGAAGGAGCGTCTCCCCGGCCCTCCGCTTGCCAGCGCTGCCTGCCTCGGGCGAAAGGCAGCTCGGGCGAGGGTTAATGCTGCGAAGGCGGAGAGGGCTTTCCCAGACGAGGCAGCGGGGGCAAGGTGACCTGGAAGCGCAGTCAGATGTGAACCGGCGTGGTGGGCTGTGGCCGTCCTTAAGGCCGGGAGGAGGAGGAGGACCCCCGGGGCTTTTTGGAAGAGCTGCAGGGCCTGATCGCATGCGAGGAGAAAGCCAGCTCCGAGCCGGAGGAGACCTGTTCGCTAAGGAGTTCCAGGGGCTAGTGGACCTCTTCCGCTTGCAGGGAGTTGGACCTTAGGTCAGCGCCTCAGCTGTTACGGGATATTTGGGGGTAGCGGGTCCAGAGGGAGAAGAGTTCCGCCCCCAGCAAAAGAAACTCCCAGTTCTTTTGTCGAAGAAGCCCCTTCAGCCTCCGGGCAGGATCTCGGAGTTTCTTCTGCCTTCCGATGAACAGTCAGCTCCACAAATATTTGATGTGCGGGGAAGGGGGTTGAAGCACAATGGGAGTCTGCTCGACTTGCGGAACTTTGCCCCGTCATAAAGGTCTTTTATTTTCCAGTAGCCTCTTACTGATTTTAGTGGCTGGTCCCACGTCCAAGAAGGGAAAGTGTGCCTGCGATAGGCTTGCAACCTCCTGTTGTTCTGTGATACTTAACACCCCGTTGATACTTTAACAGGAAGGGCATTTTACTTGGAAGTGTCTCACTGACTTTTATTTCCAAGCAAGTGTACTTAGGTTTGTGGATTCAGGTTGGACTCGAAGTCTGATTCAGGTTGAGTAAGGGCAGATTCTCCTTTCTTCCATGGAATACGATGTGGGTGTGTGTGTGGGATACTTTAAGAACCCCTTGGAAAAGGGAGAAGCCTTGCTAGTATTAGCAGCAGAAACCATCTGGATACTGTTAATTGATGAAACGCAAGCTTTTCTGCTCTCTTTCTTTGGTTTCTTGATACATTCTTTGCTTAGTTAACAGGGAGACAAGCTCTCCCGTCTCTGGATTCTTCAGCTTGTTGGCTAGTTTCATTTATATGACTGTCTGTTGCAGGCCCCACCAAGTCTGTTCTCCCTGTTGAACTCAAGTTGTTCACTGAAAGGAAAAGTCACTTCCCTTTAGTAAATAAGGACTTGTTGCATCGTTATGTTCACAAAAGCCTAGGGAAGCAAAGCAGGAAGATGCCTTTTTGTAAGAGGCTTCCTGATAAAAATGAATGTCTCAGCTGTGGCCCAAAGAAAAGGTTTGATTCCATTTCTTTTTAATTGGTAGAAAAAGAGCTGCCTAGAGACGATGCCAAAAGTGTACATGGTGCGTCAAGGATGCTTTGTTAAAAAGTTTTTGTGAATTTAAGATTTTTAAAATACAGTTAGCAAGAATTTTTTTTGTAAATGTAGATGTGAAGTGAGTTTTTGTGCACTTCATGTAGGCAGAAATAGCTCTCCCTTCTCTGTGGCTTCAGGTGTTGGGATTTCTTCAGATGGTATTGATGATAACCTTGTAAAAAGTCTCTGGATTCTTACTCTGTAATTACTAACAGTATCTTGCAAATCTTGTGGTAGTGGGGGGCGGGTATGGACACAGTTGGTTTGGCAGAAAGTAAAGATATCTCCTCTTGGGCTTCAGGTGTATGTGTTTTCTTTTCCTCAAGAAAATGTTCTTGTGGCTTGTAGAAAGAATTCTGCAGAACAAATGTTCCGTTGTTTGGTTTCTTCAGACCCTCTGATTCCCTCCCTTTTGTTGCCTGCCACTAAAAGAAGTGCCATTTCACATCATTCTGCACAAATTGTTTGAATTAACGCAAGTGTGAATTCTTACCATTTGAAGGGGGTTATTAGCATATCAAAGGTTTCTTAGCTTTCAGCTCAATTGAGAAAGCTTCAGCCTGTCTTCCATTCGTTTCCAAAGCAGAGGCCCAAAGGGCAGTGGGGAATTGTAAAGGGTAAAAAGGGGAGGTGGATTTGGGTTATGTTTCTGAACTTTTACTGTTTTGTAATTATTCCAGTGGATAACATAGTCTGTATGCTGCAGGGCCCTTGCAAACGGCCAAACAATTATATTCTATTGATTAATGGTTTGTTCTAAGAAAAAGGGTGACCTTTTTCATGGCAGCCACTGTTGCATAGTTTCTGGTGTCTCCTATCTGTTCTGTTAGTGGGATTTGCAAGGCCTTTTCTTCTACACTCATGCTTTGGCTATGGCCTACACATTATTGCATTAGGAGGCTTGAATGGAAAAAAACCCTTCTAATTACTTCAAAAAACCTCCACAAATGAATCCTTGAAATAAAAGACCACTCAGCTCCTTTAAAGTAAGCACACGAAAACTGGGATAATAGTTAAGTTTTCCATAGATTGTGCTCTTTTTAAATATTTGAATCTTTCCTCTGGATACTGTTATGAGTTAATTTTCAAAGAATAATAGGATAATTAAAGCAACTTCCTGTATAATTAAAAAAGTACTTAATGAGTTTTGCGTGGGTTAGTGTCAGTCAAATGTTTTATCTTTTTGTTACTGTTATTATTTTCATTGTCAGTGTAATAAATATTATGAAAATAGCTGTGGCCAGACTGGCCATATCAGTTTGGCCATGGAATATTCATTGCTGAATTTTAAGTTAGTTAAGTTTGCTGCCACATGTATATAATTTTTTTATTCATTAGCTGCTCTTTTTTCTGTGTTTGAAAAGAGAGATGGCTCAGTCTACTCTTTCATAATCTTTAAAAAATCATTGTTCATAATCTTGCAGACTAGAAGTCAAGTAGAATACAGCATTACTTCAGTATGTTGGTGTGGGCTCTTTTCAAACATTAGATTGGGGGCGGGGGCTGATATTTAGTAAGTCTCATATTAAGCTAAACATTTTTTTCTGTAGCCAGGTTGGGAGTGGCTATTTTGCTTTTCCTTCAGTGTAGTACATGAGTCAGTTTTATGAAATACTCAACTTTCTTTATACAGGCTTAGGTGGTTACTTCTGGCGAAGAACAATATGTTGTTAGAGGTAGGGGTGTTCAGAAGAAGTTTAATTTAATTTTAATTTACCAAGAAAATGCTATGCTTAGAAGTAACAACTTCGAAGAAAATTCAAGTGAAATACGCATTTTTGGAGATTTCAGTTATTTTGAATGGGTCAAGAACATTTTAGAATTTTATCGGTTGATACCTTTTAGCAATTTTGATTTATAGCACTGTATCTATTGCTAACAGGTTGCCTGATGTAGTACCTTTTGGTGATCTATCAGAACATATTAACCTAATTGTCGTTATGACACTTAAGTTGCTTTTAACTAATCTACATTGGGTGAAGAGTGATGTAAAGAAAGTGCATTTTTTCTTAGAGCTATTAGAGATAATCTAAAAATTGTCTCAAAAGCATTTTACTCTAGTTTATATGCTGGTAGTCTCAAAATTTGACAAATCTCTAATGCTACAAATACCACTGAAGGGGAGACGTTAAGGATTTTGTAGGACAATATTGGACCACTTAGACAGAAATTAATGTTCTACAGCAGTGCATCAGCTGCCCTTTTCAGTCATAGTGGTTGCTCTGTTGGCAACAGAAACTGAACTTAGGGATTCAGATTGTGCTAGAGGCTGCTAGCTGGAGGAATCAGGATATTGAATCAACGTGGGGTAGAACAAACCAATTACTTTGGGTTTTGACTTGAGAGATTCCAATAAACTTTTAATTTTTTTCTGTCATGTTTGGCTCCCCTGCTCATTAATAGACCAACATCAAAGCAAAGCAGCCCAACTTCCTAATGTTATAAAAACCAGTGCAAAGATACAGATCTTGCATGTAGGCTTGGAAGTCTTAATTTAAGGCAAGCAGTTGGAGTTTTTATTGCAGCAATTTTCACAATCAGCACAGACATTAACACCAGGCTTCTGGGTGTTTTCCTTCCTTAAAATGAGCAAGAGGAGAGCATTTAAATACAAAGTTTGCTTAGCGGTTAGACACTTCAGAAGCTGCTCCATGTTCCATTTGTCCCTTAAAGCCATATCAGGAATGGGAGTTACTAGGATGAAATCCTAAAAATTTGGCAAGAAAACATTGTATAGAAACCTTAGCGCTATTTATATCTGAAAAGAACAACATACTAAAAAGTGATCTGGCATCGTATCACGTTGGCTAGTGTTTAATTTGTCTTGCATAGTATATATTTTAATTGACAAAAATGCATATGCAGAAAAATTGGGATATATTGCACCTGCTGGCAATACATTTTGCCCAAATTTGATTTCGGGGGAATCACTTAATTGAACCTGGTGCAAGTTTCGCTGAGAAGTGGGTGTTATACATTATAGAGACATGTAGATTGAAGGTAGGAAATGATTTCTGATTTTTGCTCTTATTTAAAGCTTCCACCATTTCGACAGTGATAATCTTTATGAGTTTCCCCAGAAATTAAGATTTTAATTGAATGGAGGACCAAATGGAGAATATTTCTATTCTTAATTTTTTGCATATGTGAGAGTTGAAACAAGAAGATTAAAAGCTGGACTTTACCAGGTAAAGTACTGGAAGTAATAGACTATATATATGATAGACTGTAATGGTAACTTTAAATTGTGATGAAGTAACATTCTTCATACTAAATCATTCATCGTTATGTAGCACATGGCGTTACATGCCACATCTTTCTACGTATTTTGCAGAATTGATGGTGCATGTGTGAGGGGAAAGGCCATTTTGAATCCTATGATATTTAGCTTTTTAAGAGCACGTGCAGTTTCAGTAGTCCTTTAATCCCCCCCCCCCTTTGAACTTAACAAAAAGAATGTTTCACTGTTGTAATATCTTTTCAAGACAAATGGGAAACCATAAAGGCTTTTTGGGGTGGTTTAGGTAGCTTTTAGGTTTTTGAGCAGAAAGTGGTCCTTCCTGGATATGAATAGGGGAATGATGATTAGGAGTCCTCAAGAAGAGGCTGGTTCACTCAGTTCTTTCCTCATTCTCACTTAGAAGATTATTTCAACTTTGCCTTTCCAGGAACCCTTCTAAATAACCATTACATCCATTTGGATGTACACAATTCATCACTTCTTATAGCATGTTTTTTTTTAAAAAAAAATGCAGTTCCTTAATGAGCACTAAAACAGGAACTTCAGTTTGATGAATTGAAAAACCATCAGTTGCTCTTTAAGGAAAAGTGATCTTGATCAGATTTTTGAATTATAGCATAGGCAAGGTTGTAGCTCATTATCTTAAACGGAGCATTTTATGGGTCTAAGATGCAGCGTATAATTTGCATGTGCCATTATTTTCCCTCCCTTGTGGTATTTGTCAGGCAGTAATGCTTAAACTGTACAGAAGCCTGTTATTTTCCTTCCAAAATTTTTTATTTAGAAGAGAATAATAATCGAGAACATTACAGACTGACTAAAATAAATACAGAGCCTAACACCTGCAGGTAAAGTGCAGCTACAGCGCAAACCCCCCCCCCCCTATTGATTGCTTTTGTGGCAGAAAGCAAGCTTAAATACAATTTGTTTAATTACAACAAAAATGAAGTTTTATGGAGTAATATACTTCATCTTTGTAGAAGATTTTATGTGTTGTGTGCTGGTAAGTAAAATCCCATCACGGTTGTATAATTTTGTTCAATTATCAGAGCAGCTAAGAGGGAAAAATCAATTTACATTGAAAAACCACAGAAATGAGATTACCTTGTTAAGTAGCAACTTGCCAACAGTGTCTGAATTGCCTAGTATTATCAAAAGTTGCCATATTTAATTCAGTAAGAATATGGACTAGTCATTCAAGTACATTTGCAATGTCTTTCTACTGTGCCAGTGCTTCTTTATCACCATGTAGTAAGATTGCCAGGTAGCATTAACTTAACAAAACAGATGGTTTTTGAGACAGATGGTTGCATCAGCCATTTTTGTTGTTGCATGTGTCAACCTTTAAAAAAAATACATACAACCACCACAGTTGTTTAAAGCTAGAGTTAAAAAATTGATTACAGGCCCTAATAAAAGCCATATATATGTCTGTGAGTTAGCAAAACTTGTTTCATCACATACACTGTTCTTACACTTACAAAATGCATCTAGGAGATGCTCATCTATATACTCTGTACATTGTAGTACTATAGCAGGAAAATCTTGTCACTGCATGCTTCATTGGAAACTAGAATTCATAGTTCTTCTGTGAACACCTGCTTTAGTGCAGTTTCCTGAAACACATAAAATCTTGCTTCACTGAGTCACTAAAACTGTCTTAGTTACAAGGGGCAGGCGACATAACAATTTAAATCCTGTGGGCCATTTGTAGGTCACAAAGTCATCACACCAGAATTTCTGAGTAAAGTGGCTGAAAAGAGAAGACAAATGCCACTTTGAATGGAGATGTTTAAACCAGACCTCTGCCTCAGGGTAAATTTAGGTCTGTTTTAGCCCGGATGTAATGTCTCCCTCTACAGAGCTCAGAATTAATCATGGCCTGACAAGGGAACGTGTGCTGAGGGGGAAAAAGGGACCTTGTTGGCTGACAGCCTAGGAGAGGACATTATAAACATTAAAATACACTCAGGTATTTAAATCATTGCAGCTTAGCGCTGAAATACACTTCTTTTCGGGTTGTTCCTTCCAAAATGTTTTGTGCTTGTATAGTGCGGAACACGGGCAGCTTTTGCATCAGTTACGATTATACCCGTTAGACAAATGTGGTGCTTCCCTTCAAAATACTTGTAATTGGGAACAAGGAAGGATCAGACAGTTTACCTGTAAATGTTTAGAAAGGGGATGCAGTGAATTCTGCAAATATATGTCCTTCGTAAATGAAAGGTGCTTCTGTGATTTTATTCAGGTACATATACATAAAATCTTATTGTTAGACAAGACCAAATACATCCTCTTTCAGATATATATCTGGTGTCATACAAAACAAAATATACCCAAGTTCTTGTTTTTTATGAATTTTTATAGCACTTCAGCATATAAAATGCTCCACAGTGTTGTTTATTTTTTAGAGAGGTTGAAGGCATGTGACTTACCCAAGGATTCCTTACTAAAATCCGGCACTCTGATTACTGAAGTATACTTCCCATAACTTTCACATTTGCCAAGTAAAGCCTATCAAGTGAATATTTAAATTCCATATAAGATTTTTTTTTTTGAAAAAGAAATCCTAGTTCAAGTATATCAAACTGATTCTCATTATGCCTGACTGGTACTTGGAGCAAAAGGACGTTTTTACATCTAATGATGTACTTTACATTATCATATCCTTTTATATTTTATTTTGTTTCTGTAGTACCTATGAGCACTTTAGGGTCATTTTTTTTCTCAAACAGTTCTAGGGCTAAATAGTGAGTTATAGGAATGCCCCTAGCTCCTGATGGTTGCTGAACATTATTTTATTTCTACCAGTAAATATACCTGTTTTGCCAGATACACTCTAATTTACTGTTTTAATAGAAATTCTTGTTGCAGCCTGCGAAGTCGGACTCTGCAGATGTTTATTGTGAAGAAAGAACCAGGTTGTATGGGGCTGAGTAGCATGTATAGGATTATGATAATTTAGGAACAAGTCCTATTAACTATGATGCTCCTTACATCTGAGTAAATATACATACACTCAGACTACGGAGGTTAAAATGATGTATTAGTTTTCATGCCTTTTGAGCATTTTAAAATGTTTTTCATTCTATTCAGAGAAAAATGTTCCACATTTGGAGGTAATATTAAAACCAGAGAATCTCTCCATTCTCAAAGCCAACAACATCTTGCTGTTTTTGATACTGGATTGGTCCTTTTCTGTTTCATTGTGTGCTAAATTAGATGCAGTAGGGCACACTTGCTCTGCATTGCTCATACATTGTAAAGTTAAGATTTTACTAAACTTAAGCAAGATAGTTGTGACCTTTTATTTTAAGAATTTTAATAATCAAACAATTTCTGAGCCATATCCCATTCCTTGTGTGTTAAAATCTTTTATCTGTTGATTTGGTTCCTTGATGCAAACCCAAACCTCAGATTGGTTATATCCTTCCTCTGAACTGTGCTTTGTGTCTTCTGTAGATATTTTCATATAAAAGAATAATCCCTTTATTGCCAAAATTGTACTTTGTGGCTGGGGGGAGGGAAAAACTGATTCTGTTTTGGAATTCTGAGATTTCTTCATGGTCACTGACCAGACATATATGAAGAATTGAAACTCATGCTCAGATTGGAACCATTATTTGGGTTTCATTTGGAGACAGAAGAAGAAACAGGACCTACAGTGAAATCCTAAGCAGAGTTACTCCAGTCTAAGCCCATTGATTTCAGACTGGAGTAAGTCTGTTTAGGATTTCACTGCTAGCCTTTGAATTCTGACTTGGAACAGAATACCTAACGTGTAAAGGCATAATAAAGAGAAGAGTACCTTTGAGCAAATGAAGAGTATATCGTCATATTATAATATAGCCCACTCTACATTTCTTGAAATGTGCTATAAGGTGACCAGACCAAACTTTCAGGCAATCTTAGCACTCCACTCCCCACTTTGTTTGTTTGGTTTTTACTTACAGTTAGCTATCTACAAGGAGCAAACAAACAAAGAAATACACTGCCTTTTCCAGAGGCAACCTGAGAGTTTCTGCCTGACTCATGGCCATAAGAGTTGATGTATGTGCATGTCCACAAAACAATAAAATTCTGCCAAGCTAGTTTAGCTGTTACTTTTTGCAGTTCACATGTTATTGGGTGGCATCTTTTTGGCAAGCTTTATGACTCAGGTTTCATGATGGAACATGATTGTTGATATGACTCAGTCTTTCACCATGTTATAGCTTGATGCAAATTATTTTTTCTTTTGCCTGAGTTGAGACTTTTGCATTTAAAGGCTAACAATAATACAGGGTAGGGGGAGATGGAATGGTATGATATAGCTCAATCTCAGAAACTAAGCAGGGTCAGTGCTTGGATGGATGTCCAGCAATGGAAGACTGCAGAGGAAGACAATGGCAAACTACTTCTGCATCTCACTTGCCTTGAAAGCCCCTTGCTGGTGTCACCATAAGTTGGTTGCAACTTGATGGCACATACAAACATAATACAGAGTGGTCTTTATTTGGATACATAAAATGTCCCTTACCTTCTTTTTCTACAGAAGTATCTGTTATACTCTGTATCGGTAGTGTGTGGAGAGCTTTACTACAGTTGGGATTGCTGATGAAATATTCCTGACAGGCGAGGCCCAGTTCTCTTTGTGTTATGCAGGTGCCTGTGGCTGTCTTTTGAAATCTATTTAACTACATTAGTGTATATGAAAGGAATAATTGGGTTCTAGTTTGTCTGATACATTAAAGTTAATCTTGCTCAGCTGCAAAAGGAGAGGATGACAATAAACTATTGTTGATAGACAACATAAAAAGAAAGGAAAGAAGGTTGAAGTGCCTACAGAGGGATTTTTCTGCTTGGATTTTGTTTAAATTTGAAGGGGGGCGGGAATTCTAAGCATTTTTTCCTTCTTTAACAAAGTAAGCTTTCCAAAATCTTCATCCTATTAAATATGTCCATTGTGATTTGGGGATGCTGTGTCCTCTACCATAAATTATCCTAGGTTCTTATGGCTACAGCATTCACAGTTTCTTGGACCAATGACAGGATATAGATTTTGACCACTAGAGGCTTTCCTGTAACAGCAAAGAGCTTGGCGTGTGTTTAAAGTATATTTTGTAAATCTACTGTGATTTTAAGAGTTTTTTTAGGGAAGTTTACTTTTCAATTTTTCCCTATTGTCTTCGGTTTTTGAAAATGTAAGTTCATATTTTATTTCCTAAAATGGATGTTTTGCTGTCCATACTAGATGTTTTCTAGTGGGCACATCTGGGTTGGATTTTGGCCCCTATTCCTGAAATTTATGAGCTCACCCACACCCCTGTGGCTGCAGTATCCAGGTTTTTATAGGCTAGGGAAGTAGATTGCAGAGGGTGACTGAAAGGAACATGTCAATTTATGGAGGCAAGAAATTAAACTTGGATGCCTAAAATCAAACTAACCCCCTCCCCTCCAAATTAGGTTATGCTTCTTTCTTACTGAACATGAGTCGTCCTTCATATCATCTATGGCAAATGGGCAGGAATCTATTGTTGAAGAGTGTTTTCTTATTCAAGAGAAAAGTATTATTTTCTCCAATGTCACTTCAACGTCCTGATACTTTGAACCATTGGCTAGGGTAGTTAGGTTGGTAATCTTAGCTCGTTGGCTTGTCTAGAGCATTTAACACAGTGTATTTGTATGTTTGGTTCTCTTCAAAATTTATTGAGGACTTCCTTATCACACGCACATTAAAAAATCCCCCCAAAACTTGAACTAAACATGTTTAGTTTAGGACAATGTACTTTCTTAGACTAAGAGGGGGGAAAGATACAAAAACTGGTGTGGTTTTCTCTTTAAAACAGGGAGAGAAATGTTTAGGATTATGTGTTTGTTTTTCTTAAAATGTCCACGTTTGTATTTAGTGTAATTGATACAAAACTTTGAGGTAGAGAGTTAATCCCAAGTGAAAGAACTTCTGATTTAGGTGGCAAAAGGACATTAAACAGAGCTCATAGTGCTCTGTTTGTTTATTTTGGATAAGGAGATGATTTAGGCTGAACGGGGATGACTCGTTTCGGGTGGTCTCTCCGTTTGGTATTTTCTTTTTCCTATAAAAGCCTTCGTGTGACTTTGAAAAAGAAGCTTTTGCATCTTAGAGTGCAGAGGACTGAAGCTGCTTGCTTAACTATTTTGAAGGACAAGGGTAACAGTGTAGAGCCAGCAGAAAATCCATCAGGATGCTTTCTTCAGTAGCAGCAGATATCAGGTAACTCTTAAGGGACAAGACTCTCTGGGGATTTTTTTCAAATGGTGACCATTTGTTTGGATTTGTGTGCTAAACTTTGCATTTTCTACATACTTTTTGCTAACCCTTCTTATTACCTGCAGAGGGAGCTTGTATACGAGATAATCAGAATAATCATGGCATTTAAGGATTGAAATTGTTTTCCACTCTAAAATGCAATTTCAGTTTGCTGCAGTGTTCCCTGTCACGCTTGCCCAGAGTAAAAATGCTTTTACACTTAAAGTATGCTCAAGGGTATGCTTGAGAAAGACTTACATCATTGACTGTAGTTGGCAAACATTTGCAAATTTAATATGCAAAAAGTAACGTTAAAATGACATTGTTTCTGTTTCAGATTCAAGTCTCTCTCTGACCTATTTCAAGTTTTGCTTTAAAATAAGGATTTTTTTGTGTATTAGTTATGCCTGAGTGGTTGTATTAGAACAGCTGCAAATAATCTTTGGGAGCTAGAACATAAGAAAATGGTTAGTGAATAAATTGTTACCTTAAAAATTGGGAAGATTTAGTTATGTTAATTTAGTGTTTAAGCAAAGAGAAGTAAATGATCCCCCCAGAAAAAAGTATTATTTTTAATTAGGTTGCTTACTGTATGAATCCAAATTTAACTCTTAATTTTTATGCTCTCTCAAAAAATAAATTAAAAGATCAACAGCACTAGAACTGACAGATTGGTATAATGGAACTTAAACAGGACATTGGGCACTTAAACCTTTAGAGCCCAGCATTAAACCTTTTAAGAAGGAAAAATTGCTGACAATTTAAAAAGACTGGCAGAACTAATAATATTGTATTATGAGCTTATTAATAAATAAATATTACCTTCTAAGACAGTAATTGAATTTAGTAAGATTTAGTAACACAAATGAAAAAAATCTGTTCTTACATATTTCAGAATTTAAACTTTGTTTCTGTATGATGAAGCCATATGATCCTTCCAGAAACCGAAGAAGTAACAGTGAAAAAAATAAATACGGCTTATTATCTTGCTTGCTGGGCAAGGAGGATAATGGAGATAGAGCTGAAATAAGCGCTGTTTAGTTTTGAAAAATGGTGGTGTTCTTTTTACATTTGCGGTAGTTGAGAAAGTGTGCATGCTATCTGCTATGATACTAATATGAAATAAAGCATAGCTGCATATTCTATAAAGCAGAAACAGCACTCAACAACACACTGTCTTGTCATAAATATTCCTAGAAAATTGGTTTGAGAGTTGTTTTTCTTTTTGGTGGGTTTATAACAGTGTTGTAAACTTAAAAATGTGTATATATGCAAGTGAATGAGCTATTACTGTATTTTGGATTACCATTTTAAACATCCAGCTAAAGGTTTACCGGTGTCGCACAAAGTACACTGTCTTGGTACTGGCTCATTATGTACTGGCTAATCCTTGCTAATGTGAAAAATCAGCTTGTTATTGTAGCACCAAATGGCCCTTTAAGTAGAGAAACAGTTAAGTAGATCTCCTGTAATAGGTTGTTGTCTAATAAAGAGATTTATAGTATTGGCAAGGGCTATTGTATAGGAATTACCCTTTCACAGCATGATCATGTGTTATCGTAACAACTTGGTGCCACATTTATGTGGAACATTTTCATAAAGAATATTAACCATAGCAATTGTACTCTGATATGATTATAGAAAAACTGAAATATGCTTGTACAGACTTTGCTATTTTAGGTCTTGTGAAGTCTGATCCTTGTTTTCTATTGAACAGATATATGGGAGATTTATAATTTTTTTCTTACATGTAGTCAAGGAGAGGTGCAATTTTTAAAAAACAAATCTCTTATACTCAGGCACAGAGAGTTTGTCCCAGAAAAACAGGGTATACAAAATGGACAGGACTCTTTTGTGCACCAACCTGCATTGGTGCATGAGCCTGCACATTGTTGAGTTTCACATACTCTTTCATTGGCTTGAATGGCATATTCAGCCTGAGGAGAAGTGCTTTGCATTTCAAAAGCTTGCACATTTCCCTTCATACTTACAGGCATAAAATTATTAAGTTAACCCATTTGATATGTCTTCTCTTGCTGAAGGCTGGTTCACTAACGTATTTTCTAATGCAAGACGTATAATTTCAACTCACGGATTTTTATGCGGTTTAGTTTTGCTGTTGTAGTTTCTCATCCTGAATGGAAAACAAAAAGGTGTTAAAAGTTTATATAAAAGTTCATATAACTGCTACATTTCTTCATCTTTTGTTATTTATAAGTGAAATTATGTCTTAAAACTGCTTTGTGAAACAACCAAATCCACATAAAATGTTTAAATTCTTTGAGTAAAAACATGAAACTGTAGCAGCAGCCAACCATTGCAACTGCTCAATGTAAATGCCTTGGTTCTGTGAAGATCACTTTCCATATACGTCACTGCAAATGTAACATTTAATCTGTCCGACAAAAGTGCAAAGTACTCACTACATGGGCATGAAGAAATATATTCTTGGTCAGAACAGGTTTCCTGGATCAGACCAAAAGTCTGGTACCCTGTTTTTCACAATAGCTAGTCAGATATCTGACACAGTGGGCCATCAGAGGTATGCTGCCACTGAATGCAGTTGTGAAAAGTTCCTATAAAGGTTCACCAAAAATATGAGCTGAGAGTTTTCTAATAGTACCACAAAATTTGTACATTTGCTCTGGCTTTTTAACAGCTAGGACTAAGGATGAGTGCAATAATATTAATATTTTTATTCTGTAGTGTATTTTCTCCCTAGTTTTATGTGAGTATATTTTAAATGGCTGCTTCCTTCAGTAGACCATATGGATGGTATGAAGCTAATATTCCTGCATATAGAACTCTGTCTGAGAAGAGTGCATTTTTGTGAGGGAACACCTCTGAATTTAGGCCTTTATATTTCCATTCCCGAAGAATATATCTATCTTACTTAGTTATAAACTACATATTATTTATTAATTATACATAAAGCATATTAGCGATACAAGATTAAAAATGTCTTTCGGAAAGAGGTCCAGTGTAGCCAGTGAGCACCTGCAACTTAGTTTGGGTGATAACAGTCATTGATCGGATCTTTGATCTTCTGTATACATGAATCCTGGAACATACAGAAACAGATGTGCTCTGCCGTCCTGAATGGGCTGCTTCTTCACCTGTTTTTCAGGCATGTAGTGAACTCTTAAGCAGAGCACTGAGCTGCTGAATGGTAGTGGGACAGCATGAAGCATCCATTTTTTGTGGGAAATTTGCCCATTCTTTGTTTACAGACATATTACAACATTGTGTCATTACAAAGGAGCTGTTGAAGAATGCTTGTTTAAAATGAATGTTTCCAAAATATGATAGAATAAAAATTCAAATTATCATCATTAGAAACTAATAGCAAGTTAACAGTTGCTAACTTCCACGAGTCTCCAAACTGAGTACATATCACCTATATTGCAAAACTGACAGCTGTTTTCCAGCACTTGGGTCTATAGAAAAAATGCTTCAATTTTAAAAAGCTGTTTAAATATAGTAATGGATTTGACAGCCCAATTATGATTTCTGTATATCACTTTTTAATAGATATATATGTTTACCGAGTGGAGGGCATACAGCCTGTAACTACCCAATTTATGTGTGTGCTTACTGGGTAGTACATCCTGTTATAGTCAGTGGTGCTTACTCCCAGATAAACATGCATAGGAGTGCAAAAAAGCTAACATTTATTACAAATTACAAGAACAGGTGTACTAGGCGTATGGGTGAGAATGATCTAGATGCGGTGCAGCATGAGAAACCTGTTTTAAAATAGTTTCTGTCCCAAAAAATTAATATAAAAATAAAACAACAAAGAGCAGACATTTGCACCTTTATTCAGTTTCTGAAAGATGCTGCCTTATTACTTAACTGTTACTGTGAAGTATGTCGCCTTGGAGCGTAGTAAATGCTTTTAGAATTGGAGCATGCAAGAGGGAAATCCTCCAATGGCTTTAAAATGTACATGCTGTCACCTGTCGTTTCATTGTTGTGTATGCCTGGTTATTTCTAGTGCAGAAACAAGCTAGACTAGCTGAGATGAGTATATTAATAAAAATACCTGCGTGTATCTAAGATGAGTACATTTGGGTTCTGTGTTGTTCGTGTGCTTTGCAACTCTGAGCTAGATGGTTGTAAGAAAATTAGCATTTTCTTTTTCTGAGAGATCATAAATCTGACTGCGAGCCTGCGCTGTAGCCTTTTGCTAGTCATGTTCATCTTAAATGATGATGCTGTACTAGCGAATCACTGTGGGAAAGCATTTATGTGCGGAGGAGAGATTTTTTTTGTTTTGGAGTTTTCTCTGCCTTTGGAAGAGAGCAGTGGTTATGACTAATAGAAACTTTACTCTTTGGCAAATGGAATGTAAGTGACCAGGAGTTATCGGTTGAAGAAGGACAAACCTACCGAACAGAATACATCAAAGCAGTGGAATATTTGAAATATACCTGTGGGTGGAAATTTTTCATTATAACTTGTCAGCTGCACAGAATACTGATCTCTGCTACACATCAAGGTATTTGTGAACTTTCCCCCCTCCCTAACATACTTTATCTAGACTGTGATATTTGCTGTTAGTTTGGCACAATGACTTATTAGCACCATTGCTAAAATTACGTCTGCATTAATAAAAGCCACAATCAACGTTTTGTATGTTATCTGATTAGTGGTCTGCTGTATTTATTCACACTCTCCAACATTAAGCGTGTGTAAGTAAATATATTTATACCTGGCTATGTTTAATGTCTTATTTTTGCAATGTTTTGTAGTGCCACTGCTCATGACATTCTGAATGGATAGCAGCTTTTTGGATCTGAACAGAAGAGCACCTCTATTACTAGCGGTTAAAATTCCTAGCTTTATAACGTTCAGTGATGGGGCGGGGGAGTTCAGCACACAAATGGACTAAAAATTAGAGATAATTACTGTTTTTCAAAGAATATAGCAGAAAAATTATTTAAGTATGGCATCAATAAAACTCAAGTAGAAGTGAATTAATTTTGTCAATATAGTCACAGTTTGACGATATTAAAGAATTGGAAATTAATGAATGAATACCAATTTGATATCCTTCTAACAGTTGATATTTACACCTAATTTTTAGTTCAATTTGCTTCTTTTTAATTAAAACTTTTCTTTAATTGAAAATCACAGCAATGTCTGGAATTTCAGATGGTGGTTTTCCTTATCTTTAGTCTTCTGCATAATTTGTCAATTTTATTTTGTACCACCTGTGTAACTTCTTAATGGGTGAAAAAACATGGAACTCCTAGTGGTGTACTTTTAGAATCTCTTTCCTTAAACAACAATTTTGTTAGTCCATTATCCCTCTGGAATATGAAGCTGCTTTCTAGAAACAGAGATGTTTAAAATTACAGTGCATACAATGCACTTTTGTGTGTGGATCCTGATTGATAAAGCTTGGTACTGTTTTAAGTGAGAATAAAGACTGGCTTTACTTACCCCTTCTTCCAAAACAGCAATGTTATTTTTAGTTAATTTCAGTCATTCGGATTTTCTTCGTGGGGAAAAAAGTAGTTCCATGATAGCAAACATCTGTAGTTTTTGTTTAATTTGTGTTTCTAAATGCAACACACATTGTGCCATATTTGGAAAACTGTGATTTCTCCTTCTGTTCATACAACATATCAGGCAGGTTTTTCCATTTGCTTAAATTAGTGTTATTAATGAAGGAGAAGCAGAAATAATGATGTCCAACATTAAGAGAAGTTGAAGCCTTTGTCAGCCACTTTGTGAAAGCTGGTTATTTGAAGCAATACTATATTCTGCAAGTGTCTTCTAAATGAAGATGCTGAGAATTGGTTTGTTTTTTTATAAAATAGTTCACAGTCAGAAAGTGAAAAACTCAATTTTAATGAAGACATTTCAAAGAATATGCAGGTTGAAAAAGAAATGTTAGCTTTTAATAGCTGACTTCTGTCTTTTTGCTCAAAGGCAATAAAAGTTGGAAAAGGATTGCAAACAGCTCTCTCTCCCCCACCCCCACATTGTTGCTTTTAATCCCCTTTTTCATTAAATTTGAGTTTGTTGGTATTTTCTTTACACAATTTAAACGATGTGGTTTGGCCAAGAGACAAAGCATTGGTTGGTGGTTAAAGATTTTTGTGGAACTCCTGTAACAGTAGGACCACTCCCAAATTTAGGTCTACAGCAGTAATAAGAATCTTTTCAGAATCCCAAGCAAACAACATTTGTTAGAGAAAGAAACAAAGAGATTAGAAACAACAGAAAAATAACAAGTATGTCAGGCATCTTTCCCTATGTTGCAATGAACTTTGATGGGAACATTGATATAAGAGAAGATAGGGGTCCAAAGAACTGTGCAATTCCAGGACTTTCTAGCATATGACAGGGTAACACCTTTTCAAAGCTGATTGAACTTTCATTTGTTGGTGTTAAAGAAAAAAATGTCAAATATTTCATTGGTCATTTCCAAGCTCCTTGATAGACCTAAAGTGGCTCTTTGGATTCCAGAAAACATTGTTTTATTTATTATTTGTAAAATTTATATGCCACATTTCTGCACTCAACTGGCTAGTAGAGGAAAAATATGCTTCATAAAAACGCACTTAAAAGCGTTAAACCTAAACAAAAACACAACAATTAAAACCAAGTTAAAATGTGCACACAACACAAAATACACATACATAATAACAATTTAAAACAAGGCCGGAAGGAGGGATCACTGAGGAAACAACAGATGAAACAAAAAAGTCTTCACCCATTGGTAGAAGATGGCAACAGAAGGACACAAGTGAGTGTCTTTTGGGAAGGAGTACTAAAGTTTTAGTGCTACACCCAAGAAGGTCTTCTGCCAGATTGCCACTTGCCTATTCTCAGATGGTGGGGACACCTGAAGCAGGGTCTCTGATGGACTGTAATGTTCAGACAGGTTCATAAGTGAGTAGGCGGACCCTCAAGAGTATAGAACTTTAAAGGTCAACACCAGCACCTTGAATTGTTTCCAGAAAGAGATAGGGAACCAGTGAAGATGGGAGTGATATGATCCCTATGACCTACTCCAGTCAGCCTCTTGGCTGCAACGTTATTCACCAATTGAAGTTTCTGAACACTTTACAATGTTCTAGTTTTTGCTAATATAAAATCCTATTTACATCTCCTGTGCAGTGAATTATCATTTATTGTAACCTCAGCATTTTTAATGGAATATACTTGCTATGTTTGTGTGTGTGTTTTGTTTTATAACATCCTTATTCCTCTTCCCTTTGTTCTTTCTTCCCAATGATGATACACACACAAGCTCAATGAACACCAGTCATACTTTCTAATTGTTTTAAGTTAAGTGATAATGGATTGTGCCACTGGTCATTTTTCTTGTTGGAAGTATAATGTGTTTTACACTGTTGATCCTAAAAAAATAATCTGTTGGGGATAAATGATCACCCATTCCAGAAACCCATGGGAACTTTGGCCTTCCTGTATAGATGGGCTTATCTGTAGGATTAAGATTTTGAATGAATTAGTTAATTCTTCCAAAGGTGGCAGCAACGATTCCATGTTTGTAGCAATTAATAATGAATTTCAGATAACACCATTGAGGTCCCTGTTACTCTTCTGCAGTGCTGAGCTACCAGTACGCGTATGGTGTGTGATAAGTTTATATCATAGTAGTACTTTCTGTGCGCTTTCTGCTGATAATTATTGTGGCGTTAAGTCAGTATTTTTGATACGAAGAAATAACGTATTTACAGAGGTATAAGTATATCCCAAACTGATTTTGTTTATGAATCAGCAGTAGTAATTTTACTCTGTCAAGAGAGTCTGAGATTAAAACTCTACGGGATAACAATGGTACTGGGCTTGGTGATAAACATGAATCACAATGTTTCTGTTTCTTTCATATCAAATGTATGGTATCTCTGACCTGATGCAAAGATTAAATATATGGCAGTAGGCCCATGGATATATTGTTAAATGGCTGTAGATATTTGCTCTACAGATAGCTAGATATTGAAGAATGATGAATGTATAGATCATCTGCTCAATCCACAGGAAGGACATGTAAGAAGGAAACTTCTTCCTTGGATATGTTAGGATGTAAAAAAAATCTGTTGCTTGCCTTTGGTACCTGTGCAGTAGAGCTGTTCTACTGTCATGTCATGTTCATCATAACCAAATGCCACTTAAAGGTAAAAAGAAAAGCATTTATGATACTCACCCCCCCTGGTAAATTGGGGGAACATAACAGTAGAATTACCTGTTGACGATATGTGGAAATACTGGCTGTGAATTCATTTATTTATAGGATATGAGCCAGTTCAATTTATTGATAAAGCTGGTGTTGAAAATAATTTACTCAGTCTAGGTTAGTCAGATTTTGAGTTACAAATCTATTCCAATGCTGCCAGCTCCCCAGGAACATATTTGTATGGATTTTTATCATGTGATCTAGCCAAAATTCAAATGTTACTGCAGCAGTATGAAGCACCAACTGAACAGAAGTGATATTTGGCAATAGTAATGCTGCTGGTGACGCTTGACTTGTCCCTTAATCCTTGTGAAGACGTTGGATGGCTGTTTTCCTTTCCGCTGGTGGCATGTATGAGCGTCCTTAGTCACGGAAATGATCTTTGTATACAATCTTTGTTTCCTTGAAAGCACTAGTGAGGTTCACTTTGCCAAAACTAGGAGACACGCAGCACAGTCCTAAGCAGAGTTACATCCTTCTAAGCTCATTGACTTCAATGAACTTAGTATAGCTCTGCACAGGATTGCACTGACAGTGTATTACTTATTTGATGGGATCTCTTTGTTTAAAGAGACTCACAAGATAAAAGCAATACAATCCTACTATATAAAAGGCAAGTCATATTGGTAACAACTCACTTTTTATCCTCGCGCAGGCACATTGCCAAAGACTCTGGCCTCAGTGCCGCTGTGAAGCACCCTCTTGCTGCTGGGACGGGGGCTGCGGAATCAGTTTTCTAGAGCCTGTTGTATGTTTTCACATAATGGGCATTGTTGCTAGTAAAATAATAAAGCCACTGGCATGACCAACAGACATAGTTAGCTTTCTTGAACATCTGTAGAATTCTAATGTTTGTACTAGGTTCTTATCACATTTTAATTGTTCTTCAATGTTTCCTAGTTTCTGCATTCTTAAAATTTTGTCTTGTTGAATAGTGTTTCCCAATCAGTTTGAACAATTGATGTCTTGGTCAGTTGTCTGTAGTACGGTGTTACTTCTTTCTCCTTACAATAGTTTTACTGCATTTTAATTAGCTACTTCCCAATATAGCTAGAAAGAAAAGAGAGGCTAACATTTTCATAATTATGGTTTATTAATGGAGCTCAAACGGCAAAAAGTACTTGGGCAAACCCTGGGCCTTTGGCAGTTGGTGGCTTATGCTCACAAAAGTAATTAAAATTAATGTTGGTTCAGTGTTTGAAGGAATGGGAACCATTGCCATGACCATTATTGAACATTACAAATTTTTTTTTAGAGTTAAATGGAACATTTGCCTGTGTATTTGCATAGATGAATGGACCTGTTTAGTTGAAATTTGTATTGTGCCTGCCATTGGCAACTTGAATTCAGTTTCAGAGCGGAGTCGAGTTGAAAATTCAGGTTGCAGAAATATTCATTTATGTTTTTGGAAATACAAAAACTGTTGTTTAAAAGGACAAAGAGACTTTCAACTCACAATAAAGGATTATCTGTGTTTATATCACATTGAAATAAATGGGAAATAAGCATGTGTAGCTTTCTCTGAGTAGCAGCGCTCTTCAGCCTGATCTAGCGGTTTCTCAATGTGTAAGATGGCTTCTCCAGCTCACAGGTTCTAATATGCAGAGGGATGTGTATGATGAATCACTGAAATAAGTGAGCTCCTCCACAAGTCTTTGGAGTTCTGGGTTGGAACATAAGTATTCGTCAATAGAAACAAAAAGCCACTTTGCCATTGTACTTTCTTTTTAAAACTTAGGAAGCTGCCCATCTTGTTTATTTAGCAATGTTTTAAGGAAGCTGATCTGAATCTGTCTTTCTGTTTGTCTGTCTAATATTATTTGCCCATTGTACCTGGTCAGTAGTGATGCAATGATGCTGTTGGCTAGAAGGAGCTGGATTTGTAGTTTTTTTTAAAATATATATATATATATACACCATGTTATATAGTAGTTTTTGTAAGCTGTTTCAAAAAGGACAGATGGGGTAGAAATTTGAGGATCCAAGTAACCTGCACAAGGTGACTTTTCCTCCCCCCCCCCAAAAAAAAGATATGAGAGTTGTGCGCATATATGAGTTGCTTGGGGAGATACACTAGCTCTTCCTGCCAGTATTAGGTTGACACTTTAAAAAGCTAAAACTAGAATCTGTCATGGATACTTTTCAGAATGTCTGTAGTGGCTTTCAGATGCTTGGTGCATGAGTGACGTATCTGAATTTCTAGCAATTCAGCATTAAGGGTTAGGAACAGAACTGAAACATTCAAACTGAAAGCCTGATTTTTGTCTCTTGGTCAGACCTTGTATGTGTTGTTTTTAATTACTAAGTGCTAATACTGTGGGAAAGCTTAAATGTAACCTTCAAGATTTCATTTTTACAATGTTAGTTTTGGTATCTTTATTGTATACTACAGAGGTCACTGTGGTATGCGGGTTGGCAGTTGGAATGTTATGGTATGTTGGCTGTAAACTTTGAATAAATATATACAGTATTAATCATATACTGAATGATTTTTGTATTTAGAAAAGCTGAGGGGAAAATGTTGCTTTAGGTGAAGAAGCATTGCCTGAACTCTTGACCAAATGTGTATTTTAAAAATAGATCAGAAAGTCTCTTTGAGACATAGTATATTGACACATGGCAGAGTTGTGCAAAGTGGCGTAATAAGAGCTGACATACGAAAATGTAAGATCTATTTTAGTATCTTATTAGAGCTCAGGTTTATTGAACAGAGGATCTTTAAAAGCTTTTCTTTCTAATGTCTCCCACATCTGATAAAATGACTTGCTCAGACCTCTGGCTAACTGTCTTCTATGCAGCTTGGAATTTACTACAGTTGTAGAAATGGAAGCTGAATTTCTGCAGGGGATTTAACAACAGATATCAGCTGTTGTAATATGCTGTAGTGTGAAGCTTGTGACCCAGATCCTTTAGATCAGTGGCTCCTAACCTGTTTAGTACAGTGACCCACAAGTTCCATTTACTTGGTATGCTGACCCACTTAAAAAGGAGCATGCACAAATCAATAAGATGGCAGAAGCCTGGGACCTGGTTTTACAGGCTTCATGACACGCTTTTGGGTCAGAACTCGCAGGTTGTGAAATACTGCTCTAGAGCAGTCCCCTTGTGAGCCCCACTCCTGACATTCAGTAGCAAAGTGGAGTGGAAAGTGTTTTTTCTTGGTTTATTGAATTTTAGGCACTGCCTTAGGAAAACCTTTGGAGACTACAGTACATAAATATGTTAAATTAATAATAAATAGGGAACAGGCAGAAATTATTCTTCCCACCACTTCTGCATGTTTTTCTGTTTGTCACCAGGAGAGAGGTATGTGAGTAAAAGACTTTGGTAACTTCCCCTTCTATCTGAAGGCCTCTGGACTACATTTGTTATTGTTCACTCAAGTACAGCTTTTCAGGACGCATGGGGCCAGAGTGTGAAAGGGAGGTGGCAAAAATCTGTGATGTGAGATCTGTTTACAGTTATACAGAAACTTTAATACTGAAATGTGTAAGCTGCTTAGAAGTGTTGAAGTAATGGGGTAGATAGAAAAGATGGAGGATCGATTGTGTTTCAATGTGTGGATCAGAACATGATGCCAGAAGAAAGGGTTAAGGCTTTTTAGGTGGTGAGGAACTTTCTCAAACAAGCCAAACATGCACAAAATAAGAGGGCTTCACTTGAACGAAAGTGGAACTAGGCTGTTGGTGCTTAATGTCAAAAAGGTTACAAAGCAGCTTTTAAAATAACTTTGGGGGGGGGGGGACAACATGGACTGGGGAGCCGACGTTTTAGGATAACTTATCCCTAAGGGATGGTGGGATAGATGTCTAAGGGTAATCTTTCTGTGAGCAGACTAGAACTTGACAATGAGGGTAGGGTTGCAAAGGACTGCCATTTGAGATCAAAGGATTGTAGAAGGCAAGGATCCTTGGAGAGGGAAATGGAACAAGTTCTATCACCTACCTGTCCAAAATTGAGAGTTAATTGACATGTGGAGAAAGGTGACAAAATTTCTCACCAAAGACACCTAAGTAAACTTCGCAATCTAATAAGAGGACAGAACCCCATATAGATTAAAAGTTGGTTCCTGCTATAGGAAGCAGAAAGGAGGAATAAATTGATAGTTTTTGCAGTGGAGGAAAGTAAGCAGTGGGGTCTCACAAGGATGAGTGTTGGGACTGGAATTGGAGTGAACAGTGTTGCGGTTAAGTTTGCAATGATACCAAATTATTCAGGGATAGGGATGCATACTTAGTTTATTAAAATAACCATTTAAACTATCTGAGATTTTAATTAATAGGCACATAATATGTTTTACTGACACACACATGCTGCTTCCAAACAGGGCTTATTCTCTGTGTAGTTTTCATTACTGCTGCGAACTCAGGCATTTGCAGAAGTAATAGAGCAGCCACACAGCACTTTCCCATGTACTTTCCTTTCATTGGCTGTCTGTGGCCTCCATTTTCTCCTTCCAGCAGGCATTTTAAAAAATAAAAAGACTTACTAGATTACTATAATATTATAATTAACTATTGTGACAACGTACTAGTTCTTAGCTTTCATTAAAAACAAAGTCTCAAACGCTTTCCATTGCGAGTTATAAGAGGAAAGCAGGCTGCACATTTTCCCTTATATTTGAGCAATGTAAACAGCTATGTATCTATGTACCGTCAAGTCACAATTGACTTATGGCGACCCTAGCAAGGGGCTTTCAAGGCAAGTGATAAGCTGAAGTGGTTTGCCAGTGCATTTCTCTCCAGAGTTGGGGGTTGCCCATCCAAGTACTGACTCTGCTTAGCTTTTGAGATCTGATGAGATTATTATACCATGCTGCCTTCTCTCCCAAGTAAAGGGTTATACCATGCTGCCTTCTCTCCCAAGTAAAGTGCTATAGATTTTTAAAAAATGAAAGTTGCAGTCAAGTTGATTGAAGCAGTAGACTGTTGTAACATTCTTATAATGATGTGTAAATTTTTTAATGTTTTTTGTAAGACAACCTCCCCCCCCCCCCAATCCTTTGGTTGGAGGGGAAATGGTGACCTCAGGGGCTGAGGCAGTGGAAATGCTGCCAATGCCATTTGGACCTTCAAAAATACACACTTTCCTGTTGGTATGGAATCCAGAGGGGCTTTGACTGTGATCTTTACAAAAAGATAGTACCAAACTAGGTTGGGGAAGGACTGCAGTGGACACACAGAAGATGGCATCATGTGGATGATCCTGAAAATGGCATTGTTTACTTAGAACTGCTTTTAGTTCTTGGTTTTGTGTTTTATTGGCAGCCTTAAATTGTATTTTTAAACTATTATTATTCATTTTATAAATTATATAAATATAATTAAAATAACTATATTTTAAGCTGCCTTCAGTTCCTACAAGGTGGAAAGGCTGCTAATAAATATTTTAAATAAATAAAATGAAATAAAATACTTGTAAAGAAGCCATTATGGAGCAAAACATCTGTGTGGAGACAGCCATGGAAAATCCTGGAATACTCGTGTAATGTTTTGCCCATTTTCCAAACCACGAAAAATGTTTACAATAATAGATGAACAGTAAATGAATTTAATCTTGTTGTGTTAATAATTTAAAAATTTAATGTTTCACAACCTTATTTCAGAACTTGTTCTTTTAACTTGAATCATGTAGAAAGTTACTGAAATTAGTGTTAATTCATAATGGTTAGAGCCATCTTCTCATGGAGAATTTTTAATTGTCGAGTTTTCCCCCCATCTTTCTCTTATCCAGACTTATTCTCTCATTTCTTTTTTTACTATCTTTCTAAATGGAATTATTATAATTTTGGTTCAGTGGTTAAAAGGAGGTTGACCTTTTTCTCTATTTGACACTTCGTTAGCACTTTACTTTTTTCCCCACCATTAGTTAATTACAAAAATCTCATGCAAACCAAGTGATATTATGTAATCCTGTGCTTCCTTTTTCTTTCAGGTCTCACTATAAATGAATAGAATACAAGTCTCTTACAGGAATGATTGTATAATAGAAGATGAATTACATTGATTGTTGGTGGGGAGGAGAAACAAGGTCACTGGATACACATTTTTTAAAAACCTCTTTCAGAAGCTGGCTCCAGTTCTGATTTGCTGTCATTATCACACAGTTCTCACCTAAAATTCCTCACAGGACAAGAACAACAATTTTCATTCATTTCTCAGTCAGCTGCTTTGTTACCCTGACTGTGAGGTGATAAGCAGGCCTCATGGATTTGAATGGCGTTTGTTTTGGTGGAGCTCTTTTGAGAGCCAACCTGCCATTGTTTACAACTGTATTTGTTTCATTTTCTTTTTAAAAACATCTGCAACAGTTTGGTTCTGAGGAGCTGAACTTTTTCACTTACAGGCACTTGCTTTCCTGCTCTGTCATTTTCTCCACCTCTAAGTGCCTTTGACAGGGTGCCACTACAAAAGTCTGTTTAAGGTTGCAGAGACAGGCAATGGCAAACCACCTCTGTTAGTCTCTTGCCATGAAAACCCTGCCAGGGGTCGCTGCCATAAGGTAGCTGTGACTTGAGGGCACACTCTATCACCAAGACCATATTCGTGGTTAGTTTGAACCATGATCTATGTCAGGCCAAGTGCCGGGGCAAAGCGATGTGTTGTTGTTTTTTTTTAAATGCCATGGCGTTCCCTAAGTAAATCTGAAGTAAAACCGGTTTCTTAACATAAGCAGGTTACCTTTCCTATATCACCAGTAATCTCAGCTACTGGCAGCTGGGGGAAAGGACTGATAAGGGAAAGGATATGACTTCAAGGCAGGCGTCGTTCTGGTGTCTTTCATTTTGGGAACTAAGAGCTAGCTACAGAAATGTCTTTTTCATTGCAGTGTAAGACTACAGTACATTTCATTATGCAAAGCTGAATAATAGTGTGATTTAAAGTATTAATAATCTCTAAAGTTGTACATTCATACTGTGAGAATTCAGGACGTTAATTTAGTAAGATTCCAGAACAGGTCTTTTGTGTTTCGCGTGAGGTATGTTATGGGAGAATTCTATTCTACTAAATTATGCTGGTCGGATGACACCGTTTACTAACTCCAGTTATTAAAACTTGCTCAATGTCCTTTTTAGAATTTGAACTACTTTAAGCAAAACAAGAAGCTCAGATTTTTATTTCTAAAGTACTTACAGGAGTTGATGATGACATTTCTCAGCCAAAAAGAACGTCAGTATGAAACAAAGGATGCTAAATCTACTTGAATCCTGTCTTAAAGCTGGAAAGCTCCCCCCCACCCAGCAGCTGGTTTCCTGTTGCTTCAGCCTCAGCCGTGGATAGTTCAAAGCCTGGTATGGCTAATAGGTTCCAACCTATGTTTCAGCTGTTAGATATTGGAAATGGTTTTAAGTGTGAGTCAGTCAGCAGTATTTCCTTGCATTGTGATAGAGACTTTAAAGAAAGCTATTCAAAACATATAATATATGAGAGTTCTGTGAAGGTTCTTCCATATTCTCATGCAAAACAACTGTTTGAGTTGGACTGACATACCAGAATGGGGAAATAATACCAAAACTCTGAGATAAAATTAAAAATTTGCTCTGTGAAAACAGCAGAATCATTTTGCCCTTTTTAAAAAAAATTGGCCTGAAAGTGGTCAAACAGAGCTTGCATATTTTTCTCTTTCTGTTCTCGTTTTATGTTGGGACACTGTTGGCAGTCTGTGGTGTTTCAATGTCCGGAATGAATACATCAGGGGTTGGATTATTTGGCAATTTAGAGCAAAGACATTTTGCCAACAATATTCTTAGTTCTAGTCAATCTTGTGTTTAAACCTCTCATCTCTGAATCTCCAGGACCTGCCAACTTTGATTAAAGTCTGTACTTTGCAAATATCTTATGAAAAACATATTACATTTTGATAGAAATCACTGCTTTTTATTTAAAGAAATACATTTGCATGGGCAAAAATTTATTCTAGAACCAAATGTTTACATACAGGGTAGGGCCGTAAATCATCAAATTAGTTACTTTCAAAATAAACTCATTGGTGAGAGAAGTCTCCAGAAGGGTCTTAAGCTTTGCCTCTTAATTGAATTTGTGATCATGGATATGATAGCCCCCTTGACTACTGCTTCTGAAGAACTTACATTAAAATAGAGGGGCTTGCATAGGGACAGTGTTTGAAAGGCTGCATGCTCAGACTGTATACTCAGAAAGCCAATTAGTTACAGAGCATGAATAAAGTTTTAGAGACATTCTGTCACTCCAAACTTGTTCTGAAATGTAACTTCTACAAAGGGCGGGGGGAGTGTGTTCAAAACATGTTGATGTTTGCAAATTCTGACTGGAAACACTTTTCATATGGTTATGTAAATCACTTTTTTTTCTTTCAACCATTTGGAACATTGCCATACTGGAAAATAATAGTTCTTCCTAGCATATATTTTTAGTCTGGAGCTGCTATGTAGTAATACCCTTCATTGTTGTCATAAGCTAAAGTCACCAATCAAATGATAAAGCTGTAATTTATGCTAAACTGGTGCCTGGGTCTAGAAGCTTTTTCAGAGACTAACAATTCAGTAGAGACTGCTTTTATACATACAGCTATATAAAATGCTTATTAATGGTAGCAGATGTTGCACTTTAATCCCCTAAAATGATTGTTTGGTACCAGCAGGAGATTTATTAAGCCTGAGTTGTGTGAAATTGTGTGTGCATAAGCTGCTATTTAGATTGTAAAAATGCCATTGAAAACTGTTAAAAAGTTCTGCTTGTAATTGGCAGAGAGGTATTAGCTCCTCTAAAAGATGTCTGCCTGTACTGTTGGCCCTCATGTAGCAACCTCTTTATCATTTATCTTCTTGTATTAATGTCACTGAATTATTAATTTATACATTGGGTTGGATGGGGTGAAGGCACCATTTAAATGTGTGGCAAATGTATCCTTATCGCAGGAGACATGAAAGGAGTCATTTTGCGTTATCTGTAAAATGGAAAGGACATTTTAAAATTTCATTTACGGTAATCCACTTCGCTTCCAGTAAAACACCTAGATTATTGCTACATATAATATAATGCTCTTATTAAAATTTTGTAATCTTCTTCACTCTTTTCAGTGATAGGTTGATAGACAATATGCTGCATTCATTTGTACATTTTATTTTACACTGCAATTTTAGTATCTGATTGTCAGTGGACAAATTGAGTGTGCTGTTAATTGTGGTTCAAAAATGAAGTTCGTATTAATGGCATGTTGCAGCAAATGAGGCCAAAATTACAAGTATAATTACTTGGGGAGGCATCAGGAACATACAGAATGAATATTGCATGCTGTGAAATGGTTATCTTTAAAATGCAAAGTCACACAATGACAATTTTACAATCAAATTCAGCAGTATTTTGTGAATGTGAAATTCATTAAGTGAGAGAATAGAATTGAAATGGCATCTATTTGAACAAGTTCACAATTGACCACATAGGGCATCCTTAAGAGGAATATACTAAGATTTTTACACTATGGGTAAAAGGCAAGTGAGTTACCAGTTTCCAAACAGGATGGAAGTTAGTGCTGGAAGGAACCATTTTTGAATGAATAGGGAAAACTGAAAGTGCTGTCCTAAGTAGAGTTATAAAGTACTATTGAAGTTGATGGGCTTAGAAGAATGTAACTGTTTGGGACAAATAAAGCAGAAAGTGCTTATCTGTTTAATTTATAAGTGAAAAAATGGTCAAAGAGGTTAAAACTGAAGTTGATGGAACTTTTGAACAGTTTAATGTTGCCATTGGGATAAAAGAAAATTCCAGGAAACTTGTGTGTTATCAGACCTAGTATAATTTAATAATTTGTATATAAAAAATAAAGATAATTTCAAGTGTTCTGATGCTATTTTCCCCTCTTATAGCATCTCAGTAAGAGAGTTCATAAACGTACAGTGTTGAGCCTTGGATACTTCTGAATTTAAAGAAAAAAACCTTAATTTACATTCTTATTCCATTTCCATATTAAAACTGGAACTTTCTCTCATTCTGTCTCTACCACACAGGAATTCATGGGTTGGAAGCAGAGATAATCTGCTACCAAATCCAACTATTGCTATGGGGGGAAACTGATAACCACATGAGAATCTCCCAGCCCTAAGAAGCCTAGACCATTAGTTTAGTGTAGGCAGCTTCACATACTACATCAGGGGCTAAGGATTCTGCTAAGGGCCCCACCTCTTAGCCCATCTTCAGCCTTGCTACCACAACAGGAGAAGGGGAAGAGCGCAAAAGATGGGTCTGTTACTGTAGCAGCAAGTAAGTAGGTTGCATGGGCCCCTGTGCACGGGAGCCATGGCAGCTGGCAACCGCAGAAGAGGTTGGGACTGTCAGCTTGTTTATGGTGATGGTGGCACCTCCATCCTGCATGGGGCAAGGGTGGTCAGATCACCACAGCTGTGGCTGCAAGGGCCACCCCTTGCTTGGGGCCCTGGCGGAGGGAGGTGGCTGACCAGGTCCTTGGCCCACCAGAATTTTCCCCAGTGGCCTTAATGGCCAGTCTGCCCCTTTGCTACGTATTTGTAGGAAAGAGTAATGAAGTATGATTGTTTTTTGAATAAAGTTTAATGTGGAGATCTATTGTACATTCTTTACTCGATTCTTATTTGAGCTTGATTGTTGGAAGCTGTCAGAGTACATTATTGGCACTTGTAGCCAGCATTCTATAAAAATCACGTCATTCCTGCATCTGTGTATTTTGCTGTAGCCCAAATGTTTTGCTTTTTCTTTACCTTGCAATTTGAGTACAGTGGTTTGGAGAGAGAGGCTGATACTTAGTGTTGCAGGAGCATGTTCCCCAGTCTGCCTATCATTAATTAACAGTGCTGACCCCTGACAATGTCATAAATCTGGAGGATCTTATTGTCCTGCAGTGAATTATTCTTCTTTGGCATCCTCTAGTGGCCACTTTTGGAGACTCCGTATGGGGGATGAATGGGATGCTGGCGTGTCCCATTATGGAAGTATGGAAAATAGTTTGAAACAAAGAAGCCGCTGATATCTTCAGGACAGGGAGGGAAGCATGCTCAGCCACAGAATTTGGTTCTGTTTTCCATGTGAAACTCCTAGTTAGATGCTTCTTGCCTGTACTTCTAGAGGCGGTTGCTACTTGGGTCTCATGAATGGTTGATTGCAAAGCTGCAGTTAAAAAGAACAGACAAGGTCTAGTCTGTAATGACATTTTGCTACTTCTTGATCTGGGGGCTGCTTGAATGTGGTACTTGTTATTTGCCTGGTGGAATCTTTTAATTGACTAGGAGTAGAATGAGAGCAAACTGGATGTAAAACAAGGAGAAAGAGAGGAAAGAGTGGTGATTCCTCTCTCCCTTCCCAGTTTTAGGAACATAATTATTATAAAGCCTCCTAAATGTGCTGCTCCCCTGCTGGGTAAAGTGGCATGTCTGGAAAATCGCTTTATGTCAGTGACTGGCAGCAAGCACTGCTTTTTCTGCTGATGATATGCATCGTGGGGTGAAGTGAAGGGGTGGCTTATAGTTTTGTGTAGCTTCCTCCCGCAAGCTAGACTTGCCCCTACGGATTATTGTGCTTTGTTTTGGTGGTAATTTAAAGATCCTATCCTATTGATTTTTTTTTTTTAAAACAGCAACTAAGTAGTATGTTCCAGCCAATATTTTTCTGTTGCTGGCTCTTACAGATATTATTACCATTAGAGATTAAAATAGCATCGTGGCCCACATCTGGGATGCTAGTGTATGTGTGTGTGCGCGTGTCTGTGTGCGAGAGAGAGAGAGAGAGAGAGAGAGAGAGAGAGAGAGAGAGAGAATATGGAGTGGCTTTCAGGTTCATCTGCAGAGAGGCGTTCCACTACCTTGAGATAATTAAATGGTCTGTAAAGCATTTGGGGAATAAGGCTTCACGGAAAGCACTCTAACAGTTTATTTTATTTTTTTGTTGTTGGTTTTTAATGGGACTAATCTTTGCTCCTCTGGGGCTTTGGGGCTATCGGAATGAGAGAAAGGAGTTGAGGAATTCTCTTTACAGATGTACTAATGGTGCTTTTAAAAGACAAAGAGAGGCTAAAGGAGTGAGGAGGGGGATTCAGAACGAGACAGAAGATAGCATTTAACGATCGCATGTTTACAGTCTAATTAAATATATTTAGTATCAGCTGTTATTGTAAAAGCTGACTTTCTTTAAAATGTGAATTATTACAGTTCTGTGATGAGCCTTATGTCTGAAGGCATGGTCTTGGCCTTGGACCACTTACTCCTGAGTTATTCCATTGTTCAGGAATTATCTTTCAAATGCCAAGTGGGTAAGTGGCTTTAGGATTGTGGTTAAGAACATGTGCAGTACTGTACATGGAGGTTCTTTTTTCACTATAGTTACAGATTTTTCATAATTGCTTGCATGTTCGTCAGATGTGTTTTATCTCCAATTACTTCTTTGTTGCCAAGAAATTTCTCAGTTGGTGGTATTGATGACCTAATATATGACAGATCTTGGGTCATTATTATTTCATTTAGTGGTTGTGTGTATAGACCAAGAGGGAATCTGAATATTGATTCACTGAATGGCTAGTAACAATGATTTATGAGCTAAGAATTCAGCACAGTGAGCCAAACAGAGTAGCAAGATTACTTCTTATGAGCTGCCATTGATTTTGTTTCATATTTCGCTGCACAGTGATTAGACCATGATATCACAAGTACTGGCTCTGAAACTATGTTCCTTCTAGAAGCCTCAGAATGCAGAGTTAATTATCGATAATGCAAATGCATGTTTATCTACATAGTTTACAGCAGCTTTGTAAAACCTGCTGAGAAAGTATTGCCCACCCTAGAGTCCTCCAGTGCTGCTCTAACTTGCTCTTTGTATGACTTCTGCCTTTGCCTCCCTTGGTAGCCCCCTTCCCATGACAAGGCTGGATTTGAATGTGCATTTCTTAATCACCTTTCAAAGTAGACCAAGTTGTCTTTATCAAGGAGCCGATGCCAGTAAAAAATACAGACATGCAAAAACTAATAGAGAGCCAATGCAGTAGCATACTGTAATGCAGTCTGTTTTGAGCTATAGGGGGCTTTGTGTTTGATTACTCCCCTCTGGGAAAGATTCCATGCACTAAGAAATCCAGCATGTCATGGAGGAAGTTCCAGGCAAGAACATCTCACAGAGCACCATAATATGCTAACTAGTCACAATGAAACACAAATAAAGAAATTGAATATACATTAGTGCAAGCAAAACATCATAATACAGCTACAGCTGCCAGTACAAACAAGGCACGGAAAAACAGTCAATTGAATGACAATAAAGTGCAAAGTGCAAAAATACAGTAAATGCAATTTAAAGTGACCGTGCCAGGTACAAATATATGAAAATGTAACAGTCAAAATGGAGATGTTCACAACATGGAGATATTCACAAAGTCCACCCAGGGTACAAAGGTAAGTAAAAGAACATTGGGGCAATGCAAAGAACAATGATTGCAGTAACCACGAGGATGTACCGGTGTGTCCACCCGTTTCCTGTTCTCTTCTTCCTGGCAGTTACCACTATGTAGTAGTTCTGTTCCAAGTGCATAGCATAACACATCTCCAAATAGTAAAGATTGAAGAGACAGTCCTGCTGGGCACAAGCCCCAAACATTAATTAATGTTTGGGGCTTGTGCCCGGCAGGGCTGCCTCTTCTCTCTGTTTGGTTTTATGGAGAAAGTTCCAGGCAATCGTTTATTCCAATGTTTAGTGTATGTTTTACCCACCTCTTACTGCATTGTCTTCTGCTGTTGGAATTTCATTTTTTGCATTCTTTGGCATATCATGTTTGATACCTTTTTTCTTTTTGCATTGTTTCTCTAACATTTGTAATCTCGGTCCTATTGCATTGTTTACTGATTGGCTTATGCAGACTGATTATATTGTTTTATGTTGTGTGATTCGTCTTGAGTCTCAACAATTAAGGTGGGCCATAAATAAAGTAAGTACATAAGCTTGCCGGCCACATGATGTATGAATAGACTCCCCTTTTTGCATAACTGGATTCCTATTTCTCTCAGGGGAAACCTAATTGGATAGTGGCTAAGAATGAGAAATGAGAGGTCAAGTTGCTTTGCATTTCCTACCTCAGGCTGGTGAGGTGACTTCTGGGAAAGTCTCCGTGTAACATAAGGCTGGTACTCAGCTCTTTTTTCCTCGCAATAAATGTTTTTATGCCAGGGCGCAACTGAGATGCCTAGCATTGGTATAGTGACATTTTATGTTCGCCTTTAGTTTAAAATTATTTTTCCAATGGATATCTCTAACATGCAAAGTCAGCTCTAAATTGCTTGATTCTAGCATATATCCATAGTTGGCTGAGGCTGACCCCCCCTCCCTCGGAATGTTGCTTTTTCTTGGAAGTGTAGGGGTGTGGGGGGGGGGATTAGAGAACATGTGCACAGTGCATCACCATCCTGAAGACAACAGTCAGGTCCTTTCACAGGGGCTAAAAGACCTAAGTGGGCAATTAATATGTATTTCATGCCAGAAATGGTTGACTACTGTTTTACAGTAACAACACAGGTCATTGTAGAATTCAGTAGCTATTTCTGAACTCCTAAATAGACCTGGTCGCATTTGCAGAGGACTCGGGAGAACTTCAATAGTGGAGTATACAGAGAAAATCACAGTATTCGTGCATACCGTGTTAAGGTTAAATGGTGCTTATGCAAGTAATAAATAGTAAATGATAAATAGTAGTGAGCTAAAAAGGGATAAGCATGTGCAAGCAAAAAATTGATTTAGGCTATATTATGCTGATACGATCTTAATGTTATCTCTTCTGTCTGATACAAGTGTTGTATTGCCGTGCCTTTTTATGGTTCATGTATCTTTGAAAGAAAATCTCCTACATTTCACCAAGTCTTTTTTTTTTTTTGCGTGACCTAAGTGACCCAAAACTTTCAGAATGGTATGGAGAGGATTCAGTTGCAGCATGGTTGGCTCTAGGCCTGTTTACAATACACTTGCAACTTACAGTCTCTGGACATTAAGGCTTTATTTAAGCCAATTATCCGAGATAGTTAAACAAACAGTGAAGTACATTTTAACCTACAAAGCTGATTTGTTGGCAAGTGAATGGACTCAGTTTTATTTTGTCAGGTGGATGTTAGATTCAGGGCTGATGACGTTATGTACATTGGGATGTCAACTGTGAACTGTAAACGGCATACGTGAACCTCTTTCTTTCAGACTTATTCCCCTCCCCTCTGCTTTTCTTATGCTAAGAAAAGAAAGGCCATAAAGCATATCAGCTATGTTAAATTCCTCACAGTGCGCCACATAAAACTTCTTGTAAGACAGCCAGTCCAGAGGAACAGGCATGTCTGGTCACAGACTCATTTTGTTTGTCTGCTTCCACTTCAAACAAATTCTCTGCACTGCATGGGGGGTGGGGAACCTCCCAACAAACCCATACAGAATAGTTAAGATGATAAAAGAAGGCAACTAGATGAATGGAACATCTTTTATATACACATATCTTTGGAAATCCTTATCAAAATAGAAAATACAAGTTCAGTGTCTTCCTAAAGGATTTTGGACTATGGTTTTCTCAACTGAAACTTGGGTTCTTTTCAGATGTTTCTAACAAACTTATGTTTCTTCATAATTGGCATGAACTTAGTTAATGGTTATTGTATACTCAGTATCTTTTCTCCATTTCAGGAAGGGGAAATCAGCAATAATCCGTTTCTGCAAATGGAAAAACTGTTTCTCTGGAGGAGCTGCTATTGCTCTGATGCTATGGCATTGATTTGTCCAGACATCATCATTTTACCATTGTAGCAAATTGGAGTTAGATTGAAGATTTACAAAACAGGAAGTCTTCACTTGTGCCCCAAACATAGGGGAGGAAAAAAGAGAGGAAGATAATTTGAGCATAGCCATTAAGCATGTCCATGTCTGTTAAGAACAAACATTTCATGATGTCATAATAATAATAACATTCAGTGTCTATACTGTCCAGGACAACTTAATGCCCACTCAATACGGTTCAAAAAACGTGTTATTATTATGCTCACAAGAGGTGGGTGAAAAAGCTCTGAGAGAGCTGTGAATGACCCAAGGTCTCTGTGTTGGCTTCAAGCAGAGGAATGGAGAATCAAACCCAGTTCTCCAGATTAGAGTCCTGCCGCTCTTAACCACCACACCAAACTTTTACAAAGTGTTCTATAATTTCCATTGCAGTCACCTTCACAACAGCTCTGTGAGATGAGTTTCTACTACTCCCATTTTATAGACCAGAAACAGAGGTCGAGATAGATGAAAGTCAAAACAGACTATTTTGTGGACCTCTGTTCAACAAGAAGTTGGAGAACTCTCTTCACTCCCTGCCGTAGTCTATTTTAAAATTGCAGTATGGCTTCTTTGGTTCATCCCATGGGTTACGGCACATGCATTCTTTATAGCTCTTCATTATTTTCTTGTTTATTTGTTTTTTTTTTTGATGTATAGAAAAGCCAGCCTACATTAGGACTGAAAATGAGACCTATTTGTTTTGCAGTTCTCGCACGGGTCTTGGAGTGTTTAATGAAGGGAATGGAAAACAGCTTCAGATTTGCCTCCGGTGTCCAAAGTGATCAGCATATTTAAAATGCTCAGCATGACTCTAAGATATTACAACTGACAATAGTTGTAATTGACTTTCAGTCTCGCTTTCCCCTCCCCTATTGTACAATGGGAGTCATCATAAGGGCAAGCTAGCACTTGGGAAGCCCAGAATGTTAAAGAAGATATAAAGATCAGTCAGTGGATTACTATGAGATGGAATGAAAGTGAGGAATAGTATGAGTGATAAGAAGTCATTATGAAACAGTGGATCTAGACAATGGAGTGAAAAATATTAACAGTGAAATAAGTGACTGGATTCCCCCCACCCCAGTTCTTCTTTCTTAGGTTATTGAACGAGAAGTTTCAAGACTGTATGTTTTAGGCTGTTGACAAGAAGGGGTAGATTTAACCTGTCAGAGAAGCAGTTCTGTGCACAAAATGTATAACACATTATGGATGGGAAAATAGAGAAGAAAACAAAGCTTTATTGGAATGATGATTGGCAGTGAAAATCATTGCCTTTCCTCCCTCCCCTTTTTTCGTCCCCCCAAATCCCATTTATTTTCCCTGTGAGTGATTGAGGTAGACCACTGTGCCGCTGTGGACAGAGAAGATAAATTGTAAAGCTGAAATGGTTTTGTATAGTGTTTTGCTAGTCATGCAGGTAGATTTTCTTTTGTGAGTAAACTCTGTTGTAGTGATTAACACAGGATCCAGTCCAGTGGGACTTGAGCTTTGTGATCTCTCTTTCAGCTTAGATTCAGGGTACATGTATATTTATCCCATACTGTTTCAGGCTTCGCTAAAGCATTGATGTATCACTTCAGAGCACACAGCAGCTGAGTGCATAAAAATGACTTTCTTACTTGAACACTGGGTCACCTTGGTCAGATTTCATACTTACTGTGCTGTTCCGTTCCTTATACTGCATTCCTTCTGTATGACTCAGATGGAAATGTTTTGTGTTAGAAATCCAACATTCAAGGTGCTAATTAATGGGGACTGTGAAGTACACATCCAGAGATAATTCCCACACTCACGCACACTCCTCGATCACTGCGGTGTTTTTAATGGAATGACAGTCTCTTGTTAGTAGGTAGTACTTGTTGTGACTATTTTGGCCACTTATTTTCCTCTTGCAGAAATTACTCTGGTTACTTGGAAGCGGGTTACAGACGAACTGCATCATCTAAGAGGGAGCATACTCAAGATTACTTAAAGGTGATCTTTGTGTTCAGAAAAACAATCTCTCATAGTACTGTATCATTTTAAAATGTAGGCAAGAAAGTGCATGTATTTTTCCCCTGTGTCAAACCTCCATGCACATAGAAATCTAGCATGTCAAGGAGATATTGTTCCTTAAATGTTAGCTTTTGAGGAATCTTTGATGGTAAAGAGAGTTTAAAATTTGGTCCTCCCCACAACATTCTAAAGTGATTTGATCCCAGGAAAATATTACTTGTGTGTCTGAGTATTTGGATTGGCCCTCAGGTTGGATGGATAGCAATGTGATGCTCTGCTGCTGCCTACTAATGGGTTTTTTCTGTGGCTGCTCCAAATTGTGGAGGAGTCTTTGACTCTTTGAAATGATGGCTTTGTGGTGTTTTGCAGACAATGGTCTCTGTTATACGTCAAAGTTTTTGTTTTAATTCTGTTGTTAGAATTATGGGAGGTTGTGCTGATTTTCTAGTTATCTCCGTTGGGACCTAGTTCTTTGTGTGAAAAGTGCTTTATAAATGTTTTAAATAAATAAATTCTTCTGTGTCTTATGACTTCATGACTATCCCTTAGGCAAAGATTCCAAGAAATACAAAGGATGAGGTCTCAGACTGAGACATTTTATTTCCTAGTTTTGCTGTGTCTCTCTGACACAATATAAATTGTCCAACTTATATGGAGTATCTTGTATCTACACCTATGAGAGATGTTTAGTTAGTCAGGAACTCAGATTTTGAGAGCAGTCTTGAAGGAATGGCTTGGCTTCCTTTTTGCCACTTTACCAAAATCACTGAAATTTGGCGTTGGTGTTTATTTGTTTTAAATTTTCTGAACCAACCACCAAGATGATGTAAGTTAACCTTTAGAAGTCCGTGAGCCGTTTTCACCTTGGGTTTTCCTAAGGCTGGGATAGTGGCTGCCATTATGTTGGTACAAATAAGTTGCTTTTAAGAGGGTGTACATTTTAAAAAGTCAGAAGAAACCACATTTTACTTTGGGAGACCGTACTGTGTCCCAACTTTGGAGACTTAGGTTACCAGCAAAGTTTTCCAGGCATCTTTGGTTGCATTCTGAAATTCAATCTGCCTCTTGGCCCTCGAGACTGTCTCCCTTCTTCAGTGTCAAGATGGAGCTATACATAATCCAAAGCAAAGATTTTATTAAGATCTGAAGGGAAATGGCTTATTTGCACAGAATGGCTACTTAGTTACTATGATACACATGTTTCTGTTTGCAAAGAGGTAACATAATATGGCTTTTCCTGCTGGTGTTTTGTCTGTTTTGGGTTTTGTTGTTGTGAGATTCCAATGACTGTCCCTTATCTACGGCAATTACATGGTCTGAAAGACAGGGTTGTCAGCAACATCTTTGCCCACAAGTATCCCCTGTCTCCAGTTTTTCTACCTGTTTTTTGGGGGGAGGGGGGATTAGTTTTGTGCTGTCTTGCTGAAGCTATATACTTTGTACTGCTTAATTTTGGTTTGTGATGTGTCTTAGCTAATGATCAGGGAGAGGTGGATTGGAGAATGAGGACACTCACTAATACTTGCTGTTTACCACTATAAAACTCCCTGCTTTCAGCTTTAAATGCTTTTGATTGTGATATGTAAGCTTAGAAAACATGTTTATTCGTTGAAAGCACAAGGGATGAATAATCCAATAAAGCCTGATTGCTGACGGCCAGGTTTGTCTTTCAATACAAAAAGCTGAACCAAGATATATTTTTGCGGCCAGCTGCTACATTCGCAACACTTTGTTTGTCAGAGGCAGATAGGTTTGTGCTGTGCTTCAGCCAACACTTGCTGCTCCTGTGGCTACTTCTGTGTTGTCCCAGACGTATCCTCAAGCTACTTAAAGTCATGCCAACACCTCAAATGGGGTCCAACCTCAGGCTAAAGTCTATTTTCATACCACTGTTTTCTCTGTCTTGACAGCTGTTCTGCTACCCACCATCCTAAGTCCTCAATCTCCCACAAAGTTCTGGACTCTTTATTTCCTAAAAACAACAGGCCAGTGAGGTGACATGTGACAAAACACAGCCTTGTAACTGTCCACTGGTGGGGGAGGAAAAAATCCTTTCCCCTTCAGATTGATGTGTATAGCTAAGCAGTCCATCTAGCATGATGTTCAGGAAATCGAAAAACCCATTAAAACCAAATCTTGGCAAATCTAAAAATCCTCAGAATAGTCTGGAAGCAATCAAAAGGCTGGCTTAATTTCCCTTCCAGTCATTAATGTGCCTCAGCTATGTGCTCAAATTATTCTAATGGTTTAGGCAAGTAACACTGTAATGTCTATAGTGTGAAATGGATCAGTTGTTACTTTTTGAGAGTGAAAGAGTTAATCTATATTTCTGATGCATGTCTGTAACTTGGAATGACTGGTTTACCTGGCTGGGAATACCTTTAAAAAAAAAAGAAAGAAAAAAAGAGAGGTATCCTTTCAGCTATGCATGCCACTTGTTTCTTTGTAGACTGTATAGATTTTTCAGCATAGAAAGCTCTCCCCTCTTTGGGTGAAAGACTTAGAAATGTAACATGACTATTCCTTTGTGTCAGCTTCAGGAAACTCCTGCAGCAGCTGACGTGCCGCCACTAGATTAACTGGTGATGGATCTTTTACCTCTAGGTGCTTGGGCCTCTGCCAGGGAGAGAACTATGCTTTGTTTATCTGCACTGAACCTCTTCCCCTATGCCATTGAAAATGCCCCAGTGCGTGTCCTGTACTGAAATACTGTTTGTGTTGAAGTATAAATCCTTCTGCCCTGGTGCTTGTTCAGAGCTTATTGTATTCACGTATTATAAAAAAGAAACCCTGAAATTAGGTACATATCACTAAGAGGGAAAGCAGGAGAGAGAGAGAGAAAGAGAACTGCCGCCAGAACCTTGCTTTTGTGCCCGCTCCAAGTTTCTTCTGGCTCATATCCCACTTTTAAAAAATCTAATCCTAGCTTGAATTTTTCTTACCACCTCTTTCCCTGTTTTACTTCTTATCTATCCTAAATGGTTGAAAGCTTTGTTAGTTTTTTTTTTCTAGTCACATCAGGGACCTTGGTCATTCTGTGGTTATTCCCTTTATTAGGACTGGATAGCTGATGCTTTCAGGGTTCAGGATGTAAGCAATTATAAAAATTTGTAAATTAATGGCAGGGACTATGGATAGGAGTACAGATCAGGTAGTGGCCATCAAACCAATCAATCCCCTTTCACCATGTAAGAAGTAGGGAATTTGCTGAACCTGTACACTCTTTCATTATAGTAGTAGATTTTAGGATGCTGACACACAACCATGCATTTTAATGCTTTCTTTTAAAACCCAGAAGTATTAATCTGGAATAATTATTATGATTCTATTGTCATAATCACTAACATGGATTGTCATAGCTCCTTCACACACAACCTCATACATTTAAAAGTAGGAAGGAAATTTACCATATTTCAGAAAACTGTAGTTTACAGTATAGGAATGGTTAACTAATTTTTGACAAGTGATCCTGAATATGAAGAATTGATGCCAGAGAGGTTCCTGTTAAGGTCCCTCTGTAGCCTTCAGTGCTCTTCCTACTGCAGACTCTACACATTACCCCAGCGCTGTTTTTGGAAGCAGCGTTTTGGCAAGATTCAATGGGAGTGGGCAGGAAAGGTCTATTGTTTGAACGGAGCTCTCTGTTTGCAGGTTTTCTCTAGCCCAATAAAAGTCAGTGGGACATACTTTGTGGTGCCTTGTTTAGGTTCAAGGGGGAGTGTATTACGAATAAACTTTCTTTCATGGGACAGTATGCAGAATGCTTGAACTGATGTAGTGTCATCAGGTATAAAAACTTTATATGTGTAAACCTGGTAAGATAGGTCATTGTTATTCTCATGCCCAAATGTTGGGAAGAGGGAGTTAACTGGCTGCCAAAGGGATCATATTGGGTCACAGCTGAAAAGAGCTTCAAAGCCATGTTTTTTACTGTGCAAGTCCACAGAATCACAGAAGCTATACAGTAGTAGTGATCCCTGGTGAAGGAATTACTGCATGTGACTGATTTATAGATGTTACCAACTGCAGGGCAGTTTTGGCAGGATTAGCTCCCTCCCGCCCCCGCCTCTGCTTGTAGGCTGCAAAAAAGAGCTACTTTGGAAAGCTCACATTGTTGGTTTGACTTTGCTGTTCTTTGGCAAAGCAGTGAGCAAAGCAAAGTCTGTGTACAACATTGCAGACTTACTTGTTTGCACATGGAAGGTTTCTCTCATAGACTTAGCAGTCAGTGTTTTGAAAAGGAGATTAAAGTTCCCAGAAATGCGCAGTGCTCAGACCACCTCCTGTGCTGTAGAAAGCTGTTTACTTCTCGAGTAAAGAAGATAAATGGGTGCACATCCATTCTTGGTTTTCTGTTTGGGTCTGAAATCTTCAAAATGTGTGTGTGTGGCACAGTAGTCTCATTCCAATTATCAAGTCCATTTTTTCGGTATGTGGAAGAAGTGGCCCAGTGGGTTATTTCAAATGAAATAGGTGTTGAGGCTCAAGTGTACATGTGTAATTTCAGGTGTGTGTGTGTCTGTTTGTGCATGCTCTGTGGTTACTTGTTTGTGAGAGGAAAATATTCTACACCTCCTCAAAGATAGTCCTTTCAGTGTGGTTTTATCTTATGTGCTATAGCTAAGCTCTAATGGACGTTGAGTCTTGAGGTACATAAGCTAGCACTCTGTTCATTGCTGTCAAAGTTGCCATGATGATTTTAATAATCTTTCTTTGGATCCCCGAAACAGTGCCTTCACAGAAAAATGTTTCGTGTTTAGCGCAGCAGCACTGCTGGTCCCCCTCCCCCAAAGGCAAGGACTGCCTCAGCAAAAATTGATATTTTGTTGGCATTATTGCTGCTTCTGTTTTTTATCTGAGGGGGCGCAAAGCCGTTTATAACACAAAGGGTGGTACTGCTTAAGAAAGTGCAGAGTAAAGAGCCTGTGAAGGAGCCTGCTTAATTTAGCAGCTGCCCTACTTTCTTTTAGGTGGGTTTTCTTTTTGCAGTCTTTTGGCATTTTAGCCTGAGATTTCCTGAAAATTCCAGCCACTTTTTGTAGGAGTGTGCCAGTATCATTTACACTTTCTGCTTTCTTATCGTGATTTTCAGGGCAGGATTCTTTGTGGTCATTAAACTTGAAGGGAACAGTATTTTTATCAGTTTTCTCATCACCAATAATCTGTTCTTTGTGTCATTTTAAATGTTTTAGTGATGAACATGAATTAATTTTAGTTTTTCATTTTCATCTCTCCTCAGTTATGAAGTTCAATGATGTAGACCACCTACTTGAATGACGCTGGACATTTATAACTGGATTCATTAAGGAATAAAAAGAAAATACTTTAAAGGGGGTCAATAATGGTGGCATCTGATTGCAGAATGAAAAGATTTTGGCTATTACTGATAGTCAGCTTCCTGCAGTGTACGGAAGGTAAGATACAAGCATCTCTCTCTCTATAATTAAGTAGATTTAATCTTACAATTAATCTTTCCAGATGCTGTCAAGATTGAAAGCTAATGTTCATGTCTAACTTTAAAAGAGTGAACTCCAAAAACCCTACTAGAGGATGCAAATCATACATGTCCAAAATGGCAACATGATACGGCTCAGAAATGTCGCTCCAAAAATGAACTTCAGGTGTAGACCCATGCACTGTTGTTACCTCTGAAGCTTGCATAATACATATTTTTTTCAATTTTTTAAAATGGTGCATTATTCTTTTTGCAGGGTACCTATCCCTCATCCTTTTGTGGATATCTTTTTGATACATAATTTCAAACCTCCGTTACATGTCTGGAATGTTTGAGAAAATTATCTGAAACTGTTATTTGCCACTTAACCTGCTTCTAGGCTTTGCTTTACCTATTAATTGTTTGCTTGTAAAAAAAACCCAAGAAATTTGAGGGCGGGGGGAGGAGATTAATTGACAGTGGAATACAGTGTCTGGCAACTCACTGCAGGGTGACTGTCCTTGAGTAGCAAGTGGTGTATTTTTGGACTTGTCTGGTTTAGGCCTTTCACTAATGTTGTCCTTGAATACCAGCAAACTGCAAGCTATATAAACTCAAGACAGAACAGTTTTAAATATGCATGAGCCAATGCAAAAGAGTTGGGGCTCTTATATATATTTTTTTGCTTTCTCACTTTCTGGGCTTATTGGTGGCAAGTTGTTAGCGGCATTTTGGAGATGGGTGTCTTGAAAGTGTGTCACCGTCTACTTAAATCTCACTGCTGTTTGAACATTTACCTACTGTTACATGCAGTACCTGAGGCTAGACTTAATTTAGAAAGAAAGGAATCGGCATCTCTTCCCCCCTCCATTTAAAAAACAGAGTTTTCTCTTCCACTTGTGGCACCATAGACCTAGCTATTGGTGCAAGGGTGATTCCCTATAATATAAAATCCACACAGTACCAGCACACTTGTACAGAAGCATAAAAGGTATAGATCATCAGGCAAGATTGCTTTTTTAATATACATTTATTCAACCATTGTAAGAACAATGAATGCCTTTGCCTTTGAAAGGAATGCAGGTTACATGGCAGTAGTGCTCGGTAGATAGGCCTCCATAGTGGGGATATTTTAATAAAATTAACAAATGCTTGAAATTCAGGTGATGTCTAAAGATGCAAACAGCATTTTGTAAACAATCAATACATAAAACTTATACAGCCACAAAGTCTGGCACAAAGAAATCTTCGTCTTAGCTAGAAATTTAGATGTGGGAAAACGGAACATTAAGAGAAACAGTACCATCTTAATATTTTTAAAGACATTAGAGAGCCTGTATTCCTTTTCCAATTCTGACAAACTATAATTTATGCTGTCAGACATGGATCCCCTTGTTTCCAACAGGACGACACTTTTTGCTTTAGGCGCTAGGGAAATTAGAGCAAATACGGCCCTTAAGAAAGCAGCTAGATGAAATGAAATATAAACTTTGAGTCTGAATGTGGATTTCTAGAAATGAATGTAATTTTCAGAATTTTCAAAATTCCAGAGCTATAGATATGTTTTTAACTTGTAAAGGCCTATGGACACGTACAATAAATTTGTCTGTCATATCTAAACCCCCATAGCAGCCTGACTGTTTGCCTCTTCACTTCAAAGTAAGTTACATTGAGTTTAGTGAGCCTTATTCCAAAGGTAGCATGCACAAGATTTCAGTCCGAATCATAACTGGCATCACTTCTTGCTAATGCGCTTAAAAATTTTAATATCTTTAAGTTTGTATCAGACCTTGGCACCCGGAAGCTGCTTTGCAGAGCAGGCAGGCTGTACCACTGCTTCTCTCGTAGAATCCACTTTTCTTCACAGCATGGAAATCACCTCTTCGTCCTAGCTTTGTTCTCATGACAGTGTGTTGGGGAACAGCGGGCAGATCTGTGCATGCTACTATGTTTGCAGTTTTGTGAATGAAGATTTCAATCATTACAAATAACTGCTTGGAATGCAGAGTAATCTATCCGCCCCCCTATGCCCCCCCATTGCCAGTGCATGCTGAACAATAAACACCACTGTTTACTTCCATGACTATCTTACAAAGCTTTTACATTTGTTATCTATTTAGTTTAATGTTGACTGTGTTCTCAGACACGGCTCATGGGCTGGAATGGGGGGGGGGAAGTGAGTAGGAACTCCAATTTAGATTTCACGGAATGCAGACCAGCAATCTCTCTCAGGGGATATTGCCCTTCGAAAGACTGGTTTGCCTGACCAACTTTTAAGAACTCTCCCCTCCCTTGCTACTGAGATGTTGGTGAAATGTTGAAGGATGATTCTGACCAAACCACACACTTCTTATTTGCGGTTTCATTAGATGGTAATGTGTGATTCATCAGAGATTATATGCACATGTGTTCCTGGTGGCCTTTATACTGGTAGCAGTGAACAAAATCTTATTTTCTTGAGGAAGTGCAGGGTACAAAGGAGAGGTGATATTCTGTGCTGCCACCTTTGCAAAGTAAAGAAGTTAAAAGCTAATTAGCAGCTTAGATCCCTACATGTGACCACCAGTTACCCTTGATAATTGTCTGTGTATCTTTTTAAAAACATCCCTTTTATGATTGCTGTACTTGCAAAAAATATTGTTAAATAAATACTACAGAAGCATTTCCCTTCCACACATTGTTGCAGGCTCCCTTTCATTTCAGCGGAGGGACAGAACACTTAGAAGATGTTCTTATAATCTCCTTTTATTGGAAGGATTGGGAATATGCTCAGGGTTCTCTAGGTACACATTATATTCCTGAATTCAGAACAGTCTCTGATATTGGTGATATACTGTTAAGTTTTTTTTCAACTTCAGAATAGCACAACTAACGAAAAGAAGCCCAGCTTTATGTGGGTGTTACTTTGATAAATATTTAAGCCTACTGTGGATAAGATCTGGAAGACAAAGAGCAAAACAATGTCAAACTGGACATATTTAATAAGAAGCACATTGTCTGCATATTTTATGGGGGGAAAGTCAGATGATAATTTACACCATTTTCAAGCTAATTTTCATTTTCATTTGTAGCATTCTAAATTCATGTGTTCTCATCTTTTATTTTTCTTTCTTTTAGTAGCCAGCAGTTGCTGAAGGCAATTTTTGATGCTTTGGTACTGAATTGAACTCTATTCTTCTTTAAAAAAAACATTCTTGCATTTCTCAGTTAAAAGAAAACTAGGAAAGAAATTGGGTAGAGTAGACAGAATGGAGCCATATTAATTACAAATCCTTAAAATAAATCAAATATTGTGGTTCTGTATTCTGGAAGAAAATACCAATGTGAAAGTAGCTTCAAGCCAAAGCAGCATAATGAATCTTTTTTTTATTGGATATTCTAGCAAAATGTCTTGCTTTTTTGCCTCAAAATAAAGGGAATCGTGTGCAATAGATTTGCTTGTTGCTGTGCAACAACTACAGAGCTTAAGAAAGAACATGAAGAAACTTTGCTGAATAGGTGAGCAGCTTAGGCTACAAGGCATAGACAGACAGAAAGGAAAGCACAGTCATTTACTTTGCAACAAGATCTTTTTCAGTATGATTGTAAGCAGAGTTACTCCAGTCTAAGCCCATTGATTTCAGTGGGTTTAGATTTAAGTAACTTTGCTTAGGGTTGCACTGTATGTCACCCAGAAGTATTTGAAGGGACAAATGAAGTCACCTGACCATTATAGGTATATTGGAGCAGAGAACCTTCCTTGACCAGCATTACAAACTCAGGTCCTGACACTCAAGCAATACCCTTGCACCTATATTAAAGATATAATGAATGAGATGACCCCATGATGAAAATATGAGCATGCAGATCAAAGCTTCATTGTTATTGAAAGAGCCTAAATCCACTAAAAAGTTGTACAAGTGGCTGGAGGTTTTATAGGTTTTTTGTGTTTTTGTGTTCTCTGTCAAGCCAACAATACCTTTCATAATTGGATACCTTTACAAATGACAAAAAACAAAAGTGCAAACACAAGAGTTGCTTGATGATGGTGCTGTGTTCTTGTCCCTATCATTATTTGTTTATATCTCACCTTTCTCCCAATGGGATCCCCCCAAAAGGGCATACACCATTCTCCATTTCTTCATTTTATTCTAACGACAACCTTGCAAGCTAGGTTAGGCTGAGGGTGTGAGTGGCACAGGGTTCACCCATCAAGCTTCTGAGACAGAGGAATCTGATGATAGGGAAATTTGCTATCCGTCTCTGGATACTTTGTAGAAAGGGTTATTATGAGTTGTGTATTCCCTATGCAAAATCTACCTTGCTAAAAAAATGCAGAGATCACATCTCTGTTTTGAGACATAGCAGATGATAGTTGGGGTGGTGGTGGTGGAGAGTGGTATTTGGTAAAGGAATCAAAGAAGAGTATACCTAGGCAAATGGAAGAAAAACATGCAGAGTTGACTCATATTTGAGATTTTGATAAATACTGGTGAGGACAACTTAAAACACACACTGTAGTGTGTGTGTTCAATGGTAAACAGACAACGGGTGAGTGAAGATATATTTTGCAAAAGCAAAATATAAATATAAAACGAATGTATTGATGTTCATTTTTGGTGTTCTTTAAATTTACATTTTTGCTGTTGATTATTAGAGAAATGTAAGTAGTTTTTGCTTTGAAAAAATAATTCTAGATAATAAAAATAACATATTCACTTTCAAAAAATAGCTATGGATACATGGTTAAATAAACCATACTGCTAAAAATCTGTATTGCTAAGATTTTCAAGGTGATGAAGCTCAGTTGCAAAGTAGATGTATTTCTTCTGTCTTCCTCACCTCATATGCTCTGATCCAGGTAGTTTGACTAGAACTGTACAGCAAAATGAGGTGCTCGTTATGTCTGGTTTTTTTGTCATCTGTTCCTGAAGTAGCTCCCTGCGCTCTCGAAATATTTCCCCTGTTATTCTATGGAGCTCCAAGAATACACTTCAGCACAATATGGGCATCTGCTGCGGGAGTGGGGGAAATGGAAGGAATAGCACTCCTTTTCTGCTGGCAGAAAACAGCCTATGGACACAAGTCAGGCATTTTGTACCTATTTCAGTTGTGTACAGATTTGTGTGTTTATTTGTTTCACATACATATTTTCCCTTCCTCTGTGGAGCTGATGAGTAGAATACATGAATTATCCTATTTGTCCTCACAGGATCCCTGTGAAGTAGGTTGCATTAAAAGGTACTGAATTGTTCAAGGTGAGCTGCATGGGTCAGTAAAGATTTAAACCTGAATATTTCCCAGTCTACATCTCCCATTCTCCATTCCATGAGTTTTCTGTTAAAAGCGTCAAAACATAACAACAACAACATTCAATTCATATACCGCCTTTCAGGACAACTTAAAACTCACTCAGAGCAGTTTACAAAGTATGTTGTTATTATCCCCACATCAATCACCCTGTAAAGTGGGTGGGGCTGAGAGAGCTCTGGAAGAGCTGTGGCCGACCCAAGGTCGCCCAGCTGACTTCAAGCAGAGGAATGGGGAATCAAACTCGGTTCTCTGGATTAGAGTCCTTCTGCTCTTAACCACTACATTATTTTAGTGGTATTGAACGTTATTTCCTACTTGGTCATAGAACATCGTATAGGTGGTTAAAGTAAGTGTATGAATATCTGCAAAAAATAACATGTGAGCATTACATGAGAATGTTTATGAAAACCCATATGTGCCTTTTGGGGGTTCTTTCTCTGAAGGATCTGGAGGGCATATCCTGTAACAGTAAACATTTGAAAGGCAAGAAAAATATCCTTTAAAAATATGTTAGAAAACTTTCTAAGGAACACCGAATATAATGATCCTGACAATTTTAGCTTGTGGACTGCTATTTTCAGCACTTCGTTGAGGCAAATACTGTTTAAGGATTTAACAAGGAAATCTTTCACTTGGCCATCCAAGTATATTTACAACTTGCTTTGAAGTTGTAGATGATGGGAGCTACCCAAATCCAGTGGGTCTGTGTAAGATCTCTGGCTATAATCATTATTTTTTTTTAAAAAAGGCTGTGTAATCTGTTTTAGAGTTCCTCTAGGGCTTTTATATAGTATTAAAAGGAAAGGATGTTGAAATTTGTCCAGAAATCAGTTGAAACTTGGTTTGTTTCTGCATGTGTCATGTGTTAGGGTTCTGTAACTCTCTTAAAATACTGCATTAATGTACCACCTGCCATTGTGATACCCTTGTTCAGTCTCCTAGTTCCAGGGTGAGATAATGGGATTAGCTCTGTTGGTTAGGCACAGTTTGTGAAAGTTTGTTACTGCAGTTTTAGTCTAGATTTGACTCATTGTTTTAAATGAAGATTCAATTTTACATTTCAGCCACCTGCATAAAGCTTGTGCTACCCACCTCTTCTTAAAATGAGCGCTTCCTAGTATGATTCTTGGAGATTGTTTTTACTTGTTTCTTTTCTTTATCTGTAATAAGGAAGCATTTATTTACATAATGGGGGTACTAGATTTGGGGAACGTGTATGACTAAGTTGCTCCACAGAAGACAGCGAAATTTACTACCAAGCAACTAGGTTTAACAAAATCTTATACTCGTGGAACACCATAAAAGGTACTGCTGTATAAATTCACATAACCAAGAGAATAAAGACAAGGGTCTAAAATTTGAGAAGTCAACTTGATCAGTACCAAAGGATGCATAAGAAATACACTGTGACCTCATATTAGATGTGCATAGTGCAGGTTACATATGTCTTCTGATGACTGAACACCAGGACACAGTTCATGGCCTGGAACTCTTATTTCTACGATAGTTAAAATAATGTGTTGCCTACAAATGTCCAGTCTTTGAATGAAATAGCCAGTCCTTAAAAAAAAAAAAGAAAGAAAAAGGAAATGTCCTTGAAAGTTTTCAGGACTGGAAAAAATACCATGTAACTTACATCCATTTGCTTACTAATTTGCATATCCCTTCATGTATCATCTGATGTAATTGACAGAAAAGCTCATGCCATAAGAAGTGTGGTAATCTGTAGATGTTATGGGATTTTTAAATTATTTTTGGAAGAGAAACACAGATTAGGCTTGCTTTGATATTGCTAGCATGCAAAAAGAATTGCTCTGATTTCTACAGTTCACACGGTAGCGTTTTTCAAGATTTTGTTTAAGATCCACATCTTAAGTGGAATAAAAATTCATCTCATCAAAGTTAGAGTTATTCCTTCTTATTCTCTCCCCTCCATCTTCTTATGTAGCATAAGGTTATTCCCCCAATAAGATCTTATCAAGCTTGAATGATTTATTGAATGGCAAAGCACTTCTCTGTTGACCTTTTTGGAATTATATTGGAAACAGTGAATAATGAAGCCAATTGCTCTTTTTATGTTTATCATTCTGATTTGGTTTTGGAAACCTCTTGTTAACAAAAAGCACATTTTGAATCTAGTGACTCTTGTGAATAAATCAACTGTAATCCAGAGACTTTTATAACAAAACAAAAACATCTCTGACTTAACTGCTATATCAGGTTTTGAGAGAGTCTCAGGGTCCCCCCCCCCTTTGCATTAAAAGGGAACTTGAGTTGCTTCTACTAATTCTGCAACTGTATTGTGCTAAAGCATTTTGTAGTTTTCTTATCTCAGTTTACAGGCTTTTCTTTGAAATGATGGTTGTAGCAGTGTTGGCTCATTTGGAGGATCCCCTTTTCAATACAAGACAATTCGTCAATGCTCAAGTGATTCCAGGACATGCCCAAAACAATGGGATTTCATTAAAGGAAGAAAGATAAAAGGCTTTATCATTTCCAGTGAGCATGAGCAATCAAAATTGATAAAGGTGTTGGAATTTGCAATGATGGCAAAACTTACTTCATTGATTAAAGAGAAGACAATAAGTTCATTAATTGTTGACTGGAAACCCCTTATAGACTTTCTATATGAGATAGAAAATAATCATTTGATGATTTGTGGATTTATGGACTAAGGAATTTTGATGCTAGAAAAAAGAGAGCTTATATCTTCAACATACAGTAAGAGAAAATTTGAAAATGATAACATATAATTGTTGCAGAGAAAATCGGAAACCTTTTAGTCAGGGCTCATTTCGAAGGAGAACGCGCAGGAACACAGTTCCGGCAGTTCCTCAAAGAGGTCACATGTCAGGTGGCCCTGCCCACCCTACTCTTGGCCATTTTGGGCCCGTTTTGGCCTGGATTGAGGCCAAAACGGCCCGGATCGGGCCTCTGATGGGTGGTGGATCACTCTCCTATTCAGCAGTGGCCCGATCCTGACAATTTTGGGCCCCTTTTCGGCCATTTTCAGCCCCTTTTTGCCATCTTGGGCCCAATTTTGGTCCTGAATGGCCAGGATTGGGTCCAAAACAGCCAGGAAAGGTGATGTCAGGGGGTGTGGTGTATGCAAATCAGTTATGCTAATGACCCACTTCTGTGATGTCAAGGGGCGTGGCATATGCTAATGAGTTGCACTAATGAGTTCCTCCAGCCCTCTTTCTACGAAATGACCCCTGCTTTTAGTTCATATGTTTTTTTTCTTTTTCTTGGTTTTTTCCCCCTCTGTATGTTCTGTTATTTTTATTCGTTAGCTATTTGGTTTGGTTAGTTTTTGTGTAACTGTCTTTTTAATGTTTTATTATGTAAAACTTTTAATTAAAAAAGCAATCTCAAAATTGATGAGGAGGGGGGGGGCTATTTCTGAATTGCAGTATAGAGGTAATTTGTAGAGGTTATGCTGTTGTTTTGTAGTGAAACATGCAAAACTGTTCGTCTATCCCACCATCTACATCCTTAAAAGTGGGAAAGACGTAAGAAAGCAAGCTAAATAGTTTGATCCATTTCAGCTCAAGTGGAACTGCATTACATAACTGCAACTTCCTTGTCTCCATGTCCTGTAGCTTCAGCCCCTGTTCCAACATTGTGTCTGTTTGGAACAGTGGCCTCTCAGTGTTGGGGGGAGGCTGTGGGGAGAGGGGGAAAGTCAGTGAAAGTCATCATCCCCTTCTGCAAGCAGAAAAGGAGTTTAGCATCTAAACGAACTCTGAAACTTTGTATTGGTTTCTTAAGCAACTTTTATATGAAAGGAGATCCTGTAATTTCAATTCTGTGTAGCATCCCTAGAAAAGTCTTCTGAAAGAAAACTAGAGAAAAGTAAAATTAATGTACATATTTTAAGACAAGGCATTTTTTTGTTTCAGAGAGCTTCTTTAAATTTGTAAGATGAATCTACACTTATGGCAAAACACACACATGGGTCTGCCATTGAGAACAGTTCTCAGGCATTTTGAGTAACCAGGACATGTTCTGTACTTGGGACCATTTTCTGCAGACCAACCAGTGCTGTGGCATTAGCTGTTTGCATTGTTAGAGTAGAAGATCTGCATTGGGAAAAATTATGCCATTGAAATCATTTACTTTGTGGATTTTCCCAAGTACTCAAGAGTATGGGTCTGTGTTGATCATTTTGCCCATTTCTATATTGGGAAATGACTCTTAATTCTTAATGGTGTTGTAATGCTAATAAAAAAAAAACTCTTCGTGTTAATGGTTGGTGAACTGCTGGCAGGTTGTAGGTAAATTATAAATAGTGCTTATAACAAATTAGTAGTATAAAGATTATTCTCCCACTATAAATTGTGCTTCCATTCTGTACCCAAAGAAGAAAAATCACAATATATTGGTTCCAGAAAAAAAATCAGGAGTGTGATAGGGAAAGATTAGGAGAACAGAAGATAGTTACTGATGTCTGTTCACTGCTTGTATGCTTGGTTATTGGATCACAGTTGACTGGTGTGGAACCACCCTAGGTTTTCTAGAGTGAACTGTGGAACATGGGGCCCATTTTTCCCTGTTACTACTTCTGCACAGGGAGACCTGGCCATTTCAATGCATGTGAGCTGTTTACAATTAGTGGTGATGGTGTTTTGCAATTTAATCATGAGCACTTTTTGTACCTGAGTTTGAAAAACTAAAGTGTTGAACTGACTGTAAGATTATCTTCCATGACCCTAGAGGTCCCTTCCAACCCTATGATTCTATGATAGCCTTGAGAGGCAGGGAAAAGCTAGTTCAAGGATTTGTTCTCTCTGTGTGTATGTATTTTGGCTTTCAAGTTACAGCCAGCTTATTACAATCTTGTAGAGTTTTCAAGGCAGGAGACATTAAGGTGGTTTGCTATTACCTGCCTCTCTGTAGCAACCCTAGGCCGTTTTCACACACCCAAAGCCTCCAGAAGATCACATGAACCCACAGCACGAAATGTCTTTCTAGCATGATTTCCTGGCGCAACCCCATTTAATGGCACGATTTCTGATGTCATCGCACCATTAAAGGGGGTCATGCTGGGAAATTGTCCTAGGAAGACACTTCATGCTGTGAGTTTTGCGCGATCTTCCGGAGGCTTACGGGTGTGTGTTAAAACAGCCACAGACTTCCTTGGTAGTCTCCCATCTAAGTACTAAGGATGACCCTTCTTAGCTTCTGAGGTCTGATAAGATTGGGCTAGCCTGGACTATTTAGGGGACTCAACTGTGTACATAAGTGGTTATTGGTTTTCTGTGTAAGATTGCCCTCAGTTAAACCTATGGGTTTAACTGAATTAACGAAGCATTCTGTTTGAAATGTGGAAATTCTAATACTGTTAAGAGGCTTCAACTTTCTCACCCCACCTTGCAAATATTAATTGGTCTTTTATTCAATAAACCAGTTCATGCCATCTTGAGTGCAACTTGATCATTGTAAGAACACGGAGCTGCCCCTCTATTGCTTGTGCAACAGATATGCTTTGAATATATTTTTGATTGTGTCATTAAATGAGCTTCTTATTGGAACAAGATGTTTCTAAAATGAATTTTAATCATATGGTCCAGATTCAAATGTATGTTCAACATCATAATTCTGTTTGGGAAAATGAGGTTTTGTGGCCATTTAGAACTGATTATGCATTTCAGTTAGTTTGATATAAATCAGTTCTTAGTAAACAAAAAGTAGAGTTTGTTGCTTGCCCCTTCTCATTATTTAATTTGCATCAGATGAAGTTGGAATGCATGCAGAATGAAGGTTGGAAGGTAGTGGGAGGTAATGGTGGTTTATGATGTAGGTTATTGTACATGGAATTCTCAAACATTCATTACATACGTTGATAGCATTAGTGGTAAGGATCTTTTCAACTTTTTATACTTTATAAAACACATTTACGTTGTAATGTATACAAGCAGCCTCTAGGGGACAGCTTTCTGCTTTGCAGGTCCTTCAGTTTTTGTCCTCTGGAGCTCCTATGTACAATTGGCTGCTGCTGAGGAGAAAGCAACTGAGAGGCTATATGGAGGTATGCCATGCAGGCAAGAGCTAAATAAAACCTGTTAAGTTGCTATAAGCTTGTATGTCCTGGTATTCATGATACTACATATGGCAGTGAGGATAAACTGAAGTCTCATCTTGGAAAACAACTGATCTTCAAAGCCTGCATTTCTTTATTTTTCTTTTTTCTTTGGTTGATGTTGTAAGTAATTCCTCAGACTATGAGAAAATGGCAGCAATTGTGGGAACTGTTTACAAGTTGCTCAGTGGCAGCAAACTTGGGAGAAATACTGTGAAAGTATCACACATTTTTTCCACTGCAAATGATGTAACAGATGACGATAATGCAATTCTTTTCAGCAGTGTGGGGCCTTCCACTTATAGTTTAATAAGGAATCGTTTAGTACCTAAAAAAAAAAAAGCTAGTGATAATCTCTTGAAGAACAATTTCAGTCCCACTCCTAGTGAGATAGTAAGAGTGTTTTAAATTTGATTTATGATCCAGGAAGTCTGCGGAGTCCATAGGATAGTTCATGGCTGAACTGAGGGAAGCTCTCCCTAAGCTGCAGTTACTCAGCCACACTGACACAGATGTTAAAGGATTGGTTGGTCTGTGGAGTAAATGATGAGAAAATCCAGAGGCGACTACTGTCTGAATCCTTTGTTACCTTTGATATGACAATAACATTGGACCTAGTTATGTTATCTGCAACTAAAAATATTCTACGATTCTACAATAAGTAGTTGAATGATTAGTCAGTCTTGCCTAACCCGGCCTACTCTGGTTGCCAGTAGACCCGCAGAGTATCAAGTAGGAGTCTTTCCCAGCATGTCTCCTGAGATTCTTTTTATTTAAAAGTGCTAAATTGTGAACCAGAGTAGTGCTATAGATTCTCTCTTTCTTTCTCTGATCTGGATGGTCCAGGTAGTCTGATCTCGAGAGATCTCAGAAGCTAAGCAGGGTCAGCTCTGGGCAGTTCTTGGATGGGAGACGCTCAAGGAAATCCATGGTTGCTACACAGATGCAGGCAATGGCAAACCACCTCTGATTGTCTCTTACCTTGAAAACCGCAGCAGGGATCACCATAAGTCAGCTGCAACTTAACAGCATATATTTACATATTCACAGATACATCTAACATAGTAATTATTTTTGAGTTCAGTGCTGCAGAGTAACTATATAGTACACAAAATGTTCTCGTAATCATTAACAGCAGTTTGTAGAGAAACCATTATAACTACAGCAAAAACTATTTCCCGGTAATGCAGTTATCATGATGTCCTTTTTCATTAGTTTCTTATTGAACTGTTGTGGAACTTTTCTTCATTCTTAGCTTGGTTGTAGCATAGTTTGTAATTTCAAAATTTCTCTTCCCTCCTCTGTTACCTGGCATGTTGAGGGATACCTGTTTTTATTTCCTATGGAGCAAGAGCCTTCCTAATTTCAAGGAAGTTATTAATTAGCTCATAGCAAATATTCACTGGCAATAATTGGGGAAACTTCAGAGAAAAATAATAATAATAACAAAAACATTTATATACTGCCTTTCAGGACAACAGTGCCCACTCAGAGCAGTTTACAAAGTATGCTATTATTATTATCTTCACAACAAAACACACTGTGAGGTGGGTGGGGCTGAGAGAGCTCCTCGAAGCTGTGACTGACCCAAGGTCACCCAGCTAGTTTCAAGTGGAGTGGTGGGGAATCAAACTCCCTTCTCCAGATTAGAGTCCCATGCTCTTAACTACTACACCAAACTAGCTCTCCCTGACTTTATCAGGAAAGAGACTGTGTTAGTATAAACTGTTTCTGTTCAGGAGAAATCATTATGACCTGGAACAAAAAAGCATGGTGCATTTTAACACATTCAGAGATGTTAAGCAACAGTAACCCCCCGTAACAATATAAATGAGAGCAGCTGAGTGTTTGAATTAACTTTGTATTTGGCTTAATTTGGGGTCCTAATTATTCCTAACTTACGTGAGTAGATTTCAATTATAGCATACCATGGGGATTTGTAGCTACGGCAACTGAAGGAATCATTTTACCTAAAGTACTTTTGTTCAACTGATTAAAGAAGGTTAAAATGGAAGGATAGAAAATTGAAACTCTTTCTTTGATAAGGCCCAAACAATTGCTTCAAATGGAACCAAGAAAACAAATAATGGTGAGAATGAAGTTTGCTCCTGCTTTGCATCTATTCTAATGATCCGGTTGGTGTCTTTGTGGTAATGTATAACACATATGATCTGAGTATTTTCCCCCATGAGATTTTAGCTCTTTGTTAGAACAAAGTTGATACCAAACAATTGGGAAATTGAAGAACTGTAGGCGATAACTGAAGGTGCAACTCTAGGTTCACCTAGTAGCTAACAAGTCAGATTGAACACAGGACTGTGAACATGAAAATGTGTGCAACCCTGTAATCCTGGCTTTGTAGAGTAATAAAATGCATGACATATACATTTGCAAAATGATGTGGCTCTTATATGTTGTATTTTAGATATGTGTATAGCATATTTTTTATCTTGCATATTAATAATCAAGTAGCCCTGATCTTTGGATACTTAAATCTGGAAACTGGAGCCATGAAAGGACAGGACAGATTTTCCTGCACACCTGAAAAATGTTCCCGGTTAGCAGAGAGCTGCTGTAGCATAGTGGTTATGTGGTTGGGCTGTGAGTCAGTGCTCTGCAGGTTTGAACCCCTCTACTGCTATGAGCTCAGCAGGTGGCCTTGGGTAAGCTACACCTCTGAGTCCCAGCTGTATTGTGGGGATAATAACAACACTGACTATGTTCACTGCTCTGAGTGTGCACCATTCTGTCTAGAAGAGCAGTATATAAGCACACTTTTGTTATTAAAAATCTGAAAAAAATATTTTTTTAAAAAAACAAAGTAATAAAAGGAGCACCTATAACTTTAACCAGATGCCCTCAGTGGCTTTTGCTAGACAACCATAACATAACTAATATTCCAGGCTTGGTTTCTGTCAGTAAAAGGCCAGGGAGAGGGGGCAGGGCCTTTCCAGGACTGTTTTGGCCTTTGAGAGATGACTTGTTGGACCAGGCCCAGAAGCAACAGTGACTTGATACCACAAGACTTTCATGACTCAGTTAGGCCCAGTTGCTTGATACTGTTTGACAGCAGTCCCCACATAAAACCAAGTGTAGTGTACTGGATAGAGTTTCAGAGTAGCATGTGGGAGACCCAGGTTCCAATCACCACACTGCTGTGAAAGCTGACTTGGTGACTTTGATCCCGTCACACACTCTCAGCCTAAGCTGCTTTGGGTCCCCATTGTGGAGAAAGAAGGAAGTTAAGAAATATGTGAAGATCGGTGGCAGGTAAAAGATAAGTTGTTTAGTGGGTTTGAAACAGAGAAGGATGTAGGGAGAGGTGAATATTTGGAGGTTGCCAGGAGGAGGGAAAGAGGAAATAGTGTGAGGAAGGGGATATATGGGAAATTGAAGCATCCTCCCCCACCTTGTATTTCTTGTAGGTTTCCCACCATGCAACTAGGCCAGGCTTGGCTGCCATCACACAACTGGGCAATAGGAGAGAGGCTGCTGGTGGAGGAAGGAGGAAAAGTAAAGATGGGGCAGATGAAGGAAGCGGGCAAGGGGAGAGAGGCTATGCGGGGCAGGGAAGGGAAAGAGGACATGGTGGGTAAGGGGAAAATTAGATGCTCCCCACAAGTCCCTGTCAGTCCTCCACTTGTATAATATATTTTAGTGATGTGTGTGTGTATATAGTGTAGTGTAGTGTGTCTGTAGTGTGTCTGCATGTATGGAAAGTGTTGTCAAGTCACAGCTGACATATAGTGACCCTATAAGATTTTCAAGACAAGAGGCTTTCAGAGGTGGTTTGCCACTGCCTGCCTCTGCATAGCAACCATGGACTTCTTGGTGGTCTCCTATCTAAGTTCTAATCAGAGCCAACCTTTCTTAACTTCCGAGATCAGATGAGATTGAGCTAATCTGGACCGTCCCAGACAGGGCACAGTATGTATAGTATATAAAAAATATAGTGATCTATAGGTGTATAGTGGGTGCATTACAGTGATACTCACTTTTGAGTAAGCATGCTTAGGTGCAAAGAATAGTTGACATGCTACTATCCTATCTTTCATCCTTTTTTTCCCCTTCTCAAAGCAAAAAACAGCCTCAGGAGGCTTTGAGCGTTAGCAGGGAAATGGTTAGAAGAAACTGCTCACCACTCAGGCTGATTTCTTTTTCTTTTTGGCTCAGAATCAACGCCCCAAACACTTTTTTTCCTTTTAGGAAGATACTAGCTTGGACGGAGAAGCTTTTTAAATTAAAAAACAATAAAAGAGACAGGCCTCAGATCCCAGAGCTGTGGCTTTTTGTTTCATTCTTTGTAAAATCTAAAACTTCTGTTGGTTCAAAGTTTTGTATAGAGTTCAAAGAGTTATAAGCTATTCAAACATCAACAAGTAATATTTATACTGTTTTTTCCCAATTAATGTTGGCACATCAAATTCCACTGTAGATAGTGGAATGTGCCCAGCTTTGATACATAAACAGAGCTTAATCATCAAGAATGGTTTTCCTGTTAACTTTAACTAACAAAGCTCATTCATTTGTATGCAGATGTATTATAGTCATTGGAGTTCTCTGAGATTGAGTGCACCCAAATCTCTGGATCGGAGAAACTGAGTGTAGGCTAGGCTTGTAGGCTTCAGTGGTAAAGTTACTACTGAGTTTTAGTTATAATTGATTGGGCAACCTCAAATCGTCAAGTAGCTTCAGGGTTGCTGCCCCATACTTATGATAAACAACCGTACACGAGCTTTCTCTGTGGTTGCCCCTATCCTGTGGAATGACCTGCCTGAGGAAGTCAGAAGAGCCCCCACTCTCCTGGCTTTTCGTAAACGGTGCCAAACTGAACTATTCAAAAAGGCTTTTTACTCAAATGGGAGGGCTGTATTGTAGGGAAGGGGTCTCAGATGCTTTGCTAATGAATTAGGGACCATAAACTTCATCACTATATTGCCTTACATATTGGCTGATTCCACAAACATTGGATAATGCACTTCCAATCCTCTTTATAGATCATTTGGAACGGATTTTTTCATGTGCGGAACAAAAAATCCACCTCAAACGATTGATAAAGTGCATTGAAAGTGCATTATCCAACGTGTGCAGAATCAGCCTCTATCTGCTGCTTTAAATATGTACTTATATGTACCGCCAGTGCTCCATGTTGTTTAATGCTAGTCCTAGAATTGATTATGTTTGCTTCAGTATTTTTTCTACTGTGTATTGGATTCTTGCTAATACTATGTCTTTTAAACTTGTATCTGTTTACCCTATGGTATTGTTTATGAAATGTCTTTGATACTGTATTGAAATGTACTTGCTACTGATTGTACTAATCTCATATTGTGTAATCCGCCTTGAGTCTCAGTGAGAAAGGTGGACTATAAATGACATAAATAAATAAAAATAAAAATAAATAATATTACATACAGTTTACCTTTAAGAACCATTGAGTGGTGGTTTCCTTGCTGCCTTTAAAGCATGTCTTTAATATAGTTTTTGAAGTATACACTCTTTGAATAGAGTGTATACTTTGTCTGCATATGTTGAACTGGAGTACAGTGTGACATGGAGCTTCCCTTTTGTTTGTCAGAATCTGTCCTGGAGCTTTTGCTATTAAAATGGTTTTATTCAAGCTCTATATGCATGAAGTGCAACATCTGTACTGCATTAGTCTTAAATTGCCTAGTGATTTTCAAAAGTGGGTACTGATACCTACATTTGTTTTAAAAAGAAGCTTAAAGGGGGGGGGATCCTTGCTTTTTTCTCTGTTTCTTTCTCTCATGTATTTCCTCCAGCTGCCCAATATTTATGGTAGCTTTGATGTCTCTGCCAGCACATATTAGTAATTTATCAGATATTGTTGAAGAGGAAAGTAGTGATAGTGGGCAGTCAGACTCTCTTGAGATTCTACTTTCCCCTTTCTGCATGACGACATAGTCAAAATGTACTGGTATTGCCCATTGCTGAATGTGCCTTGTCAATCTCCAATTCTGCCCTTTCTTTCAGAATGTCCCCATCCAATTCATGTTACATGGCTGGTGAATTTGCATTGTATACCTCAGCTCACACAACAATAAAGTGCAGAAGGAGAGGTCAGAGCCCCCTCTTTACTTTTCCTGCATATGGACTGTAACTGAAAGCTTCTTAATTTTAGAAGCCTTCAGTGAAACTTTGATTTGCCTTGAGGTCCAAATGTAGGCGCCTAGGCAAATAGGAATTATATTTTCTCCAAAAATTTGGAATTCTAAACTGGGATTCAGCTATGTTTCAGAATTCTGGTTTGTTGGTTAGTTAATGAGCCCCCCTTCTCCCCCCCCCCCACTTTAAGGCATAATTTTCCGCCAAAACCCAAGTTTGCTTGCCGTGTCTGGGCAGCTTCACGTAGTGTGGCTCTTTTTGTGAACCACTCGGAGTGAGCATTAAGTTGCCCTGAAGGGCGGTATATAAATCAAGTGTTGTTGTTGTTATTGTGGTTGTAAAGTTCTTATTGTTCCACCCAGATAAGCAGTTACATTTTTGGAATTTTAGCCCAGTCCAGAAACTTGATAGGGGAAATTTAGGAGTCCTCTTCTTCTTTATATGAAATGGCACTGGAGGCTGAGTAACTAAACAGCAATTTCATTAAACAGGTAGGGGTGGAATGTAGGCAGTCCAGATGAAATTGCTGAAGTAAAATTTGTTGGTAGAACAGAATCCTTCAAAAGTAATAGGCAAAATAGTTTTCTTGCAACTTAGTTTCAATGTTTACAGTCCTCAAGAGTGAGAGGTGTTTTGTCTAATTCCTTGGTCAAAGCAACAGAGTTTCTTCACAGATTTCCTTTTACTTCTCAGGTTTCCAGACATTATTAGTTCAACACTGTTTTCCCTTTACAACAGACCTGGAGGCCTCGAGCCAAACTCGGCTTCTAGACACTGGACAGGAATTACTCTCCTTCACCTAAGAAGACATAACCCTATTTGCTTGGTTGAATGGAAGTCTTCACTCACTACATACTCACTCTGCCAAAAACATACTCCTAGTTCTATCTTGGCTGTGTAAAGGGGTTTCAGCTTGTGCTGGCTTTTATGCTTGGAGCAGTTAACTAAAAGTCTTCTTTAAGACAATGCTGTTTCTGTTAGGGCAAGAGCTTTCTTTTCCTCACTTCAGAGTACCTGCCTGACCCTCCTTGTCAGACTCTCTCATATATTCAACTCCAAACTCCCAACTGAACTCAAAATCCTGTCAGCACCAACTGTCATCCTGCGGCTGATTCTGACCAGCCAATCAGAGAGATGGGGGAGCAGCCTGTCAATCAAACGCTCCTTCAGCAAGTTCTTCCCTTCCATCTGTGAGTGCTGCACTATGGAAACATTTCTTTAAATTGCATTCCGTCACAGTTAGACTCAGACAAAATTGGCAATTTTTACCACTTCTCCCTTCCATTTACAGATCCCCCTTACGTTGTTCCTCCTCTCTTGCCCCTCAGGAACAACATTTCATAGAGTTCAGTGTGCTGCGGTGGGAGGGGGGGAGGCAGTAAAGTCCCATTCAACTAATGGGAAATTTAGTTGTGATCCAATCCAGTTTGTACAGATGTATGCATGTGGATATTACCAGAAAGTAAGGCCAGATAGAAAAGGGAAGGAGGGAAAGCACAGGTCTGTGGATTGTTTCAGATTCTCCAAATTGTAACTGTTTATTGATTTCCCTCATCTCCAGCCTTTTCATGACTTTACATTCTGACTTTTTCAGTCCCATGTGTATGACAGAACCATCTGAAGTTGTTCTAAAATCTCTTCTGTATTGGTTATCTCGTCTGTTTATTGCTTGTTTATTGTTGTGGTGTAGATAGGGACCTGCTTAATGGTTTATTCTTGTTGGGTTTTTTCTTCCTTTGCATTTTTGGTTTGTAAAGGAAGTGGCTGCAGCTGGTGCTTTCTTTGTGCACGGAATCTCCCTGTCAGCAATTGGACACGGTATTCTTTCGGGGTATCTATGTTATCACTGAATATGAAACTGTTTCACGATGACAGGCAGATGGAATGTTGTGCTGAATGCGTAAATTAGAATTATCGCATCTAGCATTTCTCTTTGCCAGGTGCCAGCTTGCTGCTGTGGCTCGACATTAATGTTGAAGGAGTGCCAGGAGCGGTTTTATTTGCTAATTATCTCTTAGCATCTCGGGCAAACAGCTTGCCCAGGTGTTTTCAGAAACACCTAGCAGGACAGTGCAAGGCTGCAGGTGCTCATGTCGTGATAGGACAGAAGATAGAATGCTGCTAGTATCTGCATCCATATGTGATTATTTTATCAAATGTGGTGTTCTTTAGGCCTGGAAATGCAGTTGAGTGCCAGCCTGGTTAGATCAACTGGGGAGTATCTTATTGTGACAAGTAGCAATGGGTGCTTGTTCTAGTGCTTTTACTCCAGATCCGGTGAATGAAAAGAAAATATGGGATGTCCCTAATAACGACAAAATGTGGGCCTATACCCTTAGGCAGGATGAAATGCAGACTCTGAAAATGGAAAACAAAAAACTCGGAGAAGCTTTATGCAGAAATGAAGTTTCTCAGGATATATGGAAAACCACCTTGTTCACTCTCCTTTTGTTTTCTTGAGAGAGAATTTTTTTCATATGAGTAATAGATGAATTATAATTTTAAAAACATTTGTATAGCTCCATTGGAGTATTCAAAACACGTACAATGTCCTGTAATGTAAGCCAGTATTACTGGCTCCATAACATATGGATGATTCTTGGAAACAGAATAGTATGTTGCTCAAGGCTACCTTGTGAGTGTATGGCTGAAGTAAGATCTGAATCTTACATAGTGAGCTGAAGTAAGCTCACTATGAAACCCTATCTGCACTTAAAAGAAACATAACATATTGGCTTACTATAGGCAGAGGAATCTGATTTCTTTCAGTACCCCATTGAAAGTGACTGCATAATTTTACAATGCTGCTTTGATCTCTCATTGACACAAAGAAGCCTTCTTTCTCAAGTCTTTTCCATACCATTTCTTTGTGGACTAGAGTTAATCACTAGCAGAATATAACTGAGTTGATAAAATATTTTTCTAGTTCTTTTAAAATTTCCTATTATAGTTCACTTATGCAGTGGAGAGTGCCCTCAAGTCATAGCTGACTTATGGTGGACCCCCCCCCCCAGTGGAGTTTTTATGGCAAGAGACTAACAGAGGTGGTTTGCAGTTGTCTACCTCTGCAGTCCTAGTCTTTGTTGGAGGTCTCCCATCTAATTACTAACCAAGGCTGACCCTGCTTAGCTTCTGAGATCTGACTAGATCAGGCTCACCTGGGCAGGTCAGGACATAGTTCACTTAGAAATTACACTTAAAAGAAGTTGGGTTTAAGCACTTTCATGGGGGAGATCTTTATCCCTTGGCATTAATCTGATAAACAAGAAAGCTGAAGTATTCCTCCTGTGGGTTAGTTAATTAATGAGATGCAGCTAAGTCGCTTCATAAATGCTCATTGCACTGTCTGATCCTTTCAGTATGATTCTTCTGTGGTACACAGTTTGCCTTTCTTGTGGGAAATTGAAAAACACATAGTTCTGTTCATCTGCTTCTTTAAATGCATGCATAGAGGGTCTATATTTGTGACAGGTCTAGAGAGTCTAAAAGAATAATCTGTTATGTTGGTTTTCAAAATAGAAGCTCTTGACATTAGTCCATGCTGTGTGCTAAGTATAGTTCTGGAACTTCAAACTGTGATGTAGGTTCTTATATATACAGACAAATAATGATTTAGTAGTTCCAAATATAAAGGCAAACCATTCTGTTCTGTTTCTTTGTTGCTCACCTTATCCACATCCTACCTGACTCCCCAGTAAAGATGTGAAATTTTGAGAAATTTTGAAGACATTGGCGGGGGGGGGGGGAGTTTTTTCTTTGCAACCTTTTTTATGAAAGAAGATGAAAATTTGAGAAAAATTGAAATATATACAGTGCTTACTTATTGACCCAAAAATTATTTTTCTGTTTTATCAGTGTAAAAAAAACCATTTATAATGTGGCATTAGGGGTGTGCAGCAACACCCCCGCCCCATAATATGGATCCAGATATAAGGAATACCATAAATATTTGGTATTCCTGATATCTGGGTCAGATTCTTTATTCGGATTTGAGTTTTTTTTAGAGAATCCCAAATACGTTTGGCCATTATCTCCCATGAGGAAACTATCGGGGGGGGGGGGTGTTTCAAGCAAACTGTACAAAATTTGCAGGGAACCTTTCCCAAGTTTCAGGAAGATGGACCTTTGAACAAGCTGCCCCCACCTACTCTCAATTTTTTCCTATGGGAGAAAATATTCCAAAGCTTTCCGGGCAAAGAAAACTTAAACACAGGGTCAATCCATGGGCAAAAGCCAGTCTCGGTGCAAGCCATACTCTAGTGTAAGCTTAATGAACCAAAGGCCAACGGAACCAAACTAAAGCAAGACAACCAACATCAAACCAGAGACAGGTCAGAACAGAATCAATGAGTCTATGATACTCATCTCTCTTATTTAGATTAAATTTTAATGTATATAGTACAGAACTGAACTGAAGCAAGGGAATCTCACCAGAATCAAGCTGAAGCAAGGGAAACAACATCAAACCAAATAATTCCACCCACCCACCCCCACCAAGAAGGCAACATCAAACCATACAATTCCCACCAAAACCAAACAGAAGCAAGGGACAGTGTAACAAGTAAATAAACAGCAAGCAAGCAACTGCTTAAGCAACTCCTCACCCCCCACAAGAAGCAACAAATAAATAAACAGCAAGGAACTGCTTAAACAGTTCCCTCCAACAAGAAGCAATACTAACAAGCAGCAAAGCAAGCAACTCTTGTCTTTAAACTAACATAAGTAGAAAATGCACATCCATTGGCCACTAATTCACTCACTCACTTGCTCTGAAACAAAAAATTGAAAACAGCTTGGAGAAGGTGGAGAAACCAGCTTTAAACTGGCTGAGCTGCATTGACAGATAAAACCAAACATACTCAATTTTATCTGGCATTAATGTATTAAGTATCCCATAGGGGAGGGATTCTCTAATTTGATACAGTGTACCAGGAAAATGCCGCTGTAGCCATTATCCAGGTATATATTTGCTGTATCAGTACAGAATCACACACCTCTACTTGGTGTATAAAATTGTGCCAGTTGACATTTATGTAATTTAAAAGTATAAATGTCTAACAGGGAACTCCTAATAACACTTTCCTGGAAAGTAAGCAGCACAGAGTAAACTTCAGTAGGAATCTGACTACACCTGCTTAGGATTTCATTGTTGGTTTTCTGCATGCAAAATTGCAAATGTACCCAGTACTGCAGAGACAACCTTAATAATCTATTATCATAAAACAGATCATAACATATTAATTGTTCCCCAAATTATTCACATTTAAACTATAATCATGCCCTTGAAAATAAGTTATACATGTCTACAGTGTACATAGGAACAATAATTAATTATTATTGTAGACTGCCTTACATAAAATTTTTCATGCTATGCATTTTACATAGTAATAATAATAACTGTGCTTATATACTGCTCTTCTAGACAGATTAGTGCCTCACCCAGAGCGATGAACTACTGTTATTATCATCCCCACAATACAACTAGGGAGCTGGGGCTGAGAGGAGTGGTTTACCTAGGGCCACCTACTGAGCTCATGGCAGTAGTGGGATTCAAACCAGTAGAGTACTGATTTGCAGCCAAGCCACTTAACCACTGTGCTACAGCAGCTCTTAAAGAGCATTTCACTAATCCAAAGGAGAAAATATTTCATAAGTTGGGTTTAGTGTTCACCCAGACTTCCCAATTTTGGAATTGGAAAGAAGAGAGAGAGAAAAGACTGGGGGGGGGGGCTTTTCTGAGCTTTCCAATCTGTAGTCCCCAGATGGTATCCCAACCCCACTCTGCCTTATGCAACTGCTAGAAAAGTGACTCCATGTGCCTTACCTCTTAGAAGGTGAGCTAACTAAATATTTTCTTGCTCAGAACCCTTCAGAAATCTCTCAGGATTGTAGTTTGTGCAGCAGGCTCACAAGCTTTTTATGCCTTCCCGGCCCATTTGATGTCTGTCCCTTACAACTGGCCACCTAACATGTTGTGTTGCCTAACATGTTACTTACACTGCCCTACATACAACTTATCTACTCAGGTGTGCTGCAGCAGGCACATTGTAAACTGTCATTCTGCTTCTTTTCTGGTACAGTTGTCCTTTTTTTACTGCTCACATGCTTTCACTGTGATTTACATTTAATAATCAACTGGATTTAAGAAGCATCAGCTGATCAGGAGTGTCATCATGTCAGCAGCTTGCACCATTGGGGTGGGGCCAAGCAAATTGCAATCTCTGGTTAGACCCAGGATAGTATACTGGGGTGGGAGTACAGGTTGCTAGAGATAGTACTAAAGGGCAGTTAAAATGATGGTGGGCAAGATTCACTGATTAGGCTTTCAAGACTGTGTTTCCGTGCACGTCTGTGCATGCACACGTATTCTCCTTTCAAAAACATCATCAGCATTTGTGGTGACAACATGAACTGCTGGCAGGTATTGGTAATCGGTTTGATCATAATTTGATTGAACTGATCAATCCCATAAATTCCTTTTTGATTTTTATGTCAAAGACCTGTGGAATGTATTATCACTTTACATTGCCATTTTCTAGACAAGATTCCTAGCAGATGATCTTAGCATTTTCTGTTTCAAACATTGGTGCCCTTGGAACATTGCCGAGGAGCTTACTTGTGGGTAATGGACACTAGTTGTGGTAGAAGCTCCCATAGTGTGCTCCCAATTCACAAATTGTACATTTGTTAGTGGAATCAGGTATGTCTTGACTGGCACAGTTTCTTAATCTTCCGAATTGGAGAAACACGGGATTGGGAACTGGGAACTCAGCAGTCAAGGAGCATTGTTGTTTATTTGGAATCTCAGAAAGGATCTTGTGTGCATTTTCTTCTTCTATACTAGTGAACCGTTTACTTGTTTATCCCTGTTAAAGTGTTTGTACAGAGGGAGTGAAGATTCTATAATAAAGTGCATTCCTTGTTAAAAAAATAGCAGGGACTCACTCAAGTCATTGTTCTAATAGTGGATAATCCGATGATACACCAACAAAACTTCAGTGGGCCATTATAGAGGCTGCAAGTTATGCCCGAGGAGCCATCTTGGACCAAATATGCTGCTGCCCTTGTTCCCCTTGGTGCAGTACCCTCAGAATCTTCTGCTGTTGCTGGTCTTTGCCTGTTTTTGAGCAGCTGATTTTGCTAGTGATGTTGATGGCTTACAAATCAATTTCAGTCCCCGATTTCTGATTCTGCTTTGTTAGCTAATCACCAACCAAGGGTTGCTTAATTGTGATGTTATGCCAAGCCATGGTGAAACCATTTTTAATATGATGTCTGACATGAGAATTTGTCATCGAAAAACTTCCTGGTAATAGTTTGTCTCTTTCCTCTCTCTCCTGTCCTGTCAATTTATGGAAGTAAAATCAACATTAGCTAGAATTATCATAATTCTCATTACAAATGGCTTGTTACAAATTGCCTCTTCCACATTAAAAAAATAATCTCCTAGTATGGTATGAGAGAGCCTTAAATTCCTCAGGTATAACTCCCTTAAACTGGTTTAATTGCAATGCACTTTCAGCTGATAACTGGGAACCATAGGTCTCTGAGGGGAATAGGAATTTTTTTACATTGACAGTTGAACATTGTACCGTATAATTACTTTGTACATGGCATCTTTGGTACCTTTTTGTTCCTAGGGGCCATAAACTTGTATTATGGAGAGGCTACAAATGTTCTCACAATTCAAAAATCTTTGAACCAAATTTGTTCAGATCCCGTATGTTAATCTATAGCAATGTCAGCTGAGTTCCCCTGCGTCTACATTGTTTTGTTGTTTGTGACTCACAAAAGTTAGGAAATCAAATAATAGAGAGGTAATTTCTTGTTAATTTTTGTAAATGAGATTGAAGTTTTTTTCCTTTTTGGTTTGAACAATTGGGAAATTATCACATGTCTGTATTGCAAGCATGGCTGCTGCCAACAGTTGTTGTTTGTTTATTTTTTTGTTAATGTGTGTTTAGAAACTGCAGTTTATATATAAAGCCTTGTGTGTGTTTGCATTTAAAACTGTAAATATAGAACACCTTCAAAGTTAGAAACTGCTTAATTACCACAAAACACACATGCTAGCAATTTGATTATAATTTATGTAGTTTGTATATAGCATTCAGTGAGGATAGCTGACAAACTAAAACACAAAACCTAGAACTAGGAGAGCAAAAATATTTCACTTGATCCTTATTAAGTATTTCTTTAATGGTACTGGTCTGAGACTAAGCCTCCACGTTACTGAGAGCAGTATAATAGCCAGTGGACTTTGCAGTACTAATTATAAGTGCAGAACATTCGTCTGAAATGTTAGTTGATACTGGTGGTAACTTAAAATATCATTCCATACTTTGAAGATGTTAATTTAATGTCTTGTTCAAGTAAGCTGCAAGGGAGAACTTTTCACAAACTATCCAACTAGAGAATTCAGTATTATGAGCATCACAGCATTTATTTTTAACAGGCAAATATCTTATGAATGCATAGAGAAGCTCTAAAATAAGTGGATAATTCCTGGTGAGATTAAGGTAAGAAACCAAGGATTCTTTTTCTTTATTTTTACATAGTTTCTTGGTCTCCATGGCTAGCGGAAGCAAAATCAATTATGCAAAATAAGTGTGCCCATATGCAGTCTCTGTGTTTGCATATGTTGTTAAAGTTGCAGAGTCCTGCTTTTCTTGGCACAAAATCTGAGTTATCTTGGCAAAGGATTTTGATTCTCTTAGTGCAAATATATGCAGTCAGGATAAAGGATCAATTAAAAAAATAATTTTGATTACTTGGCTGTCCCTTATATCTCTAGCTTTTTTAGAGATGCAGAATGAGCAAACAGCTTTTTCATCTTCTGCAGTAAAAGATAATTGTTCTGCTTTTATCTACTTGTATAATTTGTGGTTTCTCCCTGAGTTTATCTGAGCAATTAAGGAAGAGTTGAAAATATATTAAACCAAGATATACATCAATATTAGACCTAAGTAACTGGCACAGTGAAATAAAATACAATCTCTGCAGCAAGATTTGGGTCCAGTAGCACCTTAAAGACCAACTAGATTTCAAGAATCAGAGCTTTCTTCGTCAGATACCATATGCAGCATATGTTTTTAAAATTATTTAATTATTTAATTACTTACTTATTTACTTATGTCATTTATAGTCCACCTTTCTCACTGAGACTTAAGGCTGATTGCATAGTGTGAGATTAGTACAATCAGTATCAACGACATTTCCATACAGTATCAAGGACATTTTCATACAGTGTCAAGGACATTTCCATAAACAATGTCCTAGGATTTTACAATGACATAGCATTAGCAAGGATCCAATACATAGTGGAAGAATTGCTGAAACAGAACATAATCAGTCCTAGGACTAACATTAGATAACATGAATCACAGGTAGTATATAGGAGTACATATTCAAAGCAACAGATAATATGCAAGGCAATGTAATGGTGAACTCTATGGTCCCGAACTCATTAGTGAAGCATCTGAGACCCCCTCCCTACAATACTTCCCTCCTATCTGAGTAAAATCCCTTTTTGAATAATTTGGTTTTGCATTGTTTGTGGAAAGCCAGGAAAGTGGGGCTTCTCCTGACCTCAGGCAGGCTGTTCCACAGGGTAGGGGCCACCACAGAGAAAGCTCATGTGCATGCTGCTGTTGATTTCACCCATGTGCAGGCTGGCACCTGCAAGAGACCCTGTTCAGGTGAGCGAAGCTGCTGTGGAGGGACATAGGGAGGGAGGTGGTCCCATAGGGATGCTGGGCCAAGGCCATGAAGAGCTTTGTATGTAATAACCAATACCTTAAATTTAGCATGGTAACTGATAGGTAGCCAATGGAGTGACTGTAGGATGGGAATGATGTTTATGCTTCTGGTAGTAGTGCTGGATCCAGTAAAACCCCAAGGCTCTTAACCGAGTCTGCAAGGGTCAGACAAACTCCATCGAAAGTACAATGTCTTCCAAGATCTCTGCCTTCTCAACAAACATCACTTCAGTCTTGTCTGGATTCAATTTCAATTCATTTTTCAGCCATTTCACTGTGGCTGTCAGGTAGTGATCTAAGATTTCTACTGCATCTTGTGGGGACTTGGATAGTGAGATACAGAGTTGGGCATATTGATGACATCCCACTCCATAGCTGCAAATGAGTCCTCCTAAAAGTTTTACATAGAGGTCGGATAACATGGGAGATAAGATTGCACCCTGCAGAACCCCGCAAGATAGTTCCCGTTCTGGAGATAGCTGATCTCCAACGGCAACCCTTTGAGTCCATTCTGTGAGAAACGATTTAAACCAGTCCAGGGCACATCCTTTGATGCCTACTTCTGTTTCTAAGCACCTCAAAAGGATGGCATGGTCTACTGTGTCAGAGGCTGCGGACAGATCCAGGAGGAGCAATAAGGAGGCATCGCCTTTGTCTATATTCATGCTGAGATCATCCACCAACGCTACTAGTGCTGTCTCTGTCCCATGCCCTGGTCTGAATCCAGACTGGAAAGAGTCGACTCTAGAGTTTTTTCTAGGGATGGTTTTTAAATTAGTGGATAGTTAACTGCCTGTTTGAGTGGCCGGTGGAAGGAGCCCTGAGTTAGCAATTGATTTACAACTGATAAAATAAAATAAACAAATAATAAAATAAAATAAACATATTGTATATTTTATGTTAAATAAAGTTATTGCTATTTTTATTTTTTACATACTCATATATTCATTTCCAGCTGTATAGTGGGAAAAAGCATATTCTGAAACAAAACACACCATTTTTGTAGGCAGAGTGAAAAGTGAACTCTTAAATTATTCTGGCCGTTTCAGTATGAATTACACACTGAACTCAGGTCTCTCCCCCCCCCTGCATTTCCACACTTGTGTCTGCATTTTCAAAAGGTCATGCGGATGGTGTTGCAAGCCAACCTCAGTAAAAAATTAATAAAACACGTATGGATAAAAACACCTAGGGTTGTTGCTTTGTTTATAATCTCCCTATAACAAAGTAGAAATGACACCCCTCCTTCAAAAACATCACTCTTGGCACGTATCTTTATGATTTTGCCAAGAAGCCCAGTTATTTTTAATCTCACTTTTTCTCTGTGGAAAACGAATCGTTACTTTAATTTATATTTTTGAAAGTTTTCAGTCTTATGGCTTGTAGGATGATAGTTTGTGTGTCTCAGGATGCCTCAGCTGCATAAGACCACCACCTCACATAGCCCCTTCAGAAAGGCTGATAGCTATGTGTCGATATGGCTTGGGCAATAACTCATTTTATTTTTCCATTTTTTACCCCACCTTTCTCACTGCTTACAAAAAAAGATTAAAATTATAGCAACCAGAAATCAACTGAAAGCAAATCAAGGTACCATTGTAGTACCAGAATTCTAGAAAACAGATTAAACTTGAAATGGCTGTGTTAATTTTTTTATTAAAAAAATGCTTTAATCTGTTATCTAAAACTAAAGGCTGTTGGTCTCTGATGAGCATCATTATGGAGCACATTTCACAACTAGAGTACAACCCCTAAGAAGACCCTTCTCCAGATGATTTAACTTCCTTCCAACGTGCCTCTTCCATAGATTTTACTTGGCAGGAAACTTCATATGAGAAGAGACTCTTAACGCACGCCGGGCCCAGACCATACAGAGCATTTCCCATTGTATCAGGAAGCTATTTAATCAACAGGTAACATTTTGAACATAGGAATTATATGCTTTGTTCATATCTGCATCCTCAGTCAAAGATGACAATAAGTATGAATTAGATGGTGTTAGAGTACTGAATTAGTAAGAACTCAGGTTTTTATTTTAGGTTTTTGATCGTTTAAGTTGCTAAACAGTAATATGAGCCAGTCAGGGACTATTCTTGTAGAAATAGTAATATATACACAATATTTCTTTTTCTTACCTTCTTTAACACAATCCATTGTTTTTGTTGGGAGGTAGGATGATGTGGGTGAAAATTCAGGAGTATTATAGTATGTATCCAGAGGAGTTAGCCGTGTTAGTCTGTAGTAGCAAAATCAAAATGAGTCCAGTAGCACCTTTAAGACTAACCAATTTTATTGTAGCATAAGCTTTCGAGAATCAAGTTCTCTTCATCAGATGCATGATCAAAACTGGGCAGATACAGAAGAGGAGGGGAGAAGAGAGAGAGAGAGAGGAAAGAACATATATCACAAAGAGACAGAATGCAATTAGCGTGGAGGCAATCAAAACATTCCTTTGCTTGGAAATGTAAACATCTCCTTTTGGTGTGCAGTCAGTTTGCCGTATTAGTTTGTAGCAGTGAAGGTATCCAATTCCTATGTAGTATAAGCCTTCGATAACCACAGCTCTCCCTGCCATCTAGTTATTGAAGGAAACCAGCTAGTGAGTATGTATGGAACAGAGGTAGATGGTGAAAAATGACCAGGTTGTTCATTAAAATCTTTTATTTTAGGCAGTTCAATAAGGCCAGATTCATGACGGCAGAATGTCATTATCTATTCAGTATTCAGTTTCATCCCCCTCACCCCAGCATTCCAGATAGATTCGACTCCCATTATTTCCAGTGGGAGAACCTTACTGGGAGGCCAGAGGTGCTATTTTTTAAGCAAGCTATACCAAAATTGCAGGGAACCTAGTCCCGTACAGACCCCACAAGTTTCAAGTAAATTGAACCATGGGGTCCAATTTTGTGAGCCCCTGAACAAGGTGCCCCCAGCTATTTTCCATTGTTTCCTGAGGGGAGGGGAGATTTCAAGGTATTCTGCAGGGCACAGAAACCATTCCTTAGCCAAACATACCAAAGTAACCACTGGCCAAGAGCCTCCCAGTGCAAACAAAACCAGGAAAGCCTAGCAGAAGCAATGGCAAAGAAGAGAATCTCAGCAGAACTAATCACAGCAAGGGTTGCAAGCCCAACAGAACCAGTGTCATTCACGGAAGCCAGACAGAACCCAGGTGAAATATTGTAATACCAAGGGAACCAGCATCAAAGCAGAAAGTGCCAGCAGAAACAAGCAGGCACAAGCCAGTAGTACCACAGCCAGCCAGACCCGGACGGACGGACAGACGGACGCACGATTAGTAACATTTCAGGGAAGGCCTCAGAAAGTGAGAAGGATCGGGCATCCACTGAAGTTTCTCTCTCTCTACAGCCTATATTGCCACTGGCTTCGAGGAGCCTAGAGGCAGAACTGCAGCTGTGCATTGTTGGTGTTCCTATTCCCTTCCCACCCCCTACACTGTAAAGAAGTACAACACCAAAGTGCAACAGCATACATTACCTTCATTTTAGGTGCTTCTGTGGTTTTCTTTCTGTTTGTTTTCTTAAACTGATACACCTGTGTGTCACTCATTCTCTGCTTTCCCTAACATCTCTCTCTTCTTGTTTGAGGGAATTTTTGGTGTTTGTTTTCTTTTTGTGAGTGGCAAAATTTTGGGGTACTTTCCCCCTTATTTTTCTGCCCAGAATTGTGCCAAAGTCCAAGGAGTGTGTGCTTGCTGGGATGTTTGTAAGGAGGGGTGGGGGAAGAAATTCCATTTAGGAATGTGGATTTTATATAGTGCATCAGTCAAATTGATTAACTGTTCTGCTGTTTCTAACTAAGCTTTAAGTTTTGGGAAGAGGACTTTCTCCACCTCCCCCACACATATTGAGAGGATGCTGGCACAAGGATGTGCTCACTTAACTCACTCTCAAAGTCCAGAGTTGGGTAAATGAAGAGTGATAGCTTGACCTTGAGGAAGACCAACCACTCAACTCTTTGTTGGAGCAGGTGAGAGCAATGCGAATTGTGACTACGTGGGAGGAAATAAGCACGTTCTGCATGCTCGTTGGAGGACATGAGAGGAGCCTCTGAGGGCCAAGCTAGAAGTGATGAATTACACTTGAATGACAAGTGAAGAGACTCACATGTATTCCTCCTTGTTCACTTGCGCTCCACTTGCACTCCACTCGATCACATAGTGATCACAGTGATCGAGTGGAGCGTAAGTGAACAGGGAGGAATACATGTGAATCTCTTCACTTGTCATTCAAGTGTAATTCGTCACTTCTAGCTTGGCCCTCAGTCACAAGAGAGAGGTCTGGCCAAGACCGTCTCTTCCTGGCCCAGTTGTTCAGAGGACACGCAGTATACAACTCACAGTATTCTTGAAAGATAGGGGTGTTCAAAACAGAATTTGTAAGTTGAGCGGTATAACAGAAATAGCTGTTGCAAATCATTAACTTTATTCTCTGGAATGGTAGCATAAATCCAAGATGCTTGGAATAACAAAAACGCCTCCCTGGAAAAATCTGCCTCCCCCCCCCAAGTTCTGATGCTTACCAGCCATGCAGCATGAGTGCTTGTTTTTCTTTGTATTTCCTGGAAATGGCATCTTTCCCTTCCAATCAGACCCTTGCAAGGGAGGAGCAAGAACACTTCCAGCCTCACCGCTCTGCGCTTTCAGACAGTGCTCTTTTGGCAGGATGTTATTCTCACATCCCTATGGAACACCGCAGCTGCATTTGTGGATCATCTACAGTGGAGAACCTTCTCCACTACCTACTGTACTGTCCATTATACAGTGTGCCCAGAGCTAAATTCTTGGTCAGAATCCTACCAGCCACAAACACATATTCTGAAATCGAGAAGATTGTGTTCTTGTTATCTGACACAGATAAATCATGTGTCTTACAGAGTCTCTCAGTTTGCACTTGCAGCCAAGAAGATAAGATACAAGGTGGTACTGAATGAGGCTGTTTCGTGACTCCTGGGATAGTTTGGTATACTGTACTGTTTTAATTAATTTTAATTAACCTTTTTAAATGGTGATATTGGAAGTTAACTGTTTATTAGTTGATGTGATGTTTGGAAAATTTGTGTCGGCCTATGGCTATACACAATAAACTCTGCATCTGCAACACACAACCAATCTCCTGATTTCCTGGACAATGGCATCTTTCTCTTGTATTTAGAACCTTGCAAGAGAGGAGCACAGAGCACTTCCAGCCAATCCCAGGCTGCAGAGAGCTACCATTCCCCCTCCCCCTTTTTTGGTTTAGAGAGCGTTTTTCTTGCCCTCTGAAAGGAGAAAACCTGAATTTGTTCAGGGGCCTATAGAATTCAAACACGTTGTCTAATTTGCTTGAAGCTTGGGGGTCTTGAAGGGCAGGCAGAAGACACTACACTGCAATTTTGGTGGCATTTGCTTCAAAAACAATGACTGGCCCTCCTGAAAATGTTCCCCATAGGGAATAATGAACATACAGTTACAATGGCTGGTGGGGGCTTGTTTGGGGACCCATAGAATTTAAAATCTTTGCCCAATTTGCTTGAAACGTGAGATATTCATGAAAGACAGGCAGAAGAGACTCCACTGTGGTTTTGGTGATATTTGGTTGAAAAACAATGACTCCATTCCCCCTGAAAAAGTTTCACATAGGAGAATAATGGAAAAACTGCTTATCTCATTCCTTACTTTGTTAAACAGATTACAAAGGAAGCATGCCAAATGGATAGTTTTCAGCAGAAAGGAAGTTTTTTGTTGACAGTCAGTCATTGTAAGAGTAGGAAATTAAATGAATGCAGATGGGGCGAGGGGTTATGCCTGTGCCTGGACTGGAGCTCTCCTGCTAGGCTGCTGCCATTTTAGAAATCAGTAGAGGTAAGTGCAGCTTCACAGACAGGACCTACTTTAGGGGTCTGTCAAATCAACCTCTATTGTTTGAACTGCTTGAAACGGAGACATTCTTATTTATTTTATTTTATTTGACTTATATCCCGCCCTTTCCACGAATGGGCTCAGGGCGGCTCACATCATTATTAAAACACAATAAATTAATAGTCAACTTTAAAAACACTTAAAAACTTATATTAAAATACTCCAGCGCCATTGTACATAGGCTACTTTGAATACCAGTTAAAAGACCTGCATAAGTCATAGCTGTTGGTAGAACGCATAGCTGAGGGCAGTCATAGAAGAGGCAGCGATCTTAGGATAAGAGGGGATACCTGCTGGTCTTCAACCAAAGGCCTGGTAGAACGTCTCTATTTTACAGGCCCTGCAAAACTAATAGGTCCCGCAGGGCCAGGATCTCCAGCGGGAGAGAGTTCCACCGGGCTGGGGCCAGGGCAGAAAAAGCCCTGGACCTGGTGGAGGCCAGCCAGATGTCCTTTGGGCCGAGGACCACCAGGAGTTGTTTATCTGCAGAGCGCAGCACCCTGCAAGGGATGTAGTGGGAGAGGCGGTCCCACAGGTATGCTGATCCCAGTCCATGGAGGGCTTTAAACACCAAAGTTAACACCTTGAACTGGATCCGGAACTCTACCGGAAGCCAGTGCAGCTGGCACAGCACAGGATGGATCTGCGCTTGAATAGGCGTTCCTTTAAGAATGTGTGCCTCTCCATTCTGGACCAGCTGCAGCTTCCGGGTCAGGCCAAGGGCCCAGCGTAGAGTGAGTTGTAGTAATCTAGCCTGGAGGAGACTGTTGAATGGATTACTGTGGCCAGATCCTAGGATGAGAGATAGGGCGCCAGTGGCCTGGCCCATCGAAGATGAAAAAAGGCAGACCTGGCAAAGGTCATGACTCGGGCCTCCATTGAAAGTGTGGCATCCAAAATCACACCCAGGCTTCTCACCATCAACAAAGGCTTCAGTTGTACCTCGTTGAGGGCTGGGAGCCGGGTCCCCAACCCCATTGCTCCACGACCCAGACACAGAACCTTCGTCTTCAGGGGATTCAGTTTCAGGCAACTCTGACATAACCATACCGTCACAGCCTCAAAACCCTTGTCCAAGGAATCCAGAGCACAGTCAGACTGGTCGCCCATCAACCAATAGAGCTAGGTGTCATCTGCATACTGGTGACATCCCAGCCCCAAACTCTGAATTACCTGGGCGATGGGGTGCATATAGATGTTAAATAGCACTGGGGAAAGAATTGCCCCCTGAGGAACACCGCACACCAAGGAATGGCAGGCGGACATCTGTTCCCCAAGTGCCACCCTCTCCCCGACTGCAGAGGAAGGAGCTCAGCCATTAAAGGGCTGTCCCACAAATCCCCACATCGGCAAGGCGGGTCAAGAGATCATGATCAACAATGTCGAACGCTGCTGTAAGATCTAAAAGTATAAGCAGTGCTGATCCTCCCCGATCCAGGTGCTACCGCAGATCATCTGTGAGAGTGACCAGAGCTGTTTCCGTACCATGGCTGGGCCTGAAGCTGGAATGGAATGGGTCCAAGATAGAGGCATCATCATGGGTCCAAGATAGAGGCATACCTGTAACTGTTCCTCTGCCACCCTCTCAGTTACCTTACCCAGGAATGGAAGATTTGAAACTGGGCAGTAATTGGCTGGATCAACAGGATCCAATGATGGTTTCTTTAATAAGGGCCACTCCACTGCCTTCAATGAGTCTGGGAAACGGGTCCAGTGGGCATGTGTTAGGTTTCACAGCACGCAGGACCCTGTCTGCCTCTTCCTGGGAGAGTGGTCTAAACTGATCTAATGTCCACCCTGAAGATGACCAAGGGGTCTCCAGTTCACATACTGCATCAACCATGGTGGAGAGGTCCCAGCGGAGTGACAGGATCTTATCTGCAAAATGGTCTCTATGAGCCTCACAGCTTATCATCGAATTCACATTTTTTGTCCCATGTGTAAGGGACTTTAAAGCCCAAATCACTCTGGAAAGTTGTGCTGGGCGAGAACTAGCAGACACAATGGAGGCTGCATAGTAATCTCTCTTTGTAGCTTTCAGTGCCACCTCATAGGCCTTCATAAACGTCCTATAAGATGTTCTTGTCACTTTGTCATGGAGTCGCTGCCACACTTGCTCTAGCCACCTCAGCTCCCATTTCATCTGTCGTAGCTCTTTAGATTAGAGGGTAGACTGTGTTCTGTGAAAATTTGGTACCATTATCTTTATAAACCCCATTGAAAATAATGGTCCCAATGGGGGAAAAAAACATGAATTTGTCTCCTGTACTGGTAATAGCCTACTTGAAAATAAGCAATAATAATAACTCCGCCCCCCCTCCTCAAGTCCAGATCAGACATTATAATGAAAATTGTATCAGTTTACACCCCTACTGAGCCATAGTCCATGACTATTGCCTCCACTGAGTCCTCCTGACTCGTGTGCCTCATGTTGCTCAGAGATGCCAACTGTCTCCTTGATGGCCTCCATCTACATCAAACTCTGGAGAAACGGTTCTGTCCCTAGGACTGACCATCTCCTCAGTTTATGTCGTGTGCTAACATATAAAAGTCTTTAGTTTGAGTCCAGGTAGGTCTGATGTCTGAATGTTGACACATTCAGTAACTGAAATTTTTTATTCTGTCCCTGAAACTATAATTCTTACAGGGTAATCAGTCATTTCAAGGGAGTTAGAAGGGTGTGACTCTGCTTAGGACTGCACTGTTAAGCACATTTGAATACCGTTAAATCACAGTGCTTGTACTCAGATTTCCTAAGTCCAGTATGAGGAGACAGGAGAAGGGAACACAAGAGCATGGAAGGTTTGTTCTTAATGTTTGAAATTGACCCCCAGAATCCACATCTATCTAAATCTTACCCTTATTTCTTTATGCTGAGCATTTTCTTTCTGTGCATAGTTTTTAAATAGAATTTTGAATTAAACAGGATGATTGGCACTGACTGTACCGATTATTTTTATGAGACTTTCCCTTCTCCTGCTTCTGTGGAATAAACTGGTCCTAACTTGAATATGTGTCTGGCAGGAGGTAACAGTTTTTCTTCTTGTACTCTTGATACCCAGTAGCATTTTGAGGACTTTTATTATAGCTCCACAAAGCAGCTGGCAGAATGTGTAGATTAAAATGAAGCTTTTACAGGAATGATAAAGTGTCACACTGGTTTTATCATGACATTTCTGGGCAGCTAGGTTTTAATTATTTGACTAAGGTTGTTAATTCTATTCATTTAAAAAATAGCAAGCAGTATCTAGATGATAGATGTAGATGTCAGAATGCCACAGAGGATTGTACGTCTTTGATTAAAGGTGTTGCTCTGGAGTTAAACCTAGATTACGAGAGCATCTTAAATTCTATTGATTCTGTCAGCCTTGTTTTTAATGTGCTGCTTAAACTCAGGGTAGAATCACACATACACAGTATGAAAGGGTGGGGAAGAGAAAATCAGCTCTAAGTGACATTGAATTCCTCACCAAAGTTGATAGTTTCACTGTCAGTTTCCAGGAGACTCCTTGTGTCTATCACTCAAGAAAGGAATCTGTGAAACAATGACGTAGCTTGACTTGACTGTCTCGCTTTAAGTTCCATCACTTTGTTATACATACTTCACCCATCTCAAGGCATTGTATCAGAGCACATGTTGGGGGACTCCGTGCTGTCAAGCATTCTAACTAAACAGAGCCCTAGCTACAGCATATTAGGGGGAAAATGTCTAGAAAATCAGATGGCTGCTTTCTGTTCCAATGTGATCTTGTTTTCTTTTTTATATCATAGCACAAAGAGTTTGAAATAGGAAGTCTCATATTTAGCACATTTTTGACTAATTCAAATTAAATATCATTTGCCTGATTCTTCTTGTCCAAGGCCTGCTTGTTATGACCCAGGGCAAACTACTGTTCCTCTTACTCCCCCTGCCGCCCTGGGCTGCCACAGTCACCTCTGCTTGGGTCTGCTGCTGTTTTCAGTGATGTAATATGATAAGCCACAATTCAAGGATGCAGATGGCAATGGTTCCTGTTTAGGTATTTTGTACTTTTTAAGAGGGTGGGCGCAGGGAGTGGATAGCAGTGGGAGAAGAGAAAGTGGTCTGAACAATGTAACAATAAATGAATTATGTATTTAAAAAATTCTGCACCTCTATACATGGAAACAAGAGGATCTCTTACGGCTTTTCATTAATTTGTCTCACTGAGTGATGGGTGGAGTAAATGGGAAGTCTGCATAACTCACATGGTAAATCCTGGAACAAAGCACTTAAAATGATAACAAAAAGCTTCCTATAACTTTATCCCTTGGCAGACATCAGTTTTAATAATTAGGGAAATTTCATATAGGACTATACCTATAATTATTGCTACATTTGTAATATCTTCAGGCCATCAGCTACAGATTGACTCATTTACCTGCATAAAAACAAAGCTTTTTGCTGTTAGAAATTATTGGTGCAAACTTAATTGGTGCTAGGTGGGCTGGGTCAATGGTATGTGGTACAATAGACTAGAAGCCGCACTTCCTTTCCCATTCCTGTCAGTCTCCCATTCCTAACTCAGCAATTTGGAGGCTGGCACAGATCCATCATTAGGGACTGTTTTGAGATGTTAGCATACACAGTGAAGCAACAAAGGGTAGGTTCTGGAGTTCTTCCGCTGCATCTTTTACATCATTGTACGGCAGAGCACAGAACTGATCTGCAGAAGATTATCACCTGGATCAGGAGTAGTCTTAGTGATTTTAGGGCTCTGGGAAAAAGTCTAGGATGGTGTCCCTGAATCACTGCATATTCCTGGCTGGGACCAAGCATGGAGTGACCCATACGCTGTACAAGTTAAGCTGCCTCCCAGCTGCATGAGCCCAGCTGCATGAGCCCAGCTGCATTATAAGATAGATACAAGCAGCTGGAGTCTTTTTTTCTTTCCTGCCTCATTGGGGGGGGCAGGCTGTGGGCAGCTGGGGCCACCCCAAGCATGATGCCTGAGGGAGCTGCCCCTGTTGCGCGTTGGCTAGACTGTCCCTGACAGGGTTAGGGCAACAAATGTATTTTTAGCTGCTTTGTTTCCCCATGAATGGTTTGTTATGAATTTCTTTGTTCACTTTTAAACATGTTTCTGTTCTGCCCTCTTTAATAAGCCTCATATAACTAATTCATGTGAATTCTGAAATGAATTCAGAAACCAAGAAAAAGTTTCACAAGTTATTTAGACCTTGGTTTCCAAATTTTTGAGTAAATGGGGAGCTTGTTCATGTTTAGATCTTTGTGCATCATCAGAGCCCTTGCTTATCTCTAGACTGAGCTGATCAATACAACAAAAATCAACTTACAGAGAGAATTGTTGGCATCAAATATTGAAAAACTCCAGTTTTGTGAGAGAAATAAACATTGACTATCATGCACAATATTATCTGTATTATGAGAAGGTAATATATAGAAATAAATTACTTGCTAAAAGGCACTGTGCATATAAGATAGAATTTAAAGGTTGTAACCTAGAATAGTACATTTTTAAAATCGACATCTGATTTTTATTAGCTGTTTCAGTGGGAATGATGGGGAAAAAACCATAAGCATTCAATGTATACAATCATTTTACTTCACACACTATGCCAGCCTACACCTGGAAAAGGAAGTATTAATTGATATTAAGGAGGATTTTTTTTAAAAAAAAATCCCTCTTACTTTTAAGTGGCTGCTGGGGAAAAGGGAGTAGTTTGAAAACATCTTGTAATCATGAATTAGAATGAATTATGTCACATAGCTGTGAAGGCTGTTTAGTATTTCAAAAACTCAGCAGGGGACCTTTTTAAAAGATATAATTAAAAACAACAGAAGATATAGGCTGTTATGGATCTTAAGTTCCAAGCTTCAGAAATAATTTCGGCCCCTCTAAAATACCCCTTGCTGTTGTCATCTGTTAGCGTCTGTGTGATATTTCCCTTCAACCAATGCTTTCCCTCTAGGAAATGGGGCGCAAAGTCATGACTAGATTGGTCAGCGTTCAGTGTTTTGGATAAATGTCATTTGGTTAATTTTAGATAAAAAGACCCTTTAAAGGAAACATTTGAATAACACATGGTGTCCACTGCTGTGAAATAATTTATTGTTAACAAGGAAAAGACATTGTCAATTTAGTTGATATACATATATTGGTGTAAATAATGAATCTGTCTAAAAAGCTAAGGGTATGAGTTCCCTGCCCATGGGAACTTTCTTCTGACCGCTTTGGTAGTGTGTTGGAAGATTGAAATTTGCACTTGGCTGTTTTAGTTATTCTGAATAATGAATTTTTAAAAATCCACTGGTATTGCAACATAGTCTCACTGCAATTGAAATTAATTTGATTTCTTTCTTCATTCCCATCTGCCTTAGGAACAAGCACTCTAGTTCATATCAGAGATGAAGTGCCCATGGATATAGACTTTCCATTTATTACAGTGAAAAGGGTTGTATAGATTGCCAGATACAAAGGAATATGCTTGAGGAGCTGGAGTCTCTGTTGAAGTGAATGGGGAGCATTATAGCACGTACAAGTCTCTGTATTGGGGGCATATAATTTGAAAGAAACTCCTAAAAAAAAACTTCTATCTCAATATATTTGCAACCACCTAGATTTGGCCTGACTTCTATTACTATGAGTAACATATGGCAAGCATCTACATCTGGCAGATGGTGAATGGTTCGTAAGGTATAAACTTACCTCTTGGAGATGACAGGGGCCTACATGCATGTTACCACTAAAAAGAATGTCAGGTAGCAGCCAACTTACAGCTGCCTCGTAGGATTTTCAAGGTCAGTGTCAAACGAAGGTGGTTTGTCATTGCCGGCCTCTGAGTGGCAACCTCGACTTCCTTGGTGATCTCCCATCCAAGTGCCTAACAGGGCTGACTCTACTTAGCTTCTGAGATCACAAGGCATCAAGCTAGTGTGGGCCATCCATTTCAGAGCAAAATTTAAATTTGTTCATTTCAGCCTGCGCTTTACATTAAAGTTGTGGCTGTGTGTGTGTGTGTGTGTGTGTAAAGTGCCATCAAGTTGCAGCTGACTTATTGCAAAGCCATAGGATTTTCAAGGCAAGAGATAACAGAGGCAGTTTGCTATTGCCTGCCTCAGGCTGATTCCGCACATGTTGGATAATGCACTTTCAATGCACTTTATCAATCGTTTGAGGTGGATTTTTTGTTCCACACATGAAAAAATCCATTCCAAATGATTGGAAGTGCATTATCCAACGTGTGCGGAATCACATTCTGTGTAGCAATTCTAGAAATTCTAGACTTCTTCAGTGGCCTCCCATCCAAGTACTAACCAATGCCAAACCAGCTTAGCAGCTGAGATCTGGCGAGCTCACACTCTTCTGGGCCAACCGGCTCAGGATGTGCATGTCAACTACCCTCCAAAATGTTTTTACAGAGAAGGATCTCTGAGTATTGTACTACTGCTAACAAAGACATGACTGATATCACAGGAATATTTCAGTGTAGCTTAAAGCTCATATTTTGGTTGCAGTTTTTCTTTTCTCTTGCATTGACAAGTAGTTATCTATTGTCCTCTAAAATCCAGTGACATATTACCCACTGTGGTTAGGGGTTAGCAGTGCAGTGACACCAGCCATTGGCATCTTTAAGTAGGATATTGTCTAATACAGCTTATAGCTTCATTCCTGTGCCATTACATAAATAAAGCATTCAGTGTGTGCATCAGTGCCATCAAGCATGAATACCCTAGTGGACTGGGAATTAAATGCCAAGTGAGGGTCAGAAGCAACAAAGGCTGAATAACACTCAGCAAATGTATACATAGGAACACTCTCTTGATGCAGAAGAAATTAAATAAGCACCTTACAATATCTAGATGAAGCATAAAGACTTCTTTTGTTTGTTTGAACAACTTCTGTTAAGCCAGGCAGAATATACCATCGTGGAACAAGTTGGACAATGGTTTATTAAAGTAAAAAAGAAACCTTTGTATTCTGGATTCCTCGATCATACTACTGATTCCATTATGCTTATTTATTTGACTGGAGCACCAGTGATAGGGAACTCTACAGAACAACTGAACTTCTTTCATGTTTTACCAAATAAGAGGTAATGTTGACAGATAAGATAGCTTTTACTCTGTTGAAAATGCTATGATGCTTTTTTCCTGAAAGTATGTAGAGCTTGCTGTCATACTTTTTTTTTTTTTTTACAATCTCTTTAAGGTAATGTCCCATTTTCTTCATTGAAAACCTTTTATATATTGATTCGTTTTCGTTTTCCCGGCCATGTCGGACGTTCCTCTCCGCAGGTCCGGGGGGAACTGTCTGAGCAGCCTGACTGGGCGGTTGACCCGCGAGGGTTAACCTCCAGGACTCCCAGTGAGGGAGCCTGGATCTGGGGCGCCGCGGGAAGAACCCTCTGGAAGTAATGCAGGGGGTAAATTGCCCGCTTGCTCCAACGGAGGCTGGCAGACTTGCGCAGCACCACGTGTGCTGCCGGGCCATAGAGAACGGCAATAAGCAGATTTAAGGTGAAAGCCTGTAAGTAAGCGAATCCCTTCTGATTCTTAAGCGTATGCGAAGGATTGGTGGGAGCTGAAGCTAAGAAGGCGCGGATTTCTTCCCCCTTTACCGAGTTTCGGAACTCAGTTGGCGTCCCCCCCCAAGATGGCGATGAAAAAGCAGAGCCCAGCAATGAGTAAATCGGTGATGGCGACGCTACAGGGGAAGGGAGAAACTTTGGAAGAGTTGGTGAGACGAGCAGTTTTCGATGCTGTGCAGCCCTTTGTAGCGAAACTGAATGAAATGGGGCAAAAGGTTGATTCAGTGGAGAGCGAGGTGAAAGCCATTAAAGAAACAGCGACCGGAGCAGAGCAGTCTGCGCACGAGAACGCAGTACTCATGAAAGCAACAAGTAAGGAAGTGAAGCTTTTGGAGAATCAATTAAGAGGATTGCAAGTGGACCGTGCCCAAACGGTACTGCGTCTTCAGAATGTAAAAGAGGAGGAAAATGAAAATTTAAAAGATGTGGTGTCTGGACTTTTGGCGACATTCGCAGAGGCAACTAAAGAAGAGTTAAAAAGCGACATCTTGGAGGTCCAACGGACGTCTTCAAAGTATGTAATGAAGCGGCAGCTGCCTCGCGAGATTATTATTGACTTTTCATCTAGGAAGACTCGGGACACCATTTTATATAATTCGCACAATGTGGACTTGGATTATTTGGGCAACAAGGTTAAAATTTTGAAGGATGTTCCATTTTTGGCTCGTAAAAGAAGATTCAAGTATAAAGGACTTGCGGCTTTCTTGAGGAAATGTGATGTGAAATATAAATGGTTGTTTCCAGAAGGCGTTTTGTTTAGTTATAAGGATCAAACTTATAAAATTACATCGGAAGCCCAGCTGACAGACTTTTTGTTCAATCATCAGGAGTTCCATCAAGACGAACGTCCAAAGTCTGAAGGGGAAGGTGGGGGGGAGGAGAGAGCGGGCACAGCTGCTCCAGCTGCGCAGAGAGAATTGAGACCGAGACGCAAGGGGGGGGGAGGAGATCTGATCCTGAATATGGCTTGTACTGTATAAGATCTACTAATCTGATCGCATGTTAGAAAGTTAACTTTTAAGAAAAATTGCAGCATGAAGGGAATACAAGAGATGTAGTGTAGTGTTTATTGTTTGTATGTTGCTCTTCCCCTTTTCTAGCCCCCCTCCCCTTTTTCCCCCTCTTTCTTTCCCTTGTATTTTTGTAGTTTTTTTGTAGTTTTCCATGTTAGATATTAAAAAAATAAAAAAAAATTCAAAAAAAGAAAAGAAAACCTTTTATATTTATGAAACCATGTTCCTTAAACTTCGGTGTCCCTCTATTTCAAATCAATATACAATTGAGTCTTTAATGTAAACTTCCAGTCAGATAACTTTAGCTGTAAAATATTAAAATACCGTACTTGATTCTACCTCTCCTGTTTGCATCTTCTTCATGTAAAAAATGGTTTCTATTCTCACTCCACAAATTACCCTTGGGAATCAGTGAGACCAAATCTTAAGAAGTCTAAATAACTCTTGACTTGGGTGCAAAAAATATCAGTCACTTCAAACTAGGGTTGCCAGGCCCCCTCAACCTCCCGACGGGGGATTGGGGCCTGGCACTTAACTGTTTTGGTGGGGGGTATGTCGGCGTGCAAACCGTGTGCACTCCCCACAAGCGTGATGATGTCACTTCCAGGAAGTGATGTCATCACGCAGCTGATTAGTGCATGCCCACACTCCACAGGGGTCCAAAATACACCCGTTTCAGCCCAGATCAGGCTCATTTTGGGCCCGTTTTGGCATGTATTGGGCCTGTTTTGAGCCGCTGTGGAGTGCGGGAGCTCTGCAGCGGCCCTAATCCGGGCCAAAACCGGTGCCATCCTGGCGGCAGCAGCACACAGGAGCATGCATTGCTGCAAGGGAGCGCACATGGAAGGCATGCTCCCCCCCACTGGCCAGGTAAGCAGGGGCGGGGCGTGGGGGCGGGGGATCCGTCACCCCCAGCGGTGGTCTGGCATCCCTACTTTAAACTAGTGATTCCAGCATCCTGTGTGCCATTGAGCCTCTACTTGGTATGTTGACAAGGAAATACTGTGTAAAGATGAAGATTACTTTGTTTATTTCTGTACTTTTTATGTATTTGAATTTGTATTGCTTGTATTTGCATATTATTGCTGTTATTTAATATAGGTAACACTTTACATTCAAATTGAAGGAACATTCACATTTGCCAGTAATTGAACATTCCTGGCAATTATTCAGAGGAATAATTATCCCTTGATTTAGGGTTATGAAGCAAGTCACTTATAGTTGTGTTTTAACAAAGACTTCTTACTAAGATATTTTTTCCTTTTATTTTGGTTGGTCATAAAAAAAGAAATAGCAAAAATAATCTTAAACCAGTAGCTAGAATAATTTATTTTATACTCATAAATAATAAATAAAAATAATTTATTTTTATAATGCTCTTATACTTATATGGGTTTGAAGGGTTAAATTAGTTGTCACCTCTGTAGAGTGCCTGGTTTTTTTTAATGCCAATGGTTGAAGAGGAACCCAGGGATTTATATTTATGCAGAATAAAGTTTGAATCCCACTTTCTTACTCTAAAAATAATCCAAAGTAGTTTATAACATCAAGGTAATAATAAAGTATATAAACCATAATAAAATCATTGTATAAAACAAGTGACAGAACACTCAGTTAAAACAAAGCATGATAGTATAAATCTAAATTTCAGTACCAGCAGTCTTACATTGTAATCCAAAGCAGAATTCAGCTAGTCAAGGGCCACTTAAATCAATTCTGCATAGAATTGCAGTGCCCCCTGCCCCCGCAAAAAAAAGTCTGTGAGACGTCCTTGTATGATAAAGAATGTTTACAGATTTCAGAGGCCCTTCAGAATAAACTTAAATATTTGCCAGAAGACCAAAATAGGAAGAGGGGAACACCTGAATTTCTAGGAGCAGAGATTTCCATAAACTTGAGGTAGCAGATGAAAACCCAATATCACAAGTCCCAGCCAACCTCCCCTCTGGTAGTACATAGTCGTAATATCACATCTGATAGCACATCCCGGGTTATATATATATAAGGAATTGTTCAACACCTATCCAGATTATAACACTAAAATAACATTTTTACTTTGACCTCTGAATTAATTTTAGGATCAGCTTAATAACTAGCCTGACTTGACAGAAAAATCAACTGTAAGTTAAAATTTCTTAAACCTATCTAATAGTGCAATCCTAAAAACACTTTCCTGAAAGTAAGCCCAATTGATATAAATAGGATTCTAAGCAGGCCTGCTTACTTCTACTGAAATCTTGTGGTGTATTGTATTGTCAATAGTTCTTGTATATTAAATGGACAAAACTAGCCATTGGGAACACATTGCTCATTTTGGCATCATTGCTATCATTGTTTATGTCTGTGTGGACAAGACCTCAGCCTCTGTCCTTGACAAGTGAATCAGCTGTCCTTCCCATGTGGTCTCCTCAGCTGGCTAGCCCTAGTTGTGATTGCATTGTTGCAACCAAAACACATTTAATTAAGACTTTACCAACTTGCCACCTCTGATTGTGTCTGTATGAAGCTATTCAGTCCAGTTCAGTTTCACTTCTCAATCTTTTGTGGTTAATTAATAAAATGAATTTTAAATTCTGGGTAGCCTTAAGCTTCCTCCAAAAGTTCTAATGGAGTTTATTGTAGAGGCATAATGGAAGTGCTCAATTTGTGCTTTTACAGCACAATTCCCACTTAGACATCCTATAATCTCTACTTTATTATCCAGACAAGATTTCCACTTCCTTTGCAAGCATATCTTTGTGATTAATTGGGCCATTAAATGGAAGATACATCATACAGCCAAGAGGGTAATCTAGCCCTGAAGTTTTGGGATGTGCATGATGCTAACCTGGGGCCAAGAGAAGTACTCCGAGTACTCTGCTTGATGCAAATTTATCTATCCTTTCTGTGCTTTAATGAACAATTGGTGAGGATGATCTGGTAACGCATCATTAAAAGTGGCAAAAACACTTTAGTTGCTAGAAAATAAATTGGCATCTGCAGTTCCAAATCAATTACACAAGGTTACTTAAGAACTAGCTCTGTTGGTTTAGATTAGGTAGTTGAGTTTGTTTTTTTATTATTAGTAAAAACTGAGGTTAGAAGAAAACTGCTTCAACAAAAGATTTTTACAAATAGAAATTTCTGTTTCTCAAATGTATGCCTTGTAGATCTCCCTTCCCAGACTCTGCTCTAAATTATGGCTTCTGTTCTAAGTGGATGTACTGTACAGTTTAGCTGTATTATGGTTGGTGTTTCTGATGTAATTTGAATTAACATTATTGTTGTTGTTGAACTACAATCCTCTCAAGTTTAATGTTATGGCTGGTCCTGCTCACTTGTTTCGTTATGCCTCACTGATCAGTACTGGCACTTCTTCAGGTAACAAGTTTTAAAATTAACTACAGTTCCTTAAATTACATTATTTTTCTTGCCCTCTTCCACACATCACAGGATGTGTCCGTGCTTTGGACATCAATATTTATACTTGAAATGAAACAAGGAACAAAATCATGTTATAGCAATAAGACATCCAGTTTAAATGCACCCCAGCTGAGAAAATGTATGATCCAGGGTATTTTAGATATAATCAAATCTCATTGATTTTGATGACACTAAGGAATACCTAACTTCCCTCTGGATTGTAATAATTTATGCCTAAAACAATAGCAATAATGTTTAAAGATGGGATGCCACAGCTTTGGTCATAACCTCATCATACCATATGCAAAATTATATTTTGTTTGATTATACTGTGGTTTATCATGTGTCCATAAACAGGCTGTAGAACAATGTGGAGGAGAAGCTGCTAATGTGATAAGCATGAGATATCAGCTGTTGCAGACTCACAGAGTCTGTACTAAAAAGGCATAGTGGAATTGATTGACTGGTCCCATTGTCTCCATAAAACTTTTTAAACCCAGGGCAACTTAATGATTTAATGATTACATTCGGTTTACTTAGGTTAACTTATGGCAGGTGCATACCACCATGCTTGTTGGTACTACTGCCATGTGGGATAATCTTAAGAGAAATTTAGGCTAAGGGAATTTAGCACAATACAAAATGAACAAGAAGTAGATGGACATTAAGTTCTGTAGCCACACCTGTACTCAGAGGTATTTCTCTTCATAATGATGCAATCTTGAGTTGCTGCTCATCAAGTTTGAGAAACAGGTGCTGGTTGAGTTTAAAGTTGACAATGATGAGAATGTTTAGTACTTTCACCAATAGAAAGGGGTGTGTGTCTTACAATCTATTACCAACAACAGCATTACTGAAAATGCTCAAACATTTTGAGTATGTTTGGTCTAATTCATGCAGCATATATATATTGAGAGAGAGAGAGAGAGAGAGAGAGAGAGAGAGAGTAATAAACCTTGTGTGACCCTGCATGGCATCACAAGTTCAGCATCAACTTTAGTAACGCTTACTCAATTTTATTTTATTAGTTTTGAATTACTCATTGCCAGACTATTATTGTTCCATAAAGCCATATGCACCCAAGAATTTAAAGCCTTTATGCTCAGCTAATATTACAGCGTACCTTTTCACCTTCACTGCCGACCCTTTGGAATTGCAATATGGCATTCCGTAAACTGATCTAATTCTGGTCTATGTTGGAGTGTAAAACAATAAAGTATAAATACTGTTTTAAATGGAAATTAGAGTCATTGAATAGGTTCATGGGGACATACTGTCTGCAGTGCCCTGTTACTGTGTTCAGCCTTAAAGTGTTCATAGATATCCTTTTTGCTTGCTGACCACTATGGCATATGAACTGGTGGGAGAGGGGGAACCAGTTTCTTAAGAAGCTGTGGTGAAATAATGAAATTAAGGTGTAGAATACTTAACAGCTTGATGCACTAGTTCAGGACCACCATGGAATTCATGTAATAACAAATACAAGACATGACTTAAAGTTTTACAATGACCTTGAGCCATCAGTCTCTCTCTCAGCCTAACCTACCTAACAGGGTTGTTGTGAGGATAAAATAGAGGAAGAGAGAACAACGGATGCTGTCAAGAACTTCTTGGAGGAATGATGGGATATACTAAAAACTAAAACAGTTAATACAGTATGTAGCTGTGCATGTTTGAGAGCTAGGCCACTGAATTTAGTAGCACCCATGTCATCTTCCACGTTATGGAATAGTTTCCTTCTCTAAATAATTTGGAAAACTTCATCTCATTTTCTGTAAAAGTTGCAAAATGTACTTTAATCAGAGAACATTTGAATGATTAGCTTTTGTTGGGGATTATTTGCTGGTTTGTTGTTTGTTTTATTGTTTTATTTATATTGTCAAAACCACCTAGAACTTATGGGAAAGCTGTATAGAAATATTTAAATGAATATAAATAATTCAAGCTTTGTTTAGCAATATCTTATGCTGGACACTACCTTTGATTCTGGCTTGTAATGATTGTTTGTAAAATCAATAGACCGCTCTGCATGTTTAGGAAAACCATTATATCAAAAAAGAGTGAATGCAAAGTATTTTTGCCCAAATGAAATTTAAAATGATCTCTTTGCACAGTGAATTCTGCTACTTCCTTATATTGTGTATTGCTTGAGAAATTCAAATCCGTGGCCTGTTGAGTCCCCAGAACTAGCGATATGGTTTCTGTCTTGGGAAAATAGGTGACCATATTTGCAGGGTACTTAACTGGTTTCCTACAACAAGATCTGGCTATTGTTTTTCTCTCATGTTTCTTGTAAGAAATCAGTGTGCATCCTGGTCTTTATTGATGGTTCAGGTCACAGTTGAGCCCATGAGCTTCAATCTACTAAAGAATTTCTTTATGCAAGGAGGCAGTTTTGCTGCAGCAGAAATCCACCCCCCATCGTGGAGATGCTCTGAATTTCAGGAGCACCATTTCAGGGGGGGATTTTGGATTACAGTAGAGGAGGGAGGGAGGGAAGTTGTGCTTCCATCCATGGAAATGATGTGGTAGATCCAAGCCATAGATTGGCTACAATCTGAACTGGTTACAGATCTAGAAAGCAGATTTAGTACTCACCTTTGCTAAGTGACTGGAGAAGTTTTCTCCTTGTAAGGAAAAAGTTATGGAATGATATTATTTAACAGGTTATACCTCTTTTTTTTGGTAAACATTTATGTGGCTTTGTTGGTTACTATTTTGTATCATGATTTACATATTGAGGAATGTTTCTTGATTAGGCTTGACTGACAAGAAACTCTCCCCCTTTTTTGGTCTGGCCATTGGTTGAAATAACCGTAATAATGGGGGACACATGTCTTCAGAGTTGTGCTGTTATTTTAATCTCGTACAGCCAGCAGATCTCAGCTGGACAGAGAGAATGGCACTGCAGAAAGTTGTTTCTAGCATGACAGAATTAATTAGGAGCTAAGATCAATCTAATGATCTTAATGCTTTAAAAAAAATCTTTGGTGTGGTTCTTTAATTTTTTGGGAAGGATTATCCTCCAACTCATTTTACAAAGGAAAAGCGCTTTAGTTGGACTTTAATCCTAAATTCGGTTTCTTGTTTGGTACCAGACGCTCATGAGTTTCACCAGCATTCCTAAGAAGTTCATCCAATGTGCTAGCAAAGAAGGAAAGAGAAAATTGGCACCTTGTCACCTGTCATTTAAGAGGTATATTCTGCCAGCTGTGCCACATGATCAGATCTGCAGTGGGTTTAATCTACATATCCCTTTGCTAACATACAAGATTACACTGAATAAATTCATGGTGCTGAGCCAGCTTTGGGATAGTAGATTAAAATGTGAACTAAGTATTATATTTATTCATGTTTTATTGTATTTTTGGTCTTAACCAAAGACCTGGGGTGTATTTTATAATTTGTGGTATTTAACTAAACACACAGACATTTCAACTTTACCTTTTCAAAGGAAGTATCAGTAGTCTACCTGCTGTCAACAGAGTAAAGATGTTAGCAGTATGTAGATTAATTTTCATTATATTATTACCTTTGCATACAAATAATTCTTTTACTGTCTTTTAAATTAAATTTACTATAATATATTCAGTGGTCATTATTGAAGTGTAAGGACCATTGCAATTTTTTATTATTAATTATAACATTAATATTGACTGGCTGTCAATTATCAGAACACAAGATCTGTAAGTAATCATTGCATGAATAGAGTTTGACTAAGTAACCCAGCTGAGACTTAGAGAAAGATCATTGCAGCTGCATGTGACTAGCTGAGAAATTTTATATCTGAGAATGGGAGATAAAATAGATTAGGCAAAATGGGAAACAAATCATAAAGGGCTTGCAAACATTATATTTCTCTTTTCAGAGTATAGAAAATCTATCTGTGGTAGAGAAATCACAAATGTTTTATATTGTATTCTGCTATGTGACATACTTTGTGAAATATACTGTCAAGTTTCTTAAAGTTGGCAGATTGCTGTATGTAAAAAAAAGGTTTTTGCATTTTTGTGAAGATGCTGTGGTTTCCTTTGTTTTTGCTAAATATTGGTTTGACAAGAAGTTGATTTGAGCACAAATGGTTGAGATCACAGAGAAGTACAAATGTTACTCAAGTTGATGAGATACAGAATAGAACAATCATGGATGGCTCTTTGGAATTAGACAGGTAGCAGGGTGGCTGAAAAGATATCTTTAAGAATAATTTCCATTCATTGTTCTGAATGGCCCTTGATGAAGAAGTTAAAAGAATGCTTCCCTTCCTTTTTTGTGTGTGTGAATTTTGAAAACACTCTACTCTGATTCACTCAGGTAACTGCCTCAGGGTGTCCCCCGACTATCCTATCAACCATTGATTTGAATATTAACCTTATACTTTAAATGCCAAGTTTAGTTTCAGAAGCACAGTTGGAAGAGAAACAGCACCCTAATGTCCCTTCAGTCTTTTTGTTGTTCTTGAGATCATGGGTCATATTGAAGGAACAGGGTCTCTTATAGTCATCAATAAATTGTCAGTGAATTTGGAAGAGCAAGACCCAAAGCTACATATATCCAAGCTCATAAAATGTTTGTAACCCATTAGACGAGCAGCTAGTATAATACTTTGCTTATGAGACTCTTCTTTTTCTTGAGGTCTAGTTTTTCTGACCAAACTTGGCCCATCACAGATACAAAATAAATATTCCAGTAGAAATGCTGCAGTCCTTCCAACTTGTATATATCTTAATGTGCATTTTGTTCATAGTTGATGTTAGATGGAGTTTCATTGTTTCATGTTGTATAATGGCAGCCAAATGAATAATATAATATTAATCTGGCTATTTTAATCGTGTTTTGTAATTAAACCCATCTTTTCAGAAAGATTTGAGTTGAAAGGAGATGTATTAAGATTTGCTTTTAATAGTGCTAGGTTTATGAAATCACTACTATAGGAGAAAAAATAAAAACTGAATTGACTTGCTTGGAGAAGCAAAAAAGATTTTTGTCTTTGTTGCTCTTTCTTTGCTGGTGCAATGGGAGGGAAAAAAGAGCATTCAAACTGAGTTGCATGTGGTTTAACTCTAATTCTGTAGGCTGTACTCTCTTTCTTCCCCCAAATCCTCTCAGCAAGTGACCTTGTCAAACAAAAACAGGGAATAATGGGAGGAAGCTCAGGGACAGTGGCTCATTTACAAGCAGCTGTTTGCTACTGTCAGAACAAAGGCGAATCAAAGTTGCATTAACGGTGTATGACAGGCGCAGTGAACAGGTCCCCAACAGTGCTCATCCTTGAGGTACTAGCATGGTGATAAACCTGTTTTTGCTAGAAATGTGGACAAGAGACTGGGTCAGATGTTTATACTAGAGTCATTCAGATACACAGACACTCTTTACCAATCCAGTGTAGGAGAATTCCGTTTAAATGAACCTGGGTGCAAGGCTGTATAGATAAGACTGGTTTTCATTTAAAAATAAGCAAGTGCCAAATATAATGCAGTGGTTTTGTGATTCAGTCTGGCAGTAGAGTTACCATCTGGTCTATTAATCATTCGGATTAGTTAAAGTCTTTAAAAGGTGTCCCTGGTTTATCAGGTGGCACCTTTTAAAATAATATAAATTATTTTAATGTTAAGTACTAAAAATCCACTGGTGGCAGGGGCCTTCTTCCAAGGAACATTCCTCCTCCTCCTCTCACACAGCATAGAATTCTTATTCTGAGAAAGTGTTTGCTGTGACGCATGTATACATAATCTACCGAAACAAAGTAAGAATAGTTTGTCTTCAGAATGTTTATTTATATGCAACTATATGTATGGAAATTTAATAAATGAATTAAATTATCATTTATGTGATTGAAAATGTGAAGCTGCCTTTATGAAGGTACCCAGTCCATATTGTCTGAGCATCTCTTACTTTGGTTGACATTCTTTGAATAGACTGAGTTTAATTTACGAAAATCTGATAAATGGTTTATACAGAGGCTGAGATACAGTAGGGATTCTTTTCATTGCTCCAGTTAGGACTTTGCCCCTCCTTCCTGATTATTCGGTCACTTTGCTCCATCCTCTGAGCAACCTCAATTGTGTCTCTTGCTGTGTATGAAATTTATCCGTACAACAAGTGTATAGAAAAGCTGGGAGTATGAATGAAAAGATGTTTCACAAGAGCTCTTTTATCTGAACCCTTGGCTTTTTCATTAACTTCCCTGTGCTTCACCAAACTTTGGTGGAGGAAAAGATGGTTGTCATGGAATGTGTTCTGTCAGTCTTGAGTCTGAAAGGCAGTTTTATTGTTGGTAATTGGCACATTATGTTTCTTATGGAAAAGTGGAGGTGTTGAGACAAATTGATTGCAGCATTCAAAATTATCTAATCTGGAACAAGTCCAGTGCAGTGCCTAAAGAGCTGCCTAATTCAGTAGGAATTATTCCCCTCGCTGTATGCATGAGGCATTTAAATTTTTTGTCATCTTTTGCCTACACGACCAGGATTATACTTTCAGTTATGTGTTCATTGGAGGCTTCCGAACCCCATTGGTGCTCTTCCAAATGCATTTTAACTAGTAAGTATATATATATTTAAAAAATCATATGAAAGTGAGAACAATTTGCTTGGGAGGAAACCGTGTGTAAGAAGACGCATAGCAAGCATCGCATATCCCAGCATTTATTGCATTTCATGCAGCGTTACAAGGCTGAATGAAGGCAGAGTGACTTTATCAGTCCCAGAAGGGCTATATTCCCTGAGAAATACATGGTGAAAGTGTCTTATTGCTGTTATGAAATATAGTTTTAAAAGGAGCAAGGGAAAGCAGTGAGATCCATGCTCTTATTAGACACCTGGATGTGTGTATCATTTCATTAATGGTTAATCAGCAAGATGCAGTGGTGTCTAAAAACACTCGCATCATTTCATGAATAAAAGAAGCCTAGTTATTAGACTTGTGGGGATGCTTCAGTAATCACTTCCAGCAGCACTTCTATGGGATTGCACCTAGGTAAGCGGTCACTGAATGGCCTTCATTCCATCATCGCTCGTGTAGGATTCAGTTATTTTGCCAAAGCCATATATTTCAGTATTTTGAAATAATCATTTACTTTAGACATAAAAATCTCATTAAGACATATAATTGCTGTTGTAGTAGAAACTGAACTGGATTCGGAATTGCCATTTTAAAGAATTTACTAATCTCCTCCCTCCTCCCAGAAAAAGTTCATATCTGAAACAAAGATACTTGGAAATATGTATTGTCGAAGGCTTTCACGGCCGGAGAACGATGGTTGTTGTGGGTTTTCCGGGCTGTATTGCCGTGGTCTTGGCATTGTAGGACGTTTCGCCAGCAGCTGTGGCTGGCATCTTCAGAGGTGTAGCACCAAAAGACAGAGATCTCTCAGTGACACAGAGATCTCTGTCTTTTGGTGCTACACCTCTGAAGATGCCAGCCACAGCTGCTGGCGAAATGTCCTACAATGCCAAGACCACGGCAATACAGCCCGGAAAACCCACAACAACCATACTTGGAAATCTATAACTTAGATTCGCTCTTTTGGCATTAATTTTGGAATTCTAGATGCTGATAGAATTTTGGTTTTGTTTAAGTATAAGGAGTAGAGCAGCATGAAAACTGCGTTAAAGTTGTTAAACTATTTGCCCATGTTAAGCTAGTGAATGGCATGGCTGAGCAGAAATTAGAAAGTGGACCTCCCATGTTTCAGTTCAGCACTCTCTCCTGCATTAGGAAGTTTTTCTAGAAAACAGGGTATAAAATATGAGGCCCAGTCTCAATGGCTTTAGAAGGCCGTTTTGAATAATGTGTGTGTGTTATGTCAAGTAGCTTCTGACTTATGATAACTCTATGAATTAACAACCTCTATGAATTAACAACCTCCAGAATGTCCTGTCGTTAACAGTCTTGCTCAGATCTTGCAAACTAGAGGCTGTAGCTTCCTTTGAGTCTAGAGTTGCCAGCTCCAAGTTGGGAAATTCCTGGAGATCTGGGGGGGTGAAACCTGGAGAAAGTGGGTTTGGGGGAGGGAAAGGACCTTGGCATGGCATAATTCCATAGAGTCCACCCCCCAAAGTAGCCATTTTCTCTAGGTGAACTGTTCTCTGTGGCCTGGACACCAGTTGTAATTCTGGGAGATCTCCAGCCACTACCTGGAGGCTGGCAACCTTATTTGAGTCACACCCTCTTATATGAGGTCTTTCTACTGCCTTCCACTTTTCCTAGCCTTATTTTCTTTTCTTTTTATAATTATATTTTCTACTCAGTTTAGCAAATTGAAATTTAACCTCTGCATAAGTAACATGCAAATATAAAAATCCAGTTTGGCCTATTATACAATTTGTCCAGTTGTTTTTTCTTAATTTCTTTATCTATAATTTAATACTAAATGTTTGTTAGAATAAAACAAGTATTCAGACTGCTAGAAAATAACTTCATTTCAAAACTTTGTGTACAGTTTCTCAGCTAAAAGTTATTTGTACAAGGCCAAGCAGTTCAAATGACAAACAAAAGCTTCAGGGGAAGTTGAATTACATGTTTCTAACTTTTGTTAGAGTAAGGAGTCCAATTATTTCTGCGGTTTTTGTGATGCATAATGTCCAGCAAAAAGTCATTTCTTTTCATCATCTCTGCAACCAGAGGATATAACAATAATCAAAGAAATGGACACTTAATTTTCTGGTGAATCAATCTGTTAACCTCATGTGTTTTGTTTCATGAATTCTTTTCAGTTAATGGGACCTCTTTTCCTTTGAAATGGAGGACATTTTGTTCATTATTTTGCTTGAATAGTACTTGCACACTACCAGATGGTCACTTTCCAACTGGTTTGTCTTGAAAAAAAGAAATTAAATTATTATAGCACCAGGGAGAGATGTTGTAATGTGTCCCTTTCAAATTAACAGGTCGTTGGATTTTTTAAAACTGTTTTATGATTATAAAATAGCTCAATGTCACATAAAAGGTTAAAAGCGGGAGTAAATGGCAACATGGGAAATTTTAAATAAATAGGGTCTCATATGGTTTATAGCTGTATACTTGAACACACTGAGTATAATTCTTTCTTCAAAAATATATTTTATTACAACTTGTCATGTGAACCATGGTAACAACAGTTCTATCTGAAGTATATTTAATTCACAAGGTAAGATTTTCTGAATCACACCATGATAAGTCATATTTTCACAATGCGCACTGCTGGAAAAACAGGAAAATGAATATGTAAACCGTTTAAGCTATGATGAAAACCCATATTAATTCTCTGGATGATTCTCATCATGGATGGGCAGTTGTTTTAGGTAAAATGAAGATACATTATTTCATGTATCTAGAATGGTGAGTTTAGAGTTGAGTCAGTTTAGTTGACCAAATACTACTTGAGTGTTTTGAATTGATTCTTTAGTCAGGGCCTTTTCACAAGCACAGAAATTGGCATGATGATTATTATATAATTAAACCAATTTTTGTTTTTTAAAAAGCAGATCTGTCCTCAAAACATAAAAAAGTGAACAAGCATGAGAGAGAGAAGGGAGAGAGGGGCAGATGAGTATTTTATATAAAAATAGGTAGATCTTATGATGTATGGGGTAGTATCTCAGGGCCCAGCTTACCTACTTTTTGGTTTTAAGATATATGGGTTTGTTATATCAAATATGCTTACAGATATGTACTAAAACTAAGTGAATGTTAGTGAATGCTTAGATGTTCATTTAAAGTATAGTGGTAAAAGGGATTGAAAGTTTGAAAGCTTCTTATTCAAGATTATAGAAGGGAGTATAGGAAAAACTATAGGCTTTGAGGCAATGATTGATGGACTCAGTGCTACTCTAACAGATGATACACTGAAGATTTTAAAGCATTGACAAATCAAATTGACCACCTGGAAAATAGTTCAGATTAAGAAGTATCAGATTGGCAGGACTTCCTACTCAACAGACTTGCGTACTTTTTTCACAGTGGATTTTGAAAGTGCGGGATGCAGATAATTTTGAACTCTTCCTGTATCGTGGTGTGTGCCTGGAAAAACCAATCAGATAATGCCCGGTGTGCTGCTTTTGGAATGTGAATGTCTTGGAAGAGAGGAAAGAATGTATTGATGTGTAAAGCTGAGTAGTCTCCTCCTGAGTACAGATTTCTGAAGTGAGCCAAAAGCGACAAAATATTGCAGTTGTCTTTGCAAATTTCTTAGACGAATACAATTCTGGCTATATTTTATATTTTATGTTTTGGCTACATTTTATATTTTACATTAATTATGCACAGGAGGACAAAAAAATCACTAGAAAGAAAGCAACATACTCATAACCAAGCAGTATGATAACTAGTTTTTGAGAGGGATTCTGTTTTGCACTATTTAATAATCACAGTTTTGGAGAAGCTACCAACAAGGCCAAATTTCAGAGGAACTTTATAACGGAAGTAGCAGCACTCATAATTATGCATGTTGTTTTTTATTTGCAGGGTGTGGCTCCCTTGTCTCATGTTTGAGTACTTCCATTTCCATTACGAATAGTGAATAACGATGCAATTATAAGCACACATATATCCTTCTAAATTCATTGCAGCCATTTGGCTTAGAAGAGTATAGCTCTGTTTAGAATTGCACTGTAAGATATTTAAAATAATTAGATTTTGGTGGTGAAATCATATAATATACCACATATTATGGTGGTGATCCCAAGATCCACAGAATCAGTGACTTTCTCATTATCATTTCAGCAGATTGAACTTCTTGAGTAGTGGGACATCTGCTGTAGCTAGCAATATAAAATCTTAATGTGAAAGCCTGCATGTCAGGATTTTCTTTGATACAAAAGTGTTTACCCAGTTATTTTACCTGTTACATGGGCTTGTAGAAATGTCCAAAAATTCTCTCTCTACCATTCTTTGTACTATTAACACAGTGATCATCCCATGCTTCCATGCTGCTACAAGTGTGCTAAGCATCATGCCAATACATGGTGGAGTTATTTGCACAAATGTCATTTCTTTCACAAAAGGCTATGAAATGTCAAAGCAGCCAAGCTGTATTTATCTAAGAGATCGTCATTTTGCAGGCCAGCCAATTCATTTTTGTATAGATTACAAGTGATTCCAGTTTTGCAGAAATGGGTCACCACTGGCCAAAATTCATTGTTTAAGTTCCAACCATATTAAAAAAAAAAGGTTCAGGCTGACCTAATGTAAATAAGGTAAAATTATGACTGATATTTGTCTGGCTTGCTCACTGTTGTCCTCAGCTTTAGGAAAATTTAGGAAACAAATTAGCATAGGATTGCAGTCCTTTTAGTCTTCATGAGATACAGTAACTGGAGGCAACATCAGGGGAACGCCTTTGGCTCTATGTCCTGTTTGTTGGTTCTCAGGTAATTTAGCATAAGAATTAAGTTGTGTTGAGGATGCCTATTAAGTGATAACTATTTCTGACAGAATGACATAAAAATGAAAATATATGATGATTAACTCCGTGATCACTACTACTTGATACTGTGTCCATTGGTTTTGGAGGGAAAATCTTGGGGAGAGATGGATGCTTATTCAACATCAGTATGCAAATTTTCTTCCAGCCAATACTAAGGGACTAATACAACAAAAAGATGTGTCCACCACTGCTGCTGGTGAATCATAGGTCAGGGAAATAACTTGCTCCAAGGAACAACTTGGCATTAACCTGTAGGTATTCATTAAATAATTGGGGTTCTCTGTGTGTAAAGGCAGCCGTGACCCCATAGCTTTGCACTGTGCAGCTGTTTCATACAGGGCCAAGGTGAAAGCACTATACCAGTTTGGTGTAGTGGTTAAGAGCGCGGCGGGACTCTAATCTGAAGAACTGAGTTTGATTCCCCACTCCACAAATTGAAGCCAGCTGGGTGACCTTGGGTCAGTCACAGCTTCTAGGAGCTCTCTCAGCCCCACCCACCTCACAGGGTGTTTTGTTGTGGGGATAATAATAACATACTTTGTAAAAATAATAACATACTTTGTAAGTTGTCCTGAAGGGCGGTATATAAATCGAATGTTATTATTATAGAGGCAGCCTTGACTGCTGTTGGTGAATAGAGTTGTAGCCTTTGTTAAATAACACTGAGTCATAGTTCTGTCTCTGTGCTTGTACTGAAGCCCTAATTCATGAGAGTATAAGCTTCTGTGCTGATGGACAAGTTCATAGTAACAGTGAGATAATGTTACAAAGTTTTAATTGAAGAGGTGCTTAGCTGTCATTAAGTTTGGCATGTGGAAAAAGAGGAACAGAGGAGTTAATGGCTATTGTTTACCAAATATCAAGTTACCACAGATCCTATGTAATTATTTTATTTAAAGCACTTCTATGTCATCTTTCCTCCCAATTAGGTTCCCCAATGCAACATCAAAAAATTAACACATTTTAACATTAAAACAACATTTCAAATAAAGTATATATCAAATAATTTAATGAGAACATATAGACATATATATATATATATATATATATATATATATATAACACCAAAACCAGGAGGGCGGTACAATAACAGTTGTGGGGGTGTGCCAAACAAAACAAAAAAAGTCTTTACCTGCTGGTGGAATACAACATAGAGAGAAGCAGAAAAATCTCCTGGGGGGGGGGGGGAGTTCCAAAGTTCTGACACTGAACGAGACCTTTTGTTGGGTTGCCACCCACGTGGCCTCAGATCCAAAGTGGGGCCGCCAAAGATAGCCAGGTCAGTTCGTCTCCAAATGGGTGTTTGTTCACAGTTTCTACAGCCTCTCTGAGATCTGTTGGAAGCACGAGATAGAGTTCAAGTCATCCTCATATTAGTGGCAACTCGGCCTAAATTCAGCCCAGATCTCTGGATGACCTTTTCCAGAGGCTTTACCTAGATGTTGAGAAGCATGGGGGACAAGATGGAATCTTGCAGAATCCTATAGGCCAGAGTCCAAGGGGCAGAACAGCACCACCAAAAGCACAAGTTGCTTCCCAGTTCCAACCCTAAAAGATGATCCAGAAGGATACCTGTACTTGTTTCAGAAGGATACCATGATCAAAAAAAGTCACCAAGAGGCCCAGGAGAATTAACAGGGTAGTCCCCCTGCCCATCTCCTGGCTCATATCATCCACCACAGTGACTAAGGCTGTATCATTGCCACATGGTAAGGCGACAGATAACAACTCTGTGAAGCACAGCAAAACAAGATTGTGATTTGAAATTTGATACAATAGTGGCAAGAGTAGGAAAAATGGATGGAACAAACAATAAATCTAAAATTAATACATATGTGTCAGTGATTTTGTTCAAAAGCATTGACTTCCCTAGTTGTACTGTAGTAATACGGCCCTACCTCCAGGCAGCTTGAGCTGCTCCAGGAGGAGGGTCGTTCATGGCCTCCCTGGAAGGAGTAAGAGCGGGCTAGTTCCTGGGCATCCGGGTCTTTCGCCGGGTGGGCGGAGACAGCAGCCCTTTAGGCTGCTTGCCCATCCGACTTCAGTTAGCTTTAATGCCTGGGGGAATCCCATGTGCAAGTCCTTCCCTCACTGCTGTACGGCTGAGGCTTAGGAGCTTGAAAGGGGGGAACCAATTTGCCTGGCCGGCTGGGTCTCCTAGCCATCTCCTGGGATGGCTCGCACCCGAGGCTTTGGGGCTCACCCAGGCAGGTCAAGGCGGAGGTCCAGGGGTGACCCCGTGGCTTGACCTGTACTGCTTCTACCCTTGCCGCATTTATGGGTTAATGTTCTTGTTGAGGTTGATTTAATAAAGTGGCCCTTAGATCCAACACCTGTGTCTGTCTCTTCATTCCAACTAGGGGGGCAATAAGTATTGTTTGTTTTTCTCTCTAGAACTTAAAAAAATCTAGAACTTATTTTAGTTTTGTCAGGTCTTTTAACTCTTAAGACTATGCTCCTGAGCTTACTTATGTGAATGGAAACTGTTGAAGGTAGTGTTAGTCTCTGTTATCTTTGTTTTAGACTAAAAAGGAGTTCTGCCATTAAATATACAGTGTTAAACAAGATGTCTCTTTGGGCTGAATGTGAGGTTATGTGTGCTTGCATCTTAGACATGTATTTGCATGAAAATGATAATTCCAAAATTATCCTATACCCAACACAGCCTTCATTAAAACAGTTGAGGTTAGTGCTTTTAATATCTAAGGAGTATTGATTAGTGAATTTTACTGAATGTATTATTGTTTCCCTACCACATAATTTATTATTAATAAATAAATAAATAAATAAATAAATAAATAAATAAATATATTATTATTTATTCTTGCAATCAAAATCAGCTGCCCTCCCCCTTTAGAACTTACAACGAAACCCGTCCAGAGATAACCATGACTAACTGTGGCCCAAAATAGAATGTTTTTCTTTGCCCCACAACAATAAATTTCAGCAACCTTTCTTGTAAACACAGCTGTTGATGCTTTCCAAAGCATTATCAAGCAATCTAGTGCCATTTCTAATCTCATGATTGATATGAATATAGTGATGCTTACTAGTTAATTACAGTCTTCAGGTAGGAAAAAAAAGAATGCTGTTGAATGCAACATTTGTGTGGTAGCAATGCCATGTTCAGTCAAGCTCAATGCATGTTACATGACTGCCTGAGAGAAACAGAAAAGCTACTTTCTCATTCTCTGACCAGAATGTTTGATAAGGCTTGGTGTCAGAAAGGGCAAGATGGGGCTCACAGCAATTATGGCAAAGGCACACCAGTTTCCTTGACAACCAGATTGCAGATTCTTTGTGATTTATTATTTACCATTTCAAACCCTCATTCTGTGATTTAATTAGGGAGAGGAATTTCCATAAGTCTGTTCCTTCCCAAATCTGACTATCTCAGCACTATTGTTATGATGTCATCATAACTGTCCTAAATTGATGTTGCTCTGAAAGAAATTAGTTCCAACATCAAAGTTCGGTGGAATTTTAACCTGGTCACTTAGACAACAATGAACTAAAATTCAATGGTTAGTGTCTTGGTGATGACTTGTTAACGTAACAGAGATAATAGGCATCTTGTGTTCCCTTGACTTTGTATTATCTCTTATATGTGTGTAAGCACGCGCAGGGCTTTTTTTCAGGGGGAACGCGGGGGAACGGAGTTCCGGCACCTCTTGAAAATACTCGGCAATAGTGCTTGAAAATAATGATTTCAAAGAATCCCATATGTTTCTTCCTCATTTCCCTCTTGAGAGTTCTGCCACCTCTTTTCCCAGAAAAAAAACCCTGAGCGCACGCACATACACACATTCACTGGTAGTTTTCACATGAAGAAGGTGCAGCAAGTAAAAATAAGCCTTTTTTCTTTTTCCTCTCTCCAGCTTTGAGAACTAGTGTTTAAGACAGATTCAGCTATATATATGGTACTGAAGGCCTCATTAAGAATTTGAATAATGGGTTTTTTACCACTTACATCTCTTGAAGAAGTGACAGCCTCTTCTCTAATTTAGCAGTAGTCATTAGTTCCTATGTAACATTAAGGATCAATTATTGCAATTTATCTGTATGTGATGGTGGATAAAGGTGTTTCGAGCTAAATTTCCACCTGCAGTGGAACCCCCATTACAGCTTAGGGTGCTGCAGCCAAGACACAGGTTCATTTCCTTATCTGTTGTGTATGAGTAGTACGTTTTAGGGTTATTAGTGGTGTGCCAAATTAGGACATCTAGAACATGTAATGTGGTGGGGTTTTTCGGTTGTTTTCAGTCGTTTTTTTTCCTTTAGAGGTCTATTATAATATATTCTGTTGGAACTTTTCTATTTACAATGAACTTTCGGTTTTTCAAGTCCTGAGTTGCTTGGTTTTATTTTTTTAATTAATAAATACTGGGTTAGATCCAGCCAGCTTTTCCGCTAGCGAAAAAAGGAATGAGTCTCCTTTAACCACCCAAAAGGCTATGCTGGAGGAATCATGAGACAATAATTGGTCAAGACTAAGCAAAAAAGCTGTCTGGATCCAACCTTTTGTCAAAAATCTTTATTTCTTCCCCAGTGTAGAACTTAGTACTGGAAGAATGTTAGTAGTAAGCTTCCCCTATCTTTTCATTAGGTATGCATTAATATATTTATATATTAATTTTATTCAATGTGAATGGGGTTTTTTTTGTACTGGGAGAAACAAAAATGAGTATACTGCAACCTCTGTATTGAGTTAAGAAGTAGAACATTCCACATGATATCCTGGTTGCCAAGTTAGTAAAATGTGGTTTGGGTCCTATTACTGCTAGATGGATCGCACTCAAAGGGTGCTTGTTAATGGTTCCTCACCCTTTTGGAGAACAGTGACAAGTGGAGTGCCTCAGGGATTGGTCTTGGGACCTGTTCTGTTCAACATTTTTATAAATGATTTGGATAAAGGAATAGAGGGAATGCTTATAAAATTTGCAGATAATACTAAAATGGGAGGGGTAAAATACAGTAGAAGACAGAGTCAGGATACACGATGATCTTGACAGGCTGGAAGACTGGGCTAAAAAAAGTAAAATGAAATTTAACAGAGATAAATGCAAAGTTCTGCATTTAGGTAGGAAAAGATCAAATGCATAATTATACGATGGGGGAAACTTGTCTTGGCAGTGGTATGTGCAAAAAGCATCTAGGGGTCTTAGTAGACCGTACATTGAACATGAGTCAGCAGTGTGATGTGGTAGCTAAAAAGGCAAATGGGATTTGGGGCTGTATCAGCAGAAGCATAGTGTTCAGATGGTTGTTGTGGGTTTTCCGGGCTGTATTGCCGTGGTCTTGGCATTGTAATTCCTGACGTTTCGCCAGCAGCTGTGGCTGGCATCTTCAGAGGTGTAGCACCAAAAGGCAGAGATCTCTCAGTGTCACAGTGTGGAAAAGATGTTGGCAGGTCATTTGTATCTACTCAGGAGGGGTGGGGTTGAGCTGAGTCATCCTGTAAGAGTTTCCCAGGGTGTGGAATGCTAATGGCGGGAGGCTTCACTGTATCCTGAGGAGGTTCTTTTGCATATGGATTGGGGCTTGATGTGCTAATCTTCTCTGCAGGGCTATTGTCGAGCATAGAGTGTTTTGTTAGCCTGGTGTTTTTCAGAACTGGAAACCATGCTCTGTTCATTCTTAAGGTTTCTTCTTTCCTGTTGAAGTTTTGCTTATGCTTGTGAATTTCAATGGCTTCCCTGTGCAGTCTGACAAAGTAGTTGGAAGTGTTGTCCAGTATTTTGGTGTCCTGGAATAAGATACTGTGCCCTGTTTGAGTTAGGCTATGTTCGGCCACTGTTGATTTCTCAGGTTGTCCAAGTCTGCAGTGTCTTTCATGTTCTTTTATTCTTGTCTGGATGCTACGCTTTGTGGTCCCCATGTAGACTTGTCCACAGCTGCAGGGTATACGGTATACTCCTGCAGAGGTGAGGGGGTCTCTACTGTCTTTTGCTGATCGTAGCATCTGTTGTATTTTTTGGGTGGGTCTGAATACTGCTTGAAGGTTATGCTTTTTCATAAGCTTTCCCATCTGATCGGTAATTCCTTTGATATATGGCAAAAATACTTTTCCTGTAGGAGACTGTTTTTCCTTGGTTGTTTGATTCATCCTGGGTTTGATTGCTCTTTGGATTTCATTTCTGGAGTAGCCATTTGCCTGAAGTGCGTGGTTTAGATGATTAATTTCCTCATTGAGAAAGTGCGGCTCACATATCCGTCTTGCATGATCCACTAATGTTTTCATTATGCCTCTTTTCTGTCGGGGGTGGTGATTGGAGTTTTTGTGTAAGTACCGATCAGTGTGAGTTGGTTTCCTGTAGACCTTGTGACCTAACTGAAAGTTTGCTTTGCGGATGACCAAGGTATCCAGAAATGGGAGTTTTCCCTCGATTTCTTTCTCCATTGTGAATTGTATGTTCAGGTGGATGTTGTTGAGATGATTCAAAAACCCCATCAATTCTTCCTCCCCATGGCTCCAAATGATAAATGTATCATCCACAAACCGGAACCATACACTAGGTTTGTGGGGTGCTGATTCTAGAGCTGTTTTTTCAAAATGTTCCATGTAGAAGTTTGCTATAACTGGGCTGAGAGGGCTCCCCATGGCCACCCCATCCATCTGTTCATAGAATTCGTTATCCCATTGGAAGTAACTGGTTGTCAGACAATGGTGGAATAAGGCTGTTACATCCTCTGGGAAAATCTGATTAATAAGTGCAATAGTGTCTTTTACTGGAACCTTGGTAAACAGGGATACAACATCAAAACTGACAGGTATGTCTTGTGGTTTGAGTTTCAGAGAACTAATTATGTTGATGAAATCTGCTGAATCTTTGAAGTAAGACGAGGTTTTCCCGGTGTGGTCCTGCAGGAGATCTGCCAGATGTCTAGCTAATTCATATGTCGGTGAACCAATGGCACTCACAATGGGTCGGAGTGGGATGGTTGGCACTTAGCTTCTTCTCCGGGGCGGCTCTTAAGATATGCAGAGCAGGGCGAGGTTCTCTCGCTGCGGACGTGGTGTGCCCGCTTCTCCGAAATGGCTTCCCAAAGCAGGCTTCTTCTCTAGGTCTTCTGGCTGCCTAAGAACATGGCTGCCGGCTGGGCATGGCTGGGGCTAGCTAGCAGGCTGCCCAGTAGCGAGGGCAAGCTGGGTGACTGGCCCGCAGGAGGCTCCCAAGTGGAAACTGGCCAGGGGGTGCCTGGTCAGGCTTGCTGGAGGTCTTCCCCGGCTGACACCTGGCTGCCAACAGCGTGGCTGGGGCCCAGGTGAGGCAGGCTTCCATGGAGGCAGGGAAACAGCACGTGAAACGCAGTCCATAGCAGGGAACAGGCATGGCCCATGGTGGATGGCAAGGCAGGCACGGAGCACACGTGTAATAAAGTCCAAACACACACAGGGAGGTCCAGATATAGGGCTGGGCAAGGCTGCCCAGAAAGAGAGTCCTTAGTGCAGTTACCCAGACATGGATTTAGGAAACTGACACAGTCTATTGCAACAGCAGGATAACTAGCAAGCAGGCAGGAAACTGACACGTGTATTAAAGTGCACATGTGCAGGGCAGCTTTTGGTGTAGCAGTAAATCAGCAACGCGGGAAACTCCAACACAGTTCATGGCAGGCCTCAAAGAGGGAGAGGGGGCTGCTTGGCAACACTTGCTTTGCCTTTCCTGTCTTCACTGTCTCTCTCCCTACCCACTAGCTGGCTTGTCACTCTTCCCCCCACTTCCCTCCCCAATAGATTTTTTTCTGTTTTCTTTTTCCCCCCATCTCCCCAAAGTTCAGCTTTCTACTCCTTGTGGTTGTGGCAGCTCCTGTTAATGATATTCTAGGTTACTGAAGTAACCCCTCACTTAGGGATGCCAGCCCTCTGGTGTGGTCCGGAAATCCCCACCACCAGCTCTGCTTTCCTAGCCAGCAGAAGGGAAAGGAAGGGAGGCAAGCTGGGAGCCACTCGCAAACGCAGCAAAATGATGCTAACACTCTGGAGCTACAGGGCTTCAGGCCAAATTGGCTCCAAACATAGTGAAAATGCTAGGGTTGGGGCCAATTTTAGCCCCTTTGAGAACCTGTAACTTCTGGTTTTCAACTGAATGTATTTCATGGGATCCACTGGAAAGCACATGAGAGGAAGGTGGATCAAGGCCCTGTGTCTGCCTACTAACCCCCCTGTCCCCTGCTTTTTAGGTAAGGGGTGCCAGCACCCTCACATGGCAAGAATCTCCTTCTTCCATTGTATTTTGACTGCTCTACAGAAAGATTGGAGCTTGACAGAGGACACTAAAACCGTCAGTTCCTCACAATGGGAGAGAGAGGCCTTATGTTGTCTTGATAAACCAAAATGGCAACTGAAATGTTGTAGTGTCTTCTCATGAGATCTTGATTGGCTGGAAATCTGTGGCTCCTGTTTGTGATGTATGTGTGCACATGGATGTTGCTATTCCATTTTTTAATTTTAAAAATTCATATTTTTCAGCAAGATCCTTTATCCTAGTCTTTGTGGCCTCGTTGAGAAGATTTTTTGATTTACATGGAGGGCAAAGTATACAATTAGTATGTACAAGTTCTTTAGAGAGTGCAGAATGTTTCCTGTAATCCTGTGACCCATGTTATTTGCGCATCTTGGAAGTCTAAATTGAGAAAGTAGGGGAGCATTATTATCTCCATATTGAAGACTGGAGTCTGAGGTAGCGAGGTATAGCTTGCCTAAGCCACCTAGTTAGGTCATGACAGAAATAGAATTTGAGCAGGGCACATTCTGGTTCACATGGCTGTCTTTTAGTACAGCTAAGCATAGCGCAGCTGGGTACCACACTAGCTTTCAAAAAGTGAAAGTGAAATGAATATTAAATACTTGCGCTGTGTTATTGTTAGTGTCCTTCAAACACATTGTAGGAATGCAAGTTGTCATTAAGGAATATGGGCTTGTTTTCCTTAATTATCAAGTCAATTTGCTGAAACAGTGACTGATTGAATGCCTTGAAAAATAATGAGAGGCTTGAAGCAAATCACAAAATGGGTTTATAAAATCAAACATATTACAAAGAAATAGATAATAAGCTTAACAACAGTGCTCATACAAGCCTACTGATACATTGTAGTGTCTTTTATGCCTCAGCAGAGCAGACAGGGCTTTTCCCCACCTCATCTAAAGAGACTCCCACACAGTAAATTGAAAGGAATTGAATTTAATCTGCCTGAGAATAATGCAGTGGAGTCAGCCCTGCTGGGAATTATACTTCTAGGAAGTTGTGGTATTTCATTCCTGATGCCTAAACCGCAGACTGTCTCATTCCTTCTCATTTTCTTATACAATCCTACATTTTGTAGACCTGTATAATATATCTCATCACAGATCTGAGTGGAAGTTTCTGTAAGAAAGTGTAGTTTTATTTAGAATGTGGGAAAGAAGAGCAATCAGATCTGTTACACTTCACAACTGCCTCCTTGTGAGATAATGGTCGGTGAATTGTATTCTTAATGACATTCAGGAAAAGTACATGGCAGAATCTTCCTTCACAATAGAACTTCACAATATAGGCGGGGAATTACATATTTAAATGCTCCCTGCGCATAGAGTACTGGTATATCAGGCAGAGGAGTTCTCACCTAGCCACTCTTCTGCATGCAGGAAATTGGTTTTGCATAAAAACATACAGTCCTCTAACCTACTTTTTGATACATTTGTATGCAGTGTCTGAGCATGTGGTTTAGGCATTTTGCACCATGCTGGCATAAATATTCTGAATCATGGAAAAATTGTGCATAGCAAGTCAATGTACAGGAATATTACCACATGACTTGCATGACTCACCAAAGCCTGACTACTTGCTACTGCTCAAGACAGCCAGCCCGTGAAAGCCAGTATGGTGTAGTGGTTAAGAGTTTCAGAATAGGATCCCCAGACATGAAGCCCCACTTTGCTGAGGAAGCTCACTGACTTTGGACCAGTCACATACCTTCAACCTAATCTGTCTCACAGGGTGGATTTGATTTAAATCAAACTGATTTAAATCACTAGTCAGTAAGGCTTAATTTAAATCATAGTTTTCTACATAAAGACTAATTCTTGCTGGTATAACTTTAATATGCAAGTAGATGAAGATTGTTCACAAACTGTCATCAGAATAGGCCAGTTCTTGATATACTGCTCAAAACAGTCCACCACAGAATTCCATCTAACATCTTGTGGGAGCGTTAGCTTGGTTCCACCCATCCTTTTCAGAGCTGCTGCAGCAAAATGATTGTTACGGAAGTATTTAGCAATTTCAACAACATTAGTCTTTATTTCTGGAACACTTAAGTCTTTGACTAAGAGGTGCAGCAAATGAGCACTGCAACCATATGTTATTAGCTTTGTATTCCCTTCCTGCTCTTCTAAATTTCTTCTCATCTTGGATACATTTGCAGCATTGTCTTTAAGGTCTTTTTCTCAACTCTGTTCATGTTATAACATTTTTGCTGTGAAGAAGAGGCATGTGATCTCTGCTGAGCTGACACAAATTCAGTTTTGAGAACTGCAAAACCAAGCATCTGTGATAATATCTTGTAGGCAGAGAAACTGCCCAATAATCTTACAAAAACCTCTGGAAGAGCATGACATTGTGAATGGATTAATGGAATTTATTTACCAAAAAAATTAAACATATACAGCCTTATTCTACATAATTAAAAACTAATCTTTATTTCATGATGGAATAACCTTTGGATGGTAATATATTTTCCTCAAAAAGCATTTTATTTAAAAAAACCAGATTTAAATCAAAAAAATCTGATTTAAATTTAAAAAATCTGATTTTTTTGATTTTTTTAAAAAAATCATTGATTTTTATCCACCCTGTCTCACAGGGTTGTTATCAGTCAGTTATGGGAATAAAAAGGAGGAGAGGAGAATGATGTAAGTTGCTTTGAGTCCCCATTGTGGAGAAAGGCGGGATATCAATGAAGTAACTGAATAATGAAAGTAGCTAAGATGTGTGGGAGGCAGGTTAAAGTTAGGGTAAGAAAGAGAGAAGGAATCGGAGAAAGGTAAGGATATGAGGGCTACCAGAAGGAGGAGGAGGACGGAATAGTGTGAGGAGGGGATACGATGTCCATGCAGGCTTCCCACTGTGCTACTGGGTCCAGCACCGCACAATTTGGTCAGAGTTTTCCTAGATAGAGTCTGCAAGGGAGAAGTAAGGAGGGAAGGCTGAAGTTTGGGGAGGGGGGCAGATAAAGGTAGTTTGACTGATGGATGAGAAGGAAAGAAGGAAGCAGGAAAAGGGGAAAGGCTATGGAGGTAGGCTAGTAGAGTTTGAGGGTGGAGCCTAGGGAGAGAGGAGTTTTAGGAGGGGAGAGACTTCAGTGGGATATAAATCCATAGAATCCACTCTCCAGAGCAGCCCTTTTTCCTTCAATGTAACTGACACTGTAATCTAGAGATCACTTGTAATTCAAGGAGATCTCTAGGCCCCACTTGGCAGATGGCTACTCTAGCTGTCAGGCAAGGGAAAGAGAAAATAGAATGGGGGGGGGGGGTGAGATGCCCTTTTCAAATCCTTGAGGGTCCTCCATTTGTCAGTATATCTAAATTCTCAACATGGCCCCATCTGTGGATATGTACATCCAGAGTCTGTGGCCAGGGACTGACAAGAAAGATATTTCTACAAACCTAAGAAAAGCCGAAACAGTATTGGAAGCCTTCACACATTGGTTTTTGTCAGTGTCAGACAAGGAGGAGGAGCAGGGCCCTTTCTAGAGCTGTTTTGGCCTTTGATGAGTCCCTTGGGACCAGGTCCGCCAGCTACCATGCAAGTTAGGTTGGCTGGTGGGTAGGAGGGACAGAAGCAAGCAAGCAAAATATTTATTATTTTAGCCGTGGTTCATAACATGCTAACCCCATAGCACAGTTCATTTCAGTACAAATTAGAGAGTCCATCATAACAAAATACAAGTTAATAAGATTTAAAATATTTGTAAAAATAGATGATACAATACAAATAGATGATACAACCCTGGAATAAAAGATGTTTATAATATGGCTAAAATTTTTGTGGAAGCTAAAAGTCCTGTAGAGTCTTCCTTATTTTTGTTGATAGCAAGATAAAAGTGGCCACCTTAAAAGTAACATCTGGGATGGAATCAGCCAATAAAAACTCAATGGATTCCTCCTCTGAACCAGAGAAATTTGTGAGGAATTATAATAACAACTGCGCTTATATACTGCTCTTCTAGACAGATTAGTGCCTCACCCAGAGTGGTGAACAAGTTAGTGTTATAATATCCCCACAATACAGTTGGGCTTAGAGGAGTGGCTTATCGAAAGCCACCTACTGAGCTCATGTCAGTACTGGGATTTGAACCAATAGAGTGCTAATTTGCAGCCGAATCACTTAACCACTGTGCTACAGCAGCTCCAGGAATGGGTTCAAAAAATTGTTTCCAATGAGCTCGTAAAAGGGGCAGCATAAAATGTAGTGAACAATATCTTCCACCTCATTGGAACCGCAAGGCCCAAGGCAATGAGCCTTTGGTATTTTTTGATATCTACCCTGAATATATGCTGATGGCATGGTTTGGAAATGTGTTTGGGTAAATGCCTTCCTTAAATGAACGTTAGGAAAGACAGCTAGGTAATGCAAAAGAAATGTATTTTTCTTAAAACTAGAGTACCAGAGAGAGGAGGGAAGGAAAGAAGAAGGGGAAAGTCCTCACCTTGGGGGCCATCAGGAGGAGGAAAAATGTTAGTAGTTTGGAGGAATACAGGGGAAAATAAGGTGCCACTTGCAAGTTCTTGCATATTTTCCACTATGCAACCAGGCCAACCTAGCCAGCACCAAGCATCTCGACTACGATTTGTAATTACCCACCAGTGGTGGGCAATCTCCTGGGGGATGGGCAAGAGGTGGAAAATCTTCTGGCAATCTCCTGCCACTGGCAGACAACCTGGGAAAGTGTATACCGGGCACATTCCCGATGAGGTGCAGTGATGTCACTTCCTGAAATGTCATCATGCCGGCCTCCTGCACTTCGCTGAGGCCAATTTTGGGGCCAGTTTCCCAGAACTGATGTCATTGTGCAATTGCACAAGCACCAGGAACACATTTGCATATGCTTTGCGTACACACAAAAAGAGGACACTGATGAAGCACCTATACCCTCCCAGTGGAAGGGGGGACTTGGTGACCCTAATCTTGCCCCAGCCTAGTGGATGGCACCATACATCTGGGGCAGACTTTTCCTTCCTTTCCTTCCCAGTCCAGGGGAAGGAAAAGAGGGAAAGCTCAGGATGGGGACAGACAAATGTAGGTTGAGAAGGACAGAAGGAAGCAGGAAAAGGGGGCTTTTAGGAAAGAGAAAGAGAAAATAGTGGAGGAGAAGACAATGCGATGGCTGGGTGTCCCACTTGTACAATACACTAGCCCTAGTGTCTCAATTGTGCTACTTAGGTCTGCTTCCCAGAACTTTTCTAGATGAGCTAGGCATTGTCTTAGAGAGCTCAGATACAGTCATACTGAATGGCTGGTCCCAATCTTGCATACCTTTTACAAACAAAACGTGACTGAAGGTGAGGCTTAATGATCTTGGTACCACTAAGTAGCTTCGATGGGGATGGGTTTGCTTCATTTCAATATCCACAACAACAACTGTAACAAAATCTAAAACACTCAGTCCACATCTGAAACATTGAATTATGACATTCTCTTTTTGTCTGTGTTGCAATACAATGCAAGGAGGCTCAGAAGATGCTAAGAGGGTGTGCTCTGTTGTTGCCCTGGTATGTTACACCACAACTGGATGAAAATATACCTGTGATAATTGCTGTACCATTGTTTGGGTACAGTGCTAACAGATCAATCCATGTTAAACCCGATCCTATAAGCTGCAGAGACTCTCTCAGCCACAAAATATGATAGATGGAGATAAAATGATGGAGCAGGGTGAATGCTGGCGATTAGTTAATAGTGATAATAAGGAAGTTCTTATTTTCCTTGGCTGTTTGATGGGTTTGTCCTGTGTTTTCAGGGACATCCCCCCCCCCCCCGAACTGTTTCCATCTTTCCTATAAATCATACACAGTTTTTAAAAAACTTTGAGATCTTCCCATAAATTGATGCATTGTTATTATAGTACATTCTATTTTTTTCTCAGTCGCAGCACTTTTTTAACGGGTGCTATTAACATATGCAAAACCTTTCTCTCCTGCTTTGTAGTATGTACTCAGTTTTGTTTTAGTTTTTTTTCAAGATAAATAAGTTTGGAAACAAGTCTAGCAGCGCGAGAATGCTTAGAGAAGAATGAACCATAATGTATCTTGGGGAATGTAAGACTGGGAGATGTTTTCCGTCTGCAGCTGGAAAATCTGCTGCAGCTAGAAAATCTGCTGCTTTGGTTTTCCTTCTGCAGCTGGAAAATCTGCACACAACTTACTTTAGCAGTAACATCCCAACATCAAAGTCTTTTCATTTTTTCTAGAGCATTCATCACTGTAGCCTGGAAGTCTCTAGAGGATGGGTGATCTTTTAATTAAGTACAGAACAGTAAATTATGCTTTTCTGCCTTACTGATTTTTCTGTGCCATCACTTGTGTGCAGATAACCTTTGAAGATATGAGTTGGTCTTTGTGGACCTGCTTGTGCTCCTTTTCTGACATTTTTGAATCCATGAACATTTTTGAGTCCATGAAAACATTTCCATGGACCATTATGGAATATCCAGGGACTTCTGACTGACAGGCAAATAGATATTATAATGTATTTCTTATATGCATGAAAAGATGTGTCTTTTAGGTAGCTACGGTTTATCATTTGAGAATCATATGGAATGTTTATTGTATTGTTTGACTGCATTAATGCATTAAGAGAGCTGTCATGATGTAGTGTGTCAGATTAGGAACTGAGAGACAGGTTCAAATCCCCAGTCTGCCATGGATACCAGTCATATCCTCTCAGCCTAACCTACCTCATGGAACTGTGGTTGACAATAAGCACAGCATAAGATGGAACTATATACTTAATGGAAGAACCTACTTGACATGTCACATATCCATTAAAGTAACACATACACACACACCCCTTCTCAGCTACCCATTTATAATGCCGCACTTTGTGATAGTAATTTGGTACCAAGAAAAAAATAGTTATAATTTTGGATCCAGGCTTTGGGCGGGTGGGATCTTTTACTATGGTTATTTATATCCAGGCTTTGGGTGGGGGGGATGTTGCCAATTCAGATTCAAATCCATGTGTGTTTTTTTAGGTTACAATTCAGATCCATGTGTGTTTTTTTGGGTTACAAAGTTGAAGATTATTTTTTTTTAATTGAGAAAGAATACAAGAGTCTGGGGTAGCTGTTTATAAATATAACGGCACCAAAATTTGCTCAGAATATGATGGTCCCTCTAATCTAAAGACCCCCTAAATTTCAAGCAGATTGAACATAGGGATTTGATTTTACAGACCCCCAAAGTAGGTGCCTCTCTGCACAGCTATACTTCTTTCTACTGATTCCTAAAATGGCCGTCAAGCAGCAGCCTAGCAGGAGAGCTCCAGCTGGCCACCAGCATTTTTTTTTAAAAAAAACCTCTTTGCATTCATTTCGTTTTCCTACTCTTACAGTGACTGATAGACAATAAAAAAATAACTTTCTGATGAAAACCTTGTTGTGGTCTGTTTTCCCCTTCCCCAAAATGAGGGAGGCTTTGCAGAACACTCCCTAGTCAGTCTGCCATTATTCCATATGGGGGACTTCTTGGAGGTGGGAGTGGAGTGGTTGTTTTCCAAAAAAAAAGACATCAAATGGCACACTGAACAAGAAAGAGTAATTACACTTCCGTTATTTGGGAGATGGGGTGGCTGTTTTTCAAACAAATTTACCAAAATTGCAGTGGAATGGGGACTCCCTGTCCATTAGAAAATCCCCAAGTTTCAATGGAATAGGATCAAGGACTCTAGTTCTGCAGGCTCCAACAGGTTTTCGAAGGGAGGGAAGAAGTTGGCAGCTTGCCTGCAAAAGTGATTGGCCGGGAGCTCTCCCTTGAAAGGATATGATTGGAAGGGAGGAATGCCATTCCCAAGATATTTTGCTTTACTAAAATAGTCATGTAATGTATCGTGTAAGTTACATGATTATAATATAAGTTGCATGCTTATAATATAAAGAGACAGGCTTTGAGCTAAATGCTTTGAACAACACAATCAAAAAGTAGAATGCACTCATGGGGGGTGGGAGAGAGTTAACCTGACCTGTTGAGAATAGCTTGAATCAATGCTTTGCGAATACATTTTTTACAGTAATGATCCCCAACAATAGTGATACTTCTGTTATGCTTTATTGAACACTGTAGAGTTTTACAGGATAATCTCATTAATTACATATATCGGGTGCTGTGACTCCTTACATTTTCAGTTCAGTTCAGCTGGGATGTGCATAGAAATAAATATGCTGCATTTTTTTTGAAATTTCAGCCCCAGGGTAACATCATTTAGAATCAGACCTAGGACTATAACACAAGGACTTGACCAGTCTGCCCACATTCAAGTTAATATCATCTCCTGTGTCAGCCTTTGGGGGCTTTTGCTTCTGCCTACCCTTTGCTGAGCTGTGTTATCACGGGACAGCCAGTCTTGTGTGTACAACAGCAGATGGATGACTAAGCCAGAACGTTTCTCAGTATCCTGAGGGTCACATTGTCCTCTGAACAACTTGGCTGTTACCGAAGGTTTTGGTGTGCAAGGCTGTCAGCTGCCTGTTGCAGTGTAAGTTACTGATTGCAGCTAAAGAAGATTTGTTAGATTCAGTAACCTGTCCCAAGAGAGACATTTTTTGGCCTTTCAACCTGCTCACAAAAAAAGAATGCTTTTATGTTAATTTTTAACTAAGACTTAGCATGGCTCAATTGAAAAATGGATTGGTTTAGAAATATCTAGAATTTGTCACTGTTCTTTATTGCCCAAGGTAAAGGATGTGTTGTCACTAAGAATCTTATGGATTACAGAGAAGGGGACTATTGCCTCCATAAGTAACAAAGAAGGTATGCTTACCAGTAACTCCATTAAAATTAATGTTGGAAGTTGAAGAAAGCAGAGAAGAACTGGGGATGAGGACCATGTGGTATACTGGAAGCTTCCTGAGTCAGTCTTTCACATTCAGCCTAACTTAACTCTCAGAGTTGTTGTTGTGAGGGTAAAATAGGAAAGGTGAGAATGTTCTAAACCATGTTGAGCCTCCGCAGGGAAGAGAAATGTGGTATAGATGAAGTAAATAAGAATGTTTGCATGTCCTGTATTCAGAGAGGAAGGGCACTGTCTCTCAGCTATCATTTCCTTCCAAAGTATTCCTGCTAATAATGCCCATATATGGGAATTTATGGGTCCAGTTGAAGAAAAACTGCAGTGTTTAGATCTGTGATCTAAAACAAGTATTTTAAACATTAAAAAAACACCTTAAATCCTCAATTTAGAATTGTTATAAACTAAGTAGACCCCTTCAGCACACCGAGAAATTATAATACACTATCAGCAATGAATTCTAACAATTTTGATTTCCTATGGGTAGGCTTCCTTTTCTATCCGCATTCATTATTCCATAGAATCACACACATACACCCCTCAATAAAATGATGCACATTCATGATTCAGAGGGTTTTAGTTTGGTTTGTAAAGCCTGGGAACAAAGACATTTTTTTCTTTCTCAGTTTGTGAACTCAGCAGTGCTTTTGAATTTTGCTTAGAGATAGGGTTTTTTTTCTGTTTTCCTCTCTTTGTCAATCTCATGGTTGGTAAAACTCCTGAACCAACAGGAACTGCATGAGAATTCAGAAATAAAAATGTTTATAAAGTAAGGATACTTGATAAACTTTTATTAAAGAGTATTGAAGTATGTAGGTGTTGTTTTTGTTCTGTACAGATTTTTTATGAGGGGAAGCAATGCAGCAGGAAATTCTGTTGACATACAATTTTTGACACAAAACTTCTTTATTTATAGTGTGTGCTTTCTTGTCTTAGTCCTCCTGAAATTGTTCTTTGCTCAGAAGCCTTTCCTTCCTGACAAGTAGCACTCTCTGAAGGCTCTTGTGAAGAAAAGGAGGATAAGCTCTCAGAGGCTAGCTAACAAACACCCTGTAACTTACTTTTTGAGAAATTAAATCCCTGCTGCAGTTGTACAAGCTGCCATACTGTTGAAATCAATAGGATTTAAAACGTCAGTAACTCGGTGTTGACTTATGGCCTAACTTGTGATTGCCTAGCTGCCCTCACTGGCCATGATCCAGAGAGCCCATTTATGCATATATAAGGCTATGTCTCTTGCCAGAAATACCCGATGAGCAAGTGTGTGCTTCTTTGGATTGCAGCCACCTGACTAACATACATGATTTGGCTGGATATTTTAAGAGTGATGTTTTCAGAGCTGTTCTGTCTTCTGTTTATGTGCTACAGAAGGCATGTGACACTTTTGGTGTAAGTTATATGCACAGCTTGTAGTAGATATGCACTAAAATCCATGGTTGTTGCTTTCAAGAGTGAAGATGTCATTTTTGCAGCTGCATGTGAATGCAGCAAATACAACGAGAAGTGAAAATCGCTTCTGGCAGATTTGGTCTTGTGGAGAGATTTCTCAGTGTTATGCAAGATGATATATAATAAGATTAGTTTTTTAACAGCAGTTAGCTGCACAGTAGTGAACCAATCAACACTTATAAAAGAAATCTGTTATAAGCCCCGAACAGAAAACAGAGTGAGCATCAGCCAGTTGGGTGGAATGGAGTGGGGAGCTTAGTAAAGCACTGGCGAGGTGGTTGGGAGGATTTGAGCAGGGCCGTGAGTGGAGCACTAGCAGCAGGGCTTTTTTTCACCAGGAATGCGGTGGAACGGAGTTCCGGAACCTCTTGAAAATGGTCACATGGCTGGTAACCCCGCCCCCGATCTCCAGACAGAGGGGAGTTGAGATTGCCCTCCGTGCTGCTCAGTGGCATGGAGGGCAATCTAAACTCCCCTGTCTGGAGATCAGGGGGCAGGGCCACCAGCCATGTGACCTTTTTCTCCGAGGGCAACCCACTGAGTTCTACAACCTTTTTTCCCAGGAAAAAAAAGCCCTGACAAGCAGTATGGAGATATCTGAAAAATAACTGGAGATTTTTCTCTCATCCATGCTGCATGCTGGTTCTTACTGTTCTCTCCAACCAGATCCCGCTAATTATTTTGAACTAAGTTCACTGTATGTTAACAAATGCAGAAGAGGCACACAGTACTGCCACTAAGAAAGAATATCTTGAGTTAGTTTTGTCAGGAATACTGTTGTGAAGTGCTTGCCTGAGAGGAGGTTCATTGCATGTGTGTTCATCACTTGAGGACTGCAACATTAGGCTTTTCATTTCAGTGCAGATGTATGGGGTTGTGCAGCCATACCATCATGCATAAAATAGCTCCGCTTCAGGAATCTCTTGCACCCCAAAGCACTGGGACTGTTGCTAAAGGAGAAATGGATAGCCTGTTTGAGCTGTACATATGCAAAGCAAAGGGCTATTGAGAGGTGGAAGAAAGCATTTGTTCTCCCTTTCCTCAAGGGATGCTCTGACTTTCTGCATGGAACAGGGGCCATGATTGGGTTTACAAGCAGAAGTACAGTCATTGGAACTGCCTTTCCCCCCACATACAGCAGGATTTTGTGCCAACACAAAACAACTGCTGTGTGTGTACAATATGAGAGGAAGCCTGGCTCAGTGTGACAGAGCACTTGTCTGCTCTACAGAAGTATCTCTAGTTAAAGCCCTCTTTGGCTTCTGAAGGCCATAAAACCCACTTAGCCATAAAACCCACTTTGGCTGCTGAAGCAAAACACATCTGGGTTTTCTAAAACCTATTTTGATCCATTTTTTAAAATGTTGTTCTGCTTTACGCTTTAAAGGGTATGAAACCTTGACAAAATCTATTTGCCTTCAGAAGCCCAAGTAGGTTTAAAGGCCCATATGAAAAGGAACTCATGGCAGCTTCATGTGTGCAACGTTGTATGTTAGAAGATCAATGTATCTTATATATTAAAAGATCAAAGTATCTGTTCAGTTTTACAGCAAGATTCATGTCCAGTAGAACCTTAAATACCAACAAGATTTTCAGAGTATAAATTTTCAAGAGTCAAAGTTCCATTCCTCAGATAGGAAGCTGATAGGGTTACAAGATGGGTCTGGAACAATACTGGACCCTGGAGGGAGGCTGCACTAATCCTTTTGTATATTTGTGTACGCAGAGCAGGTGCACGGTCCTGGCTGGCCTGATGACATCACTGAACTGACCTAATTCTAGGCACCCCGGCTGGCTGGTCACTCCAGGGCAGCACTTTGCAGCCACAGGAAACTGGCTGGGCACTCGAGCTGGCTGGCCACTCCCATGTGGCGCTGTGCTGCTACAGGAGTCCAGCCTGATGGCCCACTCCTGCCAGCACCACACAGGAGGCTGGATGTCTGAGTTGGGTGACGGGAGAAGAGAGGCCAGGTATCTGGTATTTGGGGAACATTTCCCTGGACAGTCCCCCAAAATACTGGACTGTCTGTGTGAAACCAGTTGCCTGGCAACCCTAGAAGCTGATGAAGAGAGCTTTGACTATCTAAAACTCATACTATGAAAATCTTGTTGATCTTTAAGGTGCTCCTAGAGTTGGATCTTGCAGACCAACATGGCTACCCACCTGATCTAGTGTTCAGTTTTAGCTTTTTTTTTAGCCCCATGTTCTTTTGGTATTCATCCTGATTCTATTTTTACAAATCCCTTGGGAAAAGATGGAAAAATGGGAGTAAACTTTGCACATTCTCAGCTGTTTTCAATGTTGTCTTTATGTCAGTGCTTTGTATTTTAATCCAATGAATTTTAGGGAAATGAGAGCTGAGTAGTACAAATTCTGCATCTCTTTTTATATATTGGTCTACAAAACCTGTAAGATCTTGGACAGTGGATGTAAAGCAATTTAATTTCATTGAAGACAGTGGATCTAACTTTCATTCCTTCCTTTAGAACTAATTACCATCAGTTTTACTGTGTTGGGCAATTTTCTCTAACTTTTGTTGAATACTGGGAATTGGTTGAGTTCTTTAATCAAGGAAATTTATACTATTCTGCAGGAAGTTTTGAATTTCTTTAGGAAGGTATGAGTGGAATCCCTTTGTAAAGCTGAAGAATGATTAGAGCGGAACCTAGAACATCCGGTTTTGAATTTTTATGCTAATTGACCTGTCTTCTGCCCCTTTATTTCTCTTTCTCCTATCAAACAAATTGCTCTTAAATTAGAACAGGTAATCTTAAAGGTTGCATTTTCATATCATATCTAGTTTAAGGGGTAGATAGATACTTGTGTGTTGTGTTTCATCTTTCCTTCTCTGCCGTTTGTTTTGTTGTGATTATGTGATGTAGTAACCCCCTTTATTTGTTTAACAAGAAACACTGAAATGCTGCCCATCACATATTGCTACAACTTGTATCATCGTGTTTCCTGATTTCAGAAGATTGTCAAAAAGACGACTGTAACATTCTACTTGGGAAAACGCAATCTTTACAAAAGACCTTTTTTGTGAGTGCAGAAATTACATGGGGAGGGGCACCATTTCATTCTTGGCAGATAAATATATTTATGCTGAGAGAGGTTTATTTTTTGTTCCCAATATCTTCAATATCTTGCAGTGTGTCTTTTAGAATCATGTCATATTTCTAGAACAGAGGGACTTGTAGATTTATGCGTCACCCAAAGGTTTCTTGCTGCTAACAGTAAGCAGTACTGACAATAGTCTGAAACAATATAGCCACATTATTTGTTTCTGCTTGTGTGGGGCAGCAGGTGGGAGGGGGGGGGTGGAATCCAAAGGTGAAAGTCCTTATTTTGTTTGCAGGTTGTGTGATAATTGGCCTGTATGCAACTGATCATTTCCTCCGACGGAATGACATTTCCATATGTGGAAGAAGTGCTGGATTCCCTCTGATTCCTCTCTCCCCACCCAGAACAAAATTGGGGGATAGGGCTTAGTGAGCTGCAGCATGAGAGGGAAGGAGGAAAATCCTGCTCCACAAAGTCAGTGGATGGTTGAGTACATGCTAGTATTTGCAACTTAAATGGTTGAAGGCATAAACTGGTAATATAATCTTTGTACTTCAGTGAGTGCAGATTATTATTTCCCTTCGGTCCAAGCCATTTCTTCAGTGCAGCTAAAGCAAAGAGGGATGGAAAATGAAACAAACATGCCATTTTGCAAAACCTCTGAGAACAATTTTAACTGATTGTGAGACTCATTTTAAGTCTACTGTAAAAAAGCAGTTTATCTTAGCCCCTTTTTCCTTTCTCAGTGGACTTTCTCTTATTAAATAAAAACGAGTTCTGCAGAAAAGTTTCATCTACCAAGTGATAATACACCATCAGCATCTTTTCGTAGAGGTGGAGGTGGGAGGGAACTAGTTTGTTTTCAGTCTGAAATGTAACATATATAAAGTACGCACACACATATATAACCACAGAAGAAGAATCATGTTTTCCAGGAAGCCTTTCCTAAGATAACATAAGAAGAGCCCTGCTGGATCAGACCAGTGGTCCATCTGGTCCAGCATCCTGTCTCACACAGTGGCCAGTCAGTTGCTATGGGGAGCCAACAGCAGGACATAGAGGCTGAGGTCTTCCCTTGAACTTGTCTCCTGGCAATGATATCCAGAGGTTTATTTCCTCTGAATGTGGAGCTTCCCTTTAGTCACTATGACTAGTAGCCATTGATAGACCTGTCGTCTATGACTCTGTGCCTGTGGCCATCACTGCATCTGCCAGTGAATTCTGCATCTTGATCACTTGTTGTGTAAAGAAGTATTTCCTCTTGTATGTCCTGAATCTTATATGCATCAGCTACATTGGAGGCCCTCAGCGTCTAGTTTTATGGAAGTATTATGTCCACCCACTCTACCCCATGCATAATTTTATAAACCTCTATTATATTTCCTCTTAGGCGCCTATTTTCTAAACTGAAAAGTCCCAGACTTTCCTGCCTTTTGTCATAGGCAAAGTATTCCAACCCCCTAATCGTCTTGGTTACCCTCTGTCCTTTTGGAGATGCAGTTACCAGAACTGCTCACAGTATTCCAAATGAGGCCACACCGTAGATCGGTACAGGGGCATTATAATATTGGCTGTCTTATTTTCAACCTCTTTCCTAATAATCCCCAGCATACAGTTTGCCATTTTCACCACTGTGACGTTTGACACTTTCATTGAGCTATATACTTATAGAGCCCAAGGTCTCTGCCCTTCTTATTCTCAGCAAGTACACACCCCATTGAGATTTTTTTTGTTCCCGCGTGCATCATCTTACACCGGCCTACCCTGAACTTCGTTTACCACATAGTTGTCCACTCACCCGGTTTGTGGAAATCATCCTCGAACTCTTCACAGTTGCCTTTGTTTTTCACTATCCTGAATAGTATCTGCAAACTTTGTCACTATATTGTTCAGTTCCAGATCATTTATGAACAAATTAAAAAACACCAGGATTAGTTTAAAAGCTGTTCTGCAACCTTTTTGATAAGTACCAGCAGAGTAGTCTCTTTTGGTTCAAGTGAAGCCTACCTCTCGTACACCTTCAGTTTGTCCCAGAAAGTTCCCCACTGCCTAACAAATCTTTTCTCCTGGCACAACTTTCTCAGCCATGCATTAAGACTAGACATGGACATGATCTGAATTACGATTTCAAAAAAACCCCGATTTTTGCGTTTGCGCCATCGTGACTCAGCTAATTGGTTCCGTCCATGGCAACTGATCCAGCAGTCGGGGTTTGCTTGTTCGGGACTTGATCGGATATATCGGTTTCTGTTCGGAATTGCAGATACTCTGGCACCAGTAATTTATTCCCGGGGCAACGGAGCTAGGGAAATGAGCTGTGTTTGCCCTCCTTCTGTCGCCCTCAAAACACGAATGGAAGCCCAGCTTTCCTTGATTAGCAGGCTTCCTTCCAACCACGGAGCAGCAACTCAGGGGAGGGAGGGGGAAGGGAGTGTTCTGAAGCCATGGGCACAAAGGAAAGGCAAAAGGCAGCGCGGGAGGCTGGGAGGCCGCCCACGCCGTTCGTCTTTCCCCAGGACAAGGGGCACGTGGGCAAGCCAGCCGCTCCTTGTTCTGGGGAAAGGCAAAAGGCAGTGAGGGTGGCTGGGAGGCCGCCCACGCCGTCCGTCTTTCCCCAGGACAAGGGGCGCATGGGCAAGCCAGCCACCCCTTGTCCTGGGGAAAGGCAAAAGGCAGCGCGGGAGGCTGGGACTGGGAGGCTGCCCGCACTGTTCGTCTTTCCCCGGACAAGGGGCACACGGGCAAGCCAGCCGCCCCTTGTCCTGGGGAAAGGCAAAAGGCAGCGTGGGAGGCCACCTGCGCCGTTCGCCTTTCCCCAGGACAAGGGGCGCGCGGGCAAGCCAGCCACCCCTTGTCTTACGGGGCAGGTGAACCCTCCCTGAGGGGAGGCGGCTCGCTACTCTAAGTGTGTGTGTGTGTGTGTGTGTGTGTGTGTGTGTGTGTGTGTGTGTGTGTGTGTGTGTGTGTGTGTGAATGTCCCCTCCCTCCCTGAAGGGAGGTGGCTCATCGCCGCCTCCCCCTGCCCGCCGGGCCTGGCGGCCGGTGCCACAAACCACCGTTCCTATATCACTGGAAACAGCGGGGCGCCCTCCCGCTTTGGCCTTCCCGATTCCAGACCAGAAACGAGACTTGATCGGTTAGAATCGGTGGCCTGGGTTCGGCAGCGGCCCGGAACCACGAACGGCTTAATTGGTATTTTTTTTTATCATGCCCGTCTCTAATTAAGACTCCTAATCTGTGCCTGTCAAGCTGGCTCTGTGTGTAGAATTGGTAGCAGTTCTGAGAATGCTACCTTTGATATCCTGGCCTTTAGCTTTCTTTTTTTCCGGAAGCACACAACTACATTCCCCAAGGTTACTGGTGCCAATGTGCACCATAACTGCTAACTTCTCTCCAGCACTGTCTATCAGTCTATCTAGATAGTGTGTGATGACTACAACCTTCACACCAAGCAGGCAAGTTACCATGTGGTCAAATCACATGTCACAGCCCACTTTCTCCCAACCCCAGAGGGCTACCCTCGGGATGAGAGGTTATTGGTCCATCATCTGAGGAAAAGGGTCCCTTTTAAGAGAGCAAGTCTCTCCTCCTAGGTCTGATACCCTCCATCCTTGAGACTCTCAATCTGCATAATAGTCAGCACAGGAGGAGGACTGTATTGGTAGGTCCTGAAGGTCTCATTCAGAGGCTTTTCTCGCTCAGCTTCTATAAGTCAGCAACCTTACCCTCAATGGAATGAACCTGTGCATTGAGCGCACACCCACAATTTCTGCCCAGTGGCACATGCATATGGCATTCATATATGCAGCACTTTCTGCAATATATCTGCATAACTAGTTTGTTTTGTTTAAAGGTGTTTCAGGGTAGAAATAGGATGCTTAACTGAATCTGTGGAGATTTCCGTAGCAGAAAGGAAACTGCAGCACACTGCCCTCCTACTGATGTAGAGCTTGTGTGGCCTTTCTCAGAGAGCTCAGACTAGAGGATTTCTTTCTTGCTCCCTCACAAACTCCCTTGCTTAACTCCCAAGCTCAACTCCCCTATTAGAAGCTCTGTTCAAAGCACTGGAAGCAAGTTTTGGAATGCAAGCCCCCAGGAAAGCTGTGTGCCTCTTACAGAGTCAGACTACTAATGATAAATGTTCAACTTGACTTAACCAATTTTCTTTCCTTTGTTAAGTAAGTTTTTCCCCTTTTCTGTTTTGAACAAGAGATATCGTTAATATATATCAAATGCAAATGAATCAGATGCAGTGCTGGTTGATCTTGGCAGATTTAATGTTTCTATTAAGCTGCCAGTCACATCTGCAGTATCACAAAAGGTCTTGGACAATCAGCACACTGTGGGCTTCTCTGTCCCTCACACAGCATGAACTATGCATCCATGAGCTAAAGATGCTCCAAACAATTACTAAAGATGCAAGAAAATTGCATTGTTATCTACTGGTGATAAAAGTATTCATTGTTTATATATAGTTATAGATAGTTTATATAGTTCATTTTGAAGTATTCAAAACACTTCACCTAAATTCCCATGGGAAGGTAGATGTGACAGGAACTTCACACTTATTTATTCACATGTTCACCCATTCATGTATAAAGTTGGCAGTGGAAGTGTACTTTTTACATAAAATTGTAAGAGAAACTAAAACTCGTGCTCTGCCTCATCTTACTTATTCCTTCATACTTCATTGTTTGAACCATTTTATCCCAGCCCACATCACTTCCGAAATTGGAACTGAAGTGGGAAAAAATATTTCAAACAACCAATTGCAATGAGTTAAAGTTGGAAGAGTGAAGGGGAGGGTATAGTTTCATTCACCCTCATACCCAGTTTTCTGTGGGGGAAAAGAAAATAATTACTCCACCATTATAACCCTAAATGGAGGTCTCCTTGTGTGTTGGGGGAATTAGCATACAAGGAGAAGCAGCAAGAGGGGTAATTAGCAGGATCTCCACCAATGTATACCAAGATTGTTCACTTAGAGAATTCTGTAATAAACAGGCAGATGTTCAACAGGAATGTTTTTTTTTTCTAAAAAGGGAGATAACAAGGCAGGCACACAGAGAACACACACAGAGCTAACTAGGAAGACAGTGAGGAAAAGGGAAAGCAACTTCGGGGGAGATAAAGGATAGCAGCTTGAGCAATCAGTGCTTTGTGGCAAGAGGAAGGATCAGACAGGTGTTGGAGGGTGCGCGTAGAGTCCCAGAAGAGGCATACCACATAGCAAGATAGTCCACTTATACTGTGTAAAGTACCCTTGAGCAGGATCGTGTCTTCTGCCCCAGTACAATAGCTTAATGGCTGTCTCTAGAGGGGAGACAACAAACTGGGAAAAGCTTGATTGAACATACCTGGGTGGAACAGTGGAAAGAACCCACGATTAGTGGAAAGGAAGAGTTATCAGGTTCCTGAATAACTCTTAGGAAGGTGGAAGGGGAAAGAATGGAAGGATGTAGGGGAGATTACCTCAGGAACACATGGAATTTTGTCTTAAGCGCTTCTCTGGGGTGTGGGGCAGCTATTCAGTCTTGCCTATTACTCATATTCCTGTAATTGTTCAAACTCCAGCCAGGTTGGGATCCATTTTGCTTGGCCAGGCAGCTTGTCTTGTACTCAGGGCACATGAGAAGGAGTTTATGATATTGCCATATTCTTAAACTTCCCTGTTAGCGTGAGGGTAAAGTTTGACTGCTAACACCATCATCTTGTTTTTACATGTGAATGGGTAGAACAATAAATAAATATGTATAGATTCCCTCGTCATGCCAATAATCCTACCGAAGAAAGCTTTGGCATAGCACTGGGAGTTTTTGTTACAGACTGAATTGTAGATTTATTAGGAAAGCAATGTGTTCAAATATCAATGGCTGGTATATCATCTCCATGTCAATAGTGACAGTAGTTCTTATTGACAGACAAATATGCTTAATTCTGAAGATCTTTGAAATGATGGAGGAACTAGCAGTAGGATCTAGAAGTTGATCTTCCCATTTTCTATCATGAAACAACACATCTGTTTGCCAGAGTTGCCTCCAGAATGTGAATATATTTCAGTCTAAGTCACTGCACCTGTTGCCAGAAGGTATTTATTCAAATCACTCGCCTAAAGCACAGGGAGTTGTTGCTTGACATTTTATAGCTCTTTAAAAAAACCTGTCTTTTAAAAATCATTTGTTCAGAGAGAAGAAAATGGAGCGAAACAGTTCATTTTACCCTAAGCACTGCTATTTGGCAGTATTCACATTTGCACAGCACAAAGCTGCAATATTGATTTTTTTTTTCTCACAGAGCCTCCCACCCGTGCTTTTTTTTAAAAAAAATATATTGTCAGTGTTGCAAGATGGATTGAATTACACTCTGCTTCTTGAAAAGCTTATTTTTCCCATTTGTTGATAAAAAAGACTAAAAATAAAGATCACAGTATTTATTGGTAGATTTTTCATTTAAAGGCATTCATTTTTCCGCATGTTAATGATGATGGCACAGAGAAAATTTCATAAATGGAGTTCTTTTTTCCTGTGAGTGCCGCATCATATTGCACTGTTTCTTTGTGATGTGTGGTGCTGTATACATCAAGTGAGATCTCTCTTGCTTGGGAATTGAGATCTTAACCTATTACTTTGAGATAGCAACCCAAATATAGAACAGAGCTATATCGAGGTTAAAGTGTAGTGCTGTTTAAATCAGGGTGCTTTTTAAAACACACACGTTTTTCCTACTGTACCAAGCAAGAGACTACACTTACATCACTGCATTACAAACAGAACTAAAGACATTAAGTGAATTAAATTGACTGTTGTCAGCATCTTGATGCTTTCCATAATACAAAGAAGGAAAATAGAACTGATGTTCTTTTGTCCTAAAAAATCTTCAGTAATAGCTGTCTGTCTCATTAGAAATCACAAACTCAACACTGAGAGCATTACTTTCTCCATCTTTTGCCATGCAGTTCAGTTCTTTATAACTGTAGAATTCCAAAAATTACTGTCTAATTTTAATATTAACTAGATGTGTGTGTAAATGTGTGCACATTTGTAGCATATATTTAAGCAACAGATGGTTGATTTTCTTCAAAAGATTCCTGAACTATTAATCCCAAGATTCCTGGATTGGTTGACCAAAGAAGTTATTCAAAAGCCTGTGACGTTCATATATAGATATTGTTTCATTTAAAATAATTTCTTTAAACTCTTGACTACATTGCCATGGGCTGCACGGTACTTGTATGACATCGAACAGCTAGATGGGTGACAGCATATGTCTAATGCTATCTCTGCAATAGCACTCTGATATATTATATAGAAAACATTCAGAATCTGCTCTATTATTGTGAGTTGAAAATGGATATATATTATTAATTTGAACAAAACACTCTTCATATAGCATACTGCATTTCAGAAAAGCTTGTAGATGCAATATATAGTGCAATCCTAAGCAGAGTTTCTCCAGACTAAGCCCACTGATAAGCTTAGACTGAATTAATTTTGCCTAGGTTTGCACTTTTAGGTTCTCATATCTTTCTAGTTACATAAAAGAACAGGGAAATAAGATGAGAGAGAGTGTCTATGGTCAATCCTGACAAGTAACAAATCTTTCTAGAAAGAGCTCTACTGTCTCACCTCTGCCATTGCTTTGGCACTGGCCCAGGCCACCCAGGCAGCCTCCCCCATGGCCTCAGCTCAGAAGGGGAGGGAGTTTTCTCACCCAGATCCTCCTCATTCTTCCTGTGAATCGTCTCCAATTGTTGGGAGCAATGGGCAGTGTGTGCATCCTTGATCATCCACCCAGCCCTTTTATACACCATGGAGCAAGCTGTATATGCCTGGTGGAGATACAAGTTCTAGTTCTCCTGAGACATTGGGCTCCTCCTCCGGCTGGTCATGTTGCAGTCCCCAGTTCCGCCACTTGGCCGGGAAGGCATCCTTGCATCAAGCATCTGCCAGTTTAGCCTAGTAGGGTACAATAAGCCTCTGGCCCTGGTCAGCATTATCATTGATTTGTAGTTCCCTCTATTTATTTATTTTTGAACCTACAATCTTTTTTAACAGAGGAAAGTGAAAACATTAACATCCTTAGCGCCATGAAATAGGTCACAACCCCCATTTTACTGGTGGCAAACCAAGACACAGAACTAACTACCATGACTTTATGGGTCAATCACTATATAGAATACAAATATAAATGTATTATTGGAGCTGCTGGAGATAATTGTCATTAATTAATTGCCTATATCATTGTGCCAGATGGTTGACATATTGCTGCACATGTCTTTGAATGGAAAGTGGCATGTTTCTGCCATGCACAGAACAGTACCATGGGGTGGGGGGTATTTTCTTTGATAAGCATAGTCTCCATTGCCTGAAGCTGTAACAGGCTTTTAACCATGAAACTATGTATAACTCTTTATTGTTATATATATTCTTTTAAACGAAAGGTCTTTGACTAGGCTACTGATTTAGATTAGCAGCTGTTAAATAAAGTTCTGTGTTACAGTTTGGCAGTATATAATCTTCACAATACCACATTGTTCTATTAGACATATAAAGCATTACTGAATAGGAAGCATTTTGGTTGAATATGGTATTGTAGCCAAAGCACTTTTGAGTTTTGTTCTGTTTATACTACTATGCCCTAATTCTTTCCCATCAGATTCCCAACAACAAGAATCTAGAAACATTTTTAAGAGGCTATGTGGGTAGCCCAGGCAAGCCTGATCTCAAAATATAAGCCTGGTCAGCCTTGGCTAGTAATTGGATAGGAGACCACCAAAGAAGACCAGGCATGCGATACAGAGGCAGGCAATGACAAACCACATCTGAATGCCTCTTGCCTTTAAAACCCCAGCAGGGGTCACCATAAGTCAACTTTTAACTTGACAGCACTTTGTACTACTATCATACACATATGCACAGAGATATGGATACATACATTTACATATCCATCCATCCTAAAATAGTTGTGATAGAGATGCTTTGTTATTGTTGCAGTTTTCTTCCCAGATGCCCAGGCTGTGCTGCTCCTGTTGATCTATCTTCACTTCCTTGAAGCCTGTTCTCGCAGTTTTTTTTTAACCCTGTGACAACTATAGTTTTCATTTGGCTCACCTGCAATCACATTTCCACTTGCTGAGTTTGTTGAGTGTATGGGAAAACAGTATTTATAGTTGCACGCTAAAAGATTACCCAAGCTGACTTGAATGTAGGCTGTCAATATAAACGTGACAGGTGCCTGTGGCAGCGTGTCAGAAATCTGCAGCTGTTAGGGGCTGCAACAGTCATAGGGATCCATTCTACTAGTACCATTATCCCATATTGTGGTAAATTGTTCAGTACACCAAAACAGAAGATGTTACATCTGAAGCCTGATGGAAAATTATACTCTTAGTTGTGCAAGCCATTTTCCCAAATCCAAAAGATAGTGAGGAGTGGCTTTAGCTGAGGTTGCTTACAGCACAACCCTAAGCAGAGTTGCACCCTTCTAACAATGCAGTTCTAAGTAGAGTTACTCATTTCAATGGGCTTAGACAAGAGTAAATCTGCATAGGATTGCACTGTGAGTCCATTAAAGTCAGTGTTCTTAGAAGGGTGTAATACCGCTTAGGGCCACACTATTAGTATTGAAAGAAATGAACTTTGTTTTTATTCTTTATTAAGTCATATGTTCCAGGGTTGTCCTTGTTTGCAAAAGATGAGTTACCATGCTGAGCTTTGCTTGTAAACCCTCTCCTCCCCCAGCAGCTCAAATTCATGCCTGCTTTTTACATCCTCTGGCTTCACATATTAGCATATCCCAAGGGACAGCTACTGGCTCTCCTGAATATTCAAAGATTGCTGCTGATTTTCCTTGTAGAGCTGCCTACAATATTAAAATATGGTACCATGTATTGTCGTCATATTAATGTTGCTTTTCATTTGTTACTACAACTAGATTTTTACTGATTCACTTTATAATATATACCGATTCGTGAAAGTATGTTTAAGTCACCAGCAATTCAAACGGAAGTTTACATTGGCATGAAAACTGAATGAAAAGTTGATTGATAGGGAGTAACTGTCAGATCTTTAGAGTTGCTTGTATATTGTATGTTATGATCAGAAATATTTCCAAGCACTTTGTAAGCCTTTCTTGTGGTCATATACTTGCTTTTAGTCAGTATCAACAAGCAAGGAATTCCACTTTGTCTGTTCAAAAGATGTACAGCTACTTACACACAGCCAAAGTGTAGCTCAACAGGCCAGTAGCTGAAATTTTTCTGTGAAATAATTGCAGCAGGCAGCAGAGAGAATGATAGCAACTACCTTCAAAGCATAAACTATTCATGAATAAAATAAGTTAAAATTTTTAGAGAGGAAAGTATTATATCATAATGGGAGACATGGATATGAAATCTATATCAAGGTTTGGTACATACATAGTATCAAAAAAATGAGGTGAAAGAGCAAGAGGAAGGAATAAAGAAACAATAGAAGGATTAAGGCACATACTCGTTTTATGTTACAGAGTTTATTAAGCCTGTTACACTTTATTGTGTTTTTCACAGCTATGTGCTCCACTCTTATTTTGAGGCAGGGGGTAAGGAAGGTTATGTGAGGGCTTGCTACATAAACATTACACACTGTTCTAGGTTTAGTAATGAACTGGGGAGGGTGAGGGAGAATAGGGGAAATAAATAGAAGTTGTTGCACAAATTGCATATACCACTAAGTCAGTCTGAGGATTGACCTAGGTCTAGGATTGGATAAACCCAGTCATAAAGATTAAATAAGTTTAGTCGTCAAGCATGGTTCCATTCTGTTTTGTAAACTTGCTGGTCAAAAGAAAAAAAACAGCTACTATCAACAATACAAAATTTTCCATCTATTGCTATTGCAAGGTTTGTCATATAGTAGGGTTTCTTATTGGTCAGTTCATGTAAATTCTGAAATGGATTACTTAGATTTTTTTTTAAAAAAATCAGTCCAACTATTTATAATATCTTCTGAATTATAATTAGAATTAAACATGCTCATACCTGTTTGAAGAGTGCTCCCATGTTCACAGATTCCATGATTCTTAGACACACACATCCACATTCCATATAAAGTTACATAAAAATAGTAATTTCATAACTTAATTTGTTTTCTGATTGTTTTTTCAGGTTTCAGCCGAGCAGCATTACCATTTGGTTTAGTAAGGAGAGAACTGTCCTGTGAGGGCTACTCCATCGATCTTCGGTGTCCAGGAAGTGATGTCATCATGATAGAGAGTGCTAATTATGGGCGGACAGATGACAAAATTTGTGATGCTGACCCTTTCCAAATGGAGAACACAGAATGTTTCCTCCCTGATGCCTACAAAATTATGACACAAAGGTAACCCTAATACTATGTTTGTTACACATCTAAGGAAAGTTCCAGTAAGCTTTCAAGGTTTTTTTATTTTCTTCCCTTCTCTTTTTCCTGGAAAAATATCTGCATTATTTTAATAAATAAATAAAATAAAGCCACTTGCTTTATCTTACTCCTATTAAAATGTTGTCTGTGTAAAAAGCAAGAAAGCAGGAAGGTTACTATAAAGAGTCAAAAACATTAAGTTCTTTGAAACATTACTGTATCTTTCTCTTTTCGGAGGTCAGACTCCCACTCAGAAGTTGTCAGAAGTGGTTTCCTATTTAAGCAGCTTCTAAATGGTCATGCTAATTAAGCACATTTAATGCAATCAATAACTGATCCTTTCCCCATCTAGAGAATATATCAAACTGAAAAATAAAATATAATAGCTACTCATACATCCAGTGGTTAACCATCATTAGCATTTATAACCTATTACAAACATGTCAGAGCAGTTGGTAAATTTGGTCATGGCATATACATGAGACCACTGTGGAAGTATCCATAACCTTCCCTTGTTTTCAAAGACCAAATTTTTGGTTGTTGTGGGTTTTCCGGGCTGTATTGCCGTGGTCTTGGCATTGTAGTTCCTGACGTTTCGCCAGCAGCTGTGGCTGGCATCTTCAGAGGTGTAGCACCAAAAGACAGAGATCTCTCAGAGATCTCTCCCACTGAGAGATCTCTGTCTTTTGGTGCTACACCTCTGAAGATGCCAGCCACAGCTGCTGGCGAAACGTCAGGAACTACAATGCCAAGACCACGGCAATACAGCCCGGAAAACCCACAACAACCATCGTTCTCCGGCCGTGAAAGCCTTCGACAATACATCGACCAAATTTTTCTTAATGCAAACTGGATTAGATTTAGTGATATGTCAGTGATAATAAATAGTGATGGTTAACTGTAGAATATGAATTTTTATGTTAGTAAGAGTTTACTTTGAAAAAGTTCTCAGCTCCGCATATAATCTGTAAGAGATATAGTACATCAAAAATAAACTTTGCATTCAAACAAAGGTGGCACAATTTTCAATTTCAGGGCAAAACCAGATACATTTTATTTGATTTATATATAAAATAAGTATATAAAAATATAAATTCTGCCACATGTATTTCTGATGTCTCTGGAATTGTTTATTGCAACTAAGGTTATATACCATACTGCAATTAAAAGACAGAAATGGCTTGTAAAATCTGTACTGTAGTTAACAAGCATGTGGCACAGTATAATGGTCTGTGTACTTCACAGAAGCTTCTAAATTCTAATGAAGTATACCTCCTTCCGCCCCAATTGCTCATGTAAGCATTTATTGATAATTAATTCTGTCTAATTAGAGTACATTTGCTTCTGATAGCACGGTGCTTGTAGGTAGATTTAGAACATTCTTATTTTTTTCTCAGATTAGTATGAAATATGCAAATCATTCCATTCAATTTTCTTCAGCTCTGGCAAAATTTGGTTATATCTGGCACAACCATTTGTTTTTAAAAATGGAAGAGGAAGCATGTCATTTAATATCACCAGTGGAAGAATAAGATTTCATCGCTCAATCTGGCCTATATCATGCTCATTGTATTAAATAATTGGGAGTGTTAATGTGTGATTAATTATCTATTTATTTAGAAAATTTAATGCTGCCTTTTTGGAGACCTACTGGAGGTGGCTCTCAAAATAAATTGGTACAATCAAATCATATGACCCCAACATATATACAAGCCATAAAAATAGCTTCACAAAATATACGCATTGTTCCCAGTACCATCTGTGGAAACTGTTTCTATTTGCTATAGCTGAGAGAAGGAGAGACCGCTTTGCCCATATGGAGTCACAGGATTAGATCTCAGCCATTATCTGTGACAATGTAATGTGATTAAGATCAACAGTTTATGTTCCTGTACTTCAGAATCAGGTGATACTCTGAGAGCAGTATATTTCACCTCTGGGTATGACTGCACACATGTCTTATTAACCTATCTAATTGTAATCAGAAGTTCTGTTACTCAAAATGACACAGACAGTGGAAGGGACAATGATGAAACTCCTTTTAAATGTGTTCAACAATATAAGCAGAAATGTATTTAAGAGTGTGTTCCTTAAGGAATGAAAGAACTATCATTTAAGTGCATAGGCTGAATTGTAGTACTGAGTCTACTATACTAGGTGTATCAAACTAGTGAACAATCATGCCCCAGAGATTCTCATGCTGCAATAATCTTCCCTCTCATGTCACTCATTCATCCTTCAGAGAACACAGCTGCACGAAATCAAAGCTCAATAGGAGAACTGTTTTCTAGCTTGGCTTTCCTGACCTTTCTATTTGTAGTTTAGCGTCCAGGCTATTTAAAATTCCTAGACCTTTAATTTGAAATCCCTGTTACTTTTACTGTCCTGTATGATGATGAAAAATCCCATTTATTTTGAAGGAGAGAAGGGAAAAGAAATGGGGATATTTTCTGTAAATATATCTAGCAAATGATGTTTTTAATTCTTTTTTTGTCAACATGAATGACGCTTGACTGAACGAAAACAAAAATAAATTACCTTCCTTCTCAGATTCCATCCTGCCAACATGTTCCACATATTCCCTTGCTTGTCAGCCATTGGGGGGTGGGGCAGGAGGAGTGCAGGGATATGAGACCAATATCCTTTCAAGTGAAAACAAGGCTGGCCATCTTCTTTCTAATGACAATGAATAAAGGAACATCTTTCACTAAAATCCAGAGTCTTGGACAGATGGATGGTGAACTCACCCATCTCATCTGATTAATCTCATCAGGATGAATTGCTTTGTCCCCTTAATTCTCAGGTCTGCACTAGTGGAAAGCCTAAACCAGTTTGTGGAAATAGTTTCCCAGCTACCTCATCACATTACAGTACATCCTACTGAGAACCACTTTGGAGCAATTCACTATATATGCTTTGTGACAGCTCTCAAAAATGGTTTTGTAAAAAGAGCTGCAGTACAGCATTCAAATTCCAATTTTTAACTTGAGTTTAAAATGCCCTTATGTTCGGAGCTTCATCTCCAGCTTCCCTTTCCAGAAAAGGCACTAAGTTATTGAAAATAAAGTCACCTTTTGGTGGGTCTTTCAGTCTTAGACAAGAATTCTACTGACCTCTTCTGCCTTGTTGGCTTTCATGTGAATAGAAGTAGCTGTTCCTTCCATAGATTGGGCTGCTACTTTTTGTTAATGGCTTTCTTTGGTCAAAATGGTGCCTTCTAGTTGAATGTTACCACATTTTTTAAAATTCCTGTTTCACTCGGTATGTCGGATACTTAGTCTTCTTGCTCTGCTCCCAAAAGTAACTGTATTGATTGTCATGTATCAGATACCAATTTGGACAAGTGCATTCCCTGACTGAATGTGCATCAAAGCTGTCATTGTAAATGACTGATCTCAAATATCAGGTCCTTATTTTCCTTTGGCGCATTATTGGCTTTCAATACCAGAGTCTGAAAGATGCTTGACAAACCTCTACTGTACATGATTATCAGAGCCAGACACTCTCTTAGATATTCCTTTATTTAGAGCTGGCTTCTGCACACATCTAAAGCGACTCACAGACACAGGCATTCTTTATGCAGACTCTTCTTAGAGAGTAAATTTATAGTCAGATAGGTGTTTGCGGGATTCTTCCTGTTTAAGCGCAGTCTCTTAAAACTGACCACATTTCGTGAATTCATTATAAAGCAAATAAACATCATAGCCTGAGGATGACCAAAATACTCACAATTGCCTGAGAGTATTTTATAATGTTAGTATTTAGCAAAGTGCAGAATGGAACTAAAATACTTCATGTATAACATATTTTATTGTTGTTGTTACTTTAATGAACTTTTGGTTGAACAATAAAATATTATTTGAATGTGTTCTTACCCTTACAAAAACCTAGTATAGTAGGCCAGTATTTTATTCCTGTATTGCAGATGGAAAAGAGGCTAAGAGGGCATGGTCACATATGGAGTTAGTGAAATACCTGAGATTCAAATTGGGAACTTCTTGATCCGTAGCCACTGCGTTTCTTATTCTCCACTGAAACCAGTATAAATTCTGGTTTATACTGAATCATAATGGTACCCAATAAGTGAAACACACCAAATGTTAAAATTTTGTACAGATTAGATCCTACAAGTGTGAGCGTGGAACACTTTATGAAAGAAGCTCCAACTAGTCATCCCTTCCCTTAGTAGCATTCATACACACTTTTGCTGTTGCACAAGCACAGCACTTTTATCCAACTGCCTCTCCTCCCCGAAGCGTCATCAATGCCACATGGGCAAACTTCATGAGGCTTCCTCCAACTCTCAACAGGTGAGCAGAGTTACCGTGTGTAAAAGAGGGTACTAGATTACAGGTTAGTTAGATTCTGGGCCAGGCATAAAAATTCTTGAGAGGATGTTTAGACCGCAGAACAAATTTCATTTTCCTTTATTTCCCACATCAACTTTGTTGCCTGCAAAATTTTGAAAGTCAAAGGTAACACTTTAACATCAGAATTAACACCTTAAAGCAAACAATCACAGATCCTGTTAAAAACACATTCTGTTTATCCAGGTGATCCAATGATCTATAGACATTTATTATATCTAATATTCAAAACAAAGATATGAAGTTAAGTCCTTTGGGAGACTTTTCTCTGTCACTATGAAAGCATGATTAATTACAGTATGATACTGGTCACCAAACCCACCGCTTCAGATGTAAAGTGGTTTTGGGGTTCCTGTATGTGCAGTGGCAAGAGCCATTTATCTGATACCTTTTCTGAAAACCCCTTTATTAAACTGTGATGACTGGTGAATAGGCAAAGTAACCAAGATTTTAATTCAAATATAATTTAAATATTCATCAAAGAGGATTTATGCTTGAAACTGACAGAAACTATTAACATCAAAAAATATAATTAACTGCACTGGGTCTCATGAAGCAGAGTTAGCCAAATAGCCGAGAGGTCTAATTGCTCTAGAGTTTGCAAAGCAATAGTTTGTGTTTTATATGGTTGCTGTGGAATTAATAGCAATGTGGTTTCCTATGTGAGGCAATTAAAGCTTTCTGTTAAGGTTCATTGCTCTATAGGATATCTGTCGAATATCGTTGTAAACAGGAATGACACACAAAACAAGATATGAAGATGGGGACCTGTAGGGAAGTGAAAATCATCAATGGCAAGAAATTAGTGAAACCTTTAAGTCAGCAAAGAGAATGTGTAGGGAATGTATTCATTCTTTACCTCCTCTCCCAAAAGGTTAAAGACAAATCAAATGTTTTTTAGCAAAATTAGCATTGTAGCATGACAAATTAAATGCAAGATTGTATTTGTTAGGAAGTAGCTACTGTTCTGATCTCTAAAATTATACCTAGAGGTTACTCCCATGACACAAACACAATCTCCTAGTTATAATGAAAACATAACCCTCACCTTTTATGCACCTTTTTAAACCTCTTAGATTTTTGCATTTGCTGTGCTCAGTTCATCCAGTCTTGAATGGGTCAGGTGTCCTAACTGCATTTTTTTACATTAATGAACTGCTGAAATGGGACTTTCAGGGTTAAGGATAAGAGCAACAACTTGATCTAAGAGTGCATCAGTTCTTATTTCAGGAATGGTTTTAACAAATTGCCTAATGAATTGGCTCAAACAGCCTAAATAATTAAAGACTAGACTACTATTATAAATGTAAAACAGAATCCTGTAGTCAAAAATTAGGGGAACCTTAATTTTTCCTCATGTGATCTGCACATTTTAAAATATGGGTATGTTTATATATGTGACATCAATCAAACCAATTCTGTGGTAGGAATTAATAACATTTAAACAATCTTAATGTAAAGGAAGGGTGCTAAACCAGAACCACCTAGGTTTCAGTTGCTTATAGAGACTTTTGCCAGGCGATATTTAACTTGCTTATGCTGTTTATATCAGTGACATGAGAGTGCGTGCTAGTTTCTCGGAAGAGTACTGTCTTTGCCGCTTCAGAGCACACTGCCTTGTACTCCCAGGCTTGCACATGGTGTTAGCAGATTAAAGCACTTCAGCCTAACATTTTATAGGTCGTGATGAACAGAGCTTATAAAGCAAGTGACTGCTATGAAGTTAATGCGGTCTAAGAGAGTAACATAGACCAAATGTTTTACTCAGTGTAATATTCTTAGCTTGCTACAGATATATCAAACAGGCATGAAAAAGCCTTCCCTCATATAAACCTTCAATGTCAACTTTGTTTGCTAACATAATAATGCTACTGAAGAAACAGGTATGTGCTCCTTAAGTTTTATGTACAAGCATATGCTTGCTTTGACTGTCTCCTTTTTATATAAGGTCCTTATAAGACCATTGGATTTTTGATTCCCTAATTCACTTTGTGAGACAGAACTGCGTAGTCTGTGTCTATGTAGTAAAATTATTTATCTGGGCAGGAGCAGTTATTGCCCAACATCAAGAACATTATGAACAGCTTCAGATGTTGAAGAAAGGCACTCTAGTCTCTTGTGTTTTCCTGTTCCTCTGCAATGCCATCACATATGAAATGTAGGGGGGTGGTATTTTAAACATCATTTTGCTATCACTAGGAAAGATATACAAATTCCCAGTGCATCTCTGAGGTGGGTGTATTTTCATGGCATACTGTTGTAGAGGAGCATGGAGCACTAGATCAGAGTTCCCCAATGTTTTTTGAATTCAGATACACAGTGGTGGGCACAACCAAAAATGACAGTTGCAAGAGATGGACAAAATGGCTGCCACAGGAGGCAGAGCTAACTACAAAAGGTCAAGAAGTGAGATTATGAATAAACTGTAATAGTAATTCTTCGGCATTTCAAGCAGAAGCTCTGTTTAACAGGATACATTTTAAAATGAACATACTGTTTTAAAATACTTCCTTGCATACATGAAGTTTACATTCAATCACACAGTGAAGATCTTTATGCTATGGTGGCAGCCACTGCCAAAGCACCATTTAAAAAATCTGCATGGCCAATCAAATCTGCCATGGCCAATCAGAAGCCCTGCTGGGCAAATATACCATCTGGCCCCACCTACTTTCTAAAAACACTTGGTGGGCACCAGAAAAGGGATTGTCAGGCACCGTCATGACCATGGGCATCACCGTGGGGACCTCTGTGCTAGATTCTTTGTATGCTGTTCATTCTGCAAGAATACCCTACATGAAGCTTGTTTGCAGTTTTTTTCACAATAATTGGAGACTGAATAGCTGCATAAGAAATGTGTGCTTTAAAAATGCCTGGAAATGCCATATAGTGTCCCAGAATATAGCATTTACATTTATGACATGTAAGTAATAAAGCTGCTCAGGAACAGCTACCGCCTCACCCCACTAGACTCTACTTTTTTACTGGGGAAAAACACTGAGTTGAACTAGTATTTCATCTCACTGAGATGTATACCTTGGAAGTATTAAAAACGTCCATATTACTTTATTAGTAGCAGTTGGTACAAGTCTTATCTTTAACCTTGCTCTTCAGTATTTGCGATATTGCTTTCTTGCTGTGATTTCTAGCCAGAAGGGGTAATGATGTTGAACACCTCTTTAATCTAGGCATTTTACCAGCTCGGCAAAGCTATTGTTCCAGCATAAATCAAACCGCTGTTCTCAACCTTAGGACTTGTGTGAAGATCTGTTTCTCTGTGCAGCAATGAGAGAGGTGGAGTTTGGTTTTTATCTTGTTCTGGAAGAATAATCACTTCTGTACAGACCAGCATGATGGTAACTTTCAGGCAGTTAAATCAGTGGTACAATTACCTGTAAGACATTTCTCATTTCAAATGTATCTGCCGTCAGAGTGTGTTACTTCACTGTTAGTATCACAGATAGGTTGAAAAACTGTCGCTCTGTATACTTAACATTCTGAGATAATTCCTTGCCTTCATGACTGAGATACAGCATAAAGATCCCTCAGTGTAGTCACACTTTTTAAAGAGCACTTTGGGTAACAGGCTGTAAGACTAAATACATATGAGTTAAGTGTTCAGTTATCATGAATACTATCAACAATGCCTTGTTGCTTTCTTATCAGCCACTTCCTGCTGTCAACCCAGCACTTATTTCAGTGGCAATGGATTTGTATCCAATGTAATGCAATATTATGTCTAGTTAATGTGGGGGTTTTAATTGTACATGCAGTGGCAGGCAATTTGAAAAAAAGGATTAGATTTATGAATATTTCCAGCTTGATTAAATATTAACTGGGAAATGACAACGGTGAACCAATGGATCGCATTGCATGTTTCTGACATTTCTGAACTTGCTTCTCAGAGACGGATACCAAAGTACCCATTTCCAAGAAAGATTACTTTTTTTTTTAAAGGCAACACAATATGCCTTTAAAAATCAACCCAATCAACACAAATCTGCCATTCATTGTCAGTCACTCATGGCAGATTCTAGCAGAACATATTCAGTGAAGCAACCTAATCTCCCCTCTTTCTCCCGAAGATTAAACTCCTTTGAGTTGCAAGAGTGAAAAGATACTTTTTCAGAGGAAGCGTTACACCTGGAACCTTTACAAACTTTCCAGATGCTAATTATACCCAGACACTGCAGTGGCTGATGAACAACAGCTCTTTTGTAGCATGCTACCCCCTCTCAAGGGAAAAAAGTACTTGTAGCATGAACTTCAGAGATACATTTTAATAGAAAATGACACCACCACTATTGAGTTGATTACAGATTGCTCCAAGGGGACACTACTACTGTCGCATGTTTTAAACCACATGGGGAGCATGGAGTGGGAGACCAGAAGATCAAATCAAAAGTCTTTCATTTAGTTACTAGTCAACAGTTTGACATTTATGCTTTTAAAGCCATGATTGGAAAGTTATGGGGGGGCGGGGAGCAGTCATGACATGCTGGTCTCAGATTGCAATCTAATCAGTATGAGAAAGAAAAGAAAGACATTCTGATCATTAGAGAATGCTTTCAGGTCAGTCATCTTATGGTTCCAGCTGCTTTTAAAGTTCTGTTTGACTATTTTGAAATGTGCTATAATATATAAATTTGTTGCAGATGATCAAAACCAAGGTTGATAAATAGACCGCCAAAGAGGATTTCCTGTGGCGGGGGGGGGGGGCTTTCACAAAAAGAAATATTTTTGCCCTTAAGAACTGGTGGCTCAGGCTGCACACAAAGGTTTTTCTGTTTTGATTTTCCTCCTTCCCTCCCTTCCCGTTCTTGCATAGTTACTGTAATACTCTGAGAGGGTAATTAATGGGCTAGAAGAGCCATTTAGGGAAAACCAGAGCCATGAGGGTAAAAAATATTTCTCCACAGAAGGATCTTTAAGGAATAAATAATTACAAGCACCAGGGTTTTGCGATGACCAATCTAAATTCGAGCATAATTAGGAGGAGCATGGTCTGAGAATAGAAGTGCTTGGCATGTGCTGCCTTTCTCATATCATGCGACTAATTAAATATTTAGGAACCCACCCCCTCCACTTCTCCCCTCTCACTAGTTAAAGAAAAATAACCTGCCACAAAAGGGCTGGTAACTTTTGCAGATAATTAACGAGTTTTGAGGGGGGATTCAGATTGCCTCCAAGGTTCTGCAAGGTCTTGCCTTATTATGCTGTATCTTCTGTATGGCCTGGTAACAAGTTTCTTGCTAATTTAAATCTTAACTAGTACATCCCATAGCGATTTCCCATTTCCCTTGTCAAAATGGGAAATTATTGTTCTATACATGAAAACTGCAGTAGGTGAACATTTTCATAAGTAATTGGTCCTAATTGACACTGCCCCCAATATACAGAAATATATTTTAATTATCCATGGCAAGGTCTTGAAATTCCAGGCATCCTATAGGTGCTTAAATAAATAAGTATGCACATTTGCTCGACCTATGTATCTGCAATCGTGTTGTCCCCATATTATGTTGAGACATGATGACCCTGTGAAATTACAGGGGTCTCAGTGGTCTGCTCTGTAAATAAATATGTCTTATTTTGCTCCTAAAACTAAGCTACTTTTATGTTGAATGTGCATTTCTGCAAATGAAAGTTGGACTGGATTAATAAGACTCTGAGCGAGTTGGGCCTAATTTGCATTAAACTGACCCAAAGGTCTTGTAAAATTGCTCAGAATTATCAAGGCTTCTACCATATCAGAGGCTTTACTAACAAATTAGTGGTGTTGTTTTAAAAATTGCTTATTTTGCTAATTAAAGGAGTTTTTAAAGGCAGTTTTAAGTTGTATTTAAAATCTATGCAAATTACCTTGTATAAAAGAAAAATCCCCCATATCATTGGCATTGTAAATCCTGGCACCATTTATTCCACGGAGAATCACATTAAAGCACTAAGAGAAAAAGCAGTCTGACTTCATAAAACTTTTAACCCTACTATGAACACTAAAATGCCAAGTTGCCACTTTGGTTTTTTAAAACAAGAATTACAGACAAAAAACGTTTAGATAAATTTAGAACAGCTTTTTACTACCCATTCTATGTGTTTCATACTTAAATCCTGATCACACCATTTGAAAGCAAAGGCTATTATTATTTACATATTTCTAAGTAATGGCTAAGCTCCAAATCGTTACTTTAGCCATTCCCAAAGACTTGCACATATCCAATGAGATCCCTCTCTCTCCACCACAGGAAAAACAGCCATGCTATATTATAAACTATTCTGTTTGTCATTGGAGAAGGTAAAGCTACTGTTCGAGAAATGCAAGCCCCACAGTGCTCAGAACTAGCTGTATATTTCCTTGTACTTGGCTAGTATTTTTAATTTAATAATTTATGTTAAAATATTTCATTCACTGCTCCCTCCTTTAAGGTGTGATGTCAACCTGTTATTATTCCTAGAAAATACTGTAAGAATATTGTTCAGTATCTGGCAGATGTTTTTGAGTGGCATGCCTGAGCATTATTTTTGTATATGCACACTAATTCACAGCTTTATTATTAAAATACAAAGCATTGGGGGCTCAGATCTTCTTGCAAGGAACACTTTCTGAGCTCAAATCTGATCCCTACCTAGTTCCTAATATTTTTTTTCCTTATGCTTATTCTGCTATCACACTCTACGATACTTTATACTTCACGTTTTCTGTGATAGATCCCTTGCACTGAAAACAAATGCTGGAGCTAGTCCTTGAAAGGACCAATGTCACCTCCGCTCTAATCCTTGAAACATAAAGCAGTGTTTAAAATTACTAACAAAGGTGCATATAATATATTGTTGAAATCCTGATGCTGAACAGATTTGTTTGAAATTATTTCAGTTAAGTAAAGAAGACACAAAAATGAGACTAACAAAATGAAATATCTGGGTCTAGTACCACCTTAAGGACCAACTAGATTACCAAGGCATGAAATTTCAAGAGTCAAAGCTCCCTCTGTTAGATTCCTGACAATATCTGACCCAGGGAACTTTGTCTCACTTTGTCTCTCGAAAGCTCATACTTTAGAAATCTAGTTGGTCTTTAAGGTACTATTGGATGCTATTGCACCAGGATTTTGCTCTTAAAATACAGATCATCATGGTTACCCACCTGAAACTTACAAAATGTATTTACCTATGGAGTTTATGTTGTGATCAGTCAGAAAATGTTGAACATCATTTCTGCATTGGACAGCCACTAAGAAAAGTTTTCTTTTTTAACACTTACAGTCCACTCTGAGTTATGAGTAGGGTTGCTGGGCCCCCTCAGTCTGCTGGAGGGGGACAGGGTCCTGGCACTTACCTTTTGGGAGAGGGGGGTGCGCCCCCGCTTGCACGCCCCCACAGGCATGATGACGTCACTTCGGGAGTGACGTCGTCATGTGGCCAGGCGCTGCAGAATGCACCCGAAATGGGCCGTTCTACTGCAAATCAGGCCCAGTTTTGAGGCGCTGCAGAGTGCAGGAGCGTTCCTGCGCTCCGCAGCTTCTGAAAACGGGCCCAGTTTGCCGTAGATCAGGCCCGTTTTGAGCACTGCAGAGCACAGCTGTGCTCCTGCGCTCCACAGCGGCCCCAATCCGGGCCAAAACGGGCCCGATCCCAGCGGCTGCAGTGCACGGGAGCGGGCAACGCTGTGGGGGAGTGCGCAAGGAAGGTTTGCGCCCCCCCCACTGCTCAGGTAAGTGGGGGTGGGGAGTGGAGGCGGGAGATCCCCCACCCCCACTGGGGGTCTGGGATCTCTAGTTATGAGTGCTTAAGTCTTTTGGGTGTAGGCATACCTCAGCAAAGAACTGGGCTGTAAACTGAGAACAAAAATCTGAAGTTTCTGTTTGTAGCGTGGAAATACGACAACAGGTCAATCAGATAATATGTTGAAAATGCTCATTAAAAGAGCAAAGCTTCACACCTCGGATATGATTTCTGTATTAATGCAGGGAACCCCCCCCCCAAAACTGTCAGACAAACTTCATTTCCATGGCATGTGAATAAGAGATACTGAAAATGCCTCCCCCCACCAAAATTAATAGTAAAAACATTCGTTAAATTGTGCTGAGAATTATAGCTGAAAATGCACATTGTTGCATATATAATCTGTGGAAATGCTCACATGCAAAAGAACAAATAAACATTTTTTTCCAAACTAATTTGGCTGTTATGATTGATTTTATAGAACTAGCCAGAAAAACTTTTTTAAAAGTACTGTATTTATTATTTGACTTGCTTTTTAATAATACCTGTAGTTTTAGCCTTTAAAATCAACAGTTTTAATGTAAAGAATTGTATAGTGCTACCATGCCACAAACATTATTATTTCATTAATTATGACAAATGGGGTCATTATTATGGAACACCTCCTTTAATTACACCACATTTAGTTCCTAATGTTATATTTATTTAGCAGTTAATAAGGTTCAGCAAATCATTAGTTGTTAAATGCTGAAAGCAAAGGATATCCCTGTTGAACTTCTGGTTTGGGTGGTATTTAGGTGTCATATAATATCTTGTTCTACTACTGGTTATAACCCTAATGTTGACTAAACTCACACAAGATTATGAGATGAATTTTGCGATCTACATTATACCTATCCTAACCAACAATTTTTTGTGGCCCTAGTTAGTTGCTTTATTTTTGTCTGATATGGCTTCTGTGTCTATAACAAAATATCAAAATTAGTACCTTTGACTTTAAAGGGAGGTGCTGTGGATTAATGTTGTGTTGCATGTTGAAGACCTCAGTTTCAGTCTACGGCATCTCTACTTAAAGGATCCTATATAGCAGTGTTATGAAAAGAGCCTTCTCTTCCTGGGAGTTGCTACTAGTTAAAGTAGACAATGTTAAGCTGTAAGACAGGAGTCTGAGCGTAAGTCTGAGTATATACTCCGTAGTCTGACTATATTGCATTTTGCTGTAAACACTGTACAAGACAGAAGAGATGGAGAAAATTTGAGCCTGCTGTAAATTTTGCCTGCCGTGCTTCTGTTATACATACAGAGAAGCCCTTCTAGAAAAAGGTAGAACTCTAATAAATAGTTTTTTAAAAAAAATTTCTTTTAAAGAAACCAGGGAATTATAGTTCTTTTGATTAAGCAGCAGGGTGATGGGGTAGGAGCGTATAGGAATTGGTATCCGATTAGCATCTTCAGCAAGCTACCATCATCAGAGTTCTTCAATTGAAGCCACAATGGTTTAGCCAGTTAAAACACAATATAATGAACAGATTTGATTGCATAAGGATCATATTGATGTGCGTAATATAAGAGGAGTTCACTCTGTATCCATTTCATCCATCTCCTGTTCTTCTGTTTGCATGAGGCACATTATCCGTGAAAATATTCTAGTGTGCAGTTTTCCAAATTTCAACACTACTTTCAGCTAGCTGGCCTTGTCATGAGATACCAAGCTTTTCATTTTAATGTTTGAGTATTTGTTCAAGTCTGTAGATTTTACATTTTTAATCTCCTCTAGAACAGTGGTGAATAATGGCCCCTGGCAGGAGATAATGAAATTTTCTTAATTTATATTTTCAAGTAGAAGCCTCAATTGAAAATGGCATCCTATGGCCTGGAGACATAGCTCTAGTGCAAGTTTCAGGGGAGCTGTAATAATAATGCAGTGCCAACAGTGACGGGGAATGATAGGACAGTGAAGAAGTAATTTAAGAAAAAAAGGGAATGTACCAAAGCTTTATTGTAGCATATCTAATGATCTACTGAAGATTCCCAATGGCTTTTGGAGCATGACAGGAGAAACTAATGTTATCTTGCCAAAACAGAAGCCTCTCCTTAATCAGCAGAGCAAGACTATTGATTAAAGCACCTCACACAAATAGATTACACATGGAATCTCATCTCCATACTTTTCACTTGGTAAACTATAATAATGAACATAAGATAATCAAAAGAGGAGAAAAAGCAATTTGTTGGGAATTGTACGAATCGAGATTGCAGCAGGAACACAAACAAATTATAATAGAAACAGCGCTGCTTTTAAAGCGAAGCGCGCAAGGATGAACGTACACAGTATGCCGGGATAAACATGAAGTGGGCAGATTTAACAGCAGGTGAAAGACTGATTTGCTTTCTGGGACCTTCTTCATCTGATGTGAAGAGCCTAGCTCTGCATTTACACTGTCATTCATCCAAGGTGAGCCTTGCTGGAGCTGTTAATTAACTGACCATTTTTGGTTTCAAATTTCCCACAGTGATATATCTGTACCGATAAACAGATATATCGGTATATACAGTATATACGGTATATAAACAGATAAACTTTTTTCATTGATGTTTAAGTTAAAAAATGTTTTAGTTTTATATATGTATGTATGTATTCTAAAAGTCCTTTAACCTGTTTGTTTGGATGTGGGTGTGTACGGGTGTGCGTGTGCTGGAATTGTAGCAGAGAAAAGGCTGTGTGTACCTGTTTTGTGTATGAAAATAAGGAAGATTCCTAATTAATGCATATGGAGTACTAATTTTTACATATCATTTGGGTTAGATTAAAAGACACATGAGCCACTTGCAGAATGGAACTTTCTCACCACTTTATACTTTCTGTAGCCCATAAAAACTTCCTTTGGGAAATGGAATACCCTAGAGAACAGTGTGGCTTGCAGTATCCCTCCTTGCGGAGGTAGAACTGCCTTCTGTTTGTGCAAAGGCTCCTTTCAGTCTATATTGTTGTGTCCACTTCAAGGACAGGATGACCCCAATTCATCTCAATATTGTTTCCTTATTTTACAATAAGTGGAAAATTATGTCCCCAACACCCCAAACAACTTTAGAAATAGATCTCAGAAAGCTGTTTCGTTTGTAAAGAATTTGAGCGCAATTATAGAATTTAACAAAAGCCTTCAAAATTATAGAACAGTGATAGGGTAGACAAAGACTTTGAACTCTGTATAAAAGGAAACTAGCCACCCTGTCCAACACATGCAGAATTTCCAGACATGCTGAAAGAATATTAGCAATGTGCACTTTATATGTATAGAAATGTTTCCAGAGATTAATATTACATGCTACCATTTGGCTGCTAACTTCTAAATAATAATGTATTATACTATGTTAGTTTTATCTATACTGTAATGCTATTATTTTTATTTATTTATTTACATCATTTACAGTCCGCCTTTCTCACTGAGACTCAAGGCGGATTACACAGTATGAGGTTATCAAGTTCATTTCAATACAATACCATAAGTTAAACAGATACAAGTTTAAAAGACATAGCACTAGCAAGGATCCAAGACAGTAGAAAAAATACTGGAGCAAAACATAATCAATTCTAGGACTAACATTAGACAACGGAGCGCTGGTTGTACATAGGAGTATATATTTAAAGCAGCAGATAATATATTAGGCAAAAATAGTGATGAAGTCTATCATCCCCAACTCATTAGTGAAGCATCTGAGACCCCATCCCTACAATACATCCCTCCCATTTGAGTAAAAAGTCTTCTTGAATAGTTCGGTTTTGCATCATTTACGGAAAGCCAGGAAAGACTATAGGATGGGAGTGATGTTCGTGCTGCTGCTCGCTCCTAATAACAATCGAGCTGCAGCATTTTGCACGAATTCTTTATTCTCATACCACACACAACTTTTGATTTAAAACATCTGCAGCTGGTATAGCTGATTTTCTTACATTATTACATGCTACCATTTGGCTGCTACCATTTGGCCGCTTCACCAAGAAATCTTAATTAGATGCAATATTTTTTGGTCAGGTTTTTTAAAAAAAATCATGGAAATCCTAACTTAACATAATAGGAAGCTACTAATTTGAAGGAAGATGTACCATAAAGTGATTAATTTATAATAACTTTTCAAGCTGTTCTTCCCAGCTACTTAAAAAATATTATTGACAATATAGCCAGTGAACAAGTGGTTTTTATTATGGTAGTGAGCAAACTGGAAGCATCTCCTTTGCAACAAGGTACTATTTCAAAAATATACTCTAGCCTAGAATTTATTTTATAGTCCACCTTTATTTTATTTTTTTTAAGTTCACCTTTCTCTCAGAGACTAAAGGCAGATTACAAATTTTAAAAATACAGTAAAACCACAAATAAAATAATGTCTATCTAGAAAATTTTCAGTCATTGAAGATATAAAAACACTCTCCTAAACAATTCTGTTTTACACATTTTGTGGAATGATAGTAGTATGGTCTCATCAGACAGGCCGTTCTACCAAGTGAAGGTCACAGTGGAGAATGCTAAGGTATGGGAAGCTGTTGATCTTACCTGTTTGCTGGGGCAGCACTTTCCTCAAGTGAGCTAGGCTATCACACTGGAATGTATCAGAAAAGGCAGTCCTGCAGATATTTAGGTCCTAGTGCATGAAGAACTTGATTGGTAACAACTAGGGGTGTGCGCTTTGGGTTTCCGATTCAGGTAAATTACCCAAATCAGACCCGATCCGTAAAGATTAGGGATATCCCTAATCAAAGCTTTCCAAAGAATTCAGAATGCTTTGGAAAGCTTTGGGGTTTAAAGGGCCCTGCTGCTGCTTGCAAACAGCGGCAGGGCCCTTTAAACATCATCCCAGCCCCAGCCCCCCACTGCCATCCCCAGCCCTCCACCCCCACCTACCTTGTTGGCGGCAGTGGTGGCTCTGGCTCCTCTGCCGCTGCGCTGCTGCACTGCCGCCTAAGCCTGCGGGGCAGTGGGGAAGGCCAGAGCCGCTGCCGCCTCCGGCCTTTCCTGCCCCTCAATAGGCCGCGGTGTGCTGGCAGCCATTTGAGGGGCAGGAAGGGCCGGAGGAGACGGAGAAAGTCCTTCCTGCCCCTCAAATGGGTGCCGTGGCACCACCACGCTGAGGCCAATTGAGGGGCAGGGGGGTAGGGGTGGAGGGGTTGCCCCGGGGGGTGGGAGGTGGGGGGGGAGTTTCCCGCCTCACTTCAGTATGCTCCGAATATTTACGGAGCATACCAAAGCAAGTAAAATACCTTAATTCCAAAGCGGCTTACCGCTTTGGAATTAAGGCATTTCCGGATTTTCCCCCCTGCTTCGGGTAAACCCAAAGCAGGAAACCCGAAGTGACCTGGCCCTGCAAATGCCTAGTAATAACTAGCATAAATTAAACCCAGAAAAAAATCAGTAACCAATGGAGAAGCCACAGAATATGGGCCATATGGTAAATGTGCCTAGTTCTGGGTAGTAATTAATCTACAGTGTTCTGCACCACCTGTCTTCAAAGGCAGTCTTCATTCTTCTGTGCAGCCCCACATTTGCACTGCGCATGCACAGGCCAGCTTTGCTTTTTTAGAGCTCCATTAGGAGCCGCCCTAGCAATGCGGTTCCTGCCTAAATAGTCACATGCCTTATGAGAAAAGTGGCCTCAACAGTTCTCTTAGCTGCTGCAAAGAGAACTTCCTTTGTGAGCTACATGTGTTTTTTGTCTGTTTTCTACCAGACTGTTTTTTCTTCGCCTTGACCTTCGATTGCACTTTTCAACTCTGCTAATCGGTTTGACCCTTTCTTGATTGACCAGCTTCTGGATCTCAGCTTGGACTTCAACTGCTTTTTCGTCTGTTCCTCTTCAACTAGTGAGCATATCTGCCTTATGCTGCCTCAGAATGACTGAGAAAGCATTGCTTAAAAAATGCTCTTCTTGCGGAGTTAAAATGATCCATACTGATGGTCATGACATATGTCGGCTGTTCTTGGGGGAAGGCCACAACATTGCAGACTGCAAATATTTTCAGAAATTTACTCCCAAAGCCAGGGATGAGAGTTGGAATGAGAGAAAGAATGAAGGCCTCACTGTGGAAGAAAGTGCTCAGATCCTCTGATACTCCAGCTGGAAAGTTACCAGCTGCAAAAGAGCATTCTCAGTGGCTTCCTCCAGATAGATATCAAAGTCAGATCTGAACATAAAACATCACTCTCTGAGACCTCTGTCAGATCCAAGCGACACATCAGAACCGCCAGCCAAGAGGTCATGTAAGACTAACCACTCTGACAAGAGCCATCCTACTGGAACCAAGAATGATGAGGTCCCCCTTGTAATGCCAAGGACTCCATCGCCACACCTCCAGTCACCTGTCTGTTCCCATTCAATCAAACATTTGGATCCAAGGAAGGAACCTATTCCCAGAGGATCAGATGGTGAGAGGCAACAGCTACCTCAATAGCCTACCCATCAGGCCATGGTTCCGAGTTCAGATCCAAGAGCCACCTCATACCACTGGTTGGACTCATACATGTCCCCATCAAGTTATTTTTACCAGGGACCTCATTCCAGCTCAGAGTGGCATGGAGTGCACCTCCATAACTGTGCTCAGTATGTACCCTTGCCATGTCATTATCAGTGGCCGTGAAGCCCATGAAAACAACCTGCGATTGGAAATGAGACTGTTAACATCTACAGAACGAACATACATCCCTCCTCTGCATCAAAGCAGTATTCTAATGAGGATTCTGAAGAAGAGAACCAAGCTTCAGAGATGTGTGACAACAGATCCAAGACAGTTTCCAACCCATCACCTGATGACAGCATCGGAGCTATCAGATCTGATTCTCCATACAAGGACTTGAGAAAGATCTTGGATCAAATGAAGAGGATGGCTCAAGCATAAGAGCTAGACATCTCTTCTGCAGACCCTAAAACAAGAGACAAGATCTTGAGGAAGTTGTACATGGACTCACCCCCTGTAGTAGAATTCTCTGTCCAGGAGGGCCTTGGAGATGTAATCAGTGAGGTATGGGCGAAATCTGCTGCCTTGCCACCTACCTCTAGGAAAATAGACCAACGGTATAAAATAAAGCAGGGTACGTGGTCCTCCTTGAGCATATACCACCTACCCTCCTCTCTAGTCACGAGAAGAAATCCAGGCAAGGCATAGAAAGTGGATCCCACAGCACCCACCAATAGAGAAGCAAGAAAGCTGGACTCCATGGAACAAAGTCAATACTGTCTTGCCCCACAATGTAAAAATAGGAAGTTACCAAACTATCATGGAGGCCTGCCTACTCTATCTGTGGGAGAAATTGTCATCCTATACAGAATCTTTGTCTGAGAACAAAAAGCCGTTAGTAAACCTTCCACAATCAGAAGCCATCTGCCTTTTCAAGTGAGTGCAGAGAAACATACTGTGAAGTCCTCTGCCAGAGGACTGGCAGGCACAGTCCTCATCAGACACCACTCCTGGCTTCATTCAACAGCTTCATCCTGGGATTCAAGGGTGAAGGTAGAGGAACTGCCCTTTGAGGGCACATCTTTATTTCCCACTAAGCTGGACAAAGTCCTGTCTCAAAAGAAGAACAACAAGCTGGCTGCTAAGTCACTATGTGTCACTACATCAGAGCAGCAGCCTTTCAAGCCTTGCTAATTCCTGAGGTATAGTTACCAATTCGGAAGATCTCAAAGGTACTACTCGTTTCAGGACCATGCCACTCAACAACATCCATAAAGTGCACCACCTTCAAAGTTAAGGAGAAGAACACACTCAATACCAAAACCCTCTTGACCATCACACCAGCGCAAGGAACAGGAACAGACCAAGCAGTTCTGACTCTGCACAGAAGTCACTTTGGCCAACCTGTCTTACAAGGACAGATTGTCTGCCTTTGTGCCTATTTGAATGTCCATAACATCAGACACTTGGGTCTTGTCCATAATGACACCAAGCTAAAGACTTCAATTTAAAGAATTATCACAATGTCAACTGCCTGAACATGCAGTCAATAATATTCTTCCCCAACTGGCATCTGAAATTCAGTCCCTCCTTCAAAGGGGGGAAATACAGGTGGTCCCTGAGGGGGAGTCACAGTATGGGTTCTTTTCTATATTTTTTCTTGTTCTTAAGAAGGATGGCGGCCTTAGGCCTATACATGACCTTCGTGATCTCAATTCATTCCTTAAGGTAACAAAATTCCAGATAGTAACCCTTCAAGCCAACTTAGCCCTGCTTGTACCAAATAGTTGAATTGTGGCCCTTGATCTTAAGGACACAAATTTCCATATAGTCATCCATAAGGATCATAGGAAATTTCTTCGTTTTAAATATAATGATGTGTATTATCAGTACACTGTACTACCATTTGGCATTTTCACTGCGCCCAGGGTATTCACCAAATGTATGGCACCAGTGATGGCACACTTCAGATCACTGTGGCAAACCATTTTTCCCTACTTAGATGACTGGCTTATTGCTGCACCTTCAGAAGAACAACTCTCATCTCATGTCCAGTTGGTGACTAATGCTTGTAATCACCTAGGATTGGTCATAAATGTGGAAAAATCTAAACTGTCACCGTCTCGGTTGGCAACGAATGTAGGGAGAGTGTTAGATACGAACAAGGGAATAGCTACCCTTCCAAGGGATAGGACGCTCAAAATCAAAAAAATTAGCTCATACTTTTAAGAGACAGCATTTCCAGTCTTTTTTTTTTTTTTTTGTATATAGAAGTTGCTGGATCTTAGAGAATCTACCATGGTGGTGGTCCCATTTGCAAGGTTAAATATACAAGATCTTCAAAACTGGTTCATGCAAAGTTTAAATTATCAACATTCTCCCCAAACCACAAATTGTCTATCCCACAAAAGGGATAGTGGGCTCATTAACTTGGTGGGAGAACAAATGCAACCTTTTTAAAAGTGTTACCTTTGAGGATTTGAATCTAGGCCTTTCATATCTCAATCACACAAGATCAGCATTAAGGGTGTACACCCCCCCCCCCAAAATACAGTAAATCCTATTTTTTTTTACTGAATTTGAGGAAAAAATTGGAATTCCCTGAATTCTGAATTGATTCTCTAATTCAGTTCTGCTATTTCCAAAAAAATTGCCATTATTATTATGGGAAAATCACTTTGGGGGCTATCCAGTCAATTCAGAGGGGTCATTTTTCGACCAGACTTCATCATATTTGGAGGGAACCTGCTCCTGACTGTTATCTGTAGAACCCACGGTTGGAACTTAGCCTAGCAGAAGCAAACTGAAGCAAGGGTATGCCTTGTGCTTGTGGCTGGGTACTGCTTGTTTCTGGTGAACCCAGTGCCTGGCTGCTATGAATGACACTGGTTATGTTGGGCTAAATTGCAACAGTGTTGCTTGCTTCAGCTTAGTTTGAGTGGAATGGGTGTGATTCTCTGATGCGACGTTAGTTCCCTTGCTTCACTTTGGTTTGGGGAGAGGGATTCCATTCTCTCCTGAATCCCTGCAAGGATTTGCAGGGGGCCTCTCATTTTTCCCCCCTCCCTCTATTTCCTTTTCCCCCTTCCCCTATAACCTCTCCATGGGAAAATTCTGGGCAAGTTGTACAGCTGGCCCAGTTGCATGATAAGAAACTCACAGGGCTCCTCATACTGTTTCTTATTTCCCTTCCCCTGGCAGCCCCCACATACTTTTCCCTGCTTCCTTCTGTCCATCCTACCTTCCAGCTAATCTACCTTTTAACTATCCCCCCATCCTCAGCTGTACTTATTTCCTTCATATATAACCCCACTTTTCTCCACAGTGGGGACCAAAGCAGATTAAAGCTTTCTCTTCTCATCCACACACACTCTCAATTTAACCTACCTCACAAGGTTCTTATGAGAACAGTGTGACTGGCCCGGAGTTCCTCATTGATCTTTCACAGCAGAGTAGGGATTTGAACCTAGGCCTTTTCATATCTTAGTCTTATACTCTAACCACTACCCTGGCTTTCATGGTGCGGCCACTGTTGAATAATAGTAAGCAGCTGGGCCTGGGTGAGTCATGCTACCACCTGGAGGCTGGAAACCCTAATACACAATAGTATGCAACTGACCGAAAATACATTTGCTAAGTATGTTGTTAACATTCACAGGGTAAATTTGGCATGAGGAAACATCAGTTGGTATAAAATAAAGCCTTGAGGTGTGATTCACACAAAATCAAAATGGGATTTTTTTCAGTTCAAACTAGAAGGAATGAGAAAATTGATAGCATTGCTAATTATTGCAAGATATATGTCTATTGCTGCTATATGTATATTGTATATACATATGTATATTGCAGATACAAAAAGCACTCCTAGCATGAGATCTGTAGTGTTACTGGCTGTGAAAGGAATCTGTGCCATTCCTGATGCCCTTCACAGAATTCTAAACCAGAGTCTCTTCCTAAGCCATCGAGTAGAGTGGTTCTAAAGTCATATGGAAATTTTACAGTTGGTCTGGCTTTAATATTTGCACAGCAGCATGAATTTAAAATACAGCTTGATCTTGCACCTGTTGGCAGAAGACAGATGTTAGAAGCTTCCTGACACAAGACAGATCGCCTCAACTTGTGCAAGGGTATTCAGTAGTGTGGGAAGTAGTAGTAATGCTGGAGTTGATGTACAGCTGGAGTCAAAGGCTAGACTATTATTTTAAGATCTGGCTTCCTTTCCTTCAGTTTACTGACAAACAGAACTCACCCAGGAGATCAGCCAAGCTTTCTTTGTTTAGTCACCAAACTGTTTCCGATCTTTTTAACTTTCCTCCTTCCTTTGCTTTTAGAGCAAAGGATAGTTTTGTTTTGCTTTGTTTTCATTTTAACTAGTTGTGCCTCACATAATTTTAAATGATTATGTCATTAAAAGAAAAATCAAGCCTAGATTCTGTTATATCCTTCTGCAAAACATCAGACTTGTACAAATCAACAGCTTTTGATTATCGTTCTTATTTTTTATACAAGTTCTTATTACAGGGCATCATGCATTTGCAGTTTTCCCTGGTCGTATGCAAAAAGCAATAACCAAGATGCCTGCCTGCCTGCCTGCCTGCCTGCCTGCCTAGGGTTGATTTTCCACAAAGTCACAATCAAATCTACTATTCAACAGATAAGATTTTCATAGTGGTTAGAATGTTTGCCTAGGACCTGGGAGACCCAGGTTCGAATCCCCACTCTGCCATGGAAGTCTGCTCAGTGCCTTTGGGCTGGCCATGCGCTCTCAGCCTAACCTACTTCATATTGTTGTCCTGAGGATACAATGAACCAAGGAGAATGTTTTAAGGCACTGTAGGTCCCCATTGTGAAGAAAAGTGGAACATAAATAAAGCAAATAAATGTTTGCTAAATTTATTTTAGTTAAATTAATTACTTTTCTTTCTGTTCCCTCTTACAGGTGCAACAATCGAACTCAGTGCATAGTAGTTACTGGATCAGATGTGTTTCCTGATCCTTGCCCTGGAACATACAAATACCTCGAAGTCCAATATGAATGTGTCCCCTACAGTAAGTACATGCTATTTGTTCTTGTTCACTTCCTCTAGTTCTCACAACTGATGCTGGAACCATGCTACATTCACAAAAAGAGCATACGTTTATGGCCTTAAAACCATTATGCATGCAGAGCACTTACAAACTAGGGCCTCCAATTAGCTTCACAAAGTGTGGAAAGGAGCCATAATGTAATGCTGGCCAAGTGTCTGTCTGTGTTCTTAAGTGTTTGGCTTTTAAGGCTACTAGGGTTGATTTTCCACAAAAACAAACTTGAATTAGCTATTCAAAAGACTAGATAGGAATTTGTACTTTTGCCCAATACCAGTTCCTGACAAATTGGCTTGGCTTGTAGTTTTCTAAAGAAACCACTGGCTTCCATTTTAATCTTTAGCAGTTTGAAAAGACTCCCTGCTGTGGTAACTTCAGTGTTTGTGTTAGAGTAAGTTCCATGGAAATATTTAGGGACTCTTTCCATAATTATTATTTGATTTGGTAGGGTTTGTTTAAAGTGTTTGTATAGAAGCTCAAGAGCTTAGTACTTCACAATCGCTTTTACAGCATTTTACATTCAATCTTTTTTTTAACTTGCAGAATTTCACACTTTGAAATATCACATTCAGAGATATGCTGTACTGTGATAGATAATATATAATATTTTTCCCCTGTGTTCTTAGCATTGCTTCCCATCTGCAGAAGGGAAAAGCTTTGGCAGCCACTATGCAGTCCATAAGACTTGTCCCGCCTGCCTGAGCTGATTCATCCCGTTTCTGAAGAGCTTTTGTTTTCTCCTTCATAATGCTGTTCCTCAAAATAAAATTCTCGCTTAGCCTCATTTTCCATTAGAGGAAGGTCATTGCTTGTAACAGTAAACTTTAGCAGTGCATTGATTGTGCTTCCATTTATTATAAATGTGAGATTAATGTTCTTAATACACAGCAGCCCTTCAAACTTAAAAAAAAACCAACAGTATTTTTGAGCTTGTGTGTGTTTAGAGAGAACACACCTTCCATGAGATGTAGCGCATTAGGGTTGGTGCTGCTGATGAATCATAAATCCAAGGACTGAACTATTTCTAAAACGTTATATCAAGAATCTACTTATTTAGTTGTGCACTTTAAAACACAAACTAATCTAAAGCATCTAGGCAGTGCTCAATACTAAATCACTGCATTAGCTTTACTGAGTCAAAGGCCAAACACAGATCATCTTTTCCTTTCATTCTTGCTATCTATTCTAGTATCATTGTGGAATGGATGCTTGTTGTGATTTTATTTTTCTGTGCCTTCTGTAGGATTGGAAGCCTACTGTGTATGCTGACGTTAGTATCTGTCCTCCTGTGTCTTTCATTGGTAGCTTACTGTAACCATTCTTTGTGTAGCACTTTTGAGGAGGAATGTTATTTTCCCTATCTAACAAAAACCATTTTGTTTCACAAAGTCACCTCTACATTAAGATCATGATTTCTATTCCTAAATTCCCAGAAAAAGGCAGTGACTCTAATTTCAAGACATAAGGCCAAAACGCCAAGATGTTTGCATTTCCTTGGGCCTGTTCCTGTAGGATGAGGCAATATAAAACAAAAATTATGCAAGTATTATTTTCAGATTTCAGATCAATTTCTATGCTGTTTTAGGGAGACAAGTGTGGATATGTCCTGCTGATTGGGTTTTCCTATCTATCAAGAAAGTTGTTTCTTTTGCAGTTAACAGAAGGACACTCTGCACAGCTTTGCCTATGCAGAACTCTTAACTTTACTCCTTTTGAAAAAAATATATACATATATTGCTTATTACATGTTCTCTTATAGTACTCTTCTTGGTTGCTTTGGGAAGGGCTGAGATGAATCACAGCCTTTCCCGATTCATGCATCAAATTCAGAGCTTAAATAGATAGATGCTTAATGTGAGTTAATATTGGTGAATAATGATATTTTCTTGTTTGTATTACGTGGTCAAATGATAATAGAGTGGTATAATATTTAAATATACAAACATTGGCAGCAATCCTGCACTGACTTGCATGCTTTTGCATATTTTGAATTCAGTTAAGAATACGTAGCTGAGTGCAGGATTTTACATCCTCTCTCAACAACCCATCAGCTCACTAAATAGGATTTCACCTTGCTACTTTTTTAGATTTGGAGAAAATATCAGCAGAAACTCTGGGACTAGCATGCCTCTGTCATGCATGAAGGATAGGAATGTATTTTTTGGCTCTGTACTAAAGACCCTATTATATCCTGCAGAAGATTTAAGAAAACTCATATTGGAAGATTTAAGAAAACTTATATTGGAAGATTTAAGAAAACTCATATTGTTGGGTAGTAATTCAGTTCTCTTATATGCATATGTCAGGCAGTGTGTAGATTAATCATTTAGATTCCTGTACCTTAGAGATGTAAACAACATCTCTGTTATTTATCACATGATAGAGAAATACCAAATAATATAAACATCATCCAGTCAGTGAATTCTTGAATAATTATTATGAAAATGCAAGGAACTAGATAGCCCATATCTAGACTGGATTTTCAGGGTTTACAAAGCCGAGAATTGAGTGTCCAAATGGTAGCTTAGAGTAGTGGTCCCAAAGGCTGTCACATCTTTGTGACAGCCTTTAAAAATATTTAACTATAAAGTTGACTGTATGTATTTAACTATACATTCCCAATCAGCTTTATATACTTGTGTGAATATTCCTACATATCCTTATTAATCTTTTTTCTCTCCTTAAACTCCAAATACAGTAAAAAGCTTTGTTATCCAGCGCTTGATTATCCCAAATGCTTCTCCCCCTCAGCTGCCATACCCCTGCATCAGGCATATGCACACCCTACTTCTAACTTGCCAGCCAACATGATGTCTCGGACTACTGTTGGACTTCTGACAGCTGGCCCTGCCAGCTGACGTCATTCTCAGGTGCCTCCTTCGCACTCAGCCTTCCTCAAGGTGTTGGCAGCTAGCTCTGCTGGAGGGCTGTCTTGTCTGCTTGTTGTACAGGATGGATCCGTGCCTTGGGGGAAGAGGAAGTGTCCCACCAGCTGTTGGGGCTGTTGCCATTGTATTTTCAGTGGGGTAAGGTTTGGTTGCTGCAAATTCCTCTGAATAGGAGGTGGGGCAGAGCAATAAGCTCTGGCACATTTGATTAATCCCACACAGATTTTACACACACGTGGAACATTTGATTAACTGGAAAACCCCATTCCTCATGAGTGCCTGATAACAAAGTTTTCACTGTGATCTTTGTGTTATATATGTGTAAGATTTATCATTCTTTCTGTTGTAGAGTTGTGAAGTTTTCTGTGTATAACTCAAGAGCTCTGGATGCTTTTCAGTACTCAAATTTCAGCCCTTTCAGTGGAAATTCATTTCAGAAATTCAGCTGCTGCTGTGCAAGCTTGACAGTTACATGTTACACATTCAGACACTGCTTTTAAAGTTTTGCATCTTGTTTATTTGCTCCAGTGGTGAACTACTTCAGTCTCCTGTGCTGAAATTAACAAAAGCACTTACAATCCATCGTGTATTTCAGGTTCTAGGCCATGGGCAGAGATCGTCCTTATCAGAAAATACATATGTTTTGCTGTGTTCCTTCTTTATTAGTACAGTTGCTATTCAATGCAGTCACTTTTGAGCTTGATTAGGGAGCTTGAGAGGGTCAGCTGTGCAGTTTATTAACTCCAATCATAGTTTTTATTATTGACTTATACTTGACCGTTGATGAATGAACTTTTTCTCCTCCTTATTTATTCATTTGGATGCATCCATACTGTCTCTCATCTGTAAGACTCCCAAGCCAGTACACAAGAGGAAATGATGCAACTTAACAATCAGCAATCAAAACCAGTTGAACCATAAGTAGAAACATTACTAAAACAATGGACAATAAAAGCAACATCATTATTTTTAAATACAATATAGCAGATAAAACTAGGAAATATACATATTCAGTTAGTAGCTTATGCAAGAACAGGCATATTAATCATTCAGTAGTAACCACTAAATACACCATCAAAGAAAAAAAACAATCACCAATGCTTGGGTATATGATAATATTATTTCTTGGGTTGAAGCTTAGAACAGAAAGTACCAGGTTGATAGTAGTGAAAAGTAGTTCCACAAACAAGAGAGAAACAAGAGAGACCTTTGTAGCCAGCCATTCACCTCACATCAGTTAATGAGGCATGTGAAGCAGTATTTGTGAGATAAATTTTAATGTTTGGGCAGTTGAGATGGCAGTCCTTAAGGTATCATGATCCCAGGCCATTCATATCTTTAAATTTAAGAACTAGTATTTTGAATTGTGCTTGAAAACTGATTAATAGAGAGTGAAGCTCTTTCAAAACTGGCGTGATGTGATCTTGTGCAAACATACCAGTCAATAAGCTTGCAGCACTGTTCTGTGCTCATTTATAAATTGTTGTAGTTTTGCATGATTTTCAAAATATATCCTTGCATAGAACATGTTATGATCATGCAGCATGTCTTTTTTGGTGTAGTCTAGTTAAGGGTTTCATTTAGGCTTTGGTGTGTGGTGTGTGTGTGTGTGTGTAATGGTATACCAAACAGCAGCACTAAATAACCGTGTAACTTTCCAGAAAAGAGTTAGTGGCTTGTTTATTAGGGTTAGACATGGGCACAAACAGAAAAAAAAACCGAACATGGTGTTTGTTGTTCGTTGCCATCCACAAACAACGAACAGAAAACACTGACGAACATGATCCTGTCACGAACATGTTCATTGTTCGTGGGGGCCAGCAGGCTCTTCTCCAGCCATCAAGATCACTACTACACCACTCCCAGAAACCCTACCTGAGCAGGCAGCAGGAAATGTACCAATAATAAATAATAGCTTGGCCTCAGAGCCTGGCAGCAGCCCTGGAACCTGAAGGGGTAGATCCCTACCATACCACTCCCAGAAACCTTACCTGAGTAGGCAGCAGGAAAGGTACCAGTAATAAATAATAGCTTGGCCCAGAGCCTGGCAGCAGCCCTGGAACTTGAAGAGGTAGATCCCTATGCCACCACACACAAAGAAAATTCAAGCTCCAATGCACTCTCCCTGTCTCTCTCTCAAAATGCCAACAGCAACTGTCTCTCCCTCACTGTCTGCAAAACCAGAGCTGGGAGTCCCCCTCCCCCCTTCTCTTTGCTTCCTTGTAACAAATTTGGAGCTCCACACTTGAAAGGAAGACCTGACTATCAAGCTAAATTGGGCTTAGATTGGGGTTTCCACGACAACAGCAGGAGTTCAGACAGAGTTCAGACAATCCCTGCCTCTGGTTGCCAGGGGAATTGTGCAGGTGCCAGATTGTCTGCCTTGACGAAGAGCAAGGAACGAGGCTTGCAACAACCACCTGTCCATTTAGAATGGGGCCTCACGAACAGCTTGTTCGTGAACAGCTGATTGGGCTGTTCGTGGCTTTTTTTAGTTCATATTGCTGTTTGTGCCCATCTCTAATTAGGATACATTAGAAAGGGTTTCTCAATTTTCATTTGAATGCTTGGAAATACTGCAGGGTCTGGGAAGGTGAAAAGAGCATTTAAATCCCAGGGAACCATAAAATCCATTTAGTTTATTTATTTACTTTGATTTATAGACTACTATGTGACATAGACTGGTAGTGTATTTAAACAAAAGTGAAAGAAAGGTAGTTATTTTGTTTCTTGTAAATTCATGGAGTTGAATACAGGTTTTTAAAAGTGGTTTCTATCTAGCTTTTGATCCAAAAGGATACCTATAATATTCTAAATATCCCCTTTGAAAGGGAAAAGGAAACGGGAGATAGGGGAATAGATGTTGGAAAAATGTTTTCTCACACTTTCCAGTCACCCCAGAAGTAGCACTAGTTAAAAACATGGCAGACCCACCTGCCACCAGAACATACGGGGCTTTCATGCAGTGGACCAGTTCCTCCTGAGAGGTTTATATGTATTTCAGTCTTTTGTGGAAAGCGGTCCTCAGCTTCATAGAACCAATGCACACAGTTGCATTTTTTCTTGGCTAACATCTATCCTTTCTTATATTTCCTCCTACTTTTAACAATTTTCACTTCTCTGCTTCATGACAACAGAATACTTCACTGTTTCTGCCTCAGAGAGTTATCATAGCCAGTGTAAATGTACTAACTTTTCCTAGCCGCCCATGATACTAGCATAATGAAGCATTAAAGCCTTCCGTTGTTGTTGTTGTTTTTAAAAGGTGCCTGCCAGGCAGGCACCTTTACCCCTATAATACATAAATTGTGAAATAGTGAAAATCTGGCGTAGTAAGATATTTACTACAGTTGTTAGTGCATTGTTCTTATAGTCCAGCTATTGTTCAGATGGCTTATCCATCTAAAATTATTAAAATAAAACATCTGTACAAGTTGTGTCATCATCTCAACCCAGCTACATCCTACTCTGGGAAGCCTAAAATAATATGTATCAAAAAGCTGGAGCTCTGTGTATTGTATGCTGTCATGATCTGGCTGTGCCAGGAAGGCCTAGCAAGGCCTCAGAAGCCTGTTAGCAGTGGGAGTAGGTCTGCATACAATTCCCAGAAGCCCCTGGGCCGTTTTGGTGCCCTTTTTGGCCAATCAGAAGACAGGGGGCTAGTGCTATATAAGTCTGGGAAGAAAAAAGCCTGTGTTCTTTCTCCCAGGGAGCAGGCCAGAGGAGGTTTCTGCTAGGGAGAGAGGCCCTCATCTGGGTAGGGTGAGAGGACAGGCCTGGCAGACAGAGGGACAGTGAGTTCAGTCACGCTAGGGCCTTTTGTTTATTTTACTTTCACCCTTCTGTTGTTGGTAATGCACCTTTATTGTTTATTATTAACTGACCTCCTTGTAAATAAATCCTTCTGTTGTTACTCTGCTGGGGCCTCATGCCTCTTTATTGGCCAAGCTAAGGAGGTAAGAAGGATTGGGAGGGTACTCTGAGCCTTCTCAAGGGACTCTGAATCCCAGAGTGGTGGCAGCGTAAAGTGGCTCACCCTACCTGAGGCATGACATATGCCATATAAACCCTTACACAATTTGAACAGACCTTCCAGGTCTGCATTAGATGTGGTAGTATTGGGACTGGGAAAATTATGTCCAGCTGATGGAGCTTTGCTGATACTCACAGTCCTCCAAAATACATTCTCAATCACTAGCCACTTCCATTTGTTTCTCAAAAATCAGATCTGTTGCCAGTATTTTTCTCCCCTTAAATCTTTTCAACGAGAAAGATGTTTTGAGGTGCTTCAGCTGAATTGCCATTAAAATCAGAATTCTAAAACAAGCCTAAAATGCATTGCTTTGTCCTTGAATAAAAGTGTTATTGATTAAATTACAGAGAAATTGAGAGCATCCCACTTGACATTTCTCTCAATTATACTGCACAATGTATGTTGATACTTCGAATACTCCAAGTCAGCCCTTTTAGGATTAATAAGCGCATCAGAAGCACCACTTTTCTACATCTGCTTGATATTTTATTTGAAGCCTTGCTTGGACCCAGAAATTCAGTGGAAAATAATAAGTATTTTATTCTCTAGTTGTACTGATTGTACTTTGCAGTTTTCATTTACTTTAGCAAACCCATCTGCCCCTGAAAATGTACAGCTGTATTGTGTAACCAAAGCAGCCATGCCGCTAATATATTTTGTTATTCTTGCCTTTGTCCCTTTGTGCCACTATTATTTATTCTAAGCAGGTACAATATTCTTCTTTTGTGGGGTAATGTGTAATAAGCTCATGCACAAAATCACCAGGAGCTCATTAACACTAAATTACAAGGCTTCCAAATTTTTGTACTCTTTACTTAAATATATTTAATTTACTTGGATGCTGAATTGATGTAAAGCATGCCATATATCAGTCAACACTAAAGAAAATGGACACAATCCAGAGAAAGTTGGCTGTGCCACTGAAGTTAAATAGGACTAGTGCAATTAACTGTACCATCTGATATGCAGAACTCTTCTGGGTTGCAAGAGGTTTATTTTGCAAAGATTCATATGATTGATCATGGTGTACTGCTGTGAAATTTGATCTCTTCAAATAACATCATATATTATCAAGGAGGTCAGAATATACTATTTTCTATAGCAGCATATTTATTCCATAACATAACATGTAAGGTATATTTTATGTAATTTTTTTGCTGTATAACCATGATCTTGATGCATAAAAACTGATATCACTCACTTTTCCCAAGGAATATATTAAGAGCTATTTAGCAATAGAGTTTTGTAGTTGCCATTTATTGGACACAAAATAGTTTATATATTCTTCCCCAACCCAGGGGTCTTGCATATGCCTGTTAATTTCAAGGACAGAAATAGATTCACTCATGCAAGGCTACGCGCGCACTTAACAGTTTCCACTGATGAAATTATTGGAGAGGCTATACAACTGAGAAAGCTCTGCGTTATTGGAACTCTCTTATCAAGGCGTGTAAAGAATGACTTTTGGTTGCTAAGTAATTCTTTTTCCCCCTTCAAATGTTTGTTTTATTGGGATGACAGGTTGGATGCCTAATATGATATTTGGTAAGATTTGCTTTGGTCAGTAGCTTCCCAATTTGGGCTTGTTCGATGCCGAAGGATATCTGTGGGCTCTAAATGTTCTTCTCCTCCTTTTTTGTTACTTACTATGCTTTGCTTCTTTCTTCTAGAGTTTATGCTTACTTCTTTTAGATAAACTTTGCAATCCAAGGTTGAAAAGTTACTTTCTGCAAAAGTAAAAAATCCTAAGAAATAAAATGCATAACAGTCACCTTCCTTACAAGAAATAGAAGTAGAACATTCAATGACAGTGGTGGTGGTGGTGAGGAAATAATGTATATGCATACATCTGTTGTTTTCAAACCTATATAACACATACACACGTGCAGAGCATATTAAAAGAAGGAGGTTTTTTAAAGATTAAATCGTCAGGGTTTTGCTTTGGGCTTGGGAATGGGAAGCGTATGTATATCATGCATTAGTCAAGTCTTTCATTATTTATTCAGGTTGACTAAGTGAAACTACATCCCAGCATTTTCTGTATTGCCTCTTTAACCTACTAAAATGATTGATCCACATTCACTTATGTAACTGTAGAATCTTTCTCCTGCTAGGTTTTCCTGTTGTCTGTTTTCTCTTTATCCAGTTTAGTGCAGTTCTTATTCTCCCTGTGTTAAACATCTGTTGACTAATTTAATCTTCGCCTAATAGTCAATTTGTGTTAATCTTCTTTTTTTTTCCCTTGCACTTTTTTTCATTTTTCTTCCGATGCTTGAAATAGAAGTGGAGCAAAAAGGTAAATAATGTACATAGTCCAACCCCTCCTAGCTCCTTGTTATGTGCCTTATGGATGTTAACCTCCTCCCCTCCCTCCCCTCAACACTGATACTATGATAATCAGCAGGATCTCATACGTACACCTCATAAAGAAACCAACTTTGCAATAAACTGACTTGGCTGCTTAAAGCAGGTGGTGGGATTTATTGTCTGACGTACCTGCTCTGGGAAGGATGCTCCCTTTGCTTTCTTCCTCCTTTTCTCTCTTTCCTTGCCTTTCTCTTACCCTTGAATACTTCTTGTTACTTAAACCTCATCTTGCTTGGCTTCCAGAACCCTCTCCATAGCATGCCACAGTTACAAGGGTTCCTTCCTGGTCTGTTCCATCCATTGCTTTAGTTGTCCTTTATTTTAGTTGCTCCTAATTACAATTTCTATAAATTTAATTTTTATTTTTTATTATTTTAATTTTGTCATACATTGAAACACTCTTATTCTTCCAATTTTTTAAAAAGTTTATGACTTTATAAAAGCAAGCATAGTTCCGCATTTCCAGATACTTTGGTATGCCATAGAACATCGGGAGATAAAAGGGAAACATACCACATATTGGTTACTGTGATAAAATCAAGACAAACTGATTTCAAAGGGTACTACATGCATTAATTACATATGATTTATCAACCACTGTTGCCAGTTAAAGTATGTTTTCTTCAATATAGTAACTTATGTTAACCTAGCCTTAATTTGGTAGCAAGAACATTTTAATTTTACAGAAATCTTGTCTTCCTTCTCTCTTGGACTGCTAGTTTTTGTTTGCCCTGGGACATTGAAAGCCGTTGTGGATTCTCCAAATTTATATGAAGCAGAGCAAAAGGCAGGTGCCTGGTGCAAAGACCCTCTTCAGGCTGCAGATAAAATATACTTCATGCCATGGACTCCATACCGTACCGATACTCTGATAGAATATGCTTCTCTAGAGGACTTCCAAAATGGACGCCAGCAGACAACATATAAGCTTCCGAATCGAGTGGATGGTACTGGATTTGTGGTATACGATGGTGCTGTCTTTTTTAACAAGGAAAGAACCAGGAACATCGTAAAGTTTGACTTAAGAACTAGAATTAAGAGTGGAGAGGCTATTATAAATTATGCTAACTACCATGACACTTCTCCTTATAGATGGGGGGGCAAGACTGATATTGATTTGGCTGTTGATGAAAACGGTTTGTGGGTAATTTATGCTACAGAACAAAACAATGGAATGATAGTGATTAGCCAACTGAATCCATATACCCTACGTTTTGAAGCAACTTGGGAAACGACGTATGACAAGCGAGCAGCATCCAATGCTTTTATGATATGTGGGGTTCTCTATGTTGTTCGATCAGTATACCAAGACAATGAAAGTGACACTGGCAAAAACGCAATTGATTACATTTACAACACCAGATTAAGCAGAGGAGAATATGTAGATATTCCTTTCCCCAACATGTATCATTACATTGCTGCCGTGGATTACAATCCAAGAGATAATCAACTGTACGTGTGGAACAACAATTTCATTCTGCGATATTCTCTAGAGTTTGGCCCACCAGACCCTGCTCAAGGTAAGAATTCTTTTTTATTTCTATTTCTCTAAATACCTTTAATATGCTTGCTAGTATAATTAGATTGCAGTGTTTTAGGAACTAGCGTATATTTATTTATGCCCCAATTTTCTCTCCAGTGGAGACCCAAAGCAGCTGACAATGTTGTCCCCTCACCCACCATATCCTCACAACAGCAACCCTGTGACATAGGATAAGCTGATAGGAGCCCAAAGTGAGCTTCCATGGCAGACTTCAGTTGAGTTCTTTCTGATTCTAGTCTAGCACCATAGCAACACTGCTGCAAAGCCATACTTCTTTGTAATAAAATATGCTTTGTACCTATATAACAGAGAATTGGGGTTTTAAACTGTGCCTATACTGCCTACAGCAATATAACTAGTGGTCAGTTTTAGTTTCTTCTTACAATGAAGAAGAGACATGCTTCCACTCGGGAATGGAAATGCATTGGTGCTTTTTCTTGATTTTGAAACTATTTTATGTAGATGCCCTGTAGAGGAGACATAAAATTGTGCTAAATAAATAAATGAATGTGCATACCTTTCAATTAATTTTTATGCCAAAAGTGGACTTACTTATTTATTTATTTACAGTTCGCCTTTCTCACTGAGACTCAAGGCGGATTACACAGTATGAGATTAGTACAATCAATAACAAGTACATTTCAATACAGTATCAATAACATTTCCATAAACAATGCCATAGGGTAAATTGATACAAGTTTAAAAGACATAGTATTAGCAAGAATCAAATACAGAGTAGAAAAAAATACTGAAGCATCACATAATCAATTCTAGGACTGACATTCAGTGACATAGAGCACTGGTGGTGGCCCCTAACTCATTAGTGAAGCATCTGATATCCCATCCCTATGATACAACCCTCCCATTTGAGTAAAATGCCTTTTTGAATAGTTCAGTTTTGAATCATTTACGAAAGGCCAGGAGAGTAGGGGCTCTTTGACAGTTAGACGTAGGCAGTTGTAGACATCAATGATGTAAAATATTGCCATTCTCATTTTCAGCCTTCAGTATAAACTTGAAGCAGAATTAGCCAATATCTTTGCAGTATAGTATGATACACCAAACTTTCCCGCTGGAGTAGCAAATATACATTGAATAGATTGAGCATAACTGTCCAAAAGACTGTATTGTTGTTTAAGTTGCCAATGAATAGACATTCAGGAACTTGAATCACTGTAGAATCCTCTCCAACAAGAATGACCCAAGGTTAATATGCAGATAGTAAATTCAGAGGATGTACGTATTGAAAAATATATTGGCAGGAATATGTAGGGAAACTATATTTTTATTTTCTTGCAAGTTGCTGGAATTTCCTCAGGAATGCTGTTGTGGAGTTCAATAAATATGTTTTAGTAGACTTTTAAAAATATTACTTTACATTTTTCTTCAGAATCATATATCTATATTTTTACTTTTATTAGTCCCATGATGGAGAACTGAAAACTAGTTCACACGATCAGAATACAGAAATACTATTTTTGGTACATAGACTGGTACTATGTGCCAACAATAAAAGCATAAGAAGAGCTATGCTGAATAATATCAATGGTCCATCTAAGTCTACTGCATTCCTCAGTCCCAGTTCTATATCATTTATGAAAAAATTTAAATAGCACTGGCCCCAGTACTGATCCTTGTGGTACCACAATGCTCTCTTCCCTCCATTGAGAGAACTGTCCTTTTATTCCTACTCTGTGACCCATTTTCTTACCCCATGACTGCTAAGCTTACTCAAGAGTTTTTAGTGAAATACCTTAAAGCCTTTTGAAAATCCAAGTATATAATTCCTACTGGGTCACCATTATCTACATGTTTGTTCGGTTTTTCAAGGAACTCCAAAAGGTTGGTGAAGCAGGACTTCCGCTGCAGGCTTTGTTCTTCTCTGGGCCTAATAATTCTGTCTTTGATTATAGTTTCTACTAATTTGTCTAGGACAGACATTAGTGAACTAGTCTGTAACTCCCTGTTTTTCCTATGTAGCCCTTTTAAAAATTGGTGTAACTTCTGGTACTTTCCAGTACAGTTTTTAGTGACAAGTTACTTATACTTCTAAGCAGATCAACAAGAACCCTTGAGTGTATGCCATCAGGACCTCAAGACTTCTTGTTTTTAATTTCCCCAATACATTTGACTCAGTTCTTCAGATTTCCTCCCTGAAAATAGTTGCCCTGGCCTGGACACGTGTACCCCCCAAATATTCATTTAGCTTCTGTGCCATCTCCACATCTTCCTTTAGCAATCCTTTTATTCTTTGGTCATCTAAAGGCCCAACTGCCTCTCTGGCTAGTTCCTTGTTCCAGATAAATCGTTTCTCTTGATGCTTTTAACATTTCACTCCTCAACTACTACTTCTTTTTTTTTAATGTTATGTAGTTATTTTTTACCAGTCCCTGTGTTCCCGTGTGTTCACTTTATTGGAGCAGACCATCAACTTTTTAAAAGACGTGCCCCCCCCCCCTTTAATGGCTTCTTCTACTTGTGCTCTTAACTGCACAGGCATCTTTTTAGACTTGGCAGTCAGTACTTTTTCTAATATGGGGAATGCATTTTATCTGGGCTTCTCTTAGTGTGGTTTTAAATAGCTCCCAAACATCACACATACAGTATTTCTTCCTTTCTAATCATATGATCATTCCTAAGGGAACTTCTTTTGAATGCTAGAGAAATGATAAAGAATGTGCATCTACTAAAAAAAATGGGCAACGATCTAAAACATTCCTGGTCTAACTTTCTTTGGAAACAGTTATTCTGTAGTTTATTCTATAGTGTATTTCACTGTTCTTCAAACAGGATATGGAAAAGTTTAATTATTTTCCACTCTTCCAGTGTTTGATACATTTAATTCATGCCCATGTCCAGAAACACACTGCAGATCAATTAATCTGTAATTTTTAGATGCTATTAAGAACAGGAGTATATCTCTACAAATGTCGAATCCTACCATGCTTTTCACTTGGATTTTTATATATAGAAGAATAGAAACATACTTTAATGGTAAATATGCTGGAGCAGTTAGAAATTGCAGACATGCATACTCGGAGTGAAAAGCCACAGTTTTTAATTCAACCAACCATTTTACAAAACCATGCTTAAACATGTTTCTTGTTAAATAATCTGCTTAATCCAAGAGATCTTGAGAACATGTTGAGGACAGATCTAATTCATTTTCGATTAAATCATTAAAAGATACTGAGCATGAGGATATACCTCTACATTGCTTTCTTAGCCCTCAGTCTTCCCTATGTTTTGCAAAACCTGAAATGTTACTCATTCATGAAGTAAAAGATACTGATACCTTTTTAGGATCATTTATTTGAACTGATTAGACTTTATGAATTATTCTGAGAGTGGTAGTAAATTTGAAATGGTTGTTAAAGATAGAATTTGGGGGGCCTTTCCAGTTTTTGAAGGGAAGGAAGTTGCCTTCTGCTGAGGTGCCCTAATATCAAGTGCTTAATGATGTCATGGGGTCAGTTCCTCTGCTGCAGAAGTCATCATAGCCTCTATTGTTGGAATGCCTAATTTGGGGCCATTATGGAAAACTCAGCTACATTGCCACTTCACTTGTGATGGGAGCAGTAATGATATATTGACTTATTCAATGAGCCCTCTATCTTTCATCTCTCTGCCTGTCAGCGCCCGGCTGACCGAACGTTTCCTATTTATAAAATGGTTCAAACACTATAGTCTACCCTTTTGACTAAAAATAAGGCTTTGTAACATTCATCTGACTTGCTCTCCTGAACTTCGACATTAATTTCATTCCCAAGGCCAAATTCCATTTTTGACCTCAACCATGCAGTTCTTCTTGAAACTGGATATTGCTCGTATTAGTTCTGCAGATTGCAGTGGCTATTGCATTGCCAGTTTCACTCCACCTGGAATCTACCAGCTTGCCAAGCTGAAGCTATACTGTGCTATGTTTTTAAGCTTGTCTGATGCAGTTCTTCCCAGTGTGCAATCTTCCCCAGTTCCTGCTTCATGGAATATGGAAAATTATTGCCAAGAAATCCATTTGTGGTCAGTAGCATTTCTTCAGTCATAGCACAGTTTCTGCAGTTCCCTGGCGATTTAACCTTGTAGTTTTGTTCCCTTGTTTTGAGCACCTTATTACCTTTGATCTTGTGTCAGTTACATTTGACTTTCTCTGTATTTAACTATAATGCTTCAGCATGAAGACAGCATGGCTACGATTGGACAAAGCATTCTGTGCCAGTAATAAGTGGGGAATCTGATGCAGCTGATGTGAGGTGGAATATTCGTTTCTTTTTTAGCAACTCCTTAAGCTACTATGTTATGAGAGGATCAAGATTCTGACTTGGTTTTGTTTCATTAGCGGTCTTCCCAGCCTCTGCAAAATGTGTATCGCAGAAGAGTAAATTATAATCAGGATCTAAAGCCCTCCTTCTGGTATTTTAATCTGATCTGAGAGTATTTTTTTCTTTGAGTTGCAGACTTAGACTGCTTTACTTACATACATAGAAATGGTTTTTATGTGATGGGATAATGTTCTAGGAACGCAAATTCAAAGCTTCCATTTGACAAACATCAAGTCAAGGAGTTCTCTGGGGTATTTAATTCACACACATACTCACTTTGTCCATATTTTGTCTTTGTTTTTCTTTTCAACCAACATACTCTTGAACTACTAAGGAATTCATTCAGTTTGCTGCTACATTTTTGTTTATCCTTTCTTGTTTTTTAATGGGAAACCATCTTCCTTCTGAGTATATAGATCGATGCTGACTTATGTGCCAATATTTAAATATCTAAGAACAGTAGACTTCATTTATTACCTCTGACTCAGAGTTCCTTTTCCCAGCATCAGATCCCAAACTTTGTTTTATTTTGCTGACTTGTCCCTGACCTTTTGCTAACTATATTATCACTGATATTCTCATGAGATACAAGGATTTCCAGTAGGTTTCATAATTGTCTGTTTCAATAGGAACTTCCTTCTGGCTGTCCCTGGAGATACACAGCCAGAAAATGCAGCCAGACAGGTGGTAGAAAGTTGAAAGAGAGCAGATTACGTGATCAGATATAATGTTCCTAGGGCACATCGATGTGGCCTTGTGCCTTGCTTAATTATGAGAGATCCCTTGCTGTTCTTCTTTAAACAGGAATGCTGCAAGTAACTAGTGCCAGCACTGTTAATTTTTGAATGCAGATATGTGCCCAACAATCCAAAACTAGGATCTTCTTGTTTGCTTCCAATCTGTGACACAGGCTTAAAGCAGCTGTACAAACTAACATCCTAAGAACAGTTATAAAACCCATTTGTTGATATCTCAGAAGGGAAAGCAATGAGATCTGGAAGCATCCCAGCTGAAAAGTGGGCATTGACCAGTCTATAATTCCTTGCCTCATAGCATATCCTATTGAATTCACATGTTTAAATAAAGGGGCTCTTAATTTTCATCTTCCTCCAACATTTTCTATTGCAAGTCTTTCTCCATTTATGCATTTAACAAATCTGTTTGGATGCTTGTGGTGCCACCTTTAGGAAAGGGAAAGGAGACCTCTCAACTCAGGTTTAGTTTGGTGACTAAAATTCCTACTGAATCTGATTTTTCCATTTGTAACATCTGTAATGATAAACACAGTTTTTAGTTTGAAATGGTTTTTTTAAAAAAATCTTATTCGTAAAAAACGGGGATCTTTTTTAAAGACAACAGTTATGCTTCAGTATTAATTTTAAGAGCCACATGAGTGGCATTGAATCTGCAGTGGACAAAAAAATTCAGAGTGCATGATGACAATAGTGCAGTATCCAACAACACGTGAATCCAAGTTGTCTTGGCAAAAGAAAAACTGCAAACAGAACACTGGATAAAATGATACGCTGTTGTGAGTCTAACCTCATCACCAGACTTCAGAAAGGAGAGCATGATCCCTTTAGTGATGTTAAGCTGTTGGGCATGAGGTTAGCTTAAATGAGATAGAAGCTATCCAAAGTAAAAGGATGTGGGTGGGTATTAATCACACCATTGTTGATACAGATTCCTGTCCTGAAGAACTACTTAATTAAGCCCAGGGTGTTATTCAATGTCAAGGATATTAGTAATGATGGAAAATCTTCCCAGATCCTTCCCGCAGCACCCTGCGATCTGAATCAGCACTAGCCTTTTGACACTCTTGCAGGCACCTGTGACGTTTTTGACAAATGTTAATTGAGAAAGCATTGAAAGCATGGCTGCGTTGTAATCAAAAGAAATTGCAGAGGTTTCACAAGATGTCAGGCAAGTACTTGCAGACAGACAGGTCTGTAAAGATGTTTGCAGCAGCGAGGCTACACAAGAAGTTCAGCAGACATAAGTAACACTGGGTCTGTATTTGAGATTGGGAATGAAGCATAGCTCTCAAAGTGTTTCTGGTTTGAGATGTGGAATAAGCATCACTTCTTTTGAAAAGAGTAGGTGTTTGGGACAAAATGCAGCCAGAAACAGGAAACATATGTGAAAATCACAGTAAAATTCATTGATATGCATTTTCCTTGATTAACTCATATAATTCCCAGAGTGTATGTGAAATCTACTTGGAAGAAAATAGTAAGATATATATGCATACCTTCTTAAACTCTTGTCATTTTGACATGGTGCTAGCATTAATTATCCTTTAAAAAAAACACTACACTAAAAGATCCGTTTTTCAGTTTTCCCTGGGTAAAAAAACCCATGGAGATAACAGGCAAATTACAGCTTTGACCATTTTTAGGATTGTTTTTTAAAAAATTATGTCAGGCTTTATTTTGTGTGACTCCTGTCCTTGCCCTGAAGAAAACTGGAAGCTCCATTTCTTTTACAAAGAAAATACCATTCTTTTTCAAGTCCTTTGAAAGACAGACTGGTGCCTCTCTCCTTGTTTGCATTTGTGGTTAAATTCAATTTACATTCAAGGATATATGTTTTTGATAAGTTCTAGCCTAAGGACAGAAGAGCTTTAAATCCTTTTTTAAAAGCATAAGCCTTTAGGAAATAAATGTCAAAGAAAAAAGTTTAAACCTGAAAAGTGTCAGATCCAGTTGTTTCCAGAAGGTCTGACACAGAAAGGAGTGAATGCTTGTCACAGTTTGTAAATTCCTCCAGGCAGGGACCTGTCTTTTCTTTGTTTGTAAAAGTGTCAGGCACACCTGTGAAGATGGAGGAGTAAGTTTTGAGTTGTTGCTCTGCTGGGCAATATTGCTTTGAATTTTTAACTGTAGCCAGAGGCACACAAATTTTCCAGTGAACAGGCAGGATTATACAGAAGGTATACTACTAATATCAGGATTGATCTACCTCCCTGCCACTTTTTAAGTTACCTTCTGATAGTTAGCTGTTTGTTTTTCCTTCTCTGAAATGTCCTGGAAGCTGTCATTTAATCACAACAAGCTTTCAATAACAAAAGTCAATGAAACCAGAGATTATTACCCCATTGGTATACCATCAACACACAGTAGTGTGTTTGAATTACCAAATTTACAGAATGGATCTCCAAGCATGGCTGATCACACCCACTGTATTGTGCTCCCTTCCCCCCCCCCCCCCCCCGGTGCTGGTAGTCCCAGTTCTGGCCTAGCCTGGAAGTCTGATCAGGCAGAGATAAATGGATTTTTCCAAATCAGACTGGAAACCAAGGGCGTATGTTGCTTCAGCATAGAGATCTAGATTTTAGTTCTCATACTCTGTATCCAGATCCCACACAGAAGCCCAGAGCCATCTCTCACTGATGGTAGCCAAGTCAGTGTACATGAATACTAGTAATTCCTAAGGATCAGCATATCTCTCTTGAGCCACAGTTCTGGACTTCAAAAGCCTGTTCCTTTTAATTCCAAGAAGGGTGTTTCAGTCTTTCAGACTCACTGTGTTTGTGCATAGAGCAAACTTGTACATACTGAATACAGACAATATTTTCCATGTGTAATGTTCTCTGGGGACTTGATAAAACTCATGTCTGCTTGGAATTTGGGGATTATAATATATTCCTTTATGTTTCAATATTGTAGTTATACCTAGTATACTGTTATATTTTGTTATACATTTATAACAATAACCAATATTAAAATCTGAGTATTAAAAAGAGGAAGATTAAATGAAAGCGAATTGTTGTATTGACTATGTACTGTGCTCTGTAGGGTTCATATACAAAGAACTTCAAGGGGAGCTTAATGGAGGTATTACCCATCCACCTTCTAAAACTCCAGGCTTTTGTGAATCTAGAGGCCTTTTCAGTTTTTCAGCCTTACAGGGGAAAGAGGTTTCCTTGTTTTTACTGTATTAACTTCTTCCTTTATAACTGCAAATCAGTTCCAGATGATCAATTAAAATCCAGAGTTACTGTGGTATCTTCAAAAAAAATTCTGCATCCTGATATTGGAACTATTCGATATAAACGTCTGTCACAGCCATATCAGGTCTGTATTTAATTGGGGCATATATGGAAGACCACTTAAGCACAGTTTTCAGTACAGTAAGCGTCTTCAGTGGCCTCTGTTCAGCGTTGCATTGTATCATCTCATTAGTGGCATTTGGAGTATTCAGAATAGCAAAAGGGAAGACAGGTTTTTTCAATCATTGACTTTAATATTTGTGTAGGGAATGGTGATTCTAGTCTTCTTCATTGGCATATATACTTTATTGTGATAAATAGTCTTGAGCATCACTTTATGCTATATCTTGGAGAAAAATAACGATGATGATGGCTCTCTTTGTACTAACACCCTCAGCCTAAACTATCCTAAGTGGAGTAGTTACCCTTAAGACAAGAACTAGATATAAGTATTAATTAAAAATGATTTAGGTTATTGAATCTCTTGGTATTCATATAAAAATGGAGGGTGAGGTGTAAAAAATGTGTACTCTTGACTCCACCCACTTTAATCTTGGTTGTATAAGATTTTTATGTTAGAAATGTTCACATAGTCTGAACATCAGGGTTTATTCCATTGAGGAGACGCCTACATTTTATCCTGAGGATTCCCCTTGCAAACTGCTGTCTATAAATGTGAAGTTCCCAAAAGTTGAGCAAACATTACCCTCATTGTTTTAGATCCACCACTTTAAAAAAATATGAAAAATTCAACCAGAGCTAGAACTTACATATATCAGAAGATAACTTAAATTTCTTATCGAACCATAAGACACATCTTGTAAATTTTCATTTAGGAGTGTGATATGATGGATGAAAATATCAAGCCTAGCTCCATTAGCTTTATTTTGTGTGTGGGTAAGGGTTTGGAAAATTCCTTTGTGGTCCTCAGCAGAGAGAATCTTAAAACTTGGCAGGTGTGGCTATGTTATATATCAATGCCAAATATCCTAAATGCTCATAAAAAAAATAAACCTTGTATTCAAGCAGTTTCCTTTGCCACTTCAGTTAACATGTGGACACCTCTGTCAGATCAGTAACATTAAGCTCCAGAATTAAAACCAGAAGCTACTTGTTCAAAATCACTTTTCTTGATATAGATGATTAAGCTGTGTCTTTGAATTAGTTTTTTCTTCATACTTATTAAAATAAGTAGTTGGGGAAGGATCTTAAGGGCTGGCACGTTCCAAAATCAATACATGCATGATTCTTCTCCTCCCCCCACCCCCACTTTTGGATCTAATCAGGCATGCTGGAAATCTTTCAAGCAAGGGTGACTGCTGGGCAGGAAGAGACTACATTAACAGTGCAATCCTAAGAATAGTTACTCCAGTCTAAGCCCATTGACTTCAGTGGGCCTAGACTGGAGTAACTCTTCTTAGGATTTCACTTTAATTATCTTTCTATAAGTTGGAGACAGAGTGATGTGAACTTAGTCTTTCTTGGTTTTAACAGCCTGGATATTTGTAACATCCTGGGAAGTAGGTGCTTTTAACTATATAACTTAGTGGTTATAGCGCCTGGCTCTAAATGAATATCTTTGATGAAGTATTTAAATATAGTATCCATGTTTTAATATGTACAGATAATTCAGTGCTAATGCAGCCCACCCCTGAGAAATGTAGCTATCAATGTGTATTAGAAATACAAGAAATTACTCTTGACAGATAAATGTAAGCATTATGTATTATTACTATTATCAATACTTTCCCCTACCTTGTAAAAAGAATCCCAAGCTTGAACATCTCTAAGAAAATATGTAGCATTCTCTCATCTCATAAGTATTTTCAGAACTACTATCTTCCTATTTGTATTGCCCCTTTTAATTTGTTTTTCCTCCCCTTCCACAGTGCCTACTACAGCAGAGACAATAACTCCTTCCACAGAGCTGTACAAAACAACTGTATCAACCACAAGCACTACACCTCAGAAAGTCCTTATCAGTACAACTCTAGCAACAGCAACAAGCAAAGGCCCCAAACCACCTCCAGCAGTTTCTACAACCAAAATCCCTCCAGTGACAAGCTTTTTTCCTTTGCCAGAAAGGTTCTGTGAACCTGTTGTGGCCCGGGGAATTAGTTGGCCTCAGACACAAAGGGGAATCATTGTGGAACGCCCATGTCCCAAAGGAACTCGGGGTAAGTCCTTAAAACCTTTAGCTCTAGTAAATATTTCAAAAACAGTCTTGAAACCTCTTGCTCTTCTAGTCAGTCTCAAGATGTTTGTCATACAGTTTTGTTTACTTTGCAGAAGGTGATAGCATCCAGTTGTAAGCTGTAGAGGGCGCTGGTACAGAACAGCTTTAAAGCATCTTCTCAGGATTCTAGATCATAGACCTTAGCTGAAGGATTGAAGCAAAGTTTGCTTATTGCTGTTTTTCTCCTTACTTACTTCTGCTTTGGATGAATTCAAGGAAAAGCAACATCTTTTTGTCATTGTTTATTTGTCAGACAGATATTTTAATCCTCCTGACTTTGTTAGCACTGCTTTTAATTGGCACAATTGTGTTGTGTTTTGTCACTTTATTGTCAATTGTCTTTATTGGTTTTTCTGTTTGATGAAGACAAGCCAGATTTCCAGGATGTTATCTGGAAGTTACTGGAGGAACATGTTCAATTTGAATTTTGTTTTCCACATCTCTTATAGGAACAGCTTCATACCTCTGCATGGTTTCTACTGGAACGTGGAATCCTAAGGGCCCTGATCTTAGCAACTGTACTTCACACTGGGTAAATCAGCTGGCCCAGAAGGTGGGTTGAAAGAATCTTGTAACTTGATACAGCTCCCATAGGAGTTTAGCACAGTGCAGCATCCAGAGCCGAAGGCGTACCCTGTGCGCCCCCACCCTTCCTCCCCACCCCTTGAAAAATTCAGGAAAATTAGGGAAATGGAAAGAGCTTGCATCAGGCACTTTGGAGTGGGCCTGAACTATAGCAGGCTCAGTTTGGAGACCTGATTAATTTTTCAGGCATCTGAAGGACATTTAATAAAATAAACGGGGTTACTGTATTTTCCCAGAGTAGCCTGGGTAGCCACCCTATTGCTATTTAAAAGTCAGATGACTGGCAAGACTAGATTTTTCCAAAAAGTAAAAATAAGCTGAACAATTAATTAATTTAATTAATTAGATTTAGCCGCTCTCCCTGCAAGCAGGCTCAGGGCCGGTCACAACAGTTTAATAATAATAAAATTTGATAAAAGATACAATACATGATAAGATAAAAATATATATAATCACAATACATAAGTTAAAATAAAATGATCCAAGATGTGGCTTTCAGTATTCACAGATAATACACCCCAGCACTCCAACAAGCCTTCTTGGGCCTCATACAAGGGTGGTAGGACATATTCAGCTTGATTGATAGCAAGTAAGGTAAGCATTGTCTTCAGTTGACTTTAGTAGGCTTGCCATGTTTAGCCAGTGCTCCCTTTTTGGGTAACAGAACATAGCAGAGTAATATCTGGTAATGTCTGAGTTTCTCGAAAAACTGTGCTAATATTCCAGAGAACTATTCTGTCTGCACTGGGATGATATTTTGAAGTATTTTGATTTTATAAATCAATAATAAAACAAGCACAGCAAATAAGTTTAAAAAATAAAACAATAGCCAGCTATAAAAGCCCAGGTAGTGAATACCCAAAGAAATCTTGTAAGGAGAATTTGAATTGTCATTTCAGATCAGAAGTGGAGAAAATGCTGCTAGCCTTGCCAATGAACTGGCTAAACACACCAAAGGACCAATCTTTGCAGGAGATGTGAGTTCATCAGTCAGACTAATGGAACAGTTGGTGGACATTCTTGATGCTCAGCTACAAGATCTGAAGCCTAATGAAAAGGACTCTGCTGGACGGAGTTATAACAAGGTAGGTACAGACTCATAGAGCCTTTTCTGGATGTACATAGTTGCTTGTTTCCTCCCAGAAACTCTATTACAAGACATCAGCTTATTGGGCACATTTAACAATATGATGGGAAAGTAACAATTTGACAAGACTGAATTCACTAGGCTATGTTGGCTTTGAGGCTATATTTTACAGTGGCAGAAAAGAACTGAAAATGACTATTTCCACATGAGCAGTAAAAAGAAGATAGGAAATTTTACTAATATTTCAGCAGCAGTAAGCAAATAAAACCGCAGTGTTTGAAGTATCAATAACATTCAGCCCTGCTACGTCATTTGATAATTTTCAGTTGCGGAAGATTAGTATTTTTTTTTCAATAGAGTGGGAGGGTGGGAAAAGAAGGGATTTTTTAAATTGATCATTTTACACTCGCTGCCTTATGCCAGTGCAGTCCTAAACATTAACTTAGAAGAGTTTAACTTTGCTTAGGATTGCACTATGAAGATCCTAGAAGTGTCTGATACACCAAGAAGTAACTCGGTTTGGAGTATCCTTGGCCTTTGTTATCCTTCTTAAAACAACAGATTCTTCCATCAGTATCATTCAACAAACATTAAAAATATATTTTTAGCGAAATTTATTTCTGAGGTTAACACTTTTTGTATTAACAATTAACAATTAAATATTCATACTACTATTAGACTTACTGTGTCTAACTGATTTTTCTCTCTCTTACTAACAAGCTCCAAAAGCGAGAGAAGACATGCAGGGCTTACCTTAAGGTATATCTCCTGTGCTGTCACCTTGCTTTTTTCCTGCTTTAGCAACCCACTGCTATGCTTTGTCCTCTTGCTGCATGATCCTGTGTGTTTCAGTCTTTGATAAATATGCATTGTGCCTACATACCAACTGTACAAAAGGTTAGCTTTGCACGGATACAATACTGCCAGAATTAAGCCAACAATCAGTACTTGCTACTTCATTTCCTTCCACTTTTTCTTTAAAACATACAGTAGGCATTTACTGAATTGGAGATGACAACAGCTTTGTTTCCTCATCATATTATACTTGTGGAAGAAAAAAAACAAGCTGGCAATAACACGAATAGTTTCACAGCTTTAATGTTTGCATATCAAAGACTGGGCGACCCTAGCAAGTAGAATCCATTGATTACTTCCACTTTGGACCTCAGTTTGCTTCAGTGGGGTTTATGTAGCAAGAGAGCCTGGTGGATTACATCCCGTGTTTGTGCATGACAAAACCCAAATTGCGCACACGCTTTAAACCAGCCTGCTTTATTTTCCTTCTGATGCATTCTTAAATTTAGCAACTTTAGTTTTTCATGTAATTTGAAGAAAAAAATCCAAAGACCTCTTTTAGTAAGTTGAGCTGGAACTCCAAATAAAATGCCGATTTTCCAGTAAACTGCTGGAAGATCAGGAGAAGAATTCAAAACACTAATTTGAATTATATTTTGAATCTTACAGGGTATGTTCTTGTGCTGACCAGGATCTGTGTAGTCATCATGTACCTCAAAGGAGAATTTATATCTTAAATAACACTGTAATAATTATCTTTTTTTTAACCTGGTTAATGAAATGCAATAAGATAGCTGTAGTGGGTTGAATGTTCAAGGGTTGTCTTTTCAGCTCACCTTTGAAGAGAAATGTCAGCATATAAAATGTAATGATTAGTATGTTCCCAAGGATATGAATATTGTCAGAATGGGAAACGTCTTTTGAGATGATCCAAACAAAATTAAGCATTTAAGTCCAATTGATTTCATCAAGAAAGATATGTGCATGATTAAAGTCTTCTCTTAGAACTAAGAGGATTTAAATGTATAATTTTGGCTGCATCATGCCTTAATTATCTCCCCCCCCCCCCCCGGTCCTTTTTGGGAGGAAATGTCATTATATCCAGATCATTTTCAGCCACTGGAGAAATACAGGTTCAGACTATATATATATGGATGAATCTAATGAATCTGTATAATAACTTTGACATATATAGACGAGCAATACAAACTGTAGCACAGAATTAATTTCTGACTGGGAGCATTTCCAGTAGGTCTCAAACGACTTCTCCGTGTGGATAATACTGCTAAAACCTCTTAAAATTACAAATCAAAAGCTGGCTGATGCTATGCAAATGAAGCAAGTGCCCACGTCGCGACAGAGGATTCATTTGTAACTCAGATCACAGGCTCCAATCCGTATTTCTTGGTGACTAATGAATATGGCCTCTGCAGACCAATTTCTGTTCCACTCTATTTAATGGCTACAGCAGTATCAGTGTGAGCAGTCTGACTCTTCTGTTTCCCAATAGAGAAAAGGGGGAGAGAATCATTCATGCCACTCCAAAGTATCTTCCACATGCCTTTGTGGAGGCTCACAACATATACAGAAAGAGGATATTAAGATGGATTAGGCTAATTAATTTTGCTCCCAACAATAGCCCCAACCAACTTTTGCTATCTGTTCACACACAGAGCACACTGTCCTGGACCTAACATCCTTTCTGTTTGTCTAATACATCCTATTTTAATTTTCCTTTTGAAAATGATCGACCAAATTATATATGTGCTTAATGACACATTACTACGAAAATGGGACAAAGCAAACATGGTGATTCAGCAATGCATAGCTTGTTCAGTGATGCAGCTATATTGTGCAGTAATATAAGAGTAATACTTTGATCATTTGATTAACATGATTGATCTGATTATTTTGAAGAGTGAATATTATGTTTCTACTTGAGGCCCTTTCCTTTTCCTTGATGTCATATTACTCTGCAAGTACTTAATGCACATATAACCAGGCAGGATCAGGGCACCACAGAGTATTCCTTAACATTGAATGTAGGAGGAAATCCTTTGTTCCCACAGAACTGCTTGTTCATCAAAGCCTAACAGAACTTTAGATTGGCACCAGAAGCTTTAAAATTTAAACCAACGACATTCACTCATTGCACTCTTCAGCAACATTCTTTTTTCATAACTCCTCAAGGGCTTATTATATTGGTACTCACAGTACTAAGGCAAAAGCAGTAGCATTTTTTTAATGTTAGATTACCTTAAATCAAGTCGACAGTTAAATATTACCATTGTCATCAGATCAGTGCACTTTCTCCTGTTGCCCAAGGCAATATGGCCTAATATTTTTTCAATGAATACAGGCGATTGTTGACACAGTGGACAACCTGCTTAGGGCTGAAGCTCTAGAATCTTGGAGAGATATGAATTCCTCAGAACAAGCACATGCTGCAACCATGTTACTTGATACACTAGAAGAAGGGGCTTTTGTCTTGGCTGACAATCTCTTAGAACCTACAAGAGTCGCAATGCCTACAGATCACATTGGTAAGTGAATAAATCTTGATCAGCTGAGTTTACCCACACTGAAAAACAGAAATCATGTTGAAGTATATATAGGTATATTTAAGACTGAATTAAAAATAGTTTGAGTCCCTTGCCGAATAATTAATACTATTTAAAACTAATGACAGTACACATTCACATCTTAATAAAACATTGAAAATTGTAATAGATCATGTAATATTATAAAGCAAGTGTATTATAGTGGTGAAGAGTGTGAAACAGGAAGTCCCTAATTTCAGTTAGACCATGAATTAATTTGGTGACCATGGGAAAACCACTATTCTCTTAATCTCAAGTCTTTGCCTGCAGCCTGGCACTCTCAGCCTAGATTACGTAACAACTGCTAATATTTCAGTGCTTGAAATATGTATGAAAATACACATTTTTAAGTTTTTGAAATGTTTGCTGTGGGAATTATTTTCCCATTACTTATAATACATCCTAATCAATTTAGGGTTTTGTTCCATGCACAATTTGGCCATTCTTATGGGCTATCTAAGATGGGCTGTCTAAGATGATGCTGTAGTCAGTCTCTTGAATTCTGATATTTTCTGTTATTTTTCCAGACCTGAAGATGATGATGATATTATTATTATCATCATCATCATCATCCTCATCAACAACAGGCTGTCTGGTATGGAAATCTAAGTACTCCATTAAAAATAGCATCTCATGTCTCTCCTTCTAGGCTAATCAGTTACTTCCTCGGCTGTCGTAACATTTATCTCAGTGTATTCATGAATAAATGGTTAATGGTCAGCTGTTGTGTGGAGCATCAACTTAAGTAATTTTTAAAAACTTTGTAGCAAGCCAAGTCACTGACCTCTTTCATTTTCATGACCATTATTTTGTAATTGCAGTATTGTGATAATAAATAATTCAATTTTAGCAACTATGAATGGTGATTTTTGGCTTACTATAAAGTAGAATAAATGGAATATAAGTCCCCCTCACTAGAAGACGTGATCATTTATCTTAAAGAAAACAGCCAGGCAGCCAGGAGAGAAAAGAAAGTAATTAGTTATGCTAATAACAGAGCAAAAAAAGGGGGGAAGCAAATATTTTGTTGCTGGAGTCTTACTTCCAAGCAACCTTATTGCCAGACTTTTAAGTGGAACGCTTTATTAAGTACTTTGTGGAACCCTCATTTCAATTCTGCCAGCACAGAAATGTCTTTGGAACTCCACTAAATGATGTTCTGATGAACATCATGTCAGTTTTGAACCCAGTGAATATAGACCAAATTTTATATTAAACACAACTGCTCTCAGGAGAAAACTCGTCCAATGAACTAACTGCATCTACACCTATACAAAATAGCCATGCTTCATAGACTGGAAAACATTTAACAACATTTTAAGCATAGATTATTATTGTTGTTGTTGTTATCAACAACAACAACAACATTCGATTTATATACTGCCCTTCAGGACAACGTAATGCCCACTCAGAGTGGTTTACAAAGTATGTTGTTATTACCCCACAACAATCACCCTGTGAGGTGGGTGGGGCTGAGAGAGTCCAGAGAACTGTGACTCGTCCAAGGTCACCCAGCTGGCTTCAAGTGGAGGAGCGGGGAATCAAACCCAGCTCTCCAGATTAGAGTTCCATGCTCTTAACCACTACACCAAACTGGCTCTCTGTCAGAAAAATGTAAAGGTTCCCTGTTAGAGATATACAAGAATGTTTTTTGGGGGGGGGGTCAGAACATTACTCTGTGTAATAGGGTTATGGGTCCCCTAGTAGGGGTAGAGGATTCCCACTCCCACCCCTTGCCACCCTCCACCACTAACCTGGCCAGTGGGGGGAAAAGGTGAGGGAACAGGCCTCCTAGGGCACACTCACAGCATGGCTCAGTGAAGTACTTCCAGGAGTGGCACCATTGCGCAGGCTGCAGAAGTGCTCCCGCACCTTGTGCTGGGCCGATTTGGGCCCCAAACAACCTGATTCTTTAAGAAATGGCCCAGTGCAAAGTGTGGAGCACTCCCATGGCATGCGCAATGCTATCACTTCTAGCAGTGACGTTGTGCCACGCCAGGAGCGCATTCCAAGAGGCCCATTCCCCTGCCTATTCCCTCTGCCAGCTAGGTGAGTGGTGGTAGGAAGCAGAGGGTGGGAGCGGGGGAGCACATAAGAACCTACAGAAGGTTAGTGCCAGGTTCCCCACTCCTACCGCTAGGAGGGGTAAGGGGACCCAGCAACCCTAGTTGCCCCAATCTGGATGTACGTCCAAGCGAGAAAGATTGTGGCTTGCATAGCGTGATAAATTTCTAATAACCAAAGGTAGAATATTTTTTTGCAGAGCCTCCATTTGCCCCTCATGTTATTCCTGGGGGGTTCCATATTTATCAGGACCAACATTTCTGAACATACTTTGAGCTGCAGCTGGAGGGGTAGAGGGAGTAAGGAAATCCTATTCTACAGGTCTAAGCCACCAAGGGCAAGGGTTTAGGATATGGGGGAATGTCAGTTGTTTGAATTTCTGAATGCAGTGAAGTACATTCTGTTGCTGAAGGTGGAGTAGGAATTGCAGGTAGAGAGAATAGTGACCTCATCCTTACAGTGATGTTTTAAGCTTTTAAGTATCTAATTAAATAAAAAGTTGGACATCGTTTCTGACCCAGTTGTAGTTTTTTGCTGTTGTTTGAAATATAATTAAGCAGAAATGGTTTTATCTAAAGGACCTATTGCACTGCAATATCAATTTCACACATCTCCCTGCAGGCAGGGACACTCTTGCTAAAGTTGTAGGTAGTAATGTTAACTTTGAAGGTAGTTACTAGTTGTGGGAAGGGGAGGTGTTTAGATTCTGATTGCCCCCTTTTCTTAAACAGAGAAACGGGATTGTCCAGTAGCACCAACAACATATTCAACAGGTAGTGTAAGGTAATCCAGGCAAGAAGGGATTGCTATTTCATAAATCTTTTGGTTCAATTACTATTACCTCTGTGCTGAAGTAATGTCCCAGTTTATCCATCTTTCCCTGAAGCACAAATGGAGGTATCCTGTGCACACTGTATGCCAGCCTATTCACTTCAATGGACAGTGCAGCAGCACTTGCACACTGGAGCGTCTTTAAAAGAGTCTTCAGCTCTTTTAAAGTACATTAAACAAATGTACAAATGAGGCCCTAAGAGTTATAAAATTAAAACTAAAGGATTTCGATTACAGCAGTACTCTCCAGAGAGCCAGACGTACATGTTCGGGCTTATCCCTGGGACTTTCACCCCCAGAGGCTATTCCATCTTATTGCTATTCTTTAAAGATTCCAGCTCAACGCAGAGCCTTCACATTGGCTAGACTTAACTCCTTCCCCTCTAAAGTGCTTTCTGGTCGTTTCTCTGGACTCCCTTATTCTGAACAAGTTTGTGACTGTGGACAAGGAAAGTTAGAGACCTTGGATCATATAATAGTTTTTTGCCCTAAGTGGAGTAAGGAAAGAGAGAGATTTATTATTCCTATTATGTTAAAAGAAAAGCTTCCCTTCCTTCCTTGGGCAATCTCAGTGTTATTGTCTGATAACTTTCCTGACAATCAAACCTCTGCTATAGTGGCTTCCTTTTTAGCCACGGTGATAAAGAAACAAGATTTTCATGAGTTTAGGTAGTTTAAAGTGATAATGACGAGTTATGTCTATGTGAATTGGGTATGTTCAAGTGTACAGTTCATATTTTGTTGGTGTTTGTATGGCTTATGGCTTCGGCCGGAAAAGCAATAAACATTATTATTAAGTACATTAGACAAAATAAAAGCATAGTACTATTCTTTAAGTTTTTCCCTATTGTAGTTGAAACAAGGAGGTTTTTCCCCCCTTTTTAACTTGGAAAATTCTCTGCAACAAATTAGAAAAGTTTTGCATAATTTTTTTCTGTATCAAAGTACTGGTTTTTATAAACCATGAACTGAAAAGAAATATTAATTTCTTTTTCTGGTACTTTCTTGATAAACCCAAAGTGCATAAAAGTACAGTAAAATGTATAGACAATCATTAAGATGAGGGGGAAAATCCAAACATTGAGACCAACAAAAGAGCTAGAGACAAGCAGGCTGTATTGTTGTAAAGTATTATAAACTGTTCAAATAAAATAGTCTTATGCTTTTTATTACAACAAGTGCTCCCTACCTCCCAGCCCGAGATTATTGACTGACCTCAGTTGGCTCTATCTTCGTCAAACATCTAGATATAATTGTTTCAAGTCGGTCTTAAAAACAGATAAGAAACAAAAAATGCATGCAGTAAAGTGACTTGGGTGTCCCAATGTTAGGAACTTCTTCAAACTAATCATTCTCAGTACTTTTCAAGTAGTAGCCTTGAGGCAGCACATTAAAATCAGGTTTGAAGTAATGTTCTCAGAAATTGAAGTGCTGCTACTTCGTTGGCATATGCATGCAGTTTGATTGCAATTTTAAAGAAAATTGAGTCTGTGTTGCTGAAATACACCCAGTATACATCTGTCTTGTACAAGCAAACAAAGGCAGCCAAATAAGATTTCAAATAAATAAATACAAATCTGACCACCCCAAAATTGTCTTTGCTTTTGGTCCACCTAGTCCTGGAAGTTGCGGTGCTAAGTACAGAAGGGCAGGTGCAGGACTTGAAATTTCCTCAGGGCAATACTGGAGGCAATTCGATCCAGCTCTCTTCAAGCACTGTGAAACAGAACAGCAGAAATGGTACGTCTTTGCAAACAATTTATTTCAAGCTTTAGCATCTTAAAGTCTTACAGTGTGGTGTACACCCTCTGCAACATTAAAAATAGCTCTTCTGTAACCCTTATTTGTACATAATGTTTGGCTGGCATTTTTGCTTGGAATCAATTCTTCTGTGCTAAGACTTTATATTACATGTAGCGAGGTGGGACTGGACAGGCTATTTGTGCTTTTTTCAGACTGGAATAATGGAAGATTTCTTTTCACAGGGTTAGCAAAGCTGGTTTTCATAATTTACAAAAGCTTGGGTCGGTTCCTAAGTACCGAAAATGCAACCATAAAACTAGGCAGTGAATTTGCTGGCAGGAACAGTACCATTGCTGTGAACTCTGACGTCATTGCTGCCTCCATCAACAAGGAGTCCAGCCGTGTCTACTTGACCGATCCTGTTCTTTTCACCCTGGCACACATTGATGTGAGTGATGATAATGAATTAATAGGAAGGTCGTAAAATCAGCGAGAGAAAAGAGCAAAGAAAGAGGAGGGGGAATCTTTCAATTTGAATTTTAAATGTCGGACTAGGTCAGAGGCACAGGTTTATTTAAGTCTACGAACATAAAATTAAATGAGCCTGGTTCAGTGATTATTAGAACTTAAGTGTATTCTTAATGAAAGCTAATTCAGTAATCAACATGAAAATGTAAATGGCTCTAATTTGTTCCTAAGCGAAAATTAACTCTTACCTTAGCAGCAGGGCAGAAAACACCAGTACTTATGATTTTGCTTGCTTAATGTAGCAAAATTTAAACGGCACTTAGAGCATTTGTCTCTAATTCTACATTGTCTTTAGAACCCATTTGCCAATCATTCAAATCTGTTTTGGTCAGTGGAGGGGAGGATGGGGTTATTTCAGTTTGACACAAAGTTTGTCGTCTTTCTTTAGCTGATTCCCCTGGACTTTCTTCTCTACGTTAATGCAGTGTTCAGTTTATTATAGGTTGAGAGACTTTATATATTCCTAAAGCCTGTAAAAGATTTGGAGGGGAGAATGGGAACCGAGCCTGTTTTCCCTAGAGAAGTTTTTGTGTCAATTTTATATGGCTTAAGATTCTGTCTTACCTCTTATGCTGTTTTATACCTGATCAAAATTAGAATGGAAAAGTGAATGCATTAAAAAATCCTGAAGAAACTCTGTAGAAAAATGTCTCATTCTTACTGCAGCAGAGAGTAAAAAGGTGTTTGGGTTGGGGGATAAATGTTTAAGCATTGAATTACAGAGGGAAACTGTAACTGAATAATACTGGATATTGGTTGTGGACTACACTGTAAAATACAGTTTAAAACTAGATAGCAGCCTTGCTTGGAATCAGTTTGCCAGTTTGCTAATTGTGAGCACAGTCCACTGCAGTTTTAGATTTTTTCATACTAATTGTTGTATAAGAAGTTCAGTAGGGTTTGGAAAATGATCCGTTGAGCAATTCTATCGACAGCCATAGAGCTAAAAATGTGCTGAATTTAATCTAAACGATATTTCAATATTAAATCAATTGCTGCATTTATGTGTGTACAGTCCTCATTTTATTATGTCTCTTAGGCTGAAAATTATTTCAATGCCAATTGCTCCTTCTGGAACTACTCAGAACGAACTATGATGGGATATTGGTCTACTCAAGGTTGCAAGCTAATCGACACAAATAAAACACATACCACATGCGCATGCAGCCATCTAACCAACTTTGCAATCCTCATGGCCCATAGAGGAATTGTGGTAAGCAACAGTTGGTTGAATCAGGGAAGTGAGAAAACCTAGTTAACAGAGTTTGCTTAGGATTTCACTGTAAATGTCTAAATGATAAGGGGACTTAGGACCAAACTACACGTTACATCATAGTAAATGTAACCATGGGGACTTGCAGACATAGGAGAGCTGCAAGTTCCTCATGAAAAAAATCAAGTTAGAAGCACCACATGGACCTCATTAAGTTCAGGGCTATAGTATGGATGGGAGGTGCTCCTTCCATGGCCCCAGGAAATAGCATTTACTCCATTGTGAGGTTGCATGTGCAAACATTCAGTGCATATGCCAATGGACCCCAGTGGGTCCATTTCAGTTCAGGAAAATGGTCTGGAGGAAAGGCAGAACCCCCTTCTCCCACATACCACCGTGAATCTAGGCCCTGTGGATCAGCCCTTGCAGCGCTTCTAAATCGGGTTTCCATAGGGACATTGCACTCACATTGTAGATGTAACATGTAATTTGGACCTTAGCCAGAAATTAGAATTATTTTTAAATACTTGTGGTTATTCATATCGCTGTCATATTCTACCAGTCCAGACTTAAAATATCTTTTCAAGGTTTTTCTGAGCCTTGAAAGCAATTTCACAGAAACAAAAATAGCAGCGCTATTTGGTCAGCAGAAATAAGTTTCAGCCCGCTTTGTATAATATTTAACTCCTTTTTGCTAAGAAAAACAAATGAGTATCCCATTGATATACAACAATATTTATGGTGCTTTCAGGTACTTTTAACTTTTGCAACTCTGAAAATATTTCTGTTGTTGCTGTGTAATCCACTAAAATGGGCACATTTAAGATTACATGCTTCAGATTAATATTTTTGTAACCCTGTTATATTCAAAATCTGAAGGGATCATTGTTTTTGTTTGGTTGGTTGGTTGGTTTTTTTAAAAAAATTAAAAAAAATTGTTAAAAAAAATCTGAAGGGATAAGTAAAGGGAAGGCTATCCACCCTTCAAAAAGCATGATTTTAAGCAAAATGTGAATTCTGTTCTAGATTAGAAAAACAACTGTGGATCTAGGCCAAGAGCTCCAATTTTTTTGAGCCTGAGAGCATCTCTGCAATTCTGGTGATGGGAACAACCACAAAAAGGCTGCAGTACAATGGCTGCCTCAAGAGTCAGAGCCAGCCACAAAAAGTTCCCGCAGCTTGCCTTCAATCACACAGTGAAGGTCTTTGTGTTGTAGGGGCAGCTGCTGCCAAAGCAACATTTTTAAATATCTGCAGAGCCAATCAGATCTCCAGTGGCCAATCAGAAGCCTGGCTGGGCAAAAGCTCCACCTTCTTTAAAAATTTTTTTACAGTATCAAGGTAAAGTGTCAGCAGATACCATGGTGCCCACAGGCACCACATTGGAGACCTATAGGCAGTCCAGTAACACAATATGCAATAGGGTGATCTTGTGTGCATGGAAGTCATCTAATTTGATGACATCCTTAGTCTTCTTCACACAAAGTTTTAAAACACTTGATGAATGAATTTTGAAAGTGATTTGCTCCTGCAGCCTGTTTGCCTCTACATGCCCACACATTTTTAAGTTTACAGGATACCGCAGGTTTATGTGCAGCTACTGAGAGCTTGCAACAAGTTCTTATGAAGATTATCATAAGATTTAGAATAAGTAGACCTTTTTCCTACAATACATTTAGCCCATTGATTTTTTCCAAACTTCAAATGTCATGTAAACCATAATGTAGGCTTTCGAAGTACTACTGGAAAGTAGTCTTCAATTAAGAGATCAAAACACCTGCTAAAGATTCTGATAGGGTGCTTCTGCTGAACCAAAAATATAATAAAAGAATGGAGATGGTACTAAAAGAAGTACTAGTCAGCCCTTACCTGACCATGAACTCTTAAGAACCTGACATGCTATCATGCTCTAAAACAGAATGCCTAAGTGGGTTCATTCAGATATTCCCATTGTGGAGCATGCAGTTTATACAGGGGTGGGGGGGAATCCAATTTCCTTGAACTTCCTTTATCTTAAAAACACATTCTTTATGCATATACTGAACATTCTTTATGTATCTACTGTAATTGTCTCTTTTCCAAAAAGTGCCCTTTATACTTGTAGTGCTGCAAGTTACTTGAAAAACAAATATCAGGTCCAGATATTCATCTCTGTACTGTTAAAGACCTGCAGGTCTCATATGTTCACTAATACTATTTTTTCTTCTGACAAGCTAGGCTCATGTGTCACTCATAAAACAAAATAGCAATTTCTGGGAGCATGCTATGAACATATTCCTTATTGTGTAGATCAGTGACCAGACTAATTTTCTTCACTTCATCATTTGCAGTACAAAAACGGAATGCACGAGTTGCTGCTCACTGTCATCACCTGGGTAGGGATTGTCATTTCCCTTGTCTGCCTGGCAATCTGCATCTTCACTTTCTGTTTCTTCCGTGGCCTTCAAAGTGACCGAAACACAATTCACAAGAACCTTTGCATCAACCTCCTCATTGCAGAGTTCATTTTCCTAATAGGCATTGATAAGACAGAATATAAGGTAAGCCCTCCGCACTGAAATTACAGTTTGGATTTATATATATGAAAAGAATTTGCAGCATTAAAGTTGGAGGTAGATGTTTGGGTGCTTCTACAGAATTCCCAGTCACTTTGTTTTTCTTTTCAGTTTATCCCTCTGGAGAGAAACGTTGGGGCAGGGCGGGGGGCCTGCAAGAACAAGCAGCAGGTTAAAATTTGGCAGGCTACCAATTAAGAAACACAATTTTTGTTCCAGTAACCTTTAACTATTAAGTGTGTCTTTCAGTCATGTTATATTTATGGTTACCAGTGACACATTCTGCCAACAAATCAGATTGATATATGGCTGTTTCTTGCAGTGGTGGAGGGGCATTTGTTTTTCATGCAGAAGGGTCCCAGGTTCAGTATTCAGCAGATCTGATTTTCAAAATAAACAGGTAATAGGTGATGTAAAAGACCTCTCCTGAGGCTTGGATGTTGCTGCCAGTCTTAAGTACAGAATACAGACCTTGATAGATGGCTGATCCTGCTCACTATAAAGTAACTTCATGGAATCATTGTTGTAATCAAACAAAACTTAGGCATGGCTATTCCGTTGGATCAAATTAATTAAAATACACATTTAAAGATTTCATTTCCATTCATTACAGTGGGATTTAGGTGCACCAGCCTTTCTTCTGTTCAGTTATATTAATAACGTGTTTTTAAACTGCAAGATAAGAACCCTCTATTTTCAGAAATGATCTCCCTTTGAAATAATTTCATTCAACTCTCAGCTACAGGGAGGGAATGTTGCTTGGCTAGTGATATGACAGCAAATCTTCCTAAAATAGAGAAAAGAATGATATTTAGGAAATAGAATATTCTGAAAGTTGCATAAGGATCTTAAAGGAGGTATAAAATAATACATCTAGTAGCCGTGTCTCTATCTTCCTGCACCAAATCATCTGCAATATGAGCCTTATAGCAGAGTGTTAACATTTCACTACCAAAAATTAATGGACTGCTTTCCACACTTGATATTCCATTACGTTGAAGAATGCTAATATGCACATATTTTCCATATCTTAACTTACAGAGTGCAACAGAGGAGAGGCTACAGTTACTAGGGGCATAATAGAGTTTCAGCATTGCTCAGTATCAAGTTATGCTTGAGGAGCAGGGGTGACATAGTGAGATTCAGTCTGTGCCTGTGCTGCCAGCTTGGTCCTAGCTGTAGACCCAAAAATGACTCGTATTCTGGCACCTTCAGGTTAAACAGGAAAGTTGACGATGTTGTAGTTTGTATTTTATTGTTTCTCTTTCTTTGCAGATTGCATGCCCAATATTTGCAGGCCTCTTACACTTTTTCTTCCTGGCAGCCTTTGCCTGGATGTGCCTAGAAGGAGTGCAACTCTATCTCATGTTAGTAGAAGTATTTGAAAGTGAATATTCTAGGAAGAAGTACTACTATGTGGCTGGCTACTTCTTCCCTGCCACTGTTGTTGGAGTCTCAGCAGCAATTGACTATAGCAGTTATGGAACACAGAAAGCGTAAGTAATTGCTAGTGACCTGAGTGTTTTTCAAGTGAATAATTTTTTTAAGTGTGTTAGCTGTCAGAGTCCCTGACAGACTAAAATAGCATCTGAAAGCTTTATTGGTAAGAGAATAGCAATGCTGTGTGCAAATTCCAATACAGTCTTTTGTAATTTTCTAGGTTCAGAGGATTTGTACTCTAGAGAGGCAGATTCTAAATTATGGCCTTTCTTTTTAACACAAAAGATTGACCTGAAACAAATTGAAGAAAAAGTAAATAACTTTTAGGCTTCAAATTGAGTAAAGAAAAAAAAACCAGGAACTAACATTCTCCTCAACTTAAAAGTATCTGCCTAGTTTAACCACTGGTCTTAAGTTAATGCCTCATTAGATCTTTTTGTTTAGTTGGCCCTGTGGCTAGCTCCTTTTTTGAATGGTGATGGCTCAGTATTTTAGCTCATATGTTTCACTTTGATAATATTTCATCAGGCAGGAAAAAAGAGGATTAAAATTAGCCACTCTCTTTTATTTATAAAAATAGAAGTATTTATAGAAAGTGACAGAAGGTAGACATAGAATATTTCTGAGGATTTTAGTTGCTGGAGGCATAAATGTGCCTTCCGATAGTGCTTACTTTGTCCTTTGATGAAATTAGTTACAGTATGGGCAGATACTGTGGAATATAATAAAGCGACTTGATTTTGCTGCTGATGAAAGACAAATAAAAGTGATTCAGCAGGGAGCTGTGGTATATGAAAAGCGAATCAGTAAGTGAAATAAAGTCTTGATAAGCAGATGCTTAATTTAGTTTAATATCATTTGTTTTTGGTTTAACTATTCAATTCCCAATTGGATGCTGTGGCATTTTATTTATATTAGGCTGTTCTGCAGCAAGACATGACATGTAATCAGTTTCTGACTTGGCATTCCTCAAGGAGAAGGCAGTGCTGCATGTTATGGAAAGTTAAAAGCAATTTTGAACATTACAAAGAAAACCTATGAGGAAGGGGAACTCTGAATGCCTGTATTCATAGGCATATATCAAAGCTTTCCTAAAGGAGTAACAACCAGCCATGTTTGAGCCCAGTGGTTTTCCATCTCAGCCATCTTCACATAGCAAGTCCTTTTGCCCACCATGCAGGATAAATTTTCATTGTAGCAATGTCCAGTTATGCCAAAACACAGAATGTGAGCAGATAATAAGCACACAGTCTCGATGAAGAGCTTTGATGCAGCATCTGTGGGTTAGTAGATACAAGCCCATGAGAAAACCGTTTCTGTTCCAGAGTACTATATTTATCAACTTATCATGAGAAAACTACTTAAGAATTGGATTGTGTGATCAGTTTTATTTCTCATGGAGTAGATTAGATTATTTGGTATTCATTATTATGAATTACTGCAGTTGCTGACAGCCATTGTGGTATGGTGGTTACTTAGTAAATTGGTCTATGTCTGGGGAGGCCTATGTTCAAATCCCCTCTCAACCTGTGAAGTTTGCAGGGTAAACATGAACATTGGGCCAGCCTAACTTACTTCAGAGAGGAGTTGTAAGGATAAAGGAGAAGAAGAAACAATATATGCCACTGAGATCCCTGAGGATGTTTGAGATAAAAAGTACTAGATACTGCAGTATGACACTACTCATCTGCAGCAGTTCTTAGACTTTAACCAGGAATAAGGTGAGACAGCCGCATGTATCCATTTGCAAGAAAGACTGCATTTTATGTGCGCTTCTCCATCAGGTAGCCTCTAGGGGAAAAGATCACTCAATGCCTTGGAAATAGTCATATAAATAATGCCTATGTTTTGCACTTATCATAGGCAACAGGGAGGCTGTGCATAGGGTTACCAGGTCCCGTTACCCTTCTGGTGGGAGAGGGGGACCTGGCACTCAACGCCTGCGTGCAAAGCGTGTGTATGCTCCTGGGATGACGTGAAGACTTCACTTCCAGAAAGTGCCCTCATCACGCAGGGGCCAGGAGCGCTCCTGCACCTCACGGCAAGCCAATTTGGGCCCTGAGTGAGCCCCAAACATCTTGGGCCCAGATTGGGCACGGGCCCCTGCATGATGACATCACTCCCAGGAGTGAAGTTGTTCCACTACCCTGGAAGAGTGCCCAGGAGGCCCATTCCCCAGCCTCCCCCCCCCCCCGCCAGCCAGGTGAGTGGTGGCGGGGGATGAAGGGTTGGAGTGAGGGATCCCTCACCCCCACTGGGGGACCTGGGACTCCTAGCTATGCACCATACTCAACATAACATTTCTTATTTTTCTCTGAAACAGTTGCTGGCTCAAGGTTGACAACTATTTTATCTGGAGTTTTATTGGTCCTGTTACCTTCATTATTCTGGTAAGAACAATTTATTTGCTTTCCAGCTAATAGCCTGCCTCTCTCCTATTCCAATTAATAACAATTATGAATTCTACATAACAGTGGTCATAAAGGTCTCCATTGATTGTACTAGCCTGAAGCTTTTAAAGTATATCAGCACATTCTGTTGAAATGCATTAGGGCTCCTTGCATGTAAGAAAGCCACATGCATTTCTGTACTAGAAATGCTGTGTTTTTTGTAGCAAACCTGTTCGGCAGTCAGCCACACCTTGTTTGGCACTTACAATCACACAGTAAGCCAATTAAGGTTATGTTCATCTTGCACTGAACAACTCAAATACCTGCCAAATAGGTTTGCTGTTGCTTTGTTGGTTAGAAGCCAACACAGATGATTGGGGGATCAGCTGGGAGTTGGTTTCTGGTCCATTCCCTCCCCAGCTTGGAGTGGAGATGAAAAAAAAACAGTCGGCATCTTATCTTCCAAGGAGATAAGCTGCTGATTCCTTCTGTTTCCTTTCAAGTAAGTGATCAGTTTGTCCCCTCCTCACCCCAATTGGGGAGAAGCTAATCACTAATGTTTCCCCTCCTAACAGGCACAAACAAATGTACAGCCCTTTGTACAATCATTACCCTGATCAGCAGAAGTGATCAGAATGTGAGCTGAACTGGGGTGGGATACAATTGTGATAATGCATGAATTATGAATCCTGAGTTAATTCACACAATCTCATAATACATTTGACTTCTTACTTCTCAATTGAAGTAATTATGCAATTATTTTTATCTTCCTTCCTTCCTTCCTTCCTTTATCTTCCTTCCTTCCTTCCTTCCTTCCTATCTTTTATCTTCCTTCCTTTAAATGTTATTAGAATGATGTGAGAATAGCAGTGCAACAGTTGATAGCAACATATACATCAGACCATGGTCTCCTACCCTTTAATTGTCCTTGTCAGCAGGAAACAGAAGATGGGGCAGGAGGCATCCCAACCACAAAGCACAACTGTCACACGAAGGCCCTTATATAATAACCTTATAAAATACCTGCATAACATTCATAATATATTAGCAGCAAAATACACTGAAAATCATACACATGATAACAGTATCTATGCATACTAAATCCTTAATAATAATAACTTTAGAGGACAGATAAAAGTAATTTGGCTACCACTACATCTATAATATGTATGCATAAGCATACATTTACATACAAATCTATTTTCATAGTTCAATTATCTGGTAATATTTTTGTGAGTGTATTTGTTGCTTCATATTAGTAACAAAATAAGTATTTAAATAATCAACCCATAGCTGTTATTAGCTATATTCAGGGCTTTTTTAAAGCTGGAACGCAGTGGAATTATTATTTACCAGCCATAACATTATTATCCTCCTGCAAATCATTTAGGCTGTGAAGTGAAAGGCCTTTGGGAGCACCGCCGAGCGGCGCGGAGGGCAATCTAAACTCCCCTCTGTCTGGAGAACAGGGGGCGGGGCCACCAGCCATGTGACCATTTTCTCCTAGGGCAACCCACTGAGTTCCACCACCTCTTTTCCCAGAAAAAAAGCCCTGGCTATATTCAAGAAGGGACATCAGAGGGGCATGTCGCTAGAGATTTTCTGAATGAGTACCATCAGCTTGGTTCATTATTTGTTCCAGTTTTCCATATTATTTCTTCAAGGGAACTCAGAGTTGTTTTTGTATAGTTTGCAAGCTATATGCCATCCAGGCACTGCTCAGGGGTAGACCATTTTAATTTCAGCCATGAAATGGCATCTTGCTCCTTGCCAGCATTTCCTCCTGCAAATTCATAAGGAACCTTTCAGTGATGCTGTCCCTGCATTTTCTGAAAAATGACAATATATGTTAATAGTTTATGCCAGATGCATTTGTGCAAAATTAATTTTGCATGGGAAAGAATTAATCTTGAGCCCTAGTGTAATGCTACAGCCCAATTCTGTACACTGCTATATGAACCTGCCATGTGTGAACTAGAATTTGACTTGGGTCTTAACTGTCAGTTCGATGAACCAATACTTTAGTAGCTCCTCCCTTTTTTTTTCCTTTTAACAAAAACAGCAGCATTATTTGCTATGAGCACTTCATCTCTCTCTCTCTCTCTCTCTCTCTCTCTCTCTCTCTCTCTCTCTCTCTCTCTCTCTCTCTCTCTCAATAACATTGCAGTTTGGTGGGCCTTGGGCATTGCTGCAAATATTGGTGTTTCCTCATAACCAGGTCAGAGTGAAAATCGGGGTGAGGGACATTTAATCATATTGACCATGTAACTCAAAGTCTACTATTATTTACCAGCCATGACATTATTATCCTCCTGCAAATCATTTAGGCTGTGAAGTGAAAGGCCTTTGGGAGCAGTATTCCCAACTTCAAAAAATATGAAACAGCAGGTAGCAATCACTGCACAGTTCCTGGGAGTAATTCTTCTCTGGCAATTGCTTTGCCCTCTAATCGTCCCAACCAAAAGAAAGAAAGTATAATGATTCCAGAAAAGTGTAACGTGAACAGCGTTACGGAAGAACAACCATGCACGCACATTAATGTACATACATTATCAGTAACATTCAGGAATTTAAGATTATAATTCAGTAAGGATCTCATTTTGTGATTATGGTAGTACTAGAACTATAGCTTCTTCCCCTGTTTAACACAAATAGAGTGCCACACACAGTATGGGTGGGGAACTAGTATATGATCTCTTGTGCAAAGTATACACATCCATCGGAATATTAAGAATGACAGCTTGAATTTTAAAGAACATATTTTGAGGTTACACTGAAGCTTTCAGATTAGCTGAATAATTTCCTGTTGGACATTTTTTAATGGTCAGGAATGAAATCATTAGAAAAATTCCCCTTCCACTTCATATTTGTGTTTAGGCTGCAACAATCTATTGCCATTATTCAGGTTTTAATTCAATAACAGAGTTTATTTTATTGTACTTGCAACTTGAGATTTTATTCCTCTTTCACAAACTCACAAAGTTGTGGATCTTTTTGCCATTAACATACATAATCAAGGTCTGAATCCTACATGCTTTATTTTAGTAGCTATAATGGTTATGCATTAGTCACTGTTAGAACATTCTTTGGTTAGGACAAATAGCAAGTTGTACTATGTTACCATTCCATGCCAAGGAAGTCGTGTATTTCCCTTTTGGCTAGGACTAATTTTCCAAGCTGTTCTTCCCCACCAGTGCTGACCACTGGGTTTCTTTTGGCTTAAGGGACTAGGAAGATGAACTCCCATAAAGTATTGTAATTGAGTTGCACTAAAGACAAGGTAGAACCTCTGGCAGAAGTTGCTTTTTATGCACAGAGTCAAGTGAAGTACTAGCCAAAAGCTACAGATTGCTGTCTCTTGTTAGCCATGTCAATACAGTATCAGATTCCAAGAGCTTTTATCTTGACATGATGACTATATTCTACATTTGATGTCTTCATTTTTAAAGATTATTATGATAAGAAATGAGAAAGCGGAAAAGGATACCATCTATTAAAGAACAGCCAGATTATACTTATTGATCAAAACACTGAAATTCATGTATTTAATAGTATTCAAAGAGGATAAATCTAGGTACCTATGATTTAAGGTACTATTGTGACTGGAAAAGGAATGTCCAAAGACTATTCCTGTAGCCAAAAGAAGGGAGGAGCCTAAATGGATGATAGAGGAAACTTTTCAAATTGCTAAAGATAGACAAGAAGCAAAAGGTGACAGAAATAGGGTCAAAACTATAAATGTAGCTTTTTAGCAACTTGCATACAGAGACCAAAAAAATCTATTATAATAACCATTGCAAAGAAATAGAAGAGAACAACAAAAAAAGGAAGAACAAGAGATCTGTTCCAAAAGATCCAAGAAATCAAAGGGAAATTCAAGCCACAGCTTGGGATGCTAAAAGATCAACATGGAAATACAGTATCTGATTAGGACAAAATAAAGGAAAGATGGAAACAATACACTGAAGAACTATACAAAAGAGATGGAAGGATGACAGATACTTTCAATGAAGAATCTTTTGATGAAGAACCAGAAACCCTAGAAAGTGAAGTAAAAGCTACACTAACAGCAGTTGGAAGAAACAAAGCACCTGTAGGAGATGGAATACCAGTAGAGCTATTTCAGGCTACAGAAATGGAGTCCATCAGAATCTTAACAAGAACCTGTAAACAAATATGGAAAACAAAACAATGGCCCACAGACTGGAAATGCTCAGTTTACATTCCAATTCCAAAAAAGGGGGGATGCCAAAGAGTGCAGCAGCTATCAGACTATTGCGTCAATTTCCCATGCAAGCAAAGCGATGCTCAAAAATCTACATCAAAGACTCTTGCCATATATGGAATGAGAAATGCCAGATGTTCAAGCTAGATTCAGAAAAGGAAGAGGCACCAGAGATCACTTTGCAAATTTACAGTGGCTAATGGAACATACCAGGGAATTTCAGAAGAAAATCACCCTGTGCTTTATAGATTACAGCAAAGCTTTTGACTGTGTGGATCAGGAAAAGCTATGGAAAGTCTTAAAATAAATAGGGCTGCCACATCATCTGATCATTCTGATGCGCAACCCGTACTCTGGACAAGAGGCTACTGTCAGGACAGAGTATGGGGAAACAGAATGGTTTCCAGTTGCCAAAAGTGTTAGACAAGGATGTGTATTATCTCCCTACCTGTTCAACCTCTATGCAGAGTATATCATAAGAAAAACTGGATTAGATCTAGAAGGTACCATGAAAATTGACAGAAGGAATATTAACAATTTGAGATATGCAGATGACACCACACTACTAGCAGAAAACAGTGAAGACTTGAAACAACTACTGATGAAGGTTAAAGGAGAAAGCGCCAAAGCAGGATTACAGCTGAACATAAAGAAGACAAAAGTAATGACCACTGAGGAAATATACAATTTTAAAGTTGACAATAAGGAAATTGAAATCGTTCAAGATTTTCTATTCCTTGGCTCGATCATTAACCCAAAGGGAGACTGCAATGAAGAAATCATGAGAAGATTGAGACTTGGAAGAGCAGCTGTGAGGCAGCTAGATAATATTCTTAAAGATAAAGATGTCTCTGGGACCCAAGACCAAGATAACCCAGACTATGGTATTCCTCACTGCCATGTATGAATGTGAAAATTGGACTGCAAAGAAAGCTGACAGGAAGAAAATTTATTCATTTGAAATGTGGTGCTGGAGGAGAGTTCTGCAGATACCACGGACAGCCAAAAAGACAAATAAGTGGGTACTAGATCAAATCAAGCCTGAATTCTCCCTAGAAGCTAAAATAACAAGACTAAGGCTATCGAACTTTGCGTACATCATGAGAAGACAAGATTCTCTGGAAAAGTCAATAATGCTTGGAAAAGTGGAAGGCAGTAGGAAAAGAGGAAGACCTAAAACGAGATGACTTGACTCAATAAAAGAAGCCACATCCTCTAGTTTGCAGGATCTGAGCAAGTCTGTTAATGATAGGACATTATGGAGATCTTTCATTCATAGGGTCACCGTAGGTCAGAGGTGACTTGACGGCATATAACACACACACGACTGGAAAAATAGTTTTGGTACAGATATAGTACATGTATTTTAGAGGTTATTTAGTGCAGTCTGCAAGTAGCCTTCTATGGCCACAATCCAATAACGACTTAAGAACGTTGTTTGTTTATGCATATCTAATTCTGTGTAGAATTGTGGCCAACTATATGCTTCTTTGTGCCTACAAAGGATAGCAGTTGACTTTTCCTGCAGACTCCATGCCTATGGGCACCAGGGTTATTATATCAATGAAGAGAATGCCTGTAAGTAATAAGCAGAAAACCATTAGTATGCCTGAAATGATTTAATGAAAGCTTGGATCATGACACGTCAGGAGCTGTTCTTATCATTTGGACAGCTCCATCTGCATCTTTAATAATTAATTAAGTTCAGGGAGAGTTCAGCTTGCACGCTCATTTAGAAGCCTTCTTCAGAGAACACCTCTCTGGCTGCTAGTCCCAGGGAGAAATAGGCTTCTGCATGGCTAAGAGCAAAGATCTGGAGATACAAGAGCAATTTAGAGCTGCATTTGCCAGGTAACAAAAGCTCCAGGGAGGACAAACAGGGTCAGAACATGTGCAGTTCAGTTAGGTTACTTCAGAGTGGTGTTCCTGTTCTTCTGTCTTATCATATCCATGTCAGCACTTCAGGCTGTGTGGAATGAATTTTAAGCGGCTAAGCTCAGGTGAACGTGATTCAATTGAGCGGGTTGATGGCTATAAAACAGACAGGGTGCTCTTGTAAGCTCTGGTCAGAAGAGGCTGCATTTTGACTTCTGTTTGTTCCATATTCATTTATTCAAAATGGGTTGGTTATAGTTCATGGGAGGCTTCTCTGAAGGATCTTCACCAACCTGATAAATTACAGGTGTAAATTTTACTGATACAGTGGTTTTCAGCTCAAAACTCTTTCTTCAACTGAGAAGTCTATTGCTTTTCTACATAAAAGAGGTATTATTGCCCTTCAGTTACACCATCTGGTCAAACAGAGATTTACCACTTTGATGATGATAAAGTATTTTTTTTAATCATCTGTAATGAGAAAATTGGTTTCTACTTGAGTATAATGGAAATTTCTTTTTATATATATAATTCAAAAGAAGAAAAAATAACAATGAACAATATACAAAGGAACAAAAACAGAATTAACAACAGAACACTCAAACTAACAGAAGACTTCTCCTCTTCATCTTCTTACCACTTAAAATACCCTACACTCGACAATCCATATTCAACACTTCACACTCAACACCACATTCATCATTATAGTCACCATTATATTTAACATTTTTGATTACTAATTTAACAATTGATCTATTTCACTGACAATTATTCTTAGTTTTTCTTAGTTTTCAACTACATAATCTGAAAAAACCATTTCCATTTTTTCAAAAATTCGTGGATTGGTCCATTATGCATATAAGAAGTTAGCCATTGACGTATGTTCATACAATTTATTCATACATTCAGTCACATCTCGGCAAGATTCTGCCTTCCTTCTGTATAATGGAAATTTTTGAAAGTTAGCAATTGTTCCAGTTATATGGAGAGGGGTATCTAAAATTTTATATTGATCAAATCCAACATAAGTGAAATTTCCAGAATGTGACAAAGCTCTGTGCTTTGATCCTGGTATATAAATATATGTACAGCCCAGTCAGTTTGTCAGTGATACTGCCATTTATTTATTTAATTCATTATTATCATTTGTACCTCCAAACAGTAGACAACATACCAAAACAATAAACGCAATAAACCATTGTCAGAGGCTGAGATAAGGGCAGTTAGTAAAACTGAAGGAGTATGCAGCACCCATTTGCACCAATGTTCATATCGGTAAAGATCTTACTTACTTATGGAACTTAGGATATGTGCATAAATCTCATCACAAGGGAAACGAATGTTTCATCATGAAAAGCATTACAAAATAAAGTTACCTCATGGTAAAGGCACCACATAAAATTGGTTCATTAGACCAATTAGAATCAGACCTTGTTCCATTTTTATATATTCATATCATATAATGAACACTAAATTATCCAGATAATATTTGCTTCTAAAACAGCAAAAAGCTTTCTGCTATTCAAATTGCATCTTTTCAAGGAAGTAGGTACCATCAGGATATAATACTGCAAATTACTAGAAGTATTCTATAGAAAATGGTCCTACATTAAGAAATTAAGTATGCTACATACCTTTTCTTTTAAAAAAACACTACAAATATGTGTAATTAACTGGATAAGAATGATGAAAATCAGTAGAATGGGGAATAAGCAAATTTTTTCTTTATATAGTTCTATTTTTCATAAACTGCCCTTAAATTGGAAGAGCAAATCATGTACTATGAGTGCATTATTTTTCAGCAAATTCCCCTGTACTTTCTCTGTTCCATGTTATAAGATAAAATGGCAAGCTGCCCAATTTCTTTCACTCCTGAATGTATATTGGAGAGCATATTATTTAAAATAACTTATTTCCCCCCCTCCAATGTCTAGACTGATATACAAGGCGGATGCATCTTCTCAGTGGTTTGTTCTCTGTCACTTTTTTAAAAGCAAAAAAACCTGAATAATTTTTCAATAGGTACCTTGAGCATAGAAAATCAGGATGTCTGAATATTGTTTTCAGATAGTGAATTAGTCTTCTTTGGTTTGGTGATGTTTTAAATTATATCATATTTCACAGAGATGTGGAGAGCAAGTATCATATGTTCTGTTGTCATAGTTACTTTGCTGGGGAACTGCAGTTCTTTGCTGTTTTCTTAAAGAGACTTTCATTTTCACTAACCATCATATTCAGTTCAGGAGCTGGGTTCAGACTTTATTTTTTCTTTATTTTTTCACATTTTTAACACAGGCTGCAAAATATTTTGTGCCATTCGTTACTCATTTCACATGTTTGTCTTGAGTCTTTTTGAGAGGAACAACTAGCGGCAGCCCAGGTTTGCCATTGCCTAATTTGTGAAACAGCCAGAGGCTCTAAAACCTGGAGTGGCAAGTTCAAGTTATTGTGAAAAAGTGAGCTCTTTGGGGTGGGAAACCAAGATTCTATCCTTCTGCTTTTCTCTTTTCTGTCCGAAATTTTTGCCATCACTAGTCTGAAAAACAGATGATATCTTCTGGAGGAAACATTTACTTCACCTAGGCTGGAAATTATACACACACACACACACCCCTTTCCTGTTTTTATTGTCCTTTATTTTTTTTTCCTACTGAGGTTCCAATAAACTCACAAGGCCATCTCCTTTCACTGTAATTGATTATTATTCTTTGTTCAACTGCTCCCCTTTCTTTGCTTGCAAAATAATTGGTTGAATTCGTACATCCTGTCTCTTCCACCAGTGGACCTTCTGCTGGCAAAAAAGCCTCTGCTGACAGAAGTGGGAGGGGCCGCAATTTCTCCTGCTTCCTCCTTTTCCTTGCAGCACCCGGTGCCATGTGGGTTTGTCGTCCTAGTGGGGTCCCTGCCCTATTCTGTTTTCAGGGATCACAGGAAGTTCTTGGGAGAAGGAGAAAACAAAGTACTCATGGTTTGCAGATGCCAGTGATCAAGTAAACTGATACAAAAATGTTGTAATAGTTTCCTAAGAGCATTTAACCGTCAAGGAGAATGAAGTAAGAATATAAACTTAAGCTGAAACAATTGTTAGGGAACATGCAAAGCAATATAAGATGTGCACTGAATACTTTTGACAATTCTTGATCTAATACTTATTTGCAACAGCTTTGTAGAATTAAGAAGCTGTTCTGTCACCAGCCCACCAAATATGCTATAAATTTCCCCTTTCTGTTTAGTCTAGAGCATCATCATTACTCAACCTGTTACTTGAAATAGTTTAATTTCATTGGTATCTGTTTTGACAGCTGAATCTTATCTTCCTGGTGATCACACTGTGCAAAATGGTGAAGCACTCAAACACTTTGAAACCAGACTCCAGCAGGTTGGAAAATATTAAGTAAGTGCTTTGTGTTCAAATCCAAGAACTGTGATTATTTTCTGATGGTTCAAACTGATTGAAAACTGCCCTCCATTAGGAACACATGACTTTGTCCCTCAGCAACCATAGTTGTGGCCACTGCAAAGAAAACATCATCAGTTTCTGCTTTCGTCACATTTGTTGCTATAATGTCATAGGCAAGGTCAAAATTAAGTAAGTCCTGCCTGGCGCAGCTTTCAAAAAATTGTTTTGGTGCCCTTGCATAAATTCCACAGCAATGTAGGAACTTAAAACATAGTTCCAAATGATGTTCCTATTAGCATGGCTGATGTTGTTCTGCTGAGTTTGTTTTGTTATATTATTCTCCACAGTTAAAGATTCGCAGCAGTTTTCCTGCTTATAATTCTCTTCCCGAGAGAATTTACTTCTATTTCTAATGTTATTGAAGATTATCTGATGCTTTTCATGCTAATTTAACAAATGTTTACCCTGCTACAGTAAAAGCATTACAGATCCCATTTCTGGAGAGTAGTGTGATTGGTTAATATAGTTAATAAAAATCTGATAGTGGTGGATCACAGTTTAGGTCACAAGTTGGCAACATAAGGTTTTCTGTCCCATCTCTAGCTCACACCACCTTTGTATGGATGCTTCGTTTTTCTTATGAAGGAAACTTTTGTGGGTCTGAATAAAAGCCATTGCTCTTACATAGCCAGCCCATTAATTAGTTCTGTATGGTTTTTTTTTATCATAAACACTATTACTTGGAAGTAAGCTCCACTGAAATAATTGGGCCTTAGAAGTAAAATGTAGTTAGGGCTGAACTCTTGAATAGTAACTAAGCTCAGGGATAGTTTTGCAGCCAAGCTAACTAGATGTTGCTTAGATAGGTCACAGTATCAGCTTCATTGCATGTTGCATGATAAGAGAGAGAGAGAGCTAATCGTTAGCATCTCTCTCTTTTCTTCCTTCTTCTTTCTGTCTTCTCATCCACACCAGTAATTACCGTGTTTGTGATGGCTACTATAATACGGACTTACCTGGGTAAGATAGAACCCTATATTAACAAATTTCAAGCATGATTTTTTCTTTTAAACTTTGCAACTTTGGACAGTTTTGTGGATTGTCCATGAGTTTAATTAATTACTTTAGAGATACCTAATTTGCTAAACTATTTTTAACAATTATATGCCTTTTGTTATTTTAAACTGCTTGCGTCTGCACTTTGACTTCTCTAATTTTTGTATAAAATTACTAAAATGCTTTCTTATTTATTTCTATTTAAATTCTGTCTAATAATTTTGTTTCTCTTTTCTGCTTATAATGCTTTCTAGCTATGAAGATAATAAGCCATTTATCAAGTAAGATCATTAGTTAGATGTGGAATGCACTGAATAAAATCCCTTTCCCACCTCATTCTGCGCTGTTCTCTGAAATTCTTTTTTCCCACCTGAAACTTACTCATGACTTAATGTCCTTTAAAGACTTCCTTTTGTGGATCAATCCATGTATTTGTCGCATTTCAGTGAGGCACTTTCATATGAAAGTTAGATCATGTAGCATCAGTTTTAGCTGAGCTTATCAGAATCTTGAAGCTTTAGGTTATCTGCTTTTGATCTGCCATTTGTATGTTCATGATAATTTGTGTGTGTGTGTGTGTGTGTCAGATGCAAGCACAGTTGTTAAAATATGAGTTTCTGTTACCAGTTAAACTAGGTTTTTCATTCTCTGCTTGAAAAAGAAAATAGATAAAGCAGGAGTACAGCAGAGTCTTACGGTCCACCTTTGCATTTCAAATTAGTTCTGGTCATTTTTTACAGTCAAGACGTAAGGAGATGGCCCACTGCTGTTTTCACAGGAGATGAAAACTACCAAATTGAATTGTTCTTCCTTTAATAGATAAAAGGTTAAATCTAAGAGTGTTTTACATTTGAATATGTATGCTCATAAAAGTCAATGCAGGAAGTAAAATGTTAATATGTGAGTTTGCCGTATGCATTCTTTTTCATCAATGTGATTAAAAGCAATGTTTTTTTTTTCAGGTCCTGGGTTTTAGGTGCATTTGCTCTCCTGTGTCTTCTTGGCCTAACGTGGTCTTTTGGGCTGCTTTTTGTCAACGAAGAGACCATTGTGATGGCATATCTCTTTACAGTATTTAATGCCTTCCAAGGAATGTTTATTTTCATCTTTCATTGTGCACTCCAAAAGAAAGTGAGTCATTACACAAATACATTTTCTCTTTCTCATATTCTTTTCCAGAATATCTCAGCTAAGTTTAAAATGGGTTTTTAGGTCAAAATAGTGGGTACAGAAAATAACTTGCATCCTATTTCAGCCACTCTTTTCTCAGTGTCGTTTTCACACTGGAATAGGTTGTGATTTTGATGTAACTTTTACCCATTAATCTTTTTCTTGTGATAGCCTTCCAGTGTGGTCAAATTAAAAGTTACCACATCACATGGATTTTGATTCTGTGATGATCATAATAGTAATTTTAATTTTTGATCCATTGCAAACAGATTGATTGCTGATGTAGTAAAGGTTGTGGAAGTTAAAAAAGAAAAAATGGTAATGGTTGGGGAAGTAAGCAGTTTGTGGCACAGGATCATAATGGGTTATATAGATAGTTGAAAATGAGAACAGGAAATACATGGTAAACTATATTCCCTTTAAACCTTCTTAGCCAGTCAAAAGGAAAAAATAATTAAAATTAGTTTGCCTTGCTCTACAAATGTTCATGGCACTAATACATAGAACAGAAAAATTAGTTAAAATGAGCTATAGCAGATATATATATATAGATATAGATATATAGATATAGATATATATGCACACACCAACCTTCAGAAATATTGATGGGTGAGGCACTGCTAGCTATTGATCAACCTCTGTGGCACAGCTTCTATCTAATACCTCAGGGTAATTTAGGAGAATGTTCACCACCAGAAATTTTGCTTCTTACCAGAAATTAGACTCAAACAGGTTAATGGGAAAAGATATTTCTCTCTCTGCTTACCAAGTGCAGGTTTTGATCATAGCATTATAAATTCATTTTAGATATAGGTTTTTAAAAAACTTGTTTTGTGCCAACCTTTTGATGTCAAATAGAAAACTTCAGTATGTGTGAAATATGGCTTTCCATAAAAGAATAAATAATGGCAGCTTCCAGTGTCTTCTATTCAAATAGCAGTCACTATGCAAAAATTGCTATATCTTTATATAAGCAGCATTCAGGTATCACTGGTTCCATTGTTTAGAATCAAGAAACAAACCAAGTTTGCTAAAGTGCTCAATTTTAACATCACAGCAAATTTGTTCAATTTCAGTGCAGTGTATGATGGGAGAGAAGAGAGAGGTCACAAGCCAGAGGATTTCCTGGCTCTTCTCATCACAAATACGCCATGGCTTGTTCATAACATCTGAATGCAGCCATTGTCAAATGAGTTACAGAGAGAGATGAAAATGAGAATCCTCAAAGCTGAACATACTGTTACCTGTGCCAAAGCAACCCACTACTTAATTTTTATTCCAGATGCAATGCAAAACTTTTGATTTCCATAAGTAAAAACTAATATCATACCCAGATGTTTACAAGAGAGTTAGGAAAGCGGAAGCAGATGAAACAACAAAGGAAGGGTATAAGAAAACACAAAAAAGAATATCTATTATTGAGGTCTCATAAATGCTATATTAGCCATACTAGAACAAATTATTTACATTAGGCATTTTTCTAGAGGTTTTTAAAAGAGAAGATGTTGAAATACTGCCCTTTCTGATTCACAGGGCATTTTAATGAATTTGACTGAATATTTATTGAAAATTGGCTGTGTTTTAGGAAGCGAGTCAGAAGCAGCCTTTGGAAAGTGTAGTATTTCAGAGTTTTCTTGCCATCCGATTTTTGTGTGGCATCCTTTTTATACATTTCTACAAAAATGTTTAGGTCACAAAATAGAGGGAATACTCAATTGAGTAGAGATATTCTTTGGCATCAGAACGAGGAATGAGTAGAATCCAGGAAACATTTTAAGAAGAAATACTATAGATATAAATCGTTTCAAGTGTAATTTATTACAAAATGCTGTTTTTTTAAAGAAAAAATTATATAATCCAGAGGCATGTAGCTTTTTAAATTTCTTATTAGAGTCGTGCACTGTTTTTTTCTGTTACGTGGAATCAGCAGAAAGCAATATTGAAGTGCCAGTCAAGTATGAAGAACCTTCATCTAGCACAAGATGATTCATACCTGAACGAACATTCGGGTTGCCATTTAATGTTTAAAAGCTACAGTGTCTTTCACTAGATATCATTCAACCGCTGTATACATAGCTAATGCAGACTTTTTATTCTGTTATTACTAGTTGGTCAGTAAATTGAACAGAGAAATAGAATTGTGAAAGTGAAAACTATTATGTTTCCAGTTCTGACAAGATGATAGGGCTGTTACTTCCTTCAGTTTTGAACAGGCTATAATTTAGAAATAATGACAGTGGAATGTGCTGCACCGACAGATAATGTACATTCGCAGCAGTAGAGACATTAGGCAAAATCAGCCCCGGGGAGAGGTACTTGGGTAAAAAGAAACAGTTTCTGGTCATATGCTTTTCTGATTTCTAGTGTGCTTCTGTGGTAGTTAAAATATGTTAATCTCAAGATCCCTTCTGTGGCAGTTAAAATACATTAATCTCAAGATCCATGTTTTCTTAATGTTCTAGTGTAGTATTGTACAGTATTGTTGTACAGTAACTTCCATAAGTTTAGGGATTCACATGTTTGTGATTTTAACCAACCATATCGAGCTTAAAATTTGTTTCTGGGATCCCAAATAAGATCGCATCTTTTGCTCAGGACTATTTGAACAACCCCCCATTACAGTCTTCTTTGTGTTTGCAGGCAGATTTTCCCTTAGCCTGGCAAAGTAGACAGTGCTGTTATTGAACAGCCACCAAAGAAGGGGATGTCACCCAAACCAGCTTCAAAGTAATCACAGGTTTTGACCTTGACATTTTGATCAAGCTACTTCTGTACAATAAAGTAACAGCATCTTTCATTAAAGATCCGATAGTGCCAAACCACAGTGAGTTGAGGATGATTTCGCCTTCTCTGGACCTTTGTGAACGTAGAGCTTTCATGGCTGTTACTACTCCTCACACCCCATTTTGGACATTAAAAGTACAATTAAATTTATAATTGTTATCAGTGTAAATATTCAACAAGTGGCATGAATAAATGTTAATATGGCTTTTCAGTTATCTTAAAGCTCCCTTCCCTATAGATGAAAGGCTAATTGCAGCCTTCACTTCTCCTTAGTTTATTCGATATGATCACATTACATGGAACAGGTGTGAATGCATCACAGGACGAGAAATTCTTCTTATAGTTCACTTCTAGATTCTGGTGGTGTTTGGTTGCAGTCAGGAGGCTGCTAAATGGAGGACAAATATGCATGAATTACTTAAAATGAAGCTATCTGCAGTTCAGGCAGCATGAGTATATACCTGCATTTGAGAATGGCTTGGAAATTTGAAGTGGTGTCATTCCAACTCATCTCAAATAATACTGTTTGTCATCAATATTTGTTTAACTAGAAATCTAAGTCTGATCCCATTATGAAGAACCTTCATATTATCTTCCAAATCTCTACAGCAGGGTGGATTAGAAATGCCAGTTTTAAAAAAATGAAAGCATGAATGTATATGTTTATAAGCCCTGTTACTCACTTACAGGTACGGAAGGAATATGGAAAGTGCTTCAGACATTCTTATTGTTGTGGAGGATTACCGACAGAGAGCCCGCACAGTTCAGTAAAAGCATCAACTACAAGAACTAGTGCTCGCTATTCCTCTGGCACACAGGTAACAAAGATTTTGACAACATCCTTTAATGACAGCATCTTTTAATTAACCTTACATATAAAAAGCCCATTGAGATGTACAGATACACTAATTGTCTTCTTATTATAGCAATCCAGATGACAATAACACACTTTCGTATTCTGGACTTGATTACTAAACATTCCTCTCAAGTTTTTACATTGATAGTGGAAAGATAATTTTTAAAAACAGTGAATCCTGACTGAGGGCTTCTTCCCACTTGTGGCTGTACAGTGTTGAGGCTTATATCTTTTTTGTAATGTATGAACAGTCAGATATGAGAACAAGTTAAGCTTTTGGTAACACACTTTCAGGAATATTTGCCAAATTCATATTTCACATGTAATGTCACACTGTACAGATGAACATGTCTGACTATTTCCTGGAAATTTCCCTGTATGCATAATAAGGCTACAATTACGGAAAGAACAGCAACAGCAAGAATACTGGTTGTGTTTAGATAGAATATATACTGCTGTAAACAATAAATCCCAACTTTGTGTTAAAAAGTTTTTTCACACATAGCTACTGAGTTCAGCTAATTTTTCCTTATCTCTTCCATTCTGTTCATGAAAGGAAGGATATTTTCCCCCTTTTTATCAACAAAGACATTATCAGAAAGAGCATTTTCCCTTCTTTTATCAAAATGCCACAGCCTCACAGACTCTCATCCAGGGTTCAACTTGAACTAGGGCTTAGTTTCATGCCCATGTTCAGCTCTGGAATGTGCAACCTAATTATCAAGAATATATGTTATGACCCTTTTCAGTTTAATAATTACATATAATGCTTTCCCCAACATGTTTGAATTACCAGAACCCATTCTCCCTCCCTCCGCTTCTCCCTGAATCTCTGCCTTGTAGGGATGCAGGAAATGTTTAGGGCAGGGGCAACAGAATCTTCTTTCTTCTGTTCTCTCTCCAGCTGGGGGGAGAACTTTCGTGTTCAGCTTTCTACCCACATGGAAGTGCCATAAGTGAGCAGTATCTTACAAGCAGGGAATGGGAGGATCAGAAGCTGATTTCCTATCAGCTGGGACTTGGCTTCTGCTGAATCTCCCCTTAAACTTTCCTGTGTCCTAGCACAGCAAGGCTAAGAGGCAAGGAAGTGCTAGGAGATCAGAACCTGACTCCCTACTGATCCTCAGGTCAGCTGTGAGCTGGTTTCTAACGACTGGCATCTGCACACTTATTCAGCAGCTGTTCAGTTTGATCAGTGCATGGTGGGCATAACCTTGATTCACTCCCAAAATTTGCAGAATCCCTACTCTCCAGTATTTTAGCCGTAATAACACACAAGGAGAATGCAATACAAAGGCAGATTAAAAGTGACAAAATGTGTCAGTCTGCTTCTTGAAATGTGACAATTATGTTCAATTTACTTTGTTAACAGAGTCGAATAAGAAGAATGTGGAATGACACTGTGAGAAAACAATCTGAATCTTCCTTTATCTCAGGTGATATCAATAGCACTTCAACACTTAATCAAGGTCAGTTATTGCACACATTTTACTCTACTTTGTTTATTTTTAAAAAAATAAATCAACAGAATTTTATTAGATACAAATTGAGAAGAATGGTGTTGGAAATGGTTAAAACAAATGTCTGGAATAGGTGCACAGAATATGTACATTGAATAATGGAAATGTGCATGAGCATGCACATATACACACAGGCTGTTCAAAAGCTATTTAAATCTGCCTTCAATGCATTTAAAATCTGGTTCCCTCAGCCTCTATTCTTAGGATAGGAGCTGACATTCTCATTCATGGAAAGTGTATTTAAATAAGTCTCATCAATAATTTAACTTAAAAGCAAGAACATAATTTTAAACCTTTGCTAACCTTTGTAGTCTAAAACTGAAACAGAACAACAAGTGCAGTAACTTTTTAAATGCATTAGATTTCCATAAGGGCAACATTTTGCCTGTGAAATCAAACTAAGATCAGCTCTATACAAAAGACATCTGTAAAGATTTTTTTTCTGTATAGTTTTGATCATGTCTGTAACACAGCATTTGTCTGCCACATGACAATCTGAGAGGGGGGAAAACAGCCACGTAGACTAGATTTAAGACCTCTGGATACAGATTTATCATTGTAACTTGAATTAATGTTTGTAAAGCCTTCACATCTCTTCCTATAGGTTTACTAAATGATACTGAAGGCCTGTCCACTATCGTGCAGGCATATATATTAAAAGACAACCGAACTTTTTCACTGGCTTGCTTCCTTGCCAGATCTTTTCACAGAGGAAATGTAGTGCTAATGGGACAATAGTGAGCCATAACATGTTTATCCAAAAGCTGCCTCATTACTTCTTTCCCTAAAATCTAAATCTAGGTTATAAGAAGTGGTGCCTCCCAGGTAGTTGTAATGAGAACAAAACCAGTGTTTTACTGTTGCTGTTAGTTTTTCACTTGCTGTATTGATAAGATTGATCCCAAGACTTACTATCCTCCAAGAAACCCCAAGCAATCAATGGCCACTTGGTCTGATTTTAAAAATTGCCTCTGGCTTCTAGATTCTCCTTTTGCAAATGTAGGATTCTTACAGTGCAAACACGAAATGTGAAACACTGGAGCAAGAGCTCCATTGCATTTCAGATCTCTCACAACCACAAAGATTCCTTTCACATTTCATGTAGAAAATAGTTTTGCACATGCAAAATGATGTAGTTTTGTAGTTTCTCCCTCATCAAAGTAAATGGAAAACTCCACATTCATAAGAGCTTGATGTGCACAGCATGCACAGATTTCTGAATTGGCACGATAGTTGTATATATACCCGTTACTGTTCCATATAGAGAGCTTTACAAGCCTTTTTTCTCAATTTTCCCTGCCCCCAAATCTCAAATTACTCTCAGAAACACAAGGCTGCTTAGTAAACTTAATAACTAAAGGCTGCTTAATACCTTATGTTTCTGTGTGTCTGTATTCTTCATGGTAAATACATGATATGCCTTTTCCAAAAGACGTATGATTCTGGTATGCACCACAGGGAAGTGCCAACTGTTTGCAGTCCTCTGTATCATGTTACCCATATGGGAAAACACATTTTTCTGATGTACGTGAAACTACATCTCCTACATCCCAAACTATTGCACTGCCTTCCTTGCCTGATTCTGTCTGATCCCAGGCACATAGCTCAACTAAAATCGATGAACTGACCCCTGACTTTCTGGCAAAATGGATACAGGACTAGAAAAAAGGGACTTGTTTGGATGTTATCCTTCTCAGGTTATCCCTTACCCTTCTGCTTGAGAAAAGAGTATGCAGTTCAAGCTGTACCATGTTTATTGGAACACAGTATCTCCCTATTCCCATAACAGAAAGGTCTCAGTGCTTTTCTAGCTAGAGAAGCAGGGTTATAAGATACTGAATTTAAATAAACATGATCCAATGATGTTCAGATGTTATTTGCTCCCCATGATAAGAAAGTAGGATAAGACTGAAACACTTAATACGTTGACATTTTTTTCCTGAACACTAACATCCACATAGGCCCTAGAAGAAACATTTATTGTCAGTAAAATACATCGCCTCTGCTTTCTTAGCCAGCAGAAGCTTTTCCTGCTGGCAGACTGGTTGCATTGACAGCATCTCATAACTGTAGTGTCTGCTGTGTTGAGCTAGCTTGGTGTCAACACACCCTAACAAAAACATTTGGACATGTCCAGCTCCCACATGTCCAGCTCCCACTAATTTTAGCATGGCTTGTAAAGGAGAAGTTCCCACATGCTCCATACTTGAAGGCAAGACTTGTGGCTTTTGAAATTTATTTAATGGAACTATTCCACCAGGATTAAGGAATGAGAATCAATGTTTATTCCACTACTGCACAATTAAGATGACAGTGATGGGGGAGGGGGAAATGTGGAACCATGTTAAATTATGTTCATTTGCTAAAATGAACACTCAGTCGAAAGTTTGTGATATACTACAGTGGAAGATTACTTGAACTGCCCTTTCTTATATGTAGATTGCATTTTTAAAAAGATCTGTGAAAATCAAATAAATGAAACCAACACCAAATAAGATTAACATAATCTGTCAGTAAAGCAATTCCCCGAACTCCGGGATTTTTTGCTACCTACAGTAATAATATTTTGAGTAGTGATAAAGGCATTAATATTTAAAATGTAATATCTGCCACCATTGCCAGAATGAGAAGCTAATCAATTTAAATTTTGTATGTAAATTTTTAGACTGTGCTCTATCTCATTTTGGACATGTAATATATTCAGACAAGATCAACCCCTCTTTATGCATTCTCATACTGCTCAGTAGAATAGCACCTTCACCTAACTCTTATATATGTTCACAAAGCCTATCAAAGACTATAATCTAATTTTATGTCCTGTTGACAAGTGTGTTCATTTAAGAGACCCAAGATCCATGTGGGTTTCTAGAGGCTGGTTCTTAAGATATTATTTTGAAACTTTGTCTGGTTATTTAGACACTAATGCAAAAAGTGTTGATGCATTTGGACTGAAATGGCTAAAATAGCTGTTCTTGCTTTCAGTGTGCTCATTTAAGATTATTATTGCTGAGAGAACAGACGTATCTTAAAGATAGCTGATGTTTTTTAAAAAAAATCGTTGCAGATAATATTGCAGCATGGATCCATTTATCCTGCAAGAATATGTGAATTATGTGAATGATTTACTTGCTGTCCTGTTCCCCCCCTCCACCCTCAGCATGTGCTGTTTTGCATATAATGAGAGAGGCTTCATGCAGCTTGTGATCAACTTACTTTTGGCTGAGAAAGTTGTGTGTGTGTGTGTGTTTTTTTAACCTTGCTCTACTTTTACTTAAATTAGAAATAAACTCTGATGTTTCCATCAGATTGTCCAGTGCCTCTAAATTAACACACTTTTGATTTCTCTATTCTGGTGCCTATCCATGCTTAGGGTTACAGACATTAAGTTGTAACATCTTAAAACAGAACATTGGGTCTTTCTGTATTTAATTGCTATTCTTGTTTTAACAGCGACTTTGTATAAATTAGCAAATGTCGTTCTCAGCAGGTGTTTACTTTAGGGATTTGGACGGCACCTGTGAATTACTGAAATCTAACTACATTTTTACTCTCTTCCTTCAAATTAGTAGTTCAAATACATTCAGAAATGTTCATCTGAATTAAATTTGACAAGAGATACACGACTCATGATGAAACAAAAAAATATTTTATTGGAACTGTCAGAATCAAATTAAAGAGCTGATGACTCTCTTTCTGTTTCTTTGCTTTAGGAATGACTGGCAATTACCTACTAACAAACCCTCTTCTTCGACCGCACGGCACTAACAATCCTTATAACACATTGCTCGCTGAAACGGTTGTATGTAATGCCCCTTCAGCTCCTGTGTTTAACTCACCAGGTGTGCCCACACTTTGGGTTATGTTGATTTTGCATATGTGATATTTTGCTCAGCGCCCCTTCCTTTAATGTAGTTGGGGACCTAGAACTGCCTTCAGAATGCCTCTTCCTCGAGAAGTACTGCTAATAATGCCAGGCTTGTAAAACTGCACTATATTATAGTGATAATGCGTTTGCCATAATAGTCGTTGCCAATAATCATCCATGTTTTTAACACAGGTGGCATAAATCTTAATATACTATTACAGGACTGACACCCCATGGTCCGAGAGCCCATCTTCAAGATATATATCACTTAGAGGTATCACATCTATGCAATATAAATTAATCAAAAGCTTGCTGAAAACATTATGCTTCTGGAGTTGATTAGACAATTTAAACCCACACAAGGCATCTTGACATCTGGATTATCCTGGTGTGGAAAACTGTAACCAGAGTCATATTTAGAGGCAAACTATAGTATAGTGCAGCTTTATGTAAGTTTTTCTTTTCCCTAGGAGAGCGATCAGGCAGTGCTTAGAATTAGAAGAGCATAGATCTGTGGGATGTATGGCCTTAATCCCGACTGCACCACCAGCAACAATATTTTTAAGATGGGGTGTGTTTTCTACTGTGCTAAGAGCATTTGTCTCCCAACATTAAATTTCTCTGATGCCTTATACGGCTGCTGGGAAATTAATCCATCACTGCAGGCAGACACACTTGCACACACTTATACATAGGTAAAGGGTTGCCAGAGCCTCATCACTAACTTACTTGTACTATACTATACTGTCCAACTGCTTGTCTTTAGCCACTGAATCAATTCTCAAATTATTTTTTTTAATAATTAGTTGAATAAGAGTCCGTATTGTAATTGAAATTTTGTGTTAATGTTAAGCATGTTCTTTTTAAAAAACAAACCTATTGTTACATGTCAGATTTCCTTATTTTTTTAAAAAGTGAACTGCAGTTTCTGTGTTCATTCTCGTGTTTTCTTACTTTCCTTATGCTTTCCTCTAGCAACCTACAGAGAGACAAGTATGGGAGTAAAACTTAACTTTGCCTATCAAATGTAAATTTTTTCAGCATGATTTTTAATGGGCACAATTAAAACATAACTAGCGGTCATGAAGTAGACTCAGCGGGCAAGTGGTTCACAATTTGCAAATGAATGTTTCCCCATTCAAACAGTACATGTGTACTGCTTTTTGGGAAAGGAAAAAAACCATAAGAAGTCTGTAGCAAGCCCTCTTGGTAAATGAGGATCTCCAATGCTGAAATAATTTGCTGCTAAAAACCAGAGCACCGTTGAGCAGAAATGCTTGATAATTGACTTGTGTTTTCACATTCCCACCATAATCTTGCTACAGGCTATGAAAAGACTTCAAGTGAATTACCTGATCATGGGCAGCTAAACTTGCCTCTCTAAAACCAGTTGAAGTATATTTGAGTGTGCTTAACTCTGCAGTATATCATAGAAAATTCATTTTGGATTATTAAATATGCTTTGATATCTCCTTAGCAGAGGATAAAGAATTAGATTATTTTTAAAAGAGAGAGAGAGCGAGAAAGCCTTCATAGGGGAAATTAATACCGGCATGTAGTCCATGTGTTGGCTGTCTCTTATAAATGCCATATGTAACATATGGATAAGCTTTTTCAAGAGAGATCTAGGAACATATATGAAATTACCCAACTACAAAAAAGTTGTTTAATCAAAGTTTAGAGAAGCTTTTCAAAGAATTGCCATCTTTTTGACTAATTCAGTACACATGGGTGGCTGGAAAACACAATACAAGATTAGCAGCAGCTCTTGTACTTCCAAAATTAGCATTCTGTAACCAACCAAAAAAGTAACTTTTGGGCATAAATCCAATCTTTCTTTCTAGCTTTATAAAAATCAACTTTGAATTTTCTTGATTAAGCTGCAGCTTTAAGCGCAGGCTGAAAGTAAATCACAAAATGTTCTTAGACACACTTTAAAAAAATCACTTTTCTTTCTGTATAACTACTCCAAGCCTTGCATATAATGCAGCAGCCTCACAGTGGTCAGTTTCATTCCAACAACAGTACCTCATTCTTGCTTGAGTTTTCCACACATTTCTCTAAAATAGTATAAGTGATTCTTTTAGGAGAGTTCATTAACAAATCATCTAATTTTCCATGATACACATACCATCCAGTTTCTTTCAAAGTTTTCTTTTTCTTCTTTGCTTGGGAAGCAATTGTGATGTCTTAGTTTACATGTCTTTGTGTCTCTAGTAAAACAAATTTCTTTCTCTTTAGAAAAAGAGCATGTCACCATAAAACTCCAGTTTTTTTTTCTTTCCTAAACTTCTTTTCATCTTTCCAGCAAGACGTATCCAATTTCTCCATTTCTCCAGCAGTTGAAAAATGTCAGCACTTGCTGATTATCTCCTCCCATTCCACAGCTTAATATTTATTCTTTGGTTAATTTCTGTGACCCATGCTTGGAGGAATCCCTAACATTTTTTGACTTCCATGTGCCCATGTTGTCTGTGGGCCTAATTTTAAGTAGACGATGGTGGTTTCATTCAGTGCTGTCACTGTGACTGATGCAGACTGCAGGGCTGCAGGCGAACTTTGACCTTCTGAAGCCTGGGGCCATTGCTGGCAGAGAGAAATGCTATCAAAACAAAAACAAAAATTTACATTAAAAGTGGGAAAAAACTGTTATTGCTAGTAATCTAATTTGTTGAACCCTTGCTCTGACTAAGTTGCTGAGAAGCTCAGTAATTCATCATGTTACAATAAATCATTTTACTTTCTTTTATATATCAGCTACTCTTAGGCCAGATAGCCTGAGCAGACAGACATGATGTGAGTTGTCCAAAGTGAGTCATTCCACCTGCTGTCTTCCGTGTTGTTGGATGGTGCTTGTGGACCCCAGTCCCTTTCGTGTGAGAGGTGGCTGTCTGTGCTTAACATGAAACCTCTGTACTTGTCCATTTTTTTCATTCTTTTCTTTATTCCATCTTCAAAAGAAAACACACACACACAAAAGGAAACTTTAGAAATGCTATTACAGTAGTTGCTTGCCAATTATGTGGGTTTATTGTTACACATTTATCTTCTGTTTTGTATGTGACCTGATTCCTTTTTGTTTTTGTTTGTTTTTGTTTTAATTTAGTGTTGTTTAGGACAAATTCTGTTGATTTTATTTTTCCTGAATCATGGTGTTGTAATTAAAATATAAATGTTTGCAGTTAAATTGCATTGCATTACATATGCAAGGACATGGAGTGACTTTTCTCTTCCTTGTTGGAAGAGTTATATAACTAATGCTAAATTGTTAAATTAGAAACCTTGCATTTACTTTCAAATTTCTAATTTAAAGAAATATTGAAGCTTCATAAAAAGTGTTACTACTGTATAAACTTCTCTCTCTCTTTTATAAGGTACATATCCTTACCGTTGGGAACATCCAATCACCTTAACATTACTCAAGTCTTACTTCCAAGTACAACTTTGTCCTGAACTACATTAAAGATCTTTATAGAATAAGAACCATAGCTTCAGTATAGACACTGACCAAGGGTATCACTTTTCTGTTTCAGGACATTCACTGAACAATGCCAGGGATACAAGTGCCATGGATACTCTACCGCTAAATGGTAATTTCAACAACAGCTACTCTTTGCGCAATGGGGACTATAATGACAGTGTGCAAGTTGTAGACTGTGGACTAAGCCTGAATGATACTGCATTTGAAAAAATGATCATTTCAGAATTAGTGCACAACAACCTGCGGGGCAGCAACAAGAACCACAACCTGGAGCGCACATTACCAATCAAAGCTGTGATCGGCGGGAGCAGTAGTGAAGATGATGCTATCGTAGCAGATGCTTCATCTTTGATGCACAGTGATAACCCAGGCCTGGAGCTGCACCAAAAGGAACTCGAGGCCCCCCTGATTCCCCAACGGACTCACTCCCTTCTGTACCAGCCACAGAAGAAAGTGAAAACGGAAGGAACAGATAGCTATGTGTCGCAGCTGACAACTGAAGTCGAAGACCACCTCCAGTCCCCCAACAGAGACTCTCTCTACACGAGCATGCCCAACCTCAGAGACTCTCCTTATCCAGAGAGCAGTCCTGACATCGAGGAAGACCTCTCTCCCTCCCGGAGGAGTGAAAATGAGGACATTTACTACAAAAGCATGCCAAATCTTGGGGCTGGCCATCAGCTTCAGATGTACTATCAAATCAGCAGGGGAAATAGTGACGGCTATATAATTCCCATTAACAAGGAAGGATGTATTCCAGAAGGGGATGTTAGGGAAGGACAAATGCAACTAGTGACAAGCCTTTAATAGTGTAGCAAAGGAATACTGAAGACCACATGCAAGTATTAAACAGACTTAATTGGCCCCATGCAGGCTCCCTCATATCTGCTTGAAGAGACAATTCTGTTGTCCCTGTGGTTTCTTTCTCCCATGTAACGGAGATGACTGGACCTTGCAGTTCTGTGAATTTTTATAAAACAAAGCTTTGTATATACACAGAGTATACTAAAAAGAATTATTTGTTACAAAGAAAAAAGAGATACCATCAAGGTATTTTAAGATATCTTCTGCTGCTGACATAAAAGAGATTGTGAAATAAACAGACACACACAAAGAAAGTGTTCCAGCCATTTTACTGCAGCAGTTTGTGAACTAAATTTGTAAATATGGCTGCATCATTTTTTTGTAGGCCTGCATTGTATTATATACAAGACGTAGGCTCTAAAATCCTGTGGGACAAATTTACTGTACCTTACTATTCCTGACAAGACTTGCAAAAGCAGGAGAGAGATTCTGCATCAGTTTGCAGTTCACTGCAAATCTTTTCCATTATGGCAAAGATTGAAAACATGTCTAACCACTAGCAATCAAGCCACAGGCCTTATTTCATATATTTCCTCAACTGTACAATGAACTGTTCTCATGAAAAAAATGGCTAAAGAAATTATATTTTGTTCTATTGCTAGGGTAAAAAAAAATAAATACATTTGTGTCCAAATGGAAATATAATTGTCATTAAAATAATTTTAAAGAGTTTGAAGAAAATATTGTGAAACGCTCTTGGTTGCACATATGCTACAAGCTGTTTTTTCTTATACTTGGGTCATAGTACCGTAATATGTTTAAAATGCAAGTTCTTCCCATTTTCACTTCTTTTTCACTGTAAACAGTGTTCTGCTTTAACGTTAGTATTTCTTCTTATGTTTCAAACTTCTTATTGCCAAACAAACATATTTTATGGGGAGAATTCTCTTAGAAGCCAATTAATGCCATGCCTTGCACAAATTTGGTAAAAGTTCTGTGACAGATTATAAATTAGTTCCCACTTCATTCTTTAACTGGGGAGGAGGGTAGGTGGGGGCCAAAAGGGAGGACCCAGGGTATTACTCTCAAAACTTACTGGGAAACAAATGGTGCCTGTCCTTTTTAAGCTAAGAGAAAACATAAATATTACTCTTCCATACTCCTTCTGCCTATATTTAGTAATTAATTTATTTTATGATAAAAGATCTAATTAATTGTACATTGTTTCAGAAAAATTCTGCTTTTTTCATCCCTTTGTGTAAACCTGTTAATAAATGAGCCATCACTAATATCCAATGTAAAGTTTAACACCTGTTTGACAGTAAATAAATGTGAATTTTTTTTCCAAATAGGTAAAATGCGCTTTCTTACCTGTGAGTCATAAGCTCATTTACTGCTGGCTAAATTCTGCTTAGCACTGCTCCTCTACAGTTCTCAATTTATATGTAGAAGACTGGAGTAGGAGCTGTCTATATATCTCTATTGAATAGAGGTCATTGCTGCTACTTGATATTCTAGTCATAGTCACATATGATCAAGATCAGACACACAAGTTCCCATTACAAAAAGTGTGCAGCAGTGTCCTCCATTTACATAACAGATTTTTAAAATTCAAATAGGAATCTGATTTATTAAAAATAAAAAGGTTGCAAACTGTGCAGTCATATTTCAGGCAACTGTAATTATATGGCTATAATTAGCGTTAAAGATAAGCTCTTGTCACAGAGAAAAATACTAATATTGTAGCATTTATAGAAGCACCGTGAATATTCAAGGCCTTGGAAAGATGGTAAATCACTGTGATCTTTTGTGATATGCAAATTAGGTTACTGTTATTACCTCTATTAGCAGATGGGGAATCGAGGCAGGAAGCTGATGCTTTGCCCAAAGCAGTTTATAGCATGTCACCAGCAGAAGCAGGATTTAATTTTAGATGTGCTATTTAGGAACTATTGGTTCATTCCTCTACATTATATTGCCTATAGCATACTTCAGATTCCAGTTTTCATTTCCAGTCATTCGAGTTTAAACAATATACAGACTCTTCATTCTAATTTATTAGTATATTTTTCCTTTTTTTTAATGCTATCCTAGTTGCCAACTGTTTGCTTAATAATTAAAAGACAGTTGGGCACAATCCACTGGAAAGATAAGGGAACACTGTTGAACTGAGTAAAATTTAAACAGAGACATTTCTCAGTAGTCTTTACAGGGTTAATGAGATTTCATCAAAAGGAAGCTTCTGTAACTCACGGCTCCTACATATGCTTCAAGTCGGGCAAATATGTGCTGAGGCTGGACCAGATCAAAATGATTCCCTCAGGCCATCTCGCAAACTTAAAGCAGATTTATTAATTTCTAGCCAGAAAATCATTGCCATTCTGGCCGATCCAGAGCCCTGCATGGTTCTGATGGGCTCATAGCCAGCAGCGGCCTAGATAGCAGGTGCTGACTCTTGTTTCCTGCTGCTGAGTAGCGTGTAAGAGGAAGGGTTTGTTCATACACCAGCTGCTACCACTGAGTGGTAAGACGGGGTGGTAGCTAATGTACTTCACATTGAGCAGCTTTTAGCAGTGTTTCTTCTGCTCCTTTGTCCTGCTGCAGCTGTCCTCTAACTCTGGGCTTCTTGCCCTATATCTATACTTGGGATCTTTTTTTTCATATCTGCTCCTGACTTCCATCCATATTTCCCTATAGCTTCATCAAAAGTGTAAGATGAGTGTGGCATGCCCAGAGGAGCATAACTTCAATACTATCCAGTGCAGCATTTAATATTTTTATTAAAAAATCCAACAGGTTGCCAAAGGGTTGGATCCATGGCTTCCATGAAGTGAAATAGTCTACAGAAGTATTTTAATATCTTTCCCTTTTTATGAAAGCCCCTTGTGTTCTGCTTTCGGAACCGTATGCCAAAGTAAGTAATTAAAAAAGGAAAATAATTCAGCTTACGTGGTCCTCATGCTAGTAATTCAGAAGGAATAAATATAAACAGAGACACTTGGGCTTGATTACACAAGTTTGTGTGGCTTTGGAAACCACTGATTTTCCATTTATTTCTTTGAATGCCATTTCAGGCCTGGAATATGGCAGCCCACTTATGAAAGAAGTTTGGTTACAACCAGGCTCTTGTCCTGACAGAAGTAAAGCCTTCTGGCCCATTTTAGTGCAATCTCTGGCAAACAGGCAGTAAGGGGAGGAAAAACAGTACGTTGAGTAGCAGTGAGGCAGGAATTGTCCTCCCTTGCGGCAGCCCATCTCCCATTTATTTATATACTTGATTTGTAGCCTGCTTTGTCACTGAGGCTCAAGATTAAACAGCCACACAGCATGTTGTTCCAAAGGGATCGTTGGCCTTCAGTGGTGGCGTTTGGAAGACTGCAAGGAGCTGCTGGCAAAGGGGAAACTGAGGCCCTTTTCACAAAGCCTTTGTAAACTTTTGACTGCTGGTTGCCAGTGGATTTTTGTGCCATTTCAACACAACCATTTTGGCTGTCGGTTGCTAATTGTTTTTTTTTTTTACTTTTTCAAATGAAGCTGCTTGTGACCTGTTTGCAATGCAGGACTGAGTCCATTTCTTTGAAAACCTTTTACTTCCATTCTCAAGTGTCCTGTGCATTGTTGATTCACTGCAGTGCACTCTGCAAGGGAGATAGAAACTTTTTTTAAAAAATGAAAGCTGGGAATTCAGAGAACCTGCTATACCTATGATTACAACGCTAGAGTGATAGTTTTATACGGATTATTTTTAAAAAATTGCAAAAGAAGCCCTGCTGGCTCAGGAGTGCGGGGTGTGCAGCCATATCTGGCACCAGCAATCGTGGTGCTGTTAGAAATGGCCTCAGTAATTCATATATGGTACATAAATAAATGTTAATGCTGTTTGAAACAACTGCATCCAGAGAGCTTTACACAAAGTCGAGGCAGCAACAAATAACAACCAGCTTAAAATGGAAATGTGAAACAGGCCTAAGAAAAACAACTTCAGTGAATTCAGTCAATTCACTGAAGAACCATGAGATCCAGTTAATTGTTTCTTTCACTGTCATAAATGTCAAGAATCAACCCATTATCTTTTAATTGGTTAGTAAGTATGTACTTCTTTGCTATGCCCAGAAAATGTTTTGAAGACATAGAATGAAGTTATTTTGCTAAACTAAGATGGCTTGGTGTAGTAAACTGCCCAGGCTGACTGCCTGGGGGTCACTTGGAGCTATCTGGAAAAGAAGGAACAAATGTAATAACTAAATAACCAAAGCATTCTTCAGCAGGTACAATTGGTTTCAATGAACCTACACACACACAAAAATCATACTAAAACTTCACTGGCATTGCAGAACCCCAGTCTATTCCAATTTAGAATGCAGCAAGATTGGGACAAATAGATATTTAAAGGGGTGAGAGTAAAAGACTTGTAGGGGGCATCTCATTTTCCCTCCCCAACTATTTCCTCTTCCCTTTCCCTGAAAGTCACTGTAGACTGTCCCCTTTTTCCTCTCCCCTTTCTTTCCGTCTTTCTCACCAGCCACATCCCACTTATTTGCTACTTCTCTTCAGCTTTCCCTCACACCAACAGGCCTCTTTGTAGGAAAACTCTGTATGGTTCCCTCTGCTGGGCTGGGCCAGGTTAGGTTGCACAATGCTAACTGCCACTCCCAGCTGCATCGTGGGGAACCTGTTGTGGGGACATTTTGCATTACCCTGTATCCCCCTACCCACACTATTTCCTCTTTTCCTCCTCTTGGCAACCTGTCCCTGCTTCCAGCTCTCCTTACCACCCACCCGCCTACATTTTATCTGCCGTCCGTCCACCCGCCCATCTGTCTCTGTCTGTCTATCTTGATTCCAGGGTTTTCTACATACCTGGGCTTTCCTCACATCTGTAGAAAGATCTGCCTTTTCTGTATATGGCTCCAGTCTCCAGATTTAAGTATCCACAGGTGGGGCCATATTGGAAACTAGATACATTGATGATGTACCAAGGGAAAGAAAAGCATGCAAATTATACATTCCTTTTTGTTAGCTATTCATTATTATTATGTATTGAATATTGTCAGACTGCATTACATTTTACAAAACTAAATAAAATAGATTCTCCCTGGAAACTACATGAACAGAAAGAATTGAAAAGGAAAAGAGGAGCAGGAAATACAGATGGAACCAAAGAAGACCAAATAGAATTTATAGGCATATTTAATTTATAGTTTGTGTGCGTTTATTTAATGTTCTATTATTCATTGATATTTTTATGATACTTGCTCGTAAGTGATACGTTTCTTGCTTAATTTTTTATGGATATGAAATTGAAAATTAGTCTAACATCGTCAAAAGGCTCTAGGCTGTAGGCTATCCCAGGGTTTTTTAAAAAATTATTATTATTGTATATTGTACAACATTCACTCTGATCATGATTTGGCACCAGAGTAGATGGGAATGATACAAAACAGCTTACCTTTGGGGAGGAAAAGTTGCAACACACACGGAGGTATATGAACACAGTAGTTCTGGCTTTGGGTAGAGTGATGGAGCAAACAGCCAACATTTTAAAATATTCCAAAAGATTTCCTAAAATGGTAGAAGAAAGAGTTTAGTTTGATGCTTTTAAAAAGTTTGCAAGCACAAGGGTATGCACATTCACGGAAGGCACCATTTTAATTGGGGGGGAGGTGCTAGCGCCTTTGATCTTTGCTCAACCACAGTCAGCACAAGAAAATCCTAATCAAATGGATGCTGCTGGTGTTAAAATAATTGTATTTTACCATTACAGTAGAAGCTTTAACTGGAGGGAAGAATACTGGATCCTGTCTTACTAAACAGAATTGCATTCTTCTAAGTCCATTGATTTCAATGGATTTAGAAGAGAATAATTCTGCTTAGAATAGCATAACTTTTGGGACTCATTGGTCCCATTCCAGAAATAGGTCTTAGATGTGATATAGATAACAATGCACAGTGGCACAAGATGGAAATGAGTATTCCATCCTGACTGTATTACAATTCCTTATTTACTGCATTTATATCCCACCTTTTTGTCCAATAAGAACCCAAGGCAGTTTGCATCCTCTCTGTTTTATCCAAGATGGATAGAATGGTACATACCCATCCAGAAAGCATGGTGGGGAATGTTAAGTCTCAGGTACAGCCAATATAAACTGTGTATTGCATACTGTTTACAGTTCCTACACAGGGTATATGTGCAGAATCACACTAGAAGCACACCTGAGTTTCTACATCTCAGTATCTCAGTAGGACCCTGTACACACCATATTCTGTACACACCATATTCTGTTGTGCATGCACTTTCATTCCTGCCAGAGAAACATGATTAGAAGCAGGTCTTCCTTATTCTGCCACGCCAATTTTTTTTTTTTTTAAAAGGAACATCCCATAAAGCCTTAATGAGCCTGAATTGTGCTTGATAATGTTGTATTTTCAACCCTGATTTTTTAAAAAACGAACATAAGAAGAGCCCTACTGGATCAGAACAGTTGTCCATCTAGCCCAGCATCCTTTTTCACACAGTGGCCAACAAGTTACTCTGCAGGGCCAACAACTAGGCATAGAAACCAAGGCCTTCCCTTACTGTTGCCTCTCAGTTACTCGTATTCAGAGGTTTGCTGCCTCTGGATTTGGAGACTCCCTTCAGTCACCATGACTAGTAGACATTGAAGGACCTCTCCTCCGTGAATCTGTCTAATCCCCTTTTTAAACCTGTCTGTGCCTGTGGCCATCACTACATCCTCTGACAGAAAATTCCATATTTTAATCACTGATTGAGTAAAGAAGTATTTCTTTTTTTCTGTCCTGAACCTACTGCCCATCCGCAGTAGGTTCCAGTACTTAGGGAAATGGAGAAAAAGTTCTCTCCGCTCTCTCTGCCCCAGGCATAATCTTATAAACCTCAGTCATGTCCTCCCTTAGTCATCTCTTTTTTAAACTGAAAAGTTCTAGACACTCCCACCTTCCCACAATGATCTGAGTTGCCTTATATTAGATACAGTGACCTGAACTACACGCACCATTCCAAATAAGCCCCGCCGTAGATCTATAGAGGGGCCTTTAATATTGGCTGTTTTATTTTCAACCCCTTTCCTAATAATCCCCAGCATAGAGGTTGTCTTTTCCACTGCTGCAGCACATTGGGTTAACACTTTCACTGACCCATCCACTAGGACCCCAAAGTCTCTTTGCCTCTCAGTCTCAGCAGGCTCAGACCCTGTTAGCATATAGATGAAGTTGGGGATTAGACCCGTCTTGTGCAGGTAAACTGCTGGGTGACTGCAGTAGAATTACACTACTTGTCTTAAGATGCCTTATGTTTTTGAAATTTCTAGTCACTTGTATTTAAGCCAGCATCATTCAAAGCTTTGGGCCGCAAATGGGCAAGTTCTCCAGCATGTCTGAATAAAAGCAAATGTCAGGACAGAACCCCCAAAGAGCTGATTGTCCTTTGTGGATGTATGTGGGCAAAGTCCCAATGCTGACTGGTTTCCCGGTAAAAGACTGTTATTATGAGAATTTAAAGATTCACTGACACCATCCAACTGGTGGCCCTGCACCCACCCACCCCATCCTTAATCTACCTCAACCATTCAGGATGAGGCTAACAGTACAATCCTATGCAGTTACATCAGTTTAGGCCCACTGAAACCAGTGTGCTTAAACTGGAGTAATTCTGCATAGAACCTCATTCAAATCAGCTAAGAATTGTGAAGTGCTTGGCTGGAATTTGTTGAGGACTTTGGATTAGCTCTGGTGGTACCTCTCTTCCTTTTTGAGCCTCGTAAATCAGGGGATGGTTCCTTGTGATGGAAAAAAGCACGACTGCTAGCAGAATGGATCAATGGGATCCAACCCATATATCATAGTGACTCTCCAGTATGCACTCTTACTGGCATGTCAGTTTATGCACTGCATGTTCCCTTACCCTTTTATCATAGTATGTAATCACTAATTTCAAACCTTGACCCTGAGAAATACTCTACAAATATCTCCCACAATGGAAGTCTCACATAAAACTGAATTTTTTACTAATTCAGCAACAACACTGATGAAGGAACCACTGTATAAAAATACTTGCTTCCAAAATACATTATTAAAAATCTGTGATGCCATGAAAATCCTGAGATTGTTTCTTGGCTCAAAAATTGCATTTAATATAGCCTAATGGCAAGTATCTCCTTGACACTTAGACTATTTGTGTGCTATACAAGACTGCTTGCAATTCATATGGAATAGAATTCCTCATCCCTTTCTATTTTCAGAATGTGAAAACCTCCACATTGTGCATTAATCAGTCATTAACAGCTTTTGAAAGACGCATTACAAGAGATTTCTTGGAAGAATTCTATAGACAGCCTGAGCTGTAAGCTCTCTTAATGGAGTTGAACTCTTCATTTCTCACCTGTGAGATGGAAGTTAAATTTATTGCAACCTTAACTTGGTAGGACACAATTGTGCTTTTACTCAAATGCAATGGCTCTTAATATGGTAGGTGAGTGAAGTTCAGGAGAGGGGTAAACTCCTTTCTGGCTCATCCTAGCGCATTATATGACTGGCAAGAAGCAGAATGATCATGCCAGCCACAATTTAAGACTTAGATATTCCTGGAAGAGATTGTCAAGAAAAAGTGCCCCCATTCCTTGCAATTCACAAAAGCATTTTGCATATACTCTAGTTGTACTAAAAATAAAAGGGAAAAGAATAACCTATATTCTGCATGCTGTAAAAGCAATGCTGGGCATATTGGCACTATTTCTCTTCTTGTGCATAACTTACTTTGTATTTTAATAAATTTGCAAATGTCTTTTGCTTCAGCCAGTCGAAAGAACTCTACAAAGCCACAAAAAGCCCTGAATCCTCACCTCTGACCCATGGAAATTCAGAACCTTCGCTGGCGTCTGAAATTTCACTGTGCATTAACCACAAACTTGCAAATATAGGTTTTCAGCCATTGAAGGCTAGAAATTTGCTTAAAAAGTAAACGTTGAGAGTCTTAAGAAACTGACTGTTACAATTGGATTCTGTGGATCCCCCCCCCCCCCGTAAAATAGTATCATATACACGCAACCTTTTTTTATCCAGGCTATCACAGGATTCAGCTCCTCTTGTGTATTGGTTGGGTTAAGAGCTATGCTTGCTTTACAAATCATGAGCATAATATTTTCAAGTTGCTATTACCATTTTAAAAGAAAAATGTGAAGATTGGGAACAAGCATATTTCAGCCCTCAGTACAGTCTGTGATTTCAGGGATAGACCACTGGGCATACCCGGCCATAAGATTTTTTTTAAAAAATGCCTCATGCTTGTAAAGTTAAAGAGGGCTCTAATTGTATGCTATCCTGATGATTGCTCCATGGAGTGACACATGCTGCATTTAAGTACATTTTCTCCAATAATTTCAAGAGGTGGGGGATTTAGCAAGAGTGATTCATTCACAAATGATTTGGTTCTGATTTCCATTTTCTTTGTTTCTTAATTCATGCTTTCTTTAGCTTGTAATTTTAATTTGCACCTGCTTCCATCTCATGTGGGTAATGGCAGTACATGTCACTATTAGAGATGGGCATGAGTCAAATTATGATGACCCCAAAAACACACGAACTGAGCTGGTTCATGGTTCGCGAACCAGTGGTTTGTGGAAGCTCATTTCCATGAACTTGCACGAACTGGTTCTACTGGTTTGTTTGGGTCATATTAAAGGGCCAGTTTAAACGGCCATTTCCCCAGGGAAATGACCATATAAACTTTTTCTGCCTCTTGCAAGTGGCAGGTCCCTTTAAACTATCAGCTGGCAGGCGGCAGGGGGGACTTGCCTCGCAAGTGGCAGGGCCCTTTAAATGGTCCAAACCCAAGTCCCCACTCCCACCCCCAACCCCAGCCCTACACTTACCTTAACCAGCTGCCCTGCGGGCCGCAGCGTCCTCCCCTCCTCCCGTGAGGGACGGGAAGGCTAATTTTTGCCTCTACTGCCACTACGTGGGCCTGCAGGGCAGCAAAGGAAGCCAAAAATGGCCTTCCCACCCCTCAAATGGCTGCCGCTGTGTCCATTTGAGGGGTACAGAGGCCCTTTTTGGCCTCCTCCGCCAGCCTGCAGGCCCGCATGGTGGCAGAGAAAGCCAAAAACTGCCATTTGAGGGGCCGGAAGGCTGCAGGCCCGTGCAGCGGCAGCAGAAGCCAAAAACAGCCTTCCTGCCCCTTGTGGGAGGAGGGGAGGATGCCATAGGCCTGCAGGGTGGCTGGGCAAGGTAAGTCTGGGGCTGGGGGCTGGGCCATTTAAAGGGCCCTGCCGCGTGCAAGGCAGGAAAGGGCCCTTTCAACTGTCAAATGCCCCTTTCCCTGCCACTGCTAAGTGGCTGGAAAGGGGCATTTAAACCCCAGGAACCACAAACTGATTCATGAACTTGCCCCAGTTCATGCCAGTTCGTGTTTCCTGGTTTGTGAAAACCCACGAACCACGAACCTCATAGTTCGGTTCTTTTGTGGTTCGTGCCCATCTCTAGTCACTACACAGATGCATGGGTACTTGAGTATATATTGCTGTGTCCCAAGCACTAAAGCATTTGGATGTAAATGTCACTATGGATTGCAGTAGTCTTCCCTCTGGTATCCTGAATGTATCTGCACCCAGCACACAGGAAATCAAGAACCTGTGCAATAAGAAGCTATTGGTCAAATATCCATACTGGGTTCAGACTGTGCCCTGTACTTTCAAAAAGAAAAGATGCAGAATTTCTTTAAAGCAGGGCAAATCTTCTACTGTAAGGAACTGAAGGTGTGAACGTCAGGTTGGTACTAAATTAGAAAAGTTACTCTTTTAAAACGAGTTGGCAAGCTTTTATAATTAAAGAACCACACAATAAAATTCAGAAGAAGAAATCAACAAAGATTTAAGACATTTGAATATTTGGATATTTGCATAACTGGAAATTTGCATAACTGCATTTGCACAGGACATTTGCATAACCGAAAATATAAAATATAAAACATCATTACTGATAATTTACATGTTGATTAATAATCCATAAAGTTTCTGCAGCCCAAACACAGGTTTTTGGAAATCTTTTATTAGGAACTGGGACATGAGCTCTCACAAAGAGTACACTGTGCAACTATTTTAGTGCACTGGAATAAATTGTGCATGGTTCACACTTCAATTACTGCAAACTGTTCACCTCTGCCGTTACCATTTTTGTAAAACACCTCTAAGAAGACTGTTAGCCCCATAAATGCCTGGTATTCCCTTAACATACTGCTTATTCTACTACTACTCCTTCTCAAGCTTGAATCATGGTATTTTTATGACTATTTTAAAAATAGCTTCATTTGGAGGTAAATGTGTTCAGGAAAACATTATTGAGCTCTCCCTTTTGTACTATCAGTTCCCCAAGACAGCACTGTTAGTTGAATAACTCTGGATTTAAAAAAAGAAAGAAAGTTGAAATATACTAAATTAGATTGAGTCTCTTAAATAAACAACTTTAACCTTAAGGGCACTGTCTTGTTTTAAGTAAATATCAACTTGTTTCACAATATAAAATATCTTTCTGAAACTGCTAGAAAACTCACATAATCTTTCTCTGAAGTAAGCTCTCACATTGTTATCCTGTCTTTTCTGTAAAGAACTTAGAACAGTGTACATAGCTCGCTCCCCTTCCATTTTGTCTTCAGAACAGCCTTGTTGAGCAGAGATTCCCAGTCTCACTGTGCAATCCTAAGGGACGGGTTGAAAGTGCTCAGGGAGTGGACTAAAGTTTATGTCGTCATAACTCAGACTTACACGGGTATAACCCTTGCCCTCCACTGGCAGCTGGGCAAGGCGCACCCCTGCCACGGCCTAGCCGTGGCGGCCAGGACAGGTGGCTGGCTGGAGAAGTAAGAGCAGCATTAATTCCTGTGCCAGTACCAAAGGGGGCAGACCAGGAGTTAGTCGGCGCCCTAAACTGCTCCTGGCCTGGGCATGCCCCCTGCAGCAGCAGAAAGTTACATCGTAAAAAAAGGTGGTGTAGCCCATAGGCCCATTAAATGGGAGAACTTGGCTCTCCCCCATGCCCCACCCATGAAACCCAGTGGAGCATAGAATGGCAGCTACCACAGGGACCAACCTGTGTGAACCCTTGTGGTGGGCAAGCCCCCCTCCGCATGCCCAATCAACTTACCGGGCACCTTATATAACTTCCAGGCGAGATAACCATGAACTCAGGTAAGTTGGCAGGTGGACAAAGGCTCTGCCTGGCTGCCCCCTGCTGCAGGGACTTAAAGCTTTGGGGACTTTGAGTGTGAAGCGGGAGAGGGTGCTCATAGTGGTGGGGCACAAGTGCACTTGGGGGACTTTGAGGAATCAGGGAATACTTGCACTCACTCAAAGGAAGAAACACCTAGTCCAAAATGTCATACTAAAAAAATCCACCCAAGTTTCCTTGCAGGTTCTTTGGGCATGTGACACCTCAGCTTGTGAAGGGGTAAGGGTGCTCTGACAGGTAAGAAAAAGCTGTGGCAGTGGTGTTCTGGCTCATTCATCAGCATCAGCTGCCCCATCCCCTTGCCCACACCCTCCTGAACACCAGCTTCTGCTGGTGAGGCTCGCCAGTGGGGGGTCAGCAGCTACTCTTGCCAGTCATGAAGGCAGGTGCCCAGGGAACCTCCCTCAACCCAGCCATTCAGGGAGTCTCCAGCTTCCCATTTGGGGGCTCTGTTCAGACCCTTTCAGCTGAGCGCCCCCCCCCCAGCAGAGGAAGAAGTGCAGCTGCATTTTGGGGTGACTGGGTTTTCATGACTCCCTGTTGGTGGTGGGTGCTCAGCCCCTCAACTGTCTCCCTCATAGGATCAGACCTTCCTGAGGCAGATGAGGAGTGATTTCTTTCCGGAGGGGCATGCATCATCTGCCTGTGGGCTGTACCCATGCCAATGGAGCTGCCGCTGCCACCAATCATGAACACCCTCCCAGAATGTGGCAGATTGGGCTGGAGCTTGCACAGGGCCAGGTCCCATGCTACACATGTGTCTGTTTCAATTCAGGCAGGTCTTAGCTTGTCAGGGAGGTCAAGGAGTATAGCTGTTCCGGCTTCCACTGATCCTCCATGAGTGCCATTCAGGTCCAGCCCAGGGAGCAGTTCCCCAAGGCAGCCTGCATCTCAACCTCACTCCTGTGAGGGCAGGATGAGGAATGAATTTTGTGGCTCTGACTGCTGCTCAAACTACGTTTGCTCCCTTTCCAGCCAACGGATATTGGCAAATCACATGTCCAGAGGACCCTGTTCACTAGAGATGGGCATGAACCGGAAGAAAACTGAACTGTGCAGTTCATGGTTTATCGCATTTCACAAACCACAAACCATGAACTTTCACAAACCTGCCCCAGTTCACGAACCAGTTTGTTTGGTTCATGAAAATGTCACATCCAGGTCAGCAAATTGTCACTTCCGGATCAGCAGAAGGTTACTTCCAGGCCAGCAGAAGGCCACTTCCGGGTCAGCAGAAGGTCTGCAGAAAGTCCATCCCATCTTGCCTAGGAAACTGATTGATTGGTGCCTGGCTGTCTGCAGTGATGATGAACCAAAAAACTAACCAAATGAACCAGCCTAAAGTTTGTGGCAGTTCATCAGAAATGGGCTCTGAGGAACCACTGGTTCACAAACCACGAACTGACCCACTTCATCATGAACTTTGGTTCATATTTCAGTTCGTGCCCATCTCTACTATTCACCTTTTCCGATTTAAAAAAATGTGTTGAAAAACGACAAACTGCCTGTCTGCTTGCTTGCTTGCCTGACAATGACATTACCCACCCCCAGCAATGCCCCATAGGGATTTCTTTTCACACATCCTGGGGAATGATTCCTGGCTCAGGGCTGGGATGGATGGAGTGGGCTCTGCTTCCAGAGGAACAGGTGTCCAGTGACAAATTGGGGCCTCATCCAGCTTCCCTTCTCCCTTTCCCCCCTTCAATGTAACTCCAGACAGTGCAGTGGGAATTGTAATGTGGTCCGTGTATGTCTGGTGTGGTGGGGTGGGGGGCACCACTGAGGACTCACACCACTGAGGACTCACATTCTCTGACAGACAGAGCTGCTGGCGTTGGATGAGCTAGGTGGATGACTGCTGCATGTAAGGGAAGGAGGGTTCGCTGCCAGGAGGTGGGGGATGTGGAGCAACATCTTGGGATCTCTGGAGTTCTTTCTCTGGGAGACTGGACCACCCTCCTTTTTGCTGTTTGTGGAGGCAGGGATGGACTTGGGAAATTTGGCGTGTGCAGGGGGGGGTGAACGACAGCCCCCAGTGCAGTTTCTCTGGTCCCACAGGCCATCAGTCCACTCTGAGGGGCATCATCCCAGGGCCAGAGCATGGCTCTTGAGGTCCAACCTGCATTCTCCTCACATCGTTCTGATGCAGTGATGTGTTCAAATGACACCGCCACAAGTCTATGGGCATTTGTCATTCCCATCAACTCCAATGGGTCTTCTGGCCTCTCATGGGGTTTCTAATGGGCATTCCTGTCACTCATTGAAGAACCTGCCCTCCTACCTGCCTCTCCGGGACCTGGGGGCTGATCCCAAGTGCTGCAGGTTGCAAATGCTACCCTCGCTGGGTCCTGCCACCTTTCTGGTCCACTTTTCAGGGAGGGGGAACCTGTTTCTTACAGCAGAAGGGGGGTTGCAGGCATGCGGAGCTGCAGCCACTGGCTTGGCCCTCATCAGAAATGGGGGTTGAATGGGCGAGAGGGTGGGTGCCTTGTTGACACCTTCAGTGTTACCTCTGCCCCCCTGGGCAGCAGGAATCATGGCCTCCCCATTGGCTGCGCCACTGCTCGCCCCTTGAGCGCCTGTCAGGGGAGTGGTGCAGCTATTGGCTGGTGTGGATGGGTTGTCAACAGAACGGTGAGTGGGTGCTCTTAGCAGTGCTCTTGGTTCTCCTGCAAAAATCCATAGGGAGTGGCAGAGTGGCACCACTTTTACGTTGATGTGCAGACACGGGTGTGGGCACCAGCCCAGGCCTTAGGATTGGGCTGTAATTCTGATACTCTAACCACTGCACAACACTAGCTCGTTACTTTAATAATGGGTTGTTGAAATTCATTCAGACTACCTGCAGGCTTTTACTATGAAGTTTCAGGGTCTGATCTTGGAGACCTAAAGCTGATCTGCTTATCCATGGAAGAGGATCTATGGAACAGAGTCACATGAGAAGCCTAATGATATCTTACAAAAAAACCCAGAACAACTGAAGAGGTCTGTGAGAGAAAGACGTGTGTGTGAGACACACACACACACACACACACACACACACAATATGGCAAAAATGTGTGAACCTAAATAGCCAAGTGAGTCAGTATTTGATAATGCTAGTAACTTCCTGAGGTTCTTAATTCTTGAATTTCTTTCCTGTTTGCACAATAAAGTATCAACACAGTAACATCAATTCCCCTCTAACTTCTGATTTTAATTAGCTTTTGCTCCCATTTCATGGGTGTAATGGCAATCATTGTTACTACAACTCTGCTTAGTGGCTTAATGGCAGAGTACATGACTAGCATATGTAAGACAAGAGGCTCAGCCCCTGATGTTTGCTGTAAAAGAGTTTTGGAACTGAAAAAGTTCTCTGGCCAAGACTTCGCTATTTAGGAAGGCATTGTGAATTGGGAGGACCATTTGTGTAACTGCACATCAGGCTTTTGACTCTGTAGTGTATTGCCACAGTGTATTACTAGACTCCAACCCTAACATGTCCATTTCTTTTACTACTGATATCTGCTACGAAATAGTTGAGACAGGTATTATGAAGTGTCCTGGATTAAAAAGGAACAAAGGTTTGAGGTCAGAGACTATTGCTTTTATATGTTTGAGGTAACCAGAATAGCTGTGTTTACCATGGGGGGCTGATAACTCCAGAATGAATGTGATAGCCAGGTGACCTGACCTTGATTGAACTCTATGGCTTCTCACTAAATTGCTTTCTCTTGAAATTTGTCCTGAGGAACATGCCGAGCAGCTTTGGATATTATACAGTTATAGTCAGCTGCTTGTACTACAGGGTCAAGTTGTGTCTTGGTAAAAAGTAATACGTTGCAGTTGCTTTGCACTTGCATATACCACTAACTAGAGCTTCTTGAAGAAGAATATATCCCTTCAGATCCCTGCCCGGTCATTAAACTAACCTACTTGTCAATCACAGAAAGATTTGAACTTTGTGCTACTTTTGCTCCTGTGTTCCTGTCAGATTTTTTAAAGCCAAGCCAGGAAAGGGTTAAAATGCTGCTGTTTCATCACCTTGCTTTGTTTTGCAAAGGGCTGTGCAAAATGCTTGTGGGGGGGGGGGGGGCGTTGGCATTAGCAGAAGCCACAGGAAGGAGGAAAAAGCAGCCATGTAACCTTTTCCTGGCTTTTAAAGCCAGGAGAAATAAGCAGTAACATTACAACACAGCAATGTTACAACTCATTCCTCACTTTGAAAAAAAAAGAACAGTATACGCATACCCTCAAGAGACGAAGGGGAAAGTAGCCATTTAACACTTTCCTGGCTTTTAAAGCCAGTAGGGAATAAGCAGCAATGTTAGGAATTGTTTCTAGCTTTGAAAAAAATAGTAAAAGAGTGCTGCATACCCAGGAGGAAGGAAGCCAATGGAGAAGCAGCCTTATGACCCTTACCTCACTTTACTGATAAAAATGGTGGAAAAGGAGTTCAGAAACCTGAGAAGATTGGGAGTGGTTAATTTCGGACAGACCAATCAGCTCCCAAGGAAAAAGCAAAGGAGAAGAGAAGCAGAAGGGGAATATAGAGTTCACACTAACATTAATCAGACCGGACACAACTTGGCAGCAGATTCAAAATAGTGGGGGTATCATGGAAAAACATCAGTGCTGCGTCCCATGACTACCTTGTAAGTGTGAATCTCCTGCAAACATACGAAGCAGAACAGATACTGAAATGCTTTAAAGTCCCAGTGAGAAAAAGACCATTACCTGCTTTTTGTAACTGTGCAGTCAGTGACATCTATTGTACAGCAAAAATTTTGTGTGCCCTGTGAAAGCTTCTCTTCTCTTGCATCCTTAAAACTACACTTAAAACAGGCATATTTAAGGATTTTTTAATTTCAGAAAACCAATGTATAAGGTGTTGGGGAGAGCTGGTTCTGTAGAAAAAAGCTATGATCCAAGTTCTAAACAATCTTACACCAGAGACCCCGAGAAGCTTCCTTATTGGTTAATAACTTCTAGAAAAGACCATTTGAACAGGAGTCCAGAGAAACTTCTGCTCACAGAAATAGAAAAAAGACCAGTATCACACAAAAATGCAGCTTATAATACTCAACTAAAAACTGCCACTGGCTATTTTAGCCTAGGAATGCAGAGTGCTCCTCTCCCCTGCTGAAATTCTTTGTATTGGAAACAAACATAGTTCAATTTTATATTAGAACCAACAATAATGACTGTATTTTGTTCATGTCAGTCCATCACACTGAGCTATTGATTTCCAGCAACCAATCAGTGTGTTTTCAAGCTTGTGCTGTAAGGTAACCTGAAAGGTAGGTGACTGATGAAGCCAGCATCTTTATTTGAAAGATGCAGTATCTCTGTTCACTCATACTAACCCAGTATGTAGACCATCCACATGACATGATATAGAAATGCTGATATGAACTGAAACACATTAATGCCTAAGCAACTAGGCCCCTTCAATACACTTCTTTTTCATAGTGGATGGATAACACTAGGGGTGTGCAGTTCGGGTTTTGGAAAACCCGAAAAAACCCAAATCACCCCGATTTGGGTTGATTCGGAGAAACCCGAGTCGATTCGGGAAAACCCGAATCGATTCGGGTTTTCTGAATCGCCATAACCCGAATCGATTCTGAAGCCTGGGGGAGGCACTTTCCCACCGAATCAAACCAAAATTGGTGGGGGCCTTCGTCTAACTCCCCTCTAACAACCCTCCAAGTTTCAGAACGATTGGACTTAACATGGCCCCCCAAACCAGGTCCCCCTATCCTCGCCTTAAAAAAGCCATAGCTTAAGGTTGCTGCTGCTCATCTTCATTCATTTTTTCCTACGGGGAAAAAATGAAGAGGAAGGCTTCCTTTGCCAGGGGTGGCATTTCGCATGCAAAATGCCCCCCTACCCTCAGGGGCCCTTCTCCCACCTTTCCTCCCACCCCCACCAAGGCTCAGCCTGCTCCCATTTGGGGGGGCCATTTCATGGCCTCCCCAAGTAGGTGCTCTCAGCCCCCAAAGTCCACCCCCTACTGCCCCACACAAACCCAATTCCCCCCCAGCTGCCACACACAGGCCCAAATCCCCACATTAGCCCCTCACAGACCCAAATCCACCCCCAGAAGCCCCACACCCATAACCCCAGGAACAGGCTGGCAAAGGCCAGCCCTCTCCCTTTGTTCCCTATGCTGGGAACTTCTAAACTCTCTTTCCCTGGGCAATTCTGCACAGCCCAGGGGTGCCACAACGGTGGGCACACTTCTCAGTGCCAGCTGGTCCCTGTGAAAGAGCACCTGAACCACAGACACCCTCCCTCAAATTCCCCCACCACCTACAGAGATGGCTGGCCAGCCAGCCCCATTGTTCCCTATGATGGGAACCAACTGCACAACAAAGAATAAAACACAAACAACACAAAATAAAGTTTTTAAAAAATTATTTTCTCCCTTCCAAAGTACAAGTAGGCAAAGCATTATGACACATTACACCAGCAGTCCCCCACACAGAAAAATAACACAACTCACTTAACATCAGAGAATCACAAAAGCACAATTCCTGTCAAAAACACTTTATTTCTTGAACAGCTTTAGGTTACACAGCAGGGGGGCACACCAAAGGGCATTCCAGCATTCCACCTCACAAAAATAACACAACTCACTTAACATCAGAGAATCACAAAAGCACAATTCCTGTCAAAAACACTTTATTTCTTGAACAGCTTTAGGTTACACAGCAGGGGGGCACACCAAAGGGCATTCCTGTCAGAACTGTGGCTAGATAATGTCCTTACTCCAGACTACCTTCTGCAATTAGACAACAGTCCATTGTTTCCAAAAGGTTTTTACTGAAGAATTAGTTCATTATAGTCCACTAGCCTGAATACAATATTCAGGATGGCACATATGCATTGTTACCAATGACAGGCAAAGCATGAGGTACAAAGTAACAGATCACAGCAGGCCCAACCTCCCCCCACAGTTCTCAAAACAACCCCTTTGAAGTTAGGAGAGCGAAAGTTCCTCAAGGCCGGTTCATGGTGGAACATCGGTAGCCAAAACAATCCTTTTCTGTGAGATAGCTGCCTGGGAACCTTGGCACCTGTGAAGAGAGCACTTAAACACTGAAAGGATTAAAAATGGAGTCGGTTAAGCAAAGGCATACAAGAAAGCATTCTGGACCTGACATTCTGCCCCCTCTAAGATGCTCCCCCCCCCCCAGGTTTATGTGGGTAGCGAGAGTGGAATGCTTTAACTAATCTAGGAGCATGAACATGTACAGAATTCACCCACTCATCAAACCCAGAATCAAAGTCCTTCCATCTGATGAGGTAAAACAGCTGATTTCTTTTTATTTTAGAGTCCAATATTTGTTGAACTTCATAGTGGGTTTGATCATCAATTAAAGTTGGGATTGGAGGGGCACGGGTGTGCCACTGGTCTGCAGAGGGAGCTTTTTTCAGCAAACTGACATGGAAGGTATCATGCACATGGCGTAAGTTCTTCGGTAAATCTAAGGCAACAGTCACTTTGTTGATTACTTTACGAACAGGAAAAGGTCCTAGGAACTTTAATGCTAGCTTGTGGCTGGCTTGGGTTACTTTCAGATTCTTTGTAGAAAGATAGACAAGATCACCAGGTTGTAAATCCCATTCCGCCGCACGATGGCGGTCGGCGTACTTTTTGTAATCCTGTTTGGCTTTGATGAGGTGTTTTCTTATTTGAGTCCATTGTTGAGCTGCTTCCCCCCACCACTCGGAGACGTCCTTGGAAACGGCAGTAGGAGGGGGAAGCGCTTCAAATGGGAATGGTTTGAAGTGGAAGCCATAGACGACTTTGAAGGGAGTTTCTCCTGTGGAAGCGTGTACGCTGTTGTTGTACGAGAACTCTGCCAAGGGGAGTAAATCAAGCCAATTATCCTGCTGGAAATTAATGTAACAGCGCAGAAATTGTTCCAATATCTGATTAGTCTTTTCCGACTGTCCGTCGGTTTCCGGATGATGGCTTGAACTTAAACCTTGTTCAATGCCCAGTAGTTGTAAAAGCTCCCGCCAGAAGTTGGCAACGAATTGTCTGCCGCGATCCGAAATCACCTTTGATGGAAAAGAATGTATTTTTACAATGTTTTTTATAAAGATGTCGGCTAGTTTTTTAGCAGAAGGAATGGTGGTGCAAGGTATAAAATGAACTTGCTTGGAGAACAAATCAACTACGACTAAAATGCAATTGTGCCCCTTTGAGGGGGGTAAGTCCGTGATAAAGTCCATAGAAATTATTTCCCATGGTCGACTTGGCGTTTCTAAAGGCTGTAAGAGTCCTGGAGGTTTGCCCTTTCGGGATTTGGCACTGAGATAAATGGGGCAAGACACTACATATTGGGAAATGTCCTTGTGCATGCCCGGCCACCAAAATTGTCGTTGCACTAAGTGAAGCGTTTTTAAGTACCCATAGTGCCCTGCCGTGGGAGCATCGTGACAGCGTTGTAAAACTTCTTTTCTTAAACTTTTGGGCACATAGAAGCGATCTCCCCAAAGCCATTCCCCTTGATCGGATTGTTGCAGTTTGTCTTTGGGCACGTCCCCCCCCTCCTTTTCCACTTCAGCTTTCAGTTTTTGTCTCCATCCCTGATCGGGTTGAGGGGGTTGGGTCGTGCGGCTGCGTGTGGTCACCACGCCCCCTAATTGCGTAGGCGAAAAGACTGTGTCAATTGCCTCCTCCCTTTTGCTTTTGTGCTGGGGCATGCGTGATAGAGCGTCGGCCAAAAAGTTAGTTTTGCCCGGTAGAAAGTTTAATGTGAAATTGAACTTGGAGAAGTATTCCGCCCACCTCAGTTGCTTGGCGTTTAGTCTACGGGGGCTGTGTAGGGCCTCTAAATTTTTATGGTCCATCCAAACCTCGAAAGGATGACGGGCTCCTTCTAACCAATGTCTCCATGTGGTGAGAGCAGCTTTTACGGCAAAGGCCTCCTTTTCCCAAACATTCCAATTCCTTTCCGCATCTGAAAACTTTCTGGAAAGGAAGGCGCAGGGTTTGAGCTTCCCGTCCTCCCCCCGCTGCAGCAGTACACCCCCAATTGCAGTGTCGCTGGCGTCAACCTGCACTATGAAGGGGCGGTTTTCATCGGGGTGTTGTAGAACGGGTTCCGAAACAAAATGCGTTTTAAGGTGATCGAATGCTATCTGGCATTCTGGCGTCCAAGACAATCTTGCCCTTGGTTTTTTGGCTTGGTCCCCCTTGTCTTTGGTTTTTAACAGTTCGGTTAGGGGGAGTGTAATTTGAGCAAAATTTGCAATAAATTCTCTATAAAAGTTGGCAAAGCCCAAAAAGGATTGTAGTTCTTTGCAGGTCGCCGGGGTTTGCCAATTTTGAACTGCTTGAATTTTGCCGGGATCCATTTTCAAGCCCTCTTGGGAAATGCAGTAGCCTAAGTAAGTGAGTTCTGTTTTGTGGAACTCACATTTGGAGAGCTTAATGGGCAGTTTGTTATTCATGAGAGTGGTTAAGACCCTTTTTACAAGGTCCACGTGTTCCGCTTCAGTCTCCGAATAGCTTAAAACATCATCTAGGTACACCACAACACCTTTATATAGGAATTCATGCAGTCCTTCATTGATCATGGACATGAAAACCGAGGGGGCCCCAGCCAGGCCAAATGGCATAACCAGATATTCATACTGGCTGAGGGGCGTGTTAAAAGCGGTTTTCCATTCATCCCCCGCTCTGATACGGACATGGAAGTAAGCGTCTTTTAAATCTAATTTCGTAAAGACCTTACCTTGAGCCACGACGTTGAGTAGATCTCTGATGAGTGGGATGGGGTAGGCGTTGCTGGAAGAGACAGCGTTAAGTCCCCGAAAATCTGTGCACAGTCTTAAGCCCCCGTCCTTCTTTTTGACGAAAAGGACTGGCGCGGCATGGGGGCTGTTAGCAGGTCGAATGAATCCTCTTTGAAGACTGAGGTCAATGAACTTGCGGAGCTCTTCCCTTTCGTTAGGACTCATGGGATATAGACGGCCTTTGGGCAGTGAGGCGCCCGGTAAAATTTCCACGGCACAGTCCGTCCTCCTGTGAGGAGGTAAAGTATTAGCTTCTTCCTCTGTGAAGGCTTGGGTGTACGCTCTGTATTGCTTGGGTATTTGGTTGATTTCTTCCTGGGTGAGGAGAGCAGGCTCAGTGATAGTAGGGTTGTTACCCCAATTTTGGTTCCAACGATGATTTTTGCAAGACTCCTGGGTGAACGTGATGCTTCCCTCTGCCCAGTTGATGTAGGGGTTGTGATCGCACAACCACCGGCTCCCCAGGATCAAGGGGTATTTGGCAGTGGCACTAATAACGAATGATCTTACTTCCCAATGCTGTCCCATGCCTGTTATGACCGGAGTGGTTTCAGTGGTGACTGGATTCATGTTAGTGCCATCCATTTGCTCAAAAATGACAGGTATTTCCAATTCTTTCACAGGAAGTACTAGCCCATTTACTAGGGCTGGTGCAATAATGTCTCTGGAGCAGCCCGAGTCTATTAGGGCTTGCACACGGATGTGCATTTTCTTGTCAGGGTTCACCAAAGTTACTGGTATGAAGAGTATGGACCCGTGAGGTCGGTTCGAAACCGGAACTGACTGAGGCTTGATCTGCCGTTTGGGTCCTTTTACGACAGATCCATTTCGTTTCCCGAGGAGGGACTCTCTGGATTCTCCCCCCCCCCCCGTTAGGGCTGTTGGATCATATTCCATAACTTCTTCCAGTTCTAATCCTCTTTCGGGAGGGTTTCTCCGAGAAGCTCCTCTACCTCTCACTGTTCTGGGAGCTGGCGTAGGGCGCGGTGGCACCGGGTAGGCTGCGGGGGCTGGGCGTCTTAGTTGGAGCAGAGGTCTTTGCACAGGCCGATATGGGCATTGCGCCGCAAAATGACCACTTTGGCCACACTGCAGACACAACCCTTGTTGCCATCTAGCGTCTCTTGCTCCACGAGTAGCATATCCAGCCCCCCGGCTTCCTCGGATGGGAGTGGAGGAGCGTCTTTGGCCCGTGGGTTGTTGGTGTTGTTCCACCAAACGAACTTCTAGCAGATGATTTTCTACTTCGCAGGTTAATTGGATCCAACCTAACAGCGTAGGAGGGTTATCTTGCATGAGAGCTCTGTCCAACAATTTAGGGTTTAAGCCCTGTTTGAATAAAATGATTTTGGTGGATTCTTCGCACCTTGGGCATTTGGCAGCGAGTTGTCGGAATTTTGTGGCATAGTCTCTAGCCGACATGCTGCCTTGCCTAATAGCCTGCAATTCAGTTCGGGCTCTAGTTTCTTCCAGGGGGTCCTCATATTGGGCTCGAAGTGCATCCACTAGCCCTTGAAGTGTATCCAACTCAGGGGCCCCAATCTCATAAAGTCCTACATACCAGTCAGCTGCTTTGCCTTGGAGACGTGATCCCAGGTGCTCGATTTGACTGACTTCACTCCCGAATAGATGCCCACATCGATTGAAAAATTGTACTACTTGAACAAGGAAGAATCCCAATTTGGAGGGATCTCCATCAAATGTAGCGTCCAGCTTGACCCAACCCATGGGAAGATCTTGCCTGGGGGCTGGTGCTGGCATTGGGTAGACATCGAGCGGGGCGAGTTGTAAAGGAGGCTGTCGCGGTGTTGGCAGTAGCTGCGGCGGAGGCTGCTGAGGGTAAGGTTGAGGTTGTTGCGGTGGGGGCGCTCCCGGAATCGGCTGGGGAGGTCCTCTAGGTGCCGGTTGTAGCGGCGCTGGTCGTAAAGGTGCCGGCCACCCCTGCGGTGGGCCTCGAGGCGCTGGTACAAGAGGAGTGGGAGCCGGCCGCAACGGAGATGGGTGAGGAGAGATGGGTTGGAGAGGAGCCGTACCCCCCCGCGGCCCCGGCGTTTGATGAGGCCTGCCCGTCCCGGGGATGACTCGTGGTGTAGTTCCTCTCGGGAGGCTTGGGGGCTGGTTCGCTTGGGTCGTGGGTGGAGGCACTATAGGGGAAGCAGGCTCCAGCGGTTGTCCTGGCTCCCCTCCTCCTCCTCCAATCCCACTGCCAGCAGGAGTGATTGGACGATCGGGGCAGGGGTCTCCTGGACTCAGTTCTCCACCTCCCCCGCCGGCTCCGTCGTCATCTGGTATGACCGGTTGTTCGGGACGGGGTTCTCCTGGACACGGGTCCTCTGGGCAGGGTCCTTCCCCGGTGACAGAATCCGCGTCTCCCGTTTCTGGTGGCTGTTGCGGCCACGGTTGGTTAGGGCCCTCCGGACGGGGCAGAAGACTTTGCAGGTTAGACAAACTTTGGCTGATGTCTGGTAGACCAGCTGGCGGTTCATGACCTCCATCCCCCGCCACGAGTACTGAAAGCAGGTAGTCTTGCAGAAGGTAGTCTGCGAGGTCTGCACAGTTTCGGCCTGCGGTCTCATGGTTTCCGTCTGTCGCCACGGCAAGGGTATTTCCACTCCTTGTTCCTCTTGAGATCTCGCGGCTAAAACTCCTTTCGTCAGACCAGTGATTGCTGATATTCCTGAATCAATTGCAATCGTTCGGCTTTGAAGCTGCACCCATTGGTGCTCACTTACGTCTTGTTGCCCCGACCACGGGGTGACTTCCGAATAATCCCAGCTCAGGGCGCCACGGCGGGACGTCTCCCATTCCGTTTGTTCGGTCGTCCTGTTCCAGTACAGCCACGGTCGGCTACTGGCATGCTCGGGTATAGATTCCAAACTGCGCCGGCTATCCAGCTGCGTTTGCGTGAACATTGTACTGGCCCTCCGTTCCCTCGTCTCCCTTGGTCTCGCGCCCCACTGCATCGGAGTGGGCAAGGAGAACAGTGGTTCGGCCGTAGCCCTAGGCCGAGTATCAGCACTGCTGGGAGCGACGGTATAAAGCGTTGTAACTGAGGAGCTGTTTCCTCGTGGTACAGGTTCTTGTGGTTCCAAACCTTGAGAGCCGGGAGAGGCATACGGGTCAAACAAAGGATCCCTGACTGGGACAGCTTTGGAGTCCGTCTGATCCGGCTTAGGCATTGGAAAAGTTGATTGGTAACAAAATGTCAGAACTGTGGCTAGATAATGTCCTTACTCCAGACTACCTTCTGCAATTAGACAACAGTCCATTGTTTCCAAAAGGTTTTTACTGAAGAATTAGTTCATTATAGTCCACTAGCCTGAATACAATATTCAGGATGGTACATATGCATTGTTACCAATGACAGGCAAAGCATGAGGTACAAAGTAACAGATCACAGCAGGCCCAACCTCCCCCCACAGTTCTCAAAACAACCCCTTTGAAGTTAGGAGAGCGAAAGTTCCTCAAGGCCGGTTCATGGTGGAACATCGGTAGCCAAAACAATCCTTTTCTGTGAGATAGCTGCCTGGGAACCTTGGCACCTGTGAAGAGAGCACTTAAACACTGAAAGGATTAAAAATGGAGTCGGTTAAGCAAAGGCATACAAGAAAGCATTCTGGACCTGACAATTCCAGCATTCCACCTCACAAAAATAACACAACTCACTTAACATCAGAGAATCACAAAAGCACAATTCCTGTCAAAAACACTTTATTTCTTGAACAGCTTTAGGTTACACAGCAGGGGGGCACACCAAAGGGCATTCCAGCATTCCACCTCACAAAAATAACACAACTCACTTCACATCAGAGAATGACACAAACACAATTGCTGTCAAAAACGGTGAAGTGGGTTGTATTATTTTGTGTAGTACACTGCTATCATGCCCTGTTGTGCCCTCCTACTGTGTAACCTAAAGCTGTTCAAGAAATAAAGTGTTTTTGACAGGAATTGTGTTTTTGTGATTCTCTGATGTTAAGTGAGTTGTGTTATTTTTGTGAGGTGGAATGCTGGGATGCCCTTTGGTGTGCCCCCCTGCTGTGTATGAATGAATTTGTAACATTGCTTAAAGAAGTAAGAGGCACTTGCACTTTGTAAATCAAGTATATATTAATAAGAGAGCATTTGCACGTTGAGTATTGGTGTTTCCGGCAGGGAATTTTCCCTTCTTTGCTTCAAACGAAATTCTTACATTCAGCTGCCTGTTTTGCCTTTATGTATGTCTCCCCCCCCCCCATTATGTCACGTTTCATGATGATTAGTTCACTCAAAAATCAGTTGTTGTTGTAGGATATTATAAGAAATCTCTGTGGTTTCAATTGTTCACCATTTTCCTGGTGGGAAATATAACTTCCATGATGGATATTACTTGGTTGCAGCTCCAAACTATGTTCATATTCCAAAAATACAGAAAAAGACAGAAAACATTCAGGTCCATATTGAAGGATTTTTCAATCAATATAGCACATAAAGAGCTAGTATTAATGTTATTTTTAGTCTGCCTTTCTCACTGAGACTCAACATGAATTAAGTGTAAAACAAATATGATCAATGTCAGAGATATCACTGTAGTTCCCATGAAACTCACAGCTGGGTTGCCAACCATGAGTTCCAGTTGTTGTATTCTGGTGTTGTATGTGATCCTAGACATAACATATTCATATCCATACAGATTACAGTTCAGAAAGTTTACTTATTCACAATGTATTCCTATCCTTAGATATTGCAAAAGCATGATATGTTACAATTCAATGAGATTTTTCTCTGCCATGATAAATCCCATCATCTTTGTTTGTGGGAAACATAATGTCTGGTTATAATGAAGTGGTTATAATTGTGAAACTCAACATAATAAAAATCCATTTCATACAACATAACACAAATCCAGGTCATAATTTCAAGGAATCTATCCATTATAAAGGGCAGCATTCTGCTGTTCTTGGGGCATCCTGCCCTTCTGTCAGTGAAGGAAGGATTGACTGCAAGTCAAACTGCGATGCCAGCAGGCGAGAGGAGTAAAATAAGAGCTCAGCCTGGCAAAGATTAAATTATAATATCTGTCTTTCAACAAGTTAGGTATTCAATTTGTCGAATTAAAGTTACACAGCTCATTACAAGTCTCTTGGAGGAAGCCTGCTTCAGAGAAGCAGACTCAGCAAGGCAACTGCTGGGTTGCTTTTAAAGGTTTTTTTTGAAGGACATAACTTGAAGAGAGGTGGGAATGAGGAGTGGGTGGGAATGAGACATCATTGTGACTTCAATAATCTATTGCTTCCAAACCCTCCTATATACTTGCTCAGCTAGTTCTCCAGTATCTCAGGGCCAAACTACAAGTGACAAATGACACAGGTTGGACACTTGTCAGCTTCCCTCAAGTTTTGATGGGAAATGTAGGCAGCTTGGCAGAAAGTTGGACAAGTGACAGTTGAAAAGTCCATTGGACGGCAGTCGGAGAGCCAAGCTGCAAGACCAGGATGCCTACATTTCCCATCAAAACTTGAGGGAAGCTGACAAGTGTCCAACCTGTATCATTTGTCACTTGTAGCTTGGCCCTCAGTCTTCTTCACAATAGTCTCTTCTACCCTTTGCTCATGATGGTTGTTTCTGTTGGAAATACAATGTCTTGTATACAGAGAAGGCAGAAGACACAGAATACCTGCAAGGGGCAGCAAATTTGACAGATAGCAAAATAAGATCCTTCTTTCTTCCTCTCTTCTATCCTTCTTTCATGTCTTCAGATTGGCATTCTTAGGCTACTTCCAGCTTCTTCTTGGAAGTCCCTCTCTCCCAGTTTAGTGAGGTTGTTAGTATCTATTCTATTTCTCTGCTTTCTATCAAAGTTGTAGTTCCTGAATAAACCCAGTCTTCATTCACTTCTTAATCAGACTCAAGATCATTCCTAAGATATACCAGAGCCTACAGTTTCATGGAGTTGAATGGATCCTCTGACTTATTTGCCACAAAAGGATGAAATTTGGCACACCACCCCTGAATCCTCTAGAAGTTCTGTTCTCCTTGGGAACAAATATCCATCTTACCCAAAGATAATATTTCAAGGGAATATTTAGGAGTACACCATAAGTCAGAGAGAATATGTTCTGCAAGTATAAAAATTTCATCCCAGATATCTCTAGTTAAAAGGATGTCATACAGAAGGTATGGAAAAGACTTTAACATGTCTGAACTCTTGGATAGTCAGAGGAATAGACAATACTGGGCTACGTGGACCAAGTGATCAATTCTATATATTGTCCCTCCATATGTAAGCATGTAGTTGGAGAAATGTATGACCCCCTCAGAAACATAGTAGGGGTAGATATTGTTGACCAGTATTTGCTGAAATATTGTTAAAATTTATTTATTTGAAATATTTGTATGTTGTCACTTTACAAATATGTGCCTGGGGTAGTTCACAGTACAGTTAAATAACTCATAAATAATTACATAATTTAATAATCAAATACTACAAAACTACAAAACATAGACTAGCAAAAAAACCCCAATATCAGTAATCAAAACATCTACCTCCATATGTTCCCATGCATCATCTATGTCTTCGGGTTGCCTTATGGTACTTGTTCCTCAGTTAAGATTGCCTCTTTGGCATCTACTAGAGCCTGATCCTTTTCAATATTGGGCCTGCCATTGTGGACTGGGTTCCCGGTGGACAGGGGGAGTGGTAAATGACTGTTTTGTACATTTTAATTTTTTAGATTTTCAAGACACCTTGAGCCACAAGGGAAAGGTGGGCTGTAAATATTTTAATTACTTTATTTTAATGATACTGCTCTTTTGGTCCACCAGCCATGAACAATACCATACTAAAAAAAAAAAATTAAAATAATCTACAATTTACTATAAAATCCTTTATGTTTAATTCCTAAATTCATGCCTTCAAAAAGTTTTTAAACCTTATCTGGTATTGATAGCCCCTCATTATCATCAAAAATACCCATTACTGCAAAAATGTAGCATTCCAGTAAACAATGCTTCAAAGTTCTATCTGTCCAGTAGTCACAAATCTTGTAAGAATATGGGATACTATGCATTTGACCTTGCATAACTTGGGATGGAATAGAGTCTAATCTTGCAAGCATAAATGCTCGCCTTTAACAAGGAAAAATTAAAAAATCTGAATATGTTAGAGGAGCCTTTGGATAAGACAGTTTCAGTTGAGTAGCCATGCTGGTCTGTAGTAGAAGCAAAGCTGTAGCAAGGAACAACCCTCAATAGATCAAAATCAGAAAGTCTGTAGTAGAAGAGCAAGATGTGGGTGCAGTAGCACCATAAAGAACAACTAGAGTTCCAGGATATGAGCTTTCAAGAGTAAAATCTCCCTTGTCGGATATGAGGAACAGAAAAAAGATAAGACAATCCCAGATATAAAAAAGCATACTCTTTGAAGTCCCTTCATAGCACTCAAACATCCAAAGTATACATGCATTTATTAATGGGCAGCGCAATCCGAGGTGGGGGGGACACCCTGGAAGCTGACTATGAGCTATGTCAGCATATCCTGGACTTACACCATTCTAACTGCCCCCCCCAATGGTGCAGCAGCCCGGCACTGCTCTGCCAGGGTTACCCACTGGCACTCGACCATGGTGGCTGGACAAGGGCATAATCCAGGCATAAGTCCCTGTTCCATAATTCTGGAAGGCGGGCTAGGAGGCAGAACACAAATTAGTCCACTCCCTAAGCTGTTTCAGACATAGAAACGCCCCCCTCCCCCCCGCAGCGGCAGAAATGACAGCTTAGCCTATAGATGCCCTTTGTAGGGGAAAACTCACCTTCCTCCATGCCTGGCCCCGTCCAAGCATGGCAACCAATCCATTCCTCCCCAGCAGCCAATCAGTCCCCTGCTCACCCTCCGTAACCTCTGGCCAAGGCTCCCAGGAACCCAGGTGAGTAGGGACACAGCCAGAGGCTCTGCCTGAGAGCCTCCTGCTGTCGGGTCTTAGAGCGTGAGAAGGTAGAGTATGCACATGGTGGCAGGGCAAGAGTGCACTGGGGGAATTTTGTGAAAAATGGTGTACGTTGCACTCACACATCGGAGGAAAGCTACATCCAGAATGTCTGACTAACCCCCACCCTCAATTTGCCTTACAGGTTACTGGTCTCCTGAATTCTGGCTCAGGGAGGGGTGAGAGTGCACCAACAAGTAAGAGGGAGATGTAGAGCCAGCTGCCCTGGCTTGCTCATTCATACCAACACACAATCTCACCTCAGTGGCACACCTCTAATGGTGGTCTCTATGGTTGAGGTTTGTCGGTGGGGAGGTGTGGCCCATGGCTGCCAAAAAGGCAGTTGCCTAGGGAGCCATGCTTGACACAGCTGTTTCGAGTAGAGGGCTCCTAGCAGCCTATGCCAGGGCTCCCTTTGGGCAGAGGGGAGGGCGCTGCCACAGGTTGGGGTGACTGAGTTCTCAGTCTGGCAACTCCCCCACGATGGTGGGTGCATGACCCATTAAATGATTCCCTCACAGAATCAGAGCTCCAAGCAGCCACAGGAGCAGAACAGCCAGATGCAGATGAGGAGCACCTTCCCACAGGAGGGCATCCATCATCTGGTTGCCAGTAGCAACTGTGATGATAGAACCACTATTGATGTTCCTGCCCATGGACACCCTCCCAGGATATGGCAGATCTGGCCATGGCTTCCACTAGGCCTGGCCCCTCACTACATGTGTGTGTTTCCCTTTCAGATAGGTAATGACTAGAGATGGACACAGAACAAAAAAACCCCGAACCACATGACTCGTGATTCGTAGCATTTCACGGAACATTGAACCACGAACTTTTGACCTTTTCCCAGTTTGTGGTTCGTTGTTCTGTGGCATTTCAGTTGCCCTGTACTGGCTGCTGAAGCCGGTGTGGGGCATTTGAAAGTGATAGACCCTTTCTTCTGCTTCCTGGCAGCAGACGAAAGAAACTGTCATTTCACAGACCCCATGCTGGAATTGGTGAGAGGTCTGTGAAATGATAGCTTCTTTCTCCTGCTTCCAGGGCTGTCAGTTTTACAGACCCCACAGTGCTGGGTCTGTAAAACTGACAAACTGACAGCCCGGGCAGCAAGAGAAATGGGCTGTCAGTTTCACAGACCCCACGCCGGTCCCAGCGCAGGGTCTGTGAAATTGAAAGCCCATTTCTCCTGCTGTCCGGGCTGTCGGTTTCAAAGACTGCACTGTGGGTCTGTAAAACGGACAGCCTGGGCAGCAGGAGAAATGGGCTGTCATTTCACAGTCCACGCGCTGGAACTGGTGAGGGTCTGTGAAATGACAACTTCTTTCTCCCACTGCTCTGGCAGCAGAAGAAAGAGGCTGTCATTTCACAGTCCCTGCTCCGGTTCCAGCGCGGGGTCTGTGAAATGACAGCTTCTTTCTTCTGCTGCCAGAGCAGTGGGAGAAAGAAGCTGTCATTTCACAGACCCCGTGCCATGAAACTGACAACCTGACAGCCTGGGCAGCAGGAGAAAGAGGCTGGGTTTAGCCAATGGGCTGAAATTGGCACGGGGTCTGTGAAACTCCAAACCCAGCCACGGAACAGCTGGAAAAATTCATTTGTTCCGTAAACACATATTCCCATGGAACACGTGTTTCAGTGCAAATGAACCAGCCATTCTGTACGGAACTTTGTTCTGTGGTTCATTTTGTGCCCATCTCTAGTAATGACCCATCAGGGAGGCCAAGGAGCATGGCTGTTCCAGCATCTAGTGATCTTTCTCAGCCACCATCTGAGCCCTGCCCATAGAGCTGTTCCCCAGGCAGCCTGTGACTCAATTCTGCTCCTGAGAAGGCAGCATAAGGAATGGCTCTCATGGCTCTGAGCACTGCACAAAACAGATGCAGCTCCCATCCCAGTGGAGGGAAGTTGGCAATATGCAGCTAAACATCCATTTCACTTTTAGCAATGAAGTCTGTAGAGAACTACTCCTTCCCTGCCTCTTTGTTCACCCCCACTCCCTCCCGGGGCAGCCCCACAGTACATCCCTGGGGATAGTCCCCAGCCCTGAGCTGCCAGGGAAGCAGTGGCCCCAAGAATCCACCAGGTGCCTCTGCCATATTGGGTGGCTCGGCCTCTGAACAGAGTGGAGGTCCATTGATTCTGTGAGGGCTGCTGCTGCATGCTGCCTCCTTCCTGACCAGCCCCCCTCCTCACATAGCAGCATGGTGAATGGGGTGGGACATGAGGTCTCGCCCGTGTTCGGGGAGGAGGGCTGTCAACCCCTTTCCCTGTGCTGCTAGGGCCTGAGACACCAGGCAGATGGCTGTTGCGGCTGGTGGTGGGGAATGATGGCACAATTCCACTCTTAGAGAAACACAGCTTGGTATCCCCATAATCCTCTGCGAAAACAATGACAAAAAGGTATCTATTTTTTCTCTACATGCCTCAGTCCATATTGGATCTCCATAAAGAAGCCATCCACCTATTTTTGCATTAAAAGCTGTCTTGAGACAAACTGACCACCTTTACTGTAAAAGAACTGTATTAAAGCCTTTGTTGCAGTTAAGGTTCAATTATGAATGTTAAGGTGGACCCTCCAAGACAAGTTAGCTTGAAAATAAACTCCTAGATAGCAAAACTGTTACTTGCTCTACAGGTTTCCCATTAACTTGCCGGCTATATTTTGTTACATGATTAGATTTAGAAATACCATAAAGGTAGACTTCCCTTGATTTACTGTCAACCCTTCTGCATTACAACAAACAGCAATGGCCCATAGGAGACTTAGGTAGCAAAAGTGTGTCATCTGCATATAATAACACTGATACCAGTTTATTAGGCAGCATTGGAGGATGAAATTTTGAGTTTCTCAAAAAAGGTACCATATCATTTATGTACAAAATGAACAGTAGTGGAGCTAATAATATGGTTACCAGCTTCCTGGTAGGGGGAAGGGATTCTTGCTCCCAGCCTCCACCCCCACCACTTCTCATTGGGCAGCCAAGGGTGGAGGAGGGCATGGAAATGGGTCTAGCAACCCCAGAACTTGCTCCTGCTTGCGCCAGAGTATTTCCGTGTCATGCTGGGAATGATGTCATTCCCGGAGCGGTGCTGATTTAGTAAAAATTGGCCCCAAACACTAAATTGGTGAGCTAATTTTTACCAAATCAATCTGGTACGTGACCCATTGCTTCTGTTCTGAAGCATGTGTTCATAGTGAGTATTCCAGTCAGCACGCCTAATGACCCCAATTCCTCCTTTTACCCCAGAGGGACCGGGCAACCGTAGCTAACTGACATCTATGCCAAACACCGTTCTATAGAGGGAAAGAATTAAGCTAAGAGGCTTCTCTAGGAGAAAATGCTATACAGTGAAAATACACAAGTTTCCCACTAATAATAAATCTATTGTTTCAAGTCTAATATTGTGCAAAAGTGCGAAGTGCAAGTATTAATCAACACTTGTATACAATAAATAGAATTAGAGATAATAAATACAAGCATAAACAGAAGTAATAAATAACATCCTCATCATACACTAATAATTTCTGCAGTACAATCTGTAAAACAGTTTTCTTTTCTTGTATATGCAGTGGTGGTTTGTTGGGTGGAGCCATTGGGCAGAACCTTCTTCAGCTTGGAAATGATTATTTTAACTTGATTATTTTAAAGGAACTTTGAACTTTGAATTAGATTTCTCTGGGGAAGCCACAGAAGTTATTACTACTAGAAGCAGCAAGCAGGGAGTTCCACCCTTCTAACACTGCCTTACACTTTTTGATCCTAACCATCACCCTAAAGTCATACATTAAGTGAAGTAAAACCGTAAGGTCCTGTGGATCGTGACAGTCTCTGTTTCAGTGCTGAGTGGTGATTGGTTGGTAAGAGCCACCTAGAGACTAGGCATGGCTTTGTCACACTGGGTCACAAATTGTTGATTAAGAGGATAAAATACGTAACTGTCCCACAAATTTGATCTCTATCAAAATATTTATAAAAATGAAACCTGAAGAATATAAGGCTTAAACATATTATTCTTAAACAGTCACTAAAAATTTTAACAGGGGCCGTATAGGTTGCAACTTTCACATCGATACTTCACTTTTGTCGTACTTTTGAGGATTGCTCTAATTTTGCATCTTCATGACTGAGAGCTTCACAGATTCCTCTGAATGTTAATGGTTCACCTCTTGTCACATATTTCTGTTGCTCTCCCCTGTGTTTCATTAGCTTATCACGCAGCAAATGCTGTTCCACATCCCTGCACTCTTTCTTGTAGCTCTGCTGGTAAATTTAATGCTTATTGCCTAATCACATACTTCTCAACAGGTGAGAAAGAATAAAACAGCTGGGGGAAAATGACAAAATATAAGCACACATTTTCTGGTAAGTAAGCAAGCCGGCTCCCATTTTCACAATCAACTTACTTTTAGCAACTCAGAAAAATACAGAAAGGGGGAGTGACCAGAACAACTCTTTCACCAAGCAGAGGTTAGGGGAAAACATCAACCCCAAGCCAGCAGGCATAAGAAAAGGTGCAAGGGGAAAGGCCAATGGTCCAGATTCAAGCCATTCTTTCAAAGGACTTGTGACTGACACTTAAAAGAGTTTTAAAACAGTTAATACAGGAGAATGTCTACAAATATGTTTTAGAAGTAGGTTTGCTTATATGACCCAAGACTGTGTCTGGTACAACTCACCACAGAATGAAATAAAACAACATCTATAGGGCAAATATTTCACTCACAACATCAACCACACATTTGTGATTTGACTTTGTGCACTGGAGTGCAGAAACCTCAGTAAGATCTGCTTCTTTGAAACACTCTCCTGCACCTTTCTATGGTTCCATACCCACTTCTTAAAGCACCAGTATGGACGGAGCTATGTGAGAACCACAGACATGTAATTTGTTATAGTCTGAATAGAGGGAAACGTCAAATGTTGCAAAGGAGACCAAAGCACGGTAGCTTTTAGTGAATATTCACTTCTGCCCTGCAACAGCAAATTCAGTTTCATAGGAACATGGAATATGCTTCAGCTTTCCAATCTATGTTTCTGTGTTCTATGAAAGGAACAAAAAAACATATATTTTCCTCATGCAACACATGCTAGAAGTAGCAACACTCTAAATGTTTATCTTATACCTACTTCTATAGTCTGAGACTTTTAGGTAAGATGGAGCCACCAGATGTATGTTTTTTTATTACAAGTGTGCATTGCTACCAATTTAAAGCTATTTTCTTGCCTGTCTTAATATGTGCATAGTAGCCTTAAGTTGCCAGACTTGGGACTTGCTCCCTTTTGTATTTCATTTAAATAAGTCTTAAAACAATTGACAGTTTAAGAACCAATTCACCGTATTCTGGGTAAGAAAACTTGTTGCTGTTACACATGTGGGAAAGATATAAAGAACAATGAACACCAGCACATCTCCAGACATGCAGTGGAGATAACCTAGGATAATGTGATGTGGTCCCTAATGGCTGCACATCTATTGCATGGTTCTCTGCATTTCTTTTTCACATGAAAAATATTTCCCACAGGAAACACCAGTATAAAAGCACAAGTTGAGAGCACTTTCTCCTTTTCTTAAATGCTTGCTGATCACAAACAACTGTTTAGTTTCTCTTCACCATTTGTAACCTTGTTCTTGCATTTTTCACCCCCTAATAAGCACTATTTCATGTTGGCGACTGAACACTTCCCTTCTCTGCCAGATCAATACCTGTCTGGAAGTATTTGCTAACCAAAAGGATGAAGTTCCTGCTTCTTCTCCCCAATGAACTTTTTCTCCCCTCTTAACATTACCTGCTTGTTACTTCAATTTTGCCTTCCTTTATTTCTTGACTTGTCTCCACAGGGATTCTTTAAAAAATGACACAGAGAAGCTTGTAATTAAAGGATTCTGCCAGCTGCAAACAGAAAGGTAAAATTACAGTTAAGTTTTACATTCTGGATACAAACATGTTCCAATGTTTGTTTACAGCAGCTGAAATGAAAGTTGAAAGCAATGATCAAACAGGTAACACTACATGTGTATGCAAGACAGAAGAACAGGAAGGCAGGCAGGAAAATTGTAAGATATGCTCCATATAGCCATTTTTAAAGGAATTTTCAAATATGGTTGGTTGTGGCTTTCACATAAATACTGTTCTTTTCATTCTGGAGGCAGCTTACAAACAATCAAAATCAGATTACAAAATGAAATAAAACAGCAATCATACTCTGAATACAATAAACAACATCATAATCCAGAAGCACTAAGAAGATAAATAACAGAGATGACAAAATCAAAACCAGTTTACAGGAAAGCACTGTTAAGGATTATAAATACATAATGTGCACACACGCACAGAACCACACATACACATACACAGAGACAGCAAGTCTTGTGGGGTGCCTCAGGGTTTTGTCACCTATGTGAGGCCTCAAAATGAATAATCTGGGGCTGAATCAGGTAACCAAAAGGTGGAGAGAAATCAAGCCAAAATGAACAAATAGCAAGAGGGATGCTAAATTTAAAAATTAATGCAACAATGTTAATAGAATAGAGAACAATAAAAATACAAGAATTAATATAATAGCAATGAATGTATAATACCTCATTATAGCATTTCCCCTTTTGTAGAAAACTTATAAAGCAGCATAAGGACAAACATAAGGATCACATACAAATAGTCAGAACAAACTCTGTAATCAACTAACCATACACATTTTGTCCTATAAAGCCTTCTTCAGTGGTTGTTGACACATCCCTAAGCACTTTGTCCTTTTATTACATAGGATAGAATAAACCTAACCAGGTACAGAATAAAACCTAACAATAAAAAGAGCAAAAATATTAGTTGTAATTAACAGCAGCAACAACAACATTTGATTCATATACCACCCTTCAGGACAACTTAACACCCACTCAGAGTGGTTTACAAAATGTATTACTATCCTTACAATAATCACCCTGTGAGGTGGGTGGGGCTGAGAGAACTCTGAAAGATCTGGGACTGACCCAAGGTCACCCAGCTGGCTTTAAGTGAAGAAGTGGGGAATTAAACCCAGTTCTCCAGATTAGAGTCATGCCACTCTTAACCACTAGGGGTGTGCAATTCGGTAATCTGATTACCGAAAAAATACCGAAACAAATCTTGATTACCGAAATGTTTCGGCAATACCGAAACGTTTCGGTAATACTGAAACAGTGATTACCAAAATGTTTCGGTATGTTTCAGTAATCGTTTCGGTATTCGAGAATCGCCATTTTGTTTTTGCTAGGTGTTTGCTTTGCAAGTGTCTAGCAAAATCCTGCAGGAAGCTACAGCTTCCTGCAGGCTCTTAGAAGAGTGGAGGGGGGGAGAAGGAGTGAGTGACTCACTCCTTCATTCACCCCTCACCCCTCTTGCAAAGGAGGGAATCCTCTTGCTTTGCAATTTGCAAATGCAAGGTGTATTGCTAGCATTGCACTTTGCACTTGCAAAGCAATGGAAGCAAGCAGATTCCTGCCAAAATTACCAGGTAGGGGAGGGGGAGCAGGAAGGAGTGATACTGTAGGAGTTTGGGGGGGGCAAGGCAAGGGAGGGGGAACTTAGCAGTCACCAATCCCACTGCTGCATCCTTCTTCCAGCCAATAGATTCGAATCTTTGGCAGAAGCTGCAGCAGGGGATTTAAATTTGTGGCAGGGACTGGGTCAGCCTCTGTTGCTGCTGACTGAGAGAGGAGAGAGTCTGCCTTCGTGGACTTCTTCTGGACTGCACCTGGTGAACATCTGCCTGGACTTCTGCCTGTGGAGGATCAACTGTGCTGGACATTCATCAGGAGAGGAGGACAGGTAGGATTTTTTTTTCTTTAGTGGAATGATGGGAGGAAGGGATGGTGCAGATTTTGTTTAAATTTATTGATGCTGGGCCAATTTGCTGGCCTCTGCTAAAAAATGTTTTCGTTTAGTCATGATTTCTTATGGCTTGGCCTGGGGGACATTTTCAGGTTGAGCAAGAGGATAATTTTGGGGGGGGGGGTTCAACACTTCTTGTGCTTGCTTGATTTAATGCTTCCTGTGTTTTAAACATGTGGCCTGGCTCTTCCCCGTGCTTCATTGGGCCTGCAGGCCTGCTCTGCTAGGTGGGCCTTTGTTTTTCCCATGGCTTGGCCTACCATTTATGTTTGAGAAACAGGATTATTGCCTTGATTTAATGCTTCCTGTGTTTTAAACGTGTGGCCTGGCTCTTCCCTGTGCTTCATTGGGCCTGCAGGCCTGCTCTGCTAGGTGGGCCTTTGTTTTTCCCATGGCTTGGCCTACCATTTATGCTTGAGAAACAGGTTTATTGCCTTGATTTAATGCTCCCTGTGTTTTAAACGTGTGGCCTGGCTCTTCCCTGTGCTTCACTGGGCCTGCAGGCCTGCTCTGCAGGGTGGGCCTTTGTTTTTCCCATGGCTTGGCCTACCATTTATGCTTGAGAAACAGGATTATTGCCTTGATTTAATGCTTCCTGTGTTTTAAACGTGTGGCCTGGCTCTTCCCCGTGCTTCACTGGGCCTGCAGGCCTGCTCTGCAGGGTGGGCCTTTGTTTTTCCCATGGCTTGGCCTACCATTTATGCTTGAGAAACAGGTTTATTGCCTTGATTTAATGCTCCCTGTGTTTTAAACGTGTGGCCTGGCTCTTCCCTGTGCTTCACTGGGCCTGCAGGCCTGCTCTGCAGGGTGGGCCTTTGTTTTTCCCATGGCTTGGCCTACCATTTATGTTTGAGAAACTGGTTTATTGCCTTGATTTAATGCTCCCTGTGTTTTAAACATGTGGCCTGGCTCTTCCCCGTGCTTCACTGGGCCTGCAGGCTTGCTCTGCAGGGTGGGCTTCCCCCCCCCCCCGCAATGGCTTGGCCTACCATTTATGCTTGAGAAACAGGATTATTGCCTTGATTTAATGCTTCCTGTGTTTTAAACGTGTGGCCTGGCTCTTCCCTGTGCTTCACTGGGCCTGCAGGCCTGCTCTGCAGGGTGGGCCTTTGTTTTTCCCATGGCTTGGCCTACCATTCATGCTTGAGAAACAGGTTTATTGCCTTGATTTAATGCTCCCTGTGTTTTAAACGTGTGGCCTGGCTCTTCCCTGTGCTTCACTGGGCCTGCAGTCCTGCTCTGCAGGGTGGGCCTTTGTTTTTCCCATGGCTTGGCCTATCATTTATGCTTGAGAAACAGGATTATTGCCTTGATTTAATGCTTCCTGTGTTTTAAACGTGTGGCCTGACTCTTCCCCGTGCTTCACTGGGCCTGCAGGCCTGCTCTGCAGGGTGGGCCTTTGTTTTTCCCATGGCTTGGCCTACCATTTAGGTTTGAGAAACAGGATTATTGCCTTGATTTAATGCTTCCTGTGTTTTAAATGTGTGGCCTGGCTCTTCCCTGTGCTTCACTGGTCCTGCAGGCCTGCTGTGCAGGGTGGGCTTTTGTTTTTGAACTGAATACGCAAGTGAGCGCAGGTCTAGCCATTGTCCAGGATGGGAGAGATATGAAGTGGTGGTGTTCCTCGGAGGGGGAGGGGGAGTACAAAACAACAGGTACAAATACGGGAGAAGTGTTTCAGGCTGATATTAGACTTATAGATCCTTGTCAACTACAGGTGACACGCTCCTGAAGAAGGTGGCACAAAATCTGTGTTCGTAGCCGGCCCCAGATCGAGCGTGGCGGTCCCTCATTCCCCTTTACTTTGAGAACGGTATCACCTACCTGGAGGAACCTGGGATTAAAATAGCATTATGAGAAAAATGAACAAACCTACTATAAAAGCATTTGAAGGATTAAAGCTGGACTGATTTTCTACCTACTCTCAAATCTATTTGTACACTGCGCTGTCTTTGGATTATTGTATGTTTAGGAATTGCGGGTACGAATGAAATTGTAACAATGTTTGAAGAAGTAAGAGGCACGTGCACTTTGTAAATCAAATATTTATTAATATAAGAGATATTTTGCACATTGAGTGTTGTTGTTTCCTGCAGGGAATTTTCCCTTCTTTTCCCCATTCGGAGATGCTTGGTAAGCAGGGCCCTAGTGTGCCCAGAGAGGGGATCCAGAGGGCGAGCCGGCGCCTCACGCGCCACATCGTCAATATGGTAGCTGTGGATGGGAGACCATTCTCCATAGTTGAAGACTTTGGTTTCTCAGGGCTGCTCCATGATTTCTTTCCCTGGTACGCCATCCCTGCTTGCACGACGTTGAGCAGATTGGTGTTGCCCTTGTTTTACAGGGCTACCAGGGACCATGTGAAGGCACAACTGTCCCGGGTTGCCAGGAGAACTGTGCACTTCACACCCGACATCTGGACCTGCCCAAGTGTGCAGCAAGCGTACCTGTCGCTTACTGCTCACTGGTGGGAACCCGAGGCGGTTCTGGGTGGGGGGGAGGTGCCTACAGCTAGCCAGGGAAGGTTGGGAGACCGCCGGGCCAGCTACTGCAAGGCCCTGCTTCACGCTGAGGTTCTCGACGTGTCGGACACGGCGGAGAACATTGCTGCCACCCTGAGGAAACAGTTGGAAGAGTGGATAGGCCAGGGACCCGCCACCGTGGGATGCATGGTGACGGATGGTGGCAGCAACATGAGGGCAGCAGCGGATCTAGTGATCCAAGAACGCATTTACTGTGCAGCCCACAAGCTTCACCTAGTGGTGAGGGATGCACTTGGGGCAGGCTCCTCGAAGGAACCCCAGGATCCCTGGACTCGTGAATCCAGTTACTGCACCAGAAATGTTGGAGGCTCACGAGTAACTTCTCGCGTAGCATGACAGCCACTCACGAACTGCGCCAGAAGCAGGTCAGGACAGGCATGTCGGAGCACGCACTGATCGCTGACATCATCACTCGCTGGAACTCCACCTGTGCCATGCTTGAGCACTTGGTGGAGCAGCAGGCCGCACTCCACCCGTGGCTCTCCGAGAGCAGCGGTGCGAGTCAGGTGGGTGAGTTCAGCCGGGAGAATTGGCTCACCATCACCCAGACAGTGGAGGTCCTGAAGCTCTTCAAGGACTTCACTGTGGCAGTCTCGTCAGACACGGCGACCCTGGGTCTGGTCATTCCCCTGGTGCACACGCTCCAGAGGAATCTGACCACCTTTTCAGGCCCAGACGCACCTCATGCTGACATCGTTCCAGCGGTGCGTGCGCTCGTGAGAAGGCTGCAGCGTGGCATAGTTGCCAGGCTAACTCCTCTCACTCAGAACGAGTCATACATGTTGGCGACCATGTGTGACCCACGCATTAAGGGCACTTTCGCCGAGCGGGACGGGAACCTAACCCAAGCCAGAGACACCCTCTGTATTTGGGTGAGGTGCAGGCAGGCCACGAGGGGACGCCTGTCACCAGAGGGGATGGGAGAGGGGCCCTGCCGTGTGGGTCCCTCTCACGCCCCCTCTGAGCAGGCTCCCCCCGCAGCCACCACCGGAGTGCCAATGAAGATGGAGATGCTCCGGTGGGCCCTCGGCCCCTCTGGGATCGTGAGGAACGTGAGAGAGGATTCGGCAGAGGCAGTGGTCAGGGACTACCTTGCGGAGCCCTGCGAGTTGCTCTCCACTGATCCACTCAGCTACTGGGCCAAGAAGGAGTCGGTCTGGCCGGACCTCTCCCTCGAGGCACAGTGGCTGCTCTCATGCCCTCCGACAAGCGTGGAGAGCGAGCACGTGTTTTCTCATGTGGGCGACATTGTCAGCCCACATCGCACTCGCCTTCTCCCATGGAGAGTCGAACAGTTGACCTTCCTGAAGGTCAACTCTCGCCTCTTCGATTTCTCAGGACTGGACTTCCGGAGTGACTGAGGTGAGCCCAACTTGTGGCCTGCATCCTCTGCGAGTCCAATCCTTTGGAATCATGCTCTCCCCTGCATAAAACTCTGTAGATGCAGTTAAAACCGGCCAGTAGAGGGAGGGTGGTTAGGAACCAGTGGCAAAGGGAATCCACCCTGCAATTTGAATGCCCCCCCCACGGGAAGTTAAAACATCTCCCAGTACTGAGACAGACCCTGTGGGACCAAATTTATTCTGAAAAATAATGCCCCAGAAACGTGGATCGCCGCTGGAGGGAGAAATAGGTTAGATAGGGACTGCTTAGGTGGGTATTAGGGATGGGATGCTCATGTGCAGTGTAAAAATGTTAGATGCTGTTTGAATGTTTAAAATGTTTTTTCAAAGTTGAAATGTTAAAAAAAAAACAAAAAAAGTTGAAATGTTACTGTTAGGTTTGCTTGGGGGGGGGGAGTTTGGGGAGAGTTGGGAATGGGAACCCAGCAATTTGAAGCCCCCCCAGGGGAATTTAAAACATCTCCCAGCACTGAGACAGACCCTGTGGGACCAAATTTATTCTGAAAAACAATGCCCCAGAAACATGGATTGCCACTGGAGGGAGAAATAGGTTAGATAGGGATTGCTTAGGTGGGGATTAGGGAATGGGAAACTGTCAGATCCTTCTGTTTGGAATGTTTAAAATGTTTTTCAGTGTTGAAGTTTTTTACAAAAGAAAAAAAACCAAAAAAAGTTGAAATGTTTGTTAAGAGTTCCAGTTTTCTTTAAAAAAAAGAGAAAAAAACCCAAAAAAGTTGAAATGTTTGTCGAGAGTTGAATTTTTCTTAAAAAAAAGAAAAAAAACCCCAAAAGTTGAAATGTTTGTTAAGAGTTCAAATTTTTGTTTTTTTTAAAAAAAGAAAAACCAAAAAAAAATTGTAATGTTGCTGTTTGGTTTGCTTGGGGGGGGGGGGGGTTTGAAGCGGGGAGAGTTGGGGATGGGCACCAGCCAATGATGATGTCTCACAGATGTTTCCAGGTAGATGCTGAGGCTGGTGTGCGTGTGGGGGACCTCTGCAACACTGCTCTGGAAATACCACTGTGTAGTGCCCACGGCAGTGCCCGGTCCAGCTTTATGTGGCCGAACTGAAAGCATAGCCGCAGGAAATGACATTGGTTCTGCTGGACCTTGTTGCAATGGTTTCCCCCTATTAAGTTTGGTTATGGAGGGATGGGAGATGGGCTCACGGGCAAAGAAATAAAGAGATTTTGAAAGGAACAATGTCTGTGTGTGGTTTTTGTTATTCTTGAGGAGGTGTAGAGGGGTTAAGCAAATAAGTTGTTTTTCTCAGGATTTGTGTTGTGCCACTTGATGTGAAGTGAGTTGTGTTATTTTCTGACTAAGACAATGCTGTCATGCCTGTTGGTGTGCCCTGCCACTGTGTAACCTAAGTCTGTTCAAGAAATAAAGTGTTTTTGACAGGAATTGTGTTTTTGGTGATTCTCAGATCCAAAATGAGTTGTGTTACTTTTGTCTGGTGAAATGCTTTCATGCCCTTTTGTGCCCTCCAGCTATGTAACCCTCATCTTTTCCATAATTAAGCTGTTTATAGCGGTTATTGTGTTTGGGGTGATTGTCTGATATTGAGTTGTGTTATTTTTGTGTGATGAACTGCTATCATGCCCTTTTGTGCCCTACAGCGGTATAAATCAAAGCTGTGCAAGAAATAAAGTGTTTTTGAAAGGTCTTGAGGTTTTGGTGATGCTCTGATTTGAAGTTAGTTGTTTGAAATCTGTGTAGAATTCTGTGTCTAATGCTTTTTTCATGCCCTGTTGTGCCCTCCTACTGTGTAACCTAAAGCAGTTCCAGAAATTAACTGTTTATAACAGTGTATTTTTTTAAAGATTATTTGATGTGAAGTGAATTGTGTTATCCTTTTGTGTGGGGCACTGCAGTGCTAATGTGATGTACCATGATGCTTTGCCCAATTGTACTTTGAAAGTGAGAAAATAAATTTTTTAAAACTTGATTCATTGTGTGTGTATTAGTTTTTCATTCTTTGATGTGAGGTTGGTTCCCAGCATAGGGAACAATGGGGCAGGCTGGCCAGCCATTTCTGTAGGTGGTGGGGGTGTCAGGGAGAGGGTGTCTGTGGTTCAGTTGCTCTTTCACAGGGACAAACTGGCACTCAGAAGTGTACCCACCATTGTGGCACCCCTGGGCTGTGCAGAATTGCCCTGGGAAAGAGAGTTTAGAAGTTCCCAGCATAGGGAACAAAGGGGGAGGGCTGGCCAGCCTGTTCCTGGGGTTATGGGTGTGGGGCTGCTGGGGGTGGATTTGGGTCTGTGAGGGGCTAATGTGAGGATTTGGGTCTGTGTGTGGCTGCTGGGGGGGAAATTGGGTATGTGTGGGGCTGTAGGGGGTGGACTTTGGGGGCTGAGAACACCTACTTTGGGAGGCCATGAAATGGCCCCCCCAAGTGGGAGCAGGCTGAGCCTTGGTGGGGGGTGGGAGGAAAGGTGGGAGAAGGGCCCCTAAGGGTTGGGGGCATTTTGCATGCAAAATGCCACCCCTGCCAAGACAAGCCTCTGTTATTTCCCAGCTGGAAATAGTGGAGAAAGGGGGGGAGCACCTACTTTGGGAGGCCATGAAATGCCCCCCCCAAGTGGGAACAGGCTGAACCTTGGTGGGGGGTGGGAGGAAAGGTGGGAGAAGGGCCCCTGAGGGTTGGGGGCATTTTGCATGCAAAATGCCACCGCTAGCAAGACAAGCCTGCAGCAGCAAGCACAAAATAGGAGATTAGCAGCAGCAAGCAAAAACCTTTCCCTTATTAGGCGAGGATAGGGGGACCTAGTTTAGGGGGCCATAACATGGCCCCCCGAAGTCCAATCTGTCTCAAACTTGGGGGGTTGTTAGAGAGGAGTCAGAGGAAGGTCCCCACCAAGTTTGGCTTGATTCGGTGGGAAAATGCCTCCCCCAGGCTTCCGGGAAGCCTGGGGAGGCTTTTTCCCTTTGAAATGCATTACCGAAACAAGCCGAAAGACCGAAAAGATTACCGAATCGCGAATACCGAAACGGCTTGCCATTTCAGTATTAGCGATTACCGAAATGGTTTCTTGTTTGGTAATAACCGAAACAAGAATACCAAAATACCGCGAGGCCTGCGCTCGCAAGGCCCGGCCCCACCCGACGCCCAGAGACGGGGCGGGGGCGGGAGCATGTTCTGGCGGCGGCAGGTAATAGGCCGGCTGGCCCGCCAGCCAGGGAGGCCAGAGGCTCAGGCCCAATGACGCCCCAGGAGCGGGGGGAGGAAGCACCAAGCCTCCCACCCAGGAAGGGCTGGGGCCAGGTGTTGCTGCCAGCCTTAGCCCAGGTAATGGGGCTCACCTGGGGCGCTGGTAATTGGGGAGCGGGGCGGGGCTGCCCCTAGAGTGGGAGGGGATAAAAGGGGTCAGGAGCTTCCCGGCCGGGGAGGAGAAACAGGGAGGCAGGTCCTGAGGGAGGGACGGTCCCTGGGCCCAGAGGCTGTGCTTGCCAGCCACCTACGCGGCTTAACAGCCCTGGGCCATCTGAGGCCAATCAAAAGGGAAGCTTAGACCCCTGCCGCCAGCTTGCAGGCCGCCCGGCCGGCTTTTGAGGGACCAGGACCACGCTGGATCCGCCATCTGCGAAGACCGCGCTCCCGCCACAACAGACCCGCCAGGCACGGCACCCCCTGCTGATGGAGAACCTCACACAATTTCAACAGCAATTGTGCAAGAAAACTTTCCAACAGATTGTTCTGACTTGAACACCTTTGCACAGAGACATAACACATAATTATGTTTGTTTTTTTAAAGAAATGTTCTCAATCTAATACTGACCATGTGCTTTCCATGTGGGAAATCATGTCTGCTCTCTCTTATTGTTGAGCAGCACCTTCTCCTTCAACACTGGAAACCTGTATGCCCACTATAGAGACACTTGTATAGAAGAATGACTGAACTTAGCAGGGAAGAAACTATTAGTATTAGTAACAGGCAGGATGCAGTAACGATATTTGACAGCACTTGGGCCAAATTTTTTCAACTGTATGAAACTTCATGTTATTATATCATTTATGTTCACGGTTTGGATAAATTCCACCTTCATTTCTACCCATCTCTGGCTTTTCCCTCTTTCTGTCTCTCCTACACCCTTGCCTTATCTTTCCTCTTTCCTTTTCCTTTTTCTAAACATCTTTGTTCATCCCCTTCTGTTTCCTCTTTACGGCTATTGAAGAGGGTGGGTTTGTGGGAAGGAGAAACTGCCTGACTCTGTTTTATATGGCTCCAAAGAAGTTGTAATAAACTTTAAATATAAAAAAGGCACATTCTAAATTATTTATCAGCCATTACACCATACACAGTATTAACAATTCGAGGTGGGGGGCAATGAAAACATACATTAAACCCCAAATAGATTGTGCCTCATCAGGTTATTCCAGTCCTAATGGCATATTTTTAGTAGGGGGTAAGATAATAAAGCCTCTCTCTGTGCCTGACTTTTCTTGTAGTCAAATACAGTGTGAAGAATAAAGGCTCTCTAGTTTTCCATTTAGACTCTGTATGAAATTTAAAAAAGAACATTCATCTGTCATTTTATGCATCTTTAGTGCATGTAACGACCAGTGGCTGACAGGCATTCTTTATAACATGGTCCATTTTCAGCCCACTCAGCATTCCAACCTGTACCATTCTCTGGTGCAACATTGAGAGAAAATGGAGAAAACAGAAAAAAGCAAATAATGAACTAACAGCATAATCCTGTGGGTCATTCTGGAATGGTTTAGAATGGCAACTAACCCCCTGCACTTTACTTCTTGGAGATACCAGTGTACCACTGATACTAGCATGAGAGCTACTTTGGTGTAGTGGTTAAGAGTGAGAGGACTCTAATCTGAAGAACTGGGCTTGATTCCCCACTTCTCCACTTGAAGCCAGTTGGGTGACCTTGGGTCAGTCACAGCTTCTAGGAGCTCTCTCAGCCCCACCCACCTCACAGGGTGATTATTGTTGTGGGGATAATAATAACATAGTTTGTAAACCACTCTGAGTGGGCATTGTTATCCTGAAGGGTAATATAAATTGAATGTTGTGGTGGTGGTGGTGGTTGTGATGATGATGATCAGGGCTCATTTGGAGGTGGAATGTACCAGAATGGTGTTCTGGTAGATCTGAAAAGAAGTCCCATGGGTTTTAGCACCACCCACGTGATTCCTTTTCCTCCGAGTGCAAGCCGAGTGGGGCTGGGCTCCAAAGGAACGTAAGCTGCTTGGATTCATTCTGCTCTGTTGCTTTACTTTCATTTGTGACTCGTGAGGGGTGGGGGAGAGAGAGAAAATGAGTGAATGAGTGCAAGCCGAGTGGAGCTGGGCTCCAAAGGAACGTAAGCTGCTTGGATTCATTCTGCTCTGCTGCTTTACTTTCATTTGTGACTCGTGGGGGGGGGGGGGGAGAGAGAGAAAATAAGTGAATGAGTGCAAGCCGAGTGGGGCTGGGCTCCAAAGGAACGTAAGCTGCTTGGATTCATTCTGTTCTGCTGCTTTACTTTCATTTGTGACTCGTGAGAGAGAGTGAGTGTGTGGGTGCAAGCAGGGTTGGCCCTCCAGAGGAGGGTAAGCTGCTTTGAGTTCATTCTGCTTTAAGGAAATACCTGGAGATTTTTGTGGAAAGGGGCCTGAGGGGTGGATGTTGCCTTCTGACACACTTCTGGTGATGTCAGGGGTTGTGGCATATGCTAATGAGTTATGCTAATGAGTTATGCTAATGAGTTCCTGCAGTTCTTTTTCTAGGAAATGACCCCTGATGATGATGATGATGTTGATGATGATGTTGAATAAGAATAGGCCAGTGTAGGAGCCACAGCTGGGTGGCACTGGGTTAAATTTGAGGGAACAGCAGGAGCTAGTTAACATCTTAAGCCCTCAAATCCCAGTTCCTGATACTGGGGTAACTTTACACTGGCAAAAGGTGGCATAAATATAAATAATAAACTCTGTGTTCAGTGAAAACTCTATCTCCACTGCCTTATGCCATATCTATATGGCTATGCTGCACTTTAGGATACTAATTAATTCTGCAGACAATCACAGCACTTCTAGGCAGTATATATAGTCAGGTCACCCACATCTCTAACGATAGGCACACAGAATGGGCCTATGGGCCAAACTAGAAGTGATGAGTTACATTTGAATGGCAAGTGAACAGACTCACATGTATTCCTCCCTGTTCACTTGTACTCCACTCAATGTGGAGTGCAAGTGGAGCGCAAGTGAACCGGGAGGAATACATGTGAATCTGTTCACTTGCCATTCAAATGTAACTCATCACTTCTAGCTTGGTCTGTAATCTCACTAACCTAATGCGTCCACATTTGCAAAACACAAAAGGGAACATGGGTGATGGAAACACTGTAGAAAGGGCACTTTGCACAAGAGTGCAGAGTCAAGAGTGATATCAAACATAAGATAAGCTTATTGCTAATGATTGTCTCCTTAGAACCCTTGCAGGTAATTTGCCTCAGATCACAAAGACCCAACAAAAAAGTCATCTCCCACTTCTTCATCTGGAGATCTAAGGACAACACACTCAATTTAGGTAAGTAAGGGAGATGAACTCTCTCCCTTAAAATATGAAGGCTGCAAATGTTTCTTACAACTTTTCCTCCCCCATGCAATATGTAGCTACTGAGTATTGGCTCTAAAGCAACCCTTTCTTCCTCAGCAGCTGCTAGTAGTGTCTCCCAGATAGGAGTCACAGAATATGTATGCAGAAAAGTGGAGCTATGCCCCTGGAGCTATGCTGGCATGACATTGTGATTTTGGCACAATGTCTTGTTGATGTAATCCTGATGTCAATGCAAAGAGCAGCAGGGGGAGAAACTTCAGACAAGAGTTCCAATATCACTGCATAACACAATGTTAGGCAAAATTGTGTAAATTAGCCATGAGTCCAAATCAGTGTGAAATTTCTTCTGTTGGCAGATCCTTAAATAAGCATAAATGTTATACATTTAAACAGAAAAGAGTCTATTTACATGACCAGCAGTGATGGTAGTTGAGGAAAAAGCCTGTGTGTTAGGGATGGCATTTATGCTATGGGATCCTTCAGAGACTGCTTTTGTCCATATGCTCTTTAACATATACATGAAACCATGGCAAGAAATTACCTGAAGGTTTGTAGTTAGGTCCTACTTGAAAGTTTGTAGTTAGGTCCTACCAAAATGTGAGTGATACCTCCTGTATTTCTCCTTATCAACTGAGTCAGGTGGGTCAGTGGAAGTCCTGAAAAGATGCCTGGATACGGTAATGGGATAGATAAGAACCAATAAACTGAAATTCCGTTAAGACAAAACTGATGCTCATTGACAAAACCACTTGAGGAGTGAGTTGTCTTGTCCTGGAAGGGGTTGCACTCCCCTTGAAGGAGCAGGTCTGTAGCTTGAAGTACTACTGAATCATGGCCTACAGTTGGAGACTCAAGTCTCCTCCATGGCATGTAGCACCTTTTGTCAGCTTTGGCTCTTATGTCAGTTGTGGCCCTTCCTTGAAAAGTGTGATTTGTCCACTGTGATCCATGGTCTGATCACATCCAGGTTAGATTACTATAATGTGCTCTACATGGGTTGTTTTTGAAAACTGTTTGGAAACTTCACTTGGTCCAGAATGCAGCAGCTAAATTACGGTCAGGGGCATGAATACAAGGATGCTATAGCATAGTGGTTAAGTAGTTGGGCTGTGAATCACCACTCTCCTGGTTCAACTCTCACTATTGCCATGAACTCAGTAGATGGCCTTGGGTAAGCTACGCCTCTCACCCACAGCTCGCAAGATGTATTGTGGGGATAATAATAACACTGACTTTGTTCACTGTTCTGAGTATGGCACTAATCTGTCCAGAAGGTAAGTACACTGTTGTTTTAAATAGTAAAGAGTCCAGTAGCACCTTAAAGAATAACTAACTTTATTGTAGCATAAGCATTCGAGAGCCACAGCTCTCTTCGTTAGATGCATGACGAAGAGAGCTATGGCTCTCGAAAGCTTATGCTACAATAAAGTTGGTTAGTCTTTAAGGTGCTACTGGACTCTTTACTATTTTGCTACTACAGACTAACGTTGTTGTTGTTATCGTGTGTTGAAAGATCTACATTGGCTGCCTGTTTGTTTCCAGATACTGGTCGTTTCTACACGGCTTACCTTATTCTGCAAAATAGCGAAATCTTCTCGTGCAATAACAGTGTCTTCTTGTGCGATAACAGCGTCTTCTCGCGAGATTTCACAGAATAAGGTAAGCCGTGTGGAAACGGCCATCATTCCAAGTGCCGTTTTTTTGTTATTTATAGTCGGCCTTTCTCACTGAGACTCAAGGTAGATAATTACCTATAAGTTTCTAAATGGATTGGGGCTGCAGTACTTGAACAACTGCTTGGTCACATTTTGTCCAGCTGTGATGGACTACATCTTTTAAAAGCCTGGAAGTGCTGTACAAGCAGCTGAAGGATTGTTAAGAATTAATTCCTCACAGACACAGAGAGCTTTGAGTGACAGGCTACGTCAAGGAACTTGACTGGGTAGCATGAGCTGGAAAGAGGAATGTGTGTTTTCAGCCCTAGCTGAGAGTAATTGAGTGTGAACAGTTGGAAGACAGAGTCCTAACTGAAAGCAGTTTTAACACTGACAGGATAAGTGGGAAAAATGGCAAGGAAGTTTGGGAAGTAGGTACAGACTTCCATTCAGGCCAAAGAAAGGGGATAGATCTGCTAAGGAGAGGAGACTTGCCCTACCCAGTCAAACAGAGAGGTAGCTCTGGAGAGTGAGCTCTCAGGTTGCTGAGGTTGGGTGTGGTTGGAAACTACTTTTGGAAACATTAAGATTCAGTTTAAAAAGCTGAAGGAAAGCATTCGTGTTTGAAGAGAAAGGTCTGAGGTACTAGAAAGGGAGTACCAGCATTCTTAAACTCAAAAGAGACAGAGGATACTAAAAGAAAGTGTACTAGAGTATTTGGGGAAAACATGGGAACAAAGGCCTCAGAACATAAGGACTTAAGTATCTGTGAAGAGCATAAGAACTAAAGTCTATGCACGTACTGATTTTACCTCAGAGATTTCTGTGTTGAATTACCTCAGAAATTTTCAACCCTTAATTTTATCTGACCTTTCCTCTTGAAAATAAATAAAACCTCTATTTTTGAATTTTAAAAACATCACTGGTGCTATTTCTGCTGTTTAAGGACTAAGAAGAGGAGGAGGGAATGTCATACCAGTCCAGTACCTGAGATGCTTTTCACAAGCCACACTCTCTGTGTTCCTGCCTACAGTGGAAAGGAGGATGGTGACAAGACAAAGTGGTGGCATTGTGCCTTTGGAATGCCCTCCCTCTTTAGATTTGCCTGGTGCTTACTGTGTACTCATTAAGTTATCAGGCCAAAATATTTCTCTTTTCTCAGGCTTTTAACAAAAGGGCTCCATTATTTTTTTAGTAGTCTTATGATTGGCTTCTAGTCTGTGGACTGTTTGTCAACATCATTTCATACTGCTCTGTTTTAAGCTTTTTATTCTCTGGCTTGCTTTGTTGACAATGATTTTATTGATTTTTGTTTTATTTATTCTCATCGATATGACTTGTTTTAAAATTGTTCTTACTGTTTCGATTGTGAGCAGCCCCAAGCTAGGCTGGTGAGGTGGCATACACATAATAAATATTTCCTACACACCAAGCAATGAAATAGGATGGAGATGAAATCAGTGATGATTAATCAGTTACTAATTACAGCCACCGTTCATATAAAACGGGTGTTTTTATGCAACTCAGTAGTATACAACAACATCATAATAAGAGTCAATCATTTAAAAAAATTACCAGGAATGGTTTCATTCTGACCCATTTTTCTTTTCTTCATTTTATATGCTTCTTTTATCTTGTCTGAAGCTGTGGACAAACAGCTCCACTGACCAGCATTTGCTGATATGTTCAGGCCTCATCATGTGTAGATGCCCAGTGACCACCCTGAGTTCCACTTGGTGACATGCTGCTGTCCCAGCCTGCCCAACACAGAGAGGGGTTTTTGCTTTGGTATGCTGCCACCAACTGGTTGTTTTAGAATTACCTGCCAAGAGGGCCAGTACTCCCAGCATCCCTTACCCTTTTTTAACGGTCCCCCTAGTACCTGCGTCTCCCACTGCCCAGAGACTGGTTACCATGGGGACCTGTTACCACACTTGAGCTCTCAGGAAAATAGCAATCTAGCAAGTGACCACCTCCCTTTCCCTGGTGCCCATGTTAAATAGCACATTCGAACAGTGGAGGTCTACATGGTGTGGAGAACAATTACCAGCATTTAAAATTGTAAAGCATTTATTAAAAGTAAAAAGCCTACATGCATACTTTCTGCACAGCAACAGACTGAGCAAGAAATACAAAAGGAAGCTGCAAATATGCAGTTCCCCTGCCCCTCACTCTAACACCCACTCAGAGTAGTTTACAAAGTGTGATATTATTATCTTCCAAGATGCTGTGACTGACTGAAGGTCATTCAGCTGGTTTCAAGTGGAGAAGTGGGGAATCAATTCCAGTTCTCCATATCCTGCCACTCTTAATCACTACACCAAACTGGCTCTGGACCCCTCTCTCTCTGTGCCAAGGGATTTTATCCCTTCTGTTTTCCCTTTCCCCTGTGGGTTGAATAATCCTTTCCTGAAATTTCCAGGAAGAAGCAATCTAGCTCCTCATAAACTTCACGTCTCTATGTCCCATCTAAGAGTCAAATTCCAGCCAAGGTGATAACTAACCATTTCTTTGCCTCTGGCCTGGAGGGTGACCAATAGCATTTCTAATGCCTTGATGGTTTGTACTAGGATGACACATGGGAGCAATTCTCCCTTTCTGTCTGTCTTCTGCCAGGAGAGAAAAAACGTTTATAACTGAGAGCCAAGCTACAAGTGACGCCTGACACAGGTTGGACACCTGTCAACTTCCCTCAAGTTTTGATGGGAAATGTATGCATCCTGGTCTTGCAGCTGTAATGGAGAGCCAAGCTGTAAAACCAGGACACCTACATTTCCCATCAAAACTTGAGGTAAGCTGACAAGTGTCCAACCTGTGTAAGGCGTCACTTGTAGCTTGGCTCTGAATGTGGGTACTTTGTCAAGGCCAAACCCCAAGGTCAAAATGTATTCCTCCACAGAAGTGAAATCAAATTCCCTTTGAAAGTGTTTCAGTCTTCTGCTTCTTCTCTTTGTATGTTTTTATATAGAATTGGCATGTGTTTGCAGACACTCTGGATGCAGACATTGTTGAATTTTGGTCATCATTTTGTACTTGATGTTCACACTTGACACTTGTTATATTTCTAGAATTTGGAATAGCTCTGAATGTCTGGTAACATGAATTATGGTTGTCAGCATCTCTTGGAATTCTAGTAGGTAGGCTATTACACAGCATGAAGTATTGTGAATTCGTAGCTTTTGTTGCCTTAATCTCACTCTCTCTCTTTCATCTGTAACTCTACCTTTCTCTAAGGAGCTCAGAGAGGCATACATGAGGCTCTCAACCCCACAATTTTAACTAATTTGCATGTAATAATTGTAATATTATTCCACATTTATGGATAAATTCCTTGACAGTTTCTAACATAGAGCAAATATCAGCATGGAGGCGATATTTTGTGCTGAAGCAATCCATGTTTAATATATGTCCATCTTCCCTGGTTACTTGAAACAAAGAAGGGCTTGTAAAAATGTGTGTATATATGTATATACCTTTACACTGATGTGTATCAAAGTAAAATTAGAATCCTGCAATTGCTCTGATATGACGTTCTTGTGCTCATAAACTGTCTCAGTAATTTTAATCTTGGAAACAGATACAGGCATGTGCCTTTAAGAACTCATGTATGAGCCCTACTATGTTTATTGGCATCAGGGATGCTCCGTCATTACTCTGTTTGGATCATAGATTGCAAACAGGATGTTTGAGCATAGAAACGGGATAAAAGAAAAGCTTTCCCCATCTGCGCAGGAATGTTCTTACACTGCTTTTTCTATCCCCAAATTCATCAATTTTGTAATTGTGGTAACCTAAGTATTAATCTGTAGCTTTGCAGGAGATATACCAGACTGCTGGGTTATTAAACTTGGTTCCTCCAAGAAGAATTTGTCTGGTCTTTGTTCTAAATACTTGTAAGCTAGGCCCAGCTCACAACAGTAATATGTTTTAAAAGCAATTTAAAATAATGTTTTAAAAGGCATTGCTTGGGATGGAGCAGAGAGCTGTATGGTTTCTATCTCTCTTCAAGCCTTGTCCATGTTGCTATGCTGACTTGGTGTTTGTTGGCTCTGGATCACAAATACTTGACCATGGTTATTATCACCTTCCTCTCTCCTGTCTGTCTGCCCAACATACCTCTTGTGATAACCCCCCTTCCTCTGAGCCTAAACTCTCTGGGGTCAAGGTGTCATTTTGGTTCCAATGCCTGGAACCCCAAGGACCCCTTTCTCTAAACCTGGCAAAGACCACAGAAAACCTTTCCTTGGTTCCATGGTGTTCTTATGCACAAATAAACACTACTGTGTAAAAATATAGAAAATCTTCATTAATTAACAAATAGGATAAAGTTGTTAAAAATCCAGTATAATCTCAGCAGATTACGTAGCATTAAATTAACAAAGCTAGCCAATACATTCAGTACCTGAAACTTAGATGGCCGTTAACTCCTGAGTATAGAGCAGATACTTGAGTTGTAGCATAGGCACACAGGCTGAGGAGAAGTAACAACTAGAAAGCTTGGTAGAGAGGCAGGTGGTGCCCCACAGAGTAGATGGGAAATAGGTGGGAAAAAACATAGACTAACCCATGCTCAGTTATAGGTTCTGTCCTGCTCTACCAGATGACCCGTGGTGACCAAAGTCCCCCTGTCTTCTGGGGACTTTCCCAAAGTCTCACATCATTACTCTTTTCTTCCCCACTCCCAGCTCTCAAATCATTTAGGACTATTCTCCTGGACTTTGAGGAGATAAAGGAGAAACAAGAGTGCCTCAGATGGGGTGCATTTCATCAAGGAAGCTGAGCAACTAATAGTCACATTAACCCTTTGGTGGAATGAGGGCCCTAGTGCATCACACTACAAAAAACCATAACTTACAAAAGAGAAGCTTCCTTGGTCATGGAAGGGTGTGGGCTAGGGAAACACCATGATTTTTCTCTATATTGTTCTAACATTCCCTCCCTGCCTGACTCTTGAAGCTGACTGTGCATATGTTGTTTTTATCGAAAGTATACATATTTATACAATCTGATGCATGAGACATTCAAGATGATCCTGGAGCACACACAATCCAAGGAAGCTAATAAGTTGCAAACTTGCAACAAATAACTGGCTAGCTACTGGGCTGTGCACTAAAAAACTTTGTTTCAGTTTCAGATCTGGAAGTTCCAATTCCAAATCAATTATGCACTGTTACTGTTTTTTTCCCAACTGGGGCATGGCCAGCTCAGATCTAATCTATTTGAGTTTCTTTGTTTTCATGAGTTTTGGCCCCATTCTTTGCACTTAACAACATCAAAATTGCACAGAACGTAGTCTTTCCTCTAAATCATCAACTCACTGAGTTTGTTCACAGTTATACCACACACTCGCACACAGAGCAATGGACCCTGAAGACGGTGAGTGTCAGAAATGGCTGGCTAAGAGAAAGCGGGGAAGAGGTAGCAATGTTAAAAACAATCCTTCTTTATGTTAACTTTTTTCTTTTTCTATAGATCCAATAAATTATTATCTTTGATGCCATGTTTCTTTGTGCTTACTCCCAGGGAACAGAATTGCAACCTATGATTGAAGACTTTTGGGGCTTTTATCAAGTTTGATTGATTGAACAGACCATTTCCCCCACCCCTGGTGGCACTTTTCCTCATAGCGACCATCCAAGTGCTGATAGGGGTAGTGTCTAACTAGTGCTGCAAAACAAACCAAGATGCACCCCATCATATCTACTCAGATGTCAGTCCCATGTTATTCAATAGTGCTTACTCTGAGGAAAGTGTCTTTTGAATTGCAGCCTACAATTAAAGTTTTCCCATTCTCCTTTCCAAACATGTCCAAAACTGATAGGCGAGGAGGGGAGGGATGTCCCCTTGTGAGTACTCAATTGGCAGCGAGATAATGCCATTCCCTGCGTAGTAATTGTGGGGGGGGGGGGAAGAGATGCACTCGTGCACATTGTGCTCATTCCCCCTTCCTGCCAACAGAGTTAATTAATAACATAATGGGTCCCTCCCCTTGTGATCCAATTGGTGCTGTTATGGAAAACAAGTTGCTGCTGGGTGAGCCCATGGCCTGCTGTTACTTCTGTTGATGTGAGGTACAAACAAAGTACACAATTTTTTTGGTGGGAATATGCCATTATAACTTGGTTTCCAGAATTTGGTTCACTGTTCTGGAAGCAATTTCTGCTCTTTGTTCCATTTTGCATACTCCTTCTAGCGACCACACTGAAAGCCACCACAGCAGACATACAAAAGTACTTGAAATGCTGTTTGTTTTGAACTGCAAGGAAATTATTAAGGCCAGTATATGAGGTATTTGACTTGATGCAAAATGGGCATTTCAGATAATGTAAGTTGGAATGTCAATCACATTTCTTGCAAAGTAGCAGCATCCCTAATTGAAATAAATGGAACAGCTTTCGCAGTCAAAGGAACTCCATATATACACTGGTGCTCTCATACTCTTAACAGCAGGATTTGAGTCCAGTGGTATCTTAGAGGCTACCATGATTTTCAAGGTGTAACTTTCGGGAGTCAAAGCTCTAAAAAAGGGAGTTCTTCAGTAGACTTCACTAGAATGATGAGTCCATAGGTTTTCAAGGTGACTGCGCTTTTTTAAGTTGCATATGCTTCACACTTGGGGTACAATTACTACCCTGTAACTTGTCTCATGTCTTCATGGGCAATTAATTGATAAATGGCTGCTAATTTTTTTAAAAAAATCTATACTGGCCTATTATTAAAACATGTAATTCAATGAACAGCAGGCTCGCACAAATAGTGATAAAGGACAGCATTTCAATCGATTCATTTTCCTCTAATGAACTTCTGAAAGTCTCTTCAAGACCTCTTGGCTCATGGCTTTTCCTTAACAGATGATAAGCTGTTGGAGAAGAGTTTGTTTCTTGGTGAAGTTTTAAAAAGCTAAGAAAAGGTTGTGATCCCTCCTGCCCCTGGGTTGCCTGGTCTTGCACCTTCTTGGGGTCTCCTCCTTGGCCTCGGGTACAGAAGAGGGGCCTGCTTGCATTACCTGGTTTCTCTTGCCTGCAATGGGAGTTTTACCCTTCAGTAGCAAGGCCAACCCCTCCCAGCTTTCCCTCCTTGGCCTGGGTTTGTGGAGTCTTTTTATCCCCCTCCCTATTCTTAGCTCCACCCCCAAGGTTCTGCTTCCAGTGTCTGCCCTAACATGTATGTCAATGCAAGTCACATCTCAGTCTGGGCCACCCACCTCCCCTGTGAGTCAATTTTGGGCTTCTTTGGCCTGGCATGGACAGGGCCCATCCCCTGCTGTGTTCTCAGCACTGGACCTTCCCTGTACTTTTGCCTCACCCTGTTGCTAATAACTCTTCTTGACCTGCCATGGCAACTTCTTTTGCTGCTTGCCTGTTTGTGTCCTGGGCAGAACGAGATCTTGTTCCATCCTCAGCCAACTCACCGGCCAAGGTCTCTGGGACTGGAAGGAACTGTTGAGTATCCAGGAGGACCAAGCCACTTTCCCTCCCTGAGTGTCTTCTGATGATGCCATTCCTTGCCACAATGTTGTTCTTCACCTGGCCATAGTGAGTAAGGTATGACCCTGGCCTCCCCTGCTGGGCTGCCATCCTCCGCTGCCACTCTCTGAAGCTCCAGGATATCAACCTGTTCCTCCACTGACTGGGTAAACATAGCCATGTAAGAGTTTGCTGCCCAGCTTTCTGACTGCTTCAGTGGTGGCAGTGAGGGTGTGTACTATGGAGAGTCCTCCAGTGCTGAGTTTGGGCCAGTGGCTGGTTCTGGACCCAGACAATCCTATAGGAGTAATTTCCCACTAATTCCATTTTCTTTGGCCATACCCTGGAGTAAGGGAATACAAATTAGAAAACTGAAGTAATAAACAATTACCAAAAAAATCAATACCATAGAAAGTATCAGTCACCAGAAAGCAAAGAATAAATGAAAAGGAGGTAAGAATGGCAATGGACAGGATGAACAGAACGCCCCCCCCCAATCATTAGATTGTTTGGGTTAAGTTAGGTCAGAATTTTAATGCTTCAGAAAATTGTGAGCACTAATATAACTTCAGTGAGAGATTTAAAGCTGGAAATAACACCACCAGAGGAAGGATATAAAATAAATCCAGACTTTTGAATGCTAAGGAAACAAAGAGCAGGTGAAGACATTTTACTGCAAGTAATTCAGTAAATTATTAAAGAAAATCACCCCAGCCACACATTTTGTAAAAATGGTCTCTCTATCAAAGCTGAGACAACAAAACAATGCTGCCTGCTAGTTTTTATAAATCCTCATCCAAGCTCTGAACTGAAAATTGGTCTGCATATGAATACTTATTTCTGTTCTAACCACATGATTATGAATGGGGCTTTCAAAACAGTTGTAGGAAACGCTTGAAGCTTATAAAACTTTTACGTTTGCACCTGTGGATGAAGTTTCTGATACTCATGTATAGATTGTGCAAGCAGGCATGGCAGGACAGGAACTGGGTTCCTGGAAGATTTAATTTTTTAAAAAAGTTATTAAATGTTCATTGCAGTTCCCCGAAAGAACACCCTACAAACCCTTCCATCTTGTTATTCTTCACAACACTCATTTAATTAGGCAGCTTATTATATTTAATGTGGTCTATGCAGCATCAACCCCCTATTTTGTTTGGCTGTGGTGGCTCATGGCATTTTCTCTGCCAAATCAAATATTGACAAAGGCAATATTGTTATTAGAAATAAAGTTTCTGACACATACAGGCTCTAATCAAGGTCACTTCAATTTTCCCTTTCATGTATTTAACATAATTTGGAACTTTCATTTATTTTGCCTTACTTTATCAAGGACTGGGCAGGTTAATCCATTCACATGTTTATATAAATTGAAGTTCAAAAGCCTGATTATTTTGCCAAACTGACTCATGTTATTACAGAAATGTAAATTGATCTTTCAGCACTGCTAATGTACAAGATAATTTAAAAAATATTTTGATATTTGAATAAAAGCCTTGAAAAATTGAAATTTCCAGATATGCTAATTCTTTTTGCTATGTCCTAAAGTTCAAATGCCAGCAGATTTCCAAATCAATGAGAATTTCTAATGTAAATAAAATGAACAATTGCTATCATTTGTATACTTTTTAGTGGTTAGCGTGAAGTGAGTCTAGAGGAATTTCACATGGTTACACAAAAAGCTGGCCATCACTTTTTAAAAAATGCATCTAATATATACTAATAGGAATGTGCCTTGACCTGGATTAGCCCAGGTGAGCATGAGCTCATCAGATCTTAGAAGCTAAGCAGGGTTGTCCTTAGTTAGTAATTGGATGGGAGACCTCCAACGAAGGCCAAGGTTGCAGAGGCAGGCAATGGCAAACCGTCTCTGTAGTCTCTTGCCATGAAAACCCTGCCAAGGGTCACCATAAGTCAGCTATGAATTGAGGGCACCATTGTGGAGAAAGCCAGTATACAAATGAAGTAAATTAGGACATATAAATGAAGATGGGGAGCAAATAAAAGGAAGGTCATTTCGTGGGTTTGAAGGAGAGATGAATGTAAAGAAAGGAGGCCAGGAGGGGGAAAATGAACAATTGCTATCATTGCTAGTGTGGGATACAGAAGGAGAAATAGAAGGGGATATAGGGAAAAGTTGAAGTTGCAGGTTTCCCACCATGCAACTGGGTCTGGATCAGCTGACACCATGCAATTACACTATAGGGGAGAGGATGTTGGCAGGGAGGAGGTAAAGACAGGGGAACAGACAAAGGTGGGTTGGAAGCAGGAAAAGGGAGAGATACTATGGGGGTAGGGAAGGCAAAGAGAACATGGTGGGCGAGGAGAAAATGAGATCCCTCCCACGCAAGTCCTTGCCGGTCCCCAATTGTCCTACATACTAACAGCCAATTGTCCCTGATCTGAGGATACTTAAATCCAGAGATTAAAGCCATGAATCGACAAGACAGATTTTTTCCCTTTATACCTGAAAAATACCTGAGGTTTGCAAAAAAAATCTGAAACCTAAAATATATATACATGGGGGTGGGGGTGGGGGGGTGGGAGATGAAAACCTAAAATGATAAAAGGAATATTTGTAGCTTTAACCAGATGCCCTCAGTGGCTGTTGCTAGGCAACCACAACAATTTAGTATTCAAGGCTTCGTTTCTGTCAGTAAGAGGCATGAGGAGGCAGCAGGGCCCTTTTCAGGGCTGTTTTGGCCTTTGAGGGAAGACTCATTGGGGCCAGTCCCAGAAGCAACCTCTGGGCAACCTGATACCACCTGACGCATGATAATCTGGGAAATGTGGCTTTACCCTATTGGTTGGCATTTTTTTTCCAAGGGAGAGGCGGTTGCCTGACGGAAGAGGAGGGAGAAGCGGAAGAGGAGGGAGGGAGGAGTGAGTGACCAATCCATGCAGGAGCTCTCCTTGTCTGGCAAATGGGATCTTTGGGGAAGGAGAAAGGCTTTTTTAAAACTGCCTGCAAGGAGTTAAAAAAGCAGGCTTGGCTCAGGGCAGCCTCTATTTTGTGTGTTCTAGCCTTGGATAGAGACTGCTGTTGCTGGCTGCCTGGCCTGGCCTGGCCTGGCCTGGCCTCTTCTCTTTGCCTTTGGGATTTACCAGTGGATTTGCTGTCTGCCTTCTGCTGCTTCACAGCTGTGCTGCCTGCTGGAGGACTTCTTCCTGGTTTGAGTGTCATATATTCATGGGGTTTTATGTCTTTTGGGGAGGGGAGTTAGCCTGATGTCTGGGAGAGGGGGCGAGGAGACAAGCTTTGTCTTAAATTTTACCTTTTAAAAACTGCTTTTTCTGTTGTGAATGGGGATGCTTTTGCTAAATTGTTTGAACTTTTATTTTAGTTCTAGTTGCTGTTTGTTTATTTGCTGACTTCTTCTCTGGGAAAGGTTCTTTTTCTCTTGTCATTGTTGCCTTGCATGCTGGTTTAAACGCAAGAGAGAGTAGCTAGCTGCTGCTTGCCATTTTTGAGAATTTTGTGTGGGGAAAAATTGTTTTTCTCCTTTTGCTTTCCTCTTCAGGTTCAAAAGCTAGACTTGGCCTTGGGTTTTGCCTTGCCTCTGTGAGTGACATTGGTTCTGTTGGATTAAATTGCAGCTATGTCCCTTGCTTGAGTTCATTTTGGGTGGATTTTGCTGGTTTGACATGTTTCTCTGTTTTGATGTTGGTCCCCTTGCTTCAGTTTGTTGTTTTTGGGCTTTCTTTGAGTTTAGCTTGCATGTGGGAGAGTGCCTTTGGCCATTGGCAGCCTTGCCCTTGTGATTTTTTGCCTGAAATTTTCCCATCATAGGAAACAACAGAGAGCAGCTGGAGGTACCATGTTCAAAGGCCCATAGAATGGACTCTGGGGTCCAATCTTCCTGAAACTTTGGGGTCTTTAGTGGGCCATCAGTAGTAGATTCCCTGAAAATTTGGTGGCATTTGCTTGAAAAATACCTCCATCGCTACTCAGATAGTTTCCCCCATAAGGAATAATTGTTGGGTAAATCCAAGATTCTCTAACTTTGCTGAATTGGGTTAGAGAACCTTACCTGGATTTCAAGGATCCTGGATTTATATATATATATTATATATGAAACCTGGATCTGGATTTATTTATTTATTTTGGTGCACACCCCTGCCTAGCCCTCGCTCTCAATGTAACTTCCCTCACAGGGTTGTTGTAATGCTAAAATGGAGGAAAAGAGAACAATGGAAGCTGCTTTGGGTCCCCATTGGGGAGAAAAGCAGGATAAAAATAAATAAGGTGAACATATGGGGGGTACCATGAGGTGGGAAAGAGGGAATGGTTTGAGGAGGGGGATATGGGAAAATGAGGTGCCTCACTACATGTCCTTGCAGGTTCCCAACTTTTCATGCTGTCCTCATGAGGATAAAAAGAAAACCTGCAAGAGGGAGCCACTAAGATGAGGGATTTTTCTATAGACCCAGAAGAAATTCCAGGGTTGCAGAAAAATCTAGCAAGGTGGGGAATAAAGTAGAAGAGGACTTTTAGAAAACCCCTAAACACTTGAAACAATGTCTGAATTGTACAGATCTCAGTTACCATTTGGGGGATGCCACGCAACCCCTACAAACATTTCTGATGCAACTGGGAAGGCCTACAGTAACAGCAGAGGAAATGAAGGTGGATAGTGGAGGGGGAGATGAAGGCAGAGTTGGTTGGGAGTAGAGAAAACAATCAGCAGTGGGAAAGAAGGCATCCAGTGGAAGTAGAGGAGAGAAAATGGTAGGAGAGGGAGAAGAAAATAACAGCAATGAGGAGGGAGAGAAAGAGGAGGAGGTGGTGAGAGGATTGTTGGACGAGAGAAAGGATTGTTGGGCTACAGAAAGGGTATGATGGGAAGGGAATTGGAAGAGGGTAGGTAGGGGTCCAGTGGGTCCTGTAAGTTCATTGTACTTGTATTAATATATTCCAGTAACAGTATAATCCTTTGCAGTTATTCCACTGCAAGCACAGAGATTGTCTTTGCTTGTTCTTTTTAAAGATCATCTCTTAACCTTTTTTTGGTGTATGGCCCATACCTAATAACATTCAGGAAACCAGACTGCTCAGATAGAAATCTGATTTTCTGGAATCCTGAAGAAAGAAATTGCAGTACCCTGAGTAGACATGGGCATGAATGGAAAAAAAAAAACCTGAACAGGCTGTTCGGTGTGGTTTCCTGACGAAGAACACGAACAGCCGACCGGAACTGAACATGTCCTGTTAACAAATGTGTTTGGTGTTTGTCGGTGCTACAGTGGTCCCCTTAGCACTTAGAGAGCCCATATTCACAGGGAATGTGCAGCAGGCTCTTCTCCAGCCATCACCCAAGTTTGGTCAAGATCGCAGTATGGATCTCGGAATTATACATCCCCAAATTCAATGCCCCCAAGAAACTCCCATTCAATACAAATGGAGCCCCATGTGCCCGCCTGCCAGGCCTCCGGGTAGGAGGCGGACCGATTATCCGCTTACACAGCAAGGTGATTGATGACTGTGGCCGCCGGGCCTGGCAGGCTTAGGGAGATGTTGGCATGCCACTTCCCCTCAGGGGGTGGGGGGTCTGGCTGCTAGCCGGTGGCACCCCCTATGTGCCCACCCGCCAGGCCTCCGGGTTGGTGGTGGATGAAGTATCCGCTTATGCAGCAAGGTGGGTGAGGAATGTGGATGCTGGGCCTGGTGGGCTCAGGGAGGTGGTGGCAGGCCTCCTCCCCTCAGGGGGTGGGGGGGTCTGGTCACTCGCCGACAGCACCCCCATGTGCGCGCCCGCCAGGCCTCCGGGTAGGAGACGGACCAATTACCCGCTTATACAGCAAGGCAGTTGATGACTGCAGCAGTCGGGTGGTTAGGTAGAGGGAGACCAAGGGCTTCCGGCCATGGTGACGAGTTGCACCTGGAAGTTCCTGCAACAGGGCCTGGAAGACCCTGATCCATCAGTGGCTGCTGGCATCAACCACCTCCCTGGCATCATGGAAAGGAGGTAACAGGGTGGTGCAAGTGGTGGGGAAGGGACTCATGGCAGTACCCAAGAGGGAGAGGAGGAAAGAGGGAACATGAAGTGGTCAGGGTGGGAGAGGGGTACCAAGGGGTTCCAGCCACAGTGACGAGCTGTACCTGGAAGATCCTGTGACAGGGCCTGGAAGACACAATCCATCAGCGGCTGCTGTCATCATCCACCTCCCTGCCATCACAGAAAGGAGGGGACAGGGCGGTACAAGTGGTGGGGAAGGGACTCGTGGCAGTACCTGAGAGGGAGCGGTATGGACCGTGAACTGGAAAGCTCCCAAGTGAGAGGTAGTTGGGAGGGGTCAGAGTGGTCCCAGAGAGGGAGAGGAAAAAATAGGGCAGCGGCAGCAGCTGCCATTGGCCACCTTCCTGCCTTTGTGGAAAGGATGGGAGTTGTGGGACACATTCCCATCTGGCTGAAAGAGGTCCAGTCAGTCCCATTGATGGGAGCCCCCATGCTGTGCAACCATGCCATATCCCTATATGATACAGTAGGCTGCACGATCGCAGCCGAGCTGTCCCTCGTGACCAAGGAGGGAGCAGTAACAGGATAGTCCCTTGTGAAGTGGCAGCTGACATGACCCGCTGTCCTGCCTTTGAGGAAAGAAGGGGATGGGCAGAACAGGAGAGATCGTTCGTAAGCATTGGAGTGGTTCCACAGAGGGAGAGGTAGAAAGAGGGACCAGCAGCCCTGAGAAAAGATGGGGGCCAGAGCAGTTCCACACCACTCTGAGACACCTCACCTGTGCAGGCAGTACGGGCACTACTCATAACAGTTTGGGTGGCACCGCCAGACACCAACTGCCTTCCTGCCTTCTCGGAGAGGAGGGGACGGACGGGACAGGAGACATTGCTTGGATGCTTTAGTAGCCTGTGGAACCCCATGTACTCCACGATGGATATGGGCAAGCCATGTAGGGCAATCGTCCCTGCCAAGACGTGGCCCACCTCCTGAGCCCTCAGTCTCACCATTCTAAGAGGTGCTGTCCCAGACCCCAAGAGGACAACCTCCATGAGCACGGCCTGCCTGAGCGCTCTGCTCCCACCAGCATCGCCCTCAAGGCAAGGATTCTTGCTTGGGGTGGATTCCTGTGACCCTCCCACTGATCCCCACTCAGAAGAGGTGGTCGCCCCCTTTCTCCCCCCCAACAGATGTTTCGCTGGGCAAGGACAGAGACCTCAGGCTCAGGTGGTGCATCTTCAGGTGCCGAGTCAGGGCCATTGACGACAGGTACTTCGGTTTTTTGCCCCTGCGCACCAGGACATCACAGGCACGGCACCGCACCACATGGGGGTCGTTAAGAAGGGCCCATAAGTGCCTCCATATGGAGGCATTGAAACATTGACCACTAACTCTCCTAGGGGAAGGAGGACGAACTGTTACAGGCTGCGCTACAGAGCTGGCCACGGACGAGAGTGAAAGGTGGACTGTAGGCAGGGACACCACTGAGAGTTTGGGATGGGAATGGGAGGGATGTTTCATAAAACACAAACCATTCCTCCAGGAATCCGTCACCCACCCCTTCCTCAAAATGTTGAGAGAGATCCTCTCCCCCCAGCGGAAAGACCTCTTTGGCCTCCTCCACATCCCCCACAGGTGAATCTGGGGGAGTGGGAGTACTCTCTGCTGCCCCTGAGCCACACCAAGTACTGCTTTCCACAAGTAAACCAGGAGGACTGCATTTGCACTTCACCCCACAACCACCCGTGGCAGCCACCACAACAGGAAGACTTATTGTGCCACCAAACTAGAATTAAGGAGGACAGAAAAGTAGAGAACACTGTGAGCCCTCAGCCAAGGTGCCCACAGAGGTTGGCCTCAGAGCCTGGCAGCAGCCCTGGAACCAGAGGTCTGGGGCTAGAGCCCTAGCCCAGCACACCCACAAGCCGACCAGAACAGGCACTGATAATAATGTGAGCCCTCAGCCAAGGCGCCCACTGAGCTTGCCCCCAGGGCCTGGCAGCAACCGTGGAATCAGAGGACTGGGGCTAGATCCCTAGCCCAGCACACCCACAAGCCTGACCACCAGATCAGGCACTGATATTGATAGTAATAATAATAGTCAGGGTGAGCCCTCAGCCAAGGTGCCCACTGAGCTTGGCCCCAGGGTGTGGCAGCAGCCCTGGAACTGGAGGCTGAGGCTAGAGCCCACAAGCCTGACCACCAGATCAGGCACTGATATTGATACTAATAATAATCAGTGTAAACCTTCAGCTGGTGCCCATAGAGCTTCGCCTCAGAGCCTGGCAGCAGCCCTGGAACCAGAGGCCTGGGGATAGAGCCCTAGCCCAGCACACCCACAAGCCTGACTAGATCAGGCACTGATAATAATGTGTGCCCTCAGCCAAGGTGCCCACTGAGCTTGGCCCCAGGGCCTGGCAGCAGCCCTGGAACCAGAGGTGATAGCTCCCTATCCCAACCACCACACACAGAAAAAAGCCCAGCTCCAATGCACTCTCCCTGTCTCTCTCCCAAAAGGCTATAAAAGCTCTCTCCCACTCCACTGCTTGCTGAAAGTGAAATGAGAACTGGGAGCGCAGTGCCCTTTTATAAACAGAGGTTTCATGGAGAAACGCAGGTGGTCTGTGGTTGGCAGTCAAAACTGTCTAACAGAGTTTGCAGGGATGAGATTGGAGTTCCCATGGCCACAGAACACCCTCCCCCCTCCCTCCTCCCCCCCGGTGTCTGCTCCCACATTACCAATTGTTACCAATTTGTAGCTCCATGCTTGGAAGTAAAACCTGCCCATCAAGCTAAGTTGGGCTTTGATTGGGGTGTCCGGGAGACAACGGGAGTGCAGACAGAGTTCAGGCACTCCCCCCTTCCGTTGCCGAGACAATTGATTGAAGGCGCCTGAGTGTTGGCTTCCCGAATGGCAGCCGAGCGCGACGAACGAGGCATGCACAGACCACCTGTTTGGCTGAAATGGTGCATCACGAACAGCCTGTTTGCGAGCAGCCGAGCGATCTGTTCGTTAATTTTTTCCATTCGTAATGCTGTTCGTGCCCATGTCTAACCCTGAGATCACTTGGAGTGACATGTACCATGTACTGCCTTGTCATTTGGTCCTTTCAGCTTCAGCCTTGTAGGCTGGTGGAAATGAAATCCCTAGGTCTCCATGAATAGCATGGACATGGTTCAGAGGAAAGGGAGTAGGGAAGAGGAAAGAGATTTAACCCCCAAGACAGCTCGCCAGCACTTGTTGAACCACACAATCATTACTCCAACACATGAAAAATTGGAACACTTGATTGCATTAAGCTATGAGAAGTGGCTGAGAATACTAGTATTATTGAGTACATCCTGGCTCACTTTAATTCCTTATGCAGGGGTAAGGTGGCCTATGTATAGCTTGTAAACTATCAGGAATACTAGAAAGAATTGGGAGAAAGTCCACTTGCATTGAAAACAGAAGTATCTTGCTCGTGTCCTTTGATGGGAAGTTTGATGAGCAGCTTAAATAATGGCAGAAGTTTGTAGGAAAGGATAAATAAAGGAAGGCAATAATATGAACTACACATTGTTTTAATTGCTGTATGTTTGTATGGTTTCAAAATTTTCTCATGATTAAAGACAGAAATGTTATTTGAACATTTGAGGCTAGCCATAGCTCTCCTAGTTGGCAAGATGACTCAGCCTGGAAGAGTGGCTATATCTTCCACCAAAGACCTGGCAGGATGCAGAATTCAGTCACTTAGAGTGAAATCCTAAACAGAATTACTCCAATGTAAGCCCACTGTTAAAAATTTATTTACAGTAACAGTTTCCCAATGTAGGCCATTGCTGCCTTGCCCCAAGAAACCAGGCCTCAAACCTAGATTAACTATACCATCAACAGACTGAAATAATTTGTATAATGTAATTGATACTCTTTTGACCAGAAAGCTAAATTCATCCCATGTATCACCTTCTTAGAAAGATGTTTCAGGAATAGATTTTTGCAAGTGGAAAAACCACAAGGACTTGTGGAGGTCACTTCATTTTCCTCTGTATCCCTCTCCTCACACTGTTTCCTCTTTCCCTCTTCTTGACCACCCCCATATCCTTTCCGTACATTTTTCTCTCCTTCCTATTCTTCAACCAACCTGCCTTTTATCTGCCCTCTGCCAGTCTTATTTATTTACTTCATTTATATCCCACCTTTCTCCACAATGGGGATCCAAAGCAGCTTACATCATTCTCTTGTCCTCCCTTTTGTCCACAAAACAACTCTACAAGGTCACCCAGCATGCTTCCATGGCAGAGCAGGGCGTCAAACCAGGATCACCTGGATCATAGTCCCTCATTCTTGCTACTTCACCAAATTATTTCTCAAATACACTTTGTAGAAATACCATCCCACCAGCAGAATAAATATACACGTTCCCTTTTGGATGAAAAATGGAAGCATTTCTGACTCATGATTTTCAATTCAGTCTGCAGAAATATTTATATTTGTTATCTGAGCAAAGAATAAGTATTAAACATGACATATTAAACAATGCAGAACATGATATTACATAAGTAGAAACACAATGCATTTTCCTGGAACAATCTGTCATGATGTAGCCCGGTTTCCTTTATAAAAATGCCCTCCTGAACAATTCTGTTTTACATAGTTTGCAAAATGCCGGGAATGCTGGAGCCTTCCTGACTTCCTCTGGCAGGCAATTCCACAAGGTTGGGGGAAACATGTATGGGCAGTTGTTGATTTTGCCCATTTGTAGGTTGGTACCTGCAGAAGGCCATGCTCCAGAAGGGTGAAGTTGTTGTGGAAGGACATAGGGGAAAGGTGGTTTTGCAGATATGATGGTCCAAGGCCATGAATGGCTTTCTATGTGATAACCAATACATTGAATTGAGCTTGGTAATTGATGGGCAGCCAATACACTGAGGGCAGAAATGGAGTCCTATGTACCTAGCTCCAGATAATTGAGATATGGGATTCTGCATCTCTGAGTTGATTTCAAAGGGAGACTATGTAGGGTACATAATAGTATTGATGATACCGTGGTGTGAATCTAGGTGGCCAGATCGACTGAGTCCAAAAAGGGGGCTGTCTTCCATGCTAAGCTAAGTTGTAAAAGACATTCTTTGAGGCTGCATTAACTTGCTTTTTCAGCAGTAATGCTGGGTACAGTACAACCTTGAGACTTTTAACTGAACCCATACAGGTCAGCAGAACTGCTTCAAAGGTGGGAAAGACAAATGTCATTCAAGATTTCAACTAGCATTCCCAACTACCATTGCATCCATCCTGTAATTGGCTTTCATCCAACATAAGAAACAGAACTATTTCAACAACACAATAAATCTTAAGTTTTACTTGAAAATCTGTGTACAGGCTGTGACAGAGAAAAGGCAAAAAGAAGACCATGGCCCAGATCTCTATATCTGAAAGGATGATGACTAGAAAAACAACTTTACCAACTCATTCTTTTGCTTTTAAGTGGAAGCTAAAGAAGAACTCTGTGTGTGTGTGTGTGTGTGCCTGCGTGCATGTGCACGTATACACATGCGCACACACTCATATATGTGTGGGGCAAAAAGACCAAACTAGGGACAGGAAACATATTCTTACATGCTCTCTACTTTTCTTAATAGTGAGAAGTTCCAGAGGCAGTGCCTACCTGGGTTGGTTGCCTTTGAAGGACAGCACACTTATAAAGACTTTTTTAAAAAAGAATTTGCTTCATAGGAAGCATGTGAAAGACACTTGACAGTCACTGTATGACTGTGTTACTCAAAAGCACTGTTCTTCTTGCCCTCCTGAAAAGCTGTGCACCATTCTATCAGACCGTCTCTATTAGCCCTTGGCCCTTGGGGCTTGGTTACATGTCATTAGCTTATAGATAAAGAGCTTGTCATAATTAGACACTTATCTCCAAGAAAATAATAGTGCTATCCCATTTTTACACATAGATTTTCAAGCAGAACCATTTTATATCCTGATATGATGCAGGAAGAAGGCTTTTGAGGAAGAGCTGAAAACCAAGTCTGAATGTTTTGTTAACGAAAAGATTTGGCACAAAGTGGTATATTCATCAGTAGTCAGTCACAGTATAGCAGGAAGAAGAATAAAATAATCCATCATTCAATAAATATTTTAATTTACCAAGGAAAAGGATACATAGTGATTAAACCTGACTTCTATTTGATAACAAAGCTAGACAATATCTCAAGTGCATCATTTGTGCTAGGAATTTAATGTCATTGATTAAGTCCATGTTTTCCGGGTGGCTGTAGTGGCCCCCTTTCAAAAACGAAACAGCTATGTCTGATTTTGCTTTGGGATGGAAGAGATTTGGATGCCCCCCCCCCCAAATATGAAAATGTTGAAGCATAATTAAAGGCAATTTTATAATCAAGCCCTTTTTTATAGTCCAGCTTTGCTTCTCCCCACAATAGCTGCTAATTGCTGCTTCATCAGCTGAAAGTTGTTTAATACACTCCATTTTGGTCATTGCTAGGATTTAGATAGCACAATTTTGCCATCTGAGAAACAATTGCTTTGCAAAAGATGAATCCTTGGTTCTAATGGAATTACTTAGAACCCATTTGGATGTAGCCATGTACAATACCTCAATCAACCTTTTTTTTTTTTTGGTCCACTATAGGTGTACACATCTCTCAGCATGTTGGCAACTGAACAGAAGAGGAAGGCTTGAATAGCTAGTAGGCCAAGGCCTCAGAGGCATGATTGACAGCTACTCAAGTGTGTATCTGACATCTAAGCCTCTCAGTCTGAGCAATGGGCATTGGGAGGAACAGTGCTGAGTTGAGTCATACGCCAACCTGTCCTTGTATGTATGTATCATTTATTATCATTACGCATCATTTTAATGATCATCTGTTTTTAGCTAATAATTAGCATTTGGGTTTTCTAGCTTGAAAGATTTCGAAGCTTTTTGAAAATACCACCCAAGACGACTGATTTGGCAATGGCATTAGATAACTTGTGCCTTCAATAGAATTATGCGATGTTTCTCATTCTCTTGCAGAGTCTAAATTTGAGAGAAGCATTCAAGAGATAATGAAGGCCACATGGCTAGTCTGTCTGTCAAGAGAATTTATTAGAAGGAAATTTATATAATGCCCAAGAGGCTGAGATGAGAGGAGCATTTAGTTTATTTTGTTGATGAGACACAGGGCATCTGTTTGGTGGAGGGACAAAAGGAGATCTAAAGGTCCTCAGTGAGGCTATGGAAGAGGAGAAGGCAGCAGGGCAGCTCTGAGCCTCGAATCTCCCTGGTTACCCTCTAATCTGAAATCTGGTCCCTCTAATATCTGATGTAGGAACACTATGTATCTTCTCAGCGGTAAGGGAAATGCAGTCTGTATGTGCTCTGCACCTGCTTCTATTCTTAATTAATACGTTCCAGGGATAAGATCAACTGCTGAAATAGATACCAGCAATGATCCCTGGCATAAATTAGCCCAGAGGAAAGGAGAGGTGTTGAGTTGAAATGGAGGAGCTGGGCTGGCTTGTTTCCATCCATGTTTAAATAGCACGGAAGGAGAAGGAGTTTGGAGAAGCTCCAGTGACACAGTTCTCAAAGTAAAAGGTGACTGTGTAACATTAGGTGGGAAAAAGGTAGACTTGATAGTCTTCTATGAACACAGTGTATGCGGAGAAGGGAGAAGAGATCTGCTGTCATCCAGAGTACCTGGAAGGAGATAGGAAGTTACTGGTATGCCTTTTGTAAAGGGGGTTGGCACAATGCCTTCTTTCTGGCATTCAAGAATTTATGGGTTACTTAGACAGTAAGTTCTATACCAGACAAAGTTTTCCTCAAAGATCCTATTGTTAAAGAAGATCACGCCTTTGGATTGACATTCTTACATGCATAAATTTAAGATTGCAGTAGTAATATTGGATGAAATTTGATAGTGTAATGATGGATTGGCAAAATCCAGCCCTTCCCAGCCCGCAGACCTGGCTGCTCCGGAAGGGGAAAATGGCAGGGCACACCTCCAGCCATCTGGGCACTCAAGAAGTGGGGCAGAGCTGAATGCCTTACTAGGCAGTTCTACCCCCTGGCCATATCTCAAGCTGTCTCAGCTGAGATCCTCCAAGGCTGGCTTTACTGAAGGTCCTCCAGTCTAGGCAGCAGTAGCTGCCTTGGAGAAGTTGTGCTATTTTCCTGCTCTAGCTACTCTATTATATATGACTTAGGAGATCCATGATTAGGATGTCCTGTGTTTTTAAAAGGCTAAACACAACTTCCTAGAGGAAAGGCAGTTTAGCTTAGGACAATGGCAACCAGAGGATAAGACTTTTCCCTGTTTTTCAAGTCTCAAAAGATTCTGCCCCAAGTAGCTATTTTTCCTAAGGCAGCTCCAAAGGGGGAACAATTGGCACACTGGCAAAATGAAAGGGGGAATGCACTGTTCCCAACACTGTAATCCAAATACCCCTCACTCACCTGCTTTTAGCCTTACAAATAGGTCATAATTAGAGATGGTCACGAACTGGGACAATTCCGAACCATGCGGTTCATGGTTCATCGCATTTCATGAACCACAAACCATGAACTTTCATGAACTTGCCCTGGTTCGCAAACTGGTCCATTTGGCTTGTGAAAACATCACTTCCAGGTCAGCAGAAGGTCTCCAGAGAGCACCCCCCCATTGCCTAAGAAACTGATAGATCGGCGCAAGACTGTCTGCAGTGACTAACCGAAATACGAACCAAATGAACCAGGCTAAAATTCATCACAGTTCTTGAGAAATGAGCTCCCACGAACCACCGGTTCGTGAACCATGAACTGGCCTGGTTCACAATGAACGTTGGTTCATATTTCAGTTCGTGCCTGCCTCTAGTCATAATCATGGCTCACCCAGGCCAAACAGTGTCAGATGGAAAGGTGATTTCTTGCATGTTGCAACAATAGAACTGTCATTTTGAGCTTGTACTATGAGAATATCTTGTACTGATTTAAAAAGGAAACCTCAAGTTTATTCCTGAGATTATGATTCTCTGATGGTGGGGGGAGCCACTCCTCCACAAATCCCCATCCCAGGTGAATGTTCATCTCCCCAATAAAAGAAAAGCCCATTCACTCATCAATCTTGCAGCATAGCTGTTTGCAGTTTCACTTTATAGGGATTCTCTTTCCAGTGGATTCCTCAAACTTCTGGCTGGGGCAATGCAGAAAACTGGCCTTGGCTGAGCTGGCTTTGCCCTTCAGCGCCGAGGAAAAGATAAAGTAAAAACAGGTAAAGAAGTGAATTGTTGAAAAGAGTGATAAGAAATATTTTGCCATTATTCAGCAGAGTGTTTCTGCTGAGTGTAACAAATGATTGGAAATACTAAGAGGAACGTAATAGCCCCTAATGATAATTCACTGTGAGATAGAGCAAAGGAGATATAAACAGCTATTTCTACTGTGGAAATACAATGGAACGTTGATTAGTCATGCTAGTCACTAGTGCACTAGTGTCAGGAAATCTATTACTTTGGAAACAAAGTGAGAAAGATAGGAAATTAACAAACTTATTGAAATGGGCCATATTTAAGGTTGTTCTCTCCCTTCATGAGCCTGGCTTAATAAATTATTGCATACTGTGAAAAGCAGTTTTCCTCAGAGGTCACAGTGACCAGATAGTTGTTCCAGTGGTATGTTTTATCTTCCAGGCTGCCTAACATTTCAGCAAAATATGAGCCCTTGCAATTTACTAAAGAATAATCCTAGATTATTGCTATTGTGTATTATTATTCTTTGAATAAATTGCCCATGTAACAACAGCCAGGAGAACTAAAGGCTTAAATGCCATTACTATGGACTATAGCCGTGAAGGAAGTAAAGAAAAGGAGAAAAGGCAAGGTGACATAAAAACTAAGGTCATTCTTTGCCTGTTTCCCTCAGTAACAATGGCATCTGTACCTCATTGAAGGCAGAAATGATCCTGCCATAGACAGAGGCTATTGAGCCATACTGGCAAATTCTGGTGCTGCTATCACATGTCACAGCAGTCTTTCATGACTCACTGAGCAAACTTTCTTTCAGAGTGACTTATTCTTGGTCCAAGGTTTGCCTTTATTCTCTTCCACTGTGATAGTTTTTTCTGATTAGTTCAAATTAGACATGGGCATGAACAAAAAAAATAACGAACCTGTGGTTCGTGGTTTGGTGCCGCTGATGAACCCGAACAAATGAACCGTAATGAACATTTCCCATTACTGAAGTGGTTTGCGGTTCATGGTTTGTGGCATCGGAATGGTCCCCGTTACACTTAGAGAGCCCATATTCACAGGGAGTGTTTAGCAGGCTCTCCTCCAGCCAACACCCAAGTTTGGTCAAGATTGCAATAGGGATCTTGGAGCTATACCCTCTCCAATCCAAGGCCCCCAGGAAACTCCTACTCGATACAATTAGAGCCACCAGTTGACGGTGGCCCAGTGTACAAGGGGTTGTCCATCAGAATTGCCTATCAGGGTTTGCAGGGATGAGATTGGAGTGACCATGGCTACAGAACACCCCCCTTCCCCCTCCCCCCCGTGTGTCTTCTCCCATGTAACCAATTGTAACCAATTTGCAGCTCCATGGTTGGAAGGAAGACCTGCCGATCAAGGTAAGCTGGGCTTTGATTCAGGTTTCCAGGGTGACAGAAGGAGTGCAGACAGAGTTCAGGCATTCCCCCAGCTCCGTTTCCAAGGGAATTGATTGATGGTGCCTGACTGTGAACACAATGAACCGGGGCTTCCAATGAACACTGGTTTGTTGGCCATGGACCCTCATGAACCGCTGAATCGCAAACAGACGATCAGGCGGTTTGTGGGGTTTTTTGGTTCATAATGCAGTTCGTGCCCATGTCTAGTTCAAATCATTCTACGAAAATTTAGCTTTAGACTTGCCTTTTTCCTTTTCATCTCAGTCCACTTACTGACACACTAGGGCTGTTCATCCCATGTTCTAGAGTGAATAACATCAAACATGGGGTTCGATTCAGTAATCTGCTTGCACCAGGACTGTGGATTGTTCCCATCCTTCTCATAGCAATCATAGCCACCTCTGTGAAAATTGATTTCCAAGGTCCCAGGACCCAGGTGGAATAATAGCCACATAGACTGGAAGGCTGCAGTGAGGAGGAGGAAGAGGGTATTTTTGTACCAGGGCATAGGACCAATACCTTGCAAAATTCATGGTTCAGATTGTCAGAAGTGATGCATACATTTTTTTTAAAGTGATGCATACATGTTGAATGATCACCATACAGTTATGACCAGACACATACACATATACTCTCTACTCACACACAGCAACGACCTTTATTGGCATAAATACTACTCTCTACTCAGTGAATCCCAGGTACCAAGTTGCAATTGCATCTTGAAAATGCCTCCTGGCTCCTGCTTGGAGCCCCAACATCCCACTAGCATCTGGCAAAAGATAAGAGATTTGTTCTGATATGATGGCTGATCAATCAGCTCTTAATCATCAAAAGCCCTGTTGGGTTTTTAATGATCAAGAGCTATTGATCAGGCAGCTCCAGTTCAACCTGTTACAAAGAGCTTTTCAGCATTTCAGGGAGCTTGAGCCAGAGAACCTTCTCTTGGTCAGGAGGCTGTAATGGGGAGGACAAAGGGGACAAAACCATCCTTTCCTGTCTCTCCAGAGGTCTGAGCTGCAGCAGCTACATTTTTCACATGCACCGAAAGCCTTGTTTTGCAGCCCTGCTTAAAAGGATAGAATGCACTGTGGAAAATAAAGATCAGATACCAGCTGAAATACACGCAAGATGGAATAAATGCTTAATATACCATCTGGTACCAGTATGAACTATTTTGACTCTGTTACCATGATAGATATTGACAGGATCCTGTTTTCTGTGAAGGCCACTACTTGTGCACTGGATCTTTGCCTATTTTAGCTGTTAGAATCTTGTAAAGACCACATAAAAGAGCCCTTGATGTTTATCATAAACTAACCCAAGCCACCTCCCCTTGGCCACTCAAAGAGGGAGTCATCTGTCCACTATTTAAAAAAAAAACCATCCCTAGAGAAAAATGATGTGATCAATTATAGCTTAGTCTCTAATCTGTCATTTCTAGGCAAAGTGATTGAGAGAGCAATAGCTAACCAACTACAGGTCTTCCTGGATAACTCTTGGGCTCTAAACCGTTTTCAGTCTGGTTTCAGGGAGATGGCTCTAGTGGATTTAGTTGATGATGTTCATCTGAATGTAAACAAAAGGTCATGCTTCCTTGTTGCTCCTACTGGATCTTTGGCCCTTAATACAGTAGACCAAGTCATCCAGTTGTTTGGTTGGAGGTTGGGGTGTGTGCTTCAGGTTTCCGATTTGGCACCAGTAATTCAAGTGACTTCAGGAAGCTTCAGGACCCTTCCCGAACTTCAACTGGCAGAGGTAGTAGCTTCGGGCCTTTCTGTCTCCCCTCAGCTGCAGCATCGGCATAGGCAGCGGCTCCCGGGCTTACCACCTCTCCATTAGCTGCAGCGCTGGTGGAGGCATTGGCTCCAGGCCTTTCCAGCTCCCAATTGGCTGCAGCACCAGCAGAGGTGGTGGCCCTGGGCCTTCTCTGCCTCCCCACTGGCTGCGGAGGTGGCAGGCCTTTCTGCCTTCCAGCTGGCCGCCGCAGCAGCGGAGGCAGCAACAGTGCGCCCTCCAGCTGCTCAGCTGGTCATCCCGCAGCCCAGCTGTTCGTCCTGGCTGCCTCCCAGCCTGGTAAGTGGGGTGGGGGTGGGGGCTATGTTGGGGAGGCCAGTGAGTGGGGAGGCTTGAACAAAGCTTCTCCCTCACTTCGGTATGCTCTGAATCTTTACTTAAATTTTTATTTAAATACCTGAATCCGAAGCGGCTTACCACTTTGGGTTTCAGGTAATAACAGAGCATTTTCCTGCCTCGGGTAAACCCGAAGCAGGAAACCCGAATTTTTTTGAGTGCATACCCCTAGTTGGACGTAGAAGTAGATATCAGGGGATGTGCCTTGGACTGGTTCAAATAATTTCTCATGGAATGAACTCAAAGGATTGTTGTTGGTAACCTGCTATCTTCAGTGTGGGAATTACCTTGTGGGGTTCCACAAGGCACAGTTTTATACCTCATGTTATTCAACCTTTATGTAAAGCCTTTAGGAGAAATTATTTACAGCTATGGAATTGGATGTCATTGATATGCAGATCCAGCTCTATATCCCTCTGTCCAAATACCCTGACAATGCAGTATAGGTACTGAGTTGTTGCCTGGCAGTTGTGGTCAAATGGCTGAAAGTGAACAAATTGAAAATGAATGCAGAGGGGATGGAAGTGATGCTGATTGGGAAGGCAGAGATCTTCACGAACTGTGCTTTCAACTTTTGATAGGGTTCAGTTGACTTTTTTATATTTGATTATGAGTCTAGGGATTATACTGGATCCAGCAGTGTTGCTAGAGAAGCAAGTAAATGCAGCTGCAAAAAATGCCTTCTCCAAACTCAGTTTATCTCAGAAGATGGTACCCTACAGCCAATTTGGCCATCTGGATTCACACCATAGTAACATCAAAACTAGACGATTGTAATGCATTCTACATAGGTTTATCTTCAAAGTCAACTTGGAGACTCCAGCTTATAGAAAATGCTACAGCCCAATTAGGAGCTAGGCAAAGCACACATATTACGCTCCATTGGCTACCCATCAGTTACCAGGTTCATTTCAAGATATCGTATACAAAAGTCCTTCATAGCTTTGGCTCCTCATGTCTTCAGTACTGCCACTGCCCTTACATTCTACCATGGCAGCTTTGGTTATCCGAACAGGGCCTTCTATAGAAACAACTCTGTACATGGACAAAATAAAAAGCTGCTTGTACATTTGCCTTCTCTGTGGTTGTCCCCACCTTATGAAATGGCCTGCCTTAAAAGGTCAGGAAAGCTCCCGTTCTAATGTCTTTCCACAAACAATGCAAAACTGAATTATTCTGGAGAGCTTTTTTATACAGGCAATAGGTCTCTAATGTAAGGAAATAGTTCAGAGAGATGCTTTGGTAGAGGGACTGGGACTGTAGACCATACTATTGTATACTATCTGTTGATGTAGACACGATCTATCTGGGTAGATTCCATGTTGTTTCATATGTCATGTACAAATTACTATGTTTGTTTTCAACTGTTTCATCTCTGTATTTGAATTTATCCTTTTGTATTCCTGTGTTTCAATGTATGCTTCTTTTTGAATTTCTGTAATGCAAACCCTACTGTGTTTTATTTATTTATTTAATTATATTTATAGTCTGCTCTTCCCCGTGAACAGGCTCAGAACAGTTCACATCAGTTAATACAATATAAAAGGTAAAAACAGGGAGCATAACAATAACACCTAAGAAGTGCAATTCAATAAAACACCGTATTGTTTATTGAATATCCCAGCTAGTGATCATATTGACTTACACTGTGTAACCTGCCTTGAAACTCAGAGAGATAGGTGAAATATAAATAAATAAGATAGAGCCCAAAGTGTAGAGGTGATGGAATGGAGCACTGAAGGAGGGACAGAGAGAAAAAAAGATAAAAACCATGTTTGATTAGGACAGGAGGGACCTGGATTCAGATTCTGTAGCCATGAAGCTCATTGTGCATCCTTATACCATTCATCCTCCATCTCAGTCTAACCTCCTTGGCAGACTTGTCATGAGAATAAAATGGATGGGGAAAAAAATGTATGCCACCTCAAGCTCCTTGGAGGAAGATGTACTTAAATGCATTAAAGAACAATAAAGGCCAAACACAGAAACAACAAAGTCCTTTTAGAAGTTACTTGTGCATTCTATCTGATGTCAGGTAAGACATTTAATCAGTTATTTGCTTTTCTATTTCTAATGAGAGGGCCTATCTTTTAAAAACTCTTGTTCCCAGCATTGCAAAAGAGCAACCTGGATCCCCATAACCATTAAAGTCAAAGTCAGCATGAGATTTTGCACAAAACTGACAAAAAAACTTTAGGATCAGGGTCTGTGAGACTACCTCCTCCTTTCTTTTTCCTTTTAAATACCCAGCCTAATGAAGAGTTATAAAAAGCTTGAAAGCTTGTATCCTGTGCTGTACTCAGGGCTTTTTTTCAGGTGGAACAGAGTTCCAGCACCTCTTGAAAATGGTTACATGGCCAGTGGCCCCACCCCGATCTCCAGACAGAGGGGAGTTTAGATTGTCCTCCGCACCACTCCAGCGGTGCGGAGGGCAATCTAAACTCGTCTCTGTCTGGAGATCAGGGGGCGGGGCCAACGGCCATGTGACCATTTTCAAGAGGTGCTGGAACTCCGTTCCACTGCGTTCCAGCTGACCCAAAGTGACGTCATTGTGCGGTCCTGAGTTCCACCACTAAGTTCCACCACCTCTTTTCCCAGAAAAAGAGCCCTGGCTGTACTATTCAAAGTTTGTCTCATACAAACTCAGAAATCTGAACTTTCTTTTCCATGGTCTCCTTTTGTTTCTGTTCAAGAAGCGTCTTCTACCCTTTATTGTAATAAAACATTTGGCAACAATTAAGTTGCAATCCAAAAAGTCCAAGGAAAGGAGCTTAGGTTTCAAGCAAAACCAGCTAATCTGAAATTCTAAATATTCATAGTATTATGGTGTTGCTCAGAGTTTAAGGCCTATTTTCTGAATGAATACATTTCAGCCTTCCCCCTATCCCCTCCCTGCTCTCTGTCCCACTGTCAAAACTTAATAGTGTAAATTTAGAGTGTAAATTTGGGGACAGAGACCTGAATAAGTGTTTCTTTTATATTTTACAATGCAAAGTACCACATGCATTTATAATGCAATAATAAAAATAGTTCATCATCTGCCTATGACAGTGATGGCGAACCTATGGCACGTGTGCCACAGCTGGCACGCAGACCCCTCTCTGTGGGCACACGAGCCAAGTCACCGATCGCTAGGTCCAGGGCTCATTTGGAGGGGGAACGCCTGGAATGGTTTTCCAGTAGCTCTGAGCAGAGATCACATGGTTTTTGGCCCTGCCCACGTGATTCCTTTTCCTCAAGGCTGCCTCTCTGCTGCCGGTCTCTTTAGCAGCAGGAAATGGAGGCAGCAGCCGGGCTGCTGGGGCTGGCTTTCTAAAGAAGAGTAAGCTGCTTTGATTTAACTTGCTTTACTTTCAGTCATGGCTCTTGAGAGAGAGAGAGAGAGAGAGAGAGAGAGAGAGAGAGAGTGCTTGCAAGCCGGGCCTGCTGGTGTAAAGAAGGGCAAACTGCTTTGATTTAACTTGCTTTACTTTCATTTGTGGCTCCTGAGTGAGTGAGTGAGAGAGAGAGAGAGAGAGATGTTAATTAGTTCAGACAACTGTATGAGTTGTTTTTGCTTAACTAAAACCTCAATATTCAGGCTTAATTGCAGTGTTGGCACTTTGAAATAAATAAGTTGGTTTTGTGTTGCAGTTTGGGCACTCGGGCTCAAAAAGTTTCACCATCACTGGCCTATGACATGTAGGCTAATTTAAACAAATATAAAATCAAAGGAAGTGTGCACAAAAATATACAATCTGCAAAGATTTTTTTGCAAAGCTAATTTCTTTTATTAGGACATTGCCTGAAAATGTAGGTCCTTAGAATGCATTCCTATATAGAGTTGCTGCCGTCTAAGTCCACTGAAGTTAATATGCTCAGACACCTATACTCTGCATAGGATTGCACTGTCAGACAGGAATCCCCCTCCTCCAGCTTCTTTTTGACTTGTCAGGCCAGTCATATTCTTGTTTATTTGGAAGCTACTAATGGTCAAACTAAACGTGCACTTTTTTTAGAGTTTGGTCTTGGTTCCCCAGATGCAAATCAGGTTCCCTGCAGCCACACAGCAGCTGTGGGGAATGGCTCTTAAAAATAAAGGAGAACCCAAATAGCCTCAGAATGCCACTGTGGGGGAGGAAGGGCTCCTGCCTCTCCCCTCAAGCCTCAAGCTGGAGAGGCGCTGTGTTTTTGCTCCTCCATGTGCAGTATTCTGTGCATGCGGAGCAGTGAAAATAGAGAAATACCCTTCCCTCATGTTATTTTGATACAGGGAAATGGCTTGAGGGGGGAGGTAGGAGCTCTTTCTGCCCTTGTGATGGCATTCTGAGACTGTTTGGGCTCTCCTTTATTTTTTAACAGCTGTGTAGCTGTGGGGAACCCAAGATGTATCTGGGAAACCCTGACCAAACTCTTTTAAAAAACTTGCATGTTTGGTTTGACCCTAAGACTCAAAGGTTTTGTTCCCAAGTAAGCATGTATACAATTGCAGATGGCAGCTTTTTATTAGCAGGGTTTATTTATATTATGTGTAGGAAAGAAATTGAGGGAGAAGACTAACTGGGTAATAAGACCTAGTGGTTGGAGGGCTGGGTACCCCCTCCCAGCCACAAACCCATCTTCCTAACAGTCGAAACACATGAGATGAAATACCTAGATTCAACTCGTGTTCTCTTACCTAAAGGTTTGTCGGGAAGTGTAGGCATCCTTGCAGCTTAAAGTTTAGCATTTACAGAGCAGCAGGGAGAAGTGCAGGTGTCCTTGCAGCTTAAAGTTTAGCATTTACAGAGCAGCAGAGAGGGATGTGCGGGGGTCCTTGCAGCTTAAAGTCTCCCGGTGCAGCCAGGCGTCGCTCTGCGGGGCCAGGCCGGGTGAGGGGAAGGGAAAATGCCGTGATGCACCTTGAGAGTGGGAGGAAAGGCGCCCCATGCCTGCACTTCCCTCCTCGCTGCTCTGTAAATGCTAAACTTTAAGCTGCAAGGACGCCTGCACTGTAAGTGCTAAACTTTAAGCTGCAAGGACGCCTGCACTGTAAATGATAAACTTTAAGATGCAAGGACGCCTGCACTGTAAATGCTAAACTTTAAGCTGCAAGGACGCCTACACTTCCCGGCAAACCTTTAGGTAAGAGAACTCGAGTTGAATCTAGGAATTTTGTCTTGTGTGTTTTGAGTCTGAGGGGTATTTTTCAGAGTTCCTGCTGTGAAGACCTCATCCACACACCCATATCCAGCTTCAATACTGCACAAGTTGTTTGTGGTATTGCCCGGAGATTAATTACTGCACATTGGGGAAAACACTTCTGACTAGGTAATTCTACTACAAAATGAAATATATTTCTAATGGGAGAAAAGTCTTAAAATGAACAACTCATAGAGATCAGCATTTTCAAAAACAACTTTCAACACCCAGTACAGGGTAGGCTCCAGTAATGTTAGGGGGAGTGACCTGGGTGATGTCTTGGGATGGATGGAAAATGAGTTTGGCTCTTCAGTTTTTGGGCTGACTCCTTGACCAAAGAAAATTTGCCAAGACCTGGACTACACATGTACAACAAATACAGAAGCCTTCTACTAACATATGTTGGTAGAAGACAACAAATAGTGTGAGAGAGTGAGAACAACTGTGCTGGCTCTGGCCCCTGCTCACACATTATTACTGGAATGTCAGCATTTTGAAGAAAATACAAAAGGCCTGGCAACTAGACACATAAACCTGTATGCATAGACCTTTTTATATCAAACTGGCCTGTGATTCACTTTTTCAAATCTAGCACCAGGGAACAGAACAGGAAGGAGATCAGGCCAGGCAATAAACCTCATTTGCTCCTCCAGTCCCCTTCCTGGAGATGTTTGTGTAACTGACAACTTGAGATAAATAATAGTTTGTGTTCTAGATTTAGTATCATCATAAAACTGAACAGAGGAAAATATGACATGAGAGCCAGCTAGCCAGGGCTGCTGAGAGAGAGGTTGGCTTGAGGGGAGGGAACTTCTTCCCTCCCCCTTAGGAAAAGAAGGTAACAAAAACTATAGTCATTTAGTGGTGTGGATCAGGTGGGGTTTTAGGAGAAGAGGGCAGAGGGTTTGGATGGATGGCTTTCTTCCCTGTCTCTCAAGCAGTGGATACCCATCTCCAAATGGGATCACTAAGGTACTGGTAGCTAGTAGCAAGCCCCTGGTTTTTTCCTTTCCTTTGTATACCTGCAAACTTAGTGCAAGATAACTTTCTCAATTCTGTGTGTTCTCTGTATTTTGCAGTCTGATATCGATATAGCAGCAGCAGCAATAACAACAACGCTTATATACCACTCTTCTAGACAGATTAGTGCCTCACCCAGAGTATTGAACAAGTTAGTGTTGTTATTATCCCCACAAGGCAGCTGGGGAGCTGGGGCTGAGAGATATGGCTTGCCCAAGGCCACCTACTGAGCTCATGGCAGTAATGGGATTTGAACCAGTAGAGCGCTGATTCTCAGCCAAACCACTTAACCACTATGCTGCAGCAGCTCTATCTATAAAGACAAGTATCCTGACTGACTCATCATGCCCAGCCCAAACCCCTGGACCTAGAAACATGAAATTTGGGGAGAACATTCCTTTCACAATGTAAACACCCGCTAAGAATAGATTTTAAGAAATTTGTCCCCTAAGGGATAAAAAGGGGTAAAATGTGTTTTCCCAAAGAGATATAACTTCCCTGTGTGGCTGGCAGGCTGCAGCCTGCTTACACCCCTGCCTACTGCCAGCTTGGCCACTCTTCCCTGACTGGGCCAGCCTTTTCAAGGTCATTTGCATATGTGGCCTGATTGATCCTCACCCCCAACATTCTAAACAGTATACAGTTGCTGGGAGTCGCTGAATGTGTCCTAAGGTAAAATGCACCTCCCAGTCTTACCCTAAAAGGTCACTCGGGTTGCCTATCTCCCTGTGGGGCCTGGCTTTCCTGTGTGGCTGGCAGGCTTCTGCCTGCTGCACTCCCCTCTCTCTGATTGGTCAGCTGTGGAACTCTGTGTTCTGAGGTAAAAACCAGGTCAAGAAAACTGCAGACAGTTGAAGAAAGGCAGTAACTGGATTTAAAGTAGTTAAATACTGTAGCGAAGCATGAGTATCAAGCTAGTCATTCAATAAAGACCTTTCTTAGTTAAGTTGTGTCAAGCCTCACCTGCATGCTTACTGCTCAGTCACATGGTAGAATTCTGCAGATGCTCAGAGCTCATCAGATCCCCAACAGCTGATGATAGGAAAAGCCTGTTTAGATGGCACAGGAGAAACTAGGGACTGAGAGACATGGAGACCCCCACCCCATCGCCCCTTAATTCTAACCTAACCAACATAACAAACTAGAATAAGAAATAATGCAAAGCAAGACCTAAAAACAAAATAAAATAAACAAATGAGGCCCAAGGAGTTATATCCCTTCAGGTCTTATGCTTGGTTTTCACAGATTGGATTTGTGTTAACCATTTATATTGTTAATTGACTGAACAAAATTTTCTGCGTAAGTGGTCTAAATATTTTGGTATAAGTCTATCTTAAAAGCTGTGGTAATCTTCTAATTTTTGCTTTTGCAAGATTGCAATGTCAATATTATGTAGTATTTATGCCCTATTTCAATATTCTATACAGTTGGGACATATTCTGAAAAGGCATTTATATCTGAAAATCTTAGAGCCATTTTCAAATATTAAGCTTATTCATACGCAGCACACTATATGTACTAGTGAAATGAACCCATGCCATTTCCACATCCCTAATGTTCCACAGTACGACTATTTTTTCAATGTGATCTAAATATTGATTTGTGTGGTATTTATGACTACAGACAATTCATTTATGGTTTCTACTGCTATCTTCCATTTAAGTTTGAGTAGATATTCCCAACAAACTGTCATATATTCTGGTACAAGAAAATGTTTGACTTGGGCATCTGAGGTAATGAAATTATATCTCTCTAATATCTGTAGACACTTTGAAGCCCCACATACTGCTGGGTCCAATTCAGATTTTAATACATCCAGCATTTACATATATTGACATTCCATCTGCTTAGGAAGCATATGTATTTTTTCAATGTTGAAAAGGGCAAGAAGTTGCCATATGGTCCAATTAATTGATTTGTTTCTCTGCTCATTTTTTCCACATAAAAGATCTAGCTCCAGTTTTTGAATCCAGATTGAATTAGTGTCAGCTTGGTATGTACAAAGAGATCAATTTTAATTTTTGTTTCATCCTTCTTTATATGTCTCTCTAGCTACAACGACAATTGTAAAAGGCAAATATGCTTTCCGATTATGGTAACATGATTTCAGTTGTGTCTCATGAAGTCTGTATGTTCTTTGTATCTTTCCATTCCTATGTGTATGTAACATCATGATATTGCAGACATTGCTCTGGGCTTGCTAGAGAAATCTATGGTTTGTCCATAGAGTTTTGGTGAATCTTACATCTCCTCTGACATCCTGATGGCATGTCCATTTTTCATCAGTAGTGATGCTGTGCACCAGCATAACATTGGTGCATCCTGCCCTCCAAACCTTCCCTACAGTGCCAATTCTTGGCCTGGCATCACTGTCTGCACCAAACTTTTGCCTGTGTATCCTTCCAGATTTACTCAGTAGCCTAGCTGGGCAGGTATTGAATGTCCTCATAGAAGATTAAGGCCTTGTACATTATGCAACATTGTACACATGTACACACTTGGATTATGGTTAAGTTGTAGCCTATTATTAGGGTTGCCATCCTCCAGATGGAACATGGAGATCTCTTGGAATTACAACTAATCTCAAGAATACAGAGATAAATTCTGTTGGAAAAATTGGTTGTTTTGGAAGGTGGAGTCTATGGCATTATATTCCATTGAGGTACTTCCCCTCCCCAAACCCTGCCATCTCCTAGCTCCACCTCCAAATCTCCAGGAGTTTTGCAACCAGGAGTTGGCAATGCTATCTATTCATCTAGCTCTCTATATTGGTTCCTTATTTTCTTCTTTCCCTGACTCCCACTATCAGCAGAAATTAGGGTTGCCACTCCCCTGGCAGGGGCAGAAGATACCCCAAACCTGCCTCTTTTTTTCTCATTGCTTCTTGGAACAGCAGCAGGAGAAAAAAAAATTAAAATGGCCATCGGGCTGCTAGCATATGTCACTTCTGGGAAAAATAATGGAAGTTATGTCACATTCTCTCTAGCAATAGTTGGAAATTCTGTGGTAAAACCATAGAGTTTTCAATGATTGCTAGAGATCACTGATGTCACTTTCAATGAAGACCTGGCTACCTTAGCAGAAATATAATAGCCAGTCCAACCTTGACGGTCAGGGTGCGTAATGACTAGAAAATCAATGCAATTCAATATATTTTATGGCTATATTTTTATTGAAAGAAACACCTTAGTTTTCATGATTTTGGAAAACATGATGCAAGTAACATTTACTCAGAGTATCTCCAGGTATGTCTTATTCTGTCTACTCCACCAAGCCAAGGGCTGTCCATGCCACCACTGAGCCAACTCTGTTTTGTGGAGAGTCTGTTATGTCATGGATAGATCTCTATTTGCTTAGGTTTAGATTTACAGGGATATCAAGAGTCTGCAGGGAGTAAGCAATCTATTAAAATGATCTGCCCCTGAAGCCAAATGGACCCAAATGTCTTTCTGATGTATCTAGGGAATTTTGCTGTTGATTGGCTGGTGCTCCTATTGATGCCCTGGTTAACTCTGTTATGAGGAAATGACCCAATGCTGATCCCAGGTGTGCTGTCTCTAATGTTTGAGCCCAGGCTAGAGATGGGCTAGAGCAATGTGGAAGAAGAAGTAGGATGAATCCGATTAGAAGCAGGCAAAAGCTTGGTGATGATGGCAGCAAAGAAATAATAATTTTCTGCCACCATTGAATCTGCACAATTTAGGCCAGCAGAGCTGTTCTGGGTGGTCAGAGTCCTGTTGGAATCTGGCCTGCAGGAGGAGGTGGACTGCCATGAACTCTTTGCTCAGCACTTGGCATATTAAATCACTTGTATCTTTTCTCACGAACACCACTTTACCAGTAACAGGATCAGATTGTGTATGGGTGTCAACTTGGCCAGTTGTTATACATACTTTAATTTGTTAGCTGCCTTGGTGGTCCTTATGAGGACAGAGAAAGGCAGGGAATAAATAAATAAATAAATTTCCTCACAGCACAAAGTCTCAGCCAGGAATCCATTTTAATAAAAATGCATGAGCACCACTTTCCCCAGCAGTATGCCTGGCCTGACCGCTAAACCAAAGTATCTGCCACTTCACCACTAGGTGGCAACTAATAGGTATGTTTGTACCATTATTTTGTGCTTTTTGTATTCAGGGTGATCTTAAATAAACTCTGTTTGAATGTGGTACAGTAGCACAGAGGAATTGAAAAGTATGAGTGGCTAGCTTGCAAGCATATTGCAAATGGGATAGTTTTTAGTCTAAATGAAAATCATGTGTGGTAATGGGGAACTGTCTTGGTAATATGAATAATTAATGATTAATTGTCAGGTGTTCTTGATTACTTTTTTAATTCATTCTCTGTTCTGAGAAACAGAGAACCTACAACTAGTCAAGGGGCTAATGGCTCTTTTTTTGAAAGAGACAAGGCTTAACTACATTACATACTTTTCTTGGGTATACCCTCAGAACAGATACGTTTGAGGGGTTGAGAGAGCAGAATGTGATTCCCAGGTGTGTGGGAAAGTATGTGATTTGGATTGGGAATGTGCAGAGAGGGGGCCTTAACCATTTCCTTTCATTGTGGTTTCCTGATCTGGAACAGACTGAGAAGCTGTTATTTTCCCAGTTGTATATAACCCATTAGCTGAACTTTCTTGTAGTGCTGTATGTCTTTCTCTCTAGAAATCTGATGTGTGGCATTTGTTTTACCTCCAAGAACATCTTTGCTTCTATATGTGTGCCTCTACCATTTATAAATAAAGCAAATACCACTTTTCTCTTCCAACCCAAATAGTGCTTCTCCAGAAAGTTCTCACTACTTGGGGAAGTAGGGAAGGCACAACCCCTTGCTCCTCTGATACAACCTAATTTTGCATTGGTTTTATGGGCCATTATCCACTATAATCCATTACATCTTTCTCAGTAATGCTACTACCTAAAAGGGTCCCTTCCATTTTACATTTGTCTTTGTTGAATTTCATCTGATAACCAGTTTCCCAGTTTTGAAGTTTATTCAAAGAATCATGTTTAATTTCAGTCCATCCCCCAGAGAGCTTGTAATTAGACATGGGCACGAATAGAAAAAAAAAGAACATGGTGTTCGTTGTTCATTGCCATCCACGAACAATGAACAACGAACATTGATGAACATGACCTGTTCACGAACATGTTCGTTGTTTGTTGTTCATTGTTCGTGGGAGCCAGCAGGCTCTCCTTCAGCCATCAAGATCCCTACTACACCACTCCCAGAAACCTGACCTGAGCAGGCAGCAGGAAAGGTACCAGTAATAAATAATAGCTTGGCCCAGAGCCTGGAATCAGCCCTGGAACTTGAAGAGGTAGATCCCTATCCCACCACACACAAAGAAAATTCAAGCTCCAATGCACTCTCCCTGTCTCTCTCTCAAAATGCCAATAGCAACTCTCTCTCCCTCACTGTCTGCAAAACCAGAGCTGGGAGCCCCCCTGCTCTTTGCTTCCTTGTAACAAATTTGGAGCTCTACACTTGAAAGGAAGACCTGCCTATCAAGCTAAATTGGGCTTAGATTGGGGTTTCCCGGGCAACAGCAGGAGTTCAGACAGAGTTCAGGTAGTCCCTTCCTCTGGTTGCCAAGGGAATTGATTGCAGGTGCCAGATTGTCTGGCTTGATGAACAGCAATGAACAGCAATGGTTTATTTAGAATGGGGCCTCATGAACAGCTTGTTTGCGAACAGCTGATTGGGCTGTTCATGGCTTTTTTTAGTTCGTATTGCTGTTCGTGACCATCTCTAGTTGTAATTCCTGCCAAATTTGTTTCATCTTCAGATCTGATATATACTATAATGGTAGCATGTTGCATCAATAAAGAACCAAGTCTTATGGCATCTGATAGACTAACACTTTGATTTAAACCCCGTCAACCCCAACCTTGATTCCTTAAGTTTGTAGTTCATAGTGTTAGCAAATCATTCACATTTGCTGGTATGTTAATTTGTCTGGGTGTATGAAAGTGTATTATAATGGCCTTTATCTTTCTGCTTTCAGGGGAAAGATTTTAAGAATAAGGAAACTATTGGAGTCAAGGAGTCTCCTTGCAAGTGTGGCTGATTTCTCTGCAGTTCCTTCCTTTGGCCAGAGCTATGGTTTCCAACCTGGGGGTCTCATGGTATTATAACTGACCCCCAGACTACAGGGATCAGCCCCCCTGGAGGAATGGCAGTCCTGAAACATGATGAGCCTGCAGGTGCCTTTGGAAGTCTGATGAGTACAATCACAAAATGGCTGCCACAGGAGGTGGAGTCCCTCACATAACGTTAGGGGGTGAGGTCATGCATAACACTAGTAACTCTAATAACTCTGGTAACTCTAATAACTCAACATTTTAGGCAGCTGCTCTGTTTTATTTATTTATTTATTTGCATATACAAACTTACCTTTAATCATGCAGTGGAACCCTTGTGCTGTGGCAGAAGCTGCTGCTGAAGCAACTTTTAAAAAATATATACAATCAGCTCTCTAATAGCAAATGAGAAGCCCTGCTGGGCAAAAGCCCCACTTGGCCCCATCCACTTTCTAAAAACAATTGGTGGGTGCCAGCCAGGAAAGGTGTTGGTAGGCACCATGTTGGTGACCCCTGCCCTATGCTCCACTAAGATCCCTCCCCAAACTCCCCCGCCGTACAGTCTCAAATCTACAGGAATTTGCCATGCCAGAATTGGCAGTCCTAGCCAGAACTGGATGGTGGTGTACAGGTTGAAATTCTGCCTGACATTGTACAAGTTATCACTTCAAAACTCCTGAGGCTTGAGTCCCCGGAAATAACAGCTTGACAGCAGAGCCTGTAGAGCTGTGACATTGCTATGTTTGCAGCTGCTACTGGCTGCATGAAGTAACATCAAAGCTCTTCAAGGAACTCAAGGGGGACTATGCCTGAAATCCTAAGAACATTTTCCTGGGAGTAAGCCCAAATGAATAACATGGACTTAATCCTTTGTAGACTTTACTCCCTGTGAGTGTGTTTATAACATAAGGGTGCAATCAAGTAGCTTTTCCTATTGCTCTTCATTTGGCGATGCTCACTCCACGTTCAGTCAAGCAGCTGTTCCTGTGAGTTTTTCCCGTTCTTTTTCTAAAAGATGGCAAAGGATGACTGATGTCTCATTTGGATTTTTATCTTTTGGAAGGAGACGATCAAAAGCGCTACAGACTGGAATGATTTTATTGGAGGTGATAATATTTACTGCCGTTGCTGCTCCCTAGCATTTGTTTTTCTTTCTCTGCAAAGTCAAGGTGAATTTGCAACCACAGTGCAATGCAAATCCTGGCATATTTTATGGGCCTGCTGACATGTACCACACTGAGTACTCATCAGTTTTTTGTCTTCTTCTTCTTCTTTTTTTTGATCCAGGCTTGAGGACAGAAGACACTGTTGACAGATTTCAGGTTGACTATTCTAGAGTGAAATTTATACATGGTTGCTATTGCCAAAGAGAAAATAGATAATACAGAGCAAGACATGACTGCAGATTCAGTGTCAAAGAGGGTTGAGATGCAAAGAGTTTGCAAGTCACAGTGATTTCTATATAAACCCAGTTTGCCTCTTCTTTCATTTTAAAGATACGGGGATTTAAGATTTCAGCAAATGCATGTTCAATGCAAATGGGGTATAGAATGAAGAACAACAATAACTGTTGATGCATTTGTAACATTACTACATCTTTGGAAATCACTCATGAATTTCACTGGGTAATCTTTGTCCACCCATACTTTTTCAATGTGACCTACCTTGCATGTTGTTGTGAGAGAGGACAGTCAGTCACATGTTCCTTCAAAGGAAAAAAGAGGCGCACAGGTGAATTGGCAAATCAGGATCAACAAAGAGAGAGGTGGAAAGGCTGAAATCCAGGAAATAGGTCGATCCAGTGATATATCTATTCAGTGCATGTGCAAAAAAACAGAGGGAAGAAAGGGCTGGTGCAGTGATGCCATAAATGATGGCATCGGTGACGACAAGCACTCATGATCCCGACTCATTTCGGCATGGTGAGGAGATATGTCCCCAGTGCAGAAGGGGCTAATGTTGCCTGATGGCAATTCCCCCACCCTCCTCCTGGCTACCAGACTGCCAGTGGGCAATGAGAACTGGGGATGGGACATTTCCTACCCCCAGTGGGCAACTGGCAAGCCTAGCCAAACCTCATCTCTTTCCTGTGGCTCGGTCTGCCTTTATATACACCACTTCCCTTCTTGGAATTACCTCTTTTTTCACCTTATTTGGAATTATTCCAGGAATATTTTTCCTTTGACCAATCAGGATGCAGATCTGACCCCTAACTTTGCTAGGGTTGCCTTAGAGAGAAATGCTGCCTCACCTGATTGACATGTAATAACTTGTTGTTTCCAGAATGCTTATTCATAAATGTTACTCACAATTATAACTCCATCTTATCTGTATTTGAGAAGTTAAAAAGCATGTAGTACTCGGGCATCATGATCAGTAGTACTGGGAAATTATAAAACTTCTACTTAAATTACTGCTGCTAGGCTGGCCCATCTTTGCCCAGACATTCCCACTTAAATCTTTTGCTCAACTGATGTAATATTTTATAAAACAAATAACTGAGGCAATCAACAGAACTATGATCTACCAGTTGTAGGCAATAGAATGTTTCTGTTGTGGAATATTTCTCAGCATGATTTTGATGAGTTTTATTCTTTTTAATATTGATTGATTTCTTGGGACAGATGATCAGCTATTTATTCATAACTACATAGTCTTTTATTCCACAGAGGAGCACTGAAGTGAACAACCATAACTCAGAAGTGTGATGCCTTTTTGAAAAAACACTGATTCACAGTGCATTCAAAGGTTTTAATCCTAAGAACTCTTACTAGCGAGTAAGTCCCATTGAACTCAGTAAGCCCTACTTCTGAGTATACCTGCTCAGGATTTCACAATAACTGTTCAGGATTGTATTGTTAGTAGCAGACAACATTTTTGTGGACTCGGAAATCATGTTGCTGTCTTCTATATGTGAGAATATTTTCCTGATCATAACTGACTGGAAGTATAAATTGTTCCCAGTCTTGTATTGCTACTTTAATCTTTACTTCCATTTACTGGGGTGAATTCTAAAATTGCAACTTGACAATGCTTTAATTATAAACTATATTCTTAGTCTATTGTATGTGGTGAAGGGGACTGTAAAGGGTTTGGGGATGTTGTTGGGTGTCATGACACTTCAAGTGGGTCTCTGAAAAGGCAGCATATCAAGTTTCTAAATACTACTACTACAAATAATAATAACAATAGAGATGCTGGAGATATGGAAATTGTTAGTAGTAAGGAAACTGAGCAGATTATAAAAATACAGGATCCAACATTTTAGTTGAATCTGTTAAGCCATGTATAAAGGACTCACCATCTAGTCTACAGATCATTCTGGAATGATGTCTCTGGGATGCAGAAATGGTGGAAGAAACAGGGCTTCATGTTTGATAAGTTGCATTCCCCAGCCAGGCTGTTTCAAATGTTTGATAAGCTCTGTCCTGAAACTAGCAAAACTTTTCTCATTCTGAATTATATGTTTCATTTCATGCCAAATTTTCACATGTACTCCCTGCAGTTTCCTATGGTTTTGCTTCTCTTTTTTTCATCTGATCCTTTGACCCTTTCTTAGACTTCCCCTACTGTTCCTCTGCATCTAGTTAATGTCTTCCTGACACATCTGATGGCTTCTCTAGCCATCCAGGAGACTCTGACTTCTCAGCTTTTCTAGCCTTACATGATACATTGTTCCCCTAAGTGTTCTCTAGCACTTCTTATTTTCAGTTTTTCCTCAGCAACTTCTCAACTTATCTTTGACATCTGCTCCAAGGATTTCCAAAGGGATCTTGCACAGTTGAGTTGTAAATAGCTGACTTTTGTGCAGAAGACAAAGTGTCTCTGCAGCTTCATAAATAACACACCATGAGTCTCAAAATTACCCTCTGTGGTCAATGCAAACAAACCAGAAATAGGAACTGTTTAGATCATTAGGTTTCCTTAGTTTACTGACAAATGAATGGAGTTGGCACCCATTTATCAAATGAAGATTCCTCCAGCTACGTGAATAATCTTTTCATTATTTCAGGCTGTTTTTAGGAATTTGATGGCATAGTCACTGTCTGCTGTTAAGAAGAGTACAGAGATCTTTTCCTGTTCTTTGTGCATAGATCTGAATATGCATAAGTGTTTGCTTACTGTCAAGAACACCAATATAAAGACTAGACTATTTTGGAAAATGTGTAAAATGTTAGCATACTACAGGGCAGACAAAAAGAAGCACTTTCATTGAAAGTTGAATGACTTGTGAAATTTGTTGCCATAGGATGTGGTGATGGGCAACCACTATTTTACTTTGCTTGAAAGTGAAATCAGAAAAATTAATAGGTCTTTTGGTGGCTGTTATATATGATTAAATGGAATCTCCATGTTTAGAGGCAATACCCTATTAATACCAGTACTGGGAGGCACCAACAGTGGAAGATAGAGATGAGCACGAAACGAAAAAAATGCAGTGTGGTTCATGGTTTGTCGCATTTCACGAAACTGCCCCGGTTCACGAACTGGTTCGTTTGGTTCATGAAAAAGTCACATCTGGGTCGGCAGAAGGTCATTTCCAGGCCAGCAGAAGGCCACTTCTGGGTCAGCAGAAGGTCTGCATGAAGTCCATCCCCTGTTGCCTAGGAAACTGATTGATTGGTGCCAGGCTGTCTGCAGTGACAAACCAAAAAACGAACCAAATGAACCGGCCTAACGTTCGTGGCGGTTTGTCAGAAATGGGCTCTGATGAACTGCCAGTTTGCGAACCATGAACCGGCCTGGTTTGTCATGAACTTTGGTTCATATTTTGGTTTGTGCCCATCTCTAGTGGAAGACAATCCCTTTGGAGTATCTGGTTGGCTACAGTTTGAACAGTGATCCATATGGATCATTGGCCTGTTCTAAATCACTGGTCTGCTCTAGAACTGTTATTGGGGTTACCAATCTCCAGGTGTGGTCTGGAGTCCTCCTGAAATGACAATTGACCTTCAGACTCCAGAGATTGATTGATTCATTCATTCATTCATTTATATATTTTTCTTTTTTTATATCACTTCTCTTCAGTTTAAGATCTTGAAGTGGTTCAGAACAATTATGAAGGTTAAAAATAGTACAAAAATATAATATTCAATAAAATCATTAAAAAAACAGCCTAATACAAATAATTTAAAACTAGTCCCAACCCTATAAAACTCTGCAAATAACATAAAAATTACAGGTAGATAAAAATGCACAGCAATCTGCTCTTCCTCACAAAAGAAAATTAAATAGCAAAGGTGCAGTAGAACAGTTCTGAATAAAACCATTTAACCAAGAGCTTGGATTCTTGCTGCAATGGTACAGGGATCTATCTGCCATAGCCTGTCATCCATCGCCTGACATTTTGACAGGAATCCTTTTTCATTTCTTCTGTACCTGTAACCTTTGGAGAATGGCTACCGGCTTCATGTTGTGGTGCTGGGCTCCAAAGGAATGTAAGCTTCTTGGATGCATTCTGCTCTGCTGCTTTACTTTCATTTGTGACTTGTGGGGGGGGGAGGAGAGAGAATGAGTGAATGAATGCAAGCCGAGTGGTGCTGGGCTTCAAAGGAAGGTAAGCTGCTTGGATTCATTCTGCTCTGCTGCTTTACTTTCATTTGTGACTCATGAGAGGGTGGGGGAGAGAGAGAAAATGAGTGAATGAGTGCAAGCCAAGTGGTGCTGGGCTCCAAAGGAAGGTAAGCTGCTTCTGCTCTGCTGCTTTACTTTCATTTGTGACTCGTGAGAGAGATGGGGAGGAGAGAGATGAGAGAGAGAAAATGAGTGAATGAGTGCAAGCCAAGTGGTGCTGGGCTTCAAAGGAACTTAAGCTGCTTGGATTCATTCTGCTCTGCTGCTTTACTTTCATTTGTGACTCGTGAGGGGGGGGGAGAGAGAGAGAGAAAATGAGTGAACGAGTGCAAGCCGAGCAGGGCTGGGCTCCAAAGGAATGTAAGCTGCTTGGAATTCATGCTGCTTTATTTTCATTTGTGACTTGTGTGAGAGAGTGAGTGCATGGGTGCAAGTAGGGCTAGCTCTCCAGAGGAGGGTAAGCTGCTTTGAGTTCATTCTCTTTAAGGAAATACCTGGAGATTTTTGCAGAAAGGGGCCTGAGGGGTGGATGTTGCCTCCTGACACACTTCCGGTGATGTCACGGGGTGTGGCATATGCTAATGAGATATGCTAATGAGTTGTGCTAATGAGTTCCTGCAGTTCTTTTTCTAGGAAATTACCCCTGCTACCTACTATCAGCTTACCACCCATCCAGGAGTGGGTCCCTTGCAGATCCATAACTGCAGAGGAGAGGTCATGGAAAGACAACATATTTTCATCACTCCCTAGAGATGGAGGAGTACATCGCTGACCCAAGGGAGGTGCAAACATCCCGCAACTGATGGGTGCGGGCCCCCAGCAACATGGGGCCGCTCATGATGGGGGCAATTGTACCTGCACCAAGGGGATATGGATGAGCTGAAACCCTTGAGTGGGGGATGATACAGAATATGTTGGAAGAGCTACATGGATCAGGGGACCCTGGATTACCCCCGGGCAACGTTGAAGAATATCAGGGCTGACAATTGCAACAGGGACAGATCCCTTGGACGCATATGAAATGGGAGCCGTGGCTGGGCCAAGTAACCAGGATTGGGGCCAGACACCACAGCTACCCGTGCCACAGGAGACAACAGCACTATCAGTGCTAGTGGATGTACAAATACAGGGGTCCCCTGGATTACCTCCTGGAAATGGGCAAGTCCTTCTGGATCTCTTCTGGAGTGGGCGCCATGGATCTAAGTGAATTAGGAGCTACAGCTGGGCCAGTAAACCCAAATGGGGGCCAGACGCCACAGCCAATAGGGTCAGAGGAGAGATCCGCGCCAAGTTTCTTTACATGGTACCCTCCGCTGGGCCGCACACAAGTTCTGCGGGTGGTGTATGAGTCAGAGAACTATTGATCCCTGGAAGAATAGGACCAGGCAATTAGGATACAGCAAGAATGGGAACAAGACATTCAAAGAGCATGAGCGATGAGGATCCTGCCAGGGGACTTGGCTGGAGAACTGTGCGAGGAGCACTGGGAGTCAGAGCTAACAACTTCCTTGCAGCAGCTGCTGCCAGAGGAGCGAGGGAGAACCCCACAGATTGGCCAATGACCAATACACATTGTAGGGCTAGTACTGTCGGAAATGGGAAGGGCACTTTTAATGACTCCCACACAGTTCATGAGAGCCCAAGAAACTCCCCCAACTACACAGTTTCCAATCGTCACTGGAACAGGGAGAGGGAAATCTGTTCCGCCTCCCGCCATAGCAACTGCCTCTAATAGACCACCCTGGGGAGTGGGGGTCGGTCCATCTAGGGGAGCACAGCATTTGATTATTCCCCCCATTGTGAGTGGCGCAGGGGCGCCAATTGCCACAATGGAGATGAGAATGTCAAGGAACCTACAAATTCAAACTCCCCCCCCCATAGTAGTGGCTGTTCCCACTTTATCATCCCATGGGAGAGTGGGGCACCAGCAAGGGGGAATGCAGCCAGTGAGGGTTCTGCCTGCTGCAACAAGCGCAGGGGCATTGGTTGCTGCCACAGGGATGAGGGTGCCCTGAACCGGCCAACCAAAAGGGGCCCCTATCGTTGTCCCAATGGGGACAGGATTACAAATGGGCCATCTGCAGCCAGGAGGTCCCACAGAATACCCCCCTTGAAGAGTATCGGGGGGTCAAGCACAAACCTTTCAACCACAGCACAGAGTGGTGTCTCAAGCCACTCCTATGGTGTATGGAGCAAATGGGGCACATCAAGTAACCTTCATGGCACAGGGACACATCCAGCCACCCCCCAGAGAGGTCCCAATACAACAGCTGGCAGGGCATCTGGGAGTAGGTGCTCCTGGCATGGGACTGCTGCAAGGATGGTTCAAATAAGAAGCCAGATTTGATGGAAAACCTGAGGATCTGGGATTTTTTGTAGTACAAGCCATGGCATTTTCCCAGATCGGGGACATTTTTTTACAACTGAACACAGTCGAGTGAGCCACTTAGAATCTTGATTGGGGGCCCTGGCAGCCACATGGTATGTGACTTTACATGAAATGGGAGCACCCGAATTGTATGATTTAAATACTTTTGTGTATGCTTTAAGAGCCCAATGCAAAGATCCGCTGGAAGGGGAAAGGTCCAGAACAAAGCTCAGAACCATAAAGCAGGGGTCCAGATCCATACGAGAATATGCTGCTGAATTCAGGCAATTAGCCACTAAAGTTCATGACTATCATGAAGGAGTTAAAATTGAACTTTTCCGAAACAGTCTAAATTCGGACCTGCTAGATAGAGCACTCATGCAAGATGACCCACAGACGCTGTTAGGGTGGATCCAGTTAGCATGCGAGGTCAAAAATAGAAACCAAGTGATGAAACTTGTATGAATACAGCAATAGGGGGCTGAGACTGTGTACTGATTATCGTGGAATAAATGCTGTGCCTATGTCAACTGCTTATGCCCTCCCTTTGGTCAGAGACTTGCTCAGTGTGGTGGCACAAGGGAAATTTTTTTCAAAGCTGGATTTAAAAGATGCTTACTTCTGGATCTGAATTAGGGAGGGGGATGAATGGAAAACAGCCTTCAATACCCCCCTAGGGCAATTTGAATATCTTGTGAAGCCTTTCGGCCTGCAGGGGGTGCTGGGTGTGTTCATGAATTTAATTAATGAAGTACTGCATGAGTACCTGTACAAAGGTGTGGTTGTTTACTTAGATGATGTGTTGATATATTCTCCTGATAAAGAATCCCATGTGGAACTGCTCAGAAAGGTGCTGACCACTTAAAAGAAGAACAAGTTGCCAGTGAAATTGTCTAAATGTGAGTTCCATAAGGAGGAACTGGATTTTTTGGGGTACCGGGTCTCACATCAAGGACTTAAAATGGACTCGGCAAATGTCCAAGCCGTAGTGGGGTTGGAACCCCCCAAAATGAGAAGGCAATTGTAATTGTTTCCAGGGTTCGCTAACTTTTACCGACCCTTCATAAAAAACTTTGCTCGAAATCACTCTCCCCCTAACAGACTTACTAAAAACCAAGGGGAGAGGAACGCAAGGGGAAAAGCCTAGTGCTAAATTGAATTGGACTGTAGAATGCCAGGAAGCTTTTGAAAGATTGAAAAAGTTGTTTATTTCAGAATCAGTTCTACAGCACCCAGATGAGAACCAAAAGTTTGTGGTCCAGGTAGACACAAGCAATACTGCCATGGAGGGCATTTTATTACAAGTAAATAAAGAGGGGAAATTGTACCCCTGTGCATATATTTCTAAGAAATTCTCTGAGACAGAACGCAACTGGAGCGTATGGGAGAAGGAAGCTTTTTTGGTGAAATTTGCACTCACCACCTAGCGACACTGGTTAGAGGGAGCGAAAATTCCTTTTGAGGGTATGGACTGATCATAAAAACCTAGAAGCATTATGCACCCCCTGTAAGCTGAACACCAAGCAGTTAAGGTGGGCGGAATTCTTTTCCAAGTTCAGTTTCACGTTGAAGTACCTCCCTGGCCGATCAAATTTCCTAGCAGATGCACTTTTGTGCATGCCCCAACATGAAAGCCAAAAGGAGGAGATAATTGATACAGTTTTCTCACCGGCTCAACTGGGAGGAGTTGTGATGACATGCAGCCAAGCTGCAAAAACACAAAGCAGCATGAAACCTGATCTCTCAGAATGGGGAGAGAGGATAAGAGCTGAAACAGAAAGGGAGGGGGAAAGTGTGCCCAAAGCCGATCTAAAATAGGAGGGAGATGGCCACTGGTACAGAATGGGCAAATTGTACATCCTAGCCAGTTTAAGAAAAGAAATTTTGCAACAATGCCATGATGCCAAAACTGCTGGACATTTTGGGTATCTAAAAACCCTACACTTAGTACAAAGACAGTTGTCATGAGTCAGCCTCAGCCTCAGCTGGCCACCTTACCCCTTGCCCCAGAGTCCTCCTCAGAAGATGAGCAGGAAGGGCCAGGAGGATCTCCTCTAGAGCCAGAAGCCCCTGCAGAAGCTATTGGAGAGGAGGAGCAGTCAGAAACCACTGCTGCTGCTCCGGAGGGAATTCAGCAAGAACAGCCAGGAGCCTCTGCAGAGGCTGTCGGGGATGAGGAACAGCCAGAAACCTCCACAGAGGCTGTAAGAGACAAAGACTACCCCAGGGCGAAAGCGAAACCCGAGCATTTGGAGCCAGCTGAGAGGAGGAAACATAGAGATAAGACAGCTCTGCTGGAGAGAAGGAAGAGTGCTCGTTTACAGGCACAGCATCAACTGGGGTTATTAGATAAATAGGCAACAGCTGTTCCTCATTAGTACAGCATAAAAGGGAGACGCCGAGGAAACCAAGCGTGGAAGCAACTCAGCTCGCCGCTCCCTGATACCAGAACTCTACGCCTGGCCTGGCCTGGCCTGGCCTGGCCTGGCCTGGCCTGGCCTGGCCTGGCCTGGCCTGGCCTGGCCAGCTATGAGAAAAGATGTTTCTCAATATGTATCTTCATGCCCAGTGTGCATAATGGGAAAGTCTAGGAGGGGAAAAACCCCTGGACTGTTGCAACCCTTAGAAACCCCTCTTAGACCGTGGGCAGTGGTTTCGATAGACTTTATCACAGACCTTCCCCCCTCGAAAGGATATACAGCCATTTTAGTAGTGGTGGATCTATTTTCAAAACAGGCTGATTTTATTCCATGTACCACAATCACTACAGCTAAGAAACTAGCCAGCCTGTTCATAAAGCACGGGGTCAAACTGCACTCCTTTCCTAATAAGGTAATATCTGACAGAGGTCCACAGTTTGTTGCCAACTTCTGGTGGGAGCTTCTTAAAATTGCTGGAATTGAACAAGGAATTAGCTCTACCTATCATCCCGAGAGCGATGGGCAATCGGAATGCACAAATCAAGTGTTGGAACAGTTTTTAAGATGCTACATTAACTATCAGCAAGATGATTGGATTGATTTTCTTGATTTTGCTGAATATGAGTATAACAACTCAATACACTGCTCTACAGGAGCTACTCCTTTTAAAATAGTAAATGGATATGAAGGAAATGCCTTGCCTTTTGCTACAACCCCTGGATCCCAATAGCCAGGAGATCTAAAGGAATGGTGAACTAATTTAACTTCCCAGTGGGGAATCATACAAAAGACTTTGGACAAAGCAAAAGAGGACTAAAAGAAATTTGCTGACAGAAAATGGCCTGAGCACTGGAAATTGCAACCAGGAGACTGTATATATTTCCACCAAAAACATCAAAGAGGAGCAACCTAGCAAAAAATTGGGGTGGAGATATTTAGGATCTTTTCCTATACAGAAATTATTCAATGAAGTAACTGTAGAAATTGAGCTCCCCAAGAATTTAAGACAAATCCACCCACTATTTAACTTTAGCCTTCTGAAAAAGGCTCCCCCACCTGACCAGTGGCATCCAGAATGGGGGCCCCCACACCCAATGCTAGTGGATGGACATATTCATTATGAAGTAGATGATGTCGCAAATATGTCACAGTTAAAAAGAGAATTGTCTGCCACTTTAGACTCCGTAGAAGGAGTAGTTAAGTGCTGAATTAATCTGAACAATCCAGCTGAAAATGAACTAGCAGATGCGGTGGAAGCAGAAAAGTAATTCATCTTTGCTGCCTTCACTGCCACTTCATCTGCCTTTAACTGAGCCCTATAACATATTCTCATGTCTGATGCCATTTATGCTGTAGTCGTTTTAATGACATCTTAGCCTCTCCTAGCTCCTAATTATATCATGGAGCTGCTGAGGGTGAAGAGGGTATTAGGGGGCAACTCTGTTGATGGCCTGCTGAAAGCCCTTATTCTGGAACTTGGTAAGCCTATCAAGTGAGCTGTCAGCAGGCTCAGAGAAATCCCACAAAGCATTCCAGAATCCATTAGGATCCATAAGTCTCTGCAGATGCACATAAATCAGCCTGTTGCCCAACTGGAAGAGGGCAGCTAACTTCAATCCCACCCTAAAGAGGAAATGATCTGACCATGGCACCTGAACAAACAGATCAACCCCTACACAAAGATCAAGTCTAGCATTTGGCCAGCTTAACGCGTGGCAGCCAACACAACCTAGGAGAGATCCAGTGTCACCATGGCAGCCATAAAGTCCGAGGCTGCCCCGACAAGATAGCCTCTTCATGGTTGTTGAAGTCTTCTAGGACCACTGACCTGGGGAACTGCAGCACCCAATCAGTGACAGCCTCAGCAGGGTGTCAGCTGGTGAGCTGGGCAGTCAGTATACCAGCAGAACACCCATTTTCTCCTCAGCTTCCCACACCAGGTTGACACATTCAATGCCAAAAAATATTTGGCTCAGAGACCCTTTGGAAGGGCAAGATATCTCAGAAAAGTATCCCGCCAACCTTGTGTTCAAAATTGATAAAGGACCAAGTAATCTGGTGGTGTTTAATTTGCATCCTCCTCAGCCAAGTCTCGGTTACATCAACCAGGTCACAATTGTCCCTCCTAATAAGCTTCTGGAGGGTATCAGTTTTATTCTTCACTGACTTAATATTACACAACATCAAACTGGAAGAGAAGGAAACATACTGAGCCTGACCACCATCATTCTGAGGGATGGGACGGAGGTTAGACGAGAGCTGAGCATATCCATATCTCGACCCACTTCCATATCTCCTCCCACTGCTATATCTCCCTCCATCCCAAATTGCTTTGATCCTCTGATCCTGGGGACACATTCCCACCCACAGGCCTGAGATGTATATAGCTAGAACTAAAATCCAGTTGAGCAGCTAAGTGAGGCATACAATAAGTTGGTACCATTCAAAACAGTGGATCACCCTCAGCATAAACAAGAGTTCTCCCTATCTCTCTGGCAGCATAGGCCCCTGGGGGCAGGCACTCTTATAGTGCCTCAGTCACAGAGGAGGGTGGAGCTAAGAAGCTGGCTTTGTGAGCAGTTGATCCCGGCCTTGGCCATTTTAAAAGCTGCTTGTGATATAAAAATCACAAGTCCCTTGAATTAATGTGCCTTAACTTGCATTAATGAATCAGTTGGCTGAGCAAAGCATGGCTGAGTCATGCTGGGAATGTAAATGTAAATACTGAGGATTGGGCATGATTGACTCCTTCCCCTCCAAGCTGCGGAATGTGCAGTCGCGACAATAAAGGTACTTTCTGCGTCACCACCTAACATTCCAATCTCCCCTCTTTTCCGAGATTGAATCCTATCTTAAAAATCAAGGACCATCAATCAGCTCTGATGTTCTCTACCTGAGAACATGTAATCAAGAGTCTAAATTCATTAGTGAAGCTCTGGGAGCATTAATTAGCAACTGTTTCTTTGTGAAGCACCAGGAGAACTCAGTCTGATTCCTTTGCCCCACCCCGGTAGCACCAATCAGAGGGACTCAAACCTTTGTCATTCCCAGGAGGTGACCTTTAAGGTCTTTGTCCTAATGGCTGAGGGGCTTCCCAGCTTCAGGACATGATTTTTCCTATAAGAACTAGAGCTTTGTCAAATTGTGCATGCTTCTTTAGACCCGAGCGCTGTACACACCCTAAGCTCTACTGGTCGAAAATGCTGGCCATTTGAAGCCCTCTTCCCCCGTGGACTGCTCCTCTTCATGGATAGGTAATTATCACCCCCAAATACCTCAAATCTATTCCACTTTCACCATTGCTTTCCCTAGAAATCTTGTATTCTTGTGTGTTACTCCTTGTGTGTGTGTTTTCCCCTTTAAATAAAGATTACTCTTTGAATCTGAAGAACACTAATCTCATTCGTTTTCTTGGGGAGGAGACCCCGTAAAAATTGGTGGAGTATCCTGCTTTGTTACCTTTCTTGCATAGTCTCCTCCTTGCTGCTAATTCCCCTGACTTGCAAGGAGACCAATTCCAGTAACAGCTTCTCTCTGCACAGGCAGGACTTCATTCATTCTTCTCTCTGACTCTCTCCTTCTCTGGCAGTTCCCCTGGAGAAAACAGCAGCATTGGATGGCAAACTGTAGGGTGTTACATCTTCAGTGAGCTCCTTTCCCTCCCCTAACTATGTACTCTTCAGGTATTACCTACAAATCCCTAGGAGTTTTCCAAGTTCAAGCTAGCAGCCCTGGCTGTTAGTATGTTCCTAAGATGCTTGGCACATGTCCCTTAAATCCAGATGGACCTTCAAACCCATAACTAATTTGTATTATTGTAGTTGCCCTCTGGGCAACCCTCTTCTTTCTCATACTTATTGGGTTACATTTTAAAAATGGTTTTCTACCCTTTCTATATTTTTCCTCTCTTTTCTTGTACCAACAAAGTGCAACAAAAAAAATTCTGTCACTGAACTCTGACTGTACAAAATTACTGATGCTTCTGTTTGTGCGCTCCTGATCACACAGGGCCAGTGACATTATGGAGCTTGTTAACTCAAAATCATCTTTGTTTTACATTTTTTGGGTGATACATTTACAGAAGTCTCCCATGGGACCAAAGGGTCAGTTGCTTCTTTATTGTGTTTTAGAAGATTCATGTTATTAGTGTTCCAGTCTATTTATTATGAAATTAAGTGGATACCCTTGAGGTTAATTCCTTATTGTAAGTGTAATGACAAGAAACACTCCCTTGCCCTCGATATCAGATCTTTAGCTCTTAAAAGCCACCATTCTTGAATTCTGGGGCCAGAATTGTATTTCTGGATGATATGGAAAAGAACATTTACACAGTGTCTAGTATCAGTATTTATAGTGAATCACCTCAAATGATTATTCAATGCATTTTTAATTTAGTTCCTCCATCCTGTTAACTAAGGTGTACTTGCAAGAAGCTGTCTTCAGACTAAATGAGACTCCAAGTTGTTATCAGGGTCCCTTTTTCCAGATAAGTGCTGTTTGCACTGACTCCATTGACTAGATTAATTTTGGCAGCCATTTTAGGAGCTAGCAATGCCATATTTTGAGGAAGGTAAGGCCAAGGATCTATGATAATTAGTGACCATAACTTTGGGTGGGAGACTGATTCACTGATGAGACATCTGCATGTCTACCCATTGCCACAGACGCTTGCACCCACCTAGACTAATCAGTGTAATCTCATCTGCAAAGTCTTCCTGAGCACAAAATCTGATTATTATCAAGTACCCAGATGGAATTGATTACTTGTACTGACCGTGTCTGAATGTCTCCTATAAACCTGTTAAAGACATGGGCAAAGTCTCTACCCTGTCTGCCCTTTTTGCACCCTTCCAGGCCTTTTTGTCTGCTCTGCCTGGAGGCAATCACCTTTTTGTTTCTAGGAAACCTTCCAGCTCATTCAAACTCAGGAAGTCTACAAATTTGCACCCAGGCTCACCCTGAATTCCTGGACATTACAATTGTGTCTTTGATAATCTTTTGTCCAGGCCCCTACAACTACTGCTGTGCTACCAACCAAATTCAGGCTGGCTCAGAGGCTGCCCACTCGACTCTTCTTTTCTGGAACCAGTCAACCTTTTCCTTGACACCTTCAGAAGCCTTGCCTGAGGCCCTGCTCTCTCAACTTCTGGACTATCAAAGCAGACGACGTACTTTACACAGTCCATCTGAGTAAGAAAAAGTAAATTCCTTCTCAATTCACCCCTTTCCTGTGAAAAATCTCCTTTCTCCTTTCTTCAAATCATTCTCTCTCTCCCTCCCTCTCCCCCCTCTCTTGTGGCCATTCCCAGGTGCAGAGTTCCCTCTCAGCCAGAGGCTTGATTTTCTTTTATTTTCTCTTCTCTCATGTAACTTTTCTGTTCTTGTGCTTGAGCACCTTTGCAATCCCTGCCCCTATATTTCCCTCAATAAATTCTAAACCTTGCTTTGGAAAAGATCTAGTTGTTTCATGGTTGTTATGTGCTGTCAAGTTGCAAGTTCAAATCCTTGCTCTGCCGTGGAAGCTTGCTGGGTGACTTTTGCCCAGTCACACATTTTTAGACTAACGTGTGTGTGTGCCATCAATTCACCTCCGACCTATGGCGACCCTACGAATTACAGACTTCAAAATGTCCTATAATAAACAGACTCGCTCAGTTCTTGCAAACTGGAGGATGTGTCAAATTTTATTGAGCCAAGCCATCTCATTTTAGATCATCCTCTTTTCCAACTGCCTTCCACTTTTCCTAGCTTTATTGCCTTTTCCAGTGAGTCTTGTCTTTTCATGATGTAACCAAAGTTTAATAGTCTCAGTTTTGTCATTTTAGCTTCTAGAGAGAATTCAGGCTTTATTTGATCTAGAACTCTCTTATTGGTCTTTTTGGCCATTCATGGTATCCGCAAAACTCTCTTCCAGCACCACATTTCAAATGAATCACTTTTCTTCCTGTCAGCTTTCTTCACTGTCCAACTTTCACATCCATACATCATAATGGGGAATACCATAGTTTGGATTATCTTTATCTTGGTCCCCAGAGAGACATCTTTAAGGATCTTTTCTAGTTCCCTCACAGTTGCTCTTCTAAGTCTCAATCTTCTTCGGTTTTCTTCATTGCAGTTTCCCTTTTGGTTGATGATTGAGCCAAGGAATAGAAAATCCTGAATAATTTCAATTTCCTCATTGTCAGCTTTAAACTTGTGTCATTCCTCAGTAGTCCTTACTTTTGTCTTCTTGATATTTAGCTGTAATCCTGCTTTGACACTTTCTCCTTTGATCTTCATCAGTAGTCGTTTCAAAACTTCATTATTTTCTGACAGTAACGTGGTGTAATCTACATATCTCAAATAGTTAATGTTACTTCCACCAATTTTCATTCCACCTTCTTCTAGATCTAATCCAGCTTTCCTTATGATATACTGTGCATGGAGGTTGAACAGGTAAGGAGATAATATGCATCCTTGCCTGACACCTTTACCAATTGGAAACTACTCTGTTTCCCCATATTCTGTCCTAATGGTAGCCTCTTGTCCAGAGTATAAGTTGCACATCAAAACAGTTAGATGTTGTGACACCCTCCATTTCTTTTAACACTATCCATAGATTTTCATGATCCACACAGTCAAAACCTTTGCTGTAATCCATAAAACACAAGGTGATTTTCTTCTGAAATTCCCTGGTATGTTCCATTAGCCATTGTAAATTAGCAATGTGATCTCTAGTCCCTCTTTTCTGAATCCAGCTTGAACATCTGGCATTTCTCATTCCATATATAGTAAGAGTCTTTGCTGTAGAACTTTGCTTACATCAGAAATTAATGCAATAGTCTGATAATTGCTGCACTCTTTGTCATCCACCCTTTGAAATGTAGATAGCGTTTCCAGTCCATGAGCCATTGTTTTCTTTTCCATTTTAGTTGACAGATTCTTGTTAAGATTTTGATGGACTCAGTTTCTGTAACTTGAAATCTCTATTGGTACTTCATCTAGACTTGGGCACGAATCGAAATACGAATCAAATTTCATGACAAATTGGGCTGATTCACGTATCGCAGAATGTGTTTCATGGGGCCGCGTTTTTTCACGAAATTCATGACTTTTGGGGCTGATTCGTTCGATTTGTGAATGCTTCATGATGCCAGACAGGCTGGTGCCGATCCATTGATCCCCTAGGCAACATAGGCCCAGAATATCTGCAAACCTTTTGTTGCCATGAAAACCCCAATCTTAGCCCACATAGCCTTGATAGGCAGCTCTTCCTGCTAACCTGAGAGCTGAGCAATGCGGGTCTGCATAAGTTACCTCGGAACTGTAATAGGAGATTCCTTCCCCTCTGTTTCCCTTCTCTATTTTTAAGAACAGGATGGTGGAATAGCGGTGGCAGCGGCAGCAGCCTCAGCAGGTCCTTCTGCCGCCGCTCGCTGCTTGCGAGCTTCAGGAACCCTTCCCTGACTTTCTACCTCCCATCCTCCTGCTACTCTGACATGCCTTCCCATCCTCCACCCCCAAACTCCCTGGAGCGGATCCTGAGTGTATCTGCTCTGCTCAGCTTTTCCTTTGAGAACTTGGAGGCGGGGGGAGGGCATGTCAGAGCAGCGAGAGGATGGGAAAGAAAGGTTAGCAAATACTGAAGACCTATGCTGAAGTCATCATACTATACCTTATTCTATAACATTTTATTTCCTAGATATCTTCATATGCAGCTGGGATAGTTGTATCCAGCTTATGTTAGTTGTTTCCTCACAATGATACATAAATCAACTCTGTAAAATTATATGTATAATAAAATTATGGTCTAGGAGTATGTATGGTCTAAAGGAAATAATGTTCCAACTTAATGGTGTTCACAATATTTAGCCACAGAGAAAATTTAAAAAAACCTACACAAAACATCTAGTTTTTGAGCAACAAATCCATCCTCACACAAACTCTTCAGTTTGTTTCAACTAACTTTTAGCTGTCAGGGGGAAAATCTTCATCATTATTTTTAAATCAAAGGGCAGAATCCATTTAAAACTAACTACTCTGTCTGAAAATCTTTTTAGTACTATTGTTGCAAGTAACACTTGGATGACTGTAATAGAGCAAGGTGAGAGAACAAAACAATACTTTCCTCTATTTTCAGTATCTTTACTTTCTGTATTTGACAGCATTTTATGTCTACTCAGCTTCATCAATCCTCCTGTAATGGGCAGTTTCCTCTGTCTGCCACAACAAGCAAAAGGCATTTCTATAAAAGGGAAATATACCCATGAAGCCAGTAAGATCACAATTCTCAACACTTATCTCACAACCATTGTATTGATTTCACAGACACTGCTCTAAAGCAAGTGGCTTGAAGCAGGCCATAACCTGCTATTTTGGGATTATTCCTGGAGGAGTTCCACTGAATTTACTGGGTCTCAAATGAGAATATTTGGAAGTCAGCCACAGGTGATTTGCAGTCTACATACATAGTGAAACTCACAGGTTTAGCAATTAGAATGCTAATGTAGAAAGCAAATGGTGGTTAATGGGGTGGAGGGAAGGTCTAAATACGGCAGCAACATGACATATGTATATTTGTGACATTATGACAGACCTCTGGAACTTAAATATAGATAAAAGAGGCCAAACTACTGAACAGTATAGGAGGCACATGATATAGCAACCTTCCTTAAGCCAGTATAGATAAGTGTCAGTAATTGGGAGAGTTTCTAGATGCTTCTGTCTATCACGTTTTTATCCTGCCAATTCTCCAAGAAACTTAGCATAGCATAAATTTTTCTCACCACCCCTTCTCCATTGTCATTTGAGGTAGCTTAGACTGAAGAAGAGTGATTAACCAAAGATCATTCAGGGTGCTTCATATTTTTAACCTCAGTTTTTTTCATTTATAAACTCTAACCCAGTCATAGTCAACCTTCTCGTACCCAGGATCCAATGAAAATGAAACCCATTGAGATGCCTCATATGACAGACAGTCACATGTTATCAGAGTCATGTAACAGAAAGAGAGGGGCCAGGAAATATGCCATAGTGAGGAACCAGTCAATAGTCAGAGCCACTGAGGAATCTTCTTTACCAGTGAACTGTCCTGCTCTTCTTCTTAACGTGTATAAAAAGTTGCAAGAGATGTAGCAGCTTTGCTCACAGACAGCAGCTAGTTGGAGTTGCACTACCTAGCAGGAGGGTCCCCTCCAACTACCTGAGGATGCTGAGCCATGAGTTAAGAAACACTGTTCTAAACGAATACAGTAGTGCCTTGAATTTCGTGTTGGTAGAAAGATTGGACATAAATATAATTTTTTATTATTTTATTTATTTATTTCAAATTTCTATTCCGCCCTCCCTGCGAGTGGGCTCAGGGTGGATAACATATTAAAATACAATAAAAATTCATCTACATTAAAACATCATTAAAACATCAGTGTATTTCTATTAATACACATTTAAAACAGGATGGTGGACAGCCGTAATAAAATGTTATGAAATAAAATGTTACTGAGTGTCCCAAAAAAGAAGAGGTTAGCCTCATACAAGATGGGGTATATTGAGAAAACATTCCACCTTAGACTAAAACCTAATGCATTTTGAATTGTATTATTCTTTTGCTTATGAATAATCAGAAATATTTTGTAGAAAGCATGAAAAAAATTGTTTCTGAAGAAGGTTGACAGACCTTAAACACTATCATTCTGTCTTAGAATATTTTTAAAACTAACCATTCATTTGTACCTTTCATACCATTAGTTTCATTGAGACTGATCTACAGCCTCTCTTATTCCCTGCAACAAGAAAACTTACAAGCAACTATACTGTCCTACATGGTTTAGGGATTGCAATGTAATTGCTTTCTCAGATTCTGCTAGTTGGCTTGCCAACAAAATGAAATTTGGATCATATGATTATCACAACAACCAAATTTTATATTTTAAGTTTTAGATGTAACTAATTTCATAGAGTTAGTTGTAGGTTTCAGTCACACATCCATTTTCTGGTTTCTTCTTCTATTTAGAAAACCAGATAAAATTTCCCATCTACTATCAAGGATTTTTTTTTAATCAGCAATATACAGAACAGAAACTTTTGCAAAGTTTCTTGCTTCACTTCAAGTTTTACTCAAGATGGACATAACAGTTACTATTTTGTGGCACTCCCAGCTGGCGGCAACAGCTGCTGCAGCTGGGGGCTGTGATTTGCCTCCCTGGAGGAGGGAGAGGCAGCGGCGCTTTCCCGGCTATCTGGGCATGCTACGAGGGGTGGAGCTGGAGGCCTTATAAGGCTGCTCCACTCCTTGGCATCTCAGTTGCACCTCATGATCTGTTAGAGAGGAACTGCACATGTTGCCTCTCTCCTGGCATTAGGACTCAGACTGGGGCTTCTGCCTTGCAGCTCCATTTGTGGGCCTGTAAATGTGGCACGGCACCTGCTTGTGGCTCCCACTTCCATGCCTGATGCAGTGCTCAGGCATCAGCCTTGCATCTCTGGTGGCTAGGAGGAGGAGCGGCGGGGCACCTTCAGGAAGTGGTGTGTCCCTTGCTTGCAGCCCCCACCGCCGCTTGAAGTGGGGCTCAGACTTTTGCCTGTCAGCTCCAGCAGCTGGGAGGAAGAGCAGCAGGGGAGTCTCCAGGAAGCAGCATGGCTTCTGCTCTTTTGGCAGGGAGATACACCAGGGCTGCCCTGTTGAGTCAGCATAGCCCCTGCTTCAGCGAGAGGAAGGACAAGTGGGGTGCTTCGAAGAAGCATCACACCTTCTGCCCACATCTGCTACTGCCACACCTGTGTTGTCCTGCTAGATCTCCTCAGTGTGGCGGCGACTGTCCACAGCGCATCTAGGAGAGAATATGGGGAGGGCTTTGTGCTAGCTTAAATAGCCATCGGGGGGTTCCTGCTCTTTCCCTCCTCGTTAATTTGGTCCTGGCTTGAGCAGCCGACGGGGCTTTACTGCCCTTCTCTCAACATTAATTAGCAGCAGGTGGGTTGGTACTCCCCACCTTCCGCTCAAACATTTAGTGGGCAGGGGATTCAGGGCCTTTACCTTCCCTCCTTTGCCCATTGAATGGGTGACTGGGCGGGGGACTACTCCCATTTGTGGGGCATATTAAAGGCAGGCAAGTGACAGGCTTGTTGCCTCTCCTTCCCTCTTTTTCTGCATATTAGTAAGGGTCTCATTCTGCTGAGGGGCTAGTGGAGCCTGGCTTTTGGGCATTGATAATTGGATTGAAAATCCAATGGCCATTTTGAGGGTGGCCACAGTACAGGGAATAGCCCAGCCCATTTTGATAGGTCAGCAACCATTTTACCATTTGCTTGTGGCCATTTTAGGGTGCCTGGAGACCATCTGGCATTTAGGCAGGTAGCCATTTTGGCAGTAGCGGCAGCCATTTTAGGGACCTCAGGGCCTCTTGTGTGTGGGGCTGGCTCTATTCAGGCTACTGCCTGACAGCTTTTGCCCCTATATGGCCCAGGGTGGCACTGTCTAGAAGAGTGGTATATAAGTTCAGTATATTATTGCTGGCTAGTTACGTTATTAAGCTAGTGATGCCCCCCCCCCAAGAAGGGAGCAGGGTCCTCTAAGGGCAAACATCAAGCAAGGAGGCCTATTTCCAGGCGGTCTCCAGTAACCTCATCATCGTCGGATGATTCAGAACTGAGCTGGCATGAAATCTTAGCTCACTTGGTGGCCTTAGAACAGGCAGAGCGAATGGAAGGTTCTGCCTCGGTGGGAGCAAAGAGGAAGAGAATGGTAAGGCTTGCTTCTGGAGCTGCTTTTAAACTTGATGTTTTATCTCACCTTACTGCCTCAAGGGTCCATCTGGCTCAGGTGGAGCAACTGGTGCAAGTGGAGGTAAGGCGACATCTGAACAAGTTCTTGGAGGTGCTCTCCATGAAGGTGATGTGGAGTTGGCTGAGGGAGCATGGCAAGCAGAAGCAGGGCCGGTTGCAAAGGCAGTTCAACCAAGTGAGAGTGATGGTAAGTTGACTTGGCCCCAGCAGGGGCAAGTGTGGCCATGGGGTCCCTGGGGTCAGGCTGCTGCCCTTGCACCCCCTGCTGCCCCTGCACCCCTACCTACACTCAAGTTGGTGCTTCTCAAGGGCTGACTGCATCCAGCATGTGGCCACAATGGGCTCAGCAGGCTTTCATGGGCCAGTTGTCTGGGGCGGCAGGATGGCTGCCTATTCAAATACAGAGCCAGGTGGGAATGGGCTGGGTAGCACCTTGGAGCTCCTTATTTAATTCCCCCTGGGCTTACTATGGGTCAGTGACCTTCAGGGCCCTGCCTTTTGGTGATATGGCCATGCCCCTGGGTGATGCACCTGATGATAGCGATCAGGGAGAAAATTCTAAGGGGTGAATATGTGGACGTCTTTACCCTTCTCTTCAAGTAACTGGAGAAGAAGGATAAAGAGAACTTGGACAAGCAGGACAACGAGCAGCTTAAACCCTGCAAGATGGCCAACTGGCTCCTCGGGTTTCTAATTTATGCGGGGGTCATTGCTTGTGCGCAACCTTGGAGGGCAGTCCCTCTGTTTCAGTATATGGACATCATATACAGGGAATATTTGGACTTCGCTGATGCAGCTTTGCTGCAATATGACGAGGAATTTTGAATGTGTGCTGCACTTAACCCTTCTTTGCCCTGGGATCTGATTCACCAGCAGCTTTGGCTGCAAGTGATGTCCCCGGCTAGGCTCAATGCAAGCAACCACTCTGATAGAGGCCACTTGGTGCAGTGGTCCTCCGTGTCATCTGACAGTTGCATGCCAGGTGAGCAGTCGGCTCAGCCATGGACACTCTGCTGGGAGTTCGCCTCACGGGATTTGCGCCAGGGAGACTTGCAAGTTTTGCCATGTGTGTCCAGTTTGTGCAGGTCCTCACACCTTCAAGGCATGTAAGTGTCTAGGACAAGGCAAAATACATTACAGATGGTGCTGGGGCTGCCCAGCAACAGGCAGGCAAAAGGCCTTTGCCGCAATGATGGAGTGACCTGTTATTGTTTATGATCTTGTTGTTTAAGGCAGTTACTAGTTGTGTTTTTTCTCCTTAGGTACGGTTGTTGGGGCTGGTGATGACTTGTGACATGGGATGAATGGCCTATCCAGCCCTCACCAGAGACTAATGAGATTTTGTTGGTTTACCATTGTTGCAGGATAGGACCTAAGGCTTATATGCAGCATGTGCTTCAGAGGCTAAGTGGTCCTATGTATTTGTTCCACAGTGTTTGTTCCTATGCTTCCCCACCAGGTGTGTGCAAAGAAGCGTGGAATTGTTTTGTTTTGGGCCCAAGGCTCCATGCCGCAGGTGTGCTGAATTCCAAGGCTTCCCTGCCGGGTGTGTGCAAGAAGCTTGGAATCTGTTTTGCTTTGGACCCAAGGTCTTGTGCCTGGGTGCACAAGACTTCATTGCCTGTGGTGCAGGAAGTTAGAATTTGTGATTGGGCCCAAGGCTTCCCTGCCAGATGTGTACAAGAAGCTTGGAGGTTTTGTTTTGGGCCCATGGCCTGTGTGCTTGGGTGTGCAAGAATTACTTGCCTGTGGTTGTGGGAAGGTAGAATTTGTTGTTTTGGGCTCAAGGCTTCCCCACCAGCTGTGTGCAAGAAGCTTGGGCCCCAGTTTGCAATTTTGGTCCAAGGCTCCCCCACCTGTGGTATGGAAGGAGCTTGGAATTGGTTGAAGGCTGGGCGGAGGTCCTAGAGACCTCTTTATAGTATTGAGAAAGGGAGGATGCCCCTTCATCTGTAAATCAGGGTAGCATTTGCTGACCTCTACTGAGGAGATGAAAGGAACAACATTTTGGAGGAGAAGCAGCAAGGGCTCGGGTGGCTTTATGCCATCTGTGGGACGTGAAGACCTAAGCAGAGGCTTGGCCTTAGTGATGGAAGGTTAGAAGTTGAGGGAAATGTGTGGGCCAGTGACCACTCTTGGCATATCCCCAATAGTGGGGAATTGGGATCTGTCAGGAGTGGCTGGCTGCTTTACAGCCCAGTTGCGAGGACAGGCGCCCTGGTGGGGAACCCCTGGGCAAGCTCGTCTTCCCCTGCAGCTTTATGTCCAGGCAAGGGAGCTTTAAGGGGTTGAACCATTTTGCCAGGCTGGCAGGATCCCATGATGAATGGCTTGCACCTGGGGCAGCTGGTGGATTACTGAAACAGGTCAGGGTGGAGGTCCAGGAGTGACCCCAGTGCCTGATCTGTACTGCTAGTTAAGCCCTTGCTGTGTTGACAGATATGTTGTTGTTATTTTAGTCAAACAGCCCTTTAATTTCTAACACTTGTGTCTGCCTCTTCATTCCAACTTGGGGGGGGGGGCAAATGCTAGACTTGCTTCCTTGTTTGGATTGCTTCCTCCAAGCAGCCCACTGTTGTGTACAGTGAATCCTGAGAAAGTCTCCCATCTCTATAAACTGGAGAGGTATAGGCATGCTTAACTCCAAAGACGATACTAGGAGGTCTTCCACATAGGTTATCTGCCCTGAGTTTTATGCTTTTGGGAAGCAGGTATTTTTCTTTATTCCTCACAGCTTCATGGTGTATTTGAGCACCTCCAGTGGTTTCCCCTTCCTGAAATTTTGGAAAAGATTGCAGAAAAACCTCAATGGCTGGTTTGTGGGTAGGAAATTTGGACTTTCTGGACCATATGACAGCCATTTTCTCCCCCTGCAATTGCAGGGTGGTGGTGATTTTTTTAAAAAAATGGCAGTAGAATATTGTTATCACTATATCATTGTAACAATAGGTATATCACAGTCTCTGAATTCTCAGTCTTAATTTCACTGTGTTTCATCTGCAACATTATCAGCAACTCCCATCTCTGTGTGGATGACACCAACAACTGTGCCAAATGTTCTCAAGTGACTATTCCTAGTGTAAAAGGGGGAGGGGATTCACCTGTATCCCAGCCAATTCATCTTGACTGCAGTTGCTTATTTCCTCTGAATGATGTTCCAGCACAGGCTTCTCCCCAAACCTTCATCTTCCTAAGTGAATCCTGGCATCATGTAAGCATTGTGGTTATGTCATGTGACCACTCAGTCCATCAGATTTAGCTACAAGAAAATTCATAAAACCAACAAAACATGTGGATAAGAAGACATCACTCTGATAATGCACAAAGATTTCTATACAAGTTTTCATTTTTTTCCTGTTAAACACCCAACAGTTTTTCACAAGTGGTGAAAATGTATACAAAAATCATCTTCCGTTTCAGGTAAATTAAAAATGGTCTAAATATTCCTCAGGACTATAGATTCTATAATTTATTGAAGATTTCAGAAAATACTATCAAAATTGTTTATACTGATAAGTCTAGAGTCCCGACTCCCTACTGAGAACCTTGAGCTTTTAAATTTGGAAATACTTTCTATAGCTACTTGAATATATAAAATGAACGAGGAAGCCTGCATGCAGAGAAGTTTTGTATGTGCAAGCATGGGGATTCTGGATCACGATACATATTTCTTTTTGTTACTTTATTAGACAGGTTCACCACAGTAATGTTTTTAGACAAGTTTGTGGCTCCATGGAAGCATTAACAAGAAAACTGGCAAGTATGTTTAAATACATTCTCTATCTAAGCATGCAAAATGAAGTATAAATGGCAGCCAACAACGAGTCATGGGAAGACTACTAATCTAAAGAAGAAAAAGTCATTTGAAAAGAAGGGCAGGCCTCTTCCCTCCCCCCACTGCTAAATTGATTTACACCCTCCCCCACAAAAAATACTATTATAAACTACTGGCGGAAAGAATACACGTATTTATATGAATCCCTTGGCTAATAGTAACAGAGGAGCAATCGTACTGGGAAAAAAACATAGAGAAACATAATCTATCTCCCTCATCTTCTCTCATCAAAGTTGCATCCCATTTCCTTTGTGAAGTGAATATGTTGGGAAATCTGACCGTAGATGCCTCATTCCATGTGTATTTTGGCCCCTAGAATGTTTACTGAAAATAATTGCCTTAGGTGTTGGTGTCTGGAGCATATTTTTTCCTCCTGGCAATGTAATTCCTGTTATGTGGCTAAACCAAGGTATTGTCAAGAGACAGCAATGAGTCACAAACCTCTAATGTGTAGTAATGAAGCAAGATAAGTTCAATCAGTGCCTAGCTGCCTTCTGGGAGGAGAAGGCCTTGCAACACTGTTTGCATACACGATGGAAAAATTTTTATTTCTCACAGCTGCCTGCTAATTACCTCAGATCAAACTGGGATTGGATGGCCACTATTCAAACAACTGAATGGAGTTCATGGAAACAGAAAACTAGACCGAAGACTGGTAATCACTGAACAGTGAAATGGCAGGGCAGGGTTTTCTCCCTTGGAGCTTTCCATAATTTTTTCACTGTGACTTTTGTTAACCAAAGTGAAGTAGAACGATCATGTATTGACGGAATGAAAATACATCATGAACAATCCTATCCAGGGCTTTAGGTCTAGTAATTTCTAGGCAGGGTGGGATTGTCCAAAAGCTAAAGAGCACAGCTACCTCGCATGGTAGGACAGAAAACTGGAAAGTAAGACAGGATTGCATTAATGTTATAGCATTTTCCTACCTATTGCAATCTTAAGAATCCATACCATATGGTGGATAAAGATTGAATTTGCATCAGAGATACCTGGGTTCAACATCCCACTTGGGTTTCATAGAGTGCCCTAAAGAAGGTCTGAGAGTTTGGGCTTAATCCAGTTTCAGTTATATCGAACAAAAATGGATACTGTTCAGTTAAAGCAGAATAAGAACAGAGGTGCTGTGTATGTTAACTTGTGCTGTGTGTGCTGCTGAATCCAGCCTGTCAGGAAGAAAAAAAAGAAGGAGATAAAGAAGACACGCTCTTTCAGAAAATGGTAAGACGGTTATAATAAAAGTAGGGGGAATTTTACTTGCCAAGACAAAAGAAAATGCTGAATGGACATTATCAGGAGTGAAATGATCTCACACACCTGGTTTTTATTTATGAAAAATGTGAATAATTTGAGTCCTGCTTTAAGAAAAACACTTGCATTGTTGTCCCCAGAGAAAAAGTTTGGGTATAATTGGGAGAGTATCCACAAAGCTAAAACAATTACCACATTGGGTATCTCTCCCAATCAAGGAAAAAAGGGTATAAAAAGTATGGAGTAGGGCTGAGTTAGCTAGCCTTCTCTTCCTCAGCAATCACTGCTGATATACATCAATATATTATGTTTCTGTTAGTGGAAGAAAAAACTATAATTCTTCATTTTACAGATGCTGTTAGACAAATCTGGATGGTCCTATAGTGGATCCATACAGTATCGGACATGACACTATTATAATTTGTTGTCTGGACAGGAAAATCCTGGAGGTGAATGACTGTGATAGCACAAGATCCATTGATACAATTTAGATTTGGTTTAGCCCTGCATTAAGTCCACCCTTCAACTGCAAGTCCTCTTGGACACAATGAATTTATCAGATACTTTTGATGCAACAGCATGTTGTTTTTTACCATACATTTGGCTTGATCTTTAAAACAGAATGGGTGAGATACAATGTAGAAGACTAAATTAGCAAATTCACCAGGTGCGATCATTCCATCTGCAACTAAAAGTAGCTGAAATAGACAGTAGCTTTCCAGGTTATATGCAAAGTAAAAAAAGAGACAATCTGTACAGGTAATTTATTAGCTGCAAGGATTTTTTTTAAAAAAACCTCTGAATAATAATAAGATAATAAATATGTGTAATTATCAATACTGCTTTTTTAATGAACAGCAAGCGGGAAGGAGAAGTTCAAAGCAAAGGGCAATGTTGGAGAGGGCAGGCATTATAGCATTTATCATGTTTCCTAAGCAAGGTTCAGGAGCTAATAACCACAACCAGACATTTGCTTGATAGCGGGGATGTTAGACACCAAATAAAACATTTTGCTTCAATTAAACCATCATTAACTTTTCCCCCCAAGTAAATATACTGCCTTGCTGTGCAGTTTTCTTGTAAATGTTCATTTTTTGTTCCAATGTGAAGTCCAAGTTTTAAAGACCTTGCTCTATCACAAAGTCGTTTAAGAACCTTATTATCACTTATTAAATCCATTCATTCATAATTCTCTATTACATTTTCCCAGTGACTTGAGTTTTTTTTAAGGGTGCCACTGCTATGAAAAGGGCTTGTGTGTGTAATGGAGCCAGCACAGTATCATAAGAAGTTCAGTATTGATCTCTCTCTGTCTTCAGTTTCATTTCCATAAAATCATAAGACTTACTATTGGGTTAAACTAGGATCACCTTTATTAACAGTTGATCCACAGGAACAAAGTCTAGTTAAGAATTCCCTCCCCTGCAAACTGTCAGAGAAGGTAGCCTTAGCACTGAGTAGTTCTGGAAAATCCTGGCCAATCTCATCATTGCTCAAAGTTTGTATCTTACTTTTCACTTTCTGTTCCTCAACAGATATGCCAAGAGGGACTCAGCCTCACGCCATCATCCCTTAGAGTTCAGTTGCTCTGCTCTGTTGCCAAGAGAAGCCCCGACCTGCCGACTTAACAGGGGGACCAGTTTGCAAGCTGCAGGGTAAGAAGTGCAGGGCTGGGGCCCCAACAGCTTTGGCTCTGCCCTGGGAGGCTCCCTGAAGTGCTGTGTGGTCATGTGGGGCCAATGAATTCAAGCAGCCTGGCCAGTCAATCCAGGGCTGGCTGGCCAGGGTGGGAGGTGGGCCTGGCAGGTAGACCTGAGCTGTGTAGTTTTCACTCAGGTCTGCCAGGCTAGCTTATCAAGAGGAGCCACCTGGGCACCGCATGCAGTCACTTGTTGCCAGCATCCCACTTGCCTACCCTTATTTCAGGGAAGGATAGTCTGGCTTGGCAGGGAGGCACTAAAATGGCCCGAATCATTACCTCTTTTCTCTTGTTGGACAATCTTAGAAGTAAATATGGCTTCAGATTACCTTACCTGATCATTTGTATGTGTGGGGATTATATACATCTCAGCATTTATTAATACATGAGGGGCATCACCCATGTCTTAACACAGGTAAAGACTGAACCACAGCTCAGCAACAGAATACTTACTTTGCTTTCAAAAGGTCACAGATCCAATCCCTGGCATTTCTAGTTAAAAAAGACTCAGGTAGCAATGCCAGGAAAGCTACTGTTTAAGGTACTGGAGAGCTGCTTCTGGTTGCAATTGAGAATATAGGACTACAATTAATGGTTGCCTCGCTCTGTAAAATGCAACTTCGTATGCTCACGTTTCAATCACATGCCTGGTTTCTGCAGTATCATTCATCAAAAACGTCATTCACATCTCCTCCCGTCCCCAAAGGCAGCTAGTGGAAACCAAAACTTTTAGTGTGATGGTGAGCCTCCAGAGGTCTGCTGATCTTTTGCTTTTAAGCACTGAAGTCAGTTGCCACGGTTGCAGCTGTCCCATTGCTATGGCTTTGTGATATGGCTTGGCTCTCTGTCTTAGTGCCTGATACATTCATGCCATGTCATGGTTAATCACCGCTGTGCAAGTGTCTCAGAAATGTTCTGAGGAAAAAAATTGCAGAAAATTATTGCCACATGAAAAGTGGTCTCGGGTTGCCATGGGAACTGTCTTTGTAGAATTAGTATCAGAAAGAGGTTAACCGCCCACAGGGTTGCATCAATGAATCTTGATAGTTAAGGTTTCAAATTAACAAAGGGTTAGAGAAAGATTTTCCTACTGTTTGGAGCCCGGCACTCATGTCCTAAACAAATAAATTCATTGCTGTTTAATTTCAGTCCAATTATGCATCTGATCACTCTCTCATTCCATAAGCCTCTTTCAGGTTCATTGCAAAAATTATCTCTCTGGACTTCTAATGACAATGCAAATTATATGGTGCTATTTTATTCCCTGCATGAATTTTCTTCCTCATACTATAGCTGCTTCAAAACATTTTAAGATTTCCAATGTACAACAGTACTTTGAAAGGGGTTGCCTCCATCCCTTCCTTTGACCAGTCATTAAACACGTTTTTCATGCCATCTTGTTGTCATTCTGTGCTATATGCTTTTTAAATCAGGACTTGCTCTTGTGTTTTCGTAACTGTAGAGAACAGTCATGAACACCATTTCGTTTTTGTTGTTCCTCTCTCTGTGTGACTTGCCTATACAATCAAAACCAATGTGGTCTGCTGTCATAGGAAATGAAGATGAGATTTTGAGAGGAGTCAAATAGTAAGATTTGTGTTTTGATTAATTTCACTGCAATTGAACATGGAACCACTGACCTTTTCAGACTTCTTTGCTCTTTATTTTTCTGTGGATGGATTTTTAAAAAATATTTTTCTAAGGAAAATTTAATGATTGTGCTCGATCTAAAGATTGAAACAAACTAAGATTATTTATATATGTTTCCTAAAACAATTGCAGTAAGAAATCTGAAGAAACCAAGGCAACCTGTGGTTTGTAATCTGAACTTGATAGTAAGCAGAGAACCTCAGAAACAACAAAGTCTCTTGGGCTTTAATTGAGATGTACATGAAGAATCCCATACCTCACTATCTAAAAATTGCCTTAATACAAACAGGCTTTGGTAGAAATAGATTCCACCAAATTATTTTGTTAGATACTCCATATTCTGGATGATGCTCCAAGATTCCTGCACACGCATAAATGAAAAAGCTGACAGCATCCACAAGGGAATACATTAAGCAAAAAATTAAACAATTTAAAATTAACTTCAGTGCTACATATCCCTAAAGGATATATAGGGGTGTGTGATTCAGTTTTCAGTATACCAAATATACAGAATAATTGCTGATTCAGTATTACACCAAATAACATTACAACATGCCAAATAAAATCAGGATACCAATTAAATCAATGCTAGATACACAAATATAATTGAATTTATCTGGCAAGAGCTATGGCCTTTTAAAAGCTATCTGGCTGCTCTTGCAAGCTCTTTTCTCCCTTGCAACATTCCAAGGCTTTCCTGGGTCCCCCCCCCCCAGGGGAGTGGGGAGTAAGGTAGGAGGGAGGGGGAGTGAATGAGTGAGGTTTTCCTCCTTTTGCAGGCTTCCCAGACTTGTTTGGTAATGGTTTGATGTCAATTGTTGATCCTGCTGGGCTTGCAACAGTGTCCTACCTTACTTCAACTTGGTTCCATTTGGTTTCTTGACATTGGTTCTACTGAGATTCTGTGGTTTGGGGTTGGCTCTGTTGTTCATGCATTGGCCTTTGGTTCTGCATGCCTGAGTTACTTGAGTGACACTGGTTCTCTTGGCCTTGCAACATTATCCTTTCCTTGCTTCTGTTTGGTTCTGCTGGGATTCTCTCATTTGTCATTGTTTCTGATGGGATTCTCCAGTGAGATGTTGGTAAGCTTGCTTTATTTCAGTTCTGCTTGGATTTCCTTGCTTCAGTTAATTGGTTTTGCAATATACACACTAACGTGTATTCTAAATTGGAGAAATGAGTGCCATAGGAAGTTTCTTCAGCCTTGTATTTGGTTTGATGTTGGTTCTCATTCTTCAGTTAGGTTCTATTGGGCTTTATTGGTTCAGCTTGCATTGGAACTTGCATTGGGAAGTGGCTTTTGGCCGGGGTTGCCCTTTTGCTTAAGGAAAGGTTTTATCCACAGGAAACAATGAAGAGTGGCTGGGGGCATCTTGTTCAAGAGCTCATAGAATTGGACTCATGGGTCCAATCTTCCTGAAACTTGGGGAGTATTTAGTGGACAGGCAGGACTAGATCCCCTGCAAATTTGGTGAAGTTTTCTTGAGAAATACCCCCCCAGCCTCTCAGATTGCTGAGTATATTCAGTCTTTCTGGTTAAAACCGAATCCGAATAGAGAATCTGACCCATATATCAGGATTCAATACCAAATATTTATGGTATTCCTGACTACTGGATCCAAATAATATCTTTTTTGGGTTTTTTGCTGCACATCCCTATTAAAATCATCTAAAAGATTTGAAAAGGGTTGCTCCTGTATTTTAAACTTTTTGTGTGTGTAGATTTTGAAGGCCTTGAATTGGTTTAATGAGAATGCTTTAATAGGTGTCCACCAATTTAAAACAGTCCCCCCCACAAAGATTTTCAAGGATGCTTTGCATTTCTTTTCTTTCTTTTTAAAAGAAAACAGCTTATATTCACTTTGTGCAGTATAGTCATGTGGTTTAGCTCACATACTGCTCTCTGTTTGCCGATTGTTTGGTGAGCAGATGTGTCCAAGTGTTTGGATGTGTCTGATTAGCAAGCTTATGGAATTTTCTTGCATGATTACACTGCTTTGCTCATCCTCTTTTAAAGGACTGACATAGAGCAAAGGGAAGTCTCCTGGCCCCGTTCCCCAATGTCCCACAGACAGCAACCAAAAAGTGGATTGGAGCCACGGATGGCAGCTCAGGACCCTCAGCTAAGGACTGCCATGAGGAGCAACTGCCCAGCATTTTCCTACTCCTTCCCTCTGTCCAACCAGGTGCAAGGTTCATTCCTATCTAATGGCAGTTAGAATCTCTTGCAACCATTGCCCCCTCACCTATCTTCTACTGCCACTATGATTTCTAATTATTAAAAAGCACACAATAAAAAGAAAAAATATCTTTGAGATTTTTGATTTGGGGCTTACTATTTAGGAAACTGTGTGCTGAAGGTGTGCTCATGAAGCCATCTAATTATCACTTTTGGCAATTGCTTTTTGAATACAGGCTGTCGATTGCACAGGAATGAAAAGCAGGCAATGCAGTCTAACTGATGTCACTTATTTAAATGACACATCTAAGAGTCTCTCTACACAAGTCAAGTGATTTACTTTCTGCGTGGTCTTATATTCAAGTATTCTCTGTCTCCCTAGTGGTGCATGTGTATCCACAATGGGAGAACAAGTGTCAGAGCTTTTATTTGAGCGTCCCTGTGTAAGATGTCTTGTGCTGAGAGACTCTAATACTGCAGGCACAAAGAGGCAAGCAATTCCATGCTTTAGCTTTATATAAATTGGTCAGTTCAATGGAAGTTGCTTGGTACAGTGCTATGCTCAGTTTTCACATGGGCACATTGACTAATTTATTCAGGAGTTGAAGAAAGGGTAAAGTTAGTCCCCTGTGCAAGCACTGAGTCATTACTGACCCATGGGAAGACGTTGCATCACGACGTTTTCTTGGCTTTCTAGGGAAGGTGATGGTTTGCCCACACTTTACCCCGAGGAAACTGGGTACTCATTTTACCGACCTTGGAAGGATGGAAGGCTGAGTCAACCTTGAACGGCCTACCTGAACCCGGATTCTGCCAGGATTGAACTTAGGTTGTGAGCAGAGCTTGGGCTGTAGTACTGCAGCTTACCACTCTGCGCCATGGGGCTCTTATTCAGGAGCTTATCTCACATGTAATTAAAGAAGTTCAAACAAGATAAGTTTTCCAGGCAATCATGTTAATGTCAGTGTTTGCAGCTTGTCTAATAGAGTGTACTTTGTACATATTATTGTGCCCTTAGTTTGGAATGAAATAGTTTTGACTGAAAACTGAAATCTGCACCCAGAACAATACAGAAAAAATCTATTCTTTTAGACTGCAATTACAGCTATACATGATTGAAACCAATGACACACAAGGCCAATTTGCAAAGTACATACATGCCATTTCACATTTACACACTAAGATACATGATTTTCAGATTTGGAAATGATCACCTAGCCATAGGTATGCGTCTTCAAATATGATTAAGGCTTTCAGTTCCTGCCTTTGCCTACTACTGCTTGTATCAGTTCAGTGGAAAAATAGTTTGGCCATTTCCAAATATCAAAATTCCTCTCTCCCAATGCATAAACTCAGATTTGGTATTTTTGCCTGCATGTTTTGCCTTTCTGTTCCATGGTAGTATACTTTGAATTGTTAAAAGCATCCAGCATTTATAATCAATGGTATTGTGATCAATGAGGTGAAGGAAACCGTATAACATTATTACGGGTTATTATGGTTGATCATTTACAAAATAGTATACTTTGCCATCTAACACATACATGTGCTGAGAATAATTGCCTGTGCTCTTTCTACCATTCATAACTGTAGGGCAATTCTTATTGCAACCCTAGCTGGAATGAAGAGACAGACACAGACTTGGAACTAAAGGGCCGTTTATTAACATAACTTTAAACATAAACCATGGCAAGGGCCAACTAAGCGGTACAGGTCAAGCCATGGGGTCAGCTGAGGATCTCTGCCTTGACCTGTCTGGGTGAGCCCCACAGCCCAGGTGTAGGCCATCCTAGGAATGGCTGCAACCCAGCGAGCCAGGCAAATGGATCTCCCCATCATGCACCTAATGCCCCAGCCGTGCAGCATGAAGGAAGGACTTGTCCCTGGGGATCCCGGCTGGCATCTGCTCATGTTGTGGTAGCCATCACAAGCATACTGCACTGATGGCAGACCCCCACCCATGGGGAAGCTCCACTGGGTGCTCACCAGCCCACTCCCTATTCCCAAAACTCTCCTGCCACTGGCAAGGGCCAAGCCTCTGATTAGACCCTCGCACCCCACAGGTGGCTTAAAGCCAACCGAAGCCCTTGCTGCAGGTCATCGAGAAATATCTTGTTGCCCTCTTGGCCCAGGACCTAACGACAGTGATCCATGCAATGGTCACCTCCAGGTTGGATTACTGTAACTCACTCTATGCAGGGCTGCCCTTGGGTATGATCTGGAGACTACAGCGGATCCAGAATGCCACTGCACATGTTTTGATGGGTGTTCATAGGATATACATTACGCCAATTCTGCAGCAGCTCCACTGGCTCCCCATGGAATTCCAGATTCTGTTCAAGGTGCTCACTGAGCCTCCCACCAGTCTCCCACTAAGTGTGGGGTTATAGAGTGTCCACCGGCCGGCTGCCCAACATATGGGTACAGCACGGGGCTATGTAGTGCCCATTCGTTAGCTGACCCACGTATGGGTTACAGTATATTATCTGTCTGCTTACCTCCCCCTGTTCGCTGATGGGCAGGAATCTGGAATTGGCCCCATCTTGGGATAGTTATTATGTGTTTGTTGATTTTATGATGAACTATTGTTTTATGAATTGTTTTTAATATTTGTATTGTATTTTTATAACTGCTGTACCATGCCCTAAGCCCGCTTGCGGGAAGGGTGGGTTAGAAATAATAATAATAATAATAATAATAATAATAATAATAATAATAATAATAATAATAATAATAATAATAGGTGTACATCATCGCCTCGGTAGAGGTGGGCAAATTCGGTCCTAATTCTGGGATGTGGCAAATAAATCCCCAAGCTTTCCCCCAATGGTTGCCTGTGCTCCTTCTACCATTCATAACTGTAGGGCAATTCTTACAGTTTTTACAGTGTGTGGTGAAATTCTTCCCATTACATAGAAACTTGGCTTCCTGCAGGGTTACAAAGACACTAAGATAAACAATCATGGCTACAAAGGTAACATGTTCTTATAGTTGCTAATGAGTTAGGGACCATAGACTTCATCACTATATTGCCTTACATATTGTCTGCTGCTTTGAATATGTACTCATATATACCGCCAGTGGCCCATGTGGTCTAATGCTAGTCCTAGAATTGATTATGTTCTGCTTCAGTATTTTTTCTACTCTGTATTGGGTTCTTGCTAATACTATGTCTTTTAAACTTGTATCTATTTATCCTGTGGTATTGTTTATGAAATGTCCTTGATACTGTATTGAAATGTCCTTGATACTGATTGTACTAATCTCATACTGTGTAATCCGCCTTGAGTCTCAGTGAGAAAGGTGGACTATAAATGACATAAATAAATAAAATAAATAAATAAAATAGTCTAGGGCAAAGGTTCCTAACCTTTTTGGTGTGGAGACCCACAAGTCCAAATTAATTTTGTATGATGACCTATGCAGGGCTGGTCCAAGAGATTGAGAAGGAGCTGTGGGGGCTGTTAAAGAGATGTGAGAAGATGGCAAATGTCAGCAAAGAGATGGGTGGCAAGTGGCTCAGTGCAATACATCTCTCACAGCAGATACAGAGCAGTGAAGAGCAGGGGGCTGGGCAAGAGGTTGGGCTGCTAAGGAGCAGTGTCAAGATAAAGCCTATGCTTATACGACTCTCTGAGCTAAGCTACAAGTGACGCCTGGCACAGGTTGGACACTTGTCAGCTTCCCTCAAGTTTTGATGGGAAATGTAGGCATCCTGGTCTTGCAGCTATAATGGAGAGCCAAGCTGTAAAACCAGGACGCCTACATTTCCCATCAAAACTTGAGGGAAGCTGACAAGTGTCCAACCTGTGTCAGGCATCACTTGTAGCTTGGCTCTCTCTCATCCTCTCTCTTTCCTGTGTGTTGAACAGCTCCCTCCCACTCTCCAGCCTTCCCACACCCTTCCAGGTACTGTTGAAAAGTTACTAGTTGCCAGACAGCTCCCCCCTGCCACCATTATTGTTGCAAAGAGGAAGAGCAAGACAATGTGAGGCACTGAAAAAGAAGACGAGGAGAGAAACAGAAGGGATTGCCTAGCCTGCAACCCACTTTTTGATCCCAATTCACAGGTTGGGAAACACTGGTCTAGGGTCTTTCTCAGGTTGCCTGACTGACAATCCCAAGGTTCCCATCTTATGAAAGAGATGCTTAGGGATGCAGGCAGAAACTTGAGATGTTACCAGTGAACTTGATTAGTTTGTGTAGAGGATTTTTGTCTTGGAGAATGAAAGTTATGTTCCTTTCCTTTCAATTTAATCGTATCACAAAATCACAAAAGTAAAGTATCAGATTAAATATTAAAACAGCATATAGGAGTTTGCATGTCATAATCATAAGCCACTCAGAGGACAATGAATAGCAAATATCCTCAACTGACTAGCATGCACTTGAAAGATAAACATCCACACCCCATGTTGACTAAAGAGATAAGAAGCATCATTCTGTATAGTTATCATTACAGACAACTCTAAGAAAGTTGTTCCAGTTTTTCAATCAGGAGACTCATAAACTACAGTCATGAGAAGGTAATCTCTTTTAACGCATTTTGGATCCAATTTAAAGAGATCATATGTACTTACAACAAACTACAGTTTCCAGCATGCTATAAGCCTTTCTGCAAGCAAAATTAGAAACTTCTGGCTTCACATCAATGTCAGAAGAACGCGAGGGTATCTGAAGGACCCTGTTTCCATATCAACCAGCCAGTTCAGCCTTAGGCAGCTTTCTCTGAGAAATGAGGAGGGTGGGAAAACCCTGAACAAGGTCTTCTTGGTTGCCTGTGTGATACTTCCCTTGCTTCCTCTCTATGGGTATATATGTATCAAGCATACACCTTTTTATTTTGTTGCACATTTGGTTGAATTGTCTTTCTCCTGTGGTGATTTTTAGGTTTTACTGATGGCTGGTTTTCTTCAGATATAGTAAATGGTATAATTTTAGTTTTATTACTTTTTATTCCATTACTTCATTATGTGCTGCTTTGAACAACCAGATGCTCACTCTCATAATTACTTGGTAAAGGATCATTTATGTTCACCCTCTGTCTTCTAAGGCCTGATTTAAACATAATGCCAGTGAGGGAAAGGATCTTACCTGTGAGAATCTACATTTGCACATCATCTCATTTACATGCCATCCAGGCAAAGCAGTGGAATGTGCTTAATACACCAGAAACCTGCATGGGTGTTGTGTGTAGCTGCTCTGCACAGGTAGGGCCCCCCTCCTAGTGTTTTTGCCTTGCTAGCATCCCATTTAAACCAGGCCTAAATATCCAGGCATGGCTCAAGTGAGCAGGCACTGCAAATTTATCTTTGGGGCAGTGTTAGAATGTGAATAAATCTGACTCTTGAAGTATTTCAGCTACAAAACATTTGTACGTCTGGATCATAGGATGAGGTTTTTACAGGAAGATTTTTGAAGCTGCTGGTCATGTGGAAGACTGCAAGGCTGTAGTCTGCTTTCTGGAGAGGTGTCACAGGAAAGCTGAAAGAAAGACTGAATATGTTTCAAACAAAGTTCGGATATACTATCTTGCTCAGCATATGGATTACAATTTGGCAACAGTATAGAACAAATCATTTCAATAGAATAATTTTAGTCAGAATTAGGAAATGCTGGGATTGTTACCTGGATTTAAAGAATATTCTGTGGCAAAACAGGAAAGGTCTGAAGTATTCTATAATTCCTCAAACTATATTTATTATCACAATAAAAGTAATTTCATTGTGTTGTATATCTAATTCATGTATCCTAAATACTGCTTTTCAAAATCTCAAGTTGAAGCCAGAAATTTTATTACTACTTTTCGATCTCTTTAGGCAAGGAATGAGATTACTCATTGGTGGTCCAAATTTCAATAAGTCCCCAGCAATTTGTTTTATGAATGTTTTTAGGTTTGGTCTCTTACAAGAAGGCTAGCCCATTCTTTAAGGTGGCTTGAAAACTAGATTAGCAACGATTGTTTTCTTTGAATGACTTAGATAGTTGAAGATGGTTGGGGTGCTAAGAATTCTTTAGTAGAGACTCCTGTCCCTGTCATAGAATTATAGTTTTGCACATTTTTTTCATTTTTAACTGATCTTGTGATTCCTTTTCATTATTATAGTTATACACATTTTGTTTTCATGATTCTTATTAGGGGTATGCATAACAACAACAACAAAAGCTGAAAATATGCACAGAAATAGCTGATTCGGCTCATTAAGGCAGCTTCAGGAATGCTGAACCAAATCTGGGAAATGAGGTTATAATGACTCTGCCCTGCTGAAAAGATTGTATGTTTCATTTTGGTTTTTACTATGCACAGGCCATGCAGCCAGACCTGGCAGTATGGTGGGCTGTCCAGGAGCATCTTGTTTTCCTTAATGGCAAGTCTTTCTATACTCATTATGCAACCAGTTGGCTCCAAAGGGGAGAGACTGAGCCCTTGCATTGACTCCATTGACAGGAAAGGGATGTGCATGGTGTGCATAAGTGTATTTTTCCTTCAGTGCTTCCAGGGCAATGGCATTGGCATTGAGTGGCTTGTAGGGATAAAAGGTTTGCTTTGCACCAGGGAGAGGCACAGCAGATGATATGGTGCCATAACCCTCCTTTTCTTTGCACTTTTACACACAATGCAAGGAAAGGCCATCCTGGCAACATCTGCGCAGGCATGCACATGTGTGTTTGAGGAGGGAGGAGGTCTCCTGTGGCCTCTGAGCCTCTGGCTGCTGCCAAGGCTCATGTTATACAGACTAGGGTGAAAATTAGAAAGAAAAAGCAATTATTAAGGGAGAGCTGCACCGAGGAGGTCCTCAGGCATGTGGAGCTAGTTCATGCCCATCCAGTGGCCTTCAGTTGCTGCTGTCCTTCACTTAGGTGCCATGGTGCCGGGGCCACTCACTGTGACTATCCTCCAAGATAGTAAGTCAAGGAGCAGCAGGAGGAATTTCATCTTGTCCAGAAAGCTTTGGAGTCTTCTCTGCTTAAAACTGTCAACCCAGCCACATCTGAGGAAAAGTGACTGTGTAGACTACTGCTGACACTATTAATGGTTTTATAAAGGATTTCCCTGTAGAGTTCCTTAGGAGAATCAAGCTGGTAAGGTTCCTCTCACCCAGCATCAAGATACTTTGGGCACTTTCTGTGCCTAGGAAGTTTGAGACTCTCCAAATCTAAGCCTTTTGCTGTCATGGTGGTCTTTGGCCAGAACTCTTTAAACTTGTTCCACAGTTGCTTTACACTCTTCTTGACAGAAGCAAAAAGGTCTGCTTGATGAAACCGTAGAATACTTTTCTGAACAGCTGTATTTAGTGTATCTAGGCAGCTAAACACAAGCTCCAGTAACTGCAGCATAAAATAGGATGCAAGCCTCTCCAAGTTTGGGGCATATCCTTTAGTCTTCCCCCCCCCCGCCGCCGCCCCAGATCTCCTTCTTTAGAATCGTAAGGTTGGAAGGTACCTCTAGGGTCATCTAGTCGAACCTTTTGCACAGAGCAGGAAATTCAGATGATACTACCTCAAGGAACTCCATCAGTTCCCTATAATTAGAAGCAACTGACTGTAAGGAAGGTAACCTAATAGTCCATATTATGAGGCAAAATTACCTCAGATTTATGCATTTGGGCAAAGTTTTCACAAAGGAAAGCAGATCAGCTATTTCTCCCAGATTTTTTCTATACATATCAACATTTTCTGACAAATCTTGCGCTACCAAGTTCACAACATGTGCTAAACAGTGAACATATAGTGCTCTCAGCTCCTCTTCCTTTATAAGAGCTTGCAGTCCATGAAGACATCAGTAATATTTCATGCTCCATCATAGCACTGGCCACAGCGTCTGTTGAGAGGAAGATTAAAGCAACACAGTAACCTTTCAAAATATCAAAAAGAGCATTAGCTGTGGTGGTTATCAGTTCATAAAAACCAAAAAAAAAATTCCTCCACAAACATATCCTCTCTGTGTGCAAGCAAATGAAACTTGTTCCTTTCTGATGATATCTGTAGTCTAATCCACAATTACACTATAGAAAGCTGATACTTCAATCTTTTTCTTTAATTTACACAGGATAGTATGAACCACGATCTCAAGCAGCTTATTCACCATTAAAGGTGAAATCCATTTTTAGTTCATCCGCTTCAACCATGAATACAGTGGCAGAACATGGTCAGAAAGTAGAAGCAAGAGCTGGTTCAAGCTGGCCTCTCCCTCAGGATGGCTACATACTGCAATGCCCTGAAAGGTAAGGTACCTCAGTGAACACAAAATGCTCAGCAATACCTTTGCTTATTTTTGCCTTCTGAACAGCTATCGTGCATGTTTACCCCAGCTTTAACAGCAGCTGGGAAAGCTGCATGGTGGAAGTTAGAATTCTGAGGGCTGTGAAGTCTTCCAATGCCTTTGAAGTAAATACATTAGAGAAACACAAACAAACCCTTTCCTGCATGGTGTAGTGATTAGAGTGTCAGACCAGGATTTGGGAGAACCAAGTTCAAATCCTTGCTCTGCCATGGAAGCTTGCTGGATGACTTTTGCCCAGTCACACATTCTTAGTCTAACATACCTCACAGAATAAAATGGAAGAGAATTTTGTAAGCCACCTTGCGTCCCAACTGGGATGAAAGGTGGGGTGGAAATAAAGTAAATGAAAGCAAATAAAATGAGTAAATGCTTCAGCTTTAGCAAGCACAGATTACTGCAAGCAATTGTTCCTTGATCAGCAGTTTCATTGGTAGAACTAGCCAAAGTGAACCCAGTGGTCTAAACAAAGATGTCCCACAATTCTCATCCAAGAGTGGACTTCTTATCGAAGACTGAGGAGGGACTTGCCACTCCTCCCCACATACTCATGAGTCATTAACAAATAAGATTTCCTCACCTGATAGTTCCTCTGATATCCAGTAGGTTGAAGCATATAACCAACTCCCATTGCCAGAGGGAAGAATTCTTACCTAATTACACAGGTCTGTAAGAGAGCAAGATTTGGATCCAGTAGCGACTTACAGACCAACTGTATTTCCAGGATATGAGCTTTACACAGGAGTGTGTAATAGATTAACAAAAGACTAACAGCCAAATTAATTAACCATGTCCACTACACCACATCAGCTTAGCCCAAAACACAATCCATGTGTTTTCTTTTATTAGATCCAACCCAATAACCCAAGTATGTAAGCTTTCAAGGTTCCTCAGAACTCTTTATCATGCAAGATGTTACAGAATAAAAAAGGGGAAGGGAAACCTGGATTTTAAGGATATTTTTGAAATCCTGGTGTAAAGACATCATCATGCCAGCACAGAATGGAATTTCTGGCAGGCAATGAAGATTGTGGTGTCCAGTTGCTGAAGAGGCCAAATGGCAAAAGTCAATGAAGCAATTAAACTCCATGCCAACAATTTTCCCATTGATCCCTGCACAGTACCTTCCCCCAGTCAAAAGAGCAAAGCATCTTTCACTTCCTGGCAAGTTAAATGTGCATTATAAAGGAGTGGGAGGAGATGAGACGGAATCCCCTTCCCTCCTTTCCACTCAACCACCTAACATACTGCAGGACCCAGCAAAAGGCAGCAGGAATGGGTTGATCTAGGCCAGGGTGGGAAAGGTGGGAATTGATAAAATTATGTAATTCTCATGTTAAATTCAATGCATGTACGTACAGCTGACCATGTTATTTGCACCTTACATTTACCCAGGCTCTGGTCCCTGGTTTCCTTCGTATTGTCTCTTTCTTATAGACAGATGAATGTACATTCAATGTAATGTGAATAAAGCTAGATAGTAACTTGTGAACAGGGCTCAAGACAGCCCACTATCAACTGTCATTATTTTTTCAGTTATATGGGAGCTGTGATAAAGTGATTTAAAAGTGTAATGTAGACACATCCTTGGCACCAGACTGTTGTTGAACCTGAGGATGAAAATTTAATACTAGGATCTTCAATAGACTTCAGTTATGGACATGTTCTTGATGCTTCTGACCACTCACCACTGAGATTCAATCACCACCACAATGCCACTACTATTAGTACTAGTATTGCTTCTAGGGAGAGTCATTTCAAGCATTTAGACAGAATCCTAGTCCTTTGCATTCTGACAACAAAGCACCTACTCGTACAGGATTCAGCCATCAATCCTTTAAGATACACACAGAGTTAATATCTCACTGTACTGTAACATTTAGCAATTAAATGTATAATGATAAACAGATTGTGTAGGTGGGAGCTGAGAAGGACGGCATCAAGACAGATCACACTTCTTAAATTCAAAATATCAGTGTAAGTTGCATGAATATTGCTTGCACTTAATCTGTCAATTAACCTCTGAAAGAGACTTTAGAGATACACCATGTCCAAGTTTCTTTCCAGGTTAAAGATGAATGTGAAAAGAACTAGACACATTCTGAATAACAATACTGTTCTCCTTCTTCCTCTCCTTCCTCCTCCTCCTCCTCTTCCTCCTCCTCCTCCACCACCACCACTGTGGAAGTGGCTTTTCAGGAGTTAATAAATATAATTGAACACATTTTAGTGTTGGGACAATTATAACAGTTATAAAAACTTGTTTGCTAACAGCAAGAAACAGAACCTTTTGATTATTTTTAAATGCAAAACCTGATCCATTTAAAAAATCTGGGGTAGTTAAGTATTAATAAAAAAAATCATTATATAGTGTGCCAGTAAAATCAAGTCAAACCATATAACATGTATCAAATGATATCCTTATCCCTACCTCCAGCTCTCTATTGTCTTAAACTTAGTCCTGAAAGCCAAGCCAAATAAAAATTTAAGATACCAGTATTGGACATTGAGTCCCCAGGGTGTTATCACTTAGCAGGCTACTATATTCTGCAGCAGCTGAAATTTCTGTACAATTATAAAAGGAAACCCCATGTAAAAGTAATTACAGTAGTCCAGCTCTGAGGTTATAAAAGCATATAGTCATCAGCAGGGCTGCAAATGATAGCACCAAATTCCATGTCTCCTTATGATTTCATTCAGTGATTGTGCATGTATGATGAGTAGGACAACCCCCAAAGATCTTACAGAGAAAATTTCAGGGGGATGACTTGTAATTACACATTACCATTTTTGGGACCTTGTTAGATAACCAGAACTTATAAAGGGTAGTCTGGCAAATGTCTCACAGATATCTCAGTCCAGCAACAATATGTGATGAACAATATCAAAGGCCCTAGAAAGACAATCAATAGGGAACAATTAACAGAATTAACGTAATCAATATGGTGCAATTACCCTTATTGATCTCCAGACAGAGATTGTTGACCAATGCTGCAAGAAAAATCTGAGGGACATGTCAACATCATACGATGGATTGGCAGGGTTCCAAAGCACAGATAGTATTCAGGTGTACCAGAAATTGCAGGCAACTGCTTGGTCAACAGTTTCCACCCAAAGGCAAGAATAGGGAAAGACCCAAGTGGACAATCTGATACAAATTTCAGTCTTTCAGTAGGGTCTAAACAACCATATATTTCAGGTTCTCTGGCATCTTATTGGCTGTGGCAAATGACCTAGTCAGTAAAAGTTTCAGTTTCTTACTTTTACCTCACCAAGATCGGTAAAATGACCTAATCCAACCAGGAGCGAGCAAACAGCATTTCCTGACAGCACTGCAGAGCACCCCATCTGGGCTTGATGAGAGCCAGATTGGAATAGTGGTTAAGAGCAGTGGGACTCTAAGCTGGAGAGCCGGGTTTGATTTCCCACTCCTCTGCTTGAAGCCAGCTGGGTGACTTTGGGTCAGTCACATTTCTCTCAGGGCTCTCTCAGCCCCACCTACCTCACAGGGTGATTGATATGAGGATAATAATAACACACTTGTAAACTGCTCTGAGTGGGCATTAAGTTGTACTGAAGGGCAGTAGATAAATCAAATATTATTATTACTATTGGCCTGGCTGCCGGTGGTTCTCCCTGATTTGGATTGGCTGCTACCAGAACTGATGAAGCCGCCTGAGGAGCTGCAGAGGGAGACACACCAAGCTGGGACTTATCTGTGAGCAGAAGCTGCTGCCGAGCCAGGAGAAGGTGGTACCAATGAGGTACACAGGGGCAGGGCTGGAGAAAGGCTACCAGCCCTGAGTACACCATAAAGATAGCACATGAGGTGGGCCTGGGGTTGATGAGCAATAAGTGACTGCCTGACAGAAAGGGCCACTCCCTTCCTCCTGGTGAGAGGGGCCAGGAAGGCCAAAGAGGAATAGAGGGGCATTGTAAAGGTCCTTCAAAAAGGAGGCTCTGACAGCAGGCTGAGGAGAAAGTTGAGGACATGGCTTCAAGGTATGAGAGCACCACAGGAGAGAGGTGGTGAACCCCCCTCCTTTGCCCTTTGCCCAGAAGAGATCTGGGGGAGCCTCTCCTGACCAGTGACAGGACAGTCAAGGGATGGAGAGTGGAGGGTGGAGAGAGCCTCGCAGGCCAGCCGTCTAGGGGCCACTCAGTTCAGACCTGTCCAGTGGCCTATTGACTATGCCCACATTGCCACCAACCAGCATCATGGTCAGAAACAAATGTTGAGGCATCACTGATTTTACGGCTCCTGAAGAGGGCAAGCCAAGTAGCCCCTGAGGCATTATCGGAGCTGTTGTGTTATGGAGCTGCTCTCCAGGGCAGTGGTAAATGGGGAGCTTTCCCAGGGAGTTTAGTTATTTAGAATATTTCTATTTACCAATTTAGAGACCTTCTCAAGCAGTTTACAATTAACAACCACAGTATTTTTTAAAAAGCGATTAAAAAGCAAGCCATTATACCTAAGTAGCATAAAAACTATGAATAAAACAGAAGCATACCATTAAAAAGCTGGTAAGATAAAAGCCCTAATTAAAAGCCTGGGTAAAAAGATGTTTTTTTACCTGGTACATGAAGGAAAGGAAAGTAGGAGCCAGGTGAGCCTAACAGCAGAGGGTGTTCCATGGGTGAGGTGCCTAGAGACAGAGAATGCCTGTCTGTAGCCACCATTTACCTCACCTCTGGAGGTAGGGTCTTGTGAGGCAGATGTTAACTGGCAGACTGGATAGTATGAGAAGATACTGTCATTCAGGAACCCTGACTCAAAGACATTTGAGGCCTTAAAGGTAAGAACCAATACTTTGAATTGTGACCAGAAACAGATGGTTAACCGTTGCAGATATTTCAGCACAGCAGTGATACGGTTCGTGTAACCACTCCCTGGTTGCTACATTTTGTACCAATTAAAGTTTCTGAACTGTTTTCAAAGATAGCACTACACAGAGAGTATTACAGTAATCTATCATGGATGTGATGAGATCATGGATCCCTGTTGCCAGATCACACTTTTTGAGGAATGGACATAGCTGGCGAACCAGCCAGAGCTGATAAAAGGCACTACATGGCACAGAGTATACCTGACCCTCCAAATATAGGTTATTGCACCCCCAAGCAACAAACCTACTTTCTCAGGGGGAATAGCCTCCAAGACAGTCCACCCCTGCATCCTTTTCAAAGTACTAATTTTTACAGTTTGGTGAGAACAACTGAAATCAACCAGAAATCTTTAATGACTTGTGAGGTGATTAGGATTCAATTTATAGCTCCAAAATTGGAGCCAGTATAGTGCAGTAGCTAGAAAACCAAGCTTGGATGTGGAAAACCCAGTTCAAATTCCTATTCAGCTTGCATCGATTTGGTGGCCCTCTACAAGCTACTCTCTGGATGTATCCATATATGAGTGAATTGTGCTACTGTTGTATATATTGCATTGCCCACCCATTCCAGAAGAAAGAGACGGACACAAAGGCTTGGATATAAAACAGGGCCATTTTATTGACCAAAATTACTATAATAACAGCAAGGGGTATAACTAGCAGAACAGATCAAGCCAAGGGGTCAACAGGACCTCCTCCCCGCCTGCTTGAGCAAGCATCCCCTGCCCCAGGGGCGAGCCATCAATGTAGATGGTTGTAGCCCGGCCGGCCAGGCAAGTGGTTCCCCTTTTCAAGCTCCATAAACCCCCAGCCGTAAAGCCCGAGGGCAGGACTTGTTCAGGGGTCCTACGGGCAGTTTGCCCTCTCAGCTGGCAGCCGTACAGCCCGCCAGCCGATCCGAGACAGACCCCCATTCCCCACTAATGAGGATGTGCCACCGGGTGCTTGCCAACCTGCTCTGCCTACCCAAACTAACCTGCCAGGATGACAAACAAAACAAATAGCTAACCTAATACCTAAAATGGCAGTGCAAGGTAGGCGAAAAACACCCCCAGTCAAGGCCAATCAGACAGGGGGTGAAAAAATTCCTACCTGGCCCCTTAAACGGCAACCGGCGGATCCTACACTGCCACAACCAACGGGTGAGGAGGGAGGGTTGAGCTTTCAGAGCGACTGCTGCGCCACAGGAGGCAGAGCCAGCCTTTATAGGGCCAGGCCCCGCCCCCAGAAAATGCCTGGATGCCCAGGAAGCGGAACTCGTCCCTTCCTTTGGGCAGGCAGGCAAATAACGGCACCCGGGTAAGCGCGCTATGCGTGCCCCGGGAGTGCCGACTTGCCCACCCATTCCAGAAGAAAGAGACGGACACAAAGGCTTGGATATAAAACTGGGTCATTTTATTGACCAAAATTACTATAATAATGGCAAGGGGTATAACTAGCGGAACAGGTCAAACCAAGGGGTCAACAGGACCTCCTCCCTGCCTGTTTGAACGAGCACCCCCTGCCCCAGGGGCGAGCCATCAATGTAGATGGCTGTAGCCCGGCCAGCCAGGCAAGTGGTTCCCCTTTATAAGCTCCATAAACCCCCAGCTGTAAAACCCAAGGGCAGGACTTGTTCAGGGGTCCCACGGGCAGTCTGCTTTCTCAGCTGGCAGCCGTACAGCCCACCAACCGATCTGAGACAGACCCACATTCCCCACCAATGGGGATGTGCCACCGGGTGCTCGCCAACCCGCTCTGCCTACCCAAACTAACCTGCCAATGCAAGGGCCAAGCCTCTGCTTAGACCCTCGCGCCCCACATATGCTGCAGGGCCAACCATAGCCCTTGCCGTAAATTATTCAGAAAGATGTCATTACCTTTGGCCGACAAATGCATGCCATCACCCCTGTAGAGGTCAGCGTGAGTGTCCCTGATTTGGGGGTGGGGCAAATAAATCCCCAGCCCCATACCCAAAGCCTTCCACATGGCCTTATTGGCCTTATGCCTAGCGTGTTCCACCCCATCATGATCCAGGGCCTCACGCCAAACTCTACGCAGGAGAATGGCGGGCCAAAAAATGAGAACCCCAGGCCATTGCTCCGAAATAAACTTTATATCCACCTGAGCTTGCAGTGAAAGGGCCTTCCCTTTGACCAAACCTAGATCATTCTCATCCAAATGAATAACAGGTGAGGGGGAGGAGCACTCCGACCCTCAAACAGGAGTGGCAACAGGCCCGGCCACCGAAGGCCCTGACGGCCCTGCCACTCAACTTCAGCCCAACAACTGAGGCCAAGTTGGGACCCGAACTGTGTCCTTTTGGCCTGATGAGCCGCCCAAAAAACCATGCTGTGTCCGCATATGAGGATCCAACACCTCCCACAGCGAACAACAGCACCTACAAAAGAAATAACAATTAACAAAATGCCTCAAACAGGTGGCAACGGGCACACATACCCCCAGTACGCAGCTGACCTCCAACGGCCAACCTTCCGCACAGCCGACTCGGGGTAACCCATGGCGGTGGCTGTAGAGGCTGCCCCAGTACGGAAGGAATGGGTACAAAATTTCATTCCTGCCAACCCAAGCTTGGACAGAGCCCGCTCCGTTACAGACCAGAACTGATACCAGGTCAGTGGAGTGGCATCAAAATGACGAAAAAGAAGCCCTTCTCCACTACCCCTCAATTCCAGGTACCTGCGAAGCGCCCTGACCGGGCAAAGTTCAGCAGCAGCACAGGAACCAAGCTTTAGGATGGTTCCCCGCCTTCCCTGATCAGTCTTAGAACGCCGAATTCGAAGGGTAACACCATCACCCTCGAAATGCACGTCGCCAAAGACCAGTGCTCTGTCAGAGCAATCTGAGCGGGATCGAGCAACCAGTTCATTCACCCGCAAGGCCCCAAAGAAAGCCATCAGTGACGCCACGTGAAATGGGGCCTCCTCGAAAGCTGATTGACAAATCGACACCCAGGTGGCCCCAAGCCCTTTAAGAATAGCAGGGGATATCGGCAACCTGCTGTCAAGCCTAACTCCAGCCTCCCTGGTCCAACCTTCCAACATTTTTCAGATTCGAAAATCCCCAGTCACCTCACTAAAACCCCGAGCTTTGCTGGCGAAAGCCAGCACTGCCAAAAGACCCCTTATAGACTTAACTGACAGGCCCTTACCCTTCCTCTCCACGCAAAACTGCATGAGGTGCTCAGCTGGAATGGGCCACGGCTGTTCCAGTTTCGCCTCAAGCCTGAAGCCGGCAAACAGCCGCAACGCTCGATCATAAGACTTCCGCATGCTGGGAGCGATGGCTAGACGAATGGTTCTGCACGCCTCAGCCCTCCAAGAGTCCACAGCTCCGGAGGCATTGGGACAGGCAAAGGGTCTGCATTTGGGGTGAGCTGACGGAAGCGTCCCATCTGCTGGCGAGACAAAGCGTCTGCCACACCATTATCAATACCTGGGACATGCTTCGCTTTGAACAAGATGTTCAACCTAAGACATCGGAGAGTGAAGGCCCGGACCAACCTCATAACTCTGGGGGATCTGGATGAAAGGGTATTGATCACCTGCACAACTGCCAAATTGTCGCACCAAAAATGTACCACATGGTTGGCAAGCTCATGCCCCCACAGCCACACCGCCACCAGAATCGGAAAAAATTCCAAAAAGTTAAGGTCCTTAGTAATAACGCTATCACGCCACTCCATAGACCAAACCTCAGCACACCAATGTCCCCGGAAGAATACTCCAAAGCCCAATGCCCCAGACGCATCCGAGGAAACGCGCAACTCAGCCTCTAACAGTAGCTCCACACGCCAAAAGGTAACCCCATTATAAGAAGTGAGGAACTCATACCATACCGAAAGGTCATCCATGACCCCTTGAGATACCTTAGCTCTGTGATGAGGAAGGCCCAAAGAGGACATGACATCATACAATCGCCTCAAAAAGGCATGTCCGGGGGCAACAGCCTTACAGGCAAAGTTAAGATGTCCGACCAGCTGCTGCAATTCTAGAAGGGAAACTCTCCGCTTCTCCTTGAAGGCAGCCAGGTGGGACCTAAGGTCCACCACCTTGGCTTCAGGCAGACGAAATGTCTGTCGCAGGGTGTCAATCTCAATCCCCAAGAACGTCAGGACCTGTGAAGGTCCTTCAGTCTCCTCGTGGGCTAAAGGCACCCCCAACTCAACAGCCAGGGCCTGAAATCCTGCCAGGAGATGGGCGCACTGCCCCGTCCCATAAGGCGCTGTGAAGATAAAGTCATCCAAATAGTGGGCGGAGTCAGGGCAACGAAGCTGACGAAAGGCCCACTCCAAAAAGGTACTAAATTTTTCAAAAGCAGAACAAGACACCGAGCAGCCCATAGGGAGCACCCTGTCCATATAAAACTGCCCCTGAAAAGAGAAGCCTAACAACTCAAAATCTGCAGGGTGGACAGGCAAAAGGCGAAATGCAGACTTGATGTCGCACTTAGCCATTTCGGCACCCACCCCACAGCGCCGGACCATCCTCATCGCCTCATCAAAGGATGTATAACGCACTGAACACAAGTGTTCAGGAATAGCGTCATTGACAGACCCACCTTTCTGAAAAGAAAGGTGATGAATAAGGCAGTACTCGCCCGCTACCTTCTTAGGCACCACCCCAAGGGGGGAGACCCTCAAATTCGGGACAGGAGGGGTCTGAAAAGGCCCCAACACCCTGACCTCTGCACATTCTTCCTCAATTTTGCGCTGAACCACCTCTTCTATGCCGGTGACAGAGCGCAAATTATCTGACATAAAAGGGGACCGAGGCCCCTGAAAAGTAATCCTAAACCCGAAAGTAAACCCATCCAAAAGATACTGGGCATCCACCCTGTTGGGGTTGCCCAACAACAGTCGCTCAAGGACCTTCAGCTTTATGGGAGAAGGACCCTTTGTCAGTTGGAGGGTTGCCTGACCCCCCCTCCTGGCTTACGGCCGCCACCCCGCTGTTTTGGCCTGGAACAGGCTGAGAAAGCATGGGGGCCTTTACAACGGGGGCATTTGTGTTTGAATCCACACCCCTTTCTGGAACAGGCGCCTTGATAGGCAAACTCCCAACAAAGCAGCCGGGGCTGAACCGGCTGCTCCGCGGAGGCGCGGGAACCAGAAGGGGTGGACAAACGGTGCAACAAATGCCCACTATCTGACCTATCACCAGAATTGGGTTTCGCTGGGGCCATGAGCTGAAGCCAAAGCTGTTGATGTATCTGATCCCACAGCAACGTGGGATTAACAGCCGCTCGCATACGAAACTCCTCATTGTATTGCATCCATGCGGCTCCCACAAAATCAGTGTATCCCCGATAAATTATAACAATATATTGAAACAGGGGTGCAGCCCTAAGGGGCTGCACTCGAGCAATCACCCCTGCGTAGATCAGCATACCCGGAAGCCAATTAGACCACGTTCTATCAACCTTCCTATGCTTGATCCTCTCCTTCTCCCTATCATCAAGCTCCTCTTTATCCTTCTTTTCCAATTCATGGAAAAGAAGGGTAAAGACATCCACAAATTCACCCCTAAGGATCTTATCCCTGGTAGCTGGTATCAAATGATCCCCTAGAGGGAGAGCCGTGTCCCCAAAAGGCATAGCACAATAGGGTACCCTGCTCAAAGTAGGAGCTTGATAGTAAGGCATAACAGGAAAGGCAGACCAAGCCTGCATGGGCCCCAAGACCTGACCGGAGGCACCGGCCACAGGGGAACTGGTTGCTGACACCGTAGAGGCCGAAGGCACACCAGCCCCTGGTTGGTAAGCTGGAGCCTGTTGTCCCCAAAGAGGCCAAGGGGCCACACCAGCTGCAGAATAATAAGGCTGACCAGGCCAAAATGAACAACCAGGCAATGGAGAATGCGAGGGAGCACTAAGCTGCTGCGGTTGCCATGAACCGACTGCAGGTGTTTGTGTCGATGTGACAGTCCCCCACAGCCACGCAGGCCGCTCCTCCTGCACAGGGGACTTACCAGCAGGCTCTGGGAAGTCTACCACCACTGCCACAGGTGGCATGTAATCGGGCCAGTTCTCCTCCTGAACAGCACCACCACTTGACTCCACAGGCGCGCTCCCCTCTGGATGACGGCCTGGACCCTCGGTCGCGACAGAAGCGGTACCTGAAAGAGCAGACAACCTTGCCATGACCTCTTGCTGAAAAGTAGCTGAAGACACAGTCCTAGCCCGTTTACTCCTGCCTACAGTGGCGGAGGCAGACCCCACACCCTTGGCCCTCTCAAGAGCCACAAGCTTATCCACAATCTCTTGCCTCCCACTAGCCAAATCCTCATCTTCAGAAGAAGAACCAGACAGTTGGACCTGCCTGGGCTGTGGGCGTTTAGCGGGCTGCTTGCCCTTGGCCTGCCCCACACCCTTCTTTGGAGGCATCGTCGGATGAGCCAAAAATGGGGGGGGGAACACCCAAGCACCTGACCCCCAAGCAGCAAGAAACTATGGAAAGTCAAGGAAAAGGAGAAGATGGGGCTGCTACAGCAGTACCCACCCGTGCCTGTTCACAGCCTAACCACTTAACAGCTGTGAGACGCTTCAATTGATTAGCAAGGCAAGCCACAGTAGAATATCCCACAGGCGAAAGACACGGGCAGGCAGGGATAAAGGTACCCAGTGTTATACACCAAACCAACCCTCTCCCCCTACTAAGGCTCCACGCCCCCAGACCGATCCGTGTGGCAATCGGTTGTATTTATTATGGACTGGGGGGGGGGGCGCGATGGCCTAACAGAAAGGCCGCTACAGGGAAGGAGAAGGAGGAACGGGTGGGGGGGGTGTTGACAACCACTCCCAAGATTAAGCAGGCACCAAGAAAGCCCCCAACCCCCGGCCCAGCTTAGCCTCTGTAGTCACTTGAAGATGCAAACGGCGGTGTTCCAATGCTCTGCACACGCAACCGGGCCACTCCCGGCCCGCCAAAACCTTCGCCGCTGCAAACTGTGCCGCCTGAAGACGGAAACGCCAGCGTTCTGATGCTCCGCACCCGCGGCCGTGCTGCTCTCAAACGGTGCACCTCTGTGACGCAGAGGTAGAACGGGTAAAAGAAAAATCCCAGCCCAATAAGGGCGAGCAGGCTCAAAAGCCCCAACAGTCGCTGAGGGGAAGCGGGAGAGACAGCCGCGCAAGGCGGAGCCTCGTCGCTCAACCCCAGGCCAAAAAGCCGAAGCAGGAGAAAGATGCTCCTGTCTTCGCGCTTTCAGAGCGACTGCTGCGCCACAGGAGGTGGAGCCGGCCTTTATAGGGCCAGGCCCCGCCCCCAGAAAATGCCCGGATGCCCGGGAAGTGGAGCTCGTCCCTTCCTCTGGGCAGGCAGGCAAATAACGGCACCCGGGTAAGCGCGCTATGCTCGCCCCGAGAGTGCCGACATCTTTCACAAGTGGATTTTCCTGTGTGGACAATCAATAAAGTTGTACATTCAGACAATTCAGTTGTGAATGAGTGCTATAGTACAACAACAGCACAATATCCAAAAATGTGTGACTGCCTCTCTCATTCTAAACTATGGCAGAGAGATTTTGTGAGGCTAGATGTTGTTTTGGGCCTCTTGAAGGAGCAACAGTATATATGTGTATATATCCATGCCAAATATCCATGCCAAACTATAACTATAGATGTCTGCCAAACTCATCACATTAACATAAATGTAGTTTATTTCTATGTGGTGATCTTGCAAAACCACTATGCTAATCACCATGCCACTCTAGAAGGTCCCCAGAGGATACTGTGTTGCAGACAATAGTAAAGGAAATATAGACCTAAGTTCTCAAAATGGCTAGTGTTGTGATGGACACTGAGTGTTACCTACCATACTTCCCATCCATTTTGCCTTTTTCAAGTTCTGTAGAAACAAGGGAGGTAGAAGGTGACCACAGTCCTCTATCAACAAGACCTCAGATAGAGAAACCACAAAAGTGCTACCGGACTAGAACCTTGCTCAACAAAGTAAAATGGTTAATATTAAAAGGATTTCAATATTCCATTTGCTTACTTATACTGTTGTGCATGTCCTACAAGCTATGTAGGACAATGTTGTGGCTGATGGAAATAAAACATCGACTGTTAGACTTTTTATGGATTTGTAACTTCATAGATTTCTTCACCACTGAGTTATTTCTCTGTGTTTAATATTTCAACAACTTGGCCCTAAGGGAGTTCCCAGGAAAACAGCAACAAGAAAATCTTCTATCTTCAGCTGCAGTCTGGATAACATATTAGGTTTGCCCCCTGGATTTCTCCCAAAATAAATAACTGGTAGGGGATAGTAGGTTTGGGAAATACTTGTCTGGGAAGAATGTACAGTTTCAGAGTACTATTTGCTGCCTAGCCAGCTGAAAGAGATTTGTGGGTAGTTCATCCACAGTCACTGAAGAGGCAACTGGAAAGATAGGGAGCAAAAAAGAACACATTCCCCCTTGTCATAATATCATGCAGCAAAACATGAGATAGAAAATCTATCTCCCTGTTCCCAATATTTATATACTTTCATATACTTCTCAGGTCAAGAATGTTCATAGAGGAACCAAAGAAGAGTAAATTCTGATGACTAGTTGCTCTCAACTTTATAGAAGGATGCAGAGAAAAGTTGTGAAACAGTGTCCTCTTGTGAGCTCTGGCCTTTTATTTAATGAACTTAACATACAACAATAGATAACAGTATACTCAACAATGATTTATTATTGAGTGTTTGTTGAATACACATACAAATCTGTTGCAGAAGTTATGAGTTACTCAGCACAATGGTTAATATTTACACTTCCTTTGGGACAACCCGCACGAGTGCCTTCTCCCATACGTTTTGACCAGAAAGGGTAACTCAGAGTTTTGAAAATAGTTAAATTGAAGTGACAAGGGAGAAAGAGAAATGTTGGGCTCTTCCAGAAGACCAAGTCCTTTCATTATGTGATGACTGCAAAAGAATAACAAGAAAAAACAATAATCTTACTACAACCCTACCAATAACCTCTTCTACCCCCATGTGGAGTCCTTGCACTTGCCAATGGTGTTTTCCACATGGTCACTTGACAGCATTTCAGAATCTATTCTGCTTCTCACGTTCTCCAGAATTCCACATGTGCAAGGGAGCCATGGGAAGCCGAAATGGTTTTTGTCCATCTTTTCTGGTTTTTTCCCCTGCACACATTCTGTGATTTTTTTAAAGCCACTGTCATTGCTGGTGTGTGTTATGTCCCTGCAGAATCAAAAACTCTTGTTCTGCTTCTTGTGCTCCCTCTTCCTTTCCCCCAGAAGCTGATTGGTCTGTCCACCAGTAACCACTCCCACCCTCCTTTTCCAACATTTTTATCAGTAAAGCAAGGTAAGGGTCATAAGGCTGCTTCTCCTTTTGCTTCCTTCCTCCCCGGTATGCACACACACTCTTATTTTTCCCCTCAAAGTCAGGAATGAGTCCTCATGTTTCTGCTTATTCCTTGATGGCTTTAAGGAAAGGCCAGGAAAGCCAGGAAAGGGTTAAATAGCTGCTTTTCTCCCTCACACCCTCCTGGCATGTTTGAGGCTTTTCCTAATGCCAAAGAGGAAAAAAACCCAAGCATTTTGCACAGCCCTTTGTGAAACGAAAGCAGCAGCATGTTAATCCTTTCCTGGCTTGGCTTTTAAAAAAAAAAACTAAGAGTGGAACAAACATGAAAAGTGCCACCAATTGCCTCTCCGGTAGGCATGGGACAGCCCAATCAGCAAATACGGGGCAGAGTGTGTGTGTTCCAAAACTGCAATGTTACAATGCATGTGAAGAATTTTTTTTTAAAAAAAACATCAGTTCCAGTCCCCACAAAATGCGGCTCCAAATAGACACATCTCAACTCATCATTGGATGCCGTGTCTAGTTGGGTGAAGCAGAGCAGACTGAAGTTAAATACCATGAAGATGGAAGTCCTGTACTTGGGTCATGGGATATTGGAGTGGGGGATCCAGTTTCCAGCCTTTGATGGGGCACCACTTGTGCCCGTTTCGTCAGTTAGAAGTTTTGGCATGATGCTGGACTCCTCTTTATCAATGGAGGACCAGGTCGTGGCAGTTGCCTGGTCTGCTTTTTTCCATCTTCGGCAGGCCAGGCAGCTTGTTCCCTATCTCTCGACCCATGACCTGGAAACAGTGATCCATGCAACGGTTATCTCCAGATTGGATTACTGTAACTCGCTCTATGCAGGGCTTCCCTTGAGTATGACCCAGAAATTACAGCAGGTCCAGAACGCTGCTGCCCGTGTCCTGATGGGTGTGCCTTTCAGGACACATGAAACTCCAATTATGCAGCAGCTACACTGGCTTCCTGTGGAGTTCTGGATCAGGTTCAAGGTTTTGGTATTAACCTATAAAGCCCTAAACGGACTGGGACCAGCATACCTGAGGGACTGTCTCTTCCCATATACTCCCCAGAGGGTGCTGAGTCTCCTCTATGCCCCAGAAATATGGGGAAAGGATTATACAACCATATGGTTTCATGGTTCCAAATGGGCAGAGTGGATCCACCATGTGCCAGAACATAATTGACATAATCTGGGACTCTGTATGGCCGGTTACAAATTATTCAGTTTTTCCTTGAAGGAGCTCCTGGGTTTGTATTATAGGTATCTTCCAGTCAGTAGGAGAAACTTGGGAGGCAGTGGGCTAAAGTTGTACCCCAGAAAAATTGCTATTTTTCTTAGATCTTTTGCCCACAGCATCAATGGCAAAATTTACTTCATTGATTAGAGAAAGGACATTAGTTAACTTCTTGACTGAATGGAAACCTTTTATAGATGTTTTACATGAAATGGATAACAAGGATTTGATGACATCTGGATTTATGGATTAAGAAACATGAACAATAGAAAAAAGAGGGCTCTTATAATTAACTTAGAATAAGTGAGACTCTACAAATGATATATATTTGTTTTTAATTTTTTTAATTGTTTATGTATTGTTACTGTGTCTTCTGTTTAGAATGTTGTGTTTTTCTTATTCTTTATGTTTATTGTTTATAGTTTTAATGTTATTGTTTATAGTTTAAATAAAGAAAATTCTACAGTGAAGAAAAATGTAGCCCTTAGATGTTTGTGCTGTATTTACATATATAGATGTAAATGATGAAACACTTTTATTATGCCAAGTTCAGCGGGCATGGGTATAGTTGATGTCTTCTTCATTTTGGCTGTTGTTGTAAAGTGGACAACACATTTTGTTTGTTTGTTACCTACTGGCACAAAGTTTTAATCTGTCCTGCCTTTCTATCTACAGTTCTGTCAGAGTAAATTTTGCAATAATGTCTATAATAAGTGGCGGTACACCATACCATATCCTAAAGATTGATGAGCCAGTGCATGACATTCGGTACTTTGGGTATCTGCAGACCAGCAATTATTGGAACAGCACATGTATCAGGAAAGGCTAACTAGTATTCTGTGGGAAGCAAAATGGTAACACACAAGCCTGTAAGACAGACCGTATATTGTTTATATTTTTGGACTATTGGAGGATAAATGGGGAGTTGCTTGGAAGAAAGACAGGATAAAAATGTATAGATAGATGATACATGATATACTACATGGGCTCTTTGCTTGGCATGTTATCCTTTCACTTTCACAAGTTTCTGTGTGGCTTGTAATATACTGATGTGTAGATCTTTACAGGGCCTGATTATCATAAGTAGCTTCTAGTCTGTGAGACTTACCTGCCAAACTTGGTATTTGGTATCTATATTTGTGTGCATAATTCTCATGATTTATGATTGTTGATTACAGTAGGACAAACACCTTCTTAAGTGCTTACCAGTCCCCCATCTTGTCAAACTATTCCCCATGTGACTCATTCAGAGTCCTTCATGATATGACTGAACCATCAGACTTTCTGCCCATTTTGATTTTTTGCCCATTTTGATGATTTTCTGTCCATTTTGATTTTTTGTCTGATTTTGCCTGCTATTTTTCCAGCCACAGATAATAATAATATAAGATCAACAGAGTTAAGTAAACTGAGGAGTTTCTGTTTAATTCTAAATAAGGGAGAAGAGAATTTGAAATTTACCTTGCCTATTAATTTATCCTTATTCCTCCTTTATGGGGATTATCTAAACCTTAACGTGGATATTTCAAAAGTCTCTGAGTGACAAAGACTTAGAGAATGTCAAAGATCAGGATTAAGTCATGAATATTGTTTTTTTTTTTTTAAATAATTTTTTATTTTTCAATATCTAACATACAAAACTACAATGACAGTAACTACAAAAGACTACAATAGTACAAGGGAAGGGAAAGAAGGGAGAAAAAAGAGAAAGGGAAGGGGGGGTGGAAAAAAAAGGGGAAGGTAACCTACAAACACTAAACGCTACATTTCAATGCTTTCCCTTCATACTGCCATAGTAAAAAAAATAGCTTAATAAAATAGTGACGGAGTGGTTGATCATACATATTACAAATTACAGTTCAAATTAAATCTTTTTCCCTCCCCTGGGCCTCGGACGCAATTCCCTCTGCGCAGCTACCGCCAGAGCGCTCATTGCCTCCCCCCTCCCTTCAGGCTTCGGATCCTCTTCTTTTTGCTTGGTGTCTGGTCCAAATTCTGGATTTTTATCCACAAAATCCCTTAGCTGATCTTCCGAATTAATCTTGTGAGCTTGATCTTTATAACTAAACCCGATTCCTTCCGGGAGTAGCCATTTGTACTTTATGTCACGTTCCCTCAAAAGAGCTGCCAACTTCTTGTACTTAAATCTTCGCTTCCGAACTAAAAATGGAACGTCCTTCAATATCTTGACTTTATTTCCCAGAAAGTCCAATTCCGCATTGTATGAATTATATAGGATACTGTCCCGGACCCTCTTAGATGAAAACTCGATAACAATCTCGCGAGGCAGCTGCCGCTTCATTGCATATTTTGAAGATGCCCGACGGACTCCCAAAATGGCGCTTTTCACTTCTTCTTTAGTTGCCCTCGTGGGTGTTGCTAAAAGTTCCGAGGCGAGATCCCACAAATCCTCATTTTCCTCCTCTTTAACATTCTGGAGACGCAAAATGGTTTGTGTTCGCTCCACTTGCAGTCCGATCAGCTGGTTTTCCACCAACTTTAATTCCCTGTTCGTAAGTGACGCACTTTCCCGGGCAGACTTCTCTGCCCCCCCCCCCGCTGCTTCTTTAATGGCTTTCACATCGCTTTCAATTAAGCCCACCCTTTGATCTGTTTCATTCAGCTTGTCAACAAAGGGTTTTATGGCTTCCATAACCGCTCTTTTAACCAGTTCCTCAAGCGTCTCGCCCCTCTGCAAGGCAGCCGTAACTGACTTGCCAAGAGCAGGACTCTGCTTTTTCGCTGCCATTTTAGGGGGGGGGGAAACCGCCAATCTTCCGAGACTCTATGGGGGGGGAGAAATCCGAGTCTTCTAACCTTCAGACCCCCCCACTCCTCACATACGCTTGTAGTAACAGAAGGGATTCGCTTACTTGCAGGCTTTCGCCTAATCCTGTTCCTTGCCGTTTTCCATAGCCCGGCAGCACACTAGGTGCCGCGCTCGTCTGCCGGCCTCCATAGGGACAAACGGGCAATTTACCCCCTGCCTCGATCTGTCAGAGGGCTCTTCCCGCCGCGCCCCGGACTCAGACTCCCTGCCTGAGAGTCTGGGGGCTAACCTTTGCAGATCAGCCGCCCGGCCAGGCGGCTCGGCCGCTTCTTCTCGGACCTGCCGAGAGGAGCGTCCGACATGGCTGCGAAAACGAAACCGAATCCGAAAACGAAACCGAATCCGAAAACGAAACTGAATCAGGATTAAGTCATGAATATTGTGATCTATTAAATTATTTTATCGTTTTGTAGAATTAGAATCAGAGAGGCACTAAAATTCAAAATGTTGATATCTTTAGGAGTATGAAAGAAATATGGTGTCCATTTTGGCATCTGGGTTCAGGTAGCTGGCTCAAGGTTGATTCAGCCTTCCATCCTTCTGAGGTTGGTAAAATGAGTACCCAGTTTCCTGGGGGTAAAATGTAGATGACTGGGGAAGGCAATGGCAAACCACCCCATGAAAAGTCTGCCAAGAAAACATCGTGATGCGACGACCCCCAATGGGTCAGTAATGACTCGGTGCTTGCACAGGGGACTACCTTTACCTTTACCTACCATAATATAAAACTCTCTGTGTCTTCACTGGTCATTTAAGTAGTGTTCCAGCTATTCATTCTGCTGTGGAACTGATGTAGCTTGTAGGTAGCATAAATAGATTTGTCTAGCAACATTGTCCTCCTTACCACCACTACCAGCATCTGCAACAGCAGATGTCTTCTTCAAGCCCTCTGTTGGTCCCTCAGCTGCAGAAACCTTCACAGAGGCCCAGGCCAACTTCCATTGTGGAAATGAAATAGCCGACCCCCATGTGCAAACCTGGTCACCATCCCCCAGCCCCACAGCTGCCCCCTGTAGCATTGCAGGCAGTCCAGCCTCAGCCAGGCCCACAGGAGTGTTTTGGCAACCAGAACAGGGCATGCTCAGACTCCAGACTGCTGAAAGAGCAACTGAGGAAGCTTCAGTAGCAGCAGGGATGAGCAAGGCAGAGGGCTGAGCAAATGCCCTGCCCTAAGCTGGGGTGAAGAGGGCGGGGCCAGGGAACTGCAGAGGCTATCCCACCTTTCCCCTGGATAGGCTGGAAGAAGGGCTAATCAGGGAGACTGGGTAGGGATTGGGAGGAAAGCCAGGGAGGTGGGAGGAGGAATCTATTAAAAGCAGGTTCCTGTGAGGGCCAGGAAGGAAAAAAGAAAATGAGACAGTTGGAGTGTGCTGCTGTTCCTAGGGAAAGTGATGCAGTCCCCTTCCTAGCTGATCTGAGGACTGAGGAAACTGCCTTTGGCATATGAGTGCCAGATAGGGGCATTGGTGACCTCACACACGTCCCCAAAATTATGGAACTATTTGAGAATATACAGAAATATTTTGGGCTGAAATTTTAAGTCTCCCAGGACTATTTCCTTTAATTTTACAGTGTGTTTATGTCAGTGTCTTCTTACTAGCTCTTGGCTTTCCAGGTTGACTTGTCTTGGATACTCTGGCTTGACATTGGCTGTGATGCACTTGCCACAGCTGACCATGTTCTGCAGCAATTCTCTGGCCTGATGTTGATTCTCTTGAGCTTGTTGGTTCTGTTTGCATTTGGAGGCTTCTGGCCAGTGATTAGTTATTGGCTTCTTTGTCCTGGAGAAAACATGGGATGCTTTTCCCCACAGGAAAAAATGAAGGTAAGTAGGATGGCTTAAGGCACCTTGTTCAGAGGCCTGTAGAATTGGACCCTTTGTTCTATTCCCCGTGAAACTTGGGAAGTCCCAGAATGGAAGGCTGGATATAATGATCTTTGTAGGAGGGCAGATTTCAGTTGAACATTAGGAGACATGACTAATAATAAGAGCAGTTCAAAAATCCTCGACAGGCAAGCAGACCTGGCATGTGTTACAGTGACCTGGTTGGAGGAGGATGAGGGTTAATTAGACCCATCTCTGCCCTCCAGGTTTCCCTCTATAGCAGCAGACTAAGCTGGGAATGTGGGGAGGGTAGTTCTGGTGGTTTATTGTGATTCCATCTACCTATCAAGGTGCCTGTTCCAATAATCTGCCAGGCTTGAGTGTGTACTTCTAAAGGTGGGTACCAGGAGAGAGTAGGGATTCTGCAGGTGTACCTCCATACTGCTGCCCAGCTGTTTCTCTTCCAGAAGTGGCTGAGCTGGTCTCTGTAGTGTTGATGGAGATGCCAAGACTTGTGGTCTTGGATAACTTCATCATCCATGCAGAGACCAAGCCGTCAGGATTAGCTCAGGATTTCATGGACTCCATGATGACCATGGGACTTTCCCAAGTAAGTACTGGCCCCATGAACTAAGCAGGGCAAACTCTCAATCTGGTCTGTTACACTGATGGGAGGGTGATCTGGAATCGGGGGAGTTATAGCTTACTCCTTTCTCATGGTCAGATCACTACCTGAAAGAGGACTATTTACCTCCTGTTTGGCCTTATACTGTGTTGGATGTTTTTCTGATTTATGTACAGCATTCAATACTGTCGGTGGTGATCTTGACACTATATTGGGTTTTGCCTGAGTTTAGTGAATGCTGGTTTCCCTCAACCTTTTCCTAACTGTGAGAACATGCTGGGTCTGACTCTCATGCAGATGTTTACATTTGTCTTTCCTCTACCCATCTAGACCTGCCCCCTGCGTAATGATTACTCTGTTTGTCTCATCTCCCCCTTTTCCTTCTCCTCTCCCCTCCCTTCTGGATGACTTGAAACCCAAGTCATCTCTGCTACACAGTGTAATTATAGATCACTCTACTTACAATCACAGCAGTTAGTATCACCCAGAGCAAAAATGCAAATGGATTATCAAGGCTCAGCACCTGTGCTGTGAGGAGATCCCACAAGACATCACAACAGATTCTAGTATTCCCACACACATTTTAACCACAGAAAGGAGGACTCAGAGTTTTGAAAATAGTTAACTCAAGTGACAAGGGATAAACCTTGTTCCTAGGTCTCAATGTTTTAATCTTGTTCCATGGTTTATCATTGTTTATGCACTGTGCAATAAATAACTGTATTTTTAATGTCTTTTATTTTCTTGGCTGCTCAACCTTGTTGGTTCCTGACTTGTTTTTCAGGTTGGGTCTTTTTTTCCCTCCTGTTTTTGTCGATCCTCTGGGTCTGTCAGATCACTATCCCCACCCCCAGGAAAATTCAAGCTTAATTTGAAGCAGATAGTTAAGATTCATATATTTTTGTCAATGGAAACTATGAGAAGATGCCAAGTTAAGTGCATAGTTAGTGGAATACATTCAGCTTCACTGGTATATGTTTTCATATAAAAATGGCTTTAGGCACTGAATCCAGTATTTGTAAACTTCTTAGGAAAAGAATGATCTCCTCTTTCTGCCTCTTTCTATCACATTTATGACAGATAAGAAGAACAACAACCAAACCAAAGTAATATTTCAGGAGTGGTATGTATTCATTGAAGGGAAAAAGAAGCTGTTTTTTATTTGCTGCCCATATGGTTTCAATTTTTTACAGTGTCTTGATCTGCCTCTCCTTATGAATAATGTCCTTACATTCACAAGCCACATATTTCATGCAGCTTGCAATGCTTGTTTCTGGTAGTTTCACGACTAGAGATGATACTCAGCATAAAGAACTGAGCTGAAGTGTAGTTGACGGCTTGCTAGAGAGACACAAACTGTCCAGATTTGCTAAAAGACTCCTTCGCCTCAAATGAGACTCCCCAGTGTAATGAAGAAAAAGAAATTCATCAGGGATCAGTGAAGTTTTTTAAAAAAAACTTTTGATTGCATTGCAAATGAGCATTACAGGTTAGAGGAAGGAATCCCATAGCTTAAAATAACACATTTTCTGTACACACATGGTATTCCTACACGCATGGACTTTTGCATTTACATCAGTGGACATCAGAGCCCCAGCATATTGCTGGATGGTATAACAGACTGACTCTGTGGGCACGCAGCCAATGGACTTCTCATACTATCACAATTTTTTCTCAGTTATTTGCACAAAGACAGCAGATGTGTTTGTTTTAAAGAGTGGTGTCTATAAGAGTGCTATCTACAGTTCATTTGCTAAAGCCCCTTCTCCTTATAGATGCTTTCCATAGATGATTAAAGGTGCACAACATTCCACTGAGAAACAGTTGCTCTATAAAATGGATATCAGCCTGTTTTTAATCAGCAGCCACTGCTTTGTCAAAACATTCTGGCATTGTGAGGTCATGCCAAGTCTGTGAAAAATTGGAGCACTGTGAAATCAGAAACCTATGTGTGAAAGAGTGCCAGATCTGTTCATATATACGTAAAAGCAGTGTACCTCTGAATACCAATTGATGGGAAGTAAAAATATGAGGGGGAGGGCTATTCTTTTCATGCTTTGCTTGCGGGCTTCTGGGAGCATCCAGCTGGCTACCGTTGGAAACAGAGAGCTAGATGAGAAGAACTCTTGGTGTGATGCTGCAGAGACAGGACAGACTTTGTCTGACCCTGCAGGAGTCATCTTAACTTCTTATGAAACGTCTTCAATATCAATGCTTCCATTTAACTCAGGTGTGAATCTGGTGTCATTTACCCAATTCCTGACATAGACTGAGATCCAGTGATGAACAGGTGGCAACTTAGACTTAATGTAGCTACACTTGTGCAAGATCTTCTGTAGCATATAGCACTTTCCTCCCTATATATTATAGTACCACAAAACTGGTTGCACAAAATTTTGCATGTGGAAATGTAAGTGGGGATAAAATAAGCTTGATTTTGAACTACCGTGATCTTTTTCTGGTGTTTCCGTTTGCACAAGGACTCTAGCACAAATGCAAATGTTGTCCTGGATCCAACCCATAAGAGTTGGATCCATTCTCAGAGGAATCTTCTGTGAATTAAAGTAGTCTTCCATGAATAAGAGCCTCCCCAGTGTCAAAAAGGAGTGAGTGGTGCATCTTCTCTGCTACTGCCTGCCTCGAAACAGTCATCCAAGGATGGTACACCACATCAATCACCTCCTCTCATGTTGGCATATCCACATTGGTTTGGTGCTCAAAGTGGCTGCTTGAGTGGTGGAACAGCTCTGTTAACCGCAACTGAGAGCTGGAGGAAGGTAGGGTATAAATGACGTACATAAATAAATAGGAGCAAAGCATATTTTATGAACACTTTTCCCCTCAAGAACTTCTGCATGTGTGAGGCTAATGTGTGTGGAGGGGCACACATTACTTTGTACTGGATATGAATCCCAGTTCTCACAGGGCGGTGCAAAAATGTGGTTAGGCAAAGTATATGCAATTGTAGTGAAGCAAATATTTTAACAGTATTCAAGAATGCCATTCACAATTTCCAACTGAACTGCAATCCAAGCAAAAGAGTGTTCACCCACATCCTGCTGTAAAGCGGGGACTATCCCACTGGCTCCTCTTCAACCACCTTCCTGACTGTACTGAGATGCATGGGAATGAATTATGCCTGTTATGTAAGAATTTTTTCTCTCTAGCAGAAGTTCTTGATTGCTGGAAATGCAATGTTGCCACAACACAAAAGCTTCTTTGAGAGAAGAAATTTGGATTACATGTAACGCTGATATCATTTGTTGTGTGATAAATGGACAACTTGGAAAGGCATTTAAAAATTTAGCCAAGGCTTTTTCATTTAATCCTAACAAGATATTGCCAACTAATTTTGTTCATTTATAAAATGAAATCCAATTTATCTTTCTATTAGCTGAATAAATAATCATTCCATTTCTTTATAACTAAGATCTCAACTTGCTGAAAGGCTACAGAATTGCTTTGAACATAAGGGATCAATTTTCTGATCATTCCATTATATTATTTTAGCTCTAGAACAACAGTATGTTACCCTATTATGTGAAATTGCCACACCAGTCATGTCTGTTTTGTTCTCATAACCTTGGAATTCAAATTCTTATGACTTACTTATATTAGCTCATTCTCATAAACATTAGAATGTTTTCCAAGACTATTCAGTGAAGGACAATAGCTCATAATAATTTTTTGAGCAAAATAATTATTTTTATTCTATAGGAATAGAATTGTTTTATTTCTCACACATACAATAAGAGCAGTGAAAGTCTGCATTGTGAAAAGGAGAAAAAAGCCCAAGTGATATTTAAAAATGTTAGTGTGTCATACGGTTTTTCATAAGCCACACTGACTTACTTTCTTTGCACTTTATTTCCCATATTCTTTTCCGACATATTGATGTAAAGATTTGGCAACATTAAATACCAAATTCATGAAGGATAGATCTATGATAGCTGCATGGGACATCTGTGTTCAGTGGCCGGATACCTTTGAACACCAGTTACTGAGGGGCAGCAATTGGGTAAGACTTTAGACGTAAGATCCTATGAAGAGCCCTGCTGGATCAGACCAGTTGTCCATCTAGTCCAGCATTCTGTCTCGCAGAGTAGCTACCCGTTGCCCTGGAAGGAAAACAGGACATAGAAGTTGAGGACTTCCCCTACTGCTGCCTCCACGTACTTGTATTCTGAGTAGAGGTGGGGCATTGATCGGGAAAACCCCATGGACCACTGGCTCATTGTCCGACGATTTTTACGGACCATAGACCATGAACTTTTCATGGACCAGCCCGGTTTGCGGACTGATTTGTTGGTTCATGGTCCATCACTTCCAGCAGCCCTGGCTCCACCCTCTTCCCATTCAGAGAGCCCAAACTCACAGAGAATCTTCAGCAGCCTCTCCTCCAGCCACCCTCCAAGTTTGGTCAAGATTGCATTTCGGACATCCGAGTTACAGACCCCCAAAGTAGCTTCCCCCAGGAAACTTCCAATAAATATTAGGCGTTGCAAATGCCAATTGACTTGCATTGGTTAGCAGCACCAACAAGTTTCAATGAGGCAAAATCAAACAGAAAAGGGGGGGGGGGAAGAGACCCCTCACTCACCACACAGACACCTTCCCAGTTGTTGCCTAGGGAATTCATTCTTGCTCCTTGCTCGCATAGAGAAGAATGGGAGATCTCTGGTTGGCAAGCAGAGCTGTCTGTCAAGGTTTTGAGGGCTAAGATTGGCTGCAGAATGTCCACCCCTCCATTGCCTAGGGAATTCATTCTTGCTCCTTGCTCCATAGAGCAGAATGGGGGCTCTCTGGTTGGCAGGCAGAGCTGCCTATTAATTTTTTAAGGGCTGCAAAAGGTCTGCAGATGTTCCCTCCATTGACCAAGGAATCAATAGATTAGCATCAGGATGACTGGACTCAAGGACCATGGACCAACAGACCGGCCCAAATGGACCAAAATTCGTGAAAACGGTGAGTCCCACAAACTGTGTGTTCACGAACCATGAACCAGGCTGGACCGTGTCTAATTTAGGTTAGTTTTCCAGACCATGTCCTCCTCTAATTCTGAGGTTAGCTTCCTGTGGATTTGGAGGCTCCCGTCAGTCATAGGTTTTAGACATTGAAGGACCTCTCCTACATGAATCTCTCCATCAGTCTTTTAAAGCTATCCAAGCTTGTGGACATCACTATGTTCCCTAGCCGTGAATTCCACTAAGTATTTGTTGAGTAAAGAAGAATTTCCTTTTGTCTCTTCTAAACTTATTTCCAAGCAATTTCATTGAGTTCCTCTTCCTGAGTTCTAGTATTATAGAAGAAGGGGGAAACCTCCCACTCTCCAGTTTCTCTACCCCATGCATAATTTTATGTAGGCTTCCTAGGCAGAAAGATCCATGGCAAACTTCATGCTTAGATCACTGGTAAAGCAATCCTAAACAGAGTTACATCCTTCTATGCCCTAAGGGTATCATTCTGTTTAGGATTGCACTGTAAATCATTTCCTCTAGATAGTCACTATGGGGAAAAAAGATATACAAGTCTGATCTAGCTAGCCTTCTCTTATGTCAGTGGTGATTTTTAAAAAAATGATTTCTTGTATAACCTAATATGTACATGATAAAATCAATATCAATCTGAAGGATAGCTTCAAAATATAGAATATAATATTAATTGCCAGTTTTAACCTATCTGTTGGAAATGTAGTCAGCATTTGGTGATCTGTGTTGGTTGGGTTTGGGATTACCTCACAATAGGATTTTTTTAAGGGGGGGGTTGTTAGTTTGTCAATCATCTGTTTTGTATTAGCCATTTTGAATACATAGTTGAATGGCAGATAACAAATTTGAAAATAATTACAACAACTCATGGAATCAATTATACCATAAAGTTATATGAAAGAAATGCACTGATAATGGAAGAGCACACATATAACTTCACAGGTCCAACAAAACTGCAGTCACTTCTTAAATAGGGAAGCAGCCAGGAAAAGAAATGTTGGTAAATGTACAAGACCTATCAACAGCAATCATTATTTTCACTGACACACTGGAGAGTTGGCCATGACAGGATGTGAAACTCTGAACCCAGGGAGTTAAGATATTTCAAACTTCATGCTTAGATCACTAAACCATCCCCTCTAGCTAAGGAAACCTTTTTAATAAAACAAAAGGTTATTAGAATTAAGAGCATAAAAGCCTCCAAATGATAGAACAGATGTAGATCCAAGCCCATGTGATACCAAATAGAGCATTTGGCTCTATTTTGGAATTAAAAATTTAGGCCCACTCAGGGTTCTTACTCAGTTTGTACTCACCAGTCTAACTGAGATTGATCGACAACTACTGGCTGCAGTCCTCAATGCACTTATTCTGGAATGGTTGCCCTAATATCTAAGGAGACTTCTCTGGTATAAATAAACCTGAGTATTACAACCTGCCTGCCTCTGGTATTTTTGTGTGAAGAAAAGATGGATAGATTAATGGATGGTAAGATTTTAGCTTTATGAGAAATTACATTTCATTTTTTTTCATGCCAGACGTCCCCAAATGAACTACAGCCTATTTCTGCTAATGTGTCTTGGTATCAATGGCTGTAAATCCCCAAGAAGTCCAGAAGAAGAACTCCAAAAGAGCTGAACCTCTTCAATGCATGCTAAAATGCTGATAGAAAGTTGTAGTTTCATTGCAATGTTGCTCTGAGTTACACCAGCTGCCCTTTTTGATGAAGTGGTGGGTCACTCATCCATTTGGGTTCCCAAGGATACGTAGGTCCCATGAATTTTGTACCTCTAGTCCTCCCCTCTTGGCAGAAATCTGACCTAGGGGAAGCTGATTGTAAGAACATCAGCAAGGTTTGCTGTATAGAGCTGACATGGCACAGAGTGGACCACTACAGATGGACGCACGTCTACTGAACATAGTCACTGTCTGTGAGGCTGTGCCTCCCCTTTCCCACCTTTTACCAGAGTGATGGGCCAATAAAAACCACAATGTGGAAAATCCATTGTATAGGCATGTTCTAACAATCTAAGGACTGCTTATCATGACAGTCTAAATTAGGCTATGTAACATTTTGTTTAATTTTGAACCACCCTGTAATGATTTGCTGTTTGTTTTAACTTTAAACTGTTTATTAAACCTTTGTCTTTTGGCCCTTTAATCCAGCTCCTCCTTATGTTACCTTAAACTTACACCTCAGGAGGACCCTGACCCCAATCAACAGTCTTTACATTTCCACATTCACAGAGCTTAGGTGATCTCTACTTTACTCATGATTATACCTCAAGAATGCCTTCCCTGTTTTGTTTGTGTGACCTATATATCGCTGCCTTCTGAAAAAGTTTTAGCTGTCACCAAAGCCTTTCACATTAGATCTCTTCTTCTTGACTGGTACTACAGGAAGGCTTTGTTATAGATGGTAGTTTGACAGAATGATCAGCATGTGAGGAAGGTTCTTAGATTAAAAAAGGATCTTTTTTTCTTAAACAAAAGTATAATTTATTTAAAGGTACATAAATAAAGGAAGGAACATAAGGGAAATGTCTTTAGAATTGCAGCTTATGATTTAAGTCTTCTAAGTTTTTTTTATCAAGTTTGATTGATTGAATAGACCACTTACACTACTCCCCCCAGCATAACTTTTCCTCACAGTAATCATCCAAGTGCCCTGGATGAGAGTGGCAGAAACAGACCAGTGCCTGTATAGCATTGCAAAACAAACCAACATGCACCCCTGAAACAGGTCTACTCAGATATAAGTTCTATGTTATTCAATAGTGTTAACTCCCAGGGAAGTGTCTTTCAGATTGCCTATGACTGAAGTCTGTGCAGTCTCTTTCCAAAAACTTCTATAGCTGATAGGCAAGAAAGGGTTTCCCCTTGCGTGGATTCACCCAATTGGCAGGGAGACAATGCCAACAGAAAAAAAAGATGCACTCATGTGCATTGTGCTCATTCCCCCTTCCTGCCAACAAAATTAATAACATAAGGGCTCTCTCTCCTTGCGATCTGATTGGTGAGCTATTAAGGAAAGTAAGATACTGCCATGTGAGTCCAGCGCCGCCTGCTGCTGCTGCTGCTGTGAGGTGCCAAAATGAAACACACAAACTTTTTGATGAGAAAAAATCTTTACAATTTAGCATCCCTGATTTGGTTCAACCTTCTGGAAGCTGCTTTAATGAGCCAAACCAGCAATTTCTGGGTGCATTTTTGCTTGTTTGTGCTGTTATGCACACCCCTAATGAATCTCCTACTTGCTTCTTGCATAATAAATTATTGAAATAATTGTGGAAATTATTTTCCTTCAGAAGCATGGCCTTAAAGCATATGTTATATCCTGAGTAGGATTCCCCATAGGACTACTAAGGATTGCTCTCATACAGATCCTGTGGAGAAGACTCTGGCAAACATTTTGCTCACATCAAACCAATATACAATTGAACAGGAGTGACAGTCTTCTCAATTCACACCCTATTAACTGGCATAGGACAGACTGGGATTGATAGTTCAGAATGGTCTACAGAAATCACTAGTCCATCACAAATATATGAAAGACATGACTACCTTATTTTTCTACGTTTTTTAAAAAATGAATACATAAGGATAGGACATTTTAATCATGTTCAGGTCATAACCTTTCTTTGTGAATAGTAGGCATCCATCAATGATTATTATTTCTACAAGAATAAGAAGAAATTAATATTTTAAATGACCATTTAACCATTCTACCCTACTGTTATGAATCTCTTTGAAGTGAAATTGGCAAATGAATTCTTAATAACCATATTTATATGGAAATAACAGGGATTGGCTCTTCATTTCTTTTAATTATTTGAAATGGCAACATGTTCTCTAATGGCACTAAGCTTAGAGTGTTGATGATCAAACAGTTTTAGTCCCTTTCCCCAAATTAATGAGATCTATTTAATAAGGAAAATGACCAAAGTATTTTGAGCCATATGAACTTTATGGGGGTTTCCCCCTTCAGCTGAAAATCTGTTCGCTTCCTGTAATCATATAGCCATGCAACATTATTATCAGCTGAAGAAAAAGCGCTGTTATACAGCAAAAGAGCCAGTGTTCATATCTAACAACTGGGAGGTTGTACAGTGTCTAGATAATTTTTACACATACACAGACACACTTGCATAAAGGATCAAAAGAGCTCAGTTTTAGGCTATATAATAGCCAAATTCTCACATTAGCATAATCTCTCAAATGATAGTGGTCTGAAATTAAAAGAAAACAAACAGGACTTCACTTTTTATTAATTACTGGATTAGACAAGCAGTATCAGCTGAAGAAAATACGGATTTTCTTGATGGCCGGAAAAAAAGGTCACTTTAGTCTCTGGAGAGGAAAGAAGTTACACTACGAAGAACCTGTTTTGGTGTCTTAAAATAGACTCAGAAAATGCCATCTGTTAACTTAAGAAAGTTTAACAATTGGAAAGAAAGTTTTTAGATTCTTTGAAGACCTTAGTATTCAAAGCTCCATATACTGAGAGCTGATTGACATGAAGGGGAGGTGGGGGGGAGGAGGGGTCCAACAAGACCATCAGTGATCTTTGCTGCTCAGGTGCTTGCAGGTCTGATTCTGTGACATCAGCTGATTCCGCATGAAAGGGTAGTCCACGGTGGTCATGTTGTTGAGGTGATTATTGCTCAATTTTCACTTGCAGTACAGATTACACATGACACAGAGTAATCTGGTTTTTTATCCTTGTTAGCGGTTGGTTTCCCTGTGGAATTGGATTGCATCACTCACCCACCACACTTGTCATGCCACTGTCATCATCATCCACTTTTTAATTTTTTTGGTGCATATGTTGCTCTGCTGAAGAAGAGCGTAATATTAGCTTTTTTTTAAAAAAAACACAGCACAATTGCATAGCACTGCTCCAGAATAACACAGTACTTGAATCCTTTGGTAATGCTAATTGCAGGAAGGAATTGGGTGTCCCGTTACAGTCATCTTCAATGAAAATGCTAATTGGCCTCCTACTGCTTGGGGAAAGGAAGAGAGCATGTCAGGAACTTTTCAAGTGTTAAAAGAGAAAGAAGAGAAAAACATTTGCCATTTGTATTGTTATAATGTGATAACAGCGCTACAACAGTGCCCTGACGCCCCAAAATAATTGTTTATAATTTCGATTTTGTTGCCAGCAAGAATACCAAGACAGTTCACTGTGAAAATGCAGAGGAAAGGGAAGGTAACTTTTCCTTTCATTTAAACACAAGGCATAGTTTGCCTTCTGGACACATGAAAAAGATTGTCTCAACAACACCATACTAGGAAAGATAGGCCTTTAGGTCTAAAAAAACTGTGAAAAATGGACTGTTCATGATTTATGGAGGATGGTGTCAAGTGGAAACAAACAAACAAACAGAGTTTTTGAAATAGAGAAAAGCCTCCATGTGGGCTTAGCCCATGGCCTGTGTGTAGAAGTGGCTTCAGCCTCCCCTTCTCACCATTTTTGCATCCTGACATGGTGTCAAGCTACACAAAGGCTACACATAAGTTTCCTCACCAGAGAAAATAACAGCTCCCCAGGGGTGGGGGGGGGGGATGGGGACTGAAGCCACTTCTACCTGAGTGTCATGGTTGTGATCATTATTGGGCCCATGTCCATCTGGGAGCCACAAAAATTCCATTAAACATGTAATACAAAGTCCTTGTATTTCATGAACCAGTCTCTGAAGTGAAGGCTGTTTGATATCTTACAGGAACCAAAAAAGCTGTGAGACCATTAGCTGGGAAAATCAAGGGCCAGTGTTACAGCAAGATATGGATCTGCAGTGGCCAAAGGGAAAAACATCACCTCTCAATCATAATGTGGGCAAATGGTGGGATGCAGGAAAGTCAGTCCTCTTCTGTCATTGAATATCCCTGTATTTTAGTAAGGCCACCCCAGCTCTGAGCACTGAGTGGTCAAACTGTATACTGCCAAGGCCCTTCCTTACCAAGCATTGACTGATGCACAAGGGAGATGTCCCATGTGGTGGTCAATGACATTTCATCAGATTGGAGGGAGGTGTCTAGTGGGGTGCCCCAGGGCTCGGTTTTGGGCCCGGTACTTTTCGATATTTTTATCAATGATCTGGATGAAGGAGTGGAACGGCTGCTCATTAAATTTGCTGATGATACCAAATTGGGAGGAGTAGCGAACACCCAAGAAGATAGAATTAAAATTCAACAAGACCTGAATACTCTGGAGAAGTGGGCAGCTGTGAATAGGATGCAATTCAACAAAGACAAGTGCACAGTATTACATCTGGGCCACAAAAATGGGAAGCACAAATACTGGATGGGGGGTACACTTCTGGGCAGTAGTATATGCGAAAGGGATCTTGGGGTAAGAGTGGACTGTAAACTAAATATGAGCAGTCAGTGTGATGCAGTGGCAAAAAAGGCTAATTCAGTCTTGGGTTGTATCAAAGGGGCCATAGCGTCGAAATCGCAGAAGGTCATAGCCCCTCTCTATACTGCCTTGGTCAGGCCACACCTGGAGTATTGTGTGCAGTTCTGGAGGCCTCACTTCAAAAAGGATGTGACCAAAATCGAGAGGGTACAGAGTAGAGCAATGAGGACGATCAGGGGTCTGGAGACTAAGCCCTATGATGAAAGGCTAAGGGCCTTGGGAATGTTAAGTTTGGAGAAGAGGAGGTTGAGGGGGGACATGATTGTTCTCTTTAAATATTTGAAAGGCTGTCATTTGGAGGAGGGCAAGGAGCTGTTCCAGTTGGCAGCAGCGGGTAGGACGTGAAGCAATGGGCTTAAATTACATGCACAAAGGTACTGGCTGGATATTAGGAAAAACTTTTTCACGGTCAGAGTAGTTTAAAAGTGGAATCAGCTGCCTAAGGAGGTGGTGAGCTCCACTTCAGTGACAGTTTTCAAGAAGAGGCTGGATGAATACTTGTCAGAGATGCTTTAGGCTGATCCTGCACTGGGCAGGGAGTTGGACTAGATGGTCTGTATGGCCCCTTCTAACTCTATGATTCTAAGGCCATTTCCACATGCTGTTAAAGAGACGGTCTACTTACTGAAGGCTGGCGGTTTTTTTCACAGATTCCAGATGCCTCCGATTTCAAAGCAGAAGCAGGTCGTTTGTCTTGCGTCTGATCAGCGTCCTTGACCCGGCACAGGAAAGAGCGGGAAATCCCGGTCTCAGAAAAGACGCTGATTAGACGCAAGACAAACTGCCTGCTTCCGCTTTGAAATCAGAGGCATCTGGAATCTGTGAAAAAAAACGCCAGCGCTCAGTAAGTAGACCGTCTCTTTAACAGCATGTGGAAACGGCCTATGATTCTATGATTCTATGTACATTCTCCCTAGCTATGAGGTGTTTAGGTCAAGGATAATGGTATCCTCCCACCCTCCAGGGTTCCTGTCCCAATTCCACTAAGTTACTGTAGCCCTGAGGAATTCCCCTTTTGTGATTTAAATGATACCAGGTGCACTGCTCACCAGGGTGCAGATAATAAGTGTGGAGGAGCTGGTTTGTTGCTTGGTGTCCCTAAGGTGGGTTAGAAGTGGGAACAGTGTGGTGGAGCCTTAAATAAGCCTCCATTTGCACCTCCTCCCCACACCATGCCCTTGCATGCATGGCCAAACCTGTGTTCACCAGGTTCATACTCTGTGAGTCACTGGCCAACTCTGCTTCCATGCCATATCCTTGCTGGAAAGGGAATAGCACAGCATCTATAAAGACAAGACAACAATATGCATAGTATCAACAGGGCAGTGTAGTACCAAACTTAACAGCATGTACCACCAACCATGTCTGGCTCCACCTACCATATTGTGCCACCTTTTAAAAAATTGCTTCTGGGAACAGGGCTGGCCCCATCAGCTAGGCAGATCTCAAAGAGACTGATGGATTTCTTAAGTCCAAAAGGACAACAAAGGAGCACATGTTGCTGTAGTATATTTATCTTTGTCTTTGTTCCTATCCTCTGTACACAAACTGAAAGATGCCTTTCTTTGGTGATAACCTGGTCAGTGGGTGTGGACATTTGCACCTTCTCCTAAGTAACTACATATCCCATTTTATTTTGTTTTTCACCTGCAATGCAGCAGAAAGTTTTTTGGAGCACCACCAATTTAAGATACTACCCTATGCCCTTTGTACAACAGAAAACCAAGCTAAAATGAGAAAGCTGCCTCAATAAATTCACTACAGAAAGGGGAAAACAAGTTGAGGAAGAATCCAAATAGATGATGAACAATCACCTATAAAGAAAATAATAACCAGCTGGTTGCAAATTGTAAGTAATCTCAAAACAAGAAGCATAATATGCAGATTACAATAATGACTGGTGCAAACCTTTCCAAGCAAAACATCAGTTGAAATACATCATAAAAAAGTGGGCTAAGATCAAACATATTTTGATCAGAAGGTCTTCAGCATGATTGGCAATATTCAGAATATTGGATGTTGATGTTTTCAAACTGCATGTTTTTGTCTAGCATACTGCCATCACTGATGGAGGCCTTCTGGTTGAAATACATTTGATTTTTAAAAATGTTTTTCCCCCTGAAATGGCAGATTCTAGATTGCTTTGCCTCCAGTGCTGAGTTTTTAATCCATAATGACAGTAGGAACCAAAGTGTTTCATACATAGGTATATAGAGGGCAGTCATTCTTGGAACACCAGAGAGAATGCACTTGAAATAAGTTTCAGCAAGATTTAGAGAGCCCATGTGGTGATATGGTTAGACTAGAACTATAGAGACCCAAGGTGAAATTCCCACTTGCCATAAAGCTTACTTGGGTGACCTTGGACCCGTCATTCTCTCTCAACTTAATCTACTTCACAGCACTGTTGTGAGGACAAAATGGAGGAAGAGATAGTTACAATGTCTGATCTTTTGGGAACAAGAGTGGAATAAAAATAATGCTAAATAATCTGTATAGCACAATCCTGTACAGAGTTTTTTCAGTCTAAGCCCTTTGAAATCAACGGGTGCAGTAACTCTGCATAGGAGCATACTGTTAGTTCAGTCGCTCTCAACTTTTATCCACTACCACCCACTAAGTGCTTTGTATCAGATTCCACACACACACACCCCTGCCCGCAAACACAAGTAAAAAATAGAAGAGCACTCCAGGATCCAGACAAGGCAACTTCATTTATATAAGTAGTTATATTTATGGTATTATGGTATATGCATATGATGCACAGATGTCAGGAATACATTCAATGAGTCTCTTGTGCCTGATGGCTATCTGCCAGCTCCATAATGCTCGGTTTGATTGCTATTTGGTGTGTTCCCTTTTTTAAGGGTCTGTGGGAGATATTTGGGATTGTATCCTCAGGGTGGGATGAGCAGTATAAACACAACTCTCCACTGGAGCTCAGAAGTATGCAAATCAATGTCTGGAAGAAAGCCCAGGAGAAGAGACTGGTTAATATCCAAAATATCTTCCATTTCCCCCTAAAACTTCTGAACCCCCCCCTCCAGATTTGTAGATTTCCCTTGTTAAGAATCACTGGCTTACAATGCAGTCATTGATTTCAAGGGTAGGTAACTCTGTTTAGGATTGTACTGTTACTTGCTCAGGCAACCAAACAATAGACAGAGAATATTATCAGTTTATTTGGATCAAAACCTCAAACGGGCTGGCTGAGGATCCAGAAGCAGACTGGAGATACAGAAAAGCTAAGGGTCAAGAAGCTCAGAGGAAAGAAGTGTGAAGGAAGAGTGCACACTGGGATGTTGACTGAAGAAAACGTAGTTAGGAAAAGAAAAGGGTGAAGGTAACTTGAAATTGAAATAAGGGCCATTTCTACACATCCTTAAAGGGATGGCCCACTCACTGAATGCTGGCAGCTTTTCTCCTTCACTCCACACGACTCCGATTTCAAAGCGGTAGCAGGCTTGTTAGGCTTCTGGTTTCTTGGTGCATTTTATGAGAATGCAATTTCCTGCACTTTCCCGCATCCCCCAAAAGGTGCCAAAAAACCTGAAGCCTAATAGCCTGCCACCACTTTGAAATCAGAGACATGTAGAGTGAAGAAGAAAAGTGTTCCATGAGTTGGCTATCCCTTTATGGACGTATGGAAATGGCCAGGGAGGCACAGCTAGGGGAAGGGGCCTTCACAGCATCTAAGTTGAAGAGAGAGAAGAGCCTGGTTTACACATTACAGTGCAGCATGTGCACTTTCTACATATATGTGTGTACATCTGTTTGTAAGAAAGAGCCAATGCATGTTCCCTTTACAGATAAATCCAGGCACTAGTACCTGGATAAACGTGGGATTAATTTGCATATTTAACTTTACATATGATGATGACAACAACAACAACAGTGTGCTTATATACTGCCCTTCTGGACAGACTTAGTGCCTACAAAGTCAGTGTTATTATTATCCCCACAACAGAGTTGGGGAGCTGGGGCTGAGAGGAATGGCTTACCCAAGGCCACCTGCAGAGCTCATGGCAGTAGTGGGAGCCCAACCAGCAGAGCGCTGATTTGCAGTCTAATCACTTAACCACTATGCTGTAGCAATAGCATGTAACATGAGAATTACTGAACTAACGTATCAAGAAAAATCAATCACTGTACATGCCTTTTGTGTGAGTTAACTGTAATTTGTGAATGGGGCTTGTATGTTACAAGGAAGGAATTCTGGTAAAGAGATGAGGTGACTAAAATAAATGAGACTATGTGGGCAGTGGCCTGAAAAGGGAGATGGAAAATTGTTGGGTGGTCCAGACTGATATGAGTCTGAAGAAAAAAAGGAGCCATGGAGAAGTTAGGACTAGGATAAAACTATACGCAGGACCCAAAGAAGGGAGGGAATATGAACTATTGGTGGGAAGGAATTTGGCAGACTAAAGTTGGAGCTAATGGTGCATGAGGTTGTGGAACCTAGAGACTTACAGGAAAGCCCTGCCATCAATGGCTTCTATTGTAGCCTTGTAATCTGACAGTCATAAGTAGCAAGGAGGACTGAATTTCACGTATTAATTGGAAATTAAGAAATTCTTTTGGGCTGCAATTGCAGTTTAATGGAAAGTTGTCATCACAGGAACATGGTAAGAAAGTTTGAAGACTCTTCCTAAATGATTAATGAGTCAAAACCTTGGAATGAGAAATCTATTCCACCTATCTAAAATGCTTGACCTATGATGCTGTCTAACTCATCCATTAATCCTGTCCATTAATTTGTATACTCTGTCATAATTAGACTGAATGGCTGCATTCCTCACAGCCCATTCCTCCTCCTTCTAAGCTCTCACATTTTAGCAGTTAAAACAGCAATTCTAATAATAACGGGACTAATATTGCAAAGACACATTTCTTCATTTGCTAGTCAGCTAACATTCCAAAGACAAATATTTGAAGTTATTAATAGTGCTGGAGCCATGAGTTAAAGATTAAATAAGTGATACAAAATCCTTGCAAAAGTTTAAAAATATCATTCAATTTTTTTTGTAGAAGTATGCAAATCAATGTCTGGAATAAAGCCCAGGAGAAAACTATATTTTAAAATATATTTGAATTCCTCTTTAGTTCTATTTAACCCTCAGTATTTTCCCTGCTAAATAGTTGCCCTCAAGCCTGCTGTGAAGAAAATAATGAGAGAAACTATTTAAATCCCCTACAATATTGTCAATGACTCTTTCGTCTGTCATTACCTTACAGCTACCATGAATAGCATGCAAAACATGGTTCCAGTCCCCTTTTCCTTGGATGCAGCATAGTGTTCATCATGGGATTTTCAAAGACTCTTGTACATTGTATTTGTGTCCCCTGGACGAGCGAATGCTCTTGATATTATTCTGATTTACTTATTAGATTTCTTTACCTTGCAAAGGCAAAGTGGCAGGTTAGTTCTGGCAACTCAGAGGATAACACAGGAACTAGAACAGCAGGTGTGCGATTTGTGGAAACAAGTTTTGGAAGGAAGGGAATGGGAGACATTTTATGCATAAGGAGAATCTGATAAAAGGAGATAAATGGTTAGCAAATGCAAGGATTGACAAACAATAGGAGAACAGAAATGAGAGCGGTAAGGAGGCAGTAAGAGATTATGTATGAATTTGTATTTTTAGGCATGGGAGCTCCCATCTGGAAGCTCAAGGGAGCAGTGAAGTAACTTCCTGCCCAGCCAAGAGAGGTTATGAGAGAAAATTTTGCTTACCTTGGGGTATGATTGCCCCACTCTAGATAACCTAGTATCTACCATACCCTACCTTACAATAAGTTGAAAGGTGAAGATGGGAATTATCCACCATAGGGCAACAGGTGAACTTCATATCTGAGTCCAGGATGTTCTGAATAGACATAGGCACGAACAGGAAAAAAAACCCAAACAGGCTGTTCATTGTTCGTTCCCAGTGATGAACACAAACAGATGAACGGAACCGAACATGTCCCATTAATGAATGTATTCAGTGTTCGGTGTTTGTCAGCGTCAGAGCGGCCCCTTTAGCACTTAGAGAGCCCATATTCACAGGGAATGTGCAACAGGCTCTTCTCCAACCATCACCCAAGTTTTGGATTTCAGAGTAATACATCCCCAAATTCGACACTCCCAGGAAACTCCCATTCAACAAAAATAGAGCCACCCTCCTCAGTTCACTTTGGCTCCGTGCAGTGGTCCTGAAGGCAGGCTGCCTCTCCTTTCATGGGTGGGGGATCTGGCCACTCACCGGCAGCACCCCCATGTGCCCACCTGCCAGGCCTCCAGATCAGAGGCGGACACTTATCTTCTTATGCAGCAGGTGGGTGAGGACTGCGGCTGCTGGGCCTGGTGGGCTCAGGGAGGTGGTGGTGGGCCACTTCCCTTCTCATGGGCAGGGCGGTCTGGCCGCTCGCTGGCAGCACCCTCATGTGCCTACCTGACAGGCCTCCGGGTTGGAGGCAGACAAAGTCTCTGCTTACGCAGCAAGTTGGTTGATGACTGCAGCCACCGGGTGGTCAGGGAGAGGGAGACCAAGGGGCTCTGGGCACAGTGATGAGCTGTGCCTGGAAGATCCTGCGAGGGGGGTGGGAAGACCCCAAATCAGCAGCTGCATGCATCACCCACCTCCCTGCCATCATGGAAAGGAGGGGACAGGGCAGTGCAAGTGGTGGGGAAGGGACTCATGGTAGTACCTGAGAAGAAGAGAAGGAAAGAGGGAACACAAAGTGGTCAGGGTGGGAGAGGAGGACCAAGGGGTTCTGGGCGCGGCGATGAGACACACCTGGAAGATCCTGTGACAGGGCCTGGAAGACCCCGAATCAGCGGCTGCAGGCATCACACACCTCCCTGCTATCATGGAAAGGAGGGGATGGGGCGGTGCAAATCATTGGGAAGGGACTTGTAGCAGTACCTGAGAGGGAGAGGTATGGACCAGGAAAGCTCCCAAGCAAGAGGTAGTTGGGAGGGGTCAGAGTGGTCCCAGAGAGGGAGAGGAAGATATAGGACAGCGGCAGCAGCTGCCATCACCCACCTTCCTGCCTTTGCGGAAAGGACAGGAGTCACGGGACACATTCTCACCTGGCTCAAAGGGGTCCAGTCAGTCCCATTCACAGGGGAGCCACCATGCTGTGCAACCGTGCTGTATACCTATATGATACAATCGGCTGTGCAATCGCAGCTGAGCTGTCCCTCATGAGAGTCATGACCAAGGAGGGAGCAGTAACATGATAGTCCCTCGTGAAATGGCGGCTGACATGACCCACCGTCCTGCCTTCGCGGAAAGAAGGGGATGGGCAGGACAGGAGAATTCGTTCGTAAGGTTCTGAATGGTTCCACAGAGGGAGAGGTAGAAAGAGGAACCAGCAGCCCCGAGAAATGAGGGGGGCCAGAGGAGTTCCACACCGCTTTGAGACACCTCACCTGTGCAGGCACTATGGGCACTACTCATAACAGTTGGAGTGACACCACCAGACACCAACCACCTTCCTGCCTTCATGGAAAGGAGGGGATGGACGGGACAGGAGAGGTTGCTTGGACGGGTCAGAGTGGTTCCAGAGAGGGAGAGAAAGAAACGGGGCAGCAGCAGCAGCTGACATTGGCCACCTTCCTGCCTTTGCAGAAAGGACAGGAGTTGAGGGACCCATTCCCCCCTGCTCAGAGGACACAGCGTTTGCAATGGATAGGGGCACTGTGCGGCTCAACTACATGTGCAACAGCTCAGGGCACAAGTGCCTATAGGAGGCTGCCGCCTGCCTTCCTGCCTTGGCAGAAAGGAGGTGTCATGAATCTCATGATGATCAGGCTGTGCCAGGAAGGCCTAGCAAGGCCATAGAATCATAGAGTTGGAAGGGGCCATACAGACCATCTAGTCCAACCCCTTGCCCAGTGCAGGATCAGCCTAAAGTGTCTCTGACAAATATTCATCCAGCCTCTTCTTGAAAACTGTCACTGAAGTGGAGCTCACCACCTCCTTAGGCAGCTGATTCCACTTTTGAACTACTCTGATCATGAAAAAGTTCTTCCTAATATCCATCTGATACCTTTGTGCATGTAATTTAAGCCCATTGTTTTGGGTCCTGCCCTCTGCTGCCAACTGGAACAGCTCCCTGGCCTCCTCCAAATGACAGCCTTTCATATACTTAAAGACAGCAATCATGTCCTTAATGTCCTCTTCTCCAAACTAAACATTCCCAAGGCCCTCAGCCTTTCCTCGTAGGGCTCAGTCTCCAGACCCCTGATCATCCTCGCTGCTTTCCTCTGCACCCTCTCAATTTTGTCCACATCCTTTTTGAAGTCAGGCCTCCAGAACTGCACACAATACTCCAGGTGCAGCCTCACCAAGGCAGTATAGAGAGGGGCTATGACCTTCTGCGATTTCAATGCTATGGCCCCTTTGATACAACCCAGGATTGAATTGGCCTTTTTTGTCACCACATCACACTGACTGCTCATATTTAGTTTACAGTCCACTCTTACCCCAAGATCTCCTTCGCATATACTACTGCTCAGAAGTGTATCCCCCATCCAGTATTTGTGTTTCCCATTTTTGTGGCCCAGATGTAATACTGTGCACTTGTCTTTGTTGAATTGCATCCTATTCACAACTGCCCACTTCTCCAGAGTATTCAGGTCTTGTTGAATTTTAATTCTATCTTCTTGGGTGTTTGCTACTCCTCCCAATTTGGTATTGTCAGCAAATTTAATGAGCAGCCCTTCCACTCCTTCATCCAGATCATTGATAAAAATATTGAAAAGTACCAGACCCAAAACCGAGCCCTGGGGCACCCCACTGGACACCTCCCTCCAATCTGATGAAACGCTGTTGACCACCACTCTTTGGATGCGGTCCTCTAATCAGTTCCCTATGCACCGAACTGTCCTATAGTCTACTTCACAGTCTTCCAGTTTGCCCATCAGAATGTCATGGGGGACCTTATCAAAAGCTTTACTGAAATCCAGATAACTGACATCAACAGAGTTCTCCCAATCCAGTAAGCTGGTCACTCGATCAAAGAAGGAAACTAGGTTGGTCTGGCAAGATCTGTTAGGGACAAAACCATGCTGACTTCCCCGGATCACTGAGCGGTCCTTCAAATGCTTACAGATCGATCCCTTTAAAATCTGTTCTAAGATCTTCCCAGCAACAGAAGTCAAACTGACCAGCCTGTAGTTTCCCAGGTCATCCTTCCCTTTCTTAAAGATTGGGATAACATTTGCTCTTCTCTAATCTTGTGGCACATCCCCAGTCCTCCAGGAGGCCTTGAAGATGATGGACAGGGGTTCTGCAAGTTCTCTAGAAAGTTCTTTCAGCACTCTTGGGTGCACCCCATCCAGCCCAGGGGAATTGTATTCATCCAGTGCAGCCAGATGCCTCTCCACAACCTCTCTGTCAATGTCTACTAGCCACTCAGGTGTCCTGTCACATTTTCTACTATCTCTAGATGTGTCTGAGTTCTTCAGGGAGAAAACAGAGGCAAAAAAGTCACTAAGCCTGTCTGCTTTTTCTCTGTCCTGCATCAGAGTTTCTCCATCTCCATCTCCATCTCCCAACAGCGGTCCAGTTGCCTCTTTTACCTTGTGTTTGCTTCTCACATATCTGTAGAAGTTTTTCTTTTTGTAGCGAGCCCTCCTAGCCAGACCCAGCTCGTACTGAGCTTTGGCCTTCTGATGGCTGATCTGCAGTACCTAGTAACCCTCATATACTCTTCTTCAGAGGTCTGTTCTTCTCTCCATTTCCTGAACATTTCCTTTTTCTCCCTTAGCTTATTCTGGAGCTCTCTGTGCATCCATATCGGTTTCTTGGAGCCCGTACTATGTTTCCATCTTGCTGGGATAGTGACGGCTTGAGCTTCCAAGAGCTCATGTTTGAGAAGAGCCCACCCTTCACTTGCTCCTTTCCCTTCCAGCACACTCCCCCACAGAATGACTCATCAAGACTCTGAGTTCATCTAAGTTGGCCCTACTAAAATCCAACCTATGAGTCTGGCTATGAACTTCCTTGGCCCCCCACAGCAACTGGAATTCAAGGAGGACATGGTCAGTTCCCCCTAAGGTCCCCACCACCTTCCCCTCATTTACCAATTCTTCCCTGTTGGTTAATATCAAGTCTAGTATGGCCGAGCCCCTTGTAGTTTCCTCCACCTTTTGAAAAAGGAAGTTATCGGCCAGGCAGGTCAGGAAATTGTGTGATTCATGATGGCGCTTTGCTGAGCCTGTCTCCCAGCACACATCGAGGAAGTTGAAGTCACCCCTAATTACAAGGTTCTGATGTCTGGATATTCTACCAATCTGTTCAAAGAGGTCAGCATCCATTTTTCTCACTGGTCAGGTGGTCTGTATCAGACTCCAACAATAATACCCTTTGCCCTTCCTCCCCTTATTTCTACCCATATGCTTTCCACTGGGCTGACCACCCCATTCTCCATAGCTTCTTGACAATCAAGCCCTCTCCTCACATGCAATGCCACTCCACCTCCTCTTCTACCCTTCCGGTTTTTCTTGAACAACTCAAGTCTCAGAAGCCTGTTAGCAGTGGGAGTGGGCCTGGCAAAACCTGACTCAAACATGCCAGCCCTCATTTGAGATACCCGCAGGACTCGATGAACAAGGGTGCACGGTGACAGCATGGAGAACCAAGGGGTAAGATGCTTTAGTAGCCTGCGGAAGCACACACACTCCACGATGGATATGGGCAAGCCATGTAGGGCAATTGTCTCTGCCAAGATGTGAAGGCCCGACTCCTGAGCCCTCAACCTCGCCGTTCTAACTGGTGCTGTCCCAGACCCCGAGGTGACAAACTCCATGAGCACAGCCTGCCTGAGCACTCCACTCCTACCAGCATCACCCTCAGGGCAAGGATTCTTGCTTGGGGTGGATTCTGGTAACCCTCCCATTGATCCCCACTCAGAAGAGCTGATCGCACACTTTCTCCACCCAATGGATATTTCGCTGGGTGAGGACAAAGACCACAGGATCGGGTGGTGTGTCTTCAGGTGCCAAGTCAGGGCCGTCGATGACAGGTGCTTTGGGTTTTTGCCCCTGCGCACAAGGACATCACAGGCACGGCACCACACCACACGGGAGTCATTAGGAAGGGCCTGAAAGTGCCTCCATATGGAGGCATTGAAACATGGACCACTAACTGTCCCAGGGGAAGGAGGATGAGAGGTTACAGGCTGTGCTGTGGAGCTGGTCATGGATGACGGAGTGAGGGGTGGACTGCAGGCGGGAACACCATCAAGAGTTTGGGATAGGGACAGGAGGGATCTTTCATAAAACACAAACCATTCCTCCAGGGATCCATCACCTACCCCCGCCTCTAAACGTTGAGAGAGATCCTCTCCCCCCAGCGGAAAGACCTCTTTGGCCTCCTCCATAGCCCCCACAGGTGAATCTGGGGGAGCAGGAGTACTCTCTGCTGCCCCCGAGCCACACCCAGTACTGCTTTCCACAAGTAAACCAGGAGGACTGCCTTTGCACTTCACCCCATGACCGTCACCCGTGGCAGCCACCACAACAGGAAGACTCATTGTGCCACCAAACTAGAATTAAGGAGGACAGAAAAGGAGAGAACACTGTAAGCCCTCAGCCAAGGTGCCCACTGAGCTTGGCCCCAGGGCCTGGCAGCAGCCCTGGAACCAGAGGGCTGGGGCTAGAGCCCTAGCCCAGCACACCCAGAGGTCAGACCAGATCAGGCACTGATACCAATAATAGTAATAGTCAGGGTGAGCCCTCAGCCAAGGTGCCCACTGAGCTTGGCCCCAGGGCCTGGTAGCAGCCCTGGAGCTGGAGGCTGAGGCTAGAGCCCTAACCAGCACACCCAGAAGCCTGACTACCAGATCAGGCACTGATATTGATACTACTAATTATCTTGACACTTAGGGGGGTTTTAGACTAGAGAGACAATTATGGTCTGCTCGATTTTTTTAAAAATAGAAATTTTATTTAAAAGAAAAGATATGAAAATAGAAAGTGCATAATAAAAGATTGTACAAAGACTACATTCGAAATTGAATTGAGACTTATAAAAACTTATATAAACAGTACATTTGGAATTGTTTTAAGACTTATATAAGCACTGCTTTAAAATTACATTGAACTAATATAAAAATACACTCAGTATTTGCCATGACTAAACATAAATGTATAATGGCTCTCCTGTCTCCTCCTTAGTTATTTGTACACACTATAATATCAACTTTTTGATTGATCATTTCTCTATTTTTTATCTTCTTAACTTTATACTAAATTACTTTAATTAATGTTAATTTCTGCCTAAGTAGTCAAAGAAATCCTTCCATTTCCCCCAAAATTCGGCTATTGGTCTATTGTGTAAATAAGTTGTTAGTTTGGCCATTGATGCGTATTCATAAATCTTTTCTATCCACTCTGACACATTAGGACATATATCTGTTTTCCATTTTTCTGCATATAGTAGTCTTGCTGCTGCCACCGTGTAATGGAACAGGTCTCCCTGTTCTTTTCTAACATTAGTTGGTAGGATATTTAGAAGCATATTTTTTGGATTTAGCTGAAATCTGAGTTTGAGATTCTTCTGCATCTCTTCATGTATCTTTATTCATTATTTTTGCATTCTCTTACAGGTCCACCACCATGGTAAAATGTTGCATCCATGCTTTGGCATTTCCAACAATGTCTACTATAGTTCTTACTAATTCTCACAATGTCTTTGAACGATTAATATCTGGAGATCTGAAGCATCTCCTAGGGAAAATCTACAAAATTTTACTGCAACACAGCATAGAAATAGAGCTAGTAAAAACCTGTATGATAAAATGGATGGAAAATTTTGGAGAAACTATTCTGATGAACCTCTGGGAAGATCTATGGACTAAGGACATAAAATTTACAAGCTGTCAGTTATTAAGAGAGAATTGGTATAAAATGTTCTTTAAATGGTTCTGCTAAAATTTGGTGACATTACCTTTATAAACAGCTGCCCCAGACCCTTCAATAGATTCCCCATTGAAAGTAATGGTTCTGAACATCTGGAACCTGAAAAACCACACCAGTAATGTCCTACCCAGAAAAAGCCATCACAGTAACCCCACCCCTCTCCCCCAAACCAGATCAGAAATTATATTTTTTCTCTGTGTACACTTCTACAGTTTCCACAAACTAGCAAACGTGCATATCAAGAAGATCATGGGTATCAGCATACTCCTTTGATATGTGGTTGAAAGGCATAAATTATTGTTTGAAAAGGACTATTTTTGGTGATACATAAGTTGTATGCAATTTTTGTATTGTAAAGATGGTCTCCACAAAATTCATTATTTGTTATTAAATTCTGTATGTTCGCTATTTAAATATTATGGATGCCTTTTATAATGACTAATGTGTAAGTATTGTGAATAATGGTTTAAATTATGACTCTGAACAAATCAAAATCCAGGTGCCACAGTCTGTAAACATGTAAATTATTGCAACCATCAAACATTTGCAAATAGAAATCAAAGACCTGCCTTTCTTTTCTCTTAGCACAGGCGCCTGGTGTGGAATGTAGATGAAGTTCAGATTACATCAGTACTTTGGCTGTTAGGGCAATATATCTCACATAGGGAGCTTTGACTCTCAAAACCTAATACCCCAGAAGTCTAGTTGGTCTTTAAGGTGCTACTGGACCAGAATCTAGGTCAATCATGGCCCTTATGATCCTGTTGGCATCTTGTTAATGTTCTGTAGTTGTCCTTTAAAATCCTTTAATACCGCAAAAGGTCAGTTATTGCATTGCTGGTGCTGGGGATTAGAATTAATTCTGGCACAAGACTACTAGTTGGAACTCTCCTTCAAAGTATGTACTCTAGCAATGGTGCATTAGAACTTGTTACCATGTTGATTTACTACTGTAGGAGATGACCATAAACAGAGGGGACTTTGCAGAGAGGAGTGATAGTTCTGTCTTGAAGTAGAATGGTATGCATAGTTATTAAACAGCAGGATTTGAGTCCAGTGCTAGGGGGATGTGCATCTAGAAAGTTTCAGCTTCAGTTTTGATTCTAGGGGTTACAGAACAATCATGTCTCATTATTTATGTATTTACTTAAGTCATTTATGATCTTGTTTGTCTATAGTCTAGTTTATTCCAGCAGGGGAGGTGATGGCTTGGAACTGATCCATTTGTTTAATAAGTTCTGAATCCTTGCACATGTTGGCTGCACATGTATAAATGTGCACTCTTCTTTTTGAGGGATGGAGTGGGGAAATGAGGTTCTAGGACAGCTGTTTTTATATGCAACAGCACCTAAATCACACAGAAAACAGTCCTCCCTCTAAACCATTGACCCACTGAGTTTGAGAGCATGCAACAATGGGATTCTGTGTTTATGGACTATGAGGAATTGAGTAGGCATGTATCAAAATGAGCGTTGAGCACATGCACACACACACTGTTCTTTTCACATTGTCCAAAAAACCCATCAATCCAATGAGTTTCTCTTCAAGCAAATGAAAACTCACATGACAATGGACTCCAAAGAAGGCAGATGTTGATGGTGGCTGGGCATACACAATGGTGGGAAACATGCTACGCCAGCATGGCATGAAAGCAGGAGAGTGCTTCATTGCCAACCAGTGACAAAGCCAATTAATTTCACCTTTGAGTGCTGCTGTTATACCATGTTTCCCTGTGCCTTGTTGTTTCATTTCTATAATGAAGGTTGAATCCTTCTCAGTTGCAGTTGGGACTCCCTTTTTAAACCCACCAGCTGCTAGCCTGCCTTTGCACTGTGCATAAAAGAACACAGAAAGGGAGGGCTAGATATTGGTTTTTCCTTCATGGAAAAGGAAATAGAGGGAGGATGACCCTCCCTCCCTATTTTTTACTCATAAAAGTTGGAGACTAGACAGGTTGCTGGTGGCCAGTCTCCCTTTCCAACTAAAGTCGTTAACCCAGAGTTAATTGAAGAAGATGACAAAATGGCAAGAAGAACTCAACGAGTCTCCTTGCTGTGATAAAAAATAAAAAATCTGACCAGTTCGGTCCTTCCACATGGAATGCTGATCTGGAAAGGGTTGGATGTGCATGCGTGTGTAATACACACAGCTGCTACCTCCCTGTCATTTAATGCTGGGTTAATCAGAGAAGCCTTAAGGCCTGCCAGAAAGCATTCTGAGCAAGTTGAAATTCCTCCTGGTGCTCCTCGACTCACTATCTTTGGAGAACTTCTTCACTCTACAGCACCCTGGTACTTAAGGAAAGCAGTAGCAGAAGGCCACTGAATGGACATGAACCAACTTCACATGCCTGGGACCTCCTGGTTCGCCTTTAAGAATTGCTTTTTCTTCCCAATTTTCACTCTAATTTCCATAACATGAGACTTTACAGCTCCTAGGGGCTCAAAGGATGAAGGAGACTCCTCCTCAAACCCACATGTGTGTGTACACCCATGTGGATGTTGCCAGGCTGGCCTTTCCTTGTATTGTGCGTAAAAGTGCATAAAAGTGCACAGAAAAGGATGGCAATGCTGGAGCTGATGGCACCATGCCATCTTCTGCTCCCCTCCCTATGCCAATGCCATTGCCCAGGAAGAACCCAGGGAAAAATGCACTCATGTGCACCATGCATGTTTCCTTCCCACCAATGGAGTTAATGCTAAGGGTTCAGCTTCTCCCTTTCAGAGCCAATTGGTTGCATATGCAGGCAGACTTGCCATTAAGGGGAAAAAAAGATGCCGTCAGATGGGCCCCTGCCTGCCTTGCCTGCCTGCAAGACCTCTGTGCAGTAAGTACCAAAATGAAACACACAAACTTTTCAGCAGAGGGTAGTCATTACATCCTTGTTGAGCTGAACCATCAAGTTTGGTGTGTAATTTCAACCCACTTTTCTGTTATGCACATCCTTATCCAGTGGTACCAAGATTTTCAGGGCATAATCTTCCATGAGTCAGGGCTCCCTTCTTCAGATATCTTTAGCTTAGTTGTTAAAGTTTTTTTCCACTTTAATGTGATGGCTGCTAATGGACAGCTCCAAGCTCCTAGCTGATCAAAGGTAGTTTAATGAGTTACCAAGGAGTCATACTAAAACACAAAGAAAGTTCCTGATTCTTTGGATTACCAGAGACCCTAAGAGCGATTGCAAAGTAGGGGCAGAATCCCTGGTAGTTGCAGTGGCTACTGGAACATTGAATTTCATCTCAAGTGTCCAGGGGGGAGTCCCATAAACAGAGATTAAAGGTTTGGAAAGTGTGACGGAGAGTGTGGTATTTGTGTTTGAGTGAAAGAGAGAGAGAAGCATGGAACCAGGTCCTCCTCCTCCATCCTGCTTTAATAGGGGTTTCAGGAAGCCTGCACAGGTTTGTTTGTTGTTTGTTTGGTTGAGGGCTGGGACATGTTGATATAGAGCATGTGCAAAGGGGGGGAAGTGTGTGAGAGAGAGATAGGTGGCATATCACCGCCTCTGCAGTGATGAAAATACTGATGGGACTAAAATGCAACCCTTCTCTGAATCATGTGCAAGGGAAAGCTTGACTTGCTAACTGAGAAAAGGCTGAGAAAAAGCAGAGGAAGACCATTAATCAGGAAGCAGAATTGTGAGAACCCTTTAGTGGGAAGCAGGGCACAGCAAAGAAAACACTAAACAAATGTTTTGTAGGGGAACAGCCAATTGGGGTAGCTACAGCATTATTGATGTACAAGGGATGATGACCGCTACTTGCAAATATTGATTATAATTTCAGGTGGGTGGCTATGTTGTCCTGTTGCAGAAAAGTAAGATTTGGATCCAGTAGCACCTTTGAGACCAACTAGATTTCTAGCATGTGAACTTTCAAGAGTCAAAGCTCCCTTCATCTCAAAAGCTCACACCCTGGAACTCTTGTTGGTCTCTAAGGTACTATAGGACCCAGATCTTTATTAGAATAGTAAGGCATGGAGAATGCTTTCATTTTTACTCATGTAGACTGCCTTCAGCTATTGGTCCATTTTTCTTGCTTTCTAATAAGCAAAGAAAACTCTCGTACATGGACCCACTGCTGATAAGAGACCAGTCTGAGCGTACAAAGCAGTGCAGGTATGAATTACCTGCATTCAATTAAATTAAGTAGCTATTATTGGAGTGGGGGGAACTTTCTAAAGATCTCACAAACAGCTGCATTCACTGGATTTGGAGGTTCCCCCCCAAAAAACTGAGCTATATTTTTAAAGCCAATTTCATAACTTCACCCATGTGATTGATTGTGGCAACCATTCCAATGTTGCTATGCTTGTGAAATAGAGAGGCCATTCGATTTCATGCAGAAAAGCATGCCTCTGGTACAACTTTGGCACATCCGCAATCAGCAATGCATTAATTGAGGCAATAAATTTCAGGAAAAAGTTACTTCTGTTTTTGGGAGTAGAAATATTGAATATATTCTGGCTTGACATGTTCACTAAAGCCAGCTACAAAATGTCACTTTACCATTGTAAGTCTTTGGTTAAGCTTACTGAATTTCAAACATAGGAAATTAAAACCACTTTTTTTTCTGGAGTAGGCATAATTCTGAAAGAAATGGCATGAAAAGCGAGGGTGTAGTATAAAAAGAAAGGGGCTCAAACAACAAAGAAAAGGAAAATCAAAACATCTCCACTGCAACAAATGCCCAAGGATTTGGTCTGAGGTTCTTTTCCAGTTCTGCTTTACTGGCTGTATATTAAATCTAGTCTTCCAGTACATGAAATGGCAAAATAGTCCAATTAAATACACCTCCCCTGCTTTTGATCTCCAAGGGATGGTATAGGCAAACCACTTTGCTGATCAGCCCTTCCGTCCATATACATAATGAATAGAATAACCCAGTACCTCACTTGACTGATTAACAATTTAAATTCTCACTTTTAGAGGTTCAAATTAGTGTTAAATCTCTTTTAGAGGCTCTAATGAATTTAATTAAACTAATTAAATTAAGATTTTTCAGCATCTTTTACATCTTTATGGTTTAGGGACAATTAGTCCTATACAGGCCTACCACAGTACATTTTATAATGATGATCTTTATATAAATTAAACAATTAAATATACTGGATTTATATCTCACCTTATGTTTTTGGAATAGTTTCTTACTCATCTCAAGTATAATTAAACAGACATGCACAAAAAACGGTAAACGTGCTCTTTTTCTCGGGGTGTTTTTTTAAAAAAAATCAGAATGAAATGCTAAAATACTGTTGATGCATGAAGGCTATAATCATATGCATTCTTATTTGGTAGTAAGTTTCATTGAACTTAGTGGAACTAATATCTGATTAACCATGTTTTGAATGTGATTAGGTACACTGGTATCATTATAAAATTGCCTTGATCCAAATCTATTAAAGCTAGTCTAGAGACACTTCACATGCTACTGCTTGTTGTATATTAAGTGTGATTGCGCCATCTCTGTTCAATACACATGTATTTTAAACAAATATAACCTCAAATTACATGTAGATGGAAGAGTAACTCTTCGATAGTTTGTACTATTCTAATTTTTATTCTGTTCCATTTAACATGGACAAGATAATAAACTTGTTCCTGAGCTATACATTTCCAGTGGTAGCTGGTAGCGGTAGAATCTAACAGTGCAATCCGAAGCAGTCTAAGCCCACTTATTTTTTCCACTTTTCTCCTTGATAGGGACCCAAAGTGGCTTAATATGCCCTTTAAATGAATTTACATATAATACAGTATAAAAAACAAGTAAACAACACAATATTAATCCACCATATTAATCCACCTGGCCAAGCCCTTAGTCTCTTGTTCAAGGGCTTATCCTCCAGCTATACCCAGTCCTATAACTACTTGCAGCAGGAGAAAGAAAAGGCACTCAGTCTTTCAAGGTGGTGTTAAGGGAGTTTTTTTAGGGCATAGAATTCAAGCATGGGATCTCCCATCTAAGATTTCAAGTAGTCAAGCCCAAGCATGACCTGCTGAATTTGCAAACTCCCCTGGCTGATAGAAATGCCCCAATGCATCAGTGTCTTGAGAAAAATGTCTATGTTATTTCTGAAATTTACAAAACTGGGCCATAGTATGGCAGTAGACTTGCACTCTGGGCTATGTCCCTCTGGATCCTTATGCCTTAGTAAAGCATAACCATTCCTCCTCTCTCTCCTGCTTGCTCTACATAGATCAGGTCTGTATATATCATGGTCACCTAGTGAATCATTAGGATTAACTTGTTTCAGGATGTACATCTCTAAGCTCACATATGTCAAGATCACACACACACACCACTACATTATGACTAGCCCAAGAATCTTACAATTTAGTTTTGGCTCACTGTCTGGGGAGCTCTGATTTTGTTTGTTGGGTTTAGCAACACAATATTTTCTTCAGAAAAAAAACCCCTTTGTCTGTTAACCATTTTGAGCTGATTTGCTTATTTATGATCAAGAATAGCAGCCACACTATTTTTTTATCTACTTCTAATATGATATGTGAGGTAGTAACTTCTGACTGTTACCCCCAATAAGAACCACAGATCATGGAGCAAACAGTTCAAACAATGCTGTTTGCTGAACAAGATACCAAGCACGGTTCAAGCCCATGGCTAGGGATACAATTTTACCTGGTAACTGCAGTTTTTAAAGACAGAGCCACACACTGGGGGATGGGAGGGATTCCCTCACAGCCCTCCACCTAGCTGCAGCCTCTGCCATTGCTTTGGCCCATCCCTCCCCCCCCCCACTCTGGCTGCTCAACCATTGTTGCACTCCTCTTGCCTTCACTCTTTCCCCTGTGCTCTAGGTGGCTGTATGCTTGCACTCATGGAGAGAGCAACGGGAGAAGAAAGGTGGCTATGGAGTGCAATGGGCAGCACTGCGACCCAGAGTGTATGGGGAGAGAGGTAGGTAGGTGAGCTACTGAAGCAAGGGAAAAGGAAGCTGGCTGAGTAACTGTTAGAGGTGGTAGCCAGGTGGACGGCTGCTTGGGAATCCTTCCTGCAGTTCCCTAGCCATGGTTTTGAACTTGTGCCTGATGTCTTATTCAGCTTGACCCTATGTTACAACCTAAGTAGGGAAAGCAGATGCATGAAGCAAACTCTTATAATTGCATCTCTATAATGTATGAACTTACTGTCATATATGCCTGTCTGCATATCTGCCATGAATGTATTCTGTGTTATGTACTGGTCCTCTGAGGGCAGGAGAAGTTTCTTATTGATGTTAAGGCAGTAGGTTACCTCACAAGTATTTACTTTCTCTTTCCCCGCTGCCTCCAGAAGAGTCCTTGAAGGCTGGCTGTGGCCAGCTCAAGTATCTTTCTTGGGAACTGAGATGATTTCATTCTTTGTTCTGTCTAGCCTAAACCTAGCTACTCCCTGACAACCCCCCTGGCTCTTTTGTTCCCAAAAACTTTAACGGCCCTTATCCTGATGGTGGGAACATTCCCTATAACTAACATCACCAACCCCAGTTACATCACTTCTGCCAATGCACTTGTCTGAGCACCTTGAACTTGCTGATCTCTAATAAAGTTACTTCAACCAATACACCTGTGTGTTTGCTGTGGAGAACTTGGGGATTCTACCTGCCAAGGACTGACATTTTGGCAGAAGTCCCTAACTTCCCCTGGACCCAAAGCCCTGATGACGGAATACCGGCACCATGTCGCACGAGTTAGACCAGGGGACTTTGGAGTCACCAGAGGGACAACTAATCTATCTGGAACTGGAACAGAGCATGGGGAATGAGGCAGCTGGAGACTCTTTGATGGAGCCACTGCCACAGCTCAGCAATGATGTACGAGAGTTTGGGGGGATCCATAAGAAGGGGGCCACTCATTGGAACTGGTTAATAACCACTCTGTGGGAGTGGGTGCCCCGAAGATCGGTGGGCTAACCAACTCGAGAGGAAAAGATGCGATGGTGAGGAATGGTTTTCAGCCACAGCATGTCCAAACTCGAAGAACTCCTCGGATTGGATGCGACGAAAGATGAGGAGCCCACCGTCGACCTTGTGAACTCTCCAAAGTTAGAGGGCAAGCCTGAGGATGAACAAAGGGGCCCCATACCAACCGGGGGGGGGGGAGAGAAGGAAATTCAAGGAACTAACTATGAGCACCTGCAGGCTGTATGGTGGGAGATGGGTGATCTAAGGAGGGAGATGGCACAAATGATGAGAGGATTATAAGAAGTGATGCACCACATGCATATCTGATGTGCCCACGGGTATCACGGGCTGGGCTAGCCCAAGCAAGGTGGTTCCAGTCCAAACCTTAAGGCCGAAGTCAAAAGGGAGTTCCAAGAGCGAAAGCCAAGTCAAACCGGTGGTCAGAGCACAAAATAATGCCAGGAGTGAGTCCAGAGTCCAAGAGCGAGGTCAGGCACAGTCCAAGGTCAGTCACCAATGGCGTCAGGTCCCAAAGCAGGCACGGGCAAGGTTCACAGAACAAAGAGCGGTTGCAGGCAGTAGACACATTGCTTCCACGCCTGGCAGTAGCTCCTGGCTGGCTTTTATAGCCAGGCGTGGTTTTCAGCCAGCTGCTGGGGCTCCATCCTGATGCTACTCATCATCGCTCTCCAGCAGCTGGTATCGGCTCAGGAGACAAGCACTGCACCATCTCTCCTGCAGTTCCAGTCTCTGGCGCTGTCTGTGGCGCTCTCTAGGCGTGGGTGAACCTGGGGGGGAGGGTGGAAGCCCCTGGCTGGGCTTTCCCTGTGGTGCTGGCAGTCCCTGACTGAGCTTCCCCTGTGGAAGTTCCTGGCTGAGCTTCCCCTGTGATATTGGGGCTAGAGGGTGCTGGTGTCTCAGCTGCTGGCTGTGGGCTTTGATCAGCCAGCAGCTGCTGCTCCTGATTGCCGGCTTCTGCTGAGTCAGGGCTAGGGCTGGCTACACAGACCTCTTCTTTTCTTGAGGAGTCCTGGCTGGCTACATGAGGCTCCTCTCCTCCAGATGAGACCTCACTCTCAGACTGGGCCATGACACCGGGTCTTGGACCCAATGGCAACAGAGGTTGGGTCTCTCAGGGGGCCACTCAGGCCACAATGCCCCCGTTCCTCCCTCCTCCGTGGAGAGAGCCTGTGAGGTCAACGGGACTACCACCCATCATTCCTCTACCCCAAAGAGGACCAGTATCCCTGCCAACCCGGGGAATGGCAGTGGGGCCATGAGGATTTTTAACCCCTCCCTCCACCTCTTATGGGCCTCCTGATCCCCCACCCGTGAGGAGAGGTGCCAGTCAAGCCACCCCTGAAGCCACGAGGAGGGGTGCCAGTCGGGCTGCCCCTGCAGCTGGCACAGCTGCTAGGAGGTGTGCCAGCTGGGCCACCCCTGCAGCCACCGCAGAGGTGGCCCCCTCTCCTGGCTCTATCACCACCTGGATTGCCAGTCACCCCACAAGGGGTCCCTCCCACTATGCCTCCACAGCCGGGTTGGCGCAAATTGGATGTGCGGTTCGAGGGAGATGCAGAAGAATTGGGCTTCTTCATTGTGCAAGCTTTGGAGTTCTTCCAAGAGTGGGGCCATACCTTTCTGAATGAGCAGAGCCGAGTAAACCACCTGGAGTCCAGACTGGGTTGCTTGGTGGCTAAGTGGTATGTCGCCCTATATGAGGCCTGAGGCCTGGAATTGCAGAACCTCGATACATTCATATGAGTGCTATGGGCTCAATTTGAGGACCCACTCAAAGAGGAGAGGGCAAGAACCAAATTGAAAAGAATGTGTCAGGGAAGTTGGCCCATGTGTGAGTATGCTGTGGAGTTCAGGCAGTATGCAGCAAAAGTGCGCGACTGAACATAAGGAATCAAAATCAATTTTTTCTGGGCCAGGCTGAATCCAGATCTAGTGGCAAGGCCCAGAAACTTGCTGGGATGGATCCAGCTTGCCTGCAAGGTGGAGAACCGGGAGCAAGTAGTAAAGCTACTGAAGATGCAGCACCAGCGGACAACCAAGAAACCCCCCTCCAGAGCAGGAGGGAAAGAGAGGAGAGCCCTCAGTCTCCGTTCCCCAGACACAGAATGGGCCATCCATATGAAGAAGGGCCTATGCCTACAGTGTGGGGGAGTGGGGCATTTTGCCGCCAAATGCCTGGGAGGGCAAAGAGAAAATGTGGAGAGAAGCTGAGTGACAAAGAAAGCTGCAGCCCCAATGGGCAAACCACCTAAAAAAGCCCCCAAGAAAAGATGTGAAGTGGCAACTGGGCTCCAGGTGGCGAAGGGTTCAGAGGGATCGAGCAGAAATCCATCGGAGGAGACTCCCACCCCAGCGGCGGGAAACTCCAATGACCTGTCATAGGGAGGCCCCGCCGGCAGATCATGAAGGAACCCAAACCTCAAGAGTTGAGACAAAAAGGGGCCTTACTGTACATGCCAGTGACTTTAGTTAACCCCCGGAAGGGGACTCATATCTGAGTGCAAGCCTTAATTGACTCTGGATGCACTCAGACTTGATTGCTCCGGCCCTAGTCACCAGGTTGGGACTGAATGTATCAGACCATCCCATCATGTTTGAGGAGATGGATGGGTCTTGAATGAAAGGGGGCACATCTAATGTGGAAACTGAACTTGTCCTGGTAGGGATGGGGAACCACTGAGAAGCCAGAGCTTTTGACGTGAGTGATGCCACCAAGTTCCCTTTGGTATTGGAATACAGTGCTTATGGGACCATGACCCATTTGTGAAGTGGAAAACAGGAGTGCTATATTTTTCTGTGGGGGAATGCTGAGATCATGTCTGGAAGCTGGAGTGGGGCCCAGGGGCACCCCGCCTCCCTGAGAGTGTCCTGTTAACTCGGGAAGAGATAGAACAAATTCCCCCTGAATACCAGGCCACTGACTGTGCTATAGAACTGATCCCAGGGCAAAAGCCTCCAAAAGGAAAACTATACTCAATGAGCCCAGGGGAATGAGAGGAATTGCATCAGTTAATTGATAAAAAATTGCCACGAGGATTCATCCGCCAGTCTAGTTCTCCTCATGCTGCACCTGTGTTGTTTTGGAAAAAGAAAGACAGGGCTTTGAGACTGTGTACTGATTATAGGGGGATTAATGTTATCTCCATGTCCAACACTTACCCCCTCCCCTTGAGGAGGGTAATTCTTTAATGTTAAGTGAGTTGTGTTATTTTTGTGTAAGATACTGCTGCCATGCCCTTTGGTGTGCCCCCCTGCTGTGTAACCTAAAGCTGTTCAAGAAATAAAGTGTTTTTGACAGGAATTGTGCTTTTGTGATTCTCTGATGTTAAGTGAGTTGTGTTATTTTTCTGTGTGGGGGACTGCTGGTGTAATGTGTCATAATGCTTTGCCTACTTGTACTTTGAAAGGGAGAAAATAATTTTTAAAAAACTTTATTTTGTGTTGTTCGTGTTTTATTCTTTGTTGTGCAGTTGGTTCCCATCTTAGGGAACAATGGGGCTGGCTGGCCAGCCATCTCTGTAGGTGGTGGGGGAATTTGAGGGAGGGTGTCTGTGGTTCAGGTGCTCTTTCACAGGGACCAGCTGGCACTGAGAAGTGTGCCCACCGTTGTGGCACCCCTGGGCTGTGCAGAATTGCCCTGGGAAAGAGAGTTTAGAAGTTCCCAGCATAGGGAACAAAGGGAGAGGGCTGGCCTTTGCCAGCCTGTTCCTGGGGTTATGGGTGTGGGGCTGCTGGGGGTGGATTTGGGTCTGTGAGGGGCTAATGTGGGGATTTGGGTCTGTGTGTGGCAGCTGGGGGGGAATTGGGTTTGTGTGGGGCTGTAAGGGGTGGACTTTGGGGGCTGAGAGCACCTACTTGGGGAGGCCATGAAATGCCCCCCCCCCAAGTGGGAGCTGGCTGAGCCTTGGTGGGGCAAGACAAACCTCCCCCAGCTGTAAGTAGTAGAGAAAAGAGCACCTACTTGGGGAGGCCATGAAATGCTCCCCCCAAGTGGGAGCAGGCTGAGCCTTGGTGGGGGGTGGGAGTAGAGGTGGGAGAAGGGCCCCTGAGGGTTGGGGGGCATTTTGCATGCAAAATGCCACCCCTGGCAAAGGAAGCCTGCCTCTTCATTTTTCCCCATAGGAAATAATGAAGAAGATTAGCAGCAGCAAGCTAAAAAGACGCTCACTTTTCCCTTTCTTAGGCGAGGATGGGGGACCTGGTTTGGGGGTCCATAACATGGCCCCCCAAAGTCCAATCGGTCTGAAACTTGGGGGGTTGTTAGAGAGGAGTTAGAGAAAGGTCCCCACCAATTTTGGCTTGATTCAGTGGGAAAATGCCTCCCCCAGGCGTCCGGGAAGACGGAGGCATTTTCCCATTGAAAAACCCGAATCAACCCGAATTGATTCGGGTTATGGCGATTTCCCCGAATCAACCCGAATCGGGGTGATTTGGGGTTTTTTGGGGTTTCCAAAACCCGAACTGCACACCCCTACTGACAAGGTAAATTGTATATTCTAGCCAGTTTACGAAGGGAGGTGTTGAAACAGTGTCATGATACCAAGTTGGCTGGCCACTTTGAAAACATTGCATCTGGTAGAGAGAAAATTTGGGTGGCCAAACATGAGAAGGGACATTTCTCAATATGTATCAACGTGCCAAGTGTGTTTGATGGGGAAAAGCAGAGGGGGGGAAACCGCCTGGTCTTCTACAGCTCTTAGAAACCCCCTCCCACCCATGGGCTGTGATCTCAATGGACTTTGTTACTGACCTCCCCCTTTCGAAGGGAAAACCTGTAATTTTAGTGGTGGTTGATTTGTTCTCTAAGCAAGCTCATTTCATTCCATGTTTCAAAATTCCAACTGCAAAGAGACTAGCCTCTCTCTTTATGCAACACGTGGTCAGACTGCACTCATTTCTGATCAGGGAGTCCAGTTCATTTCCAACTTCTAGTGGGAGCTAATGCAAGTAGCAGGGATTGAACAAGGCATTAGCTCTGTCCATAATCCTGAGACCGATGGGCAAACAGAAAGAGTTAATCAAGTGCTGGAACAATTCTTCCTGAACACTGAACCAAAACTAGGAAACTAAATTGAAATGAGTCCCCTCCACTAAAAAGTTTGTGTGTTTCATTTCAGTTCATACCTTGCTGTACCCCCAAGTACTGGGCTAGCCTTGCAGGACAGTGTTCTTGTTTCCCTTAACAGCATTTCATCAATTTCTCAGTATATATCAACTTGCCAAGTGTGTTTGATGGGGAAAAGCAGAGGGGGGAAACCCAAGAGAAGAGAGACTTTAAGGAAAGGGAAATAAGCAAGTACCTCTCCCCACCCCTACTCCTGCCAATCAGGTGTTCACAAGGGGATACCTCTCCCCTCCTATCAGCTTTGAAATGTTTGGAAGGGAGACTTCAGTCATAAGCAGCAATTCGTAAGACGCTTCCGTCTTACGAGTAAGCACAAGGAAACATGGTAACAAAAGTAAAAATTTACTGGCAGTATAGAAAAAGAAAAAAAGCGAACAGAAAGGATTGTAATGCCATCACTTCCTCCTCCCTTTTCCATTAGCCAGCTTGTTTCTTGTGAAACTTGCTCTCTCTAGGATCTGTTGTTGTTTTGTGTGTGTGTGTTTGTAACTGAGGGAAAACTTGGAAAACAATGGTTTAGTGAGAGGACCATGTTCTGTGTAATTTTGGTACTGTTGCCCAAAAAAACAGCTGCCCCAGTGCCTTGTTTCTCCACCCCCTCTTCTGCTGAAAAGAACAGCGTGTGTCTGCACATGTATGGCCAACATCATCCTCTCTCTCATACAATGGGACAAAATGGGGGGGAAAACCAACCCAAACAGATACAAGCTGCCACCAGCTGACCTGGAACAAACTAACAATGGAACCGGATTGTTCTGAAACTCCCAGAAGCAAAACTGAAACAGAAATTTTCTCAGTGCACACCTCTAATAAGAACCATACACACACACATGTATCCACATTCAGGATTCATTAATAACACTAAGCTATACACTCACAATCACAAGTGCAAATTTAAATCAGCACTCTACATAAACGCATGTTGAAAGGATAGGAGAGATCCATCTTTTATGGACTCTTTAGCTACTCTGTGTGGACTAAAGGATAGTTAAAATGCCTGAAAGCATGTGATTTATCCAAATTCAATTATATTCAACACATGTCCTGGGTCTTAAGCATACTTTTATGTGTGTGGCTCCTTTAGCTGTTGATAATTGCCAATGTGGATCCTGTGAACTACAAGGTGAGTACCACAGCTCTAGATAATACTGGATGATACTGATTATTACTTTACTTTTATGATACTGCTCATACTGCCTATTCGGCTCTGAGCAGTGCCACACTAGAATTAGAGTTAAAATAGGAAAAAGTCTTTTAATATATAATCTGTATAGTATTAAAAATCTAACAAGTTTTCCCCTTAACCGATTGGGAAAGGAACTTGGCTACTGCTAAAGTGGTATTAAAATCCACCCCTGCTAAAAGAAGCCTCAAATTGTCCTCTATACTTCCTGGGTCCTGGATATAGGGTGATACTGATTATATGTATGCTTTTAATCTGGTTTACAGCTATGATTTCACACAAAACTGTCTTCGTGACTAATGTTTTGCCTGTAATATATTTAATTTAGATTTTATCTGTTTACTAATGCTGTGTTTTTAAAATTGTTGCTGTGAATTTAAGTGTAGGCCACTGAGGAAAGAAGGAAGGGGGCTGGATGGGTGAGTGGAGTGTAATCTGATCGAACTGTAGCTGTAACTGTATCTGTATCCTAGTAGGCAGAATGCACTGCAGTTTTTAGTTAGTGTGCTGAAAGTGTTCATTCTTCTTCATTAGAGTTGCTAGGTCCCTATACCCATTGAGAGTGGCGGAACCTGGCACTTATCTCATGCCTGTCACGTGTTTTATCTTTGCGCACACTTTGGGGAGGGCGTGATGATGTCACTTCTGGAAGTGATGTAATCATGCTGGCCATGGGAGCACTCTCATGCTCCACATGGGGCCTATTCAGCCCATCAGGCAACCTCTGGGGGGACTTGCCACCTCCTGCCAGTCACTGCCAGATCAGTGGGCAATGGGGTAACCCCCTGGAAGGGAATTCTGTTCTTCAGTCAAAGAATCTGTGAGGACTCTTAGCTCTTTGTCTAAAGTTGGTCAAAACAGGCAAACTGTGTGATTCTTGAGAGAGTCTGTATTTGTGTGTTTCTGAGAGAAAATGTTTATTCTAGTTAAGTCAGGCAAACTGTGCAGAAGCCTGAACGGGGTCTCATTCTGCCAAGTTCAGTTAATTTGCATGGTGTTTTGAGAAACTCTAGCTAAATCAGGCAAACTGTGTGTGCATCTGTGTCAGTCTGCGTATATCCGAGTGAAAGATTAATCTATCTAGGTCAAGGAAGCTGTGTTGAATGGCCTGAGCGAATCTATATCTGTCTGGATGAGTAGAGACTTGAGTCTGCTAGAGAAGGTCTGTGTGGAAAATTAGTCTGTATGTTTATGAAAATTTAACTGTCTTTGAAACCATCAACCTTTAGAACTATCCTGAAACCAGTACACTTACCAAAATTCTGCAACCATCATGTTTATGTACTTATAAATAAATTCTACTTTTGTTTAAAAGAAAAGATTTTTTTAACCTCATTGTGACCCTAACGTGCTGACCGTTCTGTCAAAGTACCATCTATAGCAAGATTTCCTAATCTGAGGAAGTCTAAGCAAAACCCTTTGATGGCAGTGAAAACTTTTTAAGGGAGTCAGGGAGGCAGCAATATAAACACATGGTATGGTTAGTGATTAGCTGAACACTTAAACATGTCCATGAGACAACAATGTTACCTTTTTGTGTGTCATAGTATTCATTAGTGCATTTAGTGGCTGGTTTTTTAAAATCTGTGTGTATGAATTGTTGTATTTATCGCTCTATCATTTATGTTTGATTTGATCGCTTTACTTAGTTTTATTATTGTAATGTTATAGATTTCAATTATAAAGACTGTGAATAGAATGCTGCATATAATCTGTTGAATTAGCTAACTTTTTTTCTTTTGGGGAAACTCTTTATATTATCACAGGCTTACTTTGCTACCCTTTTGTCATATGTCTAATTTCTGAATTGGTAAAATATTCTCACTGGCAAATCAGGAGCATATTGAATCATGGTTTAGTTTATTGTTTTTTAAAGATGTATTTCTCATCATGATGAAATGAGAGACTTTACTGAGAAAATGTGTCATGGGGTGGTTTACTACTGCTTGACTGAGAGGTAAGAGTGACATCTGAGAGAAGCCTCAAGGCATAAATGTACCAAGTATTGCCCAAGGTCTGAGTGATGACTTCCAAGGTGGCTAGTTATTTGATCTGAATCCTACACTTTGCATGAGATTGCCTAAGATTTTCTATCAATTTCAAACAAATCTGTAACCTCCGGTTTGGGATCCATGGAGGTCTAACGCAGCTCTAAGTGCTGAGCTGTCCGTGCCACCGTTTGGAAGGCTGGAGGGGCACAAGCTGCCCACAGCCACCTGTTCTCAGGTGGAGAACAGGCGAGAACACTCGAGGACCTGAGGGCGCGTTGATCTCGGGTGAGGGGGGGTTTCTACACAATGGACTCCCACCCACCCTTGAGGTCCTACCCGAAGAAAGGTTGCTAAGATCTCTGAAGTGGCTCTGGAGTCAAATTCTGGCATAAGACCTACATGCCCAAGCCTCAGTAAAACAGCAAAGGGATTGGATTTGATCGGATTATAGAAGCAGTGATTACAACCCAAGAAAAATGTTTAAGAAGGTAAAGATCGCTATCTCTCAGTACGGGACAGATTACAAAAAGAAATAAGTGGCTAAAGTGGATTTAAAAACTGCAACAGACTAGTTACATAAGGGGGAAGATTCCAGCAAGAAAAAAATTGAAAAAGTAACTTTGTAAAGAGAAGCTAGCGGGGAAATTGGATTATTGTTTACATACCTGTGGCGGAGAAGAGATAATGGACTGTGAGAAAGTTTAAAAATCGTGATAACTGCTGTGCAACATAGGGGAACAGGAAGTACGTCAGAACTACAAAGAGAGTGGCGAGAAGGGCCCTTTCCTCAAACGCCGGAAGTAGGGTGATGCCATTTTGTAACAGGGCAAGCAGTGACTTCAATGAAAAAGGAAGTAGGCCATCTTTGAAGAAGGTAAGGGTGAGTGCTTCAGTACAAAACCAAAGAGAAAAAAACCCCCGACATTTTGGACACTCTAAAATAGTATTTGACAAAAACAAACTGGAATTGGACTTTTAAAAATAATAGAGAGCATTAAAAAAGCGCCACGGATCTAAGGAAAAGGGCAGACTTGTGGGAGTGAAGCAGAGCCAGCCCCACGATGTTGAAGAAAGAGTGGCAAACTACGGTGGAGAATCTGGACAAAAAAGTTTCAGAGGGGAATAAAGAGCTTAAGGACATGATGCAAGAGATGGCGAAAGAACTAAAAGATTTTAAAGAGACACTTAAATCGGAAATGGCAGAACTGACAAAAGGTATGGATAAAATACAAAATGACCTACAAGTTACACAGCAGAGAGTTAATGTAGTAGAGGAAACGGTAGAAACTTTAGCAGATGCGCAAAAGACTGAAATGAGAGGAATGAGAGACAGAATGGCCGTTGCAGAATGTAAACAGATGGAAAAGCAACTAAGATTTCGCGCGATCCCAGAAGTAGAGGGAAAATCAGCCCAAGACCAGATTACAGAAATCTTGGCAGACTATCTGGGGAAAGAAGAGGAAGAAATTGCAGCTTTTTTGGACGTGGCATACAGAATCAATTCCAGATTTGCAGCCCAGAGGAAACTCCCAAGGGACATGATTGTGCAATTTACGACTAGAAACACAAGAGAATTAATTGTGAGCAAACAGTTTCAGGATCCATTAGAAGTCGATGGAAAAGTGGTGAGAATTATGAAAGAGCTGCCCAGATCGGTGCTATTCGAGCGGAAGAAATACAGAGAACTGGTACAGATGTTAAAGGAACTGAAAATTAGATATAGATGGGAAATACCAGAAGGACTGGCATTTGAGTTTGGTGGAGTAAGAAAGAGCATCAGATCCGGTCACGAGATGGAGACTTTTATTAGGGAAAATGAAAAGGACTTACCAAAAAGTATAAGAAAGTGATCATGGAGTGTAAAGTTATATCTTGGAATGTTAATGGACTAAATTCACCTTGTAAACGCAAGGCTACTTTCCACTGGCTTTCAAAACAAAAATGCAATATAGTCTGTCTGCAAGAGACACATATTAGAAAGCAAGATGAAAAATATTTGAAATTTGTTAAATTGGGAAAAGAATTTGTTGCTGCCTCTAAAAAAAAAAGAGGGGAGTTGTACTGTATATAAAAGATGAATTGCAGCCCAGATTAGTTTTAAAAGATGCAGAAGCCAGATATCTAGCAGTGGAAATTATTTGGAATTCTAAGAAGATATTGATGATTGGGATTTATGCACCCAATGGTGCAAAAGAAAATTTTTTTAAGGACTTAGAGAAACAATTAGATGAACTGTCCTATGATCATGTAATTTTGGCGGGTGACTTCAATGGAGTTACAAACTTGGAGGAAGACAAGCAGTCTAAAGTTGCTCACAAAAAAAGAGGACTACTGCCAAAGGTGTTTTTTATGCTTAAGGAACAAGAAAGCTTAGAAGACGTGTGGAGGACACAATACCCTAAAAACAGACAATATACATTTTACTCTGCAAGGCATTTCACACTATCAAGAATAGACATGATTTGGGCCTCTAAAGAACTGGCACTATGGACTAGGGATGTGGAGATAATGCCAAAGGTAGGCTCAGATCACAATCCAATTATGTGGAGGTTTGGGGAAAACAATAAAAGAAAAGGATGGAGAATAAATGAGGACTTGTTACAAATAGAAGAAAATATCGCGTTGCTGCGAAGGGAGACCAAATTTTTTATACAATACAATTTGAACAAAGAAGTGCCGACTAATAAAGTGTGGGATACATATAAGGCAGTGATAAGAGGCATACTAATTGACTTGAATGCAAGAAGTAGGAGGAAAAAGGAGGAAAAGAGATCTGAAATTTTGGATAAAATAAAAGCCAAAGAGGTACAACTTAAGAAAAGACCGGGAAAAAAGAAAATATATCAGGATATTAAAATTCTGCAGGAGCAATTGATGGCAATGGACAATAAAGAACTAGAGTGGAATTTAGAGAGGATGAATCAGAGGTCGTTTGAAGGTGCAAATAAGCCCGGGAAATATTTGGCATGGCAATTAAAAAAAAGGAAGGAGAAAAAAACAATAAGTAAAATTTTAGAAGATGACAAGGTGTTTATGGACCAAGCGGCCATTAGTAGAGCCTTCTTCAAGTTTTATGTAAAATTGTACCAAAAAAAAGAAGTGAGTAAAGAGTCAATAGCGGTATATTTAGAGAAGGTGAAAATCCCGACAATTTCTGAAAAATGGAAAGAGAAATTAAATAAGGAAGTGACGGAAGAAGAAATAAAGGAAGCTATACAATCAACGAAAATAGGAAAGGTGCCAGGACCAGATGGGCTAACGGCAAAGTTTTACAAAGTGATGGCTAATGAACTGGCGCCCTTCCTGAAAGAAGCAATGAATGGAGCGATGCAAGATCAAAGGATTCCTGATTCATGGAATGAAGCCAACATATCGCTGATTCCAAAGGAAGGTCAAGATTTGACCAATGTTAAAAATTATAGACCAATCTCGCTGTTGAATAATGACTATAAAATATTTGCAAAGGTGTTGGCAGAGAGGTTGAAAGGATGGATGTCGGAATTCATTGCTGAAGAGCAGGCGGGATTCTTACCTAACAGACAAATTAAAGACAATTTGAGGACAGTTATAAACGCTATTGAATATTATGACAAGCACTGTGATAGAGAGGTTGGTCTTTTCTTCGTAGACACGGAAAAAGCATTTGACAATCTGAACTGGAACTTTATGTTTGCTACCATGGAAAAGTTGCAAATGGGAGAAAAGTTCATACAAGCGGTTAAGGAAATTTATAGAGACCAAAGTGCAGCAATTATAGTGAATGAGGACTTGACTAAAAAACTGAAAATCAGCAAAGGAACTAGGCAGGGTTGCCCTTTGTCTCCATTGTTGTTTATTTTGGTTTTGGAAATATGACTAAACAGTAGCAGCAAGAGCTAATGGAGATAACAGATTGTGAGGTAACTAATAAAGTAAAATATCTTGGTTTCGAACTGACTGCGAAAAATATAGACTTGTTTAAAAATAACTATGAGAAACTGTGGATACAAATAGAGAGAGGCTTAATAAAATGGAACAAACTGAATTTATCATGGCTGGGAAGAATAGCAGCAGTAAAAATGAATGTCTTACCACGTGTGATGTTCTTGTTGCAAACTATTCCAATTATCCGTGACTCCAAACAATTTGATAAATGGCAAAGGAAAATCTCAGACTTTGTGTGGGCAGGCAAGAAACCATGAGTGAAAATGAAGGTCTTGCAAGAAGCGAAGGAAAGAGGTGGCCTGCAACTGCCCAGCATAAGACTGTATCATGAGGCAGTATGTCTTGTATGGCTGAAAGATTGGATAACATTAAAAAACTGCAAGTTGCTGGCCCTGGAGGGACACAAAAAATATTTGGATGGCATGCATACATGTGGTATGATAAAGTAAAAGCGGACTCTATGTTTTTGCATCACTATATTCGGAGAAGCCTCTTCACGGTCTGGAAGAAATACAAGGTGTACATGGAAGATGGAATTCCTTCATGGGTGGTTCCGTACGAAGTAATAGATCCGAGAACTGTGGATAATGAACAGCAATGCTTAATATACAAGGAGATCACACAAATACAATATTCAAAGCTGAGAATAAAGACAGAAGAAGAATTGTCTCCTTGTTATGGATGGTTTCAGTACAGACAGATCAGAGATCTTTATAATGCGGACTGCCTGAGAGGAGGTATAAGACTGGAAAATTCGGAACTAGAGGAAGTGATACTACAAGAAGGCAAGAAGGAAATATCTAAGATCTATAAATTACTTCTAAAATGGTTTACGGCGGATGAAACAGTAAAAGTCCAGATGGTGAAGTGGGCAATAAACTTTCATAAGGAAATAACAATGGAGGCATGGGAGTACCTATGGAAAAACTCAGTGAAGATTTCAACTTGTACGAACATTAAAGAGAATGTGTACAAAATGATTTACAGATGGTATTTAACACCAAAGAAAATTGCACTAGGAAATACTAATATGTCAGACAAATGCTGGAAATGCAAAAAACATGAAGGATCATTTTATCATATGTGGTGGACATGTGAAGTAGCTAAGCAGTACTGGGGAGAAATAATTGAAGTAATTAATGAGATCTTACAAATACAAATAAACAAGAACCCAGAATTGTTGCTACTGAACTTGGGAATGGAGACTGTTCCAATGCAGCATAGAACATTGTTATTTTACATGACTGCAGCAGCAAGACTTTTGTATGCACAGAAATGGAAGACACAAGAAATACCAACTGTAGAAGACTGGATTTATAAATTGCTGTACATGGCGGAAATGGACAAAATGACAAGGAAACTCAAAGATCTTGACCTAGGGCAATATATTGTTGATAGGGGGAAATTGAAACAATTTTTGGAAAAAAAATGGGATGTAAAAGGAGAACTGTGGCAGTTTGAGAATTTTTAAAGAATAATGTTGGAAAGGGGCGAGAGAAGGGATCTTACCATTTACGGGGAATGTAATTACAATCTAAGCTAGCATAATATTTAGGGGAACTTTACATAGAATATATGGGATAATGAGAATGGTTAAATAGATACATTATTACTATATATGTATATTATTACTACTATATATCATAGGTATAATATATGTATATTATTACTACTATATATCATAGGTATGTCATATACAATATAAAACGATGGGTTAATGGATCAGATTTAATATAATATCAGGTTGTTGTGTTATACTATGTTGTGTGCTGTGTTACATTGGTGGCATAGCATACAATATATGTTTTATAATATATACTATATTGATAGTATATTTGATGGAGCTTAAAAGAAATAGAACATGTTTAAAGTAAGAGACACTGTGATCCTTGCTATATATTAGGTTATATGGTTATGCTATATTGACACGATATATATCATATGGATAGTATGCTTGATAGAGTCTATGTAAAAGAATCAGAATGTGCTTAGCGTAAGAGATATTATGATTTATAGAGGGTAGGAAAATGTAAATGAAATAGATTTAAGCAATAAGAAGGGTTAATGGTTGGAAAGCTGTTGGAAGTCAATAGGGAGGGGGGAGGAAAAGGGTGGGGGACAGAGGGGGGGGGAATGAGATTATATGTGTTAAATTTGAAAATTCTTTTCTTTTTCCCACTCACCAATAAAATTTTATCAAACAAATCTGTAACCTGCAATATTTGCCCCAAGTTACTATCTGGTACCTGTCAAACAGAATTAGTGCAAAACCTAGGCATTTTTTTATGATACTCCCTATAACCTTCCTAACAACATCTTAGGTTATTTGAGAGAGATTATTTATGAAGATAATATCAAATGAATAACTTATTTGTTAATATCAGCAAGAAAATAATAGTTTACAATTACCAACTGCACCACTATTAAGACTGATATCAATGATTCTAAGCCAGACATTGATAATTAAATCAACCAGATTACAAGACAGAACATGTGGAACATGTGGAACCATAAGAGCAGACAAGAGCAGACATGCAGCTGGGATGGGGGCTGCCAGATGTTGGGATCCAGCTCCCTGCCCTTAATGAGACACCACTGGCAACTTTGCCAGTGGTGAAGAGTCTGGGCGTGCTCCTGGATGCCTCCCTGTCAATGGAGGCCCAGGTCACAGCGGTTTCCAAGTCTGCATTTTTCCATCTCCGTCAGGTCAGGCAACTTGCGCCCTACCTGACGCCCCAGGACCTGGCTACAGTGACCCATGCAACGGTCACCTCCAGGCTAGATTACTGTAACTCACTCTACGCTGGGCTACCCCTGGGCCTGATCCGGAAACTACAACTGGTCCAGAATGCGGTGGCGCGGTCCTGACTGATATATCCTACCAGTCACATATCACACCTGTCCTGCGCCAGCTGCACTGGCTTCCGGTTGAATTCCGAATCAGGTTCAATGTATTGGTTCTTACCTTTAAAGCCCTGAGCGGGTTGGGATTGGCATATCTTCGGGACCACCTCTCCCTGTATGTTTCCCGGAGACCACTTTGATCAGCAGATAAATGTTTACTGGTGGTCCCCAGCCCTAAGGAAGCCCGCCTCACTTCAACCAGGGCCAGGGCCTTTTCAGTCCTGGCCCCAGCCTGGTGGAACGCTCTGTCAGTGGACATCCAGGCCCAGCGGGACATATTATTGTTCCACCGGGCCTGTAAGACAGAGCTGTTCCACCAGGCGTTCGGTGGTTGAAAGGGGCAGTGCCATTTCGGCCTCCCACCTTTGGGGTGGGGGGGTTCTCCCCACCATTGCACTTGGTTAATTTATTTCATTATTGTTTTGTATATTGATTTTAGTATTGTTGTTTTCTTGTTTTTATTGATTTTAACTTGTTCACTGCCCAGAGCCCCTGAGGATGGGTGGTATATAAATTGAAATATAAATAAATATAAAATGGTGAATCAGACCAACATCCATCTAGACTAGTATCTTGTTTTAGATGGCATCCAACCAAATGCCCTGGAAGGCCTAGAAGCAGGGCACAGAAAACAAAGCCTCTCCTATTGTTGCCCCATACCACTGGTATTCAGAGATATTGCATTTGAATATGGATATTCCATTTAATCATCATGCCTACACTGATGGATGTATCCTCCATCAATATATTTTAATTTCTTTTTAAACCCAACTAGACTAGTGGACATTACCATATCCTGTGTCAGTCAATCCTACAAGTTAACTAGTTCTTTGAGTGAAAAGTATATATATATATATATAAGTATATAAGTACAGGTTCCCTCAGTTTGTTGCAGCAAAATAAATGAAGTGAAGCGGGGGGAAAAAGGGAGGGCGTTTTTCTGCCAGCACTGTCTATTAGGCGGGGTTCGAACGAGAAGTCCCAGGGCACTAAGCGAGCCTTCCAGCTTGTTGCTCTGGGGGACTCCTATGCGGAGGCGTCTTCCTATAGCATGTATATTTCAGGGGGGACGTCTTTGCGTCGAGCGAGGGTCGGCTGTACGTTAGGCGGGATTATGCAAACTCGCCCCAGGGGTCCCTGGGTGCCTAGACTATGTGGCCTTCAGGTGCCCCCTTGCTCGGTGGCGGGCTGCTTTTATTTTGTGGGCTGAGAGCTATCTGTCCGGCTCGGCCTGGCCTTGCCGTTTGTTTCGCCTAAGATGGGCTAGAGAGCGGTTTCCAGTAACCATAAGGGTTGCTGCTTAAGGAGACCTTCGTTTTATTTTCTTGAAATTTTTTTTTTTTTTTCTGCAGGACGAACAATTTTTGGAGGGAATCCCTCGGGAGACCCCATTTTCTGGTTTAAAAAAAAAAATACACCAAAAAGGAAAATACACCGAGCAAGAAGAAAAATACACAGAGCAAAAGCTCATGGGTGCGGGGTACTTTTAGGTTGCCCTCACTTGGAAGGCCTGGCATGGCTTCATTATATCTTCAATATGTCTCCCCCCCTTCTTTTCCCTTATACGGTACGGGCAAGGGAAAAGATTACGTTAGACGGGGCGGGCGGCTGCTGGCGGAAAGGGCCGAAGTGGAGCCGAAGGCGCTCGGCGGCGTTTATCGAAAAGCGGCGAAGACGGCGGAAATCTTTCGGCACCGCTGGGTCTGGGCTATTCAGGGGTCATCTTAGCGCGGGGGATCCTGGCTATGTAAATGAGGCACGCTGCCCCTTGTGCGTAGCGAACGCACCTTAATAACACATTTCAGGGGTAACATATTTACAAAATACTGGCGGGTCTTTTACCTTTGCACTAAAGCGTACTAGATGGTGGCGCCGTATAGCAACTCACCATGACGAATAGGAACCTTAGTAAAAGAGGGGGGTGACGGGCTTGATGGGGGGTTTCCTCAAGGGGAGGCACGGCCCTCAAAGCCAAAGCCGACCATCATGCAAATGCGTGGGTTGGCAGGTGAGACCCCGAATCTACGTAGATGCAGGATCTTCACCAGCACGGCGGGTGATATATTTTCGAATACAGGGATCACCTTTTTTGGTGGTTCCACTATGTTCGAAAGAATGTATTCACCTTTTGGACTAAAGCCTTCCCAAAACTTGCCACAAGGCAACTCTCTTTTGCCTGTGCAATTTTTTTCCGAACATGCGGCTTAAAATCCAATTAAGAATCACTTTTGCTGGTGGTCCTATTTGGCTTTGGTTGCCGTGTTTCCCCCAAGGGTCCCAACTATGGGGCCCGCCTAAGAAGGTTAAAAAACAGAACTGAAAAAAGCTCTTAGCACTTATACACTCTCACTGTTTCTATATTAAAGCAACAAAGGTCTGGTCTAAGGGAACACAGGGTGTCTCTGGCCCTGGGTGAAGGGATATCTGACGAATCACCGGGCAGAGGGGGGTTGGACTAGGAGTTATTTCCCCAGGATCGTACACAGGCGGAGCGGCCTGGAGCGGCTTTCCTTTCCATTCCTTTAGTTGGGAGGCGTGGAAGTATTTGAGCCAGGTTCCTCCTGTCTTTCTCTGGATGGCTACCTGATAGACTGCTGGAGAGATTCTTTTCATGATTGGGATGGGGCCTTGCCACTTGGCTGCTAGCGAGTGCGCCTTCTGTGAGAACTTCCTATATAAAACGAGCTGTCCTTCCTCCCACTGCCTTGGGTTCCTGACCCATCCTAGTTTGCGGTCCATGTCCTTCTGGGCTACACCCAACCTCTGGGCCACCTGCATGTGGATGGCATGTACCGATGTGATGAGATCCTGAACCCAGGCATCATTAATTACTACGGGCTGTATGTCGGAAGGGAGCTGGGTATCTAACCAGAAGGCTTCTGGAAGCTGCATTTTTCATCCTGTCATGACCATATGGGGTGTTAGTCCGTGAACTGCGGTGGTGCCTCTAATGGCCATTAGAATGATGGGGAGATTTTCATCCCAGTCTCTCCCAGAGGAGCGAACCATCTTTCAGAGAGCCTCCTTGAGGGTCCGGTTGGTTCTCTCTATGGCGCCGGAGGCCTGAGGATGGCCGGAGATGTGAAAGCGCTGCTAAATGCCTAGTGCCTTACAGAGCTCCTGGGTGACTTCTCCAATAAAGTGTGAGCCCAAATCTGAATCCATGACTCTTACAGTGCCCCACCGTGAAAATACGTTGTTGAACAGAAGCTTGGCCGTGGTGGCTGCAGTGTTGTGCTTACATGGGAACGCCTCAACCCATTTACTGAAGGGATCTATAACAGTGAGACAGTAGCGATTGCCACGGGGAGTCAGAGGGAGGGGACCGATAAAGTCAATCTGTATGCGAGCCCAGGGTCCATCAATTCTCTGATGCTGGAGGGGGGCTCTGGGTCCGGTGGGGTCTGCATTGACCATGGCACAGGACAGACAGTTGTCCACCCATTGTGCTACTTCAGTATGCATGCCAGGCCACCAACCAACCTCTTTTACCCTTTCCAGAGTCAGGTCCTTGCCTCGGTGTCCCTGCTCATGGACAAACTGAATCAGGTCGGCCCTGACTTCCAACGGTACCACCCAATGGCGTTCACCATCTGCATCTACTGCCCATACTACATCTTCCTCCTCTCTAATAGCTAATTTCCCAGTCTGGTCTCTTCCTGCTGCCAGGAGGTTGGCTACCTCGGGGTCTGACGCTTGCAGCTGGGCTAGGTCTAGTGTGCTTGCTGGTTCCTGAGCCTGGTCACGGGCCTGTGCCCGAGTAATAACAGGATGAAGGGGGAAGCCTGGGGCTGGGTCCGGCAGGGGGGTATTTTCAGTAGCGGCGGCTTTGGCAGCAAGGGAAGCCTGGTCGTTCCAATAAGCAGTTTCCGAATTTATCTTTTGGTGCCTTTTAACGTGTGTTACTTGTGTTGGGCTCGTGCGGGACTGAAAGAGCGAGGCTACACGCTGCCATAGCTGGAGGTGGGCCACGGGCTTCCCATCGCTCGTTCTCTACCCTTGGTTTTGCCACACCGGGAGCCAGACCATGGCGGCTTTGGTCGTCCAATCCGAGTCTGTGTAGATGGCAAGTGGTCTCTCTGGGGGCTCAAACTCAAGCACCGCCAGAAGCGCTTGCACCTCAGCCGCTTGGCTGGAATGGGGGCGGGCTGGACCCTTGAGAGTGAACGCATCGCTCACTCGCACTGCGCCATAGCCTGTCCGAGGAGAGCCGCCAATGTGAAAGGAGGAGCCGTCGCAGAACCAGCAAGTGAAGCTGTTCACCTGGGCTTCTTCCAATGGGACTCCCTAAGTAACTGGCCAGACAACCTGCGGTGGCGGATCTAGGGGGCACTCGTGCTCGGTCCCAGTTACTAAAAGGCCGTATGGGGCAGGTGGCTCAGTTGCTTCCTTCTTAAATTCCACTCCACGGTTGACCAGGGCCAAGGTCCACTGTGCTATGCGGGCGTTCGATACCTGCCCGTCCTGTATCTTGCCAGAGAGTATATATTTGAGGGGCGTGTGGGTTGTCTGTACAATGGTGCGGGAGCCTCCTATAATAAATTCCCAATGGGTCAGGCTCCAAACTAGCGCAAGGCAAGTCTTCTCACAGGGGCTGAACTTGGTTTCCACCGGAGTTAGATTGCGAGAGGCATAGGCTACTACACTTGTGGCTCCTGCTTGCTGCTGAGTGAGTGTGGCTCCTATGCTTTTATCGGAAACAGCTAACTGGATATAGAATGGCTGGGTGACGTCCAGGTGTGCTAAGGCCGGAGCTGCGGCAAGACTATGCTTAAGTTCGACTAGGGCTTTCTGCTGGTCGGGTCCCCATTCCCAAGGGGTGTTCTTTTTAAGGAGGGCATAAAGAGGGCGAGCCTTGTCTGCAAAGGACTCGATGAAATCTCGCGAGAAATTGAACGTCCCTAGGAGAGCCCTAAGAGAGGGGACATCCGTGGGGGCAGGCAGCTTGGAGATGACCTCCATCCGCTGGGCATCCGGGGTACGACCCTCGGGTCCCAGGGTCAGACCCAGGTACTTGACGGAATTATATCTATTTTTTAAATTTTGTATCATGACTTCTTTGATTCTTGTCATCTAATTCTAGCTAAACTGTGTAACTATTTCCTTCTTATCTTTTAGTTTTTTCTTTTCATAATGGAAGCACATGAAGTTCAACTGCAGCCAACCTGTCATTCTACTGCTGCAATACACTTCAAAAATAAAACAATGAATTTATTCCAGTCTTGTATTTGTGTCTTTACATTTTCATGCTGATTTCCATAATTTATTAAGCTGATTTTAATGATCTCTAAAGGAATCTAGAAAACCAAATTTCTTTGATGGAGAGTGAATTTTCAAAATTAAAGTATCTTTTCTGTTTTTAACACTCCCATTTGGTCCAGTAAAAATTCAATAGGAAACCATTTTAGTCTTAGTTTAAGGAGGTGGGATTTCACAGTCCTCTCTGATATGAAAAAGTAAGAAATCTGAAATATTGAATGGCTGACATAATGATACTCTCTTTCAAATAAAAAGAGAGAGAGAAACTGAGAGAGGATGCCACAGAAAAAATCCATTCCATTTCAAACACATCTTTGAAAAGTAGAAGTAAGATTTCAGACAGAAATGTGTTAAATACTAATGTTTTCCAATAACAGAAAAAAGGATTCTAACATATCCTTTAAAATAATCTTTAAAAAAAAGAGCTACCCTCTTTTTGTTTGGTCTAGTTTTGGCTACCTTAAAACTTCCTTCAATCAAAGTACAACTCCTCATTAAGGGAAAAAATGATTATTAATATCCTCATTTTGCTTCCTCTTGTGAATTATTTGCATTCCAAAATGTGCACAGCATTAGTTTCAGGGTAAATGCAAATATGACAGCGGGATTCCTCACCAAGCTCCTTTTATTATTAGCTTTTTTTATGCCCTCCATTTATTATTCCCTCATCATTTTTCACATTGTATTAAAATGTTACCATTTCCTAAAATAATAATATTTTCTTTCATTTGATAATTGTCCCAGCCTGGTCTACAGTACTCTCTGTTGCAAAGACTACCATCTATAATTTGCAACAGTTTATAATGATTGTTCCTTTTTGCTTAGGGGAAGCTCTGGAATTAGCTATCATGGTGGCTGAAGCCCTTCCTTCCTACTGAGCATGTGATTATTACAGGTGAAGGTCACATGGTTGGTGGAGAGGGCAGAAGTGTTGGCAGAGCTTAAACTGTGAGTGCCTGTGGTGGATCTGTAGCCCGTGGTTTGAAGATAAATTAACATTTTTTAAAAAATGTCTCTGCTTTTAAAGCTACATCTGTCCTGTTTTTTTTTTTTTAATTACCCCTTGGAATTTATTCTCTTGAATTTAACAGCAAAACCAACTGCTACTATCTGTTCATTCTACTCAACCAACCTGTTAAAGATAAATGATTGCACAGAGCACAGTCAAAAAAGCAGCAGGTTCAGAGCAAATGAAACATGTATCGGTGGCATGGTCTCTGCCAGGGCCTTATTTGATAAACTAGTTACAATTACTTTCTCTTTTGTTATTTTTGTTTTTGTTTCTCTGGTCATATTAAAAAATGGTAATAGATCTGACTAATTAAAGGAAACTAATAAAATCATTTGATCATCCTGATTCATGGCCTTTCATTGTGCCAAGATTCCCTGTTGACTCTCAAATTGTTATTGTGAAACTCTTCAGCATATATTACACAGGGGGGACAGCTCATGTGTTGTTTCCTCTCCTTTCATTGCTGTCCATCATTGCAAAGTCCCCCCAACACGATGGCATGGGAATGTAGATAAGATAGACCTAGAAGATTGCCCAGCAGGTTTTTTTTTCCAGTAGTGCAGCCAGTAGTAAATTATATGAATAGCTTTATTCACCTTTCTCTGTTAACTGCAGAATTATGAATCAAATGCTGATTTGACTGTGATTCTGCAATAGATAAATCACATGAAATAGTAATGACACTCTCTGTCTTAACCCCCCTCCCCAAACGAGGGCTTGTTCGCCACCCTATCAACCTCTTGGGGCACTACAATTAATCGATAGCTATAATGTGAGACAATGCAGTGGGCACTGCTAGTGCCTGTTGTTGCCTCCCAGACCAGCATGATTTCTGCCTGGATCAAAAATGGGCTCTAGAGGTGCAGCTTCTGATGGTCATGTTGAGGTGGGCCTCGCTGGGGGCAAAATGGGAGAAGGTGACAAAAGGAACCTACGTCACTGCCCCTGGTCCAATGCAGGCTCTAAAAAATATTGCCTCTGATGTTACCTCACACCCAGCATTGGGCAACTTAGGAGGAGGAGGAGAAGGAGGTGTTAAAATACCATAGAGAAACAAAGTACCTTATGCCATTCCACACTTGGTTCTCAACATTTAAGTGAATAGGAGAGGAGGCTATTTTAATTCATCCACACAATGAGCAAAAGGATTTTAAAGGAATCATTGGACAAAAGGTAACTAAATTAGGAATTCTTGCATTATTGAAGCAAGTTGCTTTTTCTGAGGCACCAAGAGTGTTCAAAGCAACATTTGCCTCTTTTTATGCTGCAAAATTTGTATAGGATTTTTTTAGAGAACTTGTAATGATTAATATACTGCTTAGTGGCATATTAATGCAACTGTTTAGATTAGAGGTATATGAGATAAAAGAAAAAACAATTCTTGGCTATTTAACGTTTAACTTGGCGTGGCTATTTAACTTTACAGAGGAAAAATTGAGGCTGAGTTAAAGATGCTTCCAATGTCTTCTTGGCTGAGATAGTGTTTGAACCCAAATGCATTTTCTTAAGCTGTTATTTTCTGAATAGAGAGAAATGTGGGTATTTTATGGTCTTCAACTATATTGGTCTCTTTATCGACTTAGCAATCACTTTTGACTCTTGTGTGCTTTACAAGGCATAATTTTTCTGAATAGTACTCTTGGTTCAAGCATGTTTGGTTTAGAAAGAACATTTCAAATTGTTGCATAGGTGAAATTCATGATCTCCTTGTCCAAAAACCTGGGAGGATAATAAAATAGCGAATCCTATTTCTACTACTGACCTGCTTTGTAAATGCCCTGTGACTTGCTGGTCTTTAGAATTCTTAGCTATGTTTCTGGTTGTGGGTTTAGCCTATTTCCTATGCCTTTTCTCAGATAGCTTTTCCTGCCAAACAACCCTGTACTGATTTCAGGTACTTCACTAGAGGCATGTAAAGACCTCATCAAATGTGATCTAATTTATCCAAGCTATTTAGTTCATTACTGCAGATATATCATTGATTGTATCCAAAGTTGTTCTATGAATGTAAAAAGCTTAACAGAACAAACATAGTAACATTCACAGGGCCAGCTTGAGGAATGAGGAGCAAGGAGCAAGGACAATGCAACAGAAAACATGGAGGTACTAAATGGAGTTTAAAAAGGACACAGTTTTATTGATTACAGCTTATGGAGACTTGGTACCACACAGGACACAGATCCCAGCACTTGCTGACCTGCCTGCCAGCTGATGCCAGCTCTCTTCCCCTCAGCTCACCTGTGGAGGGAGGGAACCATGAGAAGACAGTAAATGGGATTCCACACGGGCATAAGCCTGTGTGGTTCACCTGCCACCTGGGAGTGTGCATGCCCCAACAAGCCCTAGCTGGGCTTTCCCCTGCTATGCATTGCCACCACGATCCCTTAATGAGATTCCCAGCTGTGAGGGAAACAGCGCACACAGGCTATGTTTCCCCCATGCCCAATGTCAAAAAGCCACAAAATGGCTCCCACCAAAGCTCCTAAGGCTGCAACCAAACCCACAGCCCATCCTGTAAATTCTTAAGCCCCAAGTCCTGCCCCAAGGTGGACTGGTGCACCTCATTGGAATGGAACAATGCCTCCTACCAAAAGAGAGTCTGGATGGTGAATGATATGCCATTTTGCCATTTCAACAAAGTACACCACTGCCTTGGCCACCCTCCTCCTGGTCATGTCATGGGGGAAAGGGCACGGGGCCATGAACACCACTCCACAGGAAAAGGAGAAGCACCCTTAGATACAGAACTAAGCTACCCGAGTGGAAACCCACATCTAAGGGAACAAAACAATGTACCAATAAAGAATTTAAGTGATTTAAAGTAGTGCAGTGCATGTAATATCAAACAAGTATATAAATATAATTCATGCAAAATTCATACAAAACTCACAGGACAACGACATACACAAGTAAACAACCAAATGTGGAAAACTTTCTTATTCCAGCAATGATACTTTGAAATTCAACAAGGAAATGCCAAAGGGAGCCAGAGTTAATGCATAGAAAACTGTGGAGAACCACTGCTCCTGTTCTGAGAAATATTTAAGTTTGTGCTCTCATCTTGCTCTCTCTTGTCAGATGGAACAAGGAGGTTGCACACTTTGAAGGACCAAAGACTCAACAAGGAACCAGTCATCAAAACGCTTGTTTCCAAACTGCATCAGGGGTCAACAGACTTCCTCATCATAGATCTCTAAAGGCTGTAATAAAGAACATTGTTCCAGTCAAGATACAAATCATTTTTTAATCCTATCTTATTGCGTTCCTTTACACAGAGCAGCTCACCCATGCTGATGCTTTAACAATTCCAAGTGGCAGTCCGACGCACCCCTCTTTGGCTGTGCACAGTAAATTAGCACAGGAAGCCAACATTTAAAAGATTGTCTTAAAGGAGCCCATCCCCCCAGGGAAGTCCCTAACAATATATTAAAGGTACATATACAGTTACATACAAATACAGTACAACTCTTGAATAAACTCTATACAAGTTACAGATACAGCATAAGATTAGTACAAAAGGCAATACAGGTTGTATTGTCGAAGGCTTTTACGGCCGGAGAACGATGGTTGTTGTGGGTTTTCCGGGCTGTATTGCCGTGGTCTTGGCATTGTAGTTCCTGACGTTTTGCCAGCAGCTGTGGCTGGCATCTTCAGAGGTGTAGCACCAAAAGACAGAGATCTCTCAGACACTGAGAGATCTCTGTCTTTTGGTGCTACACCTCTGAAGATGCCAGCCACAGCTGCTGGCGAAACGTCAGGAACTACAATGCCAAGACCACGGCAATACAGCCCGGAAAACCCACAACAACCATCGCAATACAGGTTCATCCAAAAGATTACATTACAAGAAGAAGGATAAATTAAAATCATGATTTAGCCCTAAAGGTCACATACTATTCAGGTAGTGGATCCATCTAGCTTCCCATTGTAATAGTGTTTGGGAAACTTTATACGGGGAGCCCATATAACATCACATGCAGTGTATAATGCTGTGCCCACAGATCAAAACCAATTTGAGCTTCCCTATGGAAACTAGAAACAAGAAGGATTAATAGAGAGTTCACGCTGCATATAAAGCTTAGATGTGTTTGATTTCCATCTGTCCACCACCTGGATCTGGAAAGGGGAGAGGCTGAAACCCATGGCCACCAGAGCCATCCCAGGCAGGAAGCAGTGAGCCTTGAACTCATCTATGGCAAGCCTGCAGCTGGCAAACTAAAAGCATGTGAGGGGGGAACTGTCAGCATGAACTGGGAGCAGCTGGACTAATAGGTAGGAAGACAATGTGAGGACTGGGCATGGAGGACACCTGACAGACGGCAAGGGAAAGCACCTTCCCTCTGCCCCTCTGTTCAGTCTTAGACTTCCACAAGACAAACTGAACTGGGAACCCTGTATGGAAACATTTTGAAATTCCAGGGCAAGCCCAGAGGTGTTGTGACGAGAGCTGGCTACCAACTTCTCAACCTTGAAGGCCCAAAGAAAGCAAGTGGTGGTTTCAAACAACTGGGCCTCAGAAGCTGACCAGCAGGTGCATTGGAGATGCCTAATGAGCCTGGTGATGATAAGTCAGGTGATGGGCCTGTGGTGGTCTGCCAGGAGAGGGTTGCTCCTCTTCCAGCCCTTAATGGCTTGGTGAGCAGCAAAGGAATTGCTGAAAAAGGGGATAACAGCTAGATGGCTGTTCATTGTCTTAGAGGCCAGATAGCTCAAGACCATGATCCCCAATGGGAGCAATGAAGCCAACCTTCATTGCTGAAGGAAAAGCTTAGGAAATTTGCTAAAGTGGGCTGGTAAGCACATGGGGTGGAGGGGGTACTCTATATTACTGCATGTTCCTAAGCTCCCACATATCTTCTGGGAATAAGTCCTGGTTCCAGTGAGCCCCCTGGGAGAGAGTGAAGAACTCTTTTTCATCTACAACTAAGATGTGGCACCCGTAATGCTGTTATCAGCGCCTGCTACATAACAGGCTGAAAAAGAAATGTTAGTAGATAAGCAGGCCCAAATCAAACCTGTGCATGGGTGCATGACCCACTCAGAGGATGAGGACTGCCTATTCAATACCTCAACTACTGTTCGGTTGCTGCACCAGAAGTGGGCTTGCTTGTTCCTGAGGTGTTCCTGCCAGATATTGGGAAAAGCTCAAGAAAAGTGAGGTCACACCAGAGATTGGAACTGGACCAATGTTTCAGGCCACCTGACAGTTCCTGGTAGGTAGATCCCTCAACCCCTCTCCAATGAACATACATTGGTTCCAGTAGGAAAGCTTTATTTAGGATCTGACAGTTCAGGTCTGCACTCCATCACGGAGCTTGGTAGAAGTGATAAAGCAAGGCAAGTAGTTCTATGTTATACTTGATTTTCCCGTGCTCAAGTAACTGTTAAGGTTTTGGCATGCAGTATGCACGGATCCTGTGAAAACCCTTTTTAGTTATGGCTAGACATTCGGTATAGAATCATACATTCCCAGCATCTGGGCGAAGTAGCAAGAGCTGGCATCTGGACACTCCAAGGTCAGTGCTAGCTTAGAGGAGCATATTTCTATAAGATAACAGGAGAGGCCCACTCTAGGTCTCAAGAAGTAACACTTGTATTAACCTGTACATCAGGTTATTAATGAGCATTATGGTTACAACATACAGACAATTATGGCATGACTGAACACAGACATGACATCACCTCTGGGTGCATCGCTGGCCCTGGAGTTAGATCCCAAAGTCCATACTCCCAGCAGCATCAGAGCTCGGTGCCCACTTCTCATACATCCTGCTAGAGGGAGACCCTGTTGTACTCAGTCAGGACTGAGACCCAGACTTTAAAATTTTCTCTCATGTCCCCATAGACTTGAATGTGATGATGGGGTGGTGGTGATAGCTCTGACCATCACCTTGGTGAGGTGGGCACAGAAGGCCCGCCTTGGTGAAATGACCCTGCAGGTGAAGTCGAGGGTGCCCAATCAAGGACTGCAGTTCTTTTTGGGTCAGAGAAGATGGGATGGGATGAACTCTTGGAGTGTTTGGAGCTTGTCAGAGGGGAGGTAGGAGCACTTTGCCACTGAGTCCATCTCAATGCCCAGGTAATAATAATAATAACATTTGAGTTATATACCACCCTTCAGACAACTTAATACCCACTTAGAGTGGTTTACAAAGTATGTTATTATTACCCCCACAACAAACACCTTGTGAGGTGGGTCGGGCTGATAGAGCTCTTAGAAGCTGTGACTCACCCAAGGTCACCCAGCTGGATTCAAGTGGAGGAGTGAGGAATCAAACCCAGTTCTCCAGATTAGAATCCCACACTCTTAACCACTACACCAAACTGGCTCTAGATTAGGTGGGTGGGCCAGGCCTTTGGTCTTTTCTTGGGTGAGTAGGACTCCCAGCCAGACCATAGGACCTGAAAGATGACCAGACAGCACAAGCAGTGTTTCCTGCAAGGCCTACTATGAGGAAGTTGTCAAGGTCATGTGTAATGTGTGGACACCCCTTGCGGTCCTTTGCTCCCCATTATATAAATGTGCTGAAGTCCTTAAAGGCTGTACAGGCCACAGAGCACCTCATTAGCATGGCCTTCTCAATGTACCAGAACCATCAAATTTAAAGCCCAGCAGGCAAAAGTCATCAGGGTACACCAGGAGCAGCCAGAAAACTAACTGAACATTGTAATTGGTCATAAGGGTGTCTATGCTTCACAATCTGATGAAGTGGACAGCTTGATCAAAGGATGCATACCTAACCTGTGGTAATCACCTTATTAACAGAAGAACTCCTAGGGGATGAAAGATTGTATATTAAGCAGTACTCACTTGGAGCCTTCTTTGGGACCACCCCCCAAAATGACACCCTCAGAAATATTCTGTTGCAATCCTTGCATGTCGGGTGGATGCCTGGGGGTCCTCATCATTGTCATATAAGGGAAGAGCTGAGGGGGTGCACCCCCCCATCAACCACCCAGACCACACTGGGACCTGAAACCTCTTCCTCTTGACTGGCCCTTCTTTGTATGGCTCAGACTGGTAGACCAAGAATGTCAACTGCCACCTCCCAGTATATTCAGCTAGATCCCCATCCCCCTCATCTATGGAGGACTCACCAGAAGGCCCCATGCTGTCCTCCTAGTGTGAGGATTTCCCCAACTTATGGGTCCTGTGGCTCTTTATCCTAGAAGGCTTTTTCCTCCATTCCAAGCTTCTGCAGCTGATGCTGGAGGGGGACTGGGCTCACCTGCACCTTCCTCAGTGCCTTGCACCCCAAGCAGCCTTACTAACCATACAGGAGGCCTCAACAGTTTCTAGCACCATAGCTACTGTCCTGGGCCCAGAGGTAACCAGCTGCTCAATCTTCTCAGAGAGAAGCTTGAGGGCACTTGATAATCCTTGTAAAATCCAGGTGGTCCTCATCCCAGAGGTGTTCCCTTGAACAGTCCTGGGGCCCTCCTTACCCTGATCCAGGGCCTCAAGACAAGATTTAGATCGGGCACCTCTGCCACTACAAGGAAAGGCTGCTGCCCATGCAGACTGACCCTTGGCTTGAGACCCCCAGTTGAGCCCTGGCTGCCTTCTTAGAAGGCATATCCCCTTGTGTCCTCAAATTTCCTTTAAAAACTTCCTGGTAAGGAGGGAAGAATTGACCACCAAAAGGCTTGAGGGATTCATCCCCCATTTTTAATGCCCAGTAAAGACAGGGCCCTGCTGCTGAAATTGCTATATACCAAACCAGGAAAATGCTGCTGGAGCCTCTGCCACCACAGGACCCTCCACCAAAGCTTTGGCAATTGATGCACCCCTGCTGACTGCAGGGCCTCTGCTGTACCACTATGCAGGAGCTCAGCTGGGCTGCTGCTGCAAGAGCCACCACCACCATGAGAGCCAACAACAAGACACAGGGCTGATTTAAAATGTCAGCACAAGCACCTGCTGATGTGCAAAGCTGCTGCAGAAGCTGCAGCCAATACAGAATGCTGCCACAGAAGCTGCAGCTGGATCTAATACTGTTGCCACTTAAGGAGTCAATCATTGCATGCTGCTTGTGCCGGTCACAAAGAATTGCATGTGGGATCTGGTTGGCTCCCTAATTTAAACCCAACCAGCAGACCAGACTGAAAACTTCGCAGTCCAGGTCTACCAGCAGGGTCTGTCCCTTACTAACCATACAGGAGCCAACCCACTGCTGATTGGCTGGCCAGGCTATTTGAATCCTGCTCCCACTCAGCTTTGAGGGGCTGCTGGGAGCCACTCGGGACTCTACCAAAATGGTGGCTGCTTTGCCCTGCACCTAGTATCCCACAGCCTGCAAACTGGGGCCCCAGGTAAGTCTGAGGCCAGGGCATAAAAATATTATGCAAGGTAGTAAACAGTATTAGAAGATCTCTTTTTAACACAGCCATTAAAAGCTTATCTGAATTTTAGAAAGCTGTATGGAACTCCTTTCTACAGGCTTTACATTGGTGACTTCACCAGCTGGCTAACAAGAATGCCTTTGTTCCAGCATGGTGCTTGGATGATGGGATGCTTAACTGTTCCTTCACAATGGATTGCAATTGAACAGAGGGGAAGAGCAAATCCCATTGATCTGCAAGGCAGACAGGTTTGGTTCCCATCATTGCCATGGCTTGTTTCACCTATTGATGCTAATCTCTTAGCCACTTCATCATCCTCAAAGAAAGAGGGTTACTGCCCTTTCTGGGTGGCATGATGGAAACATACAGTAATGTAATTAATGTAATGTAATGTAAAATAGCTGCTTTTAGAGCTTCAAAGCCCAATAGGAACACAGCACCCCCAAAATTGCAGCCCAAACACTGTGTAGGCAGCAGAGGCCTCTATAAAATGGCCACCAGTGCAAGCAGGCCACCGTGAGACACACTCAAAATGGTCACTCCCAGCACTGGATAAGCTGCAAAAAGCCCACAAAAATGGCCACTACTAGGAACAACAAATTCTTGGTTTATTTATACTTAAGCACTTCACAGTGCAATCCTAAGCAGGTCTACTCAGAATCCCATTCAATTCTATTCTGTGGGGCTTATTCCCAGTAAAAAGTGCTCTTAGGATAGCACTGTTGGTTGGCTCCCCCTTCCCTTATATATAGGCAACTATTCCACAACTATACCATGCAGTATTGGGTTAAAATTTAGAATTTTGAGTATTTTTAATTTTGAAGCAAGTTTCGAATCTTTAAATGGGCAATGCCTGACAAAAATAATAAAAGTCCTAAATTCTGTTGGGTAGAGGATAGGGCTGGTTTTACAGTAAAATCCTGCGTATAGACTGGAATCTGTATTAGATTGCACTCCAAGTATGTAGTGCGTAACTCTGGATGCTCACTTTGACTAACAGAAGTAGAATACATTCTGATTTTAAATGAACAAATTTAAATATTCTGGATTTCAACAAGTATGTAAATATGCATTACAATACAAATGGGAAAAAAGAAAATAATCTCCAAGTTGCCAAAATTTCATATATGATTTTTAAATAAAATAAAGTTTTCAAAGAGTCAATTCTCCTTATTTACATGTGTATTTTTTTATTTATATCATATTTGTATTCTGCCCTCCCTGTGAGCAGGCTCAGGGCGGATAACAACATTAAGAACATTTAAAACATTCCATATTAAAACATTTAAAAGCATCATACAAAAATATCATACAAAAATAGCAGCACTCTTTTTCCTGATGGCGGCCATACAATCAATAACAAATAATACAACAGTACAATTAAATATAGCAGCAGCTTAAGAACAGTGATGGGCAGCTCTCACAGGGAGTATGTCAGTACATTTTTTCCCCACACAGAATTTGACCTTTCTTGGAACAGAATTTTTGTTCTTTTTTTTAAAAAAACAACCCTGACTGTCTCTCACAACTGAACTCTGAAGCATACAAAAATCAAGCTTTGAATACACCTGGTACTGTATTAGGGATATGAGTATTTAACAGCCCTGTTCCTAGGTCAAGAGGCAAAAATCAAATAAAAAGGACACCAATTTGAGTTTCAAAGGAATGGTGCCTAGGGCTAACAAGTTGCCTCTTCATCTTTGGCTGAAACACAAAAAGAAGTTAGCCACCTTTAAATCAGAAAAAGTGAACATATACATGTATGTAACACATATGTCCAATGCAGTTACATAATATGATTTCAGCGAATGACACAACCCCTCCCCCCTGAGAATTACTAAATTACTCCAGGAGTCACTGGATTTTATTGGAAATCACAAATGTTTAAAATCTACATAAATGTTTCTTCTGTTTTCTTTACTTTCTGAGACTAAGGCAGGAAAGAAAATGTAATGAAGAAATTGTAAACTTGAGTTACAGCAAAATTCCATTTTCGGAAGTTCTGTGTTACCATGAGGACTAGACATTTGTTATTTTAAAGGCTTTCAAGACTTTCAAGGTTTAAATTGCCAAGGCTTTAAGGAACCATCTAAATCACTTGATTGGGGATATAATTGCAATTTCCCCCCTGGATCAGATTTATAAAAGTTTGCACAACTCCAGGCACGGGAAGCAGACCCCTCACTGAGCTTGGTTGATGAAAGAGTATTCACAAAGCCTGTAGAAATAAGAGGTGTAGAGTACTGGCCATTAATTTTCTCTGGTATGATTTTTACTTCTCCCGCTCTGTTAGAGGGTTTTGTTCCAGACTTGTAGCCTATGGCAGTAGGCTGGGGAGAGTGCACTTCAGTGAGATACAGCTCATAAAAAGTGTGACAAATCGCAATGCCAGGGCTGTCTTGGTTGCTTGTGATGTATTGAAATTAAATCCCAGACCAGACAATAAGGGAAGTACAAGAACTATGCTGTTTCCTATAGGTCCTCATCACAAATCCCATAATAAGGGAGACTCTGAAAAACCCAACACATCCAGAAACCAGGCTAACACATCTATTGTAGAGAGAAAAGGCTGCCCTGAGTTAAAGAGCAAAAGAAAGCCATCAAAAGAATAGAGCCCCTAACCTAATGCTTTGTGTAGGAAGTCTGGAATTAAAAAAAACTACTAACTCCAAGGAGCTCTTTACAACAGAGTTAGGGAAGGTTACTTGATTTATATCTCATCTAACTGAAAACTTGCTCTAAGTAGATTTCAGCAGCCTTATAAAACTGAGCACTGTACAAGTTTAATGAGATTTGCCTCTTCATTGCGCTTGCATCATATTTTGGCCTTCCTAGTTTGATAAACAAAAACTTTTTAAAGGTGATTCGGCTGAAATTCTGAGACTCGTGTGGCAGCCATGTTTTATTGGCTATTTAGGCCTTGAGAATTTCCAGTTTGAACTTTGACAGACTTATTCAGCTTAATTCAGCCTGATGAACTTTGTCTCCATTCTTGTGCTTGAGGTCAGGATGCCAACTAGAGAGTCAACCTTACTCTTACAGAATTGTTTACAAGAACTTTGCCAGGCCGGGAGTCGACACATTGATGTGATGCTATGAGAAGGTTCACTGACTTTTGTTTACCAAAAAAAAAAAAAAAAAGGACTAGAGTGTGACAGGCACAGAGCCTGAAATCACTGCTTTGCTTTTTATGTGCTGGTTCCTTTCCTGCTATCCTTTAAAAACAAAATTTAGAAAAAGAATATGGTACTCTGGGTCATTTTTATTGTTCTGTTGGAGAGTTGATTCATATTAGAATTCTCCCTCTTTTCAGGTGCATAAAGACTGACTGGTTTAGATAACAGGGCAATTAGCATTAGTTGGCTGCCCTTGCTCCTGAACTGACATGCCTTTCCAAAAGAAAAGACTGTGACACTAGACATCTTTACCTAAGAGCAAGTCTCATTGAACTCAGTGGTCCTATTGTAAATCTGCAAAGGATTGGGCTCAGAGACTTCCATATAACATAAAGAACATTGGTTTGCAGAAAGGGAAGTAGAGATTGCTTGCTAAGTGTATGCAGTAGCCTCTTTTCCCTGTGACTGAATCCTCACTCACAATAAGGAGCCCCTCTCTGTGTCTATGGCAGATGGGGTTTGCTATGCAGGAAGGAGAAATCTTCCCCATGGAAAATAAGTTCTGCCTCCTTGCATTGACTGTACTCTCTTTGACTGGAATTAAGGCATAGTGCAGGGCAATAGACTTACTGTCTCTTGTTTTCTTGAATTGTTCGATTAGGTGCTAAAGGGAATGTTTACCAGAAAAGTGTTATGGGTTAGTTCCCTCTGTCTTACAACCTGGAAGGGCTTGTCAAGTTTTAATCTTAGTTTACAGAGGCTCACCATGTTAAACTTTAAACATGTGTCTACCATCTGCCTTTATGTATTTGGGGTACACTATGTCAGACAAATCCCATTGATCTGCAGTTCTAAAAAGATGTCAGGGGAGCTCTGCTGGTAAAAGCAGTTATTGATGTACAATTTCAGAAAACCCTGAGATATGCTGGGGGCATGTCTGCAGGAAGCCCCCTATACTCTCAGTTTCATACTCTATTTCTAAACCAAAGTACAGGAAATATCCCTCTTAAAAATAGGTACTGTTTTACTTTTTTTCTAATCCTTTTTTGTGTTAGAGCCAGGCAGACTAGACTTCATAGCCAGTCTTATCCCAGGCTGATGGAACAATTCTGTCTGTGAGGTTTATTGAATATATAGTCAACATTATCAAAACTTTGGTGTGAGTAATCTGTGTAGGTATTTAAATCTGTTTTTAAAATTACAAACTTTGAATGTGATGACCAACTTTTCCACTAGCAAACCTCTTGCAGGTTCAGCTATCATTTGGTGAAAGCCCCAGTTATAGATTGATGGCCTGGGGAAGGTTGCTGTAGGCATGCATAAAAGGGTGTTCATACTTAAGAGGAGGAATCTTTAACACTTGGTGGCCTGATATGTCGAATTAAGCATACCTGGAGTCATTTAAAACCATTCACAGGATTAATTGGGGAAGAGATGACTGTTCAATTAATATAAACTCTGTAATATACCAAAAGCTATAGATTTTATATTCTATTATAAACACAAGAAGTACAAAAATTAGTATAAGAATAACTTGGCCTCTGTCCAGATACAGGCATTTAGCCTGGCTTTCTTTTATTGGAAGGGAGATGAAAGAGAGGGTGAATGTGACAGGCAGTATCTTTCTTGGGAACACTTGGTCCCCAAGATACAGCTGTTCCCTTTCTCACCCTCCAACCTATCAAGGAAGCCATATGAATTGTATTGGAAGAAGCCCAAACCATTATAGAGTTGACAGGCTTTGCAATGCTAGCAGTTGAGCTTTTTGATCAGCAGGATACATGACTATTATGTCTTTCCATCCCTGAACACCACATTGATGAAAAGGCTTTTCAAACTCCATGGAGAGTTTTCTGTTCCTCTCTGTCTATATGATGATACAGGTGAAGATATATACCTAGAAAGTTCATGAATTTCCATCTCATTCCATCAAACAGTAAACAAGCTGGCCTCATTAGATGGGTGCTTAAAATGAACAAAGAGTATTAATGAATGGAAGTGTATGGTACAGAGTCAGGAAAATACCAACCTTGTACCACAGGGTTAAAATAGGCAGAGTGGCTCACTTCCCATCATCCTTCATGGGGTAAGTTTTGGAGAGAGCATAAAAGCAGACAGACAGAAAAGTTGTCTCAGAAGAAGGCATGTCCAAGTTTCATTAAATTACATTACTTATTCTTAAATGTGATCTCCTTTAAGGAGATAACACAAACCGGTCCCCTTTGTGGAGAAGGGCCTGCAAGTAACTTTGCTTAGTACTAGCAAGCTAAAGCTAGTTCCAGAATAGCCTTACAGTCTTATCCTGTGTAATGTTATTTAAAAGCAGGGTTCTGATGATTCTCAGCCAGTGTTATGTAGCAGACTAGGATCTGAGATACCTAGGTTTGAATCCCCACTCTGCCATGGAAGCTTGCTGGGTGACCTTGGGCCAGTTACACATTCTCAGCCTAATCTACCTCACATGGTGGTTGTGTGGATACAATGGAGGAGAGGAGAATTATGTAAGCTGCTTTGATTTCCCATTGAGGAGAAAGGCATAAATGAAGTTAAATAAATAAATAATACTTGGGGTGGTGGTAGTGATGTTAACCCATTATTACTGCTGTAATTGTAGTTCCTACACCAGGCTTCAGCCATTATAGTGAAAAAGGAGCTATCTTATATAACAGAGTCCTAGTCTTATCTCAGAGAGAGAGAAAAACACAGCACAAGATTTTGCGTAGTTGCTTGAAACCGGTGAGATAATGAACATGGTCTCCATGACACAGAGGAAATAGCGCTAGTAAGAAAACCACAACAGGTGAAGGCTGTATTATACCTTACATCCATGATGTTCCATAACATCCTCAAAGTAGGAAGCACATTAAAAATGTGTGCAGGAGACCCACAAGGACTTGCAGGGGGCATTTCATTTCCCCTTCTCTATATTTTTACTTTCCCCTCCTTTCTTCACTCCTTTCCATCTAGAAACTAAGTTACCTTTTTATCTTCAGCTTAATTAATTAATTTCATATACCTTTTCCCTTAATGAGGAGGATTACTCAAAGCAGCTTACATCATTCACTTACTTTTTATCTTCATAGCCGCCCAGTGAGGTAGGTTAGTTTGAGAGTGTGTGATTGGCTCAAGGTCACCCAACAAGATTATTTGGTAGAGTGGGGATTTGAACCTGGGTCTTCCAAATGCTTGTCTGAAACTCTAACCACTATACAACATTGTGTTTCACGGAGTGCCTGCTGTTGAACAGTAGGGACCAAAGATACAGTGGCCAAGCTACACCCAGGGAACAATGAACATACAATTAAAACAATTTCTCTGAGGACAATTTATCAGTTCATGAATCTATTAAAGTGACTAGGTGCTATAAAGGTGCAATACTTCATACATCCATATTCTCATAAGTAGATAACAATAAATAACATTCAAACACTAATCCCATGCATTAAATATTTCAATAAATATCATACAGAAATAGACTCTTTAAAGGTGGCCACAGAAATCCATCATCCACCAGCAAAAACACTATAACAATCAATTATGTGTCCAATGAAATGTCCATTCAAATCTATCTTGACTCTGCTGGAAGAAGCTCCGGGTAAGAATCCAAACAACAGGTGAGTGTTGTACACTGACAGACTACATAAATATTATAATGATGCTTGCTCTTTCTTTCTTTATTAGGTGGAGCAGTGATCACAGGGGACGAGAAGATGAAGACCCTGAGTGCCCAACCAGTGGCCAGCTGAAATTACAGGTTTCATCCAAAGACTTCCTCAGGGGCACAGAAACCATCCACCATAATAGTATCACCCTTAACAAAGATCAAAAACTCATCCCATAAAGTGGTGCATTACATGATGAGATTGTATTGAACAGTAGGGAGCAGCCAGGTGAGTCATGGAACTTGGGTAGATACTCTGTCAGAGGCTAAAACAGCTCTGGAAAGGGCTCTGCCTTTAACTGACATAAACCAGTGCTTCAACAGGCAATAGTATTGTGGTTCCCTAGTAACAGCCACTGGGGGCATTTGTTTCTTACAGCTACAAACACAGCTTCTATTATTTTAGGGGAATTTAACCCCCTATGTTTTTTTTTCTTTTTTAGATTTTTTGGGTTCTTTTTGGCAAACCCGGGGCTTTTAAAAAATTTGTAGAAAGATCTACCTTGCCTATTCACAGTTCCAGTCTTCAGAGTTTTTGGCCACATTGAGAATGATATATATTGATTTATTTTCTGAAGTGATTGGTTAGTTGATGTTGCTGAGGGAATATCAAGGAGTTTGATGACTACTCTCAGCTAAGTTCCTTCCATCCACAAACCACATATTCACTGATAGAAAAGAAAGAAGAATTGAAAGATTTTCTGCTTTGATTGTTGATGTCACTGCAAAGTGTTTTTAATAAATCTAGCTCTTTGTTTAAAGCACAAAAGCATGTCTACATGGATTAATTATTGCTCTCCTTTCTACCTCTGTTTTGGCAATATTTGTTGCACACTTTCTCATGGGTAACCTTGAGAGAATCACGAAGACACCCAACTTTCTGTCTTTGAATGTTACAAAGTTACCTTTGATTACCCTATATATGTACTGAAGAATAAACCTTGAATTGTCTTTCTATTTCAGGTTACAATGGGATTCCTAACCTTGAAAGTTCAGCTGGAGAAGAAAACAACTCCTGAAGTTTGCCCTGAGCTTTCTTAAATAGGGCCATAATTTACAGCTTTCATATTAGTGTCTTTATCAGTAGCAACTTTTACTTAGGAGTATTCAATATTAATTTTTGTATCTAGCTCAGTGGCTCTGCTTTCTAGGGGGCTATCTCCTGCTTTCTCTCCTTTTAAAAAATGGGAGCAATTATTTGTGCTTATGAGAGCAGTGGGAACTGCAGCATACTAAAAAACAAAAAATACCAAATTATCCACAGGCAAATTACAGAACAGACACAACCCCAATGAACATTTGCTCTAACTACCCTGCTGCTGACCTCCTTTTTAAACTGGCCATGTGATTTATTTGAATCAATGGATCACCTTAGCAGAGCCTTTCCTGAGTGCATCCTATTAAAAAAATTAGCTGCACTATCTGTAATGTCATGTTACAAACCTTGCAAATAGTCGCACAAACACGAGCCATTTGAACAAGGTGCTGGCATGAAAAAACGGAGAAAAGAGTGTATCTGCATTTTAAAAAATCTCAGTAGCTTTAGAGGAGCATTTTAATAACTTTAGGCATGACTCATGGTTCTGCAGAAATGCCACCCAAGCAGCCATATAAGCACTGGAATCATTCGGATGGAATGATGTTCACTTTACAGCATAATATTCTACAAATTCTAGCTAGGGTTGCCAATGTAATGTATGCAACTTTGAAAGGTCCTAGACATTTCACCTCCTACCCTGATGATCTTCTAATCCCTTCACTAGCTGCAGGGTGTGTCAAAGAACGGAAATGATAGGCAACCGTGCTGATATAGCAGCTGAGCGATGAATGAAGTCACTGTATTTTCCATTGCTGCTTTGGGCATGTTAAAGATTTAGGATGGAGTGATGTATGGGTTGATATCTGGGAACCCTGCATGCAGTTGTTCAAAACATCATAAGTAGAAATTTCATGCAAACATTTCATTTGCTTTGTGACAATTGGGCGCTCAGAATTATGTTCTATTTTTGTTATTCTTGGATTCTTTTTGGTCATTCATATAGTTATCTTATTAATCTACTTATCTAACTCTGAACATGTTCCTATAATCTGGATTTTTAAAAAATTGCACAGTAGGGCCATGTACAGATAGGAGGAATGTTTCTACAGACCTGAAGGAAGCTCCAGGTTTGCAGAGATAATATATGGTGTGGAGGGTTCAAAACAGGACACTATGAGATTAAAGGCACTGGAAGCTGGGCATAAACAACTCTGGCAGGACAGAAGTTGGAATAAAGCAGCAGCAAGAGAGACAAAGTAATGAGTTGGAACAGGAAAGAAAGTAGATAAAAGGTTGGGAAGATGTAGGTGGGGGCAGTATGGAGGGATAGCCTTTCCCTTCCCTGCAAGTTTCGTGGATCTCAAGTTTACAGGTTTATAGACTACAATTTTACACTATATACAAGAAACATTTGATCCAAAATTTTGACAGGTTCAAATTAAGGCAATTTTACAACCTACCATTTCAGAACTATGCTTTTTAAAAAACTAACCAGATTTCCTAAAGGACTCTTGAAAAATAGCCAGTACGCTCTACTGAATATCCCAAACTATTCTGAACTGGTGGGAGTGATACTTTGTCACACATTACTAATCTATGTTATATTAACATGGCTAAAACAACGCTTTACTTAATTTTTTCCTCTCTAGAAAGAATTAGAGAGCAAATATGAAATGATCCAAAATGAAATTTCAGTTTGTGGTCATAATTGTTACATGTAGACTCCCTCTATCCTGACAAATGGGAATCTGTTCTTAAGGCAAAAGATTAATACTTCCCCAGCCCCAAGCATCTCCACCACGTTGCTGACAACATGAGCTGAAAGCACATTTATTCCATCAGTGATTATCTGTTATGTGATAGTACAGTTGACCCCACCGCCCCCAAACCCACCTGTCAGAAAATCGGCACTTCTGAATGCCGGTTTTGCATTCTTCAAATACATTATTAGAATTGTTTTGTGAAAAGGAGCAAACAACATCTTTATAGTGATAATAAATGCTTGTTGAGTCATAGAGCTTTGGGTTTGTAATACTCCCCAAATGAATATCCCATTTGTTCTGCTAGAAACAAGTAATCTTTCTAAGTATTTTTATTTTTTTTGTGTGGATTCATTTTTTTTTATTATTAAAAATGCCTTTCAACTCCCAGAGACTGTGTATAAGCATCACATTCATTTTTCTTTTACGTACCATGGTAATGAAAGGATTTTAATCATTGACATCACTATGTGAATTATTATTACAGAAACCCCTGCTGTTGAGTTAGACAAAATTAACCTAGTGTGTGGGGCATTAAAAAAACTCAGCTAATTAGTGAATGAATAGGAACAAAGAGAATGGAAAACAAAGATGTGGAGAGGAAGATTCTTAGGTAAGAGGCTCCGTCTTCCATTCCAAACATTGATCTTTCTGTATAGAAATCTTTTCACTCTCTCTGATTCATTCCATTAGAGTTGAGCTTTTTATGTTTTCTAATTAGTTTTCTAAAACCACAATCTCTCTGCTCTCTCAAACTGTTGAAATTCAAAGGCTCATAATAGAAAATGGAAGATATTCTAAAATGCTTTTTAAATTATTTCCCAGGCGATCAATATTGGAGGCGTACGGTAATTCTCTGGATTATTCTAGGAAATTATTTGTGTCTCCTCCTTCTGCTCGAATGACAGGATAATCTAACTAATAAAGCATGGCTTCATTGGAGGAAACCGTTTATTTGGATGAGATGACACCGTTGTCCAGGTTGCAGGTCCCAAATGGAACACACAAAGCCAGTCATAGGTTTAAATCACTGCATGGCTTGCATTTTTTCTGCAACTAGTCATGCTGGTTTCCAATGGGCAATGCATCATGCTGCTGATGTAAGAGCTGAAATGAAGACAATCAACCCTGAGAATCCACCAGAGAAGTATTCATGCTGGGCGCCATTTGTTTCTAATTGCTCTTTGTAAGTTATAGTTTGAGATAAAGCTCCCAAAATGGAATAAACACAAAATAATAATTAAGTCTGTTTCTCTTTTTTAGCCTGACAAAGGCTTTTAATTTTTGTGTAAGATTCAGCTTGTTCTTCCTCCTTGCTTTTTATCCTACCCTACTCCCCCCCCCCAACTGCTCTTCTCTTTTGTGCACATCAGGCATTTAGTCTCATAAATAACATTTAAAATGTTTTCTGGGTTCCCTTTCCAATCCATCATTGTGTTTGTGCTGTAAATGTAGAAAAACAATCACCCAGTCATTTTGTATGCTTGTAATTTAGTATTTCAATAATCTCAAAATGTTTAGAACGAAGCAGCATTTTTAGCTGTTTTCTTTAGGGGAAAAATGTGCAGAACAATGACATAAAATGGCAGAATTTCTAATTGTATGGTTTTGGGAATCCCCCAGATCAATGGGAAAAGAGAGGTGATGAGGATCTCTGGGGAGAAGACAGCGAAAATTAACAGCAAGCCGCACATACTGTGATTTTTAACTGCTATGTTTTGCTGTTTCTATACACTTTAGATGACTTTTTAGGGAATGTAATCTTGTAAAACCATTTGGACATGTGGTGGCTGTGGCTAACCTGTGCATGGTAGTCCCAGTCCATGGTGAGATAGCCATGTGCAATACATCCTTTACCCTACTCAGAACACTATTGTCAGCATGTGCTGCTGACCAAATTCTTTATGGACCTGCTTATGTCTAGCTGGCCCTAGTTTGAGGTCTCTTCCGTACAGGTTTCAAATGAAAGACTGCATCTGATTGGTATAAGGCATGCTTTGCAAGCAGAAGGTCCCAGATCCCATTCCTGGTGGCAACACTGATTAAGTGATCTCAAGTAGCATATATCAGAGAAACATTTCTCTGTGTCTGAGACCCTGGAAAACTGTTTCTAGTCAAAGTAGACAATATGGAGGTAGGAGGAATGATGGTCTGACTCTATGTAAGGCAAGTTTGTACGCTGAAGCCCTTTTCTGATTGCCAATGCACTATAGCCCCATGCACACATATGGTCAATGTGTGTTTGTATGTATCAGTGCACATTCTTTTAAAACAGTTAATTGGGCACCATTGCCCAGATAAAGGTTTAAACCACACATTCAGCTGTACACATGTTGGATGTAAGAATTATTCAACACACACATGAACAGGGCTGGCACCATCATTGAGGCGGTGAGTTGGGCGCCGCCGGGCCAGAGGGGGCGGCAGAGGGGGTGCTGGGGGTGGAGGTGCGCACCACAGAGCTGGTGTACATGGCCCGCAGATGCTGCTGCAGCCGGCCAGCCCTGCACCGCTGCTGCCGCCGCCACACATCCCCGGCCAGGCGCAGCAGCTGCCGGCCAGGCATGGCAGGTGGCCGGGGCGGCGTGTGGAGCGCGGACAGCCTCCTCATGCCACCCCACCCACCCACTGGCCAATGGGCCCAGCTTTGCTGCGTGCTGACATCATCACGTGATGACATCATCACATGATGACATCATCGTGTAGTCTGGGGGCGTGCACTGCGTGAGCACATAGGAGGGTGGCCACAGGCACCAGAAACCCTGGCACTGGTGGTGCATATGAAACATCATACACTTTTACACACATTACACATACAACCCATATACTGTGTCCATATGACTTTTCTTTGTATGCATGTTAAGTAATTCTTATGTTACATTCAATTCATGCATGGCTGAATGTGTGTAATTTAAGCACCATGTTTATCCTCATATTTTTAAAGTGAGCACATTTTGGCTCTTTCTTCCAGAATGTACAGCATGTCAGTGTACACTGAATGTAGGATTGCATGGATCACAGATCTTAGCCTCTTGAGTTCATGAGCAGCAGTATGAAGGGGGTGGGGGAATCACACTTTCTTCCCTTTTCCATCAGCGCAGCTTCACTGATGGAAGAGGCAGGAAGGTTGATTCTCTTTTACAGCCTCCCAACCCAAGGAATCATTTTTTCTGGGATCAGAAAGACAGCTGAGATGAGTGAAATATGGGAGAGATACATGGCTATCTGCAGTTTCCACTGAAGGATCATTGGATCCAGCCCACAGATAGTTTGCATTTTTTATCATTCTAGACTTGGATCAGTTGCAGATACAGTAATAGAAGAGTAAAATTCTAACTCTGATGTGCACATCAGGATCCAGTTCATATCTGACATGTCTAGGTAGCATCAGGTAAACCATCATCTCTTCCTGAGAAGGTATACATAAAGCTCTATATGAATTTTAAGAATTTTTTCCCCCTCGGTGTTCCTCCTATTCTTCAGACTCTTCCATTTGTTTTAGTCCTTGTCTTGTCTTGTAAAGCATTATGAAAGGACATACGGCTGCTTTTCATGTCACATTTTGATGGCAAACTTTTAAAGGATGGGGAAAGCATGACACTTCAGCTATTGTTTGGAGGTGAATTGGCAGTTTTTTGCAGAGCATAAAGAAGACATTACAGCTGTCAGGCAAAGAATCATGATCTCCACTTCCTCTCCCTTACATTTCAGCCTTGTTATTTAAGCCTAATTTCTAAAATGACCAGAAAGCACACAAGGCAACATTAAGCCTCTTGCCCTGCTGCTCTGTGCAGAGTAGAGCCTGCTGCCTTCTTCCATCATGACTGCCACATTTTAGACTATTTGACAATGTCCCATGAGGCCTGCTTACGGTGGAAGGCTTAAGATCTCCATTCCCAGTCTTAAGGAAAGACATTTTAGTCTTAGGGTAGATTAAACCCCTGGGCTAAAAATAATAACATGCAGCTGTGGATTAAACCCCTTGATTACCCACACATAATGTCACCATCTTCCCTTCTAATTTTCAATTTTGGTGGCATGGGCCATTGCATTTAACCTCCTAAATACTGTGCATAGGGAAAAAATGGGTCTTCGTAGCTGCACAATTTATTAATTCCTATAGGAGCCTAATTGAGACTGGTTTGCAGCTCTTGTGTTCAAAGGATGATTCCATTAGAGAAATCTTTGTAAGAGGGCATTTGTTTCTCACTGCAGATACCAGGATCTATCAAACCATGCACACAACTGGAGTATTATTGGTGCTGGCCTTTGTGGAAGACATATAGTTAATTTAAATGAGTAGTGAGTGACTAACAGAAGTTTTTATTATTCATGTTTGGTTATATTAATTGTGTGATAAAAGTGATTATGCTCTATGAAATATGTTTGTATCTCTTAGCCACTGAGTATATTTAATTTCAAATTCTGTACTTGTTTCCCCTTCACTAATATTGATGGAAGTTCCCTACAGGTGATTAAGTCACTATAACATATTTGCTTGACGAGAATATATGAATAAGTTTAGTAACAACAACAACAACATTCAATTTATATACCACTCGGACAACTTAATGCCGACTCAGAGTGGTTTACAAAGTATGCTATTATTATCCCCACAACAAACACTCCGTGAGGTGGGTGGGGCTGAGAGAGCTCCAGAGAACTGTGACTGTTTATCTAAAATACCCTTCCCCCAAGAATTTTGGGACATGGAATAAGAAGCAGTTACTTTTTCCTCCTCCTCCTGAATATCTGTAGATCACTAGCTTCCAGTCACTAACTTTGGAATTGTCACATTGAATGGAGACTACTCTGAAGATAGACATAATCTATGTGAAGAATGGCAACAGGCTTACATGTTATTTGAGTTTAGGTGCATAACCAGTTTTGAGATTACTTCATCCTGTATTGAGGAGCCATTTTTTTCTACCAACTAAACTGAACAGCAAGTGCCAATACAGGAGAAGAGTAAGCTTGTAAGATTTGCCTCATCTCTGCCTGATTGGAGGGGAGCCCAGTCTCCCAGCATACCTCCAAACAAGCTTGGTATCTTCCTTATTTGGAAAAAAAATAGGAGCAAAGAGTCACATTCCAAAACTCTAGAGGTGGGAGCTGAAATTGCCAAAAACTTTTACAATTACTTGTAACAATAAACATGCAGGGGTAATTTTCTGTCAGTGGAAGGGTGTACAGAGGAAGATTTTTATGATGTCCCTCCCACTTCAGACCTTTACTTAGGCTGAGGGCCAAGCTACACATGACGAATGACACTTGAACAGCAAGTGTATTTCTCCCTGTTCACTTGCCCTCCACTCAATCCACTTGCCGTTCAAGTGTCATTCGTCATGTGTAGCTTGGCCCTGAGACACTCACAAACAGTGGGCTGAAGTGGGAAAGGGGTTGACAGGAAGTTATCATTCTGCTAGTGGAATTTAGCATTCTTTTTCTTTAACATTTCCTCCCCCCAAAATTATTATCTTCACTCACTACACAGGAAAGTAGAGATCATAGCTATTATGAACCCAATGGAAAAATGCTGCTCAGCTAACAAATTAGTAGTGTTTTGCGCTAATATTACTAATTCAACATTTGGAAAAGTTGCTCCTTGGGGAGAAATAAGTTATATAAGTCACTGGAGAAACTAGGGAGATAGTTAATGGGTGTTGGCTACACCACATGGATAGTATGCAGTTCTGTTCACGGCCACTGACTTGCTGCCAATGAACGTGGAAGCAATTGTCAACAAAATGTATTGTTTCTTTCTTGTTTTGCTAGTTAAAGTTGAAAGGTTGAAAGAGTTGTATGGAATTCAGTGCAGACTTCTACCATACCATAGCAACCTACACTGATTATCACTAATGCATGCTTAGAGAGAAGGTTGCATCTTGGGAAACCTTACAGGCATTCTTTTTGTCAGATGGAATCTCTCTACCACTGGCATCCCCCCTGCCCCCCTTTGAGATCAATATCATGGGCTTGGCTTTAGTTCTTAGCTTGCAAATGAGATTTCCCCTCAAATCTCAGCAGCCAAACTGGACATAGAGATGTGGTGTGTTTAAGTAAGAGAATTAGACAAAGGATTTGTATGATTAAAAACATGACAGCTGACTTGCAAAAGTCTCGTTTACAACGGAGCGACTCACTATGGAAAAAAAAGTTTAGGGTTGTTTTTTTAAAACAAAATTCAGAATTCATAAGACTCAGGAAAAAACAATGGCCATGTTTTAGCACCTCCTCAGGCTGGGAATGGGGCCTGTACAGGTGGGAAAAGGAAGGTGGTGAGAGAGAAAATGGACAAGAAAGAGTGAGAATGCTGGGAATAAAGGGGATTTGTTAGGCCATTTTATTCTCTGTCCTCACCCTCACTCCTTAGACTTCCATTCAGTTATATAGTGCCTTGCTATGGTCTTTTCTCTGGGTAATTCCATTGCCTCTGGTCACAGCCATAACTGTTATTGTTCCTAGTGCAAACAATCTGCATATGCAAGTTAATTTCATACTATCTATGCCCATGGTCATTCATACTCTTGTGTTCTTTTGTGTGTGTGTGCGTGTATTTTTGAGGCTTAATGTACTCCAAATGGAGCACTCAAAGAAGGTACTGGTGCTTAAGCAGAATGCTGTGATCTACCTTATTTGAATAGAGAAATTATTTAACCCATGCAAGAGCAGCTTTGCTGGGTTTTGATTTTAGGTTCTTATATTGCATGTTAGGAGCCACACTGCAATTCTGGTTAGTAAGTTATATAATTATTAAATAAAGGACATGGTTGGCACTGGGTAAAGGTTGCCAGCCAGTAATGGAGGGAGCCCTCCTACTGATGCCCAGTCCCCTGCCCTTGCTCAAAGGAGCAGCAGGGGGGAAATGGACGGGAAAACAGCACGCTGTATTAACTTCCTAGAACATTAAGATATCAATTTCTGTTTGGAAATTGGAAGAGATCTGGAAGGATACTCTGGGAATTTCAAAAAACCATAGAGATTTTGAAATTCATAGAGTGTCATTATTTTACTTCCTGTTTCAAAACAGGAAAACTTCCTAGAAGTCTCCACCTTCCCATTGCTCACAGGGATTGGCTTCCAAGGGCTAGCATCCCTGTTTAGCAAACAGGGCAGTATGGAGCAGCTCCTTCTGCAAGTGACTCTACCATTCTCATGGCAGCTTCATGTATAAGTTTGCTGGGTGCATTTCGAGCTTTTCCTCAAAAACTCTCACATCCTCACAGTATGTAGATTTTACACAAAAGAATACTGTAATTCAGTATCTGAATCAGCATGCTTAATTTACCTATATTTAATAAGAAAATTTCTCAAGAATGTTACTTCCCCATGCGGTATAAATTTATCAAAGTTTTCCCCATCAGTTAAAGTAGTAAAAATGGAACATTTAATTAGGGGGGAAATGCATTTTATGCGGGTTTCTTTTGGTGTGTGTACACACACACACCCTATGGATAGTCATCAGGAAAAAAAGATAATTACAATTGCCCAAATTAAACAGCATTATGTATAGTTATTAATATGTTGATTACATTTATGAAACAATGTATTTTTAGAAATGGATTTTTTTCCCTGTGGAAAACCATAATCGGTTGGATCCTGCAGAAAATCCCATAGAAGGAGCGGATGGAAAGGATCTTTTCTCTTTCCACCAGCAGCCTGCTCAAAAATACATGGATGGCAGGACCCTTTTGAACAAAATATATGACAATGTGAGGAAAGAAGGGACATAGGTAAAATTGCCTCTGCGATTAGTAGCTTATATGATTTTGCCTAATTCTTTCCATCTCATTGCAGTCCCAATGACAGTGCATTTTTGTTCACAAGGGTCCCTCTCACTTCAGAGAGGATTTTTGGGAACCAGCAGGCTTCTGGGGAAAAGTGGGAGGTGAGCATAAATTTGCTTCACCAGCTCTTCCTAGTTGCTTTCTTACTGGATTCAGCCCAACAATAGGAAATTTCTCATTATGCAGAATTTCCCACTCACAGAACTGTTCCTGGCTTGCATGCCCTTTGCATTCTCTTTTCCACACATCATAGCCCTACTGCTGTTTTATCTACAGGGAACATGTCGGCGATACAGAGGGGAACCGTGGTTTATCAAGACTGGCTATGCAGACAGGCACTGTACTAGCATAACTGGCATAAAGGCAGCTGGGAAAGACACAGTTGCAGAGTGATTTATGCGTTCCCCTTGGCACACCAAAGGGACTGAATTATATGTCCCAAATAAATGTTAGCATATAAAATGAAAATGCTTCCTTTGGAAAGCTATCATGACATTTAGCAGTAGATTAAGAAAAACCTAAAATGCTCATCTCAGTTAAACACTGAAATTGTTTCAGAAATCTCGCTTTTTTCTGAGTAAAATCTCCTGTGGAAAATGTATGTTACCTGAGAAATCCAACTATTAAAAGTTTCTCTTGATATATTCATGGCTCTAAAAGTGTCAACCAATGATCAAAGCTGCAACTCCCACCCCCCATCCTTCCTTTTCTGAACTTGCAATTAACTGAGAATGGTTTGGTGTCAGGTTTCATTGTAAAAATGCACCCCTGATCCTAGCATATGCTGAATTTTTAAACTATCTGCAGGGCTGACTAAGCAAAATATGATATGCAGATTCAACTTGGCAACACTTAGTGGCTGCCTTGGACCGGTGCTTTGGACAGATTTCTCTCATATTGTTGCAATTTGATTCCACATGATGAAAATGCAAGTTTCTGGAAGGAAACATGGAAAAAGAATAGGTCAATTTCGGAGTGTGTAATTCTATATTAAAATCCACATATTTGTCTGTTTTTAGACCTGCAATGTGTGTCATTGTTATGAACTGGACGAGCAGCTCCTCTTTGCTACTGCCTGTTTCATTCAGTAATGAGACCAGGTAAGATGCTTCACTGATCCTTCGCCACCACTTAACTCTGTCTGCTTCTGTTCTTGCTGCCTGCACTCAAACTGTGCCTCCAAGTATGTAGTGTCTGCTAGTCTTAAGCTTAATGAATTTAAGGACAAATCACTTTCTGCTCAATTCCCTGATATATGAGCATGGGAGGTTAACAAGATACTCAACCTGTTTCTGTAACAATAAACTGTTTATTTTGAAGCAAAATACAAGCTATTCAAACACATTACTATTGAACTGTTTTAGCAATGTGAACCCCTCGATTGAGTCCACTCTGATCGTTTTCTGAGGCTAGATGGGTGGCAACTCGAGAAAGGGCCTTCTCGGATATGGTGCTAAAACTCCCCAGAGAAATTTGTCTGTCGCCCTCTATTGCTGTCTTTTGCCAGTGGGTGAAAACTTTTTTTTTGGTTATGTTTTTATTGAATTATTTTATATATACTTTATTCTAAATGTTTTAATGTTGAAATCTTTTAATGTTTTGATGTCTTGGGGACGCTCTTGGAGTGGAAAGGTGGCATAGAAATATTTAAATAAATAAATAAATATAAATAATGGACTCAGAAGTTAAAATCCTTTTTCATGCATACTGCTCAGCCACTTTAATTAACTATATCAAGTTGTCGTGATAGTCTAAACTATTTCTGTTTCTGTACAGTAATGTCTTCTTACAACTCTCTTCTTCCCCCATTTTGGTTGCCCTTATCAGAGTTTGGGAATCTGCATGCATGGCTTACGATGAGTTGAACTAAATGAGATGAATTACACGAGGATGCTCATGAGAAGGGAGACACAGTGTTACCTGGGAAGTGTAGTTTGCATTTCACCCCTTTTTACAGAGCCGACAAAGATCGCTTCTCAGAGGGTTTGTTAATTTTCTCTTTGCCTCCCCGAAGGCTCTGTCAATTATTAACAAATCCTCTGAGGAATGATCTTTGCTGGCTCTGTAGAGAGAGGTGAAATGAACAAATCCTACACATGAGCATCCTCGTGAAATTCATCTCATGTAGTTTAGCTCATAGTAAGCCATGCATGAAGGTTCCCAAATTCTGATGAGGGCAGCCAAAATGGTGGCCAATCCCTTGAGTGATGTCATAAGAGTTCAAGGAACTCTATAGGGAATGTAAGATTTATCACATTATTTTAAAGAGAATATGGGTGGTGAAGAGGTCAGGAGGATTATCTCCTCCAGCTCCAGAGTGCTGGCTGCAGCATTGATGAGGCATAGGCAGTGGTGTTGGCAGTTATCCTTAGGCAACAAAAAAACTTCCAACTGTCACAGGCTGCAGGAACATAATGTGCTGTGTTAGTTCTCTTCTAATCTAGTGTGCCCCGACTGTGTGCTCTGATCCAGAACTTTCCATGTGCACAAACGGTTCCCTTTTGCAGTCTTCTCCATTTATTTCAAGAGATATGACAACATTGTGAATGCATAGAAAAAGCTGTTCCTGCTGGAGAAATTAATAACAAAGTCCTTGTGGCCAGGACAAGTTAATATTTGCACATCCAATGAACCCTCGAAGGATCATTGGAAAGGATTAGTGCCTCAAGGTGCACATCTTTGATATGGATAAACACCAAACAAGGCAAGGTGGGTTGATTGGATATGACATAGCATTTGTGGGGACAGGGACTAATGGAACTGAGGTCAAGCATTAATGGTGAGGGAGTTTATCTTTTCCTGATACACCACGTTTCTGGGGCAAATCCTTTCCCTGTGAACCAGCTATCCATCTCAGGGTAGCGGAGGGGGAGAGATTACAGTAACCCATTCTTGTATTTTTCCCTAGTAGGGCAAGTAGCAGAGTCAAGTGGAAGATTTAGATGGGAAACTAGCAAGTGAAATCCTCTCCTCCACTGCTTTTAACTTGAAAAAAATATACAGAGGAATCCCATTGTAGGTCTCTTTCCCCATCTAGTTTGGCTGCAAAACAATTTTTTTTAATGCACTTCACAATGTATATATTTTTGCATGCTGATTAGAACCCAGTCTGTACAGTAAAACTGCCTAAAATGTTAATCCGAAAAGCGGAGCTTGACTTAAAACAATTTGTTCATAAGGGTTAGGGTCCCTTTCCCTCAATCCCTTTTTCCAAAAGATAACCTTCCTTGAATTTCTGTTGGTATTTTTAGGCTTGAGTGCACCTGTTTTGAGAATTGTCTGTGTAATAAAGGACATCTGGGTAAAGGATACAGGGAATGAGTCAGGAATTGAAATAAAGTGGTAGGCTAAGAGTAGTTGAGGTTTGACTGGGATGGCAACTGCTGTGAGCTATCCTAACAACTGGGAGGAAATAAACTTGTTAGACAAGGAGTCCCTTTATCCTAGCATTATTTACACACCAAGTCTCTGTTGGGGATTTAGCTGCTTACTCTAGTTAAGCAGCAAAGCAGTAAATTTGAACCTCAGATAGCAATGAACTATAGTAAGAATCAATCTTTCTTTCTCTTCATATTGTAGAGCTTCTTTTACAAATGGAGAGGAAACTGACAGCAAAATAGTTTTAATTATATTTATATCTGACCTCTCTTCCTTTGAAAAAAGGTGTTTCCCCCACCTTTCTCCCCAATGGGGACCTGAAGTGACTTACATCATTCTCTTAGGCTGAGGGCCAAACTACAAGTGACAAATGACACAGGTTGGACACTTGTCAGCTTCCCTCAAGTTTTGATGGGAAATGTAGGCAGCTTGGCGGAATGTTGGACAAGTGACAGTTGAAAAGTCCATTGGACAACAGTCAGAGAGCCAAGCTGCAAGACCCGGATGCCTACATTTCCCACCAAAACTTGAGGGAAGCTGAGAAGTGTCCAACCTGTGTCATTCATCACTTGTAGCTTGGCCCTGAGATTGCATGGCTGGTCCAAAGACACCCAGAAGGCTTTCATGGAAGAGTGGGGATTCAAACCTGAGTCTCCCAGATATTAGTCCAACATTCTAACTATTATACCATACTGCTTCATACTTAAGGGTCCTAGGAGTTTCCCATTAAGGCATTGACCAGACCCATCTAGCTTTATTGGAGATGTTGTATCACATGAGCTTGCAACTTGAGCAAAGGAGAGAGATTTAGTAGAGATGAAACTCACATCCATTTTGGTGTGGTTAAGAACAGCAGGACTCTAATCTGGAGAACTGGGTTTGATTCCCCACTCCTCCACTTGAAGTCAGCTGGGTGACCTTGGGTCAGTCACAGCTCTTGGGAGCTCTCTCATCCCCACCCGCCTCATAGGATGATTGTCATGAGGATAAAAATAACACTTTGTAAACCGCTCTGAGTGGGCGTTAAGTTGTCCTGAAGGGCAGTATATACATTGATTGTTATTAAATTGAATGTTATCATTCTTTTAGTTATTGTACTTCAATGATTCCACTATGCAAAAATGCAAACTATGCAAAAATGAATTATTCAGGAGAGCTTTTTTACACAGGTAATAGGGCTATAATGAAATGGTTCAGAAAGATGCTTTGATAAAGAAATAGGGACTGTGGACTTTACTACTGTGTTTAGTCTGTTGTTCTAAATATGCTCCTACAGTGCAATGTGTGCATCGTTTAATGTGTCATGTTTAAATGATCATGCTTTGTTTCAGGTTTGTTTCACCTCTGTTTCAGATTTCTGTTGTTTTCAGTTTTCTGCAATCCAAATGTTATTGCATTCTTTATTAGATGTCCCAGTCATTGAACATATTACGGCCTTACAGTGGCTGGAGTCCTTTCTCCATGGTCAGGGACAGAGGATAGCGCTTGGGGAGCAGATGTTGTCACGATTATCTCCCCAATGTTGTTTAACATTTATATGTACCCCCTCGCACAGGTGATCCACAGTTTAGCTAGGCAGTCACCAGTATGTTGATGACAACAAGCTATATCTATTGATGGACAGCCGTCCAGACAGTGCACTGGATACCTTGGCCAGTGGCCTGGATTCCATGGTGCCATCATTGAGACAGAGTTACTTGAAGTTGAATCCTTTGAATGAGGTCCTACATCTGGGCCGTGGTATGCTGGGTTCCGAGATCCAGCTCCCAACCCTTGACAGAGTGCGGTTAATGCTTTCGTCAATGATGAAAAGCCTGGATGTGATCCTGGATCCTTTCAATTGAGGCCCAGGTCATGGTAGTTGCCAGGTCTGCATTTTTCTGACTTCTGCAGCTTGTGCTGTACCTCTCCTCCCTGGGCCTAGTTTCAATGATCCATGCAATGGTCATCTCCAGATTGGACTACTGTAACTCGCTTTACGCAGGGCTGCCCTTGTGCCTGATCCAGAAACTGCAGCTGGTCCAGAATGCAGTGGCACATGTCCTTACGGGAACACAGTTTAGGGTGTATATCCATCTGGTAACTGTGCCAGCTGCACTGGCTTCCTGTTGAGTTCCAGATCCAGTTCAAAGTTTTGGTTTTGCTATTTAGAGACGTTAATGGATTGGGACCAACATACTTGCAGGATCGCCTTTCCTACTATGTCCCTTGGACAGCCTTGTGCTCTGCTCCTGGTGGTCCCTGGCCCAAGGATCATTTGCTTAGCCTCGACCAGGGCCAGAGCTTTTTCATCTCTTCACCGGCCTGGTGGAACCTTCTCTCAATGCAGATCTAGGCCCTGCGGTATTAGTAGCAATTCTGCAAGGCCTGCAAGACAGAGATATTCTGCTAGGCCTATGACTGAGGTGTCAGCAATCTGCCCCTCCTGCTTGCCCTTTCCATGCCCACTGTACCATACTGCCTGAATGTGATTGATAGATCCATCTCACTGTTTTCACTTTATGGCTTCATTGCAGCCTTTTTGGATCTGATGGTAGACATCTTTTAATTACTGGTTTTATGTGATTTATTTCTATTTTAAAGTGCCTTTAATTGTGTATGATGAGAGCTAGTTTGGTGTAGACATGGGCACGAATGGAAAAAACCCCAAACAAATGGTTTGTAGTTCATTGCTATCGATGAACCCAAATAGACAAACAGTAACGAACATGTCCAGTTAATGAACATGTTTGTTGTTTGTTGTTCGTGGGGGCCAGAACGGCCGCCATTGGACTTAGAGAGCCCATATTCACAGGGAGTGTTCAGCAGGCTCCCCTCCAGGCAGTTATACATTCCCAAATCCGACACCCCCAGGAAAATCCCATTTGATACAATTGGAGCGATCAGTTGACTTTGGCCCTGTTTACAAGTAACTCAAAGGTGGGCCACCTCCCCTCTACGGGTGGTGGTGGCCTGGCCGCTTGCTGGCTGCACCCTTCATGTGCCTGCCTGCCCGCCAGGCCTCAGCGTACTGCACTGCATTTTCTGCACAGACAGGGACGTGGGTGATGATGAGCGTGGCTGCTGGGCAGTGGGCCACCTCCCCTCTTGGGGGTGGGGGGTCTGGCCACTCGCTGGTGGCATCCCCCATGTGCCCGCCTGCCCACCAGTCCTCAGAATACTGCACTGCATTTTCTGCGTAGACAAGGATGTGGGTGATGAGTGCGGCTGCTGGTCCTGGTGGGTTCAAGAAGACAGCAGTGGGCCACCCCCTCTTGGGGGCAGCGGGTCTGGCCACTTGCCTGTGGCACCCCCTATGTGCCTGCCCACCAGTCTTCAGAATACTGCACTGCTGTTTCCTGCGCAGACAGAGATGTGGGTGATGAGTATGGCTACCAGGCCTGGTGGGTTTGGAGAGACGGCAGTGGGCCACCCCCCCTCTAGGGGTCAGGAGGTCTGGCCCCTTGCTGGTGGCACCCCCCATGTGCCTGCCCGGCAGGCCTCAGAGTACTGCACTGCACTTTCCTGAGCAGACAGAGACATGGGTGATGAGTGTGACCACTGTGCCTGGTGGGCTCGGGGAGGTGGTGGTGGGCCACCCTCTCTAGGGGGTGGGGGGTCTGGCTGCTCACCGGCATCACCCCCATATGCCTGCCCACCAGGCCTCAAAGTACTGCACTGCACTTTCCTGTGCAGACAGAGCCGTGGGTGATGAGTGCAGCCGCCGGGCTGCCTTCCCACGAGGCAACCAGGACAATCTTTGCACTTCTCCCCACAACTACCTTTGGCTCCCAGCTGAAGCCTCATGGTGCCTGCAAAAAAGAATTAAGGAGGAGAGAAAAGGAGAGAACACTATGAGCCCTCAGCCAAGGTGCCCACTGAGCTTAGCCCCAGGGCCTGGCAGCAGCCCTGGAACCAGAGGGAGGGATTAGAGTCCTAGCCTAGCACTCACAGATACCTGACCGGATCAGGCACTAATAATCAGTGTGAGCCCTCAGCCAAGGTACCCACTGAACTTGGCACCAGGGCCTCACAGCAGCCCTGGAACCAGAGGGAGGGGGTAGAGCCCTAGCCTGGCACTCCCAGAAACCTGACCAGATCAGGCACTGATAGTAATCAGAGTGAACCCTCAGTCAAGGTGCCCACTGAGCCTGGCAGCAGCCCTGGAACCATCCGGCGGGGGTAGAGCCCTAGCACAGCACTCCCAGAAACCTGACCAGATCAGGCACTAATAATCAGTGTGAGCCCTCAGTCGAGGTGCCCACTGAGCTTTCCCCCAGGGCCTGGCAGCAGCCCTGGAACCAGAGGGGATAGATTCCTATCCCACCCACCACACACAGGAAAAATCCTAGCTCCAATGCAGTCTCCCTTTCTCTCTCCCAAAAGGCTAGCAACAGCTCTGTCCCACTCCACTGCCTGCTGAAACTGAAAGCCAGAACTGGGCACGTAGTGCCCTTTTATAACCAGAGGTCTTGTAGAGAAAAGCAGGAGGTCTGTGCTTGCCTGTCAGAACTGCCTAACAGGGTTTGCAGGGATGAGATTGGAGTGCCATGGCTACACCCCCCCTCCCCCCCTGGTCTCTGGTCCTATGTAACCAATTGTAACCAATTTGGAGCTCCACACTTGGAAGAAAAACCTGCCCATCAAGCTAAATTGTGCTTAGATTGGGGTTTCCAGGGCGACAGAAGGAATGCAGACAGAGTTCAGGCAGTCCCTGCCTCCACTGCCAAGGGAATTGATTGAAGGTGCCTGACTGTCTGGCTTCATAAACCGCGAACGAACACAATGAATCAGGCTTGTGACGACCACTTGTTTGTTTACAATGGGGCGTCAGGAATGGCTTGTTCATGAACAGATGAACGGGCTGTTTGTGGTTTTTTTGCATTCATAATGCTGTTTGTGCCCTTGTCTAGTTTCGTGTAGTGGTTAAGAGCAGTAGGACTCTAATATGAAGATCTGGGCTTGATTCCCCACTCCTTCACAGCTGGGTGACCTTGGGTCAGTTACAGCTCTTCCAGAGCTCTCTCAGCCCCCACCCACCTCACAGGGTGATTATTATGGAGATAATAATAACATACTTCATAAACTGCTCTGAGTGGGCGTTCAGTCTTCCTGAAGGGTGGTATATAAATTGAATGTTATTATTATTATTATTATTGTGACCTGCCCTGAGGCTGTCTGCAGAGAGGGCTGAATATAAATAGGATAAAATAAATAAATAAATAGAGTTTCAGTGAGAAAGACAGACTATAAATAACATAAAATAAAAAATTCTTCTTGTTTTCATTTTATTTTCTTTATATATATATATATATATATATATATATATATATATATATATATATATATATATATATATATATATATATATATATATTCTAATTACTAACATCAAAACTACAAACAGAAAAAGGAAAAAGGAAACAAGGGGAGAGGAAAAAAACAACATAAGAACACAGACTACAACTACAAGTATTGAATTCCCTTCATAATACAATTATTTGAAGTTAAACTTTCTAATATGCTATTAGATTGGTAGATCTTATAAGATACAAACTACAGTCAGGATCAGGTCTTCTCCCCCCCCCCCTGCGTCTCGGTCTCAGTTCTCTTTGAACAGCTACAATAGCTGCGCTCACTCACTCCTCCCCTCTCCTCCCTTCAGATTCTGGATCTTCTTCTTGCTCGAACTCTTGATGATTAAGCACAAAATCCTTCAGCTGTACTTCCGATATTATCTTGTAGGCTTGGTCTTTATATCTAAACCAGATGCCTTCCGGAAATAACCATTTGTATTTTATATCATGCTTTCTCAGAAGAGCTGCAAACCTTTTGTATTTGAATCTTCTTTTCCGAGCTAAAAATGGAACATCCTTCAATATCTTAACCTTGTTGCCAAGAAAGTCCAAGTCCACGTTGGTCAAATTGTATAGAATGGTGTCCCGAGTCTTCTTAGATGAAAAATCAATAATAATCTCGCGAGGCAGCTGACGCTTCATTGCATATTTTGAAGATGTCCGACGGACTTCTAGAATATCGCTTTTTAACTCTTCTTTAGTTGCTTTTGCGAATGACGCCAAAATTTCCGACACCAAATCCTTTAAATTTTCACTTTCCTCCTCCTTCACATTCTGTAAACGCAATACCATCTGAGCACGATCCGCTTGTAGTCCTATCAATTGATTCTCCAAAAGCTTTACTTCTTTGTAGCTCTCATGAGTGTTGCATTTTCACGAGCAGATTCATCTGCCTTGAGCGCTACATCTTTAATGGTTTTCACTTCATTTTCAGCTGAGCCAACCCTTTGTCCGATTTCATTTAGCTTATCAACAAAGGGCTTCATAGCTTCAACGACCGACCGTTTAACCACCTCTTCAAGAGTATCTTCCTTCCCCTGCAATGCAGCCGAAACCAATTTGCCCACAGCAGGGCTCTGCTTTTTCGTCACCATCTTGGGGGGGGGGGGGGAGTCCGCCAACTAAGTTCCAAAACTCAATGAAGGGGAAGATATCCAAGCCTTCTTAAGCTTAAACTCCCACTAATCCTTCACATACACTTAGAGTAACAGAAGGGATCTGCTTACTTACAGGTTTTCACCTTAAATCTGCTTGTTGCCGTTCTCCATGGCCCGGCAGCACGCGATGTGCTGCGCAAGTCTGCCGGCCTCCATAGGAGCAGACGGGCTATTTACCCCCTGGATCGACTTCAGGGGGCTCTTCCCGCAGCGCTCCGGACCCCCTACCTGGGAGTCCTGGGGGTTAACCCTCGCAGGTCAACCACCCGGTCAGGCTGCTCGGCCGCTTCCTCCCGGACCTGCGGAGAGGAGCGTCCGACATGGCCGGGAAAACGAAACCGAATCAAATTCTTCTTGTTTTCAGATTTCTTCAATCCATCCCCCATTGTATTGTTTACTGGCTGCCCCATCTGTTGATTGTATTTGACTTACATTATGTAATCCACACTGAGATTCAGTGAGAAGGTGGACTATAAAAAATGTAAAATAATAAATAAATAAAGCCAGCTGGGACTAAGGATGTTGCTGATCTGGCCTGTCTGATCCAGTCAGGCAAGGGGTCTAAAGGCGTGGTGAGGCACAGAGAGAATGTGGGGTGCTCTTTCTGATGTGGTTAAGGTGCTGTGCCTTGGGCTACCCTGAGAGAGGGGGGGTGTCCTTTCACCAAAACTGGCACAGGCCAATAGTGGCCTAACCTTAGCTGGTCAGGCTGGGATGGCAGCATTAGCCCCAGCCTACACATGACACAGCAAGAGGGAGGCAGAAAAGGATGAGGAAATGTAAAGAATGAATGTGTTTTGAAAGGAAAATTGTTTTTTTCAGACCACTAAGTTCCATTGGTTTCCAAGGTATCATGACCCTCACCCCCACTTTTGAAACTATCTTTATGACCAGAAGAGCTAGAAACTTGCTTTTTTAAAAAAACAACACTGGAGTTTTCAGGATGCTGACTTCTGCTCTAAATACCTGGGGATGAGGGCATTATCCCCATTGTATTACTGAAAAAACAAAACAAAACTGGAGAATCTAAAAGCTGTTACCAGTTAGACATGAATAGCACATGAATAAGGAGGGGTATAAAGTAAAATTTTGAAAATAATTGTTTCAGGAATAAGACCAAATAATTTGGAAGACCAAAATTCATACAGAAATTCAGCCAGAGACTCTTTTGAACATATCCCAATCATATTCTGCTTTTCACACTGTGCTTGTGAATACAGCTATTGTTAATGTAGCACATAAGATAGTAAACAGCCGTCAAGAGTTTGGACAATGCTCATGTCTGCTATTTTTAACCTTAGTCTCAAATGCTAAAAAGCAAAAATGGTAAACGTCACTGACTGTTTCCTAAACACTAATAAGGTCATGCATTTTGTCATAACTTTATTACACCCAGAAGGATAAGATAATAGTGGTATGATTGGAGATGGCCACCTATATACATACCTAAATGATCTTTTGTGATAAGAAAGATAAAAATAATTTCCCACAAGGTTCTTACAGAAGCCAGGATTTTGGAGACAAGCTAATCTGAAACCAAATACTTTCTTTAAGCTTAGTGGGGAAAGCCAAGTTTAATGATTTGTCTGGGTGTTGGCAAAACATTTAATAAGCAATATTGTCAGCACAGATCTTTGTGCTGGATAGGAATTGTGTCTTTGTTGTTATATGTAATTGCTGATTAGAGGTGGGCTAATATCTGCAGATATTTTCCAAGGGTATCTCCAAAATAAATAATTGTTTATAACTAATCTTACCTTATCTCTGTGTCTGCATTTATTCAAGGGCCCCACGGTAATATTTAACTGCTGATTACAACTCCTTGTGTTCCCTTTTGAGTGTTCATGAATACACAAGCCAAACCGTGGAAAGGTTAATAAAGACAATGAATTTTAATACAGGAGAAAGCAAATATTGAACTTATATATACAAGTATGGAGGCCAGAGATTTAATCTTAAGAGGTGCAGTTTAGAAAATGCTACTAACATTTTAGTAACAATGTTACTAAATGTTACTAACGTGTCGAATTTCTCAAATTAAGTTACCCCAGGATCAGCCTCAAGCATATATGGATAGGAATTAGATTTATGATGATATCTGTTTTAGAGCAGACCAGTGTTTCCCAATGTCTGGGTCAAGACCCAGAAGTGGGTTGCAAAGTCTCTGAAAGTGGGTCACAGGCCAGCCCTCCCTAATGGCCACGTCTGCTCTTGGTATTGATCTTTCTCTTCTCTTCCTCCATGCTAGTTTTTCACATTCTCACTTCCCTCAGCCTTTGCAACAATAACTGGTGAGAGGGAAGCCATCTGGCAGCTAGTTCCTTTGTAGAATAATATTTCTGTTGGAAAATCATCATGTGTGGAGTGGATTCTATAAGAACCAACATAGATGCTTAATTTGAGGCAAGGCTTTGGACTTTATTTTGGAAACTAAAACTAAGTATTTTGGAAACTAAGACTAGGAATATTAGGATATGGATGACAGGATATGGTAGACATATCCCTGGGCTATTGCAGCAAGACACAGGTTCTTGGTTAAATGGCTTTTATTCAGAAATCAAATCATTTCTATATATATGCCCATAGAACTACTCAGAAGCAAGGTAAGCATCTAAGCAGTAAGAGTAAATGTTGATAGGAATGACATCATGTGTGAGAGACTTTTTTTTAACATTCAGGTCTGCTATTTTTCCCCCTCCCAATCATAAACAAGATTTTGGCGCTTTTCTTGAGTGAGAATGTTTCACACATTCCTAATATCAAGTTGAGTCACTAGGAAGCAAGACATAGCAAAGTCTGAGAGGGAGTACAAGGTCAGAAACCCTGGAAGCCATTCCAGTTCATTAGATAAACACCTCTGAAAGCCTGTGAAAGAAATAGTTATGACATTGGTAAAATGACATCGAGTTACAGCAGGATACATTGGTTCAGAACAAAAGGATCATTGGCATGAATGGGGCTCAGACATGACAAGGAAGCAGTATCTTCCATGTCATACATAAGATGATATTTTTTTGTTTACTATATATACATATTGATTGGTAAGAATCAAGTAAAATGTCTCCTGAATCAGATGGTTATTAGAATGAGATTCTTAGAAACTTAGGGCCAAGCTACACATGACGAATGACACTTGAATGGCAAGTGGATTGAGTGGAGGGCAAGTGAACACGGAGAAATACACTTGCTGTTCAAGTGTCATTCGTCATGTGTAGCTTGGCCCTAAAAGGGGATTAGAGGGAATATGTCATAGCCCAGTCTGAGAGTGAGGTCTCCTCTGGAGGAGAGGAGCCTCGTGTAGCCAGCCAGGACTACTCAGGAGAAGAAGAGTTCTGTGTAGCCAGCCCTAGCCCTGACTCAGCAGAAGCCAGCAATCATGAGCAGCAGCTGCTGGCTGATCAAGGCTCACAGCTAGCAGCTGAGACACCAGCACCCTCTAGCCCCAATACCACAGGGGAAGCTCAGCCAGGAACTTCCACAGGGGAAGCCCAGCCAGAGGCTTCCACCCCCCCAGGCTCACCCACACCTAGAGAGCGCCGCAGGCAGCGCCAGAGACTGGAACTGCAGGAGAGACGGCGCAGTGCTCGCCTCCTGAGCCAACGCCAGCTGCTGGAGAGTGATGATGAGTAGCATCAGGATGGAGCCCCAGCAGCTGGCTGAAAATCACGCCTGGCTATAAAAGCCAGTCAGGAGCAACTGCCAGGCGTGGAAGCAACGTGTCAACTACCTGCAACCACTCCCTGGTACCTTGTGTCTTCCTCTTGCCCGCACCTTGACTTGATACCCTCGTGCTCTGACTTACGGACTGGACTTGGCTTGGCTTTTTGGATCCTGGAGGCAACCCTGGCATTAACCTTGTGCTCTGACTACGGACTGGACCTGGCTTGTGACTTTTGAACACCCCTTGGCTTCGTGCTAGTACCTGGACTACCAGCTTGGGCGGGCCCAGCCCATGACAGATTGCTTCCACCACAAAACTTCCCAGCATGGACACGGCGATGCCCACCCTGGGGAGCCTGGCTCTGCTGCAGGATCAGGTACTGCAATTGACTCAAGCACTGGTGACTTTGCAGCAGCAGATTGCCACCCTACTTGCTGCCCCTGCTGCACTGCCGCCTGCTAAATGCCCAGTGAAGCTTCCTGACAGTTTTGAGGGCGATGTGGAGGAATTCCCAGCATTTCTTGCCCGCTGCCAGCTATATATTGAACTCCGGGCCAGAGACTTTCCCACAGATAAAAGCAAGGTCGGCTTTATCCTCAGCCTGTTAAAGGGGCAGGCGGCAAGATGGGCCACACCCTTGTTACTGGCCAAATCCCCACTGCTAGGGGATTTCCCAAACTTTGTGGCCCACATTTCTGCCGCCTTTGCGAACCCCCTGAAGGCCATCAAAGCAAACCAAAGAATACGTGCCCTCACCCAGGGGAATGGGACTGTGGCCCAATACACCACTGAATTCCAGTTACTGGCCCAGGACCTGGGCTGGAACGAAGCTGCCCTCGCCGACCAGTACCTGGAGGGCCTATCTGAGGAGGTATTGGATGAAGTGGCCCAATCCAAACGACCGAGAGAACTACAAGCGCTTATTCTCCTATGCTTGCAAATCGATGGGCGGCTAGAGAACCGGAGACAAGCCCGTGTGCTAAGCTGTCCTCCGCCCCAGGCCTCACCTGCCAAGGCAGCAGAACTAGCACCCTCGAACATGCCTTGTACCCATTTGCCTCCTGAGGAGAAGGAGCGGCGTCACACCCACAACCTCTGCTGGTACTGTGGTGGGGTGGGCCACTACGCCAATGACTGCCCTGCAAAAAGGAGGGCCCCAGCTTTAGCTCTGGAGTGGACTCCTGCTAAACAACTTGTTGGAACAGCCAATGCCTCCTGTGACCATCCCGAACCATTCCTGGTGCCTGTAAAGCTGTGCCTGCCCGACGGCCGATGCTTATTTGTGTATGCCATGGTAGATTCAGGGGCATCCCGCTGCTTCATGGATGTCAAGTTTGCCGCACAGCACAGGATTCCCTTGCGGGCAAAGAAGACCCCCACCGTAGTGGAGGCCATTGATGGGCGGCCTCTGCGTTCTGGGCCAGTGGTCAAGGAAACCCAGGACCTTCTCTTGCAGATCCAGCATCACCGTGAGCAGCTCTGCTTCGATGTTGTGGGCATCCCCCACTTTCCGCTGGTCCTGGGGCTCTCCTGGCTCTGTTGCCATGATCCGGTTATTCGGTGGGGCCAGCAGGACCTTCGCTTCCGAACACCTTGCCCACATGAAAATAAACGCACAGGTCCAATTGCAGCCGCTGCACAAGGGGCCTTTGCACTACCGGAGATATATGCAGATTTTGCAGATGTGTTTGAGGAAAAAGGGGCAGACCAACTCCCCCCGCATCGGCCGTATGACTGTGCTATTGACTTAATCCCCGGCGCCCTCCTGCCAGTGGGACGCCTGTACTCGTTATCAGAGCCTGAGCTGGCCGCACTCCGGGACTTCCTCACAACCAATCTGCGTCGAGGATTCATCCGCCCCTCCACCTCGCCCACCTCTGCCCCAGTCCTCTTTGTTAAAAAGAAAAGTGGAGAACTCCGGCTCTGCAATGACTACCGGGCCCTGAACAAAATCTCTGTCCGAGACCGGTATCCACTGCCACTGATCTCCGACCTCCTGGAGCAAGTTAAGGGAGCCCAGATCTACACCAAGCTGGATCTTCGGGGAGCCTACAACCTGGTGAGCATTTGGGAAGGCGATGAGTGGAAAACTGCCTTTAGTACCAGGTATGGACAATACGAGTACATGGTAATGCCCTTTGGCCTGACTAACGCGCCCTCGGTGTTTCAGAGGTTTATGAATGATATCTTTCATGACCTGCTGGATCAGTTCGTCATCATTTACTTGGATGATATATTAATTTATTCCCGGAACCCGGCTCGACACCCCCAGCACGTGCGCATGGTGCTGCAAAGACTCCGGCAGCACGGCCTGTTTGCCAAGCTGGAAAAATGTGCATTCCACCTGCCTGCCGTAGAATTCCTCGGCCATGTGATCTCGCCCCGGGGTATCCAAATGGACCTAGCTAAGGTCGAAGCGGTACAGACCTGGCAACCCCCCCGCTCACAGAAGGATGTGCAACGATTTCTGGGGTTTGCCAACTACTATCGGCAGTTCATCCCCCAGTTTGCATCCATAGCTGTTCCCCTTACCCGGCTTCTCCGGCCTCGAGAACCCTTCCATTGGACACCGGAAGCCAATGAGGCATTCCAGACCTTGAAGGCACGCTTCATCACACAACCGGTACTCCGATACCCAGATCCCCAGCTACCCTTCGTAGTTGAGGCGGACGCCTCCAGCACTGCCATCGGAGTGGTGCTCTCACAGCACGCAACCTCCTCCAGCGTCCCCCAACCCTGTGCCTACTACTCTCGCCAGCTTACCCCTGCAGAAAGGAACTATACCATCCGGGAGCGGGAGCTGCTGGCAATAAAGGCAGCCTTCGAGGTTTGGCGGCACCATCTGGAGGGGGCTCAACACCCTGTCCGAGTGCTCACTGATCACCGGAACCTTGAACATCTCCAAACCGCCCGCCGCCTCAACCAGAGGCAGATCCGCTGGTCATTGTTCTTCTCCCGCTTTGACTTCAGGATCACGTATGTCCCCAGTTCCCAGAATAAGAAAGCCGATGCTCTGTCCCGGAAACCGGAGTACAACTCATCCCCAGGCTGGGAAGAGCCTCTAACTACTATCCTGGCTCCTGAAACTTTCACTGCCGCGCAACCCTCCCAGGGGCTGGTTGAGGAGATACTGGCTCAACAGGTACTGGACCCAGTTGCCCAGAAATACCTCCAGAAGGTCCGGGAGCCGCACCAGCTCCAGGCGGATGGCTTCGCAGAGGAAGAGGGGCTACTGACCCATCGAGGCCGAATTTATGTACCACCTGGCTCTCTGCGAACGAAAGTCCTGCAACTGGTCCATGATCCCAGACCCGCTGGGCACTTCGGTCGCCACAAGACAACCCATCTCTTGACCCGTGACTTCTGGTGGCCCCGGGTGCAATCAGATGTGGCCCGGTACGTGGCAGCCTGTGAGACATGTAGGCGGGCCAAGGATTCCCCTGGCAAACCCTCCGGCCTTCTGCATCCGCTACCCACACCCACCGGGCCATGGAGGACTATTTCCATGGACTTCATTACAGACCTGCTCAGCTCCGAAGGCCATACCTGCATCCTGGTGGTGGTGGACTTATTCACAAAAATGGCCCATTTCATTCCCTGTTCTGGACCCCCCACCGCTCAGGACACTGCACACCTGTACCTTCAGCATGTTTTTCGACTTCACAGACGACCGGACCATGTAATTTCCGATCGGGGAGTTCAATTCACCTCTAGGTTTTGGCGGGCACTGCACTCCCTTCTTGGCACCCAAGTCCACTTATCCTCAGCACACCATCCCCAGTCCGACGGGCAAACGGAACGCACCAATGCAACCCTGGAGCAGTATCTGAGATGCTATACAAACCATCAACAGGATGACTGGCTAGCCCTACTGCCTTTGGCCGAGTTCGCATATAACAATGCAGTGCACTCCTCCACCCAACAGACCCCCTTTATGGCTAACTATGGCCATCACCCTCGCTTCTTTCCTAGCACCGCACCCTCGTCAGGAATCCCAGCTGCGGACGATCGCCTCCAGGAACTTCAATCCATGCATGAGCTGTTGCGGGAGCAACTCCAGCTTGCCAAGGAAAACTACAAGGGAACTGCGGATCGGAAACGGCAACCTGGTGTTCCCCTGTCCGTAGGTGACCAGGTCTGGTTATCCACCCGTCATATCCGCAGCCAACGGCCCTCCAAAAAGCTGGATGCTCGGTTCCTTGGACCCTTCGTGATCACAGACCAAGTGAACCCCGTAGCCTACTGCCTGCAACTACCACCGACCCTCCCGATCCATCCCGTGTTTCATCGGTCCCTTCTAGTCCCGGCGTCACCCCCAGACCTGCACCATCCCGGGCCACCACCTTCTCTGCCTCCGATTACCATTGAGGGGCAAGAAGAATATGAGGTCGCCCAGATCCTGGACTCCCGTCGCCGGCGGGGACAAGTGCAGTACTTGGTGGACTGGAAGGGGTATGGACCGGAAGACCGCTCATGGGAGCCGGCTGTGAACATTCATGCCCCCCGTCTAGTCCGACAATTCCATCGGGCCTATCCTCAGAAACCGGGGGCGCCCGGGCCACAGAGGAGGGGGGGCCTTGGGAGGGGGGATGGTGTCATAGCCCAGTCTGAGAGTGAGGTCTCCTCTGGAGGAGAGGAGCCTCGTGTAGCCAGCCAGGACTCCTCAGGAGAAGAAGAGTTCTGTGTAGCCAGCCCTAGCCCTGACTCAGCAGAAGCCAGCAATCATGAGCAGCAGCTGCTGGCTGATCAAGGCTCACAGCTAGCAGCTGAGACACCAGCACCCTCTAGCCCCAATACCACAGGGGAAGCTCAGCCAGGAACTTCCACAGGGGAAGCCCAGCCAGAGGCTTCCACCCCCCCAGGCTCACCCACACCTAGAGAGCGCCGCAGGCAGCGCCAGAGACTGGAACTGCAGGAGAGACGGCGCAGTGCTCGCCTCCTGAGCCAACGCCAGCTGCTGGAGAGTGATGATGAGTAGCATCAGGATGGAGCCCCAGCAGCTGGCTGAAAATCACGCCTGGCTATAAAAGCCAGTCAGGAGCAACTGCCAGGCGTGGAAGCAACGTGTCAACTACCTGCAACCACTCCCTGGTACCTTGTGTCTTCCTCTTGCCCGCACCTTGACTTGATACCCTCGTGCTCTGACTTACGGACTTGACTTGGCTTGGCTTTTTGGATCCTGGAGGCAACCCTGGCATTAACCTTGTGCTCTGACTACGGACTGGACCTGGCTTGTGACTTTTGAACACCCCTTGGCTTCGTGCTAGTACCTGGACTACCAGCTTGGGCGGGCCCAGCCCATGACAGAATAATAGAAAAGAACAGGGTGGCCAAAAGTTGGATTGTAACCCTTATATACAAAGGCTGTGTACTTCAGAATGCCACTTTCTGGGGGTTCATTGTAGGATGTGATGTTTGTTGGTTTCTCAAAAACAAATATTTGGCCATTGTAGAAAATGGATTTTTTAAAATTTTATTTATTTATTTCAAATTTCTATTCCCCCCTCCCCGCGAACGGGCTCAGGGCAGATAACAACATATTAAAATACAAAATACAATAAAAACAACATATTAAAATACAATAAAATCCATACACATTTAAAACAGGATGGTGGACAGCCTTCACAGGGAGGGTTAAGATTTTATACACCCCTTTTTTTCCTCAGGCCGGCGGAAGTCCAGCCTCAGCCATATGCCTGGCAGAACAACTCTGTCTTGCAGGCCCAGCAGAAGGATAGTAGGTCCTGCCGGGCCCTCATTTCAGCAGACAGAGCGTTCCACCAGGTGGGAGCCAGGACCAAAAAGGCCCTGGCTCTAGTCGAGGCTAGGCGGGCCTCCTTTGGGCCAGGGACCACCAACAGCTGTTTGTCCCCTGATCGGACTGTCCTGTGGGGAATATATGGGGAGATACAGTCCCATAGATACGCTGGTCCCAGTCCACACAGGGCCTTATAGGTCAATACCAGAACCTTGAATCTAATCCGGTACTCCACTGGCAACCAATGCAACTCGCGTAAGAATGGTGTTATATGTGCCTTATTTGGCACTCTTGTAATAACATGTGCCGCTGCATTTTTTACCAGCTGTAATCTCTGGGTCAGGCTCAAGGGCAGCCCCGCATAGAGTGAGTTACATTAATCTAGCCTAGAGATGACTGTTGCTTGAATCACTGTAGTTAAGTCACGAGTTGACAGGTAACGAACAAGTTGCCTGGTCTGCCACAGATGTAAAAAGGAGGACCTGACAACCACTGTAAGCAGTGCTTCCATTTTCAGGGAGGCATCCAAGATCACCACCAGGCTCTTAACCCTTGGGACTGGCACTAATGGTTCCCTATTAAGGGCCGGGAGCTGGAGTCCCGAACCTAATCCCCGGTAGCTCAAGTACAGGACCTCCATCTTCATCAGGTTCAGTTTCAGCCAACTCTGCTTCAACCAACCAGTCACGACTGCAAAAGCATGTTCCAGGACATCTGGGGCTGAGCTGGGCCAGACATCCATCATCAGATACAACTGGGTGATATCTGCATATTGATGACACCCAAGTCCGAAACTTTGCACCAACTGGGCAAGGGGATGCATATAGATGTTAAACAATAATGGGGAGAGTATTGCTTTCTGTAGGACCCCACACATCAATGGGTGGCGGGATTACAATTTCTCTCCAAGCACCACCCTCTGTCCCCAACCATGGAGAAAAGAGACAAGCCACTGTAAGGCAGCCCCTCGTATCCCCACATCAGTGAGGCAGTGAGTCAGAAGATCGTAATCAACTGTATCAAACACTGCCAACAGATCCAATAATATCAGCACCGAGCCGCCTCGATCCAGATGTCTGCAGAGATCATCTGTGAGGGCGACCAGCAATGTCTCCATCCCATGTCCTAGATGGAACCCAGACTGGAAGAATCTAGGGCCAAGATGGATGTAAAGCCCTGCAGCTGTTCCACCACCGCCTGCTCAATCACCTTTCCCAGAAATGGGAGGTTCGAAACCGGGCGGTAATTGACCAGGTCAGTGGGGTCCAGTGATGGTTTCTTTAAAAGAGACCTCACCACAGCTTCCTTTAGTGGCCTAGGAAAACCCCCAGAGCCTAAGTATAGATTAACAATGGCCTCCGGTGAGGACTGCAGCCCCTCGACACTGGTCTTTACCAGCCATGATGGGCATGGGTCCAAGGAATATGTGGTGGGCCTAACTGATCGCAGGGTCCTGTCAATCTCCTCCCTAAAGAGTGGACTGAAATGATCAAATATTGGCCCCGAAGACGGCCAAGGGGTCTCTAGCTCATTCACTGAATCAACTGTGGTTGACAAGTTGCAGTGGAGAGACAAGATTTTATCAGGAAACAAGCTCCCAAAAGCCTCACAGCTAATAGCGGAATTCAAAATTTGACAACCTCTCTCTGGCAAGGAGACCAATGACCGAACCACATTAAACAATCTTGCTGGGCGTGAGCTAGCTGATGCAATGGAGGCTGCATAAAACTCTTTCTTCACAGTCTTCACTGCCACCTCATAGGCTTTCATAAACATCCTGTAAGATGATCTTGCTTCTTTGTCCCAAGATCGTTGCCACACTCGCTCAAGCCGCCTTTGGTCCCGCTTCTTCCATCAGAGCTCCTCTGTATACCAGGAAGCCCATCTTGCACAGGGGCAAAGAGGGTGATGGGGGGCAATTTTGTTGATGGCTTCGGACAGCCGGCACTGCCAGTCCTCCACCAGCTCATCTAATGAACCATCGTGGAGCACTGGATCCCACAAAGCATTCTGGAGCCCAATCGGGTCCATAAGTCTCCACGGGCTAGCATAAATCAGCCGAGCCTTCAGGACTGAGTGATCTGACCATGGCACCGGTTCTACCACTTCCAGATCTATATTTAACCCCATCCCAAAGATCAAATCTAGCGTGTGGCCTGCTTGATGTGTAGGGGTCGACACAATTGGGAGAGTCTCAGTGCTGCCATGGACTGCACAGTGCATGCCTGCACAGAGGAGGCATCATCGACATGGATGTTGAAGTTCCCCAGCACCATCAGTCTGGAGAACTTCAAGGCCCACCCCGCTACCACCTCTAGCAGGTGCGACAGGGTACACCAGACAGATAGCCAAACTCTCCTCGGCACCCCACACCAGGCCTACACATTCAATGCTAGAGATCTCAGGGGTGGGGAGTGGCCTGAAGGAGAAAGACTCTCTGGCAAGGATTGCCACTCCTCCGACCTCCTATTTGGGACTGGTGGAGAACCGAATATCCTGGAGGGGGGGCAGTTCTCCCAGGGCAATTGTTTCACCCTCCCTCACCCAGGTTTTGGTCACGCATACCAGGTCCACATCACTCACTGCAAAGAGATCTTGCAGCATTGCAGTCTTATTGTTTATGGACTTGGCATTGCACAACATCAGTGTCGAAGGAAGGTTCTTTTTCCTAGCTCCATCACCAGCGTTTCTCAGGATGGGACACAGGTTAGAAGGGCACCAAGCCATTAGATATCTCCGTGCCCTTCTCAACTGACACCAGCTCCCACCGTCATACCTCTCACGTCCCCAGAGGACTGGGATCCCTGACACCATGCTGGCCCTCCTCCCTATGTCCACCATCATCCAACTTACTCTCCATTCCCCACAACAACAACAGACAAGCACAACATTAATTCAAGCAACTGAGGCACTTCAATATGTTATTAAAGTACCTCAGGCACAGAGAAGGACGGGGTTGAGAGGCTGGCTTCACTCTCACAGGCAAGGCAGGTGATTGCTCTTCTCTCTCTCTGGCAGCTCAGGCTCCTGGAGGCAATGTTGTTAAAGTACCTCAGGCACACAGAAGGGTGGGGCTGAGAGGCTGGCTTCTCTCTCACAGGTAAGGCAGGTGGTTGCTCTTCTCCCTCTCTGGCAGCTCAGGCTCCTGGAGGCAATGTTGTTAAAGTACCTCAGGCACAGAGATGGGTGGGGCTGAGAGGCTGGCTTCTCTCTCACAGGTAGGCAGGTGGTTGCTCTTCTCCCTCCCTCCCTCTCTGGACCAGATGGGTGCCAAGATCATACTTAGTCTGGGGCACCAGAAAACCTTGGGCTAATGTTTTTATGGAATTGTCTGCTGGATGGGTCACTGTAGCAGGTAAATTTGGACTTGTAGACCACCATATCCAGAAGGTGGGAACTACTGGAGTAGACTACCCTTTCACAGGTTGTACAGTTGACTAAAGGTACTGTAAAGCCCTAGCATGGATGTCATGGGTTAGAACCGTTGATCTTCTGTCCCTCAAGAGGTGATAAGTGATCTTGGGCTGTACTGTTTCAGACAGGTGGGTCATGTTTGAAAATTCTCCCATGGACAAATTTATTGCACATACAAAATGGTGTATATGAGAGAGAGCTTAGTCTATAACATTTATCTCTGATATTCCACTTTCTGGATATGAGGAGATGTTTTTACAGAGAAGTATTCAGTGAAATAATCTTTGCAATGCAGTCTGAAGTGGTAAAGTCCAGAAACAATTTTATGACATCGTGAACTGAACACCTTCTTAGAATGGGACTTATAGTTCTTTAAGATGCCCTCTTCATTTTCACTAAGCTGGTGTGAACTGGATTTCCCTATCATAATTCTCACACTAATCAGGAAGGTAGCCTGGTAGCCAATATAAAATGTTTGTACTGGGAAAAAAATGTTTCCATTTCAGATCTAGGGGCTCTGAATCAACTATGCACCTTTACTGTTTTTTTTCCAGCTGGGGTGTTGCTGGCATGGATCTAATCTGTTCTTTCATTTGCAATGCAGGATTCCAGGCTCTTTGGGGCAGCTGCTTTTGCTCTTAATGTCACCAAGCTGAACAGCCCCTCTAAACCATTGACCTGTCAAGTTTTTCCTCAGTTACACTGTGTGTGTGTGTTATGTGCTGTCAAGTCGTCTCCGACCTATGGCGACCCTATGAATGAAAGACCTCCAAAACGTTCGATCTCTAACAGACCTACCCAGATCCTGCAAACTGAATGATGTGGCTTCTTTTATTGAGTCAAGCCATCTCGTTTTAGGTCTTCCTCTTTTCCTGCTGCCTTCCACTTTTCCCAGCATTATTGACTTTTCCAGAGAATCTTGTCTTCTCATGATGTGACCAAAGTACAATAGCTTTAGTCTTCTCATTTTAGCTTCTAAGGAGAATTCAAGCTTGATTTGATCTAATATCCACTTATTTGTCTTTTTGGCTGTCCATGGTATCCGCAAAACTCTCCTCCAGCACCACATTTCAAATGAATCAATTTTTTCCTGTCAGCTTTCTTTACCATCCAACTTTCACATCCACACATGGCAATGGGGAATACCATAGTTTGGATTATCTTGATCTTGGTTCAGAGAGAGACATCTTTATCTTTAAGGATCTTATCTCACTCCCTCACAGCTGCTCTTCCAAGTCTCAATCTTCTGATTTCTTCATTGCAGTCTCCCTGTTGGTTGATGATTGAGCCAAGGAATAGAAAATCTTGAATAACTTCAATTTCCCCATTGTCAACTTTAAAATTGAGTAGTTCCTCAGTAGTCATTATTTTTGTCTTCTTGATGTTCAGTTGTAATCCTGCTTTGGTGCTTTCTCCTTTAACCTTCATCAGTAGTCGTTTCAAGTCTTCACTATTTTCTGCTAGTAATGTGGTGTCATCTGCATATCTCAGATTGCTAATGTTCCTCCTGTCAGGTCTGTTTCCCACAGTCCCTCCATCTTTGAGCACTTAGCAATCATCCTCTGTGTGTGTGTGTGTATGTGTGTAGTTTTTCACATAAGCCATCCAGCTCCTGGGAAGACAGCACTCTTATCTCGGCTGGCTCACCACAGCGGCCTTGGGACAGTTCCTTCCTATTCTCCCACTGACTATACCCAGCTGGTTGGGCACTGAGGGTGAGGGGCTTGCGGGGGGGGACTGGAACTGTGTAGCAAACATTCCATACGTCATTCTCAACAAGAGTTATGTATACAGCCAGACACTTTTAATTGCTTCTGTGTAACCTATGGACATATATATGCTTTCGTTATGATTTCTCAATAAAAAAAACCTTGATTCAAGAGAGCTTGGATTTCTTGCTGCAAGGGGGGAGTCAGCTTCAATGTATCCTGTTTTCCATAGACTGACACCTCCCACCAATTGTCACTCCTGCTTCTTCTAGATCTAATCCAGCTTTCCTTATGATATACTCTGCATAGAGGTTGAACAGGTAGGGAGATAATATGCATCCTTGTCTGACACCCTTGCCAACTGGAAACCATTCTGTTTCCCCATATTCTGTCCTGACAGTAACCTCTTGTCCAGAGTACAGATTGCGCATCAAAACGATCAGATGTTGTGCAACCCCCATTTCTTTTAAGACTCCATAGCTTTTAATGATCTACACAGTCAAAAGCTTTGCTGTAATCTATAAAACACAGTCTGATTTTCATCTGAAATTCCCTAGTATGTTCCATTAACCATCGTAAATTTGCAATGTGATCTCTGGTGCCTCTTCCTTTTCTGAATCCAGCTTGAACATCTGGCATTTCTCGTTCCATATATGGTAAGAGTCTTTGCTGTATAATTTTGAGGATCACTTTGCTTGCATGAGAAATTAACGCAATTGTCCGATAGTTGCTGCACTCCCTGGCATCCCCTTTTTTGGAAATTGGAATGTAGACTGAGCGTTTCCAGTCGGTGGGCCGTTGTTTTGTTTTCCATATTTGTTGGCATATTCTTGTTAAGATTCTGATGGTCTCCATTTCTGTGGCTTGAAATAATTCTATTGGTATTCCATCTATTCCAAGTGCTTTTTTCCTCTCAATTGCTTTGAGTGCAGCTTTTACCTCACTTTCTAGGATTTCTGGTTCTTCATCAAAAGATTCTTCTTCAAAAGTATCTGTCATCCGTCCATCTGTTTTGTATAGTTCCTCAGTGTATTGTTTCCATCTTTCGTTTATGTTGTCCTGATCAGATACTGTATTTCCATGTTGATCTTTCAGCATCCCAAGCCGTGGTTTGAATTTCCCTTTGATTTCTTGGATCTTTTGGAACAAGTCTTTTGTTCTTCCTTTTTTGTTGTTCTCTTCTATTTCTTTGCACTGGTTATTATAATAGATTTCTTTGTCTCTGCTTGCAAGCCGCTGAAAAGCTACATTTAGAGTTTTGACCGTATTTCTGTTGCCTTTCGCTTTTGCTTCTCATCTATCTTTCGCAATTTTAAGAGTTTCCTCAGACATCCATTTAGGCTTCTCCTTTCTTTTGGCTACAGGGATAGTCTTTGCACATTCTTCCTTGATAATATCTCTAGTTTCAGCCCATAGTTCTTCTGGCTCACAATCAATTAAACTTAGTATTGCAAATCTGTTCCTTATCTGGGGTTTAAATTCTTCAGGAATGTTATTTTGATTGTATTTTGACACTATGATTCTTTTGGTGTTTCTCTTCAGCTTTATTCTAATTTTTGATATTAGCAACTCGTGATCTGTATTGCAATCAGCTCCTGGTCTTGTTTTAGCTGAGAGAATAGAGCTTCTCGACCTACTGCTTCCAATTATGTCATCTGTTTGGTTCCTGTATTTGTCACCCAGAGATTTCCACATATACAATCGTCTTTTTGGTTGCCTGAAGCATGTATTAGCAATGAACAGGTTGTTGGCTTCACAAAATTCTATGAGCCACTCTCGTGATCCTAACCCAAATTTTCCAACTATGTTTGATTCTGCTTTATCACCTACTTTTGCATTCCAGTTGCCTATGAATATCAGCATATCTTGTTTAGGTGTATGGTCAATTTCTTCTTGGACACTTGCATAAAAGTTTTCTATTTCTTCCTCCTCAGCAACCGTAGTTGGAGCATAAACTTGAATGATGGTTATGTTGACAGGCTTTCCCTGAAGTCTGATTGATATTACTCGGTCAGACTTTGCATTGTAGCTCTTAACTGCTTGTGCTATGTCTCGCCTCACTATTAGAGCAACACCGTTTCTTTTGAGTTCATTTCCGCAGTAAAACACTGTATGATTTTCTGATTGAAAATGTCCTGAGTTGGTCCACATTAGTTCACTCACACCAAGGACTGCAATGTTTAAACGTTCCATTTCTTGTTTTACGATTTCTAGCTTAACTGTTTTCATACTTCTCATGTTCCATGTTCCTATTATGTGTGTCGCACAGCTTTGGATGTTCCTTTTGCATCTATTCATGTCCGCAACTGGACATCCTTTCGGCTTTAATCCAGTCCCATCATTAAGAACAGTGCTATTCGTACTTGTCCTAGGTTCTTCCCCAGTAGCCAATTGAGTGCCTTCTGACCTGGGGGTCCTGTCTTCCAGTACTATATATTTTTTTTCATTTTACACTACACATAGTTTTCATAGCTATACTACACATACACAACAATGGAACAAGGAGAAGGCATGTGTCAGCAGATGCACCTGGCGAGAAACTGGCTGGCTAAGGGAAAGTGGGGCAGAGGTGATGGCATTAAAAACAATCCTGCTTTAAGTTCCCTTTTTTTCTATAGTGCCAATAAATGATTACCTTTGGTGCTATGCTTCCTTGTACTTAATCCTGAGGAAGTGTCTTTGGAATTTTAGCCTATGATTGAAGCCTTTCAGGGTTTTTAGCAGGTTTGATTGATTGAACAGACCATTCCCCCTCCCTCATGCTGCTTTTCCTCACAGTGATTGTCCAAATGCCCAGATTTTGGGGGTGGGGAGGGACAGATCAGTACCTGGGTAGCACTGCAAAACAAACCAAGCATCTGATGTTGGTATCAGATGTGAGTCCTAGATTTTCAATAGTGCTTACTCCCAGGGAAATGTCTTTTGAATTACAGCCTATGATTGAAGTCTTTCTTCCAAACATTTCCAAAGCTGATAGATGGGGAGAGGAGGAGGGATCTCACTTCGCAAGAACTGATTGGCAGGGAGACAATGCCATTGCCTGGATAGTGACAGGAAAAAAAAGATGCACTCATGTGCATTGCACACATTTCCCCTTCTTGCCAATAGAGTCAATTAATAATGTAAGAGCTCTCTCCCCTTGGGATCCAACTGGTGAAAGACGTTAAGGAAAACGAGATGCTGCCCTGTGAGGCAAGTGCAGTGCCTGCCTGTTGCTGCTTCTGCAAGGTACAAACCAAAATGAAACACACAAACTTTTTGGTGGGAGGGACTTGTTACAATTGAGTTTCCTGAATTTGGTGCACCATTCCAGAAGCTGCTTTAACAAAACGAAACAGTGATTTCCAGGTATATTTTCAGCTCATTTTTTTTCATTTTGCAAACCCCTACCCATTATATCTGCATACTGCTGATGTCAAGAGAACACTAGTGCAGCTTATCAGTATCCTTCCCAGTAGAATAAATAATAGAACATAATTAGTTCCAAGGAACTCTGAGTATAGCAACAGCAGACAAGTCCATAAAAACATTGTCAACTTCCACCAATCACAGAGAGGCATGCTCTGCTCGGAAGGAGCCAATCAGTATATGCTGGCATGCCTCTGAGGTATACCAATGCATAAGCTTAGTTACTATCCTAAACCTCTCTAACCAAGCCCTAGGATTGTACCGGCAGATTTTTAAGAAGTACTGTCATTATGACCTTCTGTTATTTAACTGTTGTTACATACAAACATTTTCTGCAACAAACTTAAGAAAACTTTCATAAACCTGTCTGATGAGTAGAATGTTTTCAGATGGTGAAATTGACCACACACTGTAATGAATTGCAAAAAGATGTTTGCATAACCATGCTTGCTTATCCTATTATGAAACTTTACTTTGGGCTGTATGATAAGCTAGATAAGAAATTTACTCTTAACTTTAGCACTGAGGTGCATATTAAGAAAGCATCCTTTGAGAAGGTGCACACAGCATGGAGTCCTAGCTCAAATGCCAATAATAATGGAAAGCGGATATTAGAAAGGAATTCAAGGGTAGACAAATTTCATCTGTGGCATACCATCACAGAGCCATATACAGCAACTGTCCATAAACAGGCAGTGCAACTTTGTTATCACAGGTCTTTTAACTGCTGCTTCATCACAGGGTGAGCCTTAATAGACAAATGTATACAAATCTCAGCATTGTAATGATGCTGCTTGCGGTGTTGCAGATTAGCACCAAAAGAGCAGTTCTATGGTCTTTGCCTTCACAGTTCTATAATAGATACACAGTTAATTTTGAATGTTGGTAGGCTTAGAGCATTTTAAGGCTAATTCACAAGCAAAACATCTGTTGCATGTCAATATATATATGGAGGTGAAATTTAGAAAGCTGGCCTACGTGACAAAGCAGGTGTTTGATTAGCTCACTGTTCAGTGTGCAAGATGAAAAAAAATGACTAAATGCCCTTATGTTGGTACATAATGCCACTTATCAGAAATGAGCTACAGTGTGCTCCTGTCATGTGATCATGTGTTAGAGAATTCCACTGAGATGCAGAACAGCTCTAGATCCCCTAGAGAAACCATTTAGAGCTGCTTAGCTGAAAGCCAAGGTTCTGCAACCCTGGAAAATTAAGTAAGACTGTCAGCCAATTAAGTCACTGTGTGGCTTTAAGCAATTAATTGATCATTCAAATCAATTTTTAAAACTCAGTACTAGAGATTCTCAATGAAGCACTCGAGAGTTCCCTTCACAGATGCCAGTGTTCTCAACATTTCACTTCTCTCTGCTCTTTCTGAGAGGAAGATACTCCAAAGACACATTGGGGATCTGCCTCCATTTAGCAGCAGAATCCTAAGCAATACTTCTGATACACTGTCATGTCAGAAGACTTGCTTCTTCCTTTTTTTTTTTATAAATTTTTTTATTTTTCATAACTACAAAACACTACACCAGACTATCACAAGGAAAGGGAAGAGGGAAGGGACAAAGGGGAGTGGAAAAAGAAAAAGGGGGGGGGAATGAACTACAAACACTAAACACTACACTTCAATGTTTCCCTTCATACTGTCATAATACAAAAATAGCTCCATAGAATAATGATGGAGTGGTTAATCATACAGAGAATAAACATTTCAAATTCTGATTAAACTTTCCTCCCCCTTCTGGGTCCCGGACGCAATTCTCTCTGTGCAACTGCTGTTGCAATGCTCTCCTCCTCCCCCCCCCCTCCGGCTCCTCCTTTTCTTCGTTCTTGGTGCAGCAGAGTTCTGGGTTTTTATTCTCAAAATCCTTTAGTTGATCTTCTGATAATATCTTATAGGCCTGATCTTTATATCTGAACCATATTCCTTCCGGGAATAACCATTTGTACTTTATTCCATGGTCCCTCAGAAGAGCTGCAAACTTTTTATATTTAAAACGCCGTTTCCGGACTAGAAATGGAACGTCCTTCAAAATCTTGACTTTCAAACCCATAAAGTCCAAATCCGCATTGTATGAGTTATATAGGATGGTGTCCCGAATCTTTTTAGTTGAAAAGTCAATAATGAAGACTTGCTTCTTCCTGACAACCATGCAGAAAAACTCCATTGAACAGTAAAACTATCTTGTTTGTGCTCATTCTCCGATCAATTCATTTGGCTGCGTTTACTGCAGACCAAAATGGCCAATTCAGAGAGAGCTGGAGATAGTTGCAAGGAAAGGAAAATAAATGGTAAAAAGAGCCAATGAAGCCTCAGATGTGGCAATCTGGAAACCCAGACTACTGACTCCAGTTACTCTGAATTTTATTTTTAGAATGTTTAGAAGAAGTAATTAAAGGGTTAATCATACAGGCTAATCAATTAATTCCTTCATCCACAGCATTAAGAAATCATCTGGTAAGCAATCCATTGTCTAAGCCAGGCGCAATGAAAGCTTACACACTGATATAAGAAAATTGGAAGGTAATACAGGGATAATGCTTGGCCTTAACAGCAGTAATTTTGAAGAGAATCAGGCCAAAAGGACCATGCAAATTCTGAATTTAGGTCTTCAGTTTTGCAGGGTGCATAAAAAAGGACTGTGACCTCGCTGCAGGCTGTTCTATAATGAGAGGGAGAATAGATTAGCATTAAGGGGAGTAGTTTTGGCTTGATTGCATGCTATGACCAAAGATCATTTCTGTTCAAAACTCTGTCAGACCAGTTCAGTCTGATTTATACCTCCTTTTCAAATTTCCTCAAGAAAATAAAATGTCACCCTTTGTACTGGGTGGCTGTTAGGTTTCCACAGGATTCAAAATACAAGCCTGTCAGAAAACTAAATTGATTTTGCTCTAAATATTTTTTTTGTCTTGTGCTGCTAGGAATGTTAATGTTGTATGGTCCTAACACTTGGAAAGTGTCAGGCGCAGCTTTCTCTTCAGGAAAGCTGAGGATTTTGTAATGTATCATACAGGCAAAGAGGGACAGCTCTAACATTAAGCCTTAGCTTTAGGGCCTGCCTTTTTGCTTTCATTACTCTGGGTAATATGAAGTTCAATGATAGTGGTATATAAAGAATCAACAGCACAGTGACAAAGAAAGTGACTTGTTAGCTATGATACAGCCCAGTGTGAATCTGGTTAGATCTGGGAGACACAAATTCACAAAGTAGCTATTATCTTTCAGCTTTAGCTCTACATTCTCAAAGGGGAATAGTAATATTTCTCCACCATATAGGGTTGTTGTAAGGATTAGTGAGATAATATGTGGAGTATTATTTTCCTTTCTGAATGTCTGTCTCCTCCCCCACCTACCTGTTCATTATGCCTCCCATTTACACACCTGGGGTGGTAAATTACCGTCCCAGACTAAATTCCCCATTTCTGAGGAATTTAGGAGCAGGAGAAAAAAATGATCACATAGTGAAACTCTAGAATTTTCTCCGAGTCCCTACAGGAAAGATCATAGAGACTTGGAAGGGGGGGGGAAGCCTAGAGCATCATCCAGAAATGACAGCACATCCTTTCCATTCTCCTCCCTCTCTCTCAGTAGAGCCCTCCCTCAAATTTCACATAATTTACCAAAGCAGTGTTGAGGGAACCCAACTGTTCTCTTCAGCATCCTGCTTTTCTGGCCAGACAACTTGCCTCTTCTCTCCCATTGCCATTGTGAAGGAGAGGAAGCATGTGAGGGAGGAAAGCTGGGGCAACCATGCCAAGGGGAAGGAGAAATGGGTGGCAGGGAAAAGTAAGTAGCTGCTATGACAACTCAAAGTATGTCCCAAACTCCATTTTTGGAGTCCATTTTCATGAACGGATGTCACTATTAACTTGGGTTAAGGGATGTACCTCTACATTTATTTTAGAGAACTATTTTTTCTGCACACCTTCAAGTTCCCCTGAGTTTTCAGAAATCTGTATCATAGTTAGACATGGGCACGAAGGGGAAAAAAACCTGAACAAGCTGTTTGTTGTTCATTGCCATCCACGAACAATGAACAGTAATGAACATGACCATGTTCACAAACATGTTAGTTGCTCATGGCCCCTTAAAGATCCCTTTAAACTATCAGCTGGAAGGTGGCAGGGGGAATTCCCCCTGCCGCCTGCCAGCTGATAGTTTAAAGGGCCCTTTCCTGCCACGTGCAAGGGGCAGGGCCCTTTAAACACCCCATAAACTGACCTTCCCAATGTCCAATACCCATCAAATTTCCAGGGGACATAGTCCTCACTGTCCTCTGAAGACCCCCCAAGTTTCAGAGAGACTGCACCCTGGGAAAGGCATGATCCATATCCCCCCCTTTGCTGTCATTTTCTCTTCACAGTGGCAAAAACAGGACTGCCTGTTGGAAGGCAGCTACTTTGAGGGGTTACAAACTGACCTTCCTAATGTCTAATGCCCACCAAATTTGCAGGGAACATAGTCCTCATTGTCCTGCGAAGACCCCCCAAGTTTCAGAGAGATTGCACCCCAGGAAAGGCATGATGCATGGGTCTCCCCCTTTGTTGTCATTTTCTCTTCAAAGCAGCAAAAACAGGACTCTCTGCTGGAAGTACTTTGAAGGGTTAAAGCCAGAAGGAAAGCCAGAAGAAGTTCAGACAGAGTTCAGTCCCTGCCGTTGCCAGGGGAATTGATTGAAAGGCCCCAGACTGTCTGGCTCAATGAACAGCCGATGAAGGCAACGAACAAGGCTTGCAACAACCACTAGTTCATTTAGAATGGAGCCTCATGAACGGCTTGTTTGCGAACAGACCAACGGGCTGTTCATGGTTTCTTTCTGTTTGTAATGCTGTTTGTTCCCATGTCTAATCATATATGGTAGGCTCTGTTCCACTCACGTAGCTCCCCTGGCCATCTGTTGTATCACAGTTACTATGCATATATTTGCATGTCGACCTTTGGATGACCATCTTCAAACAGGACATCATCCAGCAGCATCACAGAGCCTTCTCTCTACTTCATGGCCACCTTGTTTTGCTGAACAGTGGTGAGCTGCAGCAGCTGCAAATAATGTATGGAAGGACAGCCCAAAAGACTTGATACAGACAGCACTGCTGGTTCTACTTACTGACTGTGTGGGATCAGCGTGTCAGAGCAGGGCTGTTCAGAAATGAGTTCAGATTCCCCTGAAGCTCATTGGGTGGCTCTGAGCCACTCTTTCTGAGCCCAAGCCTCCTCACAGAACTGTTGTGAGGATATACTGGGTATGAAATGGCCACACATACAAGACAATACTATCATCACTTGTAGCATTGGTTACGGATCAGGTTGGCCTTGAGCCCCCCAAGCTTAATTAATTAATTAATTAATTAAAATATTTTTATCCCATCTTTCCTTAATAGCCTTGAGTATGGCTGCCAGTTTCCTGCAAGAAGCAGGCGATCTCCATCTCTGGTTCTCATTTCTTGCCACCACTCATGTGGCCTGCAGGAGAAAAAGAATCTTAAAAAAAAACCCACCATCTGGTGATGACATGACATCACTTTGAGCAAAAGCTGGCAGTGACATCTAGGAGTCAACAGTAGCTCTGTTGTTTTATCACAGAGTTTCTGGTGATTCCTAGATTAGCACCTTGGGTTTTACCTAGAGTGGCATCACACTGTACACCAACAATGACCTCCCCCCATGTCAATGCCCACCCCAGAAACTCCTGCCAGTTGGTTGCCCTGACCTAAGGTGGATTACAAACAGATCAAAAATATAGTAGCTTTGCCCCACAAAATAAGATTTAAAATGGGTCTAATCAGGGCTTTTTTATAATGATACTTTCCAAATACTGGGGCTCTCCCAGAGAAAGCGGAATTGGTGGAAATCTAATAATTGACCAAGTTGTCTCTTGCTAATAATGGTTTCATCTGTAAGAGCCTCACTACTGCCTCCCTAAGGGCTTTAGAAAGAATTTTATTGAAAAACCTTTGCATTGCAGTACTGAATGATAGGCATTATCTGGTAGCCTCTTTTCCTCTGAATAAGATATGGGATTACTGAAACCATGAATAAAATAAAAAGAAGTTTTCATATGCTACTAGAGCAGTAACTTTTGCTAATGTGGGGCACAGTGAAACTAACTAGCTAATATGTATGGTTATTAAAAAAGTTTACAATATAGAAGACTTTCTCAGTGGAGAGATTTCACTTCAGAAGCAAGCTCTTTATGCTCATTTTGAGTTTATAACCTCTGCAGGAGGGCGCTTGTTTCCTGTGGAGTTTATAATCACTTCAAGGGCAAATTGTAAGGCTTTGAGACACAATTGGTCAGCTGGGCTACTTTGCACTATGAGAGAAAAGCCAGGGACAAATAAACGGGAATTAATGTATCACTATAGGATGGGTCCCAATAATGCTGCATGTGCCCTGTTGTAGAAAAAGATGGCTTCCAAGATCAGAACAGCAGAGATACTCAATTGCACTCAGCTGAGATTCTGTGTACATATATCTTTATTTGCATAGCCATGGCTATCTGTGTTTGCTCCCACATTGATCCAGATAATATTCTTTCCCATTGGCCCATTTGCTGACTTATTATCTACAGAAGATACAAGTGATGGCTTGTACTCAGGATGTCTGTTGGTGTGGTATGGAAATACAACATCACACATACAAACATATCCTTCACATTGTACTAATTGTACTAATCTCACACTATATAATCCGCCTTGAGTCTCAGTGAGAAAGGTGGAATATAAATAAATAAATAAATAAATAAATAAATAAATAAATAAATAAATAAATAAATAAATAAATAAAAATATCTGGACCAGCATTGGAATAATCTGTCAAGGCAACGCTATCGATTTCACATATGGCATGAGTTTGTAGGTAGGGGTCTGGTTGATTCATTTTAAGGACAAGTGGCTTGACAGCCAATCCTGTGCAAGACTAGCATTTTGTAGTGGTTACAGTGGTAGATTAGGATCCGGGAAATCCAGATTTGAATCTCCACTATGCCATGGAAGTTTGTTGGGTGACTTTGGATAAGTCACACATTCTCAGCCTAACCTACATCACAGGGTTATTGTGAGGAGGATAAAATGGAAGGCAGGAGGTATATTATTTAATTAATGACAATTTGATTTAATGTATAGTAGTTTATTCATTATGTTTCTCTCTTACAGGATTTAGATGATGTGTTTAGATTCATATATGATCCAGATGATTATTGATGATTGGAGTAGTGAATGACTGTAGAGATATGATCTGGATGATCATTTGATATAGTTATGATTTTTATGTATATGTTTGAATTTACTATCTGAAATTTTAAAAAAGACTTATGATTATAGCCACCCCCCCCCCCAAGGAAGACAGGAGAATGAGGTAAGCTGTTTTGGGTTCCTACTGGGGAGAAAGGCAGATTATAAATGAAGTAGATAAGTAAAAGTGAATAAGTGAGGGGGGGAAATCATACCAATATTTATAAGTAGCAATTAAAATGAGTTGTTGATACTCATTGTTTTCATTGTGGTTGCTTTGAGGTCATTTATACTGGCTTTGAGGTCATTTATACTGGCTACTGGCTACTGAAAAACAAACTGAAAAGAAAAATGCCCAAGCCTTATGGATGTTCACATTGTGACCAGAAGTACTGGCAGTGGCAAGCAATATTAAGATGTTTTTAATGTTCTGTTTCTCATAGTGATAGTAGCAAACTGAGGTCCAAATCAGACAAGATGCTGAGAGTTCTGTGATTGGATCTTCCTGGAGGATTTTGATCCACCATTTCAGCCATGGAGGGCTGATCTGGACTAGAAATCATGCAGGGAGCCGAGAAGAAATTTAATCCTTTCACTCCTTCATGGTCGCACAAAATTGAACCTTGGCTCCTTTGCTGTTGAATAAAAAAGACACACACACAATTTTTAAAAATCTAAATGGCTAGTAACAGGTAAGGGGGATGATTTTGATTAGCAGAATTGTTTAGAAGTGGAAGGGTTAAATTCCTTCTCCACTCTCTAACATTGTCCCAGTCTGAATCAGCCTCCTGCACAGCTGTAATGTTTAAAAGACTAATGGGCGTTCATGATTTCCATCATGTTTAATTTGACCCTAAAGGAAAAATACTTGGTTAAAACCCCCATCAAATAACAGGAAAATTTTTGGTATTCCCAAAAAAGGCAAAAAAAAAAAAGTTAATATTTATGCCATCCTGAAAAATAACGTTTACATCTGGAATGGGAGATGTGCAGTTAGTCTTCATTGTCTTTCTCTCAGACATGTTTGAAGCAATCAGCTCTCAATTTACCTTCCCATTTTCTATGTGGGGCAGCACAATCCTGAGGCCTGCTGTGCCACCGATGCCCGTGTACCTGCTGTGCTGCTTGTCTGCTCCCTAAGGACCTTCATGGGAGAGCTATGCTAGTGGCTGAGCCAGGCAAGGAGTGGTGAGGCCACAGCAGGAAGTGCACGTTCCACAGTTCCCATGACAATGCCGCCAGCAAACCGCAATGGCTGCATTGTTCCCATGACAGGCCCACAAGTGGCAAGCAAAGTCACAGTCAATGTGCAGGCCACGATCTCCATGACCAATTGACACCCATTGACACCTCCATCCCCCTCCCTAGAGCAAGCAGCTGCAGATCACATGCCCTTGTGGTCACAGCAGCAACATTGAGGTGCCCAGCCAGGGGAAACCCTCCATGGGGAGGGGGGACCCCTGGTTCCAGAGTGGCAGGCCCCACAACTTTTTGAGCAGGTCATGGCCCCATGGCCCCAGCAGCTCTGCTGGGGGGCCTAGTCACCTCTCACAGCCTGGGTAGCTGGACCCTTACCACATGGGGAGCCGTGCCCTGGCCATGGTGCCTGCAGCCTTGTAGCACCCTCCTGAGTTGGTATTGCACAGGCCACTGGACAGGGCCAGCCTCCCCCATCCAGTTGTGCACATGTGGGTGCAAGAGGTGGTACAGTCCCTAAACCTTACCCCCCGCCCCCACTTCCACAAAAGATTTTCTTATGCAGATGAGGAGGCATCCTTGCAATAACCATTCTCAGTTGTGCCCTGCCAGTGAGTTGCTCACAGAGATCTTGGCCTGGTGATTGCCATAGTCACACCATGCTCTCCTGCTGCTGGCCACCCCACACTAGGATGGAAGTTCTGCTTGCCACGACTAAAAAGATTCTCCATGACAGGGAATTCGGGAATGGGAGACTCATTCAGCTTGGGTAGCCTGCAGACTACCTGGGCTGGTCCAATTGGGACTGTTAATCTGGTAAAAGCGCCATTTTGGAGGTCCGTCGGGCTTCTTCAAAATATGCAACAAAGCGACAGTTGCCTCGTGAGATCATTATTGACTTTTCATCTAAAAAGATTCGGGACACCATCCTATATAACTCATACAATGCGGATTTGGACTTTATGGGTTTGAAAGTCAAGATCTTGAAGGACGTTCCATTTCTAGTCCGGAAACGGCGTTTTAAATATAAAAAGTTTGCAGCTCTTCTGAGGGACCATGGAATAAAGTACAAATGGTTATTCCCGGAAGGAATATGGTTCAGATATAAAGATCAGGCCTATAAGATATTATCAGAAGATCAACTAAAGGATTTTGAGAATAAAAACCCAGAACTCTGCTGCACCGAGAACGAAGAAAAGGAGGAGCCGGAGGGGGGGGAGGAGGAGGAGGAGAGCACCGCAACAGCGGTTGCACAGAGAGAATTGCGTCCGGGACCTAGAAGGGGGAGGAAAGTTTAATCAGAATTTGAAATGTTTATTCTCTGTATGATTAACCACTCCATCATTATTCTATGGAGCTATTTTTGTATTATGACAGTATGAAGGGAAACATTGAAGTGTAGTGTTTAGTGTTTGTAGTTCATTCCCCCCCCCTTTTCTTTTTCCACCCCCATTTGTCCCTTCCCTCTCCCCTTTCCTTGTGATAGTCTGGTGTAGTGTTTTGTAGTTATGAAAATAAAAAAATTTATTAAAAAAAAAAAAAGGGACTGTTAATCTGGTGAGTACTAACAAAGAGCTGACGTGCTCGCACCACAACATGCACATTCCAATCTCCCCAGACCAGTATTCCACATGGAAACACTGATCCAGATGAGGGACCTTGGCCTTCCTGCCACCTATTACTTTCCTTCAGTACACTTTGGGTTAACGGTCTCAATTGGAATGGGGGACTGGCAGGCAGCAACCTGTCCAGTCTCCCATTTTCCCCCATGAAGAGAAGAATACCACGTTGACCACCTCCTTCATGGGTCCCTCGGGGATAGGGGATTCCCCCCCCCCAGTGTGTGTGTATATGTAGCACAGGACCAGCCACCTCCCCCATTGTTCATCTTTGCCACCTGGATGTAACCCCAGAGGCACAGAGGGGGGTTGATAGTCCTCCTCCTCGAACATGGGTGATACCCCCCTTCCCATCTCATTTCCCACATCACCAGTTGGGTGGGCCAGGGGAGGTGGAGGCGCTGTCAAACATCAGCCTCCACAGGATCGATGGATCCCCCTCTGTTTGGAAACTGAGGAACCAGAAGGGGCAGAGGTGCCTGGTGGATCTTTGGGGCCGCCACTTCCCTGGCAGCCAAGGGCCGTGAATGTGCTGCAGGGCTGCTCTAAGAGAATAAGCAGTTGGAAGGAGCTATTGTTAGCCCCTGGTGAGCAAGCAGACATGGAGAGTGTTCTTGTTCTGCACAGACTTGATTAAGATGCCAAGGGTGGGGTGGCTCTCTTGTGAGCTTAGATGGAATGGGGACTGTGGCTGCTTGTGCAGTGGATGGAGTTGAGACAGTCTCGTCTCACACATGTGACTGGGGTCCACAATGTAGCTGAAGGCTGGCTAGAGGACTGCTCCTGGCACTGGGTTGGAGGAGCTGTTGTGATAAGATGCCAGGGGCTGAATTGGCCATGCTCCTGGATACCCCAGCTGGGCTGCAACCAATGTGAAGGGGGAGAAGGAACATGTGCGTGGAACATGTGCATTTCTTTCATGGGGAACTGCTCCTCATCCACATCTGGATGTTCAGGTGGCCTGTGGCTGTTTGGGGTGTTGATCCTGTGAGGAAGGGAGTTGAAGGATGCTGCTGCTACCCTTTGTGGGGGAGGCATGGGAGTGAGTTCACAGCCACCCTGGCTTGCCCCCCTGCTCTCGCCTCTGCCCAAGCCTGGGGCCTGGCCATTGGCAGGCTGAGCGAGGCCTGACATGGGCTGCCAGGCACCCCCAATGGTGGCCTTAGGTGCAGCTCTCTGGGTGGCTGCCCCTTTGATGAATGTGGGCCATGCCAGGTCCAGCCTGCATGGGAGCCCCTCAGCCTCAACCACGGAGAGGCTGGTGTTTGAGGGGTGCCACTAGTGAGAGATGAGCAGTCTGTGGCATCTGGATCCTCTGCCCCTTCTTACCTGTTGGGGCATCCTCAACCCTCCCCAAGTCATAATTCAAGGTGGCATACCTGTACAGAAATGTCAGAGGGGATTACTAGTCTGCCAAGCGGGACATAGCTCTCCTACTGTGTGCAGGTGCAAGGGACAGCTCAGATTTTGCAAAGTTCTCCCCATGCTCATTCATATGCCCCCTGCTGAACCCCAGCTATGGAGACCAGCATTTGGGGCTGCTGCCAGTGAGGGGGTAGGCGCCAGTGAGCAAGATGGGGTGGCTGGCTCCTTGGCTCCCTCTGACCTATTGGGGGCTTTTGTCCCTTCCTGGGTTGCGACTCCGGAAGGGTTATCTTAAATGAAACTTGTTTGAGTGTTGTTAATCTGCTGAGTGGGAATCAGCTCTCCTCCCTTATGCGAGTGTTAGGGACACACTGCCTACTCTTATCCTGCCACTGTGAGAACCCTCTCCTGCTTCACACTCTAATTCCTCACAGCAGGGAGGTCTTGGATAGAGCTTACAGCCACATCACTACTTATCTGGAGTCATGGGCTCCCCAGCTGGAGATTATTCAGGGTCCCCAGGGGGCTGATTGGGCACAGGGAAGGGGTCTCAGCCACTGTGAGGGTGTGAATGGATTGGTAGTTGAAAGCCAATGTTCTGCTGGGCCACATGGGTGGGGCCTGGCACAGGAGGGAATCAATTTTTTCTGCAAAGTGGGACCCTATGGGCTGTGCCACCTTTTTTGAGGCATAAGTTTGCACCGCTCATAGTGGTGTTCCTGTCACCAGAAATGGCTTAGGGAGCAGACTAAGTTGTGCCCTGTCCTCCAGCCCACCCCCTGGTCTGCCCTGGTTATGCCCATTCCTAGCTGCCATGGCTGGGTGCCAGCAGGTATTTTCATTGTCACATCAATTTACTAGATATAGGCAGATTTCAGTTTCAGGGACTCAAGAGGTTTTATAGGAAAGCAGTAGAGTCATTATAGACGGGATTAAAAATGCACCATTTTCATTGATATCTTCATGCTTATGACTGTATGCTAGTAATAGATTTGCCAGCACAGCTCTGACATCCAATAGGAGATTGCAGGGGGTGGAAGCCTACTTGACTGGTGTCACACTGATGCTGCAGTGTTACTTCTGGTGAATCCTAGACATTGCACCATCACAATGACATCACTTCTGGTTCTGGTTTTATGACACCAAATCACCTCCTCCCTTTTCCCACCACCCTGTTGAGTAACAGTGAGGAACAGGAAGTCCAAGGCATGAGGTTACCCTAGCTAGTGCTGAGTTTGGTAATATTCTAAACTCATTTTGATTTAAATATGATTTAGATAGCTATATGAACATTGAACCCAACCACATCCTTCCTTATTGCCCCTCTTATCATTTTGAGGTGTCACCAACGCCAACTGTTAAATAGTGCTCTAAACCAATATATCAATCATGCTGATCACACTAGTCTAGCACGTCAATCGTTCTCTTTGTAAAAGTGCCTGGGAACCATGTTGGAAGCACGTACCCACCTTGGGTCCTGCCTCCAGATAGGAACTGGCTATTTAAGAAGACCCTCGCGGGTCACTCAGAGAGATCTCATTCCAATCCTGCCTTGTGTAGTGCAGGCATTACACTAGGTGATATTTCCCCCCGCTGCTGAATCGTGCTTCTCAATGGACAAGTGAGTATCGCTCAAACAATGATCTTCCTGCTAATGCAACCTTTTCTACACTTTCCCACCTTTTATTTCCTAGTCTTGTAATGAATGTGTGTGCGTTTCTTGTATTCTGTATACTCAAGGTTATTAAGTAAAGTCTTTGATTCATTGATGTGTTAGTCTCCTCTCTTATTGGGTGTGTTCCAGGAACTCTGATCCTGGTATACACAGGTCATGATCCCTTAATATAAGCCTACTGTCTATTAATTCCCCATCTCCAAGGCAGTTTGGCTAACAGATTACTGGTCTCTAACATTCTTTCTCCACACACACACACACACACACACACACACACACACACACACACACACACACACACACACACACACACACACACACACACACACACACACACACACACACACTCTTTGTAAGTGACATTGTAATGAAAGGAACTCACTTAAAATCATGGAAGTGCAAATTACTATAACAAACTCTAAATTGTTGCTGTCTGAGTACAATATACTTATTGTGTTATGGTAGAAGTGCTGAGTTAGGATATTGGGTATCCAGGAAAGTCATGAGGCCTGCTTTATCTCAGCATAATCTACTCCGAATACCCTTCAACATTTTACTGATGAAAATATGCATACTCCTGAGTGATTTTAATACCTTTATTCCTCTAGCAAGGATCACTGCCCGAGTACGTACTCCCACTATGCATTGCTGAAGGCTCGTCTCCATCTGCTCTACATTTACTTGATCGTAACACAATTTTTCAAAAGTTACAGATTTTTATCTCAAAGGCTCTGGTTATAGAATATTATACAATAGCTCTGCTCTGACTCAGACATATTCAGGGGCATCTACTATCTGCTTAATCTGGGAGAAGAAATTGTTGCCAGCCTCTGGGGGATGGGTGGGGATGAGATCTGCCAGTAGTTCCACTGATTTCCAGAGGTTGGTTCTCTTGAGAAAATGGCTGCTTTGGAGGATGGACTCTATAGCATTGTACCATGCTGATGTCCCTCCTCTTCCCAGGTTCTACCCTCCAGAAATTTTCCAACCAGTAGTTGGCAACTATAGGCCAAGGACAAGCTTCTCTCATAATTCCTCAGTCTCATGCGACTCCCGTTACTAGTCTCTCAGGCAATGACCACCACACCCACTTTCCAGCAGTAGATCACAATCGAATGTGGCTGAAAGTACGCATGCAAACACCATTGATCACCTAGCCAGCTAGCGTTGCATGAACCCTGCCATCCAGGGTGGCTTAGGGTTGCTAGCCTCCTTGCCTTGGCAGTAGAGGATGAGGGGACGATGGAGGGCAGGCCCTGATCTGAGGGTCTCATGAGTGCACTTTGCACATGCATGCTCCAGAGGACCTCTGATTACACCTGCTCAAGCACAGGAATGGAAGCAAGCTGTAAGAACAGAGTTAAATGCCATGTACAAGAACAACACATGGACACTCACTGAACTCCCTAGAAATAAGAAACCTGTGGGGAGCAAGTGGATTTTTAAACTGAAACGAGACAACAAAGGTAAAATCCAACATTACAAAGCCAGACTTGTTGCCCAAGGCTACACACAAAGGTTTGGTGAAGATTACGACAATTGCACCTGTTGTGAAACACACTACTATAAGAACACTCCTTAGTGTTGCAGCATGGAAGGGGATGCAAGTAGAGCACCTAGATGTCGAGTCTGCTTTCTTACACGGTGACCTAACAGAAGAAATCTACATGAAGCAACTGCAAGGTTTCATCGAAAAAGGCAAGGAAAATCTCATATGCAAGCTTCAGAAACCAATCTATGGCCTAAAACAGAGTGCAAAATGCTGGAACGACAAACTAAATGACATCCTTCTAAAGCCAGGCCTCCAAAGAAGTGAATCTGACCCATGTCTATACACACTATGTAAAAAATGAATAATGGACTTACAGTCTAGTTTATGTTGATGATCTAATTTTGGCCTATGAGAACTCAAATGACAGCAAAGAAGTTGTCGATCATCTGAGTAAGGAAGTCACAATCAAACAGCTTGGGAATGTGACTAACTATTTAGGCATTCAAATACAGTGAGAAGCTAATGGAAGCTTCCTTCTCAGCCAAGAACAAATGATCGGGGATTTATTGAAAGACCTGAATTGGAAGACAGTTCTCCCAAATACATTCCAATGGAGCCTAACTATAACAAACAAACTGAAGCATCTGAAGAGCTACCCAAAATGAACAGATACCGTGAAATCTTGGGTAAGATCTTATACATTTCAACCCTGACATGACCAGACATTAGTTCAGCAGTAGGACTATTGTGCAGAAAGTTTACTAAACCCACAAAGAAAGACTGGAAAGCCCTAATGACTTTAGTAAGATATTAAAAGCAAACTGCAACCCTTAAACTTAGGCTACCAGCAGACAACGTGCCTAAATCGACACTTTACATGGATGCAGATCACGCTGGGTACAAATCTAACAGGAAGTCCACAAGCGGCAACATAATTTTCTATGGTGGTGGAGCCATAAGCTGGGCAACTAAGAAACAGATCATCACTGCTGGATCTACTGAAGAAGCTGGATATGTTTCAGCAGCATTAGGCTGCAGAGATATTCAATGGCTGCTCAAAATAACTGAACATCTAGGCCTACACCTGTCATCATACATGATAATGAAACATGCATTCGTATGTCACAAACCGAAGACATCAGTACATCTTTGAAGCACATTGACCTGAAGTACCACATAGTTAAGCATCTGTACAAAGATGGGACTATTAAATTAGTCGTAGCAACAAAATGTTTGCTGATGTTTTAACTAAAACCTCTCCAGAGATAATGTTTTGAAGCTCTCTGAATGAAGATGGGCCTGGTACACTGAGCCAAGATCCATCGAGAGGGGGTGTTACACTGTGCCCATAATTGCTGATGTTCTAAGAAAGGCCTGGATCCAGAGCAGCTGAACATCTCATCATACTTAACCCATGCTGGGCCATGCTGGGCCTGCATGTTCTGTAAAAGCTGTATGATCATGTCAAAGTTTTTTATTAAAGCTTTGCCTCTAGTGGGCTGCACTTGCTTAATTACTCCTGCATAGATAGTATAGGCAGCTAGCCAGTTAGATCAAGTCTTTCCCATCAATTTCAGTTTTATCTTCTCAAATTCCTTGTTCTCTTCCTTATGTCCCTGTTTCTGCTCAGGCTTTCTAAATAGTAAAACAAAGATATCCACGTACTACTCCCTCCATATTTTCAACGTTGTGGCTGATAACAGATGGTCACCTAGAGGCAGGGAAACCTCTCCATGAAGGTAATGCTGCAGTGAGAAACCTGTTGAAGGCATCCAACCAAAGAGTCCGCTAGCCCCAAGGTTGGAAGAGTCTCCAGCCTGCTGGGAGCCCTTAGACCTTCCAAACTTGTTCACATATAAAGGTGGGTACGATCCAAAAAAAAATTACCGGTCAAGCTGATCGTGGATACACACACACACCGTGAATATACATACACATAGAGCCGTGAATGAGGTTTTCCCACAAAATACAGTGTTTTAAAAGCAGGTTAAAAACAGAGAGTGACAGACAGAAAAACAGCCATTCCTCCTACAAAGCTCCTTTTTTTAAAAAAAGCAAAAAACGTTTGGAACACCCCCTTCCCCCTCCCTCCCCTGGGTCTCTTCTCCCAACTGGTGGTGAGTGTGTTGCTGCTCCATGGTTGGAAGGAAGCCCTGCTGATCAAGGAAAGCTGGGCTTTCATTCGGGTTTCCAGGGCAACAGAAGGAGGGCAAACACAGCTCAGGCATTCCCCTGGCTCCGTTGCCCTGGGAATAGATTACTGGCGCCTGATTGTCTGCATCCCCGATCAGATCCCGATGGCCTGATCAAGGAAAGCTGGGCTTCCATTCGGGTTTCCAGGGCAACAGAAGGAGGGCAAACACAGCTCAGGCATTCCCCTGGCTCCGTTGCCCTGGGAATAGATTACTGGCGCCTGATTGTCTGCATCCCCGATCAGATCCCGATGGCCTGAATCAAGCCCCGATGAAGCCCCCCCCCGAACGCTGGATCGTGTCAGACTTGTGGCTAGATAACGTTCTTACTCCAGACTACCTTCTGCAATTAGACAACAGTCCATTGTTTCCAAAAGGCTTTTACTGAAGAATTAGTTCATTATAGTCCACTAGCCTGAACCCAAGGTCCAGGATGGTACATATGCATTGTTACCAATGACAAGCAAAGCATGAGGTACAGAGTAACAGATCACAGCAGGCCCAACCTCCCCCCACAGTTCTCAAAACAAAACAACCCCTTTGAAGTCAGAAGAGCGAGAAGCTCCCAAGGCCGGTTCTTGGTGGAACGTCGGTAGCCAAAACAATCCTTTTCTGCGAGATAGCTGCCTGGGAACCTTGGCACCTGGAAGAGAGCACTTACACACTGAAAAGATTAAAATGGAGTCGGTTAAGCATAGGCATGCAAGAAAGCAGTCTGAACCTGACAGATCGGTCGCCGTGGACGGCACTGATCTGCTGGGTCCCCATTATCGTGGGTATTTTTCTATCGTAATGCTGATCGTGCCCATCTCTATTCACAAACTCATACATTTGCCCTGGGTTCTGCCCATAGTTAAGCCAAGAAGTGGGCCCAAAAGGCCAGACCTCCACTGTGCTCCAGCAGTGCTTGTTCTTTCTCACTCAGAGCCTGGCAGAGCAGAGTTTTAAGATGGTATAAGTAAAGTAATGCCTCCATCTGTAGGGTTAAGTTCAGCCTCATCTGAGCCAGAACTCCCTACTGCTGCTTCTGTTGCCATCTCTGGAACTTCAGTACCTGATGAAACCGCATACATTCCTTTTTCTTTGCTTTCCATCTGTGCTAATCTGTCAGAAAGGTCAGATAACACCTTAGACTTCTATGTCCTGTGTGACAGCTTTGTAGGTATTTACACTCAACAGAAAATTCCCTACCTAGCCGCCTCCTCTGGGCCGTGGCCTTTCCAAGGCATCTAGACATGCCACTAGGTCCCTGATGTCTCCTCATCCTCAAAAGGTGAGGAAACTTGCATCAAGGGTCTCCTAGTTGTGGGGCATGTACATGATCACACTTTCTTTTGAGTGGCTTTTTTTGGGGTGGCATTCCACCATGCTGTTAAAACAACCCAGAAAGCTTAACACTTAGTGACTGTGGTAACAGTCCTTTAATGTCAATTTGGTCTGTTTGTAGTAAATTAAATGCTATTCCCCAATTCCTATGCACTGTCACCCAAATGTTTTACTTCTACTCTTCCCTTCTGTCCTTCTCTTCCTTTACAGTAACCCCAGTTCTTGCCAAAGCAGATGCAATAATACAATATGCCACCAGGTGGTGTGCAAGAGAAAGTCTGATTGAGCAGGAAAAAAATGGAGGAGGCTTTACTAGCACCCATCCTGAAAATGTAGATCACTGCTATGCCAATATCAATAATGTGTGAAGCAATCTATGCTTTGGAGCTGTTGCAAGCCACCCCTTTGGCCTCCAGCTAGGCTTTTGCTGTTGCTTCTGGAAGTACTACGTCCCAAGAAAGTGAAAGAGGGGGAGAAGACCTGTAAGGACTGGATCTAACCCTGCTTTAGCCCTTCTGACTAACAGACAACAAGCCGCAAATGTAAATAAGAAAAAGTATCTGCCAAACCACTGAACCTGGTACTGGGCCCGGGCTTCCATCCTGGAGTTTGGAAGGCATCAACCAAGGGAATAGCACAGCTTCTCCAAGACAGGTACTGCCATCTATGCCTGAGCATCTCTGGCAAAACCAGCTCTCCCCAGCCCTATGAAGAGTGTCCTGTCCTCCTGCTGCTTTGTATGAGTCCTACTGACTGTGCTAGACCAACACTTAGCTCCATAAGGTATCTTGGAAGGCTCCAGGAGGCTCTCCATCTTTGGGGCAAATGCCTGCAGAAGGATGGGGGCAGCTAGAGACCTCTCTTGCTATACCCACCTGATTGGCTGAGCCTCTTCAGCCCCACCAATCAGGCCTTGTGCTACATTTAATCAAATGGGTTGAGGAAAATGGTCCATGGTTTAAGCCATGAAACTTCCTTCTTCATTTAAACCTTTAGGCACCAAGGTGTCCAGTGTGAAGATTCAGAAGGTCTCCTTTCCTTCAGAAGCTGGAATTGTTGTGAAATGTGACCTTGTATTTTTTCTATAATTCAGAACTTCATTTCCTTATCAGAGTGTTCCAAGGACACGAAATGTTTAACCAGTTGAGACTAGAGGGTTGGTTTGTTTTTTCATTCTGAAGCAGCTTTTATGTTCTGAAATCTTTATCCCTACAGGATGAGTTCTGAAGACCCGCTGCGAGTTTGGCATCTCTGAGTGCAAAGGGGCAGATCAGGGCCCCTGGGAGTGATGGACCATGGACCAACGAACTGGTCCGTGAACAGGGGCAGGTCCATGAAAAGTTCATGGTCTGTGATGCATGAAACGTGATGGACCATGGACCAATGGTCTGTGTTTTTTTCCCAGTCCATGCTCATGTCTAATCTGGATACATCACCAGAGGTTCCAAAATAGAACCACACCCCAAGAAAATAAGTCTGCCAGGGGTGGGAAAGTTGACTTTATGAATCTTAGATAAGAAGTAGAACTGAGGCACCCTACCCTTGGTTTCCAATAAAAAATCATATGTGGACTTATTCAAGTACCCTTCCAGCAGTGCCTCTTCCAGAACAGTAACAATTTCTTACTTAATCATAGAAGATGGGTTTTCTGTGCTCCTAGTGGCTAATATTGTTCAATTGTCTGAATGTCTTCTTAATGTAGTTGTCTCTTATCTTGTTATCTGAAATATTGCCTTAGGTATACAACAGATAGGTACTTCTTCATGGTGACACACAGACTTGGGAATGGTTTGCCCTGATGACCCAGATGGACTATTCCCTGCTTTCCTGTAGATGCCATTATTTCTACCTGTCTCTGACTGATGAGGTACTTGATCCTGATCAGATCTGTTACTTACATAGTAACTAATTTGCTGCTTCGTTAGTTTTGATGTGCTTCTGGGTCCACAGTGATGCTAAATTCATTGCTTTGTTTTGCATAATTTTACTAATCATAAGCTGTTTTGAAGTTCCCACATTAGGATGGAAAGATGAGCTAGAAATGGTTTACTAAATAAAACCAATAATTATACAAAGAATTTAGCCCTATGTATTGTTGAAGGCTTTCACGGCTGGAGAACGATGGTTGTTGTGGGTTTTCCGGGCTGTATTGCCGTGGTCTTGGCATGCCAAGACCACGACAATACAGCCTGGAAAACCCACAACAACAACAATTTAGCCCTAATTCTCACCTGTATATTCTGCACTTCCTCCAAGGATCTCAGGGCAGCTTACTTCGGTGGCGGCAGCAAGGGATTCCATTTAATCCTCATAACAACAACTATTTTATTGTCTAAGCATTTGTCATTATAATAATAAGCAATACAGAGCACAACATATAACCACAAAGCCATAAAAACAGCATTTAGCAGTAACACAAGTATAGAGAAGAAAGTCAGTATTCACAATGGTCCACTAGATTATCTGTTATAAATGCCCTTCTCAGCTTTTGAGCCATTGCAGAAAATTAAGCAATACTGTAGCTAACATTTATCACAGTTGCACAGCAATACCCTAATTCAGATGAAGAAATTCGTGCTCTGAACTTTTCTGCAATGGGAACCACCAGCAGAAATTGGATGCTTATCAGAATCTGCATCCAAATGTGCATCTAGAATCATAGGGTTGGAAGGGATCTCTAGGGCCATCTAGTCCAACCCCCTGCATGATGCAGGAAATTCACAAATGCCCTCCCGACTGCCCCAGTGACCGCTGCTCCATGCCAAGAAGATGGTGAAACACCTCCAGGATCCCTAGCCAAACCAGCCAGTGGAAAACTGCCACCCAACCCCAAGGTGACAATCGGCAACACCCTGGGCATGTAAGAAGGGCCATGAAAACCAAGCACTGATGCAACCTCTTCTGCCCTCCCCCTTGCAATCTGCTCAGGCTCACAGAATCAGCATTGATGTCATATGGCCATCTAGCCTCTGCTTAAAAATCTCCAAAGAAGGAGAGCCCACCCAGCCCACCCCGAAGTGAATGCAAATCTCATCCATATAAATTATAGTGCTTTAAGTGAGATAAACATTTGGCTTCATGTAGCCATCCAAACTGTGGCACAACTTGTTACACATAATTATACATGACTTGATTTGAATTGTAACCAAAATATTTTACTTTCCCCATGACATCCGTCCCATGGGTAAGCCTGATAAACAACTGTGTCTTCGGAGGTGAATAAATAGAATAATGTAGTAAATAACGACAGATGTCTTTTACAGCTTGGGACCTCAAATACATAAAATTTTGGTTTATTGGAACCCTAGATTAATGAACTGATAGATCTTAGGAAGGCATTGTTTGAAAAGTAAATGCAGTAAAGCCCTGATGTAGAATATAGGACATGAACTGTGAAATCCAATGCAGAGTTACTCCAGTCTAAGCCCACTGATTTCAGTTTACATGCAGTTAGATGGGAATAACTCTATATAGGAGCGCACTATAAATCGTGCAAGCAGCTTTTTGAGTTACATATCTCTTTTTTGTATATTTGTAGCATTTAACATTAATTGAATTATGCTGAAGGACAGTGACTGGCCCAAGGTTAATCAATGAGGATTATGGCCAAGCAAGAATTGGAACACAGTATTCTTAAGACAAAAGCTTAGTTTATTATGGTATGTTTAGATCATGAGACTAGAATTCAGCTTTCAGATGATCACTCAAATATTGATTTGCCTTGACAAATGCTGTTTTTTTCACCTTTACTCTGGTTAAATGTTTCTGTTGCCAGGGGGTTTGCGTAGGCAACAATCCAGCATTAAGGCAGGACGTTCTTTCTGTACAGCATATGAAACTGCAGTTAAGACACTGGCTGCTTCCACACACGTTGGATAATCCACTTTCAATACTCTTTAGTGAACATTTGAAACTGATTTTCCATGTGTGGAACAAAAAACCCACTTCTAAAGGATTACGAAAGTGCATTGAAAGTGCATTATTCAACGTGTGTGGAAATGGCCTAACTGTGGTTAATTAACACATTTCAGACCAAGCTTCTGGATCCTGGTTTGATGGACTCTAGCTTAGTGGAGTGACTCATATTTGGACAGCCACACTAACTGTATTTCATTAAACTGTGGTATTGTGTTACGTCTGAACCAAGCCTAAGTATGACATTGAATGCATTAGAATGCACGGAAAGCAATATTCCCTAGAATAGCTGTAGTTTCCTGAAGAAATAATCTCCAACAATGTATGCATTTCAAAAGTATAACACTTCCAGGTGTTCAATTGGACTATTTCAGGCTTGTTACTTAGGACATGAGTATGACAAAACCACTACAAAATGCTGTTAAGATGCATTTATTATTTATTCATTAATTTTTATTATTATCCATTTACATTGGAAAAACAACGATATTCATTATTTCTGTTGTTATATTTTGGTATGAATAACTTGAGAATCCCATCTTTTCATGTAATGTTATATAGTTTGGCAAGAATTGAAGGGACAATCAGTTCTGGAAATATGGGTTTTTGTGTATTTTAAATGTACTGGAAGAAAAAACAGAACCATAATAGTTTTCATTGGTCTTGTCATATAGTGTAGATGTCTAACAGTGAAATCTTTTAGGGTTAGGCTATCCTAAGGGAACAAACTCAAATGGATTAGAAGGCCAAATGCCTACCCAGACATCACATCCATAATTCTGAATTTTAAAACCTGACTCATTTTGATGGAGGAAGGCCCAAGTAAAATGACTTGATGAGTTTCTAAAGTAAGTAAATAAATAATTTTGTAGCAGTCAATCCACAAGGATTGGAATTGGTTTAGGTACAGTGCTTCTGCATGTCTGCTTTCCCCTCTGCATTTGTACAGTTGTGGAGTTGGTTTATTTTGTTCTGAATGTGCCTTAAATAATCAGAATTTTCAAGTGAGGGTGCTGTTGTCATTGGTGGCATTACTGGAGACATAGCAGCACTCCATTTTTATTTTTTTGTGCATGCTTATATCACTGTATCAATATATTGTTTAAAAAACCCAACCAGGCCAAGAGGAGAAAAATCTCCTGATTCCCTCCTCTCCCTATTGCCAGCACCCCTCCTTTTTCTGAAATTTCAGGTCACAAAATAAACTGGTGAACAAAGACTGGAAAAGGACTGGAAGATGCAGAGTAGCTAAGATTCCCCTTCCTCCCAGAGTGACCTAAAGCTTGATCCCAGGCATGTTTACTTGGAATTAAGTCCTGTGGTATTGAGTAGGGCTTCCTTCCAGGGAATCATACCTATGATCACTGCATAGGATGAGAGACTAGGAAGCAGGGAGAGAGCAGAGGTGGCAGCAACCGGGGAGGGGGGGAGGGGGGAGGAAGAGTGCTTGTTGAACAATTTGCATATTCCATGTGTATATACAGGCACACTTAGGGCATTCACCACAGCTGTCCATTGCACTTCACAGTGGCTGTGCAGAATTGGGTTTGATCAGTGGCACACAACCCAATGAATTCATAAAGAGTTGGACTTCATGGCTTTTTTACTTTGACAATCCCACTTAGCTGGTCTTTCCCTCTTCCCTTTCAGAATATAGCAAGAAGACTGCTGGGAGCTTCCAGAGAATCCCCAAAGCTGGAAGAATCCCCACGTTGGAAGCTCATTCTTTCCAGTCCCTGTTTGCCACAGCTTCTTAATCTCTTTTGCAAATCTGCCCCTCTTTCTCCTTTACTCCCAGCAAGTTGGGTCTTGGGATGGAAAGTTAAACAACTCTGTTCATGGCATCATGGGAATTAAAAAAAAAGATTGAAAAGGATACCAGGATGGTAGGAGGAGGATGGAGGGCAGAGAGGGGGGAAGGAGTAGTTTGATGAAGATAAATATCCAGTCATTGAACAGTGATTTGGAGATGTGTGGGAATGGGTACGACAAACAAAACCAAAAGAAAGATCATGCATAAGGAATAAAGGTGATTCAGGATTGGCTTAAAAAAAAAGATTGGGATAAAAGTGGTCTAAAAAGTACCAGGCAAAAAAGGGGGAGGGGTGGACAAAAAAGAAGCAAAACTAAAGGCACAAAAATCTGTGTGGAAATCAGGAGATAAGCCAAAGCAGTATGGGTCAAGAAATGATGGGGAGAAAAAACCAAACAGCGTGGAAAGTCCCAAGAAAAGTTGAGCTTTGCTTAGAATTTTATACAAATGAGCCAGAATCCACTGGATATCTATGTGTGGGATTGTACGTAGCAAATTCCTGAGTTGCTCCTAGAACTTCAGACTTTCTTAACATGGGTAGCATCCTCATTGGCTGGAAGAACAGAAACCAGCACTACTTTGGTGTGAGCTGAGAAAGGCACTTGGGACAGGTCTTGCTAGAATGCAAAATTGTTGACTGGTGACAGACTGTAGATTAGATGAGATAGAAAGTCTGGCTCACATTTTTCATATTTCAGAGTTGTCATCTGAAAAACCAGTAAATAGGAGTACTCCATGGGGTGAAGGGGAGCTGACTGATAGCCTTTCCTCATTTTACAGTTAAGGTGTTAAGATCACTGCAATTTCCAATTTTACTAAAGAAATAGGATAAGGCTTTAAATCATATACCTGTTGATACTATGGCTCTTAAGTTTCATCCTATTCAGCAAAAAATTATGTTTAGGGTATATTGGACACCATAATGTCTTTTTTCTAAAGGTTTAAGCACAGTGTCTAACTGTTGGCAGTGTAATTAACAAAATGCATCTCTTAAACATATGCTCTGGACATGTTTGGTCATTCAGCTCTTTTGGGACTAAGTTATTAGTCATATTAATTTTATGTTAAGAAACTCATTTATTTTTGAGGAAGTTAATGTACTGTTAAACTACTTGCCTGTCTTGTGGAATCTAACCAATGGTCAATGGAAATGGACCGTTTGTGCCTTTACAGTTATTAAAAGACTTCTATTTCAGCACTGGAAAGACAGCAGCCTAGTTCCTGTAAATCATTGGATTGAAGACCTTATAAACTTATCAATATTTGAATGTATCACATATAGACATGGGCACAAACAGCATTACGAACGAAAAAAACCCCATGAACAGCCCGATCGTCTGTTCATGAACAAGCCATTCGTGAGGCCCCATTCTAAACGAACAAATAGTCATTGCAAGCCTCATTCATTGCCTTCGTCAGCCGTTCGTCAAGCCAGACATCCTGGTACCTACAATCAATTCTCTTGGCAACCGGAGGCAGGGACAGAACTCTGTCTGAACTTCTTCTGGCTTTCCTTCTGGCTTTAACCCTTCAAAGTACTTCCAGCAGAGAGTCCTGTTTTTGCCACTCTGAAGAGAAAATGACAGCAAAGAGGGAGACCCATGAATCATGCCTTTCCCGGGGTGCAATCTCTCTGAAACTTGAGGGGGCTTTGGAGGACAGTGAGGACTATGTCTCCTGCAAATTTGGTGGGTATTGGACATTGGGAAGGTCAAAGTAGCTTCCAGCAGAGAGTCCCATTTTTGCCACTGTGAAGAGAAGACAACAAAGGATCATGAGCATGACCCATGGATCGTACCTTTCTCGAGATGAAATCTCTCTGAAACTTGGGAGGTCTTCAGAGAACAGTGAGGACTATGCCCCCTGCAAATTTGGTGTGTATTGGACATTGGGACGGTCAGTTTGTAACCCCTCAGAATAGCTGCCTTCCAACAGGCAGTCCCATTTTTGCCACTGTGAAGAGAAAATGACAGCAAAGAGGGGGACCCATGGATCATGCCTTTTCTGGGGTGCAATCTCTCTGAAACCTGGGAGGTCTTTGAACGACAGTGAGGACTATGTCCCCTGCAAATTTGGTGGGTATTGGACATTGGAAAGGTCAGTTTGTGGGTTGTTTAAAGGGCCCCGCCCCTTGCATGTTGCAGGAAAGGGCTCTTTAAACTATCAGCTGGCCAGCAGCAGGGGGGGAATCCCCCCTGCCACCTGTCAGCTGATAGTTTAAAGGGATCTTTAAAGGGACACAAACAATGAACAACGAACATGTTTGTGAACAGGGTCATGTTCATTACTGTTCGTTGTTCGTGGATGGCAATGAACAACAAACAGCTTGTTCGGGGTTTTTTTCCCATTTATGCCCATGTCTAATCACATATAGAAGGCATATGGACTTATTTTTAGATATTTGGAAATCTTTTATAGATATCTATGTATAGATTTTACAATAGTGTTTTTGTACCCAGCGCTTCCTTCCCCTCTCCTTCTTCTTTTGTTTGTGTTTTAATTTTTTTTTCTTTCACACTAAAAAAATAAAAAAAATTAAAAAATGGCAATCAATGTAGCATGGCTCCTTCCTGTTGTGTGAAAATAAAAATGGAACCTCCAAACCATGTGGGATGCACTGACATTGCAGTGCCACCCAGTCTCCATGGACATTTGGGAGTTCTGGCATGGGGAAGGAGCCACATTTCACATATGGCCTGAGCCTTCAAACATAAACTGTCCAGAACAGGAAGAAATTTGTTTACATAATGCACTTCTGATATGATGCTAACATATCTGTGTTAATTATTCTAGATCTTGCAGTCCTTGGGAACCCCAATGACCCTGGGAAACTTTTGCTTACGTGACCCTGGAGTTTTACTGGTTCTGCCAGTTATGTGTGTGTAGAACACTGAGATTTTGTTTCCTGCCACTAGTCTTCCTTGATATTAAATACACTTTTCATTTTCAAACAGCAATACCCCTTTAGCCTTCTGTGCTCTCTGTTTGGGAGGAAATGAAGCTTGCAAAGAACCCCTAACTTGTCATCACTCTGAAAAGAGAACACCATTATTATAATAATAATCTTATAATGTAATACAGTATTTAATCTACTTGCCTAATTATTTTGAATCATACTTTATTATTAAATCATTTATCTTTATAATCTTTAATGAAGGATGTAATGAACTTGGTGCATACAGTGTGCCACTTTTAAACTAGTTATCATCCCAAATATTTAGCTCTTTATTTTAGTGTTTCTTGCTGCAGAAGGAATAGTATTATATCTATATGTTATAGTGAGGATTCAAAATCTGGTAAAAGATGATATTCACATCAATAATCTCTTAGGAATATGTTAGAATATATTATGTATCTCTCTGCTCTTTAGATATATACAGGCAAATAATGACATCATGTTTAAGCGACCTTTAAATTTCTTTAGTGTCTCTGAATTTCTGTCATTTCAAAAGATCTGCTTGGGATAGTGGCATAGCAAATTAGGCAGTGCACGCAAACTTCTAAGGAGTGAAATGTAGAGACAGATGGTACGATCCATGAACAAGGCAATATTCAGAAAAATCTTAAGGTGTTTCCATGCGTTGAACAGTTTGAGACCTAAATGACATACCAGTGTACTAAAGCAATGTCTGTAGAAGAGGTGTAGGAGCAAACGTACTGTCCCCACCCTCTGCTCATGACTGAGCTCACTGGCCCCACATACCCACATGAGTTTGCCACATACGGAAATCTGAGTTTGTACAAATTCTACCTGCCTAGCCTCTGTCCCCTTAATCAGGAACATTTGTTCCTAATTTTCCTAATCATGGTTTCAGAGCCTGTGCACAGAGAGTTTATATGCATGTAGACACTGTGCTCACATGTATTGAAGGCACATAGGAGGGAATAGGGCAAGAAATTGACTGGTCATGTTCACAGGGTTTTTGTCATACAGTAAAGAAATTGCATACCTGTTTCTCTGTACACCTAAGCTTCATCTGCATATTCATTGGACCACATATTATTGTGCTTCCAGAGTTATGTGAATTAGCCCTCAGGTTCAGAATAAATCATTGTTTCTAAACAAATCTTTGAATTTGCTTTCTTTGACTCAGAAGAATTCAATTCTCCCACAGTTTTTCTGAACTCCAACCATCTGAAGAATCAGCAATGGCTCAGTGGAGCCAAGATCATTGTTTCAAATTACACTTAGGCTAGAGTTAATTGCTAATTATTGAATATCAATGGACATGGGAGGATGAAGTCACAGAGGAGGAAATGGGTGGTGTATGCCAGTGGCAATATTCCTGACGTAAGATCCAGACTTTCACCTATAAAGGGCAAATTAAATTAGACTAGTGTATGGTTATTTAACTACTGTAAACAAAATATTTCATAGCACAATAGTAAATAAAGTTTGTGTTAGTGCTTTATAGTTTTATTACAAATACCATTTGCTTTTTTCAAATATTAGTGTGTTCTAAACCATGGTTTATGTTGACACTGTTGCGTACTTAATGAACTCATATCAAATATGCATAGCAAATAAATACCATGTTCCATGTAAACCCTATTATAAGCCTTCAGATATGCACAATGGAATCGCTAGCTGTTCAAGTACACTAGGCTATTCTTCAAAATATATTTATCCTCATTAAAATGCATTTCACTGTAACGAAAGTAAATCTTGGTCCATTTTCCATCCACCCGAGACACAAAAGAGAAATGGATATCATTAGAAGTACCGTTCTGCTGGCAGTGGTGGAGCGGCTTTTAAAATGCAGCCCAGAACGGCACTTCTAACCAGGAAGTCTGCTCAGACAGTAGGATTCTGACACAACAGATTAGGCTTCTCCAAAAGTCCATGGTTAACTCTCCATGCAGAGCAGAATGGCAATACTGCCTGTGATCTGACAAAGAAAAATCAGGGCTGGCAAAAAAGAAAAGCCTACCTAACTCTTTAAGCATGCATACCTCAATGAGCCTTGGTGAGAAGAAAGACACACTTTGTTTAATAGCCCCAGATTGTAAATGAGGAGCATTTTTATTGCAGCAGGTATTCACATTGAGAAAGGGTCATTGCTCTGTGTCAGATGGAATTTGTACCCATACAGTGGACAGCTCATATGGCTGCTGGGGACAGGAATTTTCCCAATATGACCATACAGTTGTCTAAAATACTAACATTTTCAGTGCAATCCTACTGTCAGTTATACCCTAAGTAGAGTTATACCCTTCAAAGTTCAAGTCAGAGCTTACAATTCTACTCAGGAACTGTTAATGTACTTTCACAAGTAATCCTGCAACAAGTTTTCTGCCTACAATACATTTGTGAATATTGTAAAGGTAAGCCACAAAGTGGACAGGGATGTTTTAAAAAAGAATGTATCTTCTGCTCAGTGTAGTGCTTTCATTTAATGAAAATGAGATTTCCTGGGAAAGTAAAATGTATGGTCTATGGTTTATCTGTTATGGAAACAGTAGTCTCAGATCATATAATCTCTCCCTCTCCCTCTCATATGAAAACATCCACATTTGTGGCAACCATATTTGGTTATTAAATACAAACCAAAAACTATGGTTTGCTCTATTCTGTCCAAAACATAATTCCAAAAAGGACGGTTTATTGTAAAGGAGTGTTTTCCTTTAACCATCTGCATGTGAAAGGAGCATGGTGGTTTCTCAGGCTTATTCCTGTAAGACCCAACCATTGTTTGGTTGCTATATTTGAACCTATGCCAATATGACCCCTTATAGTCCCTTTGTTGAGTTCACTGGAGTATATAAATGAGCAAATAGGCAGAGAATTGTAGCGTTGGTGAATGGGCCACTATCTGAAATGACAAAATAAATTACATTTGTCACTGGCCATGGGCTCATTCTGATTGACAGATGAAGATTTTCTGAGAATCTTACATACCCATATCAGTGGATGCTGGTACAGTAAAAAGATATCCTATCTGTTTTGTATTTTGCAGGCTACAGAATGGCAATATTAGCGGTGAGAAACAATCGTGCATGAAATCTATTGTTTCTGCTATGCAAATACAGTACATGAGTAAGATAAGAACTATTTGCTATGTCTTTTCCAGAAATTTTGTGATCTGCAGGCATCATACCATTTTTCAAACCAACAAAATACTGCTATATCTGCTTGGTAACTTCAGGTGCAGGGGAAACAAAATAAAACCCACATACAAACAAACAGTTGCTTCTCTAGCTCAATAGACTTTGAAATGAATACTTACTTCTTTCCATCTTCAGCTCTGGGTATTTTATAAAACAGCATTGACACTCATCTGCCTCATAATTCAGTCTAGGATGTCTTTATACACCGCTGACAGTAATACAACTCATTTTGGGTGATTAACTTAACCTCTACAACTAGAAGTGCCTGGTTACATTAGCATATCTTTCAAGGAATAGTTGCAATGCAAGAAAATTGCCCGTAGGATTATTTGTGCCTAGGAACCTGTGAAATGTAAAATAAAATTGAAGACTATAAAGTAAAACATCAAAGCCACCTAAAATATTAATAGTGGGCACTCCAAAAAGTAATTTAGAAGATTGCATGAAGAAGTGAAAATTACTAATTTTAAAACAGATAGGTTTGTAGGAAATAAAGGCCATAGTTTTGAGCAAACAATAGATCATGCTGTTTTTCTTTGTACATGATATGAAAAGAATGCCAAGAGGCAAGGGCAGCCTTATCAGTTGAAAAAGGCTTGAGTTTGAAATGCTGGTCTAACCTGGCAACTGAAGCTGTATTAAATATGAAAGTAAAGCTGTCTCACTTTGTCTTGTTTATGCTACTCAGGTGAGGGAAAGGGAGAAAAAGAACCCCAGTTCTATCTTAAAACGATAGTTTTGCACTCTAATTAAAATGCCTACACTGCTTGCTAGCAATGGATATTTTTTCTTTTCAAGTTGTTTCCAAATGAATGCTACAGCAATGCCTCACAGAATCATGTTTTCTTTGTTGCTTGTGTACAATGTTTTCTTAGAGAAAAAGGAAGAAAGAAAACAGTGTTCCAGACCTACTCGCTGCTCCCTTCAACTGACATTCCTGGATTTAAAGCAGCTGAGCCTGATTTGGGATTCAGAGTGTTCAAATCCAATTTGATCCCAAACTCACTATGATATTAGGTTCCCAATGCTCTTTCAGGTAGTCCTCAGTACCATTCCAAAGAGAGTTACACCTTTCTAAGCCTTTTGACTTCAGCGCTTAGAAAGTTGTAACCCTGTTTAAGATTGCACTTCTAGTGGAGGAACAGCCCATCCGAGAAATAATATAAATAATATAATAACATAACATAATAATATAGGGCAAACATGTCTCTTCTCCCTTTCTGATTCTTTGGTGAGAGATGAAGGCAGAAAAATGGAGGACAAAACAAGGAAAACATATCTCTTGAAGAGGCTGTGTCCTAGAAAGCCTGCCAAATTTGTATTATTCTGTATTGTTATTTGTTTTAAAACATCCTGGCACCTTTTCTCTCATCAAAGTTGACCCTAATGGTGGATTATAATCAAAACATTAATTGCAATGTTTTGTAATTATCTGTAAAAATCACAATCTGCATAATCAGGATTAAAACAAAACCAAAAGTGATGTGATGGTTATCAAAAGTAATTAAGATATGGGAGGAGTGTTTATCCTGTTCTTGCTGAGCTGTGAGCCTATAGGGAGCTAGGATGCCTGAGGAGAACTAGCCTCTCCACAACCAAGAGCCAAACAACAGTGGGATACCTCCTGCCTGGTGGGCTTGGTCCCCAGCCACTGTTCGGTAAGAAAAATGGGGGAGGGGTATAATTGGCATCACTGTGATGCCACAATGTCACTTCCGGCAGAAACCAGGAACCCAGTGTCATCACATTGGGGTGATGCTCTAGGATTCCACTAAAACTCTATGGCTTTATTCTTGAGTGTTGCCCCAACACAATAATGCCACTTCTGGGTTTGAACCAGAAGCAATGTTGTGCATTTCCCACCCACTCCACACATGCATGGATAAGCTCACATTTTATTTATTTATTTAAGTGCATATTTTATTTATTTATTTATTTAGAAAATGTTTATATTGCTTCTCAAGGCAGCTTACTATAAACACAAGAAAGACATTAAAAATAAACCTAACAAACAAGGCACTGGTATTTTTTTTGGTATTTGTATTTGCATGTAAAAGATGCATGTATTTTTTTCTTTTTTTGAGCAATTGAGGACATCCAGAAGAAGGTGATGCTCTGGGATTCAGAAGCATCAAAAACTTCTCCAATGTATGAATAAACTGAATGAGCAGGGCCCGGTGTGTGTGTGTGTGTGTGGAGAGCCATAGCCAGTCTCTCTCACCAGCAAGGGCTGCCACATTTTCAGGCAGAGTTTCAAAGAAATAAAAATCTGCAATGAATGCATAACTAATAGGAACTTTCACAATGACAGAAACTTGTACATTGAATAACAACTGTGATTATTAGAAGTTTTCATTTCTGTATCATAAACAAAAAATACCTTTCATCCTGTTTAAGTACATACTTACAGTTACTGTTGCTAAAGAGGATGTTTTTACTCAGGATGACTTAACTGTTATCAACTGTGAAAAATGTACCCTGGCCAAGAAAAGTCATGCATGAGCAGAGCTGGGGCAGATGGTGTTACCACTTTGAGAGAAATAATCAGCTGCTACCAATCTATTTTTTTAACAAGATCTTTTTTTCTCCTCTGAAAACAAGCTTCCATTCTTTCAACGGTAAATATCATAACACAAATTAAAAAGCTTGTTTCCCTCAAAATTCATTAGATGGGGCAAATCAGTGTGTTGTGCAGTTTAGTGGATCCACTGACCTCAGTTTCCTATGGCTATGACCTTGGGGTGGGAAAGTGGACGGTAGTTGGCTTTCCCTATGCATCTTCAGTGTTCTGTCTGCAATGACCCCCTATACACACATACATTTGTAGATAAGCCTGTGTAATCAAGGACTTGAGTTGTGTGGATGTCGTATACATTTGCAAAGAGGAAATGCTTGAATGGGGGGTGCGGGTGGAACAGTAATACCAGCATCCAATTGTAACCTTCTTACTTTTTTCATAGTAAAATTATATAAGAATGGTAGTAAGAACCCACTTCAGTTAGATAGTTGGGAACAATATTCCTCTTCAGTGGAAGTGTTCTCAATCCAAGCAACAGCAAAGCCAAGAATATTCCATGGCTTTCAGTTCTAACCAGATTTAACTAAGAGAAATAAGGCAGCCTAAAATCCAGCTACACAACATTGTGAAGAAAGAGAAAGGAACGGAACTCCTGCACTGCAGTTGCTGTTACTTCTGCTGTAGGCTGAAAGGATCTGTTGCCTCAACTCTTCTCTGCACAACAAGCCATCTTTGCTCAGTTCTTCATAAAAAGAGAATAGAAGTTTCCCCTTTCCAGCCTTCCAGCAAGATGGTCTTCAATTCTTGAGGTTTGCTGGCAACACTAGAAACCCTCATGTGCTTCCCAAATTATTGCTTCCTTGAGCAAATTATTGTGTCTTTGTGCATGAGAGTAGCAAGGGGTTGTACCTTGTACAATGCCCTTTAAATTCTCAAATTTATACAAGAATTGTTGCGTGTCTGCAACACTGCTCACTTTGCTTGTTGGCAATACACACTAAAACCTGAAATTTTGAAAGCTGTAAGATGCTCCGTGACAATAAAATTGTATAGCATTTCAAATAACAAATATGAAACTATGCTTTCAAAGCTGCAAGACAATATATATATTTGGAACCTGCTGTTTCCAAAAGATACATGATGGGGTGAACTACTAGACCAGATAGAAGTATCTACTTTTTCTACTTTTTGATTATGAGCCCCTTTGTTCTTAGTTTAATATTTTCCTGTGCAAAATGTTGGACAGGTGTGAATATATTCCTTTGTTATGGCCTGATTTCCAAAAAAATATTAATTGGCGGGGTCATGAATGAGAATGTCTGACATTTCCAAGAAAACCAAGTTTGTCCACCTGCCTGACCCATAAGAATAACACTTTGTTCTCTGAAAAATTCATTATGCAACATTCACTCAAACTATCCTCTCCTGGTGGTTTTGTATCCATAGCATCATTTGTGTTAGAAGAAGAAGAGGGTTGAGAGATTATTATTACTATTCATTTTTACAATATATGTCTCACAAAAATACCAACACATGTATTCTGAAGGGGCTTAGAAAACAAATAAATATAAAACTCACATTTTAAAATAGATCAGTTAAAAAATTAAAAGGTTCCATGCAGCACTTAGTGCTGCTGACAAATTGAACATTTTCATGAAGTGAAGTATGCTTTGGAAAATCAAGTTATAATTTGACAAAGAATACCTGCTTGATGGGATTCTCTGCTGGGGAGAATTATCAGGGGAGAGATTCTCTCTGGGGGCTGGCTGGCTGCTCTCCCCCACCCCTCCCTTCCTTCACTCTTTGCAGTTGCTCCACACTTGCATTTCATGGGGCAAATGGAGCTTGGTTTTTGTTGTTGTTGTTGTTGTTGTTTTAAAGATGCATCTCGGCAGATAGTTGGAGGGGAGCTGTTCCTCCTCCTCCTCCTCCTTGCCCTTCTGAGGGTTGTGAATAGACATGAGCATGAACCAAAAAAATTTCATGAACCAGCGGTTTATGGTTTGGTGCTGCTGATGATCCCGAGGTCACGGACCGCAACAAACGTTTTCCATTGCTGAACCGGTTCGCGGTTTGTGGTTTGTTGGGCACGGAATGGCCCTGGTGGCACTTAGAGAGCCCATATTCCTGGGGAGTCTTTTGCAGGCTCTTTTGCAGGCTGTGGCAGAGGCTTGTCCGCTCCCCCTGTGTAACAGTGGAGGCTGTCACCAGCATCACTCACCTTCCTGCCTTTGTGGAAAGGACATGACTGGTTGTGGCGGCGTTACCCATTCACCCCTGCCCAGAGGGGACCACCGCTGCTGTTGGCAGGGGCCACCATGATGTGCAATTTTATGTGCAACAGCAGTTGATCTGTCCGTCATGGCCCAAAGCCAAAGCATCATACAGCACCTACCATCCAGCCTTCACGGAAAGGATGTGAGGGCGAGGGCCCCATTCCTTCCTGCTCAGAGGGGCAGCAGGTGCCCATGGAAAGGGGGGGGTTCCATGCGGTGCCATGCTAACACCAGCAACAGCAGCACAGCTGCTCCTCGTGGCAGAAAGCAGCATCAGCTCGCAGCACCACACCTTCCTGCCTTCGCAGAAAGGACATGACTGGTTGTGGTGGCATTACCCATTCACCCCTGCCCAGAGGGGACAGCCGCTGCTGTTGGCAGGGGCCACCATGACATACAATCTTATGTGCAACAGTAGTTGATCTGTCCCTCGTGGCCCAAAGCCGAAGCATCATACAACACCCACCATCCGGCCTTCACGGAAAGGGTGTGAGGGCGAGGGACCCATTCCCCCCTGCTCAGAGGGGGCAGCAGGTGCCCATGGAAAGGGGGGGGGTACTGTGCGGCACCACACTAACATCAGCAACAGCTCCTGAGCTGCCCTTCATGCCCAAAAGCAGCAGCAGCAGACCTCAACCACCTTCCTGCCTTCACAGAAAGGACATGTGACTGGTCGTGGGTCCCATTCCCCCCATGCACAGAGAGGACAGCAGGTGCAAATGGATAGGGGTGCACCATGCAGCTCAAACCTGTCAAGCTCAGCAAAAGCTTCTGAGCTGCCCCTCGGGGTCCAAAGCGGCGGCAGCAGACAGCAACCACCTTCCTGCCTTCATGGAAAGGGTGGGAGGGACCCATTCCCCCCTGCTAAGAGGGGACACAAGGTACCATGGAAGGGGGGGGTAGTACCAAAGGGTGCCATTCTCACATTGGCAACAGCTGCAGAGCTGTTCCTTGTGGCCAAAAGCAGCATCAGCTGGCAGCACCACACCTCCCTGCCTTCGCGGGAAGGATGGGATTTGAAAGGCAGGTGAGGTTGGGAGGCATCTGAGCAGATCAAGAGAGGGACAGGTGTGAAGAGAGAATGGGAACTTGTCTGGGAGAGGAGGGCAAAGGGTCACTAGCCATGGAAGTAGCCTTTAGAACTGAGGGAGGCTTGAGCCCGCTGGGGAGGGTGCCCCAGTAGGTTGAGGTTCACCTTTATGAACGTCAACATGTCCACCAGGTCCAGGTGCAGATGTGCGCGGCGGGGATGGAGGAGGTCTCCCAGGTGGGAGAACACCTGCTCGCTCTGCATGCTGGTGGGAGGGCAGGACAGGATGTTGGTGGCGATGATGGACAGTGTCAGACTATGGCATTCCAGACCTGATAGTCTGTCTCACTCCCTTCTGCAATAAGACAAGGTCTTTTGTTTTCAAAAGGTTTATTGTGAAAGACAGCATTCAAGCCCAGATGTACATATTCCAGGATTAGAGGTCCTGGCCGAGCAAAGCGTTGTTAGGAATGAAGCATAGAACAAAAGTTGTTACATCTCACACTCCCTGAGCCCAGCCTTCCCCCCCCCCCCGAGTTCACACAGCAAAACTTCTCAGAGGAGCGCTGAGCTGGCCAAGGTCGAGATGACAGATAAGACAGTATCCTTTCCCATGGAACTGGCTCTTTGCAGGTGGTGGTGCCTAGAGGGAAAGAAGACTAAACACTACAGGATTAAACATGGCATTACTCAGGTTAAACAGGTTCTGACAGACAGATCCGGCCATCGGTCAGATTTCCTTACCCAATACTGCAATGGGTTGGCATGGGGGAGGGGGCTCGGTGGGCTCAGAAAGGTATGCATGCACCTTGGCCCCCTCCACTGAGAGGGACGCACCCACCGTGCAGCGGCCAACCACGCAGCCCACCGACGAGGCTCAGAGATCGAATGTGGCCATTTGGGTGGCTCTTCCCTGGCATGGCTCTATTCCCACCTCCTGCCCCTCGCCCTCCTCCTCCTCCTCCACTGCCTGCCCCTCGCCGCTGCCCAGTTCCTTCTCTCCTGCCCTCTGTCTCTGGAAATGGAGCACCGCTCTGCAGAACTCCTTTTTCCAGTGCTGCATCTGACCCGCCTGCATGGCGATGCTGCCCTTGATGCGGGGGTCACAGAGGGAGGCCAGTTGGTATGGCGCCTCATGGTGTAGAGGATGCAGGCATCCAGCAATGCAGGCCTGGATCCTCCGGACAAAGTCCCGGACCCTGGGGAGCAGCTCTTGCCCTTGCTGGATCACCTGGGCCAGAAACTAGTCTAGGCAGTGAATCAGAGGGAGGTCCTGACACAGGCTGGCCTGGTAGGAGCACGAGAGCTCAGTGGCATCCTTGAATGGTTTCAGGATCCGGGACATCTGGGCAAGGACTCTCCAGTCCATGGAGCTGAGGCTCAACTCCTCTCCCCTCCTCAGCACATCTGAAGGGGACAGGATGTCTTGCAACGTGCCCTTCTGCTCCACCAGACGACATATCATGTCATAGGTGGAGTTCCAGCGGGTGGGCAGGTCCTGGAAGAGCTGGTGCTTGGGGTCCCCTCCCTCCCCCTGCCTCTGAAACATCTTGCGGGAAGAGTTTATGCTGTGGGAGAAGTGGGAAGTGATGCGACAGCAGCTGTCCAGGAGATTGCGTGTCCACAAGGTTCCCTTGTCCCGGCTGTCCCTCAGCTTGCTCCCCAGCCTGAGCACATCCCGCATCACAAGGCGCAGCTTGTGCACCATGCACACCAGGCCCGGGAGGGATGCCTCTTTCAGGGCTGCCAACATGTTTTCTCCCGCGTCCATGACCATGAAGCCACGGACAAACCCTTCCACCCCAGACGTCCACTCATTCAGAGCCGCCTTTATGGTGGCGGCGATGTTCTTCCCGGTGTGGACCTCGTCCATCCTCCAGGCCTGAAGAAGAACCAACCTGTAGCCCATTGTCAAGCTGGGCACCTTTTTACAATCAAAGTGGAAAACCACAACTAAGGGACAAGACAAAGCCAATGAAAAATTGCAAAAGTATATTAGATGATTATTGGTAATATAAAGTGGCACAGTGCATGACTTATCTAATTCTAAACATTTCCAGGCTATATATATACAATTCTCATATACAATATTACACAATATCCGGCCAACTGTAGTAAATTTGCTTCTTTCAACAAGGTGGCAGCTCAAACAGAGATGACAAAGTCAGTGCATAGAAGAGCATGGAACAACACTGTTCCTGTTGTAGTCTCTTGCATGTTGTTTTCTCTTTCCAGATGAAAAAAGGAGATGGTAAACTTCAAATGACCGAAGACCCGACAAGGAACCGGTCATTGATAACACTTGTTTCCAGACTGCATCAGGGGTCAACAGACCTTCTCCCCATGCATCTCCAAATGCCTCACTGCCGCTTACAATATCTCAGGTGGCAGATTGACGCACCCCTTTCTTTTTGGCCGTGCGTTAATCTGCCACCCTGAGGTGCCCACCGAGCTTGGCCCCAGAAGCCCTGGAACCAGAGGAAATAGATCCCTATCCCCCAAATTCAAGCTGAATTATACTCTCAGTCTCTCTCCCCAAAGGCTAGCAAGTGGCAAGCAAGAGCTCTGTCCCACTCCACTGCTTGCTGAAAGTGAAACCCAGCCTCGAGCCCACAGCTATTTATAAGCACAGGTCCCATTGAGCAATGCAGGAGGTCTGTGTTTGGCTGTCAGAGCTGCCTATCAGGGTTTGCAGGGATGAAATTGGAGTGCCCATGGCTACAGAACACCCCTTCACCCTCCCTCCCCTGGGTGTCTTCTCCCAACTTGTAACCACTTTGCAGCTCCGTGGTTGGAAGGAAGACCTACCGATCAACGTAAGCTGGGCTTCCATTCAGGTTTCCAGGGTGACAGAAGGAGCGCAGACAGAGTTCAGGCATTCCCCCGGCTCCATTTCCAGGGGAATTGATTGCTGGCACTTGACTGTCTGGCTTCCAAAACTGGGGCCGAACACGCTGAACCAGGCCTCTCCCAAACGCTGGTTCGTTGGCCATGGACGATCATGAACCACCGGATCGCGATCGTGCAATCACCAATTTCGTTGGTTTTTGAAGTTAGCAATGCGATTCGTGCCCATCTCTAGTTGTGTGAATCTCAACCCACCAAGTTTCAATAATGCCTATTAGATCATAGTTCCCTTAAGACTTCAAGTTCCTCTTGTTTGTTTCCCATACTTTGTGCATTACTGTAGACATTGGAATCTGTGGTTTATATGCCTGGAGTGCTTCATATTTTCCCTTACCTGCTGATCATTACTGTGCTTATCATCAGTAATTGGTATCATACTATTTTGGGTTTTTTTTCTCCTCCCCCCACACAATTTAGTTTAAATCCTTCTTTATCAGATTTGCTAGGCTTCTGCCAAATATATTTTTTCCTATTCTGGTGAGGTGCAAACCATCTCTCAGTAGAAGTGATTAGTCCCAAAAGCATAGTCCATGGATCTAGGAAACCAAACCTTTCCTGATATCATCTGCGTAGCCTGTTATTTATTTCCAATATTCTGCCCTCTCTTTCTAAACCATGGCCCTCAGCAGAAAGAAATGACAAAATCACAACCTGTGCTCTCAAGTCCTTCAGCTTTTTACCCAGAGCCTAGTAGTATCTTTTAATATGTTCTGAACTATGCTGGGCAGTATCATTTGTTCCCACATGGATGAGCATGAAGGGATAATTGCCCCCCCCAGTCGAAATAAAGAGGCAGACACAAGGCTTGGGTAATAAAGGGCCACTTCTATTTATGGCAACAACATGAACTGCAACAACTGAAACCTGGCAAGAGCCTAACCAGTGGTATAGGTCAAGCCCTGGAGTCACTCCCCTGGACCTCTCCTTGACCTGTCTGGGCAAGACCCACTGCCCCAGATGCAAGCCATCCAACTGCATGGTTGGGATCTGGCCGGCCTGGTGGATGGTTTCCCCCTTAAAGCACCAAGCACCTTGCTGTGGAGAATGAGGGCAGGACTTTTCCAGGGGCTCCCACCAGGCAGCCTGCCCTCTCAACTGGTTGCCACCAAGCATGCCAGCCGATCCTGACAGGCCCCCAATATCCCCACCAATAGGGATGTGCCAAGGGTACTCACCATCCCGCTAACATCCCTCCAACTAAATCCTGCCATTGATAGCCTATACAGCACCACTGTAGCCAATAGCCACAGCTCCAGCAAGCAGTACAAGGTAGGTGAAAAACTTAGTTCCCCAGGCCAATCAGGGAAAAAAGAAAAAAAAAATTTGACAGGCGACCTGTCAAAAAACCTCCACTGCCACTGGGTGGGCGGGTGGGCTGAGCGTGAGGTGGCAAGTGCAGGAATGGGGGCAGGGCTGCGCTGTTAAGGTGCCTAGCCCCACCCCCTTCCCATGTGGCCCTACGAGGCCGGGGGAAATGCTGCCGCTTATTTTTGTGGCCGCAAATGTGGTCCCTGGCCTCAAGCTCTTGGCTGCCGGCCAGGTGGGGGCTGGATAATCTCTGTGTTGAGCCTTTCCAGACTTTCTGTCACATCTTGGTTGCATGCACCTGTAAACAACATACCTCTCGAGATTACAGGAATGGTTGGCACACTTCAGTCTCTACCTCTCTCAGTAGAGAATCCCCAGTTACCACTACATGTCTCTTAATTTGGGGGGGGGGGGCAGAAGCACAACTCATCCACAATGGCTTGAGAAACTTCCTTTTTACTCTGTGGAGCCTTGGATGGTAACTCTTGTTCCAGTAGTTAAGAGTCATTCTCTAAGAGGAGGACCTGGAACTGATTGCTCAGTAATAAAGGAGCAGAATGTCTCCTGATTTTCCTGCTCCAGTAGGTCACGTTCTTCTACTTACTCTTCCTTTTCCTGGGATACCTTCCTCCTGCCATTGTCCTCCCAAAAGTGCTTCATTTGTTTTTTCCAAGAACTCTTCATCCTCCTTGATAAACTGGAGTATGCATAGGCATTCCTCAAGCCCTTGTATCTTCTCCTCAGGTACAGCTACCAGCTTACATGTGCTACGGGCACAATTTCCATTACCCCCGGTAAGAAGAAAACCATGGCACAGACTTTGCAGGTCACTACTTCAGCTCCCTCACCAGCCATGTTGCTTGGGTTCATATAAGAAGTTGACCAGATTTTCCCACAATCCCCTGCCAAACTCCCAGACAAAACTCCCTGTTCACTTATCCTGTTTGCTCACTCCAAATTGCTTGCTTCTATGTGTGTAAGGCAGTTTCTACAACTCTGCAATTGCAAGCCCTGCCCCCAACTCAAGTCAAGTGACTTACCTTACTGAGTCAGGTGACCTTACTGTAACCAGTAACCACAGGAGAAAGGGGGGAAGAGGACAAACACTATCCAGACAACACAAACCTCTACTCTCAGCAGAAACCAGCAGACCAAGGGAACACACACACCAGCCAACATGCGTCCCTACTCACTCAGCAGAACCTAGCAGACCCATGAAAAAAGGGAAACTGAGCAAACCAAGCATAAGTGACACCCTTAGAACTACCACCTGCTTTCTCCCAGACAAAACTCCCTGTTTGCTTGCTGCAGATTGCTTGCCCCTATGTGTGTGAAGCAGTTTCTACAGCTCTGCAATTACAGTTTCTACAGCTCTGCAATCTCACTTGGCTCTTGGGTATAGAACTACCATTCTTTCTGATGGTTATACAAATCATTTGGCTTGGACTTTCACACTGGCCAAACCAAAAGGTAATACAGAGTTCCCCGGATTCAGTAACCATAAAAAACATGCATGTGAGCAATCAAACTGTGACTGGGTGTAGCAAAGGAATATATTGTATGCCAAAGTAGAACAAAAACTAGAAATGAACAAGGAATTGTATTTGGAAAGAACAGAAGGGAGTGAACAAGAATGGGAGAGAGAGAGAGAGAGAGAGAGAGATCTGCCAAAGCTAAAATTCAGAGGAGAATTCAATAATAGTAGCTTCTAATTAATGTATTGGTAGAGATGGGCATGAACTGGAAAAAAACTGAACCATGCGGTTTGTGGTTCGTCAAATTTCATGAACCATGAACCACAAACTTTCACAATCCTGCCCCTGGTTCACGAACTGGTTCATTTGGTTCGTGAAAAAGTCACATCCAGGTCAGAAAATCATCACTTCCAGGCCAGCAGAAGGTCACTTCCAGGTCAGCAGAAGGTCTGCAGGAAGTTCATCCTCTGTTGCCTAGGAAACTGATTGATTGGCACCAGGCTATCTGCAGTCATGAACCAAAAAACTAACCAAACGAACCAGCTAAAGTTCATGGTGGTTCATTACAAATGGGATCTGACAAACCGCGGTTCGTGAACCACGAACCAGCTTGGTTCGTGCTTCATTTTGGTTCGTATTTCAGTTCATGCCCATTTCTATGTATTGGTACTCAGTTTCTACAGCTGCCTGTTTCTGGCGGGATCTAGTTTGTTGTTTGACCTGTTGTATAGGTCCTAACTACTTTTTTCCCAAGCTTTTGTAGAGAAAACTGGGCAACTAGCAACACTCTGTCCTAAAGTAGCTTGAGATTTCCAAGGTCATTGACCAACAGTGCAATCCTAAACAGAGTTACTCCAGTATAAACCCTGGAGTAACTCTGCTTAAGATTGCACTGCAAGTCTCTTAACTTCTTTTTATGTTTGCTCTGTGGTTCAGGTTTAGAAATGTTCCTCCCTGGAGATAGTCACCAGTTCTGGCATAATTTGTGGGCCTTCTACAACTGCCTCATCCATAGTCTTCAGTTCTTGGATATAGGCCTGTATAAAGTATGGAATAGACATCTCCCTAACAGAGTAGCTGGATCAGTCTCCCTGGGTGGAGGCACAACAGGAGGTAAAGTACTGCATCAAGAGGTGTTTGCAGAAGTAAAAACATTATAGCTGTTGTCAGGAAGACAGTGTCATTTCAAGAGACTGCAGCATTAGTCACAGGGGATCAGGCTACCTAATTGTTGCACAGAAGAGAGAGTTTTTGATTGTGCAATACCAGTTACCTAAGTATCAGGGACCAGTTGCAGATCACAAGATAAACTATGTTTCCAAATTGGCACTGAGGTCAGGAAAAAAGTCTAAGGAGAAATACATGAAAAATATTGGAATGGCACCTGTTATAAAATGCTGTTGCTCAGCAGGTGGAAGAATGAAGCCCATGCTTCAGTTTTAAAAGCTTGCCTTTATTTTTTACTCTTGCAATTTATTGAAGAGAAAGTGAGAACATTTTTTGCCATTCGTTTAATGGATATAGAGTGTTCCTTGAATTATAAAGGCGTAATTGGTTGTATTTGTAGCCTTTCCTCCCCTCATTTGCATTGAAAAGGTATCAAATCTTGTACATTCTTTTGTTAGTGCTTCAGCACTTTTCTTCCTTTCTATTTACTTTTATTTATTATAATTACTTAAAAATAACTATGGCTTTGTGAAGGAATAAATGGAATGAATATCCCATTATACCTCATCTAATAATGGTTTACATCTTTCTTGGAAAAAAAGTCTATGCAGAGTTAGTGTTGACAGCACTTTAATTGAGCTATTATATACCAGAGACTGGATTGCTTCGGAACATTTAAGAACATGGCAAGAAGTGAAATTTTTGTGCTGCCTTCTCTGTATCAAGAACCCATTGTGTCTGTTGATGGTACTGACATTCATAGTTACATGGTTTGGCTTGCAAATTTGCAAAATACTTAATGCTTAGCTGCCTTAGAAATTGATCCCCATTTCCCGCTAAGTTCTTCTGTGGCTCAGAAAGGTAAATGAGATTCTTTATTAGACGTGTGCACTGAGGAAATATCCATTTCAGTTTTGGATCTGGGACTTCCTAACAAACTTCATTATGTTATTGGTTTGTTCTGGGTCGGTCAATGCCAGTTCAGATCTATTTGTTATTATGAATTTCAGCCTGTTGCACATGCACAAGATGTTGGCTGTGCATGAACACAGTGCTCTTTTCAAGGCGGATTAGGGAAACAAAGCAGCTGTTTTTGCATATAAAGGCATCAAAATCTCACAGAACACAGTCTTCCCTCCAAATCATTATCAAATCAAACTTGAATACCCCCATAACAATGGGGCTTGATGTTTACGAACCTCCAAGAATGCTTGGGGAAAGGCTTGGGCAGCTGTGTGCATACACACTGTTTCCGGGGGATGGAAAACAATGCATACCACATTATGCTTCATTTTTCATGCATACTACAATAGTATAATCCTTTGCATTTGGCTCTTGATGTTTCTTGACTTGAGACTGGACCATAACGATGTTTCTCTGCACTGGCAGAGAAATTGGGGGGGGGGGGGTGCTGCCATGCTATCAACATAGGAGCCAGTGTTATGCTTCACTCATAGCTTCCTACTCCAGTGATTCCTCTCCTTTCTAAAACAGTCCACCAAAGTGAGTTTGGAAATAGAGGCAGGGAGTTGCCTTTGTTTTTGTTAATGAGAAATTGAGGAAATGAAGGATGATGCTCTTTCTTTTCTCTATTTTTTATTGATAAAGATGGGAGACTGGGCATCTTGCCCAGTCTCGATTTTTTGACTAAAGCCATTAACCCAAAGTTGAATGATGAATCACAAGAAGTTAAACTGAAGCCAAAGCCACAATAAGGAAAATTAAGGCATCCCTGTCCTAGCAGACCTGTGCATCCACGTGGAATGCTGATCTGGAAAGACTTCAGTGGAATTGTGCACAGTGCACAGCCCTGCTATCTCCGATCATTTAGCACTGGGTTAACAGTTTTAATCAGGGACAAGAAAAAACAAAGTGTTTTCAGGGCTAGATGAAGCATCTCCTGATGCTTCTTGACCCATTATCTTAGGCTGACTTCTATAGTCACAGTTGGCCAGTTGTGGTGACACCTAAGAGAAGGACAGCAGCAGAAGGGCACTGAATGGATAACACGGTCCACGCAAGACTGGATCCTCCTCAGTGTAGCTCTCCTTTATTAAATCTTTATTATTCCCAGTTTTCACCCTAATCTGCATATTAGGTTACCCAGTCTTTCTTTCTGACTAAAACTGTTAACCCAGAGCTGAATGAAAAAGTAGAAGGAGTTAATTAAAGGCAAAGTAAGGTTTGATGGAAAACAAAAAACCTAACCAGATTTGTCCTTCCACATGCAATATTGATTGGGAAGGTTTGCTGAGACCATGCATAGACCTGCTAAGGCCCTTCTCTCCCGTTCTTTGACCAGACTTAACAGATTTAATCATAAGAACCCAGAAATGACAGAAATCTCTGAGGCAGGGTAAAGTTCTTCCTAATGCTCCTTGACCCAGTATCTTCAGAGAACTTTTTAGTCATGGTAGCACCACCTAAGTGAAGGACATTATCATCAGAAGACCAATTAATGGGCAGCCTGTCCACACATGCCTGTGTCCTATTTGGTTCAGCTCTCTTTTAATAATTGTTTATTATCCAATTTCACTATAATTTGCATACCATGAGCTTTTGAGGCACCTGGACGTTCAGAGGCTGGAGGAGACCTCTCTCCTCAACACATGGTATACAAAGAACCTTTCTTCTCACTGTTGTTCAAAATCAGGGCAATCTATCAGCTCTGTAGTTGCTTGGGAGGAGCTGCCAGTGTCTATGCCTACTAACTTGGCTTCCAGGGTGAGGTTTGGCTACAGAGTAAGAAAAAGTATACAGATAAAAATACTGGGCAAACTCACATCCATTTTCTTTTCCTACCCTTGTTACCATTCCATCCTTGTGTTCTTTGTTAGAAACAGGATTTGGGGGAGCACTGATCCCTTCCCACCTATATCTGCGGGACCGCCTCTTCCTATACATACCCCAGAGGACACTTCATTCTACACACAAAAAACTTTTGGTGGTCCCTGGTCCTAGGGAGGCTCGCCTGGCCTTGACCAGAGCCAGGGCCTTTTCGGTCCTGGCACCGGCCTGGTAAAACTCTCTGTCTGATGAAACCAGGGCCCAGCAGGATTTATTATCCTTCTGCTGGGCCTATAAGACGGAGATGTTCCGCCAGGCATATGGCAGAGGCTAGGCGGGCCCCCGCCGGCCATACTTGACTTGACTTGAAAAGATCTGTCCATCACCCTATATATAGCTATAGATATGGATATATGGGCCATGTCTGAAATGAAGTAACTCTTCCATCACCATCTGAGGAGAAGTTTTTATTGTATGTAGTGTTTTATATTTATTGTAATTTTTTATCTGCTTTTATGTGTTTTTATGTAAATTAAAATGTTGTGCTCCGCCCTGAGCCCACTCGGCGGGGAGGGCGAACTAAAAAATTAATATAATAAAATAATAAATAAATATTGGCTTTGTATTTGGGGTGGGGGGGTGGGATGCTACCCAGGCAATGGCATTGTGTCCCTGCCAATCAGGTCCTAGGAGCATGACCACTTCCCACCTATTTGCTTTGGAATACAAAGATAAATAAAAGCAGGATTTTTATTTAATGCTGCTGCTGCGAGCACTCTCCTGCTAGGGTGCCATCCTGCCACCACTGCAACACTTCTACTACTTTGCCAACCAGTTTCCTGCTATAGTATGCTTCCACCAACACTTACCTTCTTCTGGCTTGGTTGCTGTGTGTATGAGTAGTGTACATGAGAGAAAAATCAGTGGTTCAATGGTTTAGAGGGTGGACTGTGTTCTATGTGATTTAGGTTTTCTTATGTGGGAAAAAAAACTCCTCAAGAGCTTTGTTTCCCAACCCCTCTTGAAAAGAGCAGTGTGTGATTATGTATGTGTAGCCAACACTCACTTTATATGTGCAATAGGGCCAAAACACATAACAACAACAACAACAACAACAAAAAACTCTTATTAGATCTGAACTGACAATGGCCCTCTGGGAAAAAAACCAATAATGAAGTTTATTCAGAAACTCCAGATTTGAAACTGTAACAAATGTTTTCTCAGTGTACACCCCTATTAAATTTCTTATTAAATTCAGAAAGGGATAGATTAAACCAATTGTGTAAAACAATGAGAAAATTATTAACAATGTCAGATACTTTCCATAGTGCTTTTGAAGTTTCAACAGTTATGATTTATGACCTTTTTAATGGTTATTAACTTTCAGATTTTCTTTTGATTTTGATATTTCATTGTTTTTAAAAAAAATACAATTTAAAGAAAAAACGGAAGGTTATAGCTTAGCAAAAAAGTATGCCACCAGCGTCAAAGTCCTCTTCAATGTTGTTCCTAACTGACACAGAGAAACTAGAGAGGAAAACTTAACAAATGAACCAAAAAAGCAATATATGATGCTCTCTATCCCCACTCCAGAACTTTTCCTTCACTGGAAAGAAAAAAATTGGTAAATGGACAGTCACACCTGCTGTATAGCTAAGCACATGATTTTTGTCTCTGAAGCTGCAATTCAGCATCTTTCAAAAACACTAAATTAAAGAAACACTTTTCCCTATTGATACTGCAAACACATAAGGAAAGGATGCCAATTCTATGAATGATGAGGGTTCTGCTAACCATCTTTGCCCTGTTATACATTTCCATGAAGTAAGCAGCTGTTATATATTTTTTTCAATTAAACACATCATCCCCACAATGCACAATAGGTCATTTCAGATGTGTGTCTAATCTGTCTGCCTCTGCTAAACAAAAAGCTAGTTTCAGGCTCATAAAGAAGGAGTCAATTATAGCACATTTGTAAAAAACTGTGGAGTTAAGTTCCGAAAGGATTTGCCCTGGGAAATCGCTAAACCAATATAAGAAACAATCCCAAGTGTGTCCATGTTCCAAAACTTTATGGCAAAGTTCCCACCAAATCCTCTGTATTAAACATGGAAGATTGAAAATGTGTAATTAAAAAGGTCATTGTATTGTCACAGGCTATATTGCTGCTAGACCACAGGAGACTCTGTTAGTCAAGAGCTACACAGAACAGCTGTATAGACAAGATTTTAATTGTAATATTTATACATTTGATAGACAAATCTCTTGGTAATTGCAAGTTGAATTATGAGCAGCAATTTGTCAATAACAGTGCCATCCTAAGCAGAGTTATATCCTTCCAAGTCCATTGACTGCAATCAGTTTAGAAGGGTATAACTCTGTTTAGGATTGCACAGTAACTATCTCTTTATGCACGAGTGCATAACACAGCCTTGGCTTTTATATTTGCAAGCTCTCTTAGATGCATATTTTAATGTAGTGATGGGGTTTGATTGTAACAATGAAGCTGAGAGCAATATTATCAGGAGTTTAGACTCTAAACTCCTAGCAGAGTCACTCAAGGTGGAATGGTCGAAATTGAGGGCCAAGCTACAAGTGACGCCTGACATAGGTTGGACACTTGTCAGCTTCCCTCAAGTTTTGATGGGAAATGTAGGCGTCCTGGACTTGCAGCTTGGATCTCCGACTGCTGTCCAACGGACTTTTCAACTGTCACTTGTCCAACATTCCACCAAGCTGCCTACATTTCCCATCAAAACTTGAGGGAAGCTGACAAGTGTCCAACCTGTGTCATCCGTCACTTGTAGTTTGGCTCTGAGACACCAGACTGAGATGCATCCACCCCCCTTCAGGAATCAACGGTCACATCAGCAGAAGAGAATTGACAATACTAACAATGTAGGGGGAATGCTTGAATCAGCAGAAATGGAAGGTGACACTGGCAGAGGATGTTTCATGGAAAATAGCAATGACGCTTTAGCTAACCCTGGTTAGGAGAAAGAGGGACTAATTCATTCGGAAGTCTAATAGATGTGATCTAACAACATATGTTTGCTGCAGTTCTAGTTCTGTGCTCTGTATCTCCTCTTGTTCTACCTCCTACTCATAGAATGAGAAATCATGTATCATGTATATAGCCACCACCACTTTCCAGAGGCAATTTGGATAAGTCACGATCATGTTTTTCCATGTAACACCACTAAGAGGGAGGTCAGTATATTATAATACTATATTGATGGGGAACTGAGGCTAAAAATGACTTGACCAAGGTCATAACAATGATTCTGTGGCAGAAAAAGTACATGGCGAAGGGGACACACATAGGGCCTCAATGCATTTAATCTGTTGTGCCAGTGAGTACAATTTAATCAGACTTAGGTATGGAGGTAACAGTAGTTAGACAGGATTACTGGAGGTGTCTGGAAAATATTCATCAGAATGGAGAGATGTGAGAGCCATGGCAAGTGTTCTTTGGACATTGGAGATCTCTAGGTATCTAGCACAATAGGCTTATGTGAAAGCCCCCAAAGGTATAGCATAGTGAAATCTTGCTGTTCATCTTGATTGGCAGCTATTTTAGGGAAGCCACTTGGGCACACTTTCCCTAACTTATCCACATTCTCTTCAATTTTCCACTTGGGAATCAGGGGAAATTGGGGAGTAGGATATGGGGCAACCCCAGAACACAACACCGTAGTGGAAGTAATGCCTGTCCTGATTCCTTCATACAGATAATTGCTGTATCCTTTGGAGAATCTATTTGTAGATCTCACGCTTATATAAATCGCCTATGGAAAGTGGTGGCTATGCACTGAGTCAGGTATTACTTCTTCCACCCAGCAGACCCTGAGGTCACTTTACAGTAGATTATGTTGGTGCTTATCTTATGTCAAGGCCACAAAGCTTACATTTTCCTCCTTAAACTGTGTGTGATGAACATTTTAGCAACATGATTGCATGGAGCGCTATGAAGGGTTGGGCTCTATGAACCATCTGTCTTTCCCAGAATGCTTTTCCTTGCTCCCACCCCACCTCTGTCCCTTTAAGTGCTTCTGTATTGCCAATATTTACAGCTCTGATTTTCTGCACATTGTCTTCTCAGCAGCAACCTCCACTGATCCTTCTGTCCCAAAGTAATCAGGGAAGGGGACAGGACTGGTAGATGCCTCTGAAACCAACTGAGCTGGGGGAAAAGCTGGAGCTGCAAGACTAGTGAGGAAAAAAAGTTTATTTTATATGGTTTGATTTAACCACAGTCTGAATCAAGTTGACCGCATGGAAGCACCACTGCAGTTTTTTAAAAAGCCACATGGGGATGATCTGCATAACCAAAAAATGATTGCAAAACTCACCCTTCATTTGTATCTCCTTTTCTTCGAAGGGAGAATTGATAAATATGATGCAATTCAGGTAGATTCATTTCTGATGTTTAAGAACACTGTCTCTCTAATTCTGATGATTTTGATATAATTGAAGTAAGCAAATATTAAGTCTGTTAGATTATTTTTCAGTCAAGCATCTTGTGTACTTCTAGCAGTGGTGTTGTTTTCTTGTTAGGAACATAAGGGGTTATATTTAGGGTAGTGTTAGTCCCATCTGCTGCAATCCGTAAGGTGTTCCACTTCTGTGACTGCTGTTAGTGTTCTCTTTCACCCCTCAGCTCATTAGAGAAATATTTAATGTCTAACCTCCAGTTATTCAATGGTCACATAGCGGAAAGAATCACATACAACTGTTCATCCATTTTGGTGTAATTGAGGAGAATCAAAAGAACAAGAAACACATTCCAAAAATACACCATTGATGGGAAAATAGAAGCACTTTTGAATGAGAAACAACTTGGCATAAAATATTTTGATATGATAGGAAAATAAATGAAATTAGAAGCAATGGAGGTTTATAAAAGTTTTAAAAACAGGCCATCTCTATATCAGCTTATATCATAGCTAAAGAATTTCACCCTCATAAGTGCTATATGCATGCTTTCCTTCAAATAACAAGAATAAAAAATTTGGGAAGATCTTTCTAAACTGAGCTAATCGCCTTGGTTGAATTGCAGGCTTCGGAAGGCTGATGATGCTGATCTTTGCATGCTTTGGCCAAAGTGGGGGGGTTCTATATAGAAGGCATTTTACAAATAGCAGAAGTGATTCAGAAGACAGGTGTAGTAATTATCATCCCCAGGTAAATGTTTACCTTGTTTCCTTTCCTGCCCCTAGTCCCATTGATTTATTCACATTTATTCTGTCAACTCTGCTTTTTGCTTATGGGGCTCTACGAAGTACTGCTTAGACTTTGGCACTGCATATAAACATTAACTCACAATAATGGGTTGAATCCAAATCTTCTCTTGCACTAAGTGATTCTTCTTCCAATGGTTTCTGCACAAAAGGAAAATCTCCCTTAGCGAAAGAGAGTCTTGGGATCCAACTCCATACGTTTTTCTCCCTATATGCAGAATACTGGGAATTTTTTTTATCGTTCTCATTGAAAAATGTATAGCAACAGCTTTTTTGCCACTGAGGCACAGAAGCATTTTTTCTAGACTGAGAACTTCTCTGTACTAGGGTGGAGACCATAGTTCAGTGACAAGAATGTGGAATGTCTTATGTTCAATGACTGGCATCTTCAGTCACAAGGTCTCCAGTAACAGGGGCGTAGAAAGGTCTCTACCTGAGAACTTAAGCAGATGCTATCCATTGAAACAGCTAGCGACAGGCTAGATAGACCATTGGTCACACTCGGCATAAGACAGCATCATATGTTTGTACTTTTTTTTTATCCATCCCTGTTCACAAGAGAAAATGGATGTTATTCCTGTCCATTTCCTACAGAACTACAAGAAACTGGCAAGTAATTCAAAGTCACTTAAGAATACACTAATAGGAAACATGGAACTTGCCTGAAAGAGAGGTGGGTAGAGTCTTTTTTCTAGTGACTCCTAGGTTATGAGTCATTGCCGTCTTCAGTGATCCTCTTAACAGATGGGCATGACCTAGTTTATCTTCTTTAATACAAAGGCTACAGTAAAAGAGCCTGGAGCAGCTTTGACTCCTATCGATAACTGAATGCTATTGTAGATATAAGTGGCTTCAACTTTCAAATGGTTAGAAAAGGTACAGCAAACAACAATTACTCATTTTTTGTTAGCAAGCTGCCTTCCAAAACAGCAGAGAGGTACTGTACCGTGTCACACTGTGAGCAAATCAATACATTCACTAAAGGACAGTTTATGGCTGATATCTTTTCTTTGACAAAAAAAATAGCTACAGCAAAAAAAATAGCTACAGCAATAGTGTACTGAAATGGCTAGTTTAAAAGTTGTAATAATATTTTTTTTTTTTAGTTTTAAGAGCCATTATAACTAAATCAATAAAGGGGGATTTTTTAAAAGATTGGGTTTATATTAAACAACATCCTTGTAGACTATGAATAATCACAAAATATATTATAAAAACAATTCCTAATACATTCTAAATGTATGTTTATATGTAGTCATTTGAATTATCTTATTTGTCAATATATTGGGTTTCATCCACAGAACTGCAAGCAGAACTCTGCTCAGTCACAGTAGGTTTGCTAACCTCGAGGTGGGTCCTGCAGTTCTCTAAGATTTATCACTGGTCTCCAGACTACAGAGATCAGTTCTCCTGGGGAAAATGGCTGGACTCTGAAGGTATCACATCCCTCTTGACCGCCCCCCCCATCTCTGTCCTTCCCAGGCACCACCCCTAAATCTCCCAGAATTTCTCGAGTCAGAGTTGGCCATCTGATGAAACCTTGCTGCCTGTCCCTTCATTCTGCAGTCCTTTGCCACTCCCCCCATTAGGTTCCTAGGAGTTAGGGGATTTGCACAGGCTGAGAGAGCATGGATTACTATTATGTCTTGTAGCCCAAAAAACTTTCTAAGAAACTCTAACTTTGGAGGAGTTAGAGAAGAGCTTTTGCATCTTCAGCTGATTGTACTTCCTTACAGAGACCTGTATTTATATATTTAGAAGTTTTCTTTCTTGCCTCTTCAAATTTTGTCCAAAGCTTACTTCTCAATTTATGAGCAGCTTTATCATTTACCAAGAACACTTCAGTCTTATCTAAGACAGCAGACAAAGTATAGTTAAGATCTAACTCCCGGAGGGAGCAAACAAAGTACAGGGAGAGGTTTGACCCTTGTAAAGAGCATATGAGGTATAAAAAGAGATGGTAGAACCGTGATAGAACAGTGGTAGAACAGTTCAGGTATATTGGAATCCCTGAGTATAAGTGGGTATAATCTGGTTACAGTCTATTCTTCAGAAAGGAAACTGGCTTTAAATTGTTTATCAAGACGTAGGGAATGTGATATAAATAAATTGTCTTTAGGACTTCAGTCCATGTATGACTTCTGACTGGAAAGTTATCATTAAGTAAATCACAACTTTGTTCTTTTATAATTCTGACTCAATAGTCTCAGTGTCCTTAAAGAACAATAAAACTTACCTCACAATAGTGAATAGTCAACAGCCATTGAAATAAACCCTTAAATATGCTACGTTAAAATACTTCAGAGAAAGAAGGTTAACAAACCTAATTCCACTGAAATTTTAGGAGGCCACCACAATACCACAGGGTTATGTTTGGATCATTAAATAGACCTATTTGTCAAGCACAGAACCACTTGCATTTTATCACCTCTTTGAACTTGCACAGTCTGTCTCGTTCCATGTATCCTTGTGTGACAACTACAATCTTGAGGTAGCCATCTATTGTCAATCCTGCATTTTTGGACCAAGCTAAATCTGAGGGTTTTTTAAAAAGAGTTGGGTCTGGGTTCCCCAGGCCCAACTTGAGTTCCCTGCAGCTACACAGCAACTTTGGGGAATAGCTGTTAAAAATAAAGGAGAGCCTAAATGGCTTCAGAATGCCTCTGTGGGAGGAGAAGGGGCTCCCCTTCAAGCCATTTCCTCTTGTCAAAAGAGCAGAGGAGGGATTTTTCTCTCCTGTTTTTTCTGCTCCACAGGAAGTATTCTGTGTATGTGAAGCAGTAAAAAGAAGGGGAAAAACACATCCCTGTGCTATTGTGACACAGGGAAGTGGCTTGAGGGAGGATCCCTTCCCCCGCAGAGGCATTCTAAGGCCTTTTGGGCTCTCCTTTATTTTTTAACAGCCATTTACTTTTTACCTGCTGTGTAGCTGCAGAAACTTGAGCTGAGTCTGGGAAACTCCAGACCCAACTCTTTAAAAACCTGCACATCTAGAGAGACAGTGTGGCCTGACTGGCATCAACCAGAGCTCAGGCCTTTTCCACTGAGGCCCCTGGTCTATGAAATAGGCTCCCTGAAGAGGTGAGGAGAATCCCCATCTTGGAGATCTTCAGCAGGCACTGCAAGGCTTGTTTGTTTGTCAGTGTTTTTATGGGTGTTTGGATGGCAGGCATCCCTGTGTACATTTGTCAGGAAATGGGTCCTGCTGCATATTCACACAACAGAAAAACTAAGTGTGAAATAGTCCTTTGTCCAGGAAGCAACTTCTCTTAAAATAATAAAAGAATAAAGCAAATACCAGGTTGGGGTGAATTTACCCATTTGCCTTTATTTATTTATGCATTTTCTTGAAAATCCAAGCATTAAAAAAGACAATAATATATAATGGATGAAATCATGATGAACTCACCAGTAATACAAATTACAACTTCCCCCACCCCAACCCTCACATGTGTTAAATGAAAGTATATCATTCTCAAGCAGTGACAAGGGGGAGCAAATATATTTGTTTCCAAGTTATATAAACTGACAACTGATAGAGCCATCCTAAACTGTGTGGATTGGTGTACTAACTGCATTTTACAGAAAACATTGTGATTGATATGTATTATGGGCAGTGTGCAGTTAGTCATGTGACTAAAAGAAATCAAAGAATACACTACAAATACCCTCCTAACTCATTTTTTCAGCAGCAATGTGATTATTCATTTTTCCAGAATGAATATTACTGGAAGAGACATGAATTCCAATTACATGTGTATATTATCATACCATGAACAGAATGGGCGATGGACGGGCCCTAATGGACAGACTAAGCCATTGTAAGCAAAGCTCAAGGTATTATGCTGTGTTTTTGGTGTTGGAGTTGTGGAGGCTTCAGGTTTAGGTAAGGATGAGTATTATTTATTCCTGATACTCTATAATTAGGTAAGAAAGTGGTACATGTTTTTAAAAATTCTAAGATTTACAATTCTACGCAGGATCACAGCTTTCTACTGAAGTCAATGGATTTAGAAGGATGTACCTCTGTTTAGGATAGCTCTGACAGATACTTATTCTAGACATTCGGAACATTTTAGATAAAGGTTATATTTTCACTAATGATATGGCCACAGTTTGCTAGTATCTGTGCTGACCAAGTCAATAACTGCTGACACTTAAACTTTATCAGCTTCCAGAGGGTAAAGGAAAGCTAAACCATTACGAATAAAATCATAATCTGCTGGAGTCCATTGAATTACACAAGACTGAAAGCCATGATGATACTTCAATAGGGCTGGAAGGGCAATGCGCACGCGCTAGCGTTTGGACGCCTTGTCTCCACTCTCCCGAGGACATCCAAGTTAACAGCTTTAAAAGAATGTAAACTGCTGATTGAAACTGCTGAAACTGATTTATGAGACGTCTGGCACAACAAGAAGAAGCTTGGTGAAAAGAATAGGTGAGAGGATAACAGAACTTGTTTAGTTTTAAAAGGGAAGGGAGGACGAGCCGAGACAGATAACATGGCGGCTACTGTGAAAGGCTTATCAGAACAACTGGCACAATTTCAAGCACTAATGCTTGACTCCCAGACCAAAATACAAACTTCTTTAACTGAGCTAACAGCAGAAATGAGAAATTTGGGCTCAGAGGTTAAATTGGTGGCAGGCATTGCATCGGAAGCCAAGGCTCTTGCGCAACAGAACAAAGTGGAGATTGATTCATTGAAAAAACAATACGTAGACTTATCCGACCGTAATAGGAGGGGGAACATTATTTTCTTTGGTATTTCTGAAGAAGTTAAAGCATGTGATTTAGAGCGGACCCTGGTGGGATGGTTATCACAACAGGAGCTGGAAATAGAAGAAGAAGATATTGAACGTGCCCACAGACTCCAAACAAGAAGAATGGGGGGGGGAACCGCGCCCGGTGATAATGAAGCTTGTGAGGGAGAAGTTACAGCAGAGGATATTCAAAACACTCAAGAAAAATAAAGAGCTGACATTTAAAGGCAGAAGGGTTTATGTGAAGGAAGATTTTTGCAAAGAAACGCTTTATCAAAGGACTCAAATGAAACCTTTTGCACAGAAACTTAACCAAAGCAACATTAAATTCAGCTGGGCGTACCCAGCATCCCTGGTTATTTACCAAGAGGGGAGGAGGCTTTGTGCGAGGAACCCTGAAGAGGCACGGGACCTATTAGAAACTTTGGGAGTAAATGTGAGGAATACTGAGTCAATCCCGATGGATGAAACGCATCAACCTCGGCCACAGCAACCGGACTCTGAGGAAGGTCCATCTAACCGTCAGGACAAGAGGCCAAGACTGTCTCGAGACTGAGACATATTAAGGGAAGTATACAAACAAAATTAAAATAGTATTAAAATGGTTATTAATATAACTCGGGGAGTGGAGGGTGCGCTTACCCCAGATGTGTAGAGAAGGGATGAGTACTCATCCCCAGCTCATGGCTCTACACAAGGGAAGGGGAGGGGGAGGGAGGGGGAAGGGAAGGGAAGTTGGGTATACAAAGGGGAATATCAAACTAAATATCGGGCCAGGGGAACAAAGGGAAGGTAAATCTGAGTTTGAAAATGGATAAAACGCTACAGGTGCTGACACTGAACGTCAATGGTCTGGGTTCGGATTTAAAAAAGTATAAACTTCTTAGATTTCTTAAACAACAGAATATAGATATAGCATGGCTCCAGGAAACACATAAATCAAAGAAAGATAAAAGACCTTTATTCAGAGACCCTAATTGGGGGATCTTGGCAGAGGCACGTGGATCATCAAAATCAAGAGGTGTGGCAATTCTGGCTCACAAGAGGAATGATATAAGAGTAATAGAAGTGATAAGAGATGCTGAAGGGAGGTTCATAATGGTTAAATGCCTGGTTGAAAATAGATTAACAACATTGATAAACATATATGCTCCAAATATGGGACAGAAAACCTTTTTATTAAAGGTATTAAAAAAAGCGCGTAGCTTCTCTGAAGGAGAGGTAATTTTGGCAGGAGATTTAAATAAGGATTTTAATAAAGATAACATAATTAATTGGAAACAATGGGATCTGACTGAAGTACACAAAGTTCTTAACCTAGTGCCCAAACCCACATATTTTTCAAGTAGACATAAAACCACCTCATGTTTAGACTATGTACTTATAAATAGAATGAGTACCTGGGAGGTAAAAAGAGTAACCACCCATCCAACATGGATTTCAGACCACGCCCCGGTAAGTGTAGAAATAATACTAATGCATAAACAAGTTAGAAGACCATGGAGATACAACAACATGATTATGGCTAGGGAGGAGGACAAGCGATATATTACGGATCAAATAAAGCTATACTTCAAAGAGAACAGAGGAACAGTGGAGACAAATACACTATGGGATGCGGCTAAGGCGGTAATTAGAGGGCAATGTATTATGAAAGAAAAGGAGATAAGGAAAAAATGGCATGCCGATAGGGAAGGGAAACTACAGGAATTAAGTAAGTTGCAAGAGGACCAAATAAAGAAATTTTGCCCCAATAGACATAAATTAATTAGGGAACTGCGGAAAAAACTGGATGTTCTTGACTCCATGGCATTATGGAAAAAGCAGGTTATGGTAAAAAACGAATACCAGAGAAATACACTTAATTCAGCCAAGAGATTAGCAAATTACCTGAGAAGGGAAAAGGAGAGACAAAGGGTGAGGAGTATTAAGATAAATAAAAAGGTGACACAGAATCCAGAGGAGATAAAAGGAGCATTTGAGAAATTTTATAAAAGTTTATATGAGGAAAAAGAGGTGAAGGAATTTGAGGAAGAGATAGGGACAGTGTTAACGGAAACTGAACGAAGGAGGCTTGAGGAGGATGTAAAGTGTCAAGAGATTGAGCAGGCGATAGGTAGCTTAAAGACAGGTAGATCTCCAGGGTTAGATGGTTTTTCAGCTGAATTTTATAAGGAAATGAAAGAGGTATTGATCCCTGAATTACAAGAAGTATTTAATAATATACTAAAAGGAGGAAAGGCCCCGGATACCTGGAGGAAAGCAGAAATAACGGTGATTTTGAAACCTAAGAGAGACCCCCAAGAAGTGGGTTCATATAGACCGATTAGCCTGCTGAATCAGGATTATAAACTCTTTGCCAAAATATTGGCAAATAGACTTAAGAATATTATTCGGAAAGTGATAAAAGAGGATCAATACGGTTTTATGGAGGGTAGAAACATTGCACACCCAATAAGAAATTTAATCAATGTCTTGTGTCATAGTAAATTTAGGAAACTGGCTTTATTAAAATTAGATGTTTATAAAGCTTTTGATACACTGTCATATCAATTTTTATGGACAGTTATGGCCAAATATGGAATTAGTCAATCAATTATACAAGTATTCCAGGAAATATATAGAGAAGGCACAGCGGTAGTTAGACTCAATGGGGAACATACCTCACAATTCTCAATTCAGAGAGGAGTTAGGCAAGGATGTCCGCTTTCCCCGTTCCTCTTCATAATGGCTATAGAACAACTAGCTCAACGCATTAGGAACTCTGGGAGGATAGAGGGATGTCAAATAGGCAAGGAAGAAATTAAATTAAACTTATTTGCAGATGACCTGATCATAGTTATATCTAATCCGAAAGAAGGAGTCAAAGAGACAAAAATTATATTAGAAGACTTTGAGTTAAACTCAGGATTAAAAGTTAATATGGCAAAATCAGAGATAATGTATATTAATGTGAGGATGGAAGAAAGGAAAGCGATACATAAATGGACAGGAATAGGTTTAGGGGTCAAGAAATTCAGATATTTAGGGATAGATATAGTTAAAAATGTTAATAAGATGGTAGAGAGGAATTATAATCGGACGTGGAACACAATATTGAAAGAAATGAGGAGGTGGGGCAAGAAGACATTAAGCATAACAGCTAGGATTAATATAGTGAAAATGTTCTGGACCCCAAAGTTATTATATTTGTTTCAAATGATACCTTTAGAAATCAATAGACAAAAAATTAACAGTTGGAATGCGAGAATAAAAGAATGGGTCTTTGGCAGTAAAAAAAGTAGGGTTTCTAGATATTTCATATATGCTCATAGATCTGACATGGGATGGGGTGTCCCAGAACTGGGAAATTATTATAAAGCATTTCAAATAAAAACATTAATGGAAATAGGGGAGAGAAGTGAACAAAAATGGGTTAGAATCGAGAATGAGGCAAATAAAGGGGTTGGAAGATTTGGAGTATTTACAGGAGGAAAGTTTAAATACAGTATGTTAGAACCGGGACCGAGAAAAACAGCATTAATGATTTGGAGGAAATGGCAACCGAAATGGTTAAAGGGAGTATCTAAACAAGTATTATTAGAGGCATTGGATGAGGAGGAGGAAGATGAGAAGTGGTGGAGATTACTTAAACAGAAAGGGTACACTAGATTGCAAGATATACTATGTGGGCAGTCACTTAAACCATTACAAACATTACATGATGAAATAGGAAGGCAATATTGGTTGAAGCTAATAGGTTTACATAATAGACTTAAAAAGATAATCGAAAATAGGACTCTGACGGCGGGGGAACCAATGGAGGAGTTATTAAAGGTGATGATAAACACAAAAAGAGGATTAGCAGGCAAGATATATAGAAGGATGATGTCTGATAAAGATCGGACAAGAACCCTCCTTCAGGGGAAGTGGAGCGTAGAAATTAGTCTAGCGGATAGAAGGGTTGACAGAATTATAAAAGGTATACAGGAGATAAAAGTGCATAAATTCAGAGAGCTGGAATTGAAATTCTACACGAAGTGGTATAGAACCCCGGCTATATTAGCTAATATGTTCTCAAGACTAAGTTCAAACTGTTGGCACTGCAGAAACGGGAAAGGATGGTACTCCCATATGTGGTGGGAGTGTGCAGAAGTTAAAGCTTTTTGGGAGAAGGTAACAGAGCAACTTTATAAGTTCTTCGCAATAAGACCAAAGATAGACCCAGAATTGATGTTAGGTAGTACTTTAGGTCATAAAGATATCAGAAAAGAAGGACAGGACTTATTTAAAGCAATGGTGCTAGCCGGTAAAGCAGTAATAGCATTTGGTTGGAAAGACAAAACTAAGTGGACGGAACTAAACTGGCAGGATTATTTATTTGAATACATTCAATCAGACATTATAGCCATAATTAATCAGGATGAGTCATGGGAATTAAGAATAGGAAAGATTAAGGAAAAATGGCATTTATATTTAAAATGGGTCATGGAGGATCAACAACGGGACGTTCGGTGGAAGCTCCTAAGCTTGTGCCCCTGGCTAGAAAGGATGAGTAGCTAAAGGGAGGGCGGGAGGGATAAGGGTATGGAAATACAGATGAATAACTTGAATGGGAAATAGTCATCCAAAATACACTAAAACTCTCAACCCTCCCCGGCTATAGGATACAATATCTTCGGCGATGAATTAAGTGAGGAGGAAGAGGAAGGAGAATCAAGGAGGAATAGAAGAAGGAGAGGACTCAGAGACTTACTCCTCTTATCCGGATGTGAAGAAACAAGATGGATAGAAGAGTGATTCTTGCAGGGGACTTCTGCCGAAGATATAGAAACTGTATATGAACTTATGGGGAGGGGTTGGGCAATGGGTATATATGTACGGGAATAATGATGTTTCGAAGGAAATGCACAAAAATATACAATAAAAAAAAAAAGATACTTCAATAGGGCTGCAAATTGTGGTGTTATCTACTTATTTTATGAAATTGATTGCTGTACCAGAGAGATTTGATTGAAGAAAATATTTGCACATAATGGAGGTTTAGTTTCATAGGTTTTGCATTGAAGATGTTACCTGTGTGATTTAGAAAGAAAACTTGACAAACATAAAATGCAGGGAACCCAATCCATGTAAGTGGAAAAGTAAAAATAGCAAATGGTGCCATATTTATATTTCAGTAGTCAGAATACAAGTAAACATTCTTGGTGAAAACACATCACTGCTTCCAATTAAGGCAATATAATTGCATGCTTTGAAGTGGAACAATGGAAAAATCTGACAATCCATTGTGTTAATATGAGACACAGACTTCAGAGACATCTAAAAAATCACATTTAATCTGTTATAATGCATCTGCTACTTTCTATTTTTTGCATAACATTTGTGTATTATATGCCAGTACACATTAAACAGATCAACATATAGCAATGTATATAAACAGTGTTACGGAGTTGAATGAAATCTGTTACACTTGGGTCTATTTGTGAAACCATAAGTAGTTTTGGACTTTTCTTTCAATTTCCACATCTTTATTTTAATAACAAAGGTATCCTGATCTTAACTTACATTTTCTGGAATAATTCTTTATTTTTATTGTTATACTATAAAATCTGATGGTTAATATAGAAATCCAGTTTATAAGCATGTTGAGATTTGGAGCGAGATACCACCAATAGATTGATGCCACTCAGCCCTATTCCTTCTGAACAATAGACAGGCTGGCACGAGACTTATCTGGGGCTCAAGTTTTTGGCTTGCGAGGTGAGGGGCTGTGGCGCATGGCAGCCACTATGATTCACAGGGGCTCAGCTGCTCCCAGAAGTCTTATCGAGACTGCGTGGGCAGCCTGTAGTTCAAACTGCCCAGCCAGCCAATCAGCAGCAGGCTAGCCAAACTGGCACTGCAGATGGCTTTTCAATCTTGTTTTCCAGTAATGGATTTAATTCACAGATCGTGCAAGGAGAAAAGAAGTTGTAAGCTACAACTTAATATTACCAAGGCAAATTCTGGCCCTGTTGATATAGTGACTGGTGCAAAGCTGTTCAGCATGGTGCTTGAGATGTATTTCAATAGAAAACATAAAGCCCACCTCACAGGTATGTACAGAAGTTCGATGAAGGTAAGTCTGCCTGGCAGTCATGTTCATGTTTAAGTTCTCAGCCTTTACGAGTGTACATATATTTTACATGTTTGCAAACCTTGCTTATCATATTCAGACTTTATGTTTTTAGATGAAGTTAACTGAATCTTAGCTGAACATGTAATATGTGTAGTGTCCCTAAAAAGTTATTGTTGCACAACTTGATGATTCCTAGACTATTATCTGTTTATTTATTGAAAGGGGCAAGAAACTAAATAGTTTCATCACAAAGGGTAGAAAGTCACATTGTTAGTTTCACTTGGCAACCAGCCTAGCAATTGGGGTGCATCCAGCCTAAGTATTCCATCAGTAGAACGGAACCTATTTGCCTTCCCCTTCCCATTGCAGCCTGCTCCTGGAAGGCAAGGGAATGTAAGGAATGTCATTAGGAGGTTCTACAATGGGAAATGGAAATTGCCAGTTTAGTCTGGATCATAATCCAAGGACTGGTTCATCTGTTTGATGGACCTCGATTGATAGTACATGGAGCTGCCAGTAAATGGATGTAATGATTTATGAGATTGTGCCTCTGTGTTTGGGCTGTGCAACCTGCCTTCATCATTTGTGCATTGAACTCCCTTTTCAAACATTTGACATTATACTAGTGGCAAGGGCCACATATACAACTAGAGATGGGCACGAACAGCAATACGAACAAAAAAAAAGCCACGAACAGCCCAATCTGCTGTTTGCGAACAAGCTGTTCGTGCGGCCCCATTCTAGTTGTTGCAAGCCTTGTTCGTTGCTGTTTGTTGCTGTTTGTCAAGCCAGACAGTCTGGCACCTGCAATCAATTCCCTTGGCAATTTAGGCAGGGATTGTCTGAACTCTGTCTGAACGCCTGCTGTTGCCCTGGAAACCCCAATCTAAGCCCAATTTCGCTTGATAAGCAGGTCCTCCTTTCAGTGTGGAGCTCCAAATTTGTTATGAGCAAAGAGCAGGGGGAAGGGGGGCTCCCAGCTCTGGCTTCGCAGACAGTGGAGAGGGAGAGACAGTTGCTGTTGGCATTTTGATAGAGAGAGTGTATTGGAGCTTGAATTTTCTTTGTGTGTGGTAGGATAGGGATCTACCCCTTCAAGTTTCAGGGCTGCTGCCAGGATCTGGGCCAAGCTATTATTTATTATTGGTACCTTTTCTGCCGCCTACTCAGGTAAGGTTTCTGGGAGTGGTGCGGTAGGGATCTACTCCTTTAAGTTCCAGGGCTGCTGCCAGGCTCTGGGGCCAAGCTATTATTTATTATTGGAACCTTACCTGTTGCCTGCTCAGGTAAGGTTTCTGGGAGTGGTGTGGTAGGGATCTTGACTTGGATGATGGCTGGAGGAGAGCCTGCTGGCCCCCATGAACAGCCAACCACGATCATGTTCGTGAACAGGGCCATATTTGTGGTTGTTTGTGAGTCCCTGTTCATGGATGGCAACAAACAACGAACATCATGTTTGGGGTTTTTTTTCTGTTTGTGCTCATATCTATATACAACCCCATGAGAAGGTGCAGGTTTATAAAACCCATGTCTCTATGAGGTTGCTATTAGACCATAATGATCCATCCAAATATCATGGGGGATGGTGATAGAACTAAATGTATGAACAAGGCTAAATTCTGAAGAATCATTGCTATGGAATGTGGAGCAGGAGGTTAAATTAAGTAGGAGGGTTAAGTGGTGTCCAAGGGTTTAATCATACTGAATGGAAGGGAAAGTGTATAAATCATTGTGTGCTGTTGAGGAAGCTGTCAAATAGGTGTCCATTTCACAGCATTCCAAATTGCAATGGCCTTGCTAGCTGGGCAAAGAATTGCATATTTCAAGCAACAATAAAATACAGTTTGAATATTGGGTATATGTAATATCCTTGAAATGCGAAATGCTTCTTTGAGAGATTCCACTCAGTAAATTAACAACACTTTTCATGCACTTTGGCTATAAATGATAGTCTGGAAGACTATTAGCCTACATTTATTGATGGAGAAAATATTTTCATCACAACGTAGAAGGTTTATTGATTTTTTTCGACCTTAAAACCTGAAAAGAGATACAAGCAGGAGATCTTTCAACAGATCTAGAGTAAATGAGTATCTCCAGACCTGTAAATCTAACCACAGGACTGTATAATGAGCAAAATATTATTCCTTTTTTATGTTCCTACGTTAAACCAAAATGGCCTTATGGTGTGGCACTTCTCCTCCTCCGTGCTATCATCACAATTATCACCATCATAATCAACTTTAATCAAGTTTTGGTAAGTAACCACAAATCACTTCATTTTATAATGCAAATAAATACTGGATTGGACACCACTAAGCGAACACAAATAAAGCTGCCTGATTTGGAATCATACCCTTGGCTCATTCATGTTCATCCTGGCCCCAGGGAGACTTGACTGGCCTCAATCAGAGCCAGGGCCTTTTTGATCCTGACTCAAGATGGGCATGATCTGCATTACGATTGAAAAAAACCCACAATAATGATGATCGTGCGATCGTGATCTGGCGGATCGTGATCGTCCATGGCCAACGATCCAGCGATCGGTAGGGGCCTGGATCGGGGCAATCGGGCTTGGATCAGGGATCCAGACACTCAGGCGCCAGCAATGTATTTCCCTGGCAACGGAGCCAGGGGAATGCCTGAGCTGTGTTTGCCCTCCTTCTGTTGCCCTGGAAACCCGAATGGAAGCCCAGCTTTCCTTGATCAGCAGGGCTTCCTTCCAACCATGGAGCAGCAAAGCAGTCACCAGTTGGGAGAAGACACCCAGGGGAGGGAGGGGGAAGGGGGTGTTCTGTAGACATGGGCACTCCAATCTCATCCCTGCAAACCCTGATAGGCAGTCTGATGGCCAAACACAGATGGCCAAACACAAACACAGATGTCGCTGGCATCACCCACCGTTCCTGTATCGCTGGGAACAGCGGGGCGCCCCTCCGCTTTTGCCTCCACGATCCATGATCCACGGATTGGGAACGGGAGATGATTGGTGTGGATCATTTATTTGGAATCGTTGCCGGCCCCGATCCATGATCAGCTGGATCATTTTTTTTGGATTGTGCCCATCTCTAGTCGTGACTCCAACACGGTGGAACTCTCTGTTTGTAGATACTTGGGCCCGCCAAACTGAAAGCCAGTTTGGTGTAGTGGTTAAGAGTAGCGGTACTCTAATCTGGAGAACCAGGATTGATTCCCCACTTGAAGCCAGCTGGGTGACCCTGGGTTAGTCACAGCTCTTCCAGAGGTCTCTCAGCCCCACCCATCTCACAGGGTGATTGTTGTGGGAATAATAATAACATACTTTGTAAACTGCTCTGAGTGGGCAATAAGTTGTCCTGAAGGGCAGTATATAAATCAAATGTTTTGTTATTATTATTATTATAATATTTCTTATCCTTTGGGCAGGATAAGAGATGTTCTGCAACACATATAGTTGAGGCTGGTCTCATATCCATCTGGTGAGCCTCCCTCCCTATCTCCTGTTGGAGGGGCTATATAGTCATCTCATCCCCCTTCCACATTAGTGTGACCAGAATAGCTATTTCCTCCCCCCTCCCCCCTCATACACCATTGGCAGGGGTAGATGGTATGAGCACTATCTTGGGAACTGCATTTTACTGTATTTTATGATCATGATGATGATGTGGTTTTTATTGTGATTTTAAATGTTTTTATACCCTGTTGTAACTCACCCTGAGCTTGCTTGTGGGGATGGTGGGCTAGAAGATGAACAAACAAACAAACAAACAAACAAACAAACAAACAAACAAACAAACAAACAAACAAACAAACAAACAAACAAACAAACAAACAAACAAACAAACAAACAAACAAACAAACAAACAAACAAACAAACAGGTGTCACTATTGTCTACTCAGACACAGCAGCTCTCTGGGGTCCCAGGTAGTGGTCTTTCACATCACCTACTATCCGATCCTTAATTAGAGATGCCAGGGTTTAAAACCTTGATTCAACTGCATGCAAAGCAAGTGCTCTACCATTAAGCCATAGCCCTCTCCTAAAGTGACAATAAATATGCAACAGATTTATTGAATGAAAATGGCTTATATATCTGATAATACTATTATGAAGGAAGGTGCTATCTAGGATGATTGGTGTGAACTCAGCTTACTTTTTAGTTACAGCTGGAGAACTGTGACCCATTCTCTTTGCAGTAAGAGATAGCTGTGAAGCAGGTTACTCACTGGAGCCACTTGCAGCTTATTTGGTTACCACAGACAACAATATCTTCTGGAGCTGTTCCAGCTGTTCTGCCGTGCCCTCATCTCATTGAAAAATGGCATTTGAGGGGCTTTCCTGGTAATATTTTTCCATATCTACACTGTTCTTTCTGCCAAAGTTGTGACATCCATTAACAAAAGTCAGAAAAGGAAGAGGCACCAGAGATCACATTGTAAATTTACAATGGCTAATGGAACATACCAGGAAATTTCAAAAGAAAATCAGCATGTGTTTTATAGATTACAGCAAAGCTTTTGACTGTGTAGATCACGAAAAGCTATGGATGGTGTTAAAAGAAATGGGATGCCACAATATCTGATTATTTTGATGCTCAACCTGTACTCTGGAAAAGAGGCTACTCTTAGGACAGAATATGAGAAATCAGAATGGTTTCCAATTAGCAAAGGGGTCAGACAAGGATGCATAATATCTCCCCATTAATTCAACCTCTATGCAGAGCATATCATAGGGAAAGCTGGATTAGAGCTTGAAGAACTTGGAGTGAAAATTGGTGGAAGGAACATTAACCATTTGAGATATATAGATGACACCATGTTACTGGCAGAAAATAGTGAAGACTTGAAACAACTATCGATGAAGGTTAAAGGAGAAAGCACCAAAGCAGGATTACAGTTGAACATCAAGAAGACACAAGTAATGAATGACTACTGAAGAATCACACAATTTTAAAGTTGACAATGAGGAAACTGAAATCGTTCAAGATTTTCTGTTCCTTGGTTCAATCATCAACCAAAAGGGAGACTGCAACCAAGAAATCAGAAGAAGATTGAGACTTGGAAGAGCAGCTGTGAGGGAACTAGAAAAGATCATTAAAAATATGAATGTCTCTCTGGGACCAAGATCAAGATAATTCAAACTATGATATTCTCTTTTACTATATGTGTATGTGAAAACTGAACAATGAAGAAAGCTGAAAAGAAGAAAATTAATTCATTTGCAATGTCATGCTGGAGGAGAGTTTTGCGGTTACCATGGATGGCAAAAAGGCAAATAACTGGGTCCTAGATCCCTTTAAGCCTGAATTCTCCCTAGAAGCTAAAATGACAAAACGAAGGCTATCGTACTTTTGTCACATCATAAGAAGTCATGGAAAATTCAATAAGGCTAGGAAAAGAGGAAGACTAAAAAAGAGATGACTGGAAGAAGCTACATCCTCCAGTTTGCAAGATCTGAACAAGTCTGATAGGGCATTTTGGAGGTCTTTCATTCATAAGATCACCATAAGTCAGAGGTGACTTGAAGGCACATAATGCACCCACACTGTTCTTTCTGCCAAATTTGTGACATCCATTAACAGAATTCAGGCAGTTAGCAGTATACGAAATCCTCAGTGTATGGAAGGAACCTTCCAGTTTTTTTTTTTAAATAAAAGATATAACAGCCTAACAACCAATCAGGACATATAAAAAAAATCCTTTCTGGCTTTCAGGAAGGGTAATCACCTTGCACTTTGTTCCTCTGCTAACATGTGTGCGTGGGTTTCATTACTTGCTTACCCATACTAGCATTGTTTGGTTTGAGAAAATAGCTTTTTATGGGTCCCATTTTGGTTCTAACCTGAACTCCCACAAGATAGTGGCCAAATTCCAAATCTTTCACCTCTGTAAAGCTGCACAGATATCTCTTTCCCCCTCCACCAGTAGCATCTTACTTCTTTGCAGGCTTCTCATAGACCAAAGACGTTTTGAAAAGCCATTATTTTATCCAGACTCAATTGGCAATTTCTAAGGATTATCCTTTCTTATTGCAACCCCCACCCCAATCGTTCCTTTGTATCCCCTATCCCCCAATAGCAGAATTCCATGGAGATCAGTGAATTGCAAGGAGGGGGGAGCAGTCAGGAAAGTTCATTGATTGCAATTTTAGTCTGGATCCAACCCCATAAATGATCCTTGGCACAGATATGGCCAAAGGGTAGGCAGAATAGCTGAATCAACAAGAACCTTTCAGAAAAACTTTGCTTATTTGTTAATTTGATGAATATTTTTTTAACCATGTAATGTGAATAATCAAAACATTTTTTTAAAAAATGCCCCATTATTGTAGCATTGATACCAAAAGATTCTCAGGAGACATTTTAATTCTTTAACTATCCAATAATTAGAAAAGGTTTGATATTTTATGCCTCATTTTCACAAGGGAAATCCATAAATCATACTTTTATTACTTAACATTGTTTTTATTTCTTAATTTACCATCAAATTGCAAGGGTTTTGTGACACCCTTGGAAGTAAATGAACAGCACTTGTTCTCAATAACGTTTTCATTGTATCTATGCTTATTATATGTCATTAGTACAAATTCATTATAAATTACTTTCCAGATTTCATACAGGGTTTATTTATACTACACATTTCTCTGTGAAAAGTTAACCAAGATAACAATATTAGTTTTGGATTATGTCCTGCAGTTAGCTAAACTGTATTACGAATATGATTTCCCCAATCTTTTTCTGTATTTACTATGCCTATTTGTGATGTGGTTATACATAAGGCTAGTCTATACCTATTAACACATCTTTCATTTATTTTCTTTCTTCTGATCTATGTTAATTTCAAGGCATAACTTAAAATAGATGGATTGCTGTTCTCATGCTCCTGTATTAAGTGTCATTAATTATGCTGAAAGGTACATGAATTCTTAATAATTACCTAATTATAAGTCAACCTAATGCTTTTTATATGACAGGATTTTTCCTTAAAATGTAATTTCTGCTTAATGCACATCTTTGAGCTCCATTTTATTGATACACTATGGTGATTTTTGCAAGCACATTGATAGCACAACTTGTACTTTCTGTATGACATGGATGAAATTCATGGAAGAGCTCCAGTGTAAGGTTGTTTTGTTGCTAAGGAAAATATGTGAAAACTTACTGCATTTGCAAAACGGTTTCATTAAACTCATGTCACTCAACCATCTCTTTGATTTGCTAAGAATGTCCTGTTCATTATCCTACTTCTTTAAAATGAGGACATGGAGAAGGGTTAAAGTGCAAAACTTCATGTGACACTGGAAATGCATGATGTGATTTCTAACTTATAATTTTGCTGTAAAAATGAGCCGTGGGGGCAATACCGATTCGGGCCATAGTACTGGACAATCGAGTGTAAGTCTTCCTATCTTCTTTTTTCCTGAATGGAAATGCTTCCTAGATGTGTTTAATCTTGATGGGGTAAAACACATGAAATTATGCCTGTCTTTGTTTTTCTTTCCACATTTTAAACAATGCTACAGCATGGTGGTTAAGTAGTTGGGCTGCGAATCAGTACACTGATGGTTTAGATCCCACTACTGCCATGAGCGTAGCAAGTGGGCTTGGATAAGCCAGTCCTCTCAGCCCCAGCTCCCCAGCTGTAATAATAACACTGACTTTGTTCATCACTCTGAGCGTGGCACTAATCTATCTAGAAGGGCAGTATATAAGATGCAGTTATTATGATTATTAAAACAATAATGGGATGGGATTTGGGTAAAATGGAGTGGAGAAAGATTGCCCCAGTATTGTACCCCCAAGCCGTACTGCATTTTTATGGTTGCCTTTTGCTGCTAAATTACATGTCTGGAGATTCACACATGGCTCTCCAACATCACATGTTGTTGAGCTGTTAGTGGCTTCCCCATAACTGTGGAACACCTATGTCATGGACATTCACCAAAACCCAAACCTAAGCATTTTACTTGTAAGATGCTTTGCGTGTGCACACAAGTGCTCAGGGGGGCAGCAACAGCCCTAGAGCTGTCCCCGGTGCTGGTGATCCTCGCTACGGCTCTGCCTTTCACACCAAGGATTTCAACCAACCATCTGGTGCAGCTGTATTAATTTTTCCACATGATGCCATCCTCAATTTGTGCACAGACCATTAACAGCCCTTTTTGTCGACAAAACACCTCCTTTAAAAAAAATAGCAACCCCCCCCTGCCCCCATGTTTCCTGGATAAGACACACTATGGGCAGGAACAGTTTTTTGTGTCTGAAGGGAAAACAGCAAAATTAGTGAAGTGCTAGTCAGTTACTCTTTTGTATGTTGATGTCTGAAAGGGGCCAGTCTCCTGCAAAAATTAATGCAAGGAAATGTCCTGTTTTTCAGACAGAGGGGAGGGAATTCATTTTGTTACGGTTGTTATGAGGGGCTGGAATTTTTTTCCTGAAATTTTCTTTTTTAGATAAAGCAATTGGTTCATCTTATTCCTTTTTCCTTTTTAAAAAGGGGAATTCTCTTTGATTTCTCATTTATCTTTGAATTTTTTAATGAAGTGATAGTGTAGCTTTTCCCACTTGCGGATTTCTGCCTGTTGTTGTGCCTCTGCAATATGATGCAAGTGATAAAAAGCAGTCTGCTGCAGGAAGAATACGGCCCTCCCGGCGACAGCTTTGCTGCTAGGGCCGGGGGCCAACAATTGCCAGCCCGGAAGGAGGGAGACAGCACTACATCCTCCTCATCCGGGGCTTGGCTGGGAGGGCGGGCACAGCAGCCTTAGCAGGCAGCTCTGCCCTCCCCGGCCGCAGTCGTGCTCAGTTTCTTGGCCCACCCTCCTCTCCCTGTATTGGTGTAGGATTAGAGGAACACAAACAGATTACTGGATTTCAGGGAGAAATTCAGCAAAGAGAAATTAAGAGAATTCCACTTAATAACCGTATAAGGGATCATCATATGAGGTTGTTGTTGTTGTTGTTGTTTAGATTGCAGAGGTTTTGCTTTATTCTTATGTGGCATTATTCATGCCTGTGGGTTTTTAAAAAAGAAAAAGAGAATCACCCACAGCTCAGCTTGCCTTTTATGGAGGGGTCATCATTAGAGATGTCTATGCAAATACATGCTTTTAAAGGTTTTGTTTTAAAAAGATATTGCATTGTTTTTATGCAGTGATACCCATGCTCCTACCCAATTTCCCCAAAAACTAGAGTAGGTGGGAAATCTTGAGGGTCACTTGAGAACAAAGTTCCCCTGCTATGTGCCCATCAGGTGTGAAAGGAAAACACAACATAAATGAGAGGAAATGGATTATTCTGTCTGTGTGAAAGGGTGATTTCATACAGAATTGCATCAGCAATCAGACAACCAGGAAAAAATCACCCTGGTGTGGAAACACTAATGGAGCTACTGAGAGATTATAATCCACATTTTAAAAGGTAATTCTGAATTTAAGACATATCAGGTTGTGAAGTCAAGGCTGCAAACAAGGCTTAAGGCGGAATCAAAGGCACAAAATGTAAGTTGCAAATTCTTTACTCAGGGCCAAGCTACAAGTGACGAATGACACTTGAACAGCAAGTGGATTGAGTGGAGGGCAAGTGAACAGGGAGGAATACACTTGCCGTTCAAGTGTCATTCGTCACGTGTAGCTCGGCCCTCAGAGACAAAAATGGTGCCAACGTACTGCCTTATGAAAATCACAGGAAGTGCCTCCAGTTTAAAAGTCTTCCTCCTTCCTTAAGTTGGAGGAAGGCTTCTTAGTTTGGAGGTAGGCTTACTTATCAAATGTATATGGAAAACTTCCACTGTATGAGGAAAACTTGCATGTCAGAGGTAAGACTTGATTCAAGCAGATGTCCATACCACCCAAAAGAGCCATAAATTGGCCCACATAACCTATTGTCTGAGAAGAGAAAGTTAAATGGAGAGCCAATTACATGAATTCCCTGTCAGAAAGATTAATTTTTTGTTCACCACAGCAATGCCAGGGATGAATAATATACGTGAAGCCTCAATAGCAGCAACTTAGCTGTGGAGCTACAGCCCTAGCAATTGAGCAAAGGATTTAGCTGACAAACCCAATGAGGGAGAAAGTATATTTGTATTCCCACAGGATACTAATTGCTAATGTTTTTCTTTCCTTTGTTGCATGCAGGTAATTTCCCTTTTGTCCTGCAACAAGTTACAACAGGAAAAATAGAAATACATTTTCAACATCCAGAGGAAACATGTTTTCATTCTACATTTCTGTATGAAAAACTACAGTCCAATCAAACCCTGAAGTACAGTTGGCTCCCTTATTCCAATGCTCCCCAACATTTTCTAGGTGAAAATAGGGATATGTTTCAACATTCCTGTTTTCATAACAAAGATCACAGTTTGACCAAAAGTATGTTCTGCTCTCCTCATAATTCCTGGACACCATTATTATTGAATGCATATTTTAAGAATAGTTCAGTTTTTCCTGATGTTGTAAAACTGCTTAATGGTCATCATCCCTTCCTTAATTTTTCTCCGTGTTCAAACTCCATGCAAATAGTGATACAGTGGTATATGTGTGTGAGGGACAGCTGTGTGTAAAACCATACTTTAATTTTATTGACAAAAAAAATCCTATCTACTTTATGCAAGTTATCACCTACCTCTTTTGCACTATAACTTTCCACATAGTTATTTTTATTCATTAAATGTAACACCTAATTTTCAATGTTTTATATAAATGAATCAAAAGCTCTGGTTAAAAAAAATGTTGAGTGTACCTACCCTAACATAATTGTTTCAATAGCCAGAAATAGGGCCAGTTTTATACCCAAGAGTGAACTTCTTAATTAGAGTTCTAGGCCTAAGAGGGGGCTTATGTCCAGTTGAATTTTCACCCCTTTCTTCACCTATAAAGGGTATTATTTTGAAACAATGGCATTTACAGTGAAATCCTAAGCAGAGTTACTCCAGTCTGAGGGCCAAGCTACACATGACGAATGACACTTGAACGGCAAGTGGATTGAGTGGAGGGCAAGTGAACAGGGAGAAATACACTTGCTGTTCAAGTGTCATTCGTCACTTGTAGCTTGGCCCTAAGCCCACTGAAATTAACTCTGTTTAGGATTTTACTGTTAGTGAATGAAGTTTCAAGCTGTGACTCTTATTGCCTGGGATGTTTCAGGAAGTAACTCTTCCATGGATAAAATTCTTTTCTTGCTAAATTTTCTTTTATAGCTATAGCAACTGGTTTTCTTCTCTTTTATTCTTTTAAAAGATTAATTATCTTCAATTTCTCATTCATTTACATTTGATTGAGGTTTCTTTTACCATGTGATAGTGTAGTTTCTGTTTATACCACACAATAGTGCTCTATGTGCCTTTTTGTAACTTCAGCTCTTTTGGCCTTACCTACCTCACAGGATTGTTGTGAGGGTAAAAATGGAGACAGTGTCAGGAAGTGGTTAGTATGGTGAACTGAGTTGACTCCCTCCTCCGGCACAGAAGCTTCCAGCGTAACCTTGGGCCAATCACAGACTCTCAGCCTAACTGACTTTAAAGGGTTCTTGTGTGGATAAGATGGAGAAGAACAGATATAAGCTGCTGGGTGAAAAGACAGCAGTGATAAGGAAGGTGGAAAATATTTCATTCTTTATATAACCGAGAAGGGGGGGGGGGTTAAGACCTTCCCTGAGCTATCATTTCTTGAACATCTAATCAAATCTTTGTTGCCAAGTAGGCCTCCTCTCCTGCTTTAAGGCCTGCCATGAACTGTGTTAAACTTTCCTGCGTTGCTGTTTCACTGCTGCACCAAAGACTGCACTGCACGTGTGCGCTCTAAATACACGTGTCAGTTTCCTGCCTGCTTGTTAGTTATCTTGCTGCTGCAATAGACTGTGTAGTTTACTGACTCCATGTTTGGTTAACTGCACAAAGGACTCTTTTCCTGGGCAGCCCTGCCCAGACCTGTACCTGGACTTCCCAGAGTGTGTTTGGACTTTGTTACAAGTGTGCCCCGTGCCTGTATAGCCATCTGCCACGGACCACGCCTGTTCCCTGCTTTGGACTGTGTTTTGTGTGCTGTTTCCCCTGCCTCCATGGAAGCCTGCCTCATATGGGCCCAAGCCGCTGCTAGCAGCCGGGCGCCTGCCGGGGAAACCTCCAGCGAGCCTGGCTAGGCGCTCCCTGGTCAGTTCCCGCCTGGAGCCTCCCGCGGGCCGGTCCCCGAGCTTGCCCTCGCTACCGGGCAGCCTGCTATCCAGCCCCAGCTATGCCCAGCCAGCATCCATGTTCTCAGGCAGCCAGAAGACCCAGGGAAGAAGACTGCTTTGGGAAGCCATTTCGGCGAAGCGGGCACACCACGTCCTGCCTCATATGGGCCCAAGCCACTGCTAGCAGCCGGGCGCCTGCCGGGGAAACCTCCAGCGAGCCTGGCTAGGCGCTCCTTGGTCAGTTCCCGCCTGGAGCCTCCCGCGGGCCAGTCCCCGAGCTTGCCCTCGCTACCGGGCAGCCTGCTATCCAGCCCCAGCTATGCCCAGCCGGCATCCATGTTCTCAGGCAGCCAGAAGACCCAGGGAAGAAGACTGCTTTGAGAAGCCATTTCGGCGAAGCGGGCACACCACGTCCGCAGCGAGAGTACCTCGCCCCGCTCTGCATATCTTAGGAGCCGCCCTGGAGAAGGAACTAAGTGCCGACCATCCCAAGCACTTAGAGAATGCATCTCAAAGAAACCTCCGCATTCCAGAGCTGATGACATCAGGACAAGCCCTGTCCGCTGGAACATCCATTCAGCCCACTCGGATTTCCCCCTCCCTCTTTTGTCCCCTCTTCCTGAGGTGTCACTTATCACAATCAGATTACCAAAGTGGCCCATCCAAGCCATTCAGTAACCCATTAGAACCTTTGTTTTTAATCTGTGAGAACCACCAAGTACAGCACCAGCCCCAGGGTACGTTTTGGGGTATTTAAGCCGGTCTCCCAGACCGCATGGTGCGCGTGCCATCCTATCCAGAATCCCTTGCTGTCCGTCTGTGGTCCCAGTGCTGGCATTGGGCCACCTCGCTGTTGTGTCTCTGCTTCGCTTCAGGATTGTGAGTATTCCCCACCATCGTTGGGAACCTGCTAATGCGAAAGTCTCTGCATTTCCTACTCTGTATTTCTTATATCTTGTGTGTTCTCTTGTATGCTTGTGCAAGTTTAGGCTTACGCCACATGATTAGTAAATACACGTGATTGAAACTATTTGTAGTCTGCCTCTTTGTCACTAGAGAGTCTGGAATCGGGACCTCCATAAACATAGGTTAGATCCGCGCTAATAATTTTAGTTACAGACTGCTAAAGCTAATTTCCCCCTTATCAAATAGAGCAGTTCTGGTAACATCTTTCTTTTCACAAAAGAGGAATCAAAAAGAGGAATAGAAATGGATTGCTGGATTTCAAGGAGAAATTTAGCAAAGATGAATTGAGAAAATTCCACTTAACAACAATTCTTTTTAAGAAGTCAAGTAAGTTTGTTATTGATTATAACTATGTGCGTATCTTTAGGGTTTTTGTATATATGTAACTGAGATTTTGGATTTGCCTTTTGGGTTTTGTCTCTATTATTGGTGTAATTTTACACACACACAACTGTTAATTTTTTGTTCCTTAATTTGATTTATTTCATCAACCCTTCCTCATCTTTTTTGTAAAATGATTCTATATAAAAATGTTTTGGCAGCTTTGGGGTTTTAATTAGGCCCTATGCAGTGCACCATTGTTATAGACATTGCTGCTGTAGTCCAAGGTCTCTGTGTAAATAGATAAGGGATAGTAGTGATTGTGTTTTGGAACTATAATAATTGCTGGAATGACCCAAGGTCTCTGAATAAGGGTCTATAAACAACTTGGATGTGTTTTGAAGAATATTAGTTTTAAAACCGATTCTAGCTAACAGTGGCCAAATCCACACTTCCTTACCTTCCGCTTTTCATGTGCATTAATCACGCTGGATTCTATCCCGCAATGCCCCAGTCTGTGTTCACATACCTTCTCTTACTACTGCTGCCTCGTGCTATACTTCATCCACATCCCTGGTAGAATCGCGCAATAAGGGGCAGGTTTAGATCTGACATCGCCGATGATGACATCATGTTCATTTTTTTTTCATTTTTTCATCAGATTTCTGTTATAGCGTTTTTTTCTAAATTGCTATGGCGAGGCCACACCTCTATGATGCCTGTGATGGGTTAATATTATTTTATGTCTTCTTCTTTGAAATCCATTGGACCATTATTCTGGCGGGCTAATTTGAACTGATATTTAAGGTGGGGGTGATCCAAACTCTCCAAACGGGCAGACTAGTTATTTGACGATTGAATGTAATGTTAGAATGATGGATTTCCGCTATAACGGTAATTTCAACAGTTTTAAAAAAATAATTTAAGAGTCACCGATATTTCCAACTGTTCAGCATCCTAAAAATGACATGGAAATGGAAATGACGCCACTCCTTGATGTCTTCATGGGGATTTTGGAGCACCCTGATTAAGATTTATGGCCGGGATTGTGCAACAATGCTGGGAAAGTCCCCTTTATATAAAAAAAGGGAAAGGGCGGGCAGGCAGGCACGCTGCAGAGAGAGTGGAAAAGCTTGATAATTGCACGGCAAAGAGGGATGGTGTTCCAGAAAGGCTGCAAACACGGAAGTGGGGTGGTTTGAAGGGGGCGTTCTCCTTGTGAAACGCTTCTATTTGTCCACATCCACGGTGAGAACCATGCAAGAGAAGCGCTTGAATGCATGACAAATTCGTCTGAGGCGCAGCACAAAAGACGCAAGAGAATGGCGGGATTGAGGTAAGACTATGTGAACAGTCCTCTGAGAAGCGAATAATGGGTGGGAAAAAAGGGGAAAACTTGAGACGTGTGGATTTGGCCGATCTGTTGGCTATTTAATCCTCGTCATAAACTTTTCTATACAGATCCAAAGACTTAGCAAACAACATTTTTTTTTAAAAAAAAGTTCAATTAATCACAATATGGATTACCTATTTTTATCATGGTATAGTTAGAGAATGTTGTATTTAACACGTGTCTTACCATTTGAGGTGCATTTTTCTTTTGTGCTAATGATTAAATATTGCCCATTTATTGTACCTTCTCCTTATCCATTCTTGTAGTATAGTGGTTGTTAATATCCTTGAACCATTATGTTCTCTACTGAATTGTTTTTACTTTTATCTCATTTGGTGTTTTTTAAAATTGTAACTCTAGTATGTCTGTACTTCTGTTTTTTGATGTTGTAGAGGTCAATCTCATTTGTTTTCTAGAGTAAGGATTTGAACCTGGTCTGCAACATCCTAGTCTAATGATCATACCACACTAGAGTTTTAGTATGTATGCACATGCATTTATGTACATGTATACCACAGAAAAGATACATCAATTCCCTACCCAGGTAGGGAGCTGAATACTACTCCAGCAACTTACACTAAAAGTATTTTAAAATAAGATATATGTCAAAAAACAAAAATAGTTACAAAAGAGAAACTGTGACTCACACAGGCACCAGTATCAGAAAATGGGGACTATCCCTATACATAGGGACAGTTGGAATGTTTGTAATCCTAGATTTCTAAATGGTAAAGGATAAAATCAAATACTATAGATTGGATCCACTAATTCCAGCATGTCCCACTAGAAAGAGGCACTTTCCAATAGCACACATCAAAGGAATAAACATATGCACTGCCAACAGCTGAAAAAGAGTATAAGAGCCAACAACACAGGATTAGACAGATTTATGGAGGGACTGCCACATCTAAAGGCAGTAAACCTTAGAATGCCATTGCTAAGAAGCAACAGCAGTAATAGACTTTACCTCTATTCCATACATTGACCCTCCAGGGATTTGATTGGACAATGTATTAAACAATGTTTTGGACTAGATAAACTATTAGTCTGATCCCAGAAGGCACATCTTACATTCTCATGTTGCTATGGGCCAAGCTACACATGACAAATGACACTTGAATGGCAAGTGTATTTCTCCCTGTTCACTTGCCCTCCACTCAATCCACTTGCTGTTCAAGTGTCATTCGTCATGTGTAGCTTGGCCCTGTGACGCTCTCCCCTCAGTCTCCTTACACAACTCTGCCTGCCTGCCAGCAGGCACACACAACTCACCCCCATGTGCTTAGTAGCCAGCACAGCCCCAGAGAATGAAATGATTCACGCTCAAAGGATTCTTGTTTGTGTTGAATGAAGACCCCCCCCCTCAAAACCTGAGGTACAGCAGTGATTGGTGGCCAGATAACTTCCTGTCAGGAAAATGTTCAGAGGACTAATGACCTTACCTGATTATTTCTGAATGTAATTCATTTTGTTATAGTAATTATCTTAACAAATGGGGTCTTTTCAAGTTGAGTTTAGATTAGTTTTGATCTGAATTCACGTCTCTTTTCTACTCATGTATCTTACATGCTGGGTATATTGTGTGCATAAACTGTATTTTGATTCTTCAAGCTGCTGAAGCTATGCCAGATAATTAGCAATTACATCAATTAATTTTCAGGAGGAGGAGTAAAAGACTGTATTTAATCCTCCTCTGCTCTGCTAAAAAGCTGATTGTTCAACTGTAACTTATGATGCTGATAAAATAAGGAAATAATGGCCTGGATCCTCTGGAGTGTTTCCATGGATGGAAGGATTTCCAACTGTGGACTGTCTTCCTTACTCCTTTATTTTACTATAGCCCAAAATGCCCCTCAATGCTGTTCCTGGGAGTCCACAGGACCTATTTAGCAGAAAACCTTTCATTCAGGTGGTCCAAGCCAGTGGTCCTTTGCTGCTCATACTATTCACTTTCATTACTATTTGCTTATTCTTACCCAGGAACTCCTACTTTATGTATAACTAACAAGATGTATTTCAAGCTGATACCCCACTTTTGCCTAGGGTGGTAGCTATTGCCCCACTATTAGGAATAAGAGACAGACACAGTATTTGGATTATAAAAATGGGCCGCTTTATTAATAAACAAGAACCAGAAAATATTAACTACGGCAAGGGCCTAACTAGCGGTACAGGTCAGGCCCTGGGGTCGCTCCCTACCCCGCCCTGACCTGTCTGGGCGAGACACCCGCTGCCCCAGGTGCGAGCCATCAGACAATGGCTGGGACCCGGCCTGGCCAGGCGAAGTGGTTCACCCCTGTAAAGCTCCCCCACCCGGCCGTACGGCAGCGGGGGGAGACTGGCTTGTCCAGGGGTTCCCCACCAGGGCGTCTAACCACGCAACTGGGCCGTACGGCAGCCAGCCACATCTGGCAGACCCCAATTCCCCACCAATGGAGAGGTGCCAAGGGTGCTCACCGGCCCGCTACAGATTCTTCCCTAACTAACACCCTGCCACCCGTGGCGTAAACTCAGACCCACCAACAAATTAACCCCCCTCCCAAGACAGTACGAGGTAGGCGAAAAAACTCCAGCCCCAAGGCCAATCGGGGACTGTGAGAGAAAAAATTCCTACCTGGCTCCAAATGGCAACCGGCTAGTCCCGTACTGAAATAGGGAGAGGTGGGTGGGCCGAGCACGAGGCAAGACTGAAGCCACGGGGGCGGAGAGGCAGAAAAACGCCGCGAGACTCCGCCCCCAGGCTGAATCCCCGGATGAGGCTGAAGCTGTCTGCCTCCATCCTTGCAGTGGGGCAAATGGCTGCCACCTGCTTAAAAGAGGGGCGAGCCCCAAGCAGGATTGGCAGTATTGCCCCACTATTAGGAATAAGAGACAGACACAGTATTTGGATTATAAAAATGGGCCGCTTTATTAATAAACAAGAACCAGAAAATATTAACTACGGCAAGGGCCTAACTAGCGGTACAGGTCAGGCCCTGGGGTCGCTCCCTACCCCGCCCTGACCTGTCTGGGCGAGACACCCGCTGCCCCAGGTGCGAGCCATCAGACAATGGCTGGGACCCGGCCTGGCCAGGCGAAGTGGTTCACCCCTGTAAAGCTCCCCCACCCGGCCGTGCGGCAGCGGGGGGAGACTGGCTTGTCCAGGGGTTCCCCACCAGGGCGTCTAACCACGCAACTGGGCCGTACGGCAGCCAGCCACATCTGGCAGACCCCAATTCCCCACCAATGGAGAGGTGCCAAGGGTGCTCACCGGCCCGCTACAGATTCTTCCCTAACTAACACCCTGCCACTGCAGAGGCCAAGCCTCTGCTTAGGCCTCGGCGCCCCACAAGTGGCTTAATGCCAGGCGCAGCCCTTGCCGCAGGTCGTTCAAGAAAATGGCATTACCACTGTTGGATAAGTGTACCCCATCCCCTCGGTAGAGGTCTGCAGACTCGGCCCGTATCTGCGGATGGGGCAAATAGATCCCAAGACCCTCCGACATTGCTCTAAACAGAGCTCTATTGGCCATCCGCCTCGCCCGTTCCACAGCCCTATGGTCCAATGCTTCCCGCCACACACGACGCGGAAGCATCGCCGACCAAAAAATGAGAACACCGGGCCATCTTCTCGTAATCTCACGGAGGTCGTCCCGCGCTTGGCAAGACAGGGCCACGCCCTTCATGAGACCCAAATCGTTGCCACCCAAGTGGACAACAAGAATATGAGGGGGAGGGAGACTCCGACCCTCAAACAACAGCGGCAGCAAACCTGCCCAACGCAGGCCTCTTCTGCCTTGCCATTCCACTGTGGCCCAACGGCTGAGTCCAAGCTGGGACCCGATCCGCGTCCTCTTCGCTTGGTGTGCCGCCCAAAAGACCATACTATGGCCACATATGAGGATGCGTATCCTATCGCGCCACGCCACAGCACCTGAAAGAAAAACAACGTCAGCATGACTGCCCACCAGCCAGGGGCCTCACATAAGACTTGTAAGCGGAGGAGCGCCACCGCCCCACCTTCTGAATCTCGGCTCCAGAATACCCCATCGCTGCAGCCGTGGAAGCCGCACCTATACGAAAAGAGTGGGTCCCAAATTTGACCCCTTCTAGCCCTAACTTTGAGAGAGCCCTGCCGGTGACAGCCCAGAACTGGTATTTTGTAAGCGGGGAGCTATTCTCATGGCAAAACAGTGCCCCAGGCGCTGAGCCCCGCGCTCTCAAATACTTTTCCAAAGCCGCCACCGGGCACAAATCCTTAATCGCGCATCGCCCTATTGACAAGTCTACCCCTTTATGCATCTGGTCGGTCTTAGAACGCCTAATGCGAATCTTCACCTGTTCTCCCTGAATTTTAACATCAGAAACGGAGATGGCGCGACCAGAAACGTCCCTAAGGGACTGGGGAACGAGCTCGCTGACCCTAAGAGCTCCAAAAAATGCAACCAAGGAAGCGGCATGAAATAACAGCTCCTCCAAAGGGGAATTGCAGACCACCGGCCACATGGCCCTCAAACCCTGTAAAATACTAGGGGAAATAGGCTGCCTGGCGTCCCTCGTAACAGCGGCCTCCCTGGACCAACCCTCCAGCATTTTCCTAATGCGGAAGTCGCCCGTGGGGTCAACCAGGCCCCGAGCCTTCGAGGCAAAGCCCAAAGCCGCAAGCTGGCTACGAATGTATTTAACCCTGTGCCCCTTACCTTTCTGAGCAACACAAAATTGGGCTGCATGCTCAACTGGAATTGGCCAAATCTGCGGAAGACCAGACTCCCGCCTGAAATCCGCAAAATACCTCACCGCCCTGTCGTAGGCTCTCCTGGTACTAGGGGCCAGAGCTAACTGGATAGCCCTGAATGCCTCGGATTCCCAATCCTCCATAGCTCCAAAGGAACCTGGGCGGGCAGCAAATCCGCCTCTGGGGCAAGCTGTCGAAACCGGTCCATCTGCAGACGAGATAAGGCGTCTGCCACTTCATTATTTAACCCGGGTACGTGTCTGGCTAAGAACAAAATATTAAGGTGGAGACACCTTAAGGTGAAGGCTCGGACCAGCTTCATTACCCTGGGGGATCTAGAAGAGAGGGAATTCACGACCTGCACCACTGCCATATTATCGCACCAAAAGTGCACGGAGTGGTTGGCCATTTCCCCACCCCACAGGTAAACAGCCCCTAGAATCGGGAAGAACTCAAGAAAAGTAAGATCCCTGCACAGGCCAGCTTCCCTCCAGCTAGCAGGCCATGGTGCAGAACACCAGTGCCCCCTGAAATAAATTCCCAAACCAATGGAGCCCGCTGCATCGGATGAAACCTGAAGGTCACCCTCTAACAACAGCTCTTGTCTCCAAAAAGAGACACCATTGAAATTGCCCAAAAATTGGGACCAAACTTCCAAGTCCTGTCTCATACCTGGAGAAACCCGAACCCTGTGATGCGGAAGCCGAAGTGACCTCATTGCATCACAAAGGCGTCTCAAAAAGGCTCTACCTGGAGCCACCACCTTGCATGCAAAGTTAAGATGGCCTACGACCTGCTGGAGCTCCACTAGGGAAACTTTCCGCTTGCCCAAGAGTGTCTGCAAACGAGACCGCAACTCCTGGAGCTTTACCAATGGCAGCCGCGAAGTCTGCTGCTCGGTATCCAATTCTATCCCTAGGAAGGTCAAAACCGTCGTGGGACCCTCCGTCTTTTCATGTGCTAAGGGAACACCCAACTCACCAGCTAAACGTACAAAATCTTCCAACAGACGAGCACACTGACCCGTGCATGGGGGCCCAACCAGGATAAAATCATCCAAATAGTGGGCGGAGTCACGGCAGCGTTGCCTGTGACGTAGTGCCCACTCAAGGAACGTACTAAAACGCTCAAACACTGCGCAGGAAACGGAGCAACCCATGGGAAGGGCTCTATCCATGTAAAATTTGCCCTCAAAGGCAAACCCCAGCAGTTCAAAGTCATCAGGGTGCACAGGTAGAAGGCGAAATGCGGACTTGATGTCGCATTTCGCCATCTCTGCACCCCGACCGCAACGTCTAACCACTTTGACCGCCTGGTCAAAGGAAGTGTAACGCACCGAGCAAAAATGCTCAGGAATTGCGTCGTTAACCGACCCGCCCCTAGGGTAAGACAGGTGGTGAATAAGCCGGAATTCACCTGCTGCCTTCTTAGGCACTACCCCCAAGGGAGAAACCCGCAGATGAGGAACTGGAGGGGAGGGGAAAGGGCCTAAAACCCTGCCCTCGGCACATTCCTTCTGGATCTTTGCCCGCACAACATCCTCCATGCCAATAACTGAACGCAAATTGGCTGACATGAAGGCTGTTCTGGGGCCTTGATAAGGAATACGGAAACCAAACAAAAAACCTTGCAACAGAAACTGGGCATCCACCTTGTTAGGGTAGTCAGCCAACATGGCCTCAAGGACCCTCACTTTTATTGGGCTGGGGCCCTTTACTAGGCCCCTGTTGTCCTGAGGGGCCACCCCCTTTCTTTCCGAACGGCCGCTGCCTCTTACAGGCATTGAGGGCATGCGGACCTCGGCAGGTCGGGCATTCATGTCCAAACCGACAGTTTTTACGGTTGCAGACCCCTTTTGAGGTAAACTCAAAGCAAAGCAGCCGGGGCTGAACCGACTGCCCCGCCGAGGCGCGGGAACCGTAAGAACCCTGGGCAAACCCCCCAGAAGCCTGTGAAGAACGCTGCACAATATGACCGCTATCTGACCTATCCCCAACTGAAGACTTAGCCGGGGTCATCAGCTGCAACCACAGGTGCTGGTGGACTTGATCCCAAGGCAGAGATGGGTTCAAGGCCGCCCGCATCCGGAATTCTTCGTCATATTGCAGCCAGGCTGCTCCTAAGAATTCCGTGTGAGCCCTATAAATAATGTCCATGTACTGGAACAGTGGCGCCGCTCTCCAGGGGTGTGCCCTGGCTATAACCCCCGCATAAATGAGAAAACCAGGGAGCCAATTGTGCCAAGTTCTATCTATCTTGCGCCTCTTGATGCGCTCCTTGTCCCGGTCCTCAAGGTCCTCTTTATCCTTCTTCTCCAGATCTCTGAAGAGAAGGGTAAAGACATCTACATAATCCCCGCGCAGGATCTTCTCCCTAGTAGCCGGGGTAAGATGATCGCCTAACGGCATGGCTGTGTCCCCAACTGGGAGGGCCTTATAAGGCACAGAACCATAATTGGACCAGGGAACTCCATAATAAGAGCCCCATGGCGGAACCATGCCCATGCCTTGAAACTGTGCCGGGGGGGCGCCCAACTAGCCGCCCCAAGCGGCTGCCCAGGGACAGCCGGCTGGCACCAGTTGCCCCAATCCTGGAATAAACTGGAACCAGATGGACCCCCCGAGGAACCGGAGTGCGTACCCACCGCATGTGGTGTATTTTGCTGCGCCTGCCCCCAAGGCCAAGCGCCTGGCTGCTGCGGCCAAGAACACTTACCGTCACCCTCGGGCGGTTGCACCACCAGCGCCACTTGTCCAGGCTCCTGGGTCCAAGTCCCCTCTACCTCCGCGGCTGCCGACTCCGCCACCTCGTCCTCAACGATATTACCAGCCGTAGAAGTCGATGGAGCCGAAGCACCACCAGCAGATGCCCCTTCTAAAGCCGCTAAACGAGAGAGAATATCGTTAAGCGATGCAGTCTTAGACGCAACCCTCACGGGTCTCTTACTCGCCGGTTCCGCTGACGGAGCGGAAGAAGCCCGTGCTTGCTCTAAAGCAGCAATCCTGGCTAAAATATCACGTCTCGCGGAAACATCGTCCTCCTCGTCAGATGATAAAGGCGGCGGCCACGCGCTTAGGTGGGCGCTTTGCAGGCTGCTTGCCTTTAGCCACACCTGTACCCTTCTTGGGCGGCATCCTAAATCAAATGAAAGCAGTGGCAGTTAAAAACAGGAAAGTTTGTTTACAGCTAAGCCACTTAAACACTGCGCTAAAGCGGTCTACAGGGGGGGAACCCCGCCCCCTGACAAAATAGCTAAAAAGCTGGACAGATAGGGAAGGCTCGGCAGGCCGCCTTCTAACCTACAGCACAGTAGCGGTATTTGACCAGAAAACTGGTTCCCAGCCAGACCACATAACCACCGTGCCCAACTGCTCAAACAAAGGCCCAGACACGAAAAAATCACCCCCCGGTACAGCCCACGGCCTAAGGGAGATAGGTCAGGCCTTGCAAGTAACTCTCAGGTACCACCGGCAGCTATAGGGCCCAGAATGTCCGCTAGAGGCACCCCACCCCAAATGGCCGCCAGGAGGCTAGACAAAATGGCCGCCGCAACAGCCGGGGAAAATTAGAGCCGGCTATTACTGAAGTACAGGGAGGCTTCCCCCAAATGCACACCCGCCCTAAACCTGATTGAGGAGGGGGGGCTCCGAGAACTGCCCGCCGTCCCGTGCCCAACGGTGAGCCGCGGCAGCAGAGGGCAGGAAAATGCACACCCACCCCAGAGCCCCCGGAGGCCCGGTAAACGGCAGGCGAGGCGCCCAGTTGCAATTAGGGGGCCGAACGGGCGCCGCGTGAAGCGCGGCGCGCAGACGAGGCGCCGCGGCGCGGCCGCGCCGAAGCGGCAGGCACGAGCGCTCCTTCCCAACAGTCCCTCGCTCCACTAACGCTCGCCCGCCGACCCCTTCACAACCCCAAGGGCGGGGGGAAAGAAAGCCGCCCGCCACGCCCAACACCCGGCGCCCAAAGCGCAGTAAAGGCGGAGGCTGCAAACGCAGCACAAATGCCCCCACCCCAGAACGACCCCGAGCCGGGCAGCAGCAGGCCACACGGCCAGTCGCTGCAAAGACGGAGGGGAGAGCAAGCACCACCCCTCCTCCCTAGCAAACCCTCCACCCAGCCGGGAAGAAAGCGCGACGATCCGCCGGGTCCTGCGTCGGCTAAGGCCTCGTGCCGGGGAGCAAACAGCAACGTGTTGCCTCCACCGAGCACGAGGCAAGACTGAAGCCACGGGGGCGGAGAGGCAGAAAAACGCCGCGAGACTCCGCCCCCAGGCTGAATCCCCGGATGAGGCTGAAGCTGTCTGCCTCCATCCTTGCAGTGGGGCAAATGGCTGCCACCTGCTTAAAAGAGGGGCGAGCCCCAAGCAGGATTGGCAGTATTTTTGGCACATCCTCAAACTTTTATTACTTTCATCTTTTCATTGGTCTCAATGTCCTTTATAGTAACAGCACTGTAATGTGTAGAACAGTGGCCTGGAACTCTCTGCAGTCTAGCAATCTAATAATTATCATGGAAGCATTCTGCAATTGCTTAGAGTAGGCACGGCCACCTCTCCATTTCCACACTACAGTTCCCAAGTCACATTTTAGAAACACATATGAGCCAGTTTAGCACTCTTGAAAAGCTATTGTCCCCCAAAGTGGCTGTAGAAAAAGTTAACAATGCAGTTTGAACAGGAAGGGTTTGCCTACTACTAATCCCCTTCTTAAATGAAGTGAGTTGGGGAGGGAAAGAATTTTGTCTTCATGCCATAATGACTGAATGAAAAAGCAAACCCTATGAAAGTTCAAATAAAGGTTTGGTTGACAACAAGGAATGGAGGTCAGGTGATGGCAGATATACTCACTAAAACAGTGAACTTTATACATGCAGAAGTATATTTCTATATTTCTATATCTCTATATTTCTATCTTTTCCACTTATCCTCATAACCAGGGCATCAGAATCCCTTACAAGAAAGTAAAATAACTAATGGCCCCTTGTTTCTGCTCTTCCTGCTACATGACAGTGTGGGGTATTTGTCTGTGAGGAAAAATCTCTGTGCATCCAGATGTGCCAAGCTGTAGAAATTGTGCTCACAATAAAGGGATATATCTTTAGAGAGACTCTTTACCATTCTGAGATAAAAGTTCCTGCTGAGCCAAGTTTTGCACTATTGTTGGGAGAGCAAATGAAGAGGAGAAGGGAAATTTTCCCTCCTGTTTTTCCCATCTACCTCTACCATTATTAATTCTAGATGTTATTACTGCCATCTACTCAGAAGAAGTTCCTGCCGATTTTAAGGATTTTTAAATTGTTTCCTCCCATTTTTGGTAATTCAAACCCACAATATTTTATAATGTTTTAAGTTAAGCTAACTTCTACTGATAACTAAATATATTGAGAAGTCTAGCACTGGCTTTGTTATTGTTGCTCCGCTGAATATCTGATACGCCAGTCCCACTTGACACATCTGGTGAGAAGGTGTAGAGCAGCCGGGGGAGTAAAGAACCAGAGTGGAGAACTGGAGGAGAGATGAGAGACAGATAAAAGAAATTGACTTGCAGGGACAAGAGATAGACATATGGAATTGACCTGCAGGAGAGGACCTACAGTGCTTGGTGAGTGGCTGGTACTGAATTGTGTTGAACTGCAGAGGGAGTGGTTGTTTCGATCCATGGGGCCAGCAGAGACCCAGAAGGCAAGAGCAGCGTTGCAGATACAGCCTGCCTGGACTGGCTGTACATTGTGCCTGAGCTGCCGATGGAGTTGCCTCGCTGCCTATCACATTGTCAAGCTGAGCCAAGCCAAGTTGGGCTAACTCTAGCCTCCCTGCTGTGGATTGACCATCTTGCCACCAAGCTGGTCCCAGCTGCCCCGCAATTTTTTGCCGCCCCACCATTTTGCTGCTGAGCTGAGCCGAGCCTAGCTACCCGGTGTTGTGGAGTTGCCTCAATAGCCTGCTGCCGCCGAGCTACGGTGAGGAGGGCTGCCTGTTATCTCATTGTCACATTATCTTACTGAGTCCAGTGTTTCGCTGAACCCAGCTTTGTAGAGATTGGTGCTGGCTGAGCCCCGCTGCTTGCTGCCTTGTTGTGAACTGCTCCCAGGGGCTGCCTTGCTGCTGTGTGATCTGCTGAGCCCAGTGTCCATTGTACTCAGAATACTTGGAGCCTTGTTGAACTATACTATATTGTGGGACAATGATGTGTGGCTAGAACCTCACCCAATGCCCCATGGGATTAAGCTTCAATGTAAACTATCTATGGAGGCCCAGATTGCGACAGTTGCCCGGGCTGCTTTTTTCCATCTTTGGCAGGCCAGGCAGCTAGCCCCCTATCTCTCAGCCCAGGACCTAATGATAGTGATCCACGCAACAGTCACCTCCAGGTTGGATTACTGTAACTTGGTCTATGCAGGGCTGCCCTTGGGTTTGATCTGGAGACTACAGTGGGTCTAGAATGCTGCTGCATGTGTTTTGATGGGTGTTCTTTATAGGACATATATTACACCAATTCTGCAGCACTGTCTCCCTGTGGAATTCTGGATTCCGGCATGAGATCCTCACTGAGCCTCCCACCAGCCTCCCACTTACTGTGGGGTTATACAGTGTCCACTGGCCGGCTGCCCAACATATGGGACCAGCACGGGGCTATGTAGTGGCCATTCATTTGCTGACCCACATATGGGTTGCAATACGTTATCTGTCCGCTTCCCTCCCCCTGTATGCTGATGGGCAGGAATCTGGAATTGACCCCATCTTGGGACAGTTATTATCTGTTTGTTGATTTTATGATGAACTGTTGTTTTATGAATTGTTTTAATATTTGTATTATATTTTTATAACTGCTGTACCTCTCCCTGAGCCTGCTTGCAGGAAGGGCGGGTTAGGAATGTTAATGATAATGATAATGATAATGATAATGATAATGATAATGATAATGATAATGATAATGATAATGATAATGATAATGATTGATAATGATATCTGCAGTAAAGGAGACATAAACCATGTCAAAATGGCAAACAAAAGCACATCCAGAATAAGGAAGGAACTATGCCACATCATTATGTTTATAAAAAAGGGGGGGGGGTTCCCTTCAAAAACATGGGCCAGGTGAATCCAGAGTTCTGTCCCCAAACCTAGACTCTCCCCTCTTCCCTGAACAAAGCTTCTGCCAAAGCTTTCCTTTTGTGATGAGGGAGGGAGTTTATGAAGCAGCATGGGGTAGAAGAAAACTATCGCCTGAAGGTGAAGAATGATAGAGGCCCCCTGAGAAGACATGGAACTGTCTTATACCAAGTTTCACTAGGGTTTCATCTAGCTTAGTATTGTCTACTCTGACTTTCCATAGTCTCAGGCTAAGAAAGCTCTCTCTCTCTTTCTCTCTCTCAGTGTCTGCTACCTGACATCCTTTCAATGGAGATGTCATGGATTAAACCAGGAGACTGTTTGAGAAGATGACATAGGTTTCCAAACATGCAACAGGAGAACTGCTTTTTGTAGGGGGCTCTCAGCCCCTATTGAACCCACCTCTGGTAGTCTAAAACTTGAAGGCATGATGCTGGGGAAGATAGCCAATAAAGTCACCAGTTTCTGAGTCATGCAGATGGGTAAAAATAAAAATCCTAACTACAGACTAAAATGTGAAAATAAGTAGCTGCATGTGAGCGACATTGTGATGACATTTTCCCCACAGTAACTAACAGTGCAATCCTAAGCACCAGTCTAAGCCCACTGATTTCAATGGGCTTAGATGGGAGTAACTCTTCTTAGGATTGCACTGTAAGTTTAATAAATATTATACAGCTCACAGGATTACCATAATTTGTACAAAGCAATGGAATGTCCATCCAAATACAACACAGGCCTTTTGATAAGCTGCAGGCCATTTTATTTCCTTTCTCAGTGATTCCCATGAAGGCTAATTTGCAGGATTCAGTTCATCTGTTCAGCACAATTCTTTTTTATCATCTTGATTCTGCATTGCACTGAGAACCGAATCACTTCTGTCAAGTTGAGTTCCTTTCCTGGGTTCATAATAACAGTTAATTTAGTGCAAAGTAAAATGGTAATTGAAATCAGTTTAAATAATTGTTGCAGTGCATTTAAGTAAGAGAAAATATGTTTCACTATGAAAGGGGGGGGAAAAGGCAATTTTATTCAGAGAATATATAACAATTAACCATAATAGTCCCTCATTTTATTAAATGGATTTCCCTTGAGACGACACATTAGGCTCTGACAGTATGTCAGAATAGTCAAGAATGTAGGGAAATGAGATTTCAGCCTTGATCCTCTTGGTTGAGTCCTTTATGGACTATATCACATTTGACACTCAGTTCTGAGAAAAGACCAAAGGGTCAAGCCTGAGGAGACATTATTGCCTGGGATGTTTGGGAAAGTATAACTCTTTCATGGATAAAATTCTTTTCTCGCTAAATATAATTCCACAATCTTTAGAATGTTATATTGGCATGTTGCATTTCCTGAAGTGTGCTTCTAATTGCAATTTTCACCCATGGATCTCGCAAAGGGATAGCATGATTCTTTAAGGGGAGGAAGCAGTGTATAAGATAGGGGAGTCAAGCGTGTGCTTTGGATTTCTAATTTTTCCCCCCTCCATGCATTTTAAATTACAACAGAGATCAATTGGTGCTTTTATCTATTATTAAGGACTTAATAGATCTGCTACTCTCTGTTGATTACACTTGAGGTAAGATGAGGAGATTCTCAGCAGAAGGTGTGTTACTTAACAGCTGTCATTTATTAAAGATTTACTGATAAAAGAGACCTGACAGTGCGGTAGCTGACATGGATTTCAAACAGGTTCTTCCCAGTCCTGCAATCCATTTTTAGAAAACTGAAGGGTAGTCTTACATTATGGATGGCCATTGGTTTTGTTTTAGACAAGACATGGTATTCATATAAAGGATCACACCAAGATATCTAGTCTTAAGGTCATGCTACTTTTAGATGCGAGGGGCAATTCTGGTATTGAACTATATACTTTAAAAGGATTAAACAACTTCAATAATGATAGTTTCATCAATGGCTATTAGCAATTATGGCTGAAGTGGACTTCAGAGGTAATATACTTCTAATGCTACTTGCTAGAGAGAGTAGCAACTGGGAGCAATTTTGGTCTTTGTGTTCCTGCTATGGGCCCAATGGGGCTTAAATAGCTATTGCGGGAAGCAGGATAATGAACCAGATGCACCATTAGTGTGATACAACTAGGGCTATGCACCCAAAAAATTTGGTTGATCTGGATTGGGGTTTCAGGGATTCTTCAAAAATTCAGCATCCCTGAAATCTAATCCTGCCATTATTATATATGGAGAAAACTATCCAGATGGCTGGGAGGGTTTTTTTCAAGCAAAATCCACCCAGTTTGCATGGCATCTACTCCTGACAGTCTACTAAAGACTCCTTGAGTTTCAGGAAGATTCAACTCCAGGACTGCTAACAAGGTGCCCCCAGTCACTCTCCATTGTTTCCTTTGGTGGCAAAATTTCCAAGCTTGCTCTCAGGAAAAAAAAAAAACACAGGGGCAAGGCAGCCACTGGTCAAAGACACACTCCAAAATGCAAGTTCAACCCAGAGAAAGCCCAACATAAACAAACTGAAGAAAGGGAATGGAATCCCTTCCAGAACAAAAGTGAAGCAAGGGGATCAACATTAAACCAGAGAATCATGGCAAACCAGCAAATCCATCAACACCGAACTGAAGCAAACCAGACTGTTGCAAACTTAACAGAGCCAGTTTCACTCACAGCAGCCAGGCAGAACCCAGGGCTAATGGGGAAACAGCACAGAACAGATTCAGATACCCTCATCATCAGCTCTATAGCAGCAAAACCACCAAGCAAAAGGCAATGGTGAGCAAACTTAGTTGTTATAACATAGTGTTAAGATGGATCACTCTCCCAAGGAAGGCCTCAGAAATGGGGGTGGTGGTGTAATTTGGGGAAGCCCAAGTTCTCCTCTGTTTAGTCTCTGCAGTCTGCTTTGCAGCCTACACTGCCACTCTCACTAGCTCCAAGGAGACAGAGCTTAAGGCAGCAACAGAATTTCATCACTGGCCATCATGTGCAACAAAGAAAGTTAACATTATACACAAGAACAACACAATACAATTTTCTAGCTTCATTGGGTGTTTCAGCAGTTTTGCCTCTGCTTGTCTGTGGCACTTATATAGTGTGTCACATTCTTTACTTTCCCTAACATCTCTCTTTCTTTGATTCCACACACGTTGGATAATGCACTTCCAATCATCTTTAGAGATCATTTGGAACTGAATTTTTCATGTGTGAAACAAAAAATCCACTTCAAAATGGATTGAAGTGCATTGAAAGTGCATTATCCAATGTGTGCAGAATCAGCCCCTGAATCTTCCTGTTTCAGTGGCAAAAGAGCAACATTTCTGGGGCTGCTTTTCTTAATTTTCTGCACAAGACTTTTCTTAATTTTCTGCTGAGATCCCATAGCTTCACATTTTCAACTGGCAGTAATATCATTAGGGCCACAAAAAAGTGTGCCTGGGAGAATTAGGGCCCCACACCTGCCTAATAACACCCCATCCCCCACTTTGATGGTAAGGGGGGGGGCTGGCAACTCTAGTTGAGAGCCCTGAAGACAGGCAGGTTTTAGGGGTTGATTGCCACATCCCTTGCCCAATGATTTAATTGTTGTTTTATGTCCATATATGCATTTTAGTTTTGGTTTTAATTGTTGTAATGATGTGTTGTTCTTTGGGGTTGGTTTTAGTGATTTTAAAATGTGATTTTATTATGTATGTTTTAATTTGTTAGCCACATCAGTAGCCTTTGTGAGGGAAGAGAGGCAGGGTAGAAATTTTGTAAAATAACAGTAAATTAAAATAAATATTTTATACCACTTTTCCTCTAAAGAGATCATTGTGGTATACTGTCTCCCCTCTAATTTTATCCACACAGTGGCAAACACTCTCACAGTGGTACTGCAGGGATAGTTCAGAAAGAGAAACAGTGTTTGACCAAAGAATAACCAGCTTCATTGCTGAATAACAACAACATTCAATTTATATACCACCCTTCAGGACAATTTAATGCTCACTCAGAGCGGTTTACAAAGCTGGCTTCAAGCAGAGGAGTGGGGAATCAAACCCAGTTCTCCAGCTTAGAGTCCTGCTGCTCTTAATCACTACACCAAACTGGCTTTCAGTAGGGATGTGAATCTTTGTGTCTCCCACCCTAATCGGACAATCAAGCCAGTTCACTATACTGGCTGAAGTGCCTTGTATTCCGGAAATTTTCCAGTACTGAAACTGCACCATCTTGGGTAATAGAAGGGGCTATGGTAGGAAGAAGAGCTTGGAAGTAATGGGACAATCCTGTCCTACATCCTTATGATAATTTAAAGATATTGCCATCCTACTTGATGTCACATTTTCTTTTCTGAAGAGTTCATTGTAGTGTAAACAAGCTCATAACGGTTGCTTAATCTGACACAGCGTAAGTTACTGCAAATGCTGCCTTGGGGCTATATTAACATGCACACCTAATTTTTCTTCTTTTTAATATTTTTAATTAATCAATTTTTCTGTCACGTAAACATTTAGCACTACCTTGTTTAGCTGACAAGAATTCCTTTCTGGGCTTTCTCTAGTAGACAGTGTAGAAGTAAATGGATGAATTACAATTTGATGAAGGTAGTTATGGCAGCAGCAACAGACAAATAGGATATTTGCAAAATGCCAGAGGTGAAGGAATAGGATACACATTACAAAAATTGTCATAAAATCAACACTGTCAAGTCAACAATAGCTGTAAAAGAGAAATATGTTGGATATGTCAGCCTTCCCAAACATTCATTGGTGCCACAAAGCATATTTTAGAGGAACGTCCATTAGGAGTCAAGCAAGGATATTTTGTTTCTACCATCATTGACTATAAAAATATGTGCTAAGCTATAAACACTGCTTGCCCCAGGAATTTTAGTAATTATACTTGGGACTGCCATTTTAGAGCATAATTCAGAACACAAACATTTAAAGGAAAATAGAGAAAAGAATGCTCAAGAACTGAAACTCAGGAATGTATGGGTTGACCGAGTAATAAACCAAGCAATAAAACATTGCTATTTAAAGTGGATATGTGTAACCTATAATATGAACTGCCAGATCAAAATTCCACAAATGGAAACCAATGGAAATGGATTAGATACACCAGAGCAATTCCATGGACACAAGGATTTCCACCCACTGAATGTTAATTTCTCATCTACTCCCTTCTGCTGCAACCCAAAATTGTCTTTGAAATGCTGATGATTGAGGTCTCCTCTTGTCCGATAGAAGAAGTATTGGGGGAAGAGGTAAGAAAGTCATTTCTTACCCCCATCCCCCTCCCATCAAGAGAAAAAAAGCAGGGCAGGAAGGGAATCCCCCATCAGCTGAAAAAAAACTGCAAAGAAAAGAAAGAGGCTGCTCCTGTTTAAAACTGTATGTGAAGAGAGAAAAGACTCACAGGAGCCACTATTCAAAACCCATTTGAATATATAATCACAATCAAATATATTAATGCATTTACTACTCAATGTTATTGATCACAGTCAAATATATTAATGCATTTACTACTCAATATTATAAAGCATATATGAGCTATTCAATAAAGTTAGTCCAGGGTTTCCATCGTGTATATATGTATGTTCTTTGGCCACGAGGAACAGCAGAATCTTCACAAAGTCTTCTCAAACAAAAAATTACCAGGTGGAACAGGTTCCAAAGCAAATTAGAAATTAGCCACGCCCAATCTGGGGCCGGCTAAACTCAGATTTCGTCCCCTTCTTCAGGGGCGTGGTTCATAACTGTTCCATTCACTATTATTCAATTTCAATTGGCAAAGACGCTTGTTTTTCCCCCGCACCTGGACGGCGGCAGTTGTATCTTCTCCTCCTCCTCCCCCTCCCATCAAGAGAAAAAAAGCAGGGCAGGAAGGGAATCCCCCATCAGCTGAAAAAAAACTGCAAGCATTTAAAAGCAGCATTTTTCAGCTGAGGGGAGGATCAGCTAAAAAAAGCTGCTTTCAAACATTGATGGCTTTTTCCAGCTGAGGTGAGGGGGAGGAGGTTGCTGAAAGCAGCAACACTTTTCTTGTCATTTACAAATGTCAAGAAAAGTGCTTCTTTGAGCTTCGGTAAACCCGAAGCAGGAAAGTTGAGGGGGTGCACACCTCTAGAGACAAACTGAAAAATGAACCAAACAAACCAGCCTAAAGTTCATTGCAGTTCATCAGAAATGAGCTCTGATAAACCGCCAGTTCACGAACCACAAACCAGCTTGGTTTGTGACGAACTTTGGTTCGCATTTCGGTTTGTGCCCATCTCTAGTCTATAGCAATTTTAAGTGTTTCCTCAGTTATCCATTTAGGCTTCTCTTTTCTTTTGCTACAGGAATAGTCTCTGCACATTCTTCTTTGATAACATCTCTGGTTTTAGTCCATAGTTCTTTTGGTTAACAGTCAATTAAACTTAGTATTGTAAATCTATTCTTTATATGGTCTTTAAATTCTTCAGGGATATTATTTAGATTATATTTTGACAGTTGATTTGTTAGTTTCTCTTCAGCTTTATTCTAATTTTTGATATTTGCAACTCATGATCTGTACCCCCATATCCTGGTCTTGTTTTAGCAGACAGAATAGAACTTCTCAATCTTCTGCTTCCAATTATATAATCTCTTTGATTCCTCTATTGGCCACCTGGTGATTTCTACATATACAATCATCTTTTGGGTTGCCTGAAGCATAGTATTAGCAATGAACAGGTTGTTGGCTTCACAATGACTGTTGATTCCTGAAGGGGGTGGATGCATCTTAGGCCCATTCTGCATGGCACACTTTAAGCTGGTGATGCTGAGCATTCATGCTGATCGATGCTGAAATGGCTTGGGGTCCCATCGCCTTGAGGCGATTTGGTGTCTTCTGATGAGATGTGTGTCTGGAGCCGCATTTTGTGGAGCTGATGTCATTTTTAATTTTTTTTCACGTGTCATAATGTTGCAGTTTTGGAACCCACCCACCCCTGTCTTTGTATTTGCTGATTGGGCTGTCCTATGTCCACAGAAGTGGCAATTGGGTGGAGGAGTTCTGGGGGAAAACATGTACTTTTCATGCTTGTTCTGCTCTCATTTTTTTAAAGCCAAGCCAGGCAAGCGTTCAAATGCTGCTGCTTCATTACTTCCCATCAGCTTCCTTGTCGCTTTGTTTCACAAATGACTGTGCAAAATACTTGGTTTTTTTCCTCTTTGGCATTAGGAAAAGCCTCAAACATAGTGGAAAGGAGGGGAAAAGCAGCCTGTTAACTCTTTCCTGGCTTTTAAAGCCAGCAGGGAATAAGCAGCATTAGAACTTGTTCTTAGCATTGAAAAAAAATAAGTGTGTGCGCATATCCAGGAGGAAGGAAGTGAATGGAGAAGCAGCCTGATGACCCTTACCTTGCTTTACTGATAAAATGGAGGAAAAGGAGTTCTGAGAGCTGAGGAGGGAGGGAGTGGTTACCAGCATACAGCTCCGGGTGAAAGGAAGGGGTGGGGAGAGAAGCAGTAATCTTACTGATTCCTGATTTTGAAAGGGGGGGGGGAAGTGTGTACATACCCCTGAAAGCGGAAAGGAAAAGCAGCTTTCTTACCTGGCTTTTAAATCAGCAGGGATTAAGCAGCAATGTTAGAACTCGTCCCTGGCTTAAAAAATAATAATAAGAGAGTGTGTGCATACCCAGGAGGAAGGAAGTGGCCTTATAACCCTTACTTTGCTTTACTGATAAAAATGGGAAAAAAGGAGTTCAGAGAGCTGAGGAGGGTGGGAGAGGTTACTGGGAGACAAACCAATCAGCTCCTGGGGGAAAGGAAGAGGGGTGCATGAGAAGCAGAACAGGAGTTTTTGATTCTGCATGAACATAACACACACCAGCAGCGACTGGGTAGTGGCTTTAAAAGAATCATGAAATGTGCACAAAAGCAAAAAACAGGGGAAAGACAGACAAAAATTGTTTCTTCTTCCCATGACTCCCTTGCACATGTAGAATTCTGGAAATCATGGGAAGCAGAATAGATTCTAAAATGCTGTAAAGTGACCATGTGGAAAACACCATAGTTTGGTGTCTCAGCTTTGACCATTCCACTTTGAGTGATTATTCTAGGAGATTAGACTCTTCTTGACCAAGCCTGCACTCCTGACGGGATTGCTCTCAGCTTCAGTGACACACTCAAACCCTCTTACCACATTAAGGTATGTATCCAAGAGGAACAGTGTTAGCCACTGTATATAGATGTTAAATGCTGTTGGGATTAAAATTGGAAACTTGTTGTTCTTAAAGCATTGTCTCACTGAGATTGGTTCCAATTTCTAGTACACAGCATTTAAAGCCTTTTTAAAAAAAACCATGGAACCATTGGCAAGCTACCCCCAGTATACCAAACAGATCGTCAACATATTCTAACAATATTATGATCAAATTTATTAAAGATTACTGTAATTAACTAACAGTTAATGCACAAATACTCTCTAGGGTCATTGCAGAAATAGATCACCAGGGCTACCCAAGTAATTTCCATCCCATGATGCCTGGTTTAAATGGGTCAAACGCTGAGGATTCACTTTGGAAAGCCTGTTGCATGCTATCTTTCCCCAAAATAGTATATGTGAAAATGGCTTAAAATTGCACAGTTCCTACTATCCAAAAATGATTTTTGATAAGGGATAAGCAACAGCCTGGTTGAAGAGAATCCCCAATGTGTCAAAGATGTCAGAGGTAATTTTGGTCAATAATTTCGTTGGAAGCTAGATTTTTCAAGCCAAGAGGGCATGAGTCTTTTGCATGCAGGTCAGCTATTTAGAGTTTAATTTAATGAAAAAAATGTAGGACTTTGCATGGAGTGCCTTGTGCCAATTGTTTTGATTGCTAACTACTTTCTCATCAAAGCTCGGTGTCCTGTTGAAATGCAAAATAGAGAGTGTGCCTTTTAGTAAAGCTGGACATCTTTTCCTGCATCTTAATATGTATGAATACGCTGCACAACAGGTACAAAAATTGTCTCCTTCATTTAAAATTAGTACTTTTAAGGGGAAGATCAGAGCATACTAATGGAAACAGACTTCCTTCTTTTACTAGCCCATTTTGTTTCTCTTTCTCTTCCTCCCATCAAGCCAGCTTCTAAATTTTGGAAATGTTTTTTGCATCACTGTTCTTTAATGATACTAAAGCAAGAAACAATTGTCACAACCCTGATCTAGATCTTTTAGTTTTCCATATTATTATATATATTTTAACAATAAAACAGATCACTCAGGCTGGAGAGTTGTGAACCACCTCACTACTCACAACCTCAACTATGGAAGTGTGAAGAACAATCTCCAGGCATAGCTGAATCTCACTGCTGCATTTTCTTTTCTTTTCTTTATACACATGGAATTCCTTAAATTCTAATCAGAGATCACAGCAGATATCAATCACAACTCTTTTACCCTGGATCCTATAGAGTTTGCCACGGGTTATATGTGTTGATAGGAACACAGGAGTCAAGTGTATCAAACAAACTGAATTTTATTAACTTGGTAAGCATGACATTTATTTATTTATTTATTTATTTATTTATTTATTTATTTATTTATTTATTTATTTATTTAATTCAATTCAATTCAATTCAATTCAATTTATACCTCACCCTTCCCGCAAGGGAGCTCAGGGGACTTCCAACAAAATATATTATTAAAATATAATAAAGCATTATTACAAGTAGCATAAAAACAATATTAATACAAATTATACCTACAGCATAAAAATCCAGGTGCCACCAAACAAATCTGTCCACTACAGAATCACCATAACCACAGGCACCACCATGATGTAAGTCCAGGGTGGCTGCAAAAGGAGGGTGTGGCGGTCAGAAGAGGGGACAAAAACCTGGCCCCTAGTCATAGCTCCATCTTGTAGGCCCTGTGTAAAAGGTCCCACAAGGCCCAGATCTCCATTAGGACAGTGTTCCACCAGGCCGGGGCCAGGGCAGAAAAGGCCCTGGACCTAACTGAGTGAAGGGCTTTAAATACTAAGACTAGTACCTTGAAAGGCTTTATACTCTATATGATAGATGACTAGTGTTGCTGGCTCCACATTGCTGGAGGTTTTGGGGGTGGAGCCTGGAGAGGTCAGTATTTGAGGAGGAGAAAGACCTCAGCAGGGTGTAATAACAGAGTCCACCCTCCAAAGCAGACATTTTCTCCAGGGGAACTGATCTCTATCACCTGGAGATCAGTTGTAATTCTTGGAGATTTCCAGCCACCACCTGGAGGCTGACAACCCTATGATATATTAGCAGAGCTGGAAGTTGCTTTGTGCTTAATGTTTATGAAGTATGTGCTTTAAATGTCTCAGATTTAGAATCTCTCTATACAAGACATCTTACATGGGAATGGTGAAGTGTAGTGAGACACAATGTTAGCTGTGAAGTGTAGTTTTCACCTCTCTACACAAGTGTAGTTTAAAAAGACATAGCCGGCAGTGATTGCTCCTCAAAGGGTTTGTTAATTTTATCTTTGCCTCCCGGAAGGGGAGGTAAAATTGACAATGCCTCTGAGGAGCGAACTTCACCGGCTCTGTCTTTTAAAACTATGCTTCCTGGCTAAAATTGCGTCTCCCTACACTTGAGCATGTAAGATATCTCATGTAAAGAGACTCTTAGAGCTAAACCACACAAAATCAAATTACACAGAGCCTTTGGAGAGGCAGAGAGGAAATTAACAAATCCTCTGAAGAGCAATCTTTGCTGGCTGGGTAGAGAGGTTAAATTAATGAACCCTCTGAAGAGCAATCTAGCTGGATCTGTAGAGAGAGGTGAAATTCAAACTATACTTCATGGCTAACATTGCGTCTCCCTTCACTTGAGCATCCTCGTGTAATTCATCTTGTGTGGTTTAGCTCTTAGACACAATAACTAGACAAGCCTTAACACATTCCTTTTATAGGAATGGTACCCCATCCCTGGCTGTCTGAACAATTCTCTGAAGTCCCTGCTGGACTCCTTGCCTCTTCAGGATACCTCCTGTCCTTTCTTCCTCCAAAACCCAATGCCCTTTCTTTGGTTGTATGCTGGCTGTTAAACTGCCTCAGGGCCAAGCTACAAGTGACAAATGACACAGGTTGGACACTTGTCAGCTTCCCTCAAGTTTTGATGGGAAATGTAGGCATCCTGGTTTTACAGCTTGGCTCTCCAACTGCTGTCCAATGAACTTTTCAACTGTCACTTGTCCAACATTCCACCAAGCTGCCTACATTTCCCATCAAAACTTGAGGGAAGCTGACAAGTGTCCAACCTGTGTCATTCGTCACTTGTAGCCTGGCCGTCAGATTCTTTATTTTCACTCCAACATTCCATTCAAACTTCAACATTCCATTCAGCCAAGTGAGGGGAGGAAAGTGGGTAGAATCTTCTCCTATCCATCAAAAGAATCATTTCTATTTAGTTTCAGTTTTCTGCAGTCCTAATCCTATTGTATTGCTTATTGGCTGTTGACTGTATTGATTTACACTGTGTTATCTACCTTGAGTCTCAAGTGAGAAAGGCAGACTATAAATAACATAAATAAGTATACAACTGAGAGTCACATATATGAGCTTTTGTATTAAATCAGGCATACTTATATTCACATCCATCAGTTATAATAATTTACAGTAAAAAAGTAGTAACCAAGGTGCCTTGCTATATTGGGGAATGAGCTATTCTTTTTATTCTTTTTTTCCTAGATCAATATTTGAGTCCAGTACAATAGGACCTTAAAACCAATAAAATTTTCCAGGGTATAAGCTTTTGGAAGTCAAAGCTTGCTTTGCTAGATGCATGTTTTTTCGTGAGGTTGATAGATTTCCACTCCATATGGCTGCATATGAGCTTTGACTCATAAAAGCTTATACCCTGGAAAATTTTGTTGACTGTAAGTTCCTAATGATCTCAAATTTTATTCTACTACTACAGACTAACATGACTATCCACCTAAAACTATATTTCCTAGGGAAGATACACCTACAGAAAAACTGGAGATCAGTAAGGAAGTTTTTCCTCTTGTAGGGATTATTATGTATTCTAAAAGTGATGTGAAAAACGGATTTGAGTGTCCTCCTGCAAGGACAATTAATTTGTGTGTTTATTAAAGTCTCTTTGGGAGTATCTTCCTTCTGACTTTTACCAACAAAGATTTTGGAATGTGTTTAAGAAAACCTCTGAAATATGTGTGAAAAGATAAATTAACAGCTGTTGATATGTGTGCACTTAATTCTCCTGGTATTCATTCTACAAACAGGAGATTGGCTCTTGGTGTATCTAGGAAACTTTTACAAAAATGTACCACCTGATTCACAAGCTACTTCTCTGCACATCCTTGTGCCACTTCTCAAAATTAATATTTATCAATATACAAGATTTTACTCTACCTTTCTACCCTCATAGGGCTACTAAGGTGGCTAACAAAACAAATCAAAAACCATTGAAATCAGCACACAAATGCATCATTTATACGATTTAAAACAAGAGCTTAAAATGAATACAAAAGATAAAAACAACAGTTAAAAAAATTGGGTTGGGAGGAGGGATCATTGAGGGGAATGCCAAACAAAACAAAAAAGTTTTCATCCACTAAAGAACTAAAGAGAATACATGAATCATTCTGAGGAGAAAGTTCCAGAGTTTTGGTGTTATGACTGAGAAGACGCTCTCACAGGTTACCACTCAGCTAGTTTCAGAAGTTGGGAGGGGGGGGGGACAAGAAGCAGGGCTTCTAAAGACGGTGGCAGTGGACAGGTGGGTTCACAGAATCACAGAATTGGAAAGGGCCATACAGACCTTCTAGTCCAACACCCTGCCCAAGGGAGGATGAGCATGAAGCATCTCTGACAAATATTCATCTAGCCTCTTCTTGAAAACTGCCAGTGAAGGGGAGCTCACCAACCCCCCCCGGCAGCTGATTCCACCTTTGAACTACTCTGACCATGAAAAAGTTTTTCCTAATATCCAGCTGGTACTTTTCTGCATGTAATATAAGCCCATTGCTTTGGGTCCTATCCTCTGCTGCCAACTGGAACAACTCCTTGCCCTCCTCCAAATGACAGCCTTTCAAATATTTAAAGAGAGTGATCATGTCCCCACTCAATTTCCTCTAAACTAAACATTCCCAAGGTCCTCAGCCTTTCCTCATAGGGCTCAGTCTCCAGACCCCTGATCATCTTCATCACTCTCTTCTGCATCCTCTCAGTTTTGTCCACATCCTTTTTGAAGGGGGGCCTCCAGAACTGTACACAGTACTCCAGGTGCGGCCTGACCAAAGCAGTATATAGAGGGACTATGACCTCCTGTGATTTCGATGCAATAGCTCTTTTGATACAACCCAAGACTGAGTTTGCCTTTTTTTTGCCACTGCATCATACTGACTGCTCATATTTAGCTTACAGTCCACTCTTACCCCAAGATCTCTTTTGCATACACTACTACTTAGAAGTGTATCCCCCATCCTGTATTTGTGCTTCTTATTTTTGTGGCCCAGATGTAATACTGTGCACTTATCTATGTTGAATTACATCCTGTTTACAACTGCCCACTTCTCCAGAGTATTCAGGTCTTGTTGAATTTTAACTCTATCTTCTTGGGTGTTTGCCACTCCTTCCAATTTGGTATCATCCGGGTTCAAAAAGGAGTAAGCAGTCTTTCAGATAGTTGGTTCTAAACCATATAGGGCTTTAAATGTCAGCACCAACTCCTTGAATTGTTCCCAGAAATAGATTGGGAGTATACATGGGCACAAATCGAAATACAAATAAAATTTCATGACGAATTGGGCCGATATGTCTTTCGCGAAATGCATTTTGTGGGGCCACAGTTTTCATGAAATTCATGAATTTTTGGCCAATTTGTTCGATTCATGAATTATTCATGATGCCAGACAGGCTGGTGCTGATCCAGTGATTCCCTAGGCAACATAAGCCCAGAATGTCTGCAGACCTTTTGTTGTCATTGGAAATCTCAATCTTAGGAGATTCAGTTTCATTTTCCCGGCCATGTCGGATGCTCCTCTCCGCAGGTCTGGGAGGAAGCGGCCGAGCAGCCTGACCGGGTGGCTGACCTGCGAGGGTTAACCCCCAGGACTCCCAGGTAGGGGGTCAGGGTCCGGAGCGCTGCGGGAAGAGCCCCCTGAAGTCGATCCAGGGGGTAAATAGCCTGTCTGCTCCTATGGAGGCCGGCAGACTTGCGCAGCACATCGCGTGCTGCCGGGCCATGGAGAACGGCAACAAGCAGATTTAAGGTGAAAACCTGTAAGTAAGCGGATCCCTTCTGTTACTCTAAGCGTATGCGAAGGATTGGTGGGAGTTGAAGCTTAAGAAGGCTCGGATATCTTCCCCTTCATTGAGTTTTGGAACTTAGTTGGCGGACTCCCCCCCCCCCAAGATGGCGACGAAAAAGCAGAGCCCTGCTGTGGGCAAATCGGTTTCGGCTGTGTTGCAGGGGAAGGGAGAGACTCTTGAAGAGGTGGTTAAATGGCCGGTCGTTGAAGCTGTGAAGCCCTTTGTTGATAAGCTAAATGAAATCGGACAAAGGGTTGGCTCAGTTGAAAATGAAGTGAAAACCATTAAAGATGTAGCGCTCGAGGCAGAGGAATCTGCTCGTAAAAATGGAACACTCATGAGAGCTACAAACAAAGAAGTAAAGCTTTTGGAGAATCAATTGATAGGACTACAAGTGGATCGTGCTCAGATGGTATTGCGTTTACAGAATGTGAAGGAGGAGGAAAGTGAAAATTTAAAGGATTTGGTGTCGGAAATTTTGGCGTCATTCGCAAAGGCAACTAAAGAAGAGTTAAAAAGCGATATTCTGGAAGTCCGTCGGACATCTTCAAAATATGCAATGAAACGTCAGCTGCCTCACCAGATTATTATTGCTTTTTCATCTAAGAAGACTTGGGACACCATTTTATACAATTCGACCAACGTGGACTTTCTTGGCAACAAGGTTAAGATTAGGGGTGTGCAAAGGCACACCGTTTTGGGTTTCTCGTTTCGGATACAGCAAAACCCGAAACGGCTAGCCGTTTCGGGTTTAGCAGTTCCAGTATTGTTTCCGGTTTTTCGGGTTTTTCAATGGGAAAATGCCTCCGTCTTCCCGGACGCCTGGGGGAGGCATTTTCCCACCGAATCAAGCCAGAATTGGTGGAGACCTTCCTCTAACTCCTCTCTAACAACCCCCCAAGGTTCAGACCAATTGGATTTTGAGGGGCCATGTTATGGCCCCCCAAACCAGGTCCCCCTATCCTCGCCTAAAAAAGGGAAACGTGAACGTATTTTTAGCTTGCTGCTGCTAATCTTCTTCATTATTTCCTATGGGGGAAAAATGAAGAGGCAGACTTGTCTTGCCAGGGGTGGCATTTTGCATGCAAAATGCCCCGCAACCCTCAGGGGCCCTTCTCCCACCTTTCCTCCCACCTCCCACCAAGGCACAGCCTGCTCCCACTTGGGGGGGGCATTTCATGGACTCCCCAAGTAGGTGCTCTTTTCTCTACTGCTTACAGCTGGGGGAGGCTTGTCTTGCCAGGGGTGGCATTTTGCATGCAAAATGCCCCCCAACCCTCAGGGGCCCTTCTCCCACCTCTACTCCCACCCCCCACCAAGGCTCAGCCAGCTCCCACTTGGGGGGGCATTTCATGGCCTCGTCAAGTAGGTGCTCTCAGCCCCCAAAGTCCACCCCCTACAGCCCCACACAAACCCAATTCCCCCCAGCTGCCACACACAGACCCAAATCCCCACATTAGCCCCTCACAGACACAAATCCACCCCCAGCAGCCCCACACCCATAACCCCAGGAACAGGCTGGCAAAGGCCAGCCCTCTCCCTTTGTTCCCTATGCTGGGAACTTCTAAACTCTCTTTCCCTGGGCAATTCTGCACAGCCCAGGGGTGCCACAATGGTGGGCACACTTCTGAGTGCCAGCTGGTCCCTGTGAAAGAGCACCTGAACCACAGACACCCTCCCTCAAATTCCCCCCCCCCACCTACAGAGATGGCTGGCCAGCCAGTAAGGATCCTGCTCCACACTTCGTATACCCTTGGCCTTGGGGGCCTTGGGCACAGAGTGCCACTAGCATGACAACAGGGGCTGTGCATGAGCCACCCCCTGTGCAGGCACCTGCTTCAGTAAGTGGGGGTCAGGCCACTTTGGCCGGTCAAGGTTCAGTGCCTGCCACTCATCTCCAACAGGCTGTAGCTACCCCGGCTTGGGGGGGGTCCTGGGTCGGCAGCTTACTTAGACCCGCCATTTGGCTGGCCTGGTGGCCCTTCTATTCCTTGAGGCTTTTATCCCTATTCTTCCCTGGCTTATGATCAGGTTCCTTTTAATGCGATGCCATTTGGGGACACAGCTTTGCCACTTGGGGACCATTTGACACAGGCCACAAGGGACAAAATCCTATGTGGGGATTATGTCGACATCTTTTCCCTTCTCTTTCACGAGTTAGAGAAGAAGGACAAGGATGAGATGGACGACAGAGATAAGGAGCGTTTGAAGAGAAGGCGGGAGGATAGGACAGGGAACAATTGGCTACCTGGCTTCCTAATCTATGCTGGGGTAATTGCCAGGGCACAGCCCAGTCGGGCTGCATCGCTGTTCCAGTATTTAGAGATAATTTTGAAGGGTTACACGGGCTTCTCAGATGCTGCATGGATGCAGTATGATGAGGAGTTCCGGATGCGTGCCGCTATGAACCCCAGTCTCCAGTGGGACCGTATCCACCAGCAGCTGTGGCTGCAGGTGATGTCCTCGGCCAAGCCAAATTTAGGAGATCGGTCTGATAGTGGCCACGTAGTGCATCACAACTCCCAATCGACCAATACCCACAGTGGGGTGGGGCAGCAGGTTCAACCCCGGCTGCTCTGCTGGGAGTTTGCATACAAGGGTAATTGTGCCAGGAAGCCTTGTCGTTTTAAGCATGAGTGCCCCTCTTGTGCAGGTCCACACCCGTACAATGCGTGTGCCAAAGCCAGACAAGGATGGGGGTGGCAGAAAGCAGACTGGTAGTGGCTCAGGCGGGCAACATGCCTCTGGAAAAGAGCCCCAGCCTGGTAAGGCTGAAGGTCCTTGAGCGCTTGTTGCGTGAATACCCACGGAAAGATGATGCAGTTTATTTGTTTGAAGGGTTTAGGGACGGTTTTAGAATCCCGGTTCAGGGACCTAGGGCCCCGTTCATGGCCGACAATTTGCGTTCAGTTCAGGGGAAATAGGATATCATTAGACAAAAAATTCAGAAGGAATGCGCTGAAGGGTGGGTTTTGGGGCCATTTTTAGCCCCACCAACCTCTAACTTCAGGGTTTTGCCTTGGGGGTGCTGCCGAAGAAGGCAGCTGGTGAGTTCCGCCTCATTCATCACTTGTCGTATCCGAAAGGGGATTCAGTTAATGATGTTTCCCTGAGCATTTATGTTCTGTAAGGTACACCGCCGTTGACCAGGCGGTCAAGGTGGTGCGTAGATGTGGGGTGGGAGCTGAGTTGGCAAAATGCTACATTAAGTCTGCATTTCGCCTGCTCCCTGTTCGCCGTGGGGAATTTGAGATCCTGGGGTTTGCTTTTGAGGGCCTGTATTATATGGACCATGCCCTTCTGATGGGCTGCTCCATTTCTTGCGCTGCCTTCGAGCGCTTCAGCTCCTTCCTTGAGTGGGAATTGAGATGACGTGCAGTCAGTCGTGACTCCGCCCACTATTTAGATGATTTCCTGTTCGTTGGGCGGGTGGAGTCATCTCAATGTGCTAGGCTTTTGGCCACTTTCATTGACCTAGCAGAGGAGCTGGGGGTTCCGTTGGCTCATGAGAAGATGGAGGGGCCTTCTACAGTGCTTACCTTTTTGGGAATCGAGTTGGACACGGTCCAGCAATCCATGCGATTGCTGTTGGATAAGGTTGCTGACCTCAGAGCTCGTCTTCAGGAATTTAGGGCTAAGCGGAAGGTGTCCCTTGTAGAACTACAGCAGCTGGTAGGGCACCTCAATTTTGCCTGTAAGGCTGTGGCGCCAGGTAGGGCTTTTCTGCGTCGGTTATGTGACGCCATGGCCCACTTGCATGCACCCCATCACCGATTACAGGTGACGAAGGGCATGCGGGTGGATTTGGATGTTTGGTCCGAATTTATCGAGGAGTTTAATGGATTGTTGCTCTAAGCTGAGTTGCAAGTCACATCTGATGCCTCGGGAGTCACCGGCTTCAGAATCTACTTCCGGAGGCACTGGTGCGCTGAGCAGTGGCCTCCTGATTGGCTGGCGTCAGACTTGGTTAGGGATCTTATTTTTGTAGTTTTTTTCTATCTTGGTGGCAGTCCACCTGTGGGGTGAGGAGTTGGCTAACCACTCTGTCCACTTTTGGTATGACAATCAGGCAGTGGTGCATGTGGTTAACTCCTCGACTTCCAGATCCCCTAGGGTTATGAGGTTGGTGAGGGCATTTACGTTGCAGTGTCTGCGGTGCAATATATTGTTTAGGGCCAGACACGTTCCTGGGATTAACAATGGTGTGGCAGATGCTTTGTCTCGCCAACAGATGGAACGTTTCTGGCAGCTCACTCCAGAGGCTGATCCGCAACCGACATTGATGTCCCCAGAACTATGGCGGCTTGGGAGGCTGAAGCGTGTCGTGCCATCCAGCTCGCCATTGCACCCAGTACACAGACAGCGTATTGGAGAGCGGTAGGCCAGTTGGAGGAGTTCAGGAGGGAGGCTGGTATTGGCAGTGTTTGGCCCATTCCTGTTGAGCATATTATTCAGTTTTGCGTTAGGGCCGTGGGCTGGCGATAAAGTCCATTAGAGGGCAACTAGCCGTCCTGTCCTTTGTTAGCAAGGCCCAGGGATTTCCTGAGGCCATGGGCAATTTCTGGGTGCAGAAGATGCTTGAGGGATGGTCTAGGGAGTGTGTGGTTCACGCGGACCCACGCGGACCCATCTCGCCGGCCGTACTCAAAGGTCTAGGCGCTGTTTGGAAAGTAATCTGCAAGTCAGGTTATGAAGCAAGGCTTTTTCATGCGGCTGCATTAACCACCTTTTTTGGGGCTTTACGGGTGAGTGAGCTTGTTGCGGCATCAGGCAAGGATAATTCTGGTCAGGCCCTTATGGCAAGTGACCTGAAGTTTGAGTGGGATACAATTTCTCTTACGATTCGTTGGTCCAAGACGGACCAGAGGCGTAGGGGGGTATGCATTAGGTTGGGATCCTGCGCTGACAGGGAGTTGTGTCCTGTCAGGGCTTTGAGGAGATTCTGGCGAGTGCGGGGTGAGGAGCAAGGTTGCCTTTTCCGCCACCAGGATGGTTCCCCTTTAACACGTTACCAGTTTTGGGTAGTGACTAAAAGGGCCCTGTCTGAGCTGGGTTTGACTGGTGTGAGTTTTGGCATGCATTTTTTCCAAATTGGGGCTGCGTCGACAACAGCTGCCATGGGGTATTCTGGTCAAGTTATTCAAAAGGTAGGCAGGTGGCGGTCTTCTGCTTACCACTCCTATGTGTGTCCTTTGTCCCAGTTTTAAGTGTAGTAATTGGTGTTTTTTCTTAGGTCCTGTGTCGCGTGTGGGATGTCAGCGTATCCTGATATGTGGGCACAGCTATGTCTTCTGGGCAGCCCATCAAGCAAGGATGATGCCAGTTGGGTCCCAGCTTGGACTAAGCGACCGAGCTACTGTTGATTGGCTAGGCTGGCATGGCCTTAGGTGGTCGGGCCTGTTGCCATTGTTGTTTGGAGTGGGGCGTGGTTAACCACTCCACATCCTTGTTATTCATTTGGGTGCAAATGACCTTGGCCTCATGCAGGGCAACGCCTTGTCCTCACAGGCGCAGTTTGATATGCTCCTCATAGCGACTCGGTGGCTGGGGGTGCTGATTATGTGGTCAGCCATGATCCCTCGGCGGGTTTGGAGGGAGGCAGATGATCGCCAGGCCATTGAGAAGGCCAGGATGAAGGCCAATAGGGCCATCCAAAAAGGATTGGGGAAGGGGTTAGGCTTCTATTTGCCTCACCCCAGGATCAGGGCCGAATTTCCCGACCTCTATAGAGGTGATGGGGTGCACCTGTCTCAAGCAGGCAATGAAATTTTTCTAGATGATTTGCGGCAGGGGCTTGGGTTGGCCTTAGGCCACCAGTGGGGCACCAGGGCCTAAGCAGAGGCTTGGCCCAGGTGTTGGCTGGTTTGAATTTGAGTAGGGTGTGGGCCGGTGAGCACCTTTGGCACTTCCCTATTAATGGGAAGAGGGGCCTGCCTAAAGGGCTGGTACTGCTTTGACGGCTGCCAGATGCAGAGGCAGGCTGCCTTTGGGAACGATCAGTACTCTTTTCATTCCAACTGGGGTGGCAATGTGGCCTGTTCCTGACACGCAGCAACGCTGCTGGGCCAGGGGCCGTTGTTTGCTGGGCCGGAGGAAGAAGACAGCACCATCCCCCCCACTTCCAAATAAGGAATGGCTGGGAGGGTGGAGCAAGTGCCTAGGCAGCTGCTCTGCCCTTCCCAGCCTCAGTGCAGCAAGTCACACGGCCCACCCTCCTCTCCCCGTATTGGTGTAGGAGTAGCTGGCTGCTGTTGCAGAGTCAGGTAGGAATTCCCCCCCCCCTCTTTCCTAATTGGCTCTGGACGGGGGTGGGGTGGGTTTCGCCTACCTTACACCAATTTCTGGGATTGAGGTGATTGGCTAAGGGTGGTGGTTGTTAGTGGTGTCATGGCTGGTTTGAGTTGGAGTAGGGTGCGGGCTGGTGAGCACCCTTGGCTCTTCCCTATTGATGGGAATAGGGGCCTGCCTAAAGGGCTGGTACTGCTTTGATGGCTGCCAGATGCAGAGGCAGGCTGCCTTCAGGAACCCCAGCCTGCAAGTCCTTCCCTCACCGCTATACGGCTGAGGTGTTCAGGAGCTTAAAGGGGGGGGGGGGTGACCAAATTGCCTGGCCGGCCGGATCCACCCCATCCATTGGATGGGTCTCACCCGGGGCTTCAGGGCTCACCCAAACAGGTCAAAGCGGTGGTCTATGTGGGACCCCGTGGCTTGACTTGTGCCGCTTTAGGTCCTTGCTGCTGTTTGGCTTGTTTTAATTGTATAAAGTTAATAAAGTGGCCCTTAGATCCAGCTTGGTGTCTGTCTTTTCATTCCGACTGGGGCGGAAATTCCCTTTTCCCTTCTCTTCTTCCCAATAACCAACCAACCAATCAGGGCAGTCTACAAGGACTGGTATTTTTCACTCCCAGTTTGCTCCTGCTGTTACCCAATGGCTACCCAAGTTTGTTCCATGGCCTCTAGAGGCATCCCTCTGAGCATGTTCAAAATGCAAACTGAAATCACGGGGGCTAATGTAGGCATGGGGATATTTCTTCCTATATAAACTGTTCGTTGTTACCAAGGGGAAAATAATTTAATAAGAGAAGGAAGACTGCTTGATCTTCCAGCGTAACTTACAACCTGACCTGATGGGAAATTAACATTAACATTCACCTGACCAACCACAAAGAAATCACTGAGCCAATTCCTTTAATTGTGGCAAAAAGGAATTACTAAGGTAAGATAAACATACAAAGAAATAGCAACAAATGCAACGATCAGTACTCAGACTACAACAATTAGAGAACAGTGACAAAAATAGTCAGGCTCCCAATTTCTTATTAGCAAGGTAGATGTAAATGCCAGCCTCTAACCTCTAAGATCCAATATGAGGCTTCATCAAAATTATATACAAAAGCAAAGTACAAAACTATTCTACTATGAAAAAGACAAATAAAAAGAAGAAAGTTGACCTGAATACATTCCATAAGAAAGAGCTGGGGTGTTATTCAGGTTTGTGGAATGATCTGTCTTATCTGTTCATGGCTTCAGTCTATAGATTTAAATATCAACTAATTTGACCATATTGAGAATAAGATATATTGATGATTTCAGAAAACAGGAACTCAAGTTTCTGAAATATGTGGATGGAAGAGAATCCTTTTATTTATTTATTTATTTATTTATTACACTTGATAGAGCTATTAATCAGGAAATTTTCGTGTATTTTTTAAAAATACAACTGTTTGTTTTGAACCAAAGAGGCAATCTCTTACAAGAAGTAAAAAGAACTCTTTGATATAGAACAAACATGTTATGTCCTATTCAAAATACAGAGCTTTATCTTTTGTATCTTCTGTTTGTGCTGTCCTTTATTATCCCTCATTATGTATTTGCAGCAGTACTAGTTGGAGTTAGTCTGTGAAATAAAATTTCTCTTATTCTGATATAACCTTTTGTGTCTCCACTCATTTGCTGTAAATATATTTTTTTTCTCCTCTCATTTATTTTCCCTTTGGGCTTCAGCAGGCCCATTAAGCACTTCACCAAAAGAAAGGATTAGAACTTGCAAACAGTTTTCAAAAGCTGTTTTGATGACAATCAAATCTATATTTATCTTTTCTGTTCATATGTATTGTTCTCCTGTTCAAGTTCATTGCAATCTGCTTCATTACAGCACAATGTTTAGCATGAACCAAGAAATTAAATTAATCTGTAAATTCTTATGGATTAATTTTAAAAGTCAGTTTGAACACATCATCCTTAGAAGACAGATAGGGGAAACACATCAAGCTTCTAATTTGGGCCCATATTGTTCACTTCTCATTCTCTCTTTAGTATTCATATCATATTCACAACTTATTCACCAATGTTTCCAGGTGCATATTGGACAGGTTCCATAAAGGAGCTTTCTGTACTGCCTGGCTAGTGTTTTTCAGAGCAATCTGAAGCAGAGTTACTCCAGTCTAAGCCCACTGAAATCAATGTGCTTAGACTGGAGTAACTCTATTTAGGATTGAGGTGTTCGAGACTTATGGAATATTTGGAAAGTTCTGCATAATCAGTTCAATGACTGCCCAAGAGCACTACTGAGCTCAGCTGCCATTTATTGCAGTGGGGCATGTACAACTTAATTTTCCAGTAGAAAACAGAGAGATGCATTTCTGCTCTTCCCTCCATATTCTAGATGTTGTATCATGCTGAAATTGTAGGGATTCAAACCATGATTTGTGCTACTGCAGAAGTTTATTCTGAAGTACCTAATTAGGATTTTTCCCACAACAGGAGCAATAAATAGTGATGTATACCATATTTATATGACATCCCTCCTTTTTAGGTAAAAGAAACCAAGGAAGCTAATATCATATGAAATATAACCACACAAAAATATACTCATAGAATAGAGTTGTGGTGGTATTTTAAATCAGTTCTTTGGCCAAGTAGAACTCAAAGATAAGTGGACTCTAACTAGACATTATAAACAGCATGAGTTCACCATGGGGACAAATTCTCAGTGACATTTTGTGAGTAATTGTTCAACAGGGCCCAATTTAGATCAGGAGAAGTGTGTACAAAAAGTAGGGATTCCTGCTTTCTCCTCTGTACTGTTTTTGGTGGCTGAAACAGACTGGGGGACCATGAGGAGCATTATTTGTTCTGTGTGGAGTAAGCATGTGAAAGGATTCAGTGCACATGCTGGCTCCCAGAGGAGCAAATAATGCCCCCTGCACCCCCAGGACTGTTTCAGTCACCCCTAGCAGCCTGGTTGAGAAGGAAGGAATTCCTCCTTCTCCCTCACACAAGTCCCAATCCAAATGGGCTGTGGTGCACATTTAAATACAAGTTGCCACCAGGTACTATCAACTACATTATAGCTGAAAGTCCCTGTGGTAAACTTGTGCAGTTTTCTATTACAAAGGATTTCATCCTGGACTGTACTTCATAAACAATAATACGCAATGGCAATTTTCAGTTGGATATTGAAATTTTTGTGTGACGTCGTTTTTTTCTTCCAGCCATATCTCCGAAAGTTTTTACAAGACATTTCCCACCCCTGTCCAGTCAGCCTCTGGCTATAAATTATTAACCAATAAGGAATTCCCTTGCTGTGTCCAGTGCAAAGGCCAATGAGGCGTGAGACTGATGAGAACTTGGGTCAGGGGCAGGGCCTTTAGAGTTGTGGCCCTATAGAATCAGCTTCTTTCTGGGATCTGCCTTGTAGGCCATATGTAGTGAATACAAACATTTTACTTTAACTTTAAAGTGTAGCTGCATTGATTTGAGGACATTAGAACACTGACACTGGAGAAAATACTTTAATTTTGTGCTGGTTATTTACATTAACAAATCCAAATAAACAAGAGCTCTGTACATGAAAGATCTTTCTTGCTTTCATCTATATTCTGCAGCCTCCTATAAGAGGTGGGGAGGTCTCCAAGGAGCTGCCTACTCTGAAAGGGGGTTGTCTGGTGCATGATAGACACCAGTAAGAGAAGAGCACAGGGGTGCACGAAACTATTTTAATCAAAATATGAATTGGTAAAGTTTTAGAATCACTGCCATATCACAGCATCTCTTAATTCTAATATTTTAATTCTAATATAATACAAACATTTCGTTACTATTCTAAATCTAAAAGTACAGTGTTTATGAACAATTCCTTTGTAGAAAATATACTTTTATCTTGTGCTATTTCCATTAACATTGGGTTGGATCCAAATAAACATGAGCTCTGCTTGTGAAAAGGACCTTTCCTGCTCCCCTCTGTATTCTACAGCCACCCAAAGGCTGCTCTGGAAGACAGGAAGATCCTTGGGAATAGAACTACATATAGTAGAGGTGCCTGAAAACAAGAAGACCACAAAAATCACAGTTTCTTCCCCCTTTCTTGCAAATGCTTCTTTGAATTCAGCTCCATATCTACAAGACTTCCCATACAAAACCAAAGGTCAAAAGTTTTCAGTTTCTTCAGACTATGTACCTGTACAACCATCTGTATACAAGCACAGCAGTAAGCCCAATGCTTTGCCAATATTTTAGTCTTATGAACATGTTGCAGGAATTGGTCCAAATATTTACGTGTGGGATAACTAAATAGGATAAAATAGGTCTCTAGGTATAAACTAATGGCTTTCCTCCACACTCAACTGATTCTTGATTCTCTTAGCAGTCAATCCTCAAGAACTGGAATTGGTTTGGGTATGGTTTTTCACACATCTGCCCTCCCTTTACATTTTTACCATGGTGGAGTTGGTTTATTTTGTTTGTCACATGCCTTAAATAATCAGGATTTTCAAGTGAGGGTGCTGTCATCATTGGAGGCATCAGTAGTGTCATAGTACCACCATCCCTTTTTGCACACACACTTCGAGTGGGATATTGATATAAGAGCTGAATTTTTAAAAACTCAAAAATGAATACATGAATTGCATGGAGAAGTCTAAAAGAGGAGAAGCTTCACCACCTATACCTATACGTAAGTCTCCTTCTCACAGTCTAAACCAGAGGACCCCATGTGGGCTGATTCAGAGCTAGTAGGTACCTCTGGCATGGCAAACTGATCTTGGGACTGAGCCTAGAGGAGCAACTATGTGCTTTTCAAACTGTGCTGTTTTTCTGATGCCAGAAGTGGCCAACCCACCCCCCTCTGGTCCTGCAGAGGATTTGCAATTTTTTTTTTAAAAAAATGTCTTTTTCATAGCAGTATATTGACCTACTATAGTAACAACATGTGTAGCAGATTATCTGAATTCCTAGCTTTCATTTTTTAAAAACAGTTTCTAGCCCATTTCTTGCAGAGATATAAGGAAAAGGGCATATCTCCACAGTGAAATAGGCTAGAGTTCAGAGAATCTGCTGCATGTATGGTTGCAATGGTAGGCTGATATACTGTTATGACAATATGGTATTCCCAGCCGGCGGCAACAGCTGCTGTGGCTGGGGGCTGTGCATTGCCCCTCTGGAGGTTCAGGAGGCAACCTTGGCGCTCTCCCCCACAATTCGGGGACATGTGCGAAGGGTGAAGCTGGGCTGATCTTATTTGGCTGCTCCACCCGTGGTGCTTCAGTGCGCCTCATGCTCGGCCCACTCACCTCACCCTATTTCAGTGCAGGATTAGCCAGTCACCATTTCTGGGACCAGGTAGGATTTTTTTTCTTTTCACCCTAATTGGCAACTGGGTGCGGAGTTTTTTGCCTACCTTGCACTGATAGAAAGGTGAGTAATTGGCTCTGATGGGTTGAGTTTACCATCCTTTGGCATGTTAGGAGTTGGGGAAAATGAGTGGGCCGGTGACCACCCTTGGTACATCCCCATTGGTGGGGAACTGGGGTTTGTCAGGAGCGGCTGGTGGCTGTATGGCACAGCTGCGAGGTCAGAGGCCCTTGTGGGGAACCCCTGGACAAGCTGGTCCTCCCTGGGGCTTTACGGCCGGGGGAGAGATTTAAGGGGGTGAACCACTTTGCCAGGCCGGCTGGGTCACAGCCATATGATGGATGGCTCGCCCCCCGGGATCCCCTGGTGGATAGCCCAAACAGGTCAGGTCGGAGGTCCAAGAGTGACCGCAGGGCCTGATCTGTACCGCTAGTTAGGCCCTTGTTCTGTTGACAAATATATTGTTATAAATTAATAAAGCGGCCCATTTTAGTTCCCAACACTTGTGTCCACCTCTTCATTCTGACTGGGGGGGGGGGGGGCAATGATGATTTTAAGAAAGGTTTAAATCAAAAGACAGGAGGGAGGATGGAAAGTTGAGGGGGGGAGAAGTGGTTTGATGATGACAAATGTCCAGTCATCAAAAAGTGGGTTGGAAGTGGGTAGGAGTGGGCAGGACCAACAAAATCAAAAGGAACTTTATGCATGAGGAAAAAAATTGACTCAAAATTGGCTTCCAGAAGAAGATTAGGGTAAAAGTGGTCTCCAAAGAACTGGAAAAAAAACCAGGGGAAACTCCCAAAATCCAAAATGAAAACTAAAAGCAAAAAATGTGTGTAGAAATCAGGGAATAAATCTAAACAGTATGGGGCCAGAACCACAGGAAAAAAACATGTAGAAAACCCCTAAATAAGTACTTTTTGAATTATTAGGTAAAATGTCTTTCAATTCAGGAAATTCAGGCTTCCTAAATAATGCTTTAAAGAACAGATGTCTCTCTCTTTATTTTACATCAATCCCCTTGGGTATCCGACTTTCCGTCAGTGCCACGGATTTTCCCAGACTCATAGATTAACTTAATGTTTGAATCAAGGGTTTATGTATTTCTATCAAGCATGACATGGCTCTAGTGAGCTGGAATACAATTGTTTCAAAGTATGCTACATTTAAATACCACCACTGGAAGATTACCTTGTTCAGCTCAAGTGCCATTCTTTATTAAGGTTTAACTTGATGCCTATTCTGTTTTTGGAAAGTAGATTTGCTAATATATCATGTGTTGCCCAGCTGGACATGTATGATACAGGAAAAATGGAAAGTCTTGCTTTTTAAAAAGACCCCACCTATACATCAATTAGGAATAAACATATTTCCAGACTTGATGGGCAAAGAGAACTGGTGAGATCTTCAAAAGCTTTTTTACTGACTAATAATTATCAGAAAGTAACAACCCAGTTGGCAGCCTATGGCTTTGTGTTGCCAATTTTAGTATACATGCTGCCAAAGCGAGCACTTGTATTGCCAAAATCCTACTAAGAGTCAGTTTGTCAATTTTTAAATGATTGCTATGATAAAAACTAGTCAATTTTTTTCTTTCATAATTTTTTTCTTTCCTGTTTTTTTCCATTATAGTCCATGGTTGATATAGAACATGAACTTGAATAGTAAAAAGATTTCTAACAGAACATTATTTTCCATGCTATTCATTGTCTGGAGCATGTAACCTTTTCAAAAGAAGTAACACTGTAGCTATCACCTCTTATTTCAAGATTATGCAATTTGATAATTGTCCATATTGTCTCTTCCATTAAAAGGAAAAAAAGAAGATGAAAGAAAGGGATCACAGTGTCTTGTGGGCTCTTTCTGAGACAGAATCTGCTTGATCAAGATGGCTGCCTTATTTTCCTGTTCACTTAACCTCCTTAGTAATATTTCTTGATCAATGCAGACATAGAAAATGGAGACTTTTGAAAAAAGAAGTAGTAATGTTATAGTCGAAGTGTAGGTTATATTTATTTGAAGCAAGGGATGCCTGATTTGGGCACTCTGGGCTTGTTTTCACATATGTGTCTGGTTCAAAATCGCCAGCACATGTAAAATAAACCATCTTGAATTTAAGAAGCAGTCTAAACTTTTGGCATGTAAGGCACATAGTCCTTCCCTGAAGTCATCCTAAAAATCAAAGGTGATTCCCTATAGAAGGGAAATTATAGGTCATTATTACCCTCAAATGGATGTAATTACTTTGTCTTAAAATAAATCATGGTTTGTGTTTATTATATATTTTTTTTTCTTCTCTGAATTCTTGAGATCCATTCAAGGTTGGAGGTAGAACTTATTCCGGAAAGCAGTTGCTAAATTAGGAGACAGCAGACACCTTCTAACAGAAGCTGAAACTTTTCTTATTATTCTTTACTCTGTTGACACATAGCCATTTCTTAGATTGTACTAAGATGTAATGGTCCTTTGTCCTATTCGTATGTTATATGGTTCCAGCATCCTCATCCTAGCTTTATAACTAACCTATAAACCTATTGAAACATAACATTGTAAAATCATTGCAAAGAGATTTTGATCGGTGTGTGATCTCAAGGAATATGACAGCAACTTAATCAACATATATAGGCATCTGAATTAGAAATTTCTAACCTTGGCTTACTTTATACTTTAATATCACTGCATCTAATAATAAGCTTGACAGTCACGTGCTAATAATAAAAGCAACACAAAGGGGACCCACAGCAACAGCACTGGAGTAAAGTGTGGGTTTGTGGTAGGAGAGAATTGCCAAATATCACCACCTTCAACTTGTGGGAAACAAATTTTGTATAAGAGGTGTAAAGCAACAGGAAAAGTATATACAAATAGAATGATGCTGCCTGGAGCTTAAAGCATGAATGTTCAACCTCAGCCCTTAAGCAAAGTAGTAAAAACCATTAGTCCTCAACTGGTGGGTTGCATTTTGATCTAGTAAATGAATTTCAGACAGAGAAATCTGGCCAAACTTCCAAATGAATCTTTCAACGAAAACCTAGGATGTGTGTTTTCCTTTTGCTAAGGTGAAATTCATTGTCCCTTTCTATGGAAAGCTTCAAAGTTTCTTTTAAGGATTTAATAGTATAGAAGAAAAATGTTCACACAAACTTTTCCATTCAAAGACAATCAGAGCATGTCTTCCAACTTTTATTTTTTTCAAAATCAGGACCTTTATATCCAGGTTATTATTCACAGTGGGTGAGGCAGCTCAGGATAAATATTGTTGTGTGGACCATTCAAATCTTTGAAGATTCCATAACTTCTCTCAGAGTAAAGGGGTCCTAGTAATTGAATATAAAATTGAATTATTGCACGTCACCAGGTTTATATGATACAGAAGTTTTAAAGGAAATTTAATAGTGCTGACAAAGAAAATGGAATGCTCTGTGTGTTTTACCATTTCATTTATACTGTTAAATGAAATTTATGAGGCCTTTTTTCCAGTGTGTTTGTAAAGAAAGCTGCCTTATCAAAAATTTAAAATAAGTGTTATTTTTAAAATGCTAAAAGAAAGCAATGTTAAATAAACATGAATCTTGGTTATCAAAAAAAAATATTTCAAATTTATAACAGGCCAGGTGCCTTTTCTGTCTATTATTTCCAGAATTCACAATGGAACTTGTTTGAAATGCAATTAGTGTGCGAACTTTGAAAGGAAAGCCTGACAATTCTGCTCAATGGAAATATATATTGCTATTATAGTGGTCTGAGAATGTCATGATTTTTCCTCTGGGGCTTGGAATTACACTTTAGTATCCTGATAGATCATAGATGTTAGGTTATTATAAAATGCTGACAGATAAGGCTGTGATTTGTGAAGGCTCCATATGAATTTTACCTTTAATTTCTGTTAACATTTGACAGAGCGTCATGACGTTGAAACCGAAAAAGTTCATTGAAATTCAGCATGAGGCCAACTGCCTCGCATACATTTCACATTTACAGATAACACTCGTACATCTCCTGACACCGAGTTTCAAAATGAATATCTCATCAAAAGCTATAGGAAAGGTATATAGCCTTTCATTTCACAATAAACCTCAATGCGTCAAAAAGGGACTTTGTGCTGGGAAATAATTTAAGTTGGGCAAAAGGGAGACTTTTTTTAATTGATACTGCAAAGGAAACCATCATCCATTCAGTTTGGGTAATATTATGTCTAAAATATCTAAAAGTAAATCACAATGACTGAGAATGCCCCAAGGTGGCCATGTCAACAACAGCAGCATTCCTCGGAAAAAAGTGTTATTAAAATCATAAATGGGCCATAAAGAGCAGTTACTTTGGGGAGTTTCTGCACTCTTTTCCAGGAGAGCCAGGTGTATTATGTTTTAATATCTAAGGGTCTGGGATGATTCCAATTCAAATGTTGCCTCAGCTTTGAACTCAGTAGTTGTCCTTACAACATCTGCTGTCTTAATTGGTTTTCCGTTGTATGATCAGGGTGCTGATGGGTCAGGATAATTTGATCTCTGCTATTGTGAGCCACTCCCTGACCAGAATAGCCCAGGCAAGCCTGATTCCATCGGAAGCTAAGCTGGGTTGGCCTTAGTTAATAATTGGATGGGAGAACTCCAAAGATGACCAGGGTTGCTATGCAGAGACAGGCAATGGCAGACTACCTCTGTTAGTCTCTTGCCTTGAAAACCCCAGCAAGGGTCACCATAAGTCAGCTATGGCTTGACAGCACTTGCCACCACCACCACTGTGACCCAGAATTTCCAGTTTAAATTTCTGCTTGTGCAAGTTGAAAACATGATACTTTATTTTCACACCATTCCCTCTTTCCTGATGCTCATTTCCCCATACTATGGCCGTTTCCAGATGGCTTACCTGAAGCCACTCCATGCCACAATGTTGTGGATCGTGCCAGGGAAAACGCGAAATATCGCGTTTTCTCACGCGAGTTTTGCACGATGTCGCGCAAAACTCGCACGAGAAAACACGATATTTTGCGTTTTCCCTGGCACGATCCACAACATTGCAGCATGGAGCGGCTTCAGGTAAGCCATCTGGAAACAGCCTATGTCTACACTTTCAAGATCATTTGTACACCAATAAGTCAGCAAGTGTGTATCAGTGTGTGTCTCTGTGTGTGTTTGTGTCTGCATGCATGCATGTGCATGCATAACAGACAGGTAGTTCCTTGTCCTTTTTGGTGAGACCTGAAGAGGCCATAAAATGTGGCAGGAAAGCCCAAATATTGGGATATGCTCAGGAATATAAACTCTATTCTCAGTCTCTGTCTCTCTCTGTCTTCTTCTTCCTTTTTTCCCCCCAGAGGGTGGCATAAATTATTTTACCAGAGTTCATTCCAAGTCAAACTTGCCATCATTAGTTCTTATGTCCATCGTTATGACAGACAATTCAAACATTATCGTGACGCTTTGCTTTGGCAGTGACAATTCTCTGTTTTGCATCACACTCCACAAAATGCTATGAAATAGGGACATCTTTGAACATTCAAATTCCTTTTTGTTCCATGTCTTAGCCACACATGTCTGTAAGGTTTCCACTGGCATCTTAATACGGATATCATAAATCCATACTGCAGTTGCATCATCATTCATCTCTAGTTAATTATCACCTTGATATAGCCAGTGACGAGAACACCATTTTCACCTTCCTGGGTGGGATGAATTTAAGCCCAGCCTTGTCAACCTTTTTCTGTGTGAAGACATTACACAGCTGGCAGTCAAATCACAGTAGGAGGCATTTAGCAGACATGTTTGTCAAATTTGATTTATTTAGTATTATTCAGATTTACAGATTTAAGTCTTTTAAACTGATGTGTGAATTCTAGAGAGACATTTAAAGTATTTCATACTGTTTCCACTGCACATTCGTATGTTCCTTTCCACTTTAAGATTTTGTCTAACAGGTTTTGTTGCCTGCATTATGGACCGTTGTTCTGAACAGAAGAAGACACTGAAACTATCTCCTTCAGTATATTTTCTGGTATGTTGATAAATTTGTAATGAGTATATGAATGGGGCACTAGTCTGTCTAGAAGATATATATATATATAGATAAGGTAAAAAGGTGCAAGCACCAAGTCATTACTGACCCATGGGAGGACGTCACATCACGTTTTCTTGGTAGACTTTTTACGGGGTGGTTTGCCTTTGCCTTCCCCAGTCATCTACACTTTACCCCAGGAAACTGGGTACTCATTTAACTGACCTCGGAAGGGTGGAAGGCTGAGTCAACCTTGAGCCGGCTACGTGAACCCGGCTTCCACCAGGATTGAACTCAGGTTGTGAGCAGAGTTTGGGGTGCTGCAGTACTGCAGCTTACCACTCTGTGCCACGGGGCTGATATTATTATATATAATTGCAAATTAAAAACAGTAGGAACAAAGACATTTTAGGTCATAAAGACGCAACAGAATCTCATTCACTGGGGATGGTCAGTCACCATTTCTTCTCCTTTCCTCAGAACTCTGTAGGACACTTGCCCAAGTTGAATGAAAATGTGTTAAAGTGGCCCCTGAGGTTATGGATGGTATGCCTGAGATGTCTTTGCTGCTTACCAGGGGACACATGAGTCTGATATCTTTCAAATGAGCTCACTATTGGAAGCAAAGTTCATACTATGTGCTAGTGTACATAACAGTGCCAGAAGGACCCTCTCCCTTAAAAAAAAGTCACTTTGGAAGAAAGCAATTCTTAATGAATTTATTATGATAAAGAAGCAATAGAGTATTTCTCCACTCCAAATTGCTTCACGTACTGATTCCTCCTCTGTGAGGTTCAAACACAAACCCTGACTGGGCAATTGAGAAGAGAGAAATGATAAATGAGGGAAAGAATTAAACATTCCTGTTCTCCTCTGTCTCTTCTCTGCTTTAAACTCACTCTATCCTGAAGCAGTTTTAAGATTTTTAAAAGATATTTGGTTTACTCTTACACATCTTAATTAAGATGTCCTTCTTACAGAGACAGATTGGGAAGCAAAAATAGCCAAGCGGGGAAAGCTTCAGAGTGGCCCCCTTGCATGTTTCTGGTCATGTTTAAAGGTGGAGCCTAATAGATCAAACAGCACAAAACTAAAAAAATGCTCAGCAGCAGCAGCAGCAGGAAATGGGGAAAGTTGACTCTTCCCCTGTGCCGAATCCAAGGTTGGATTTTTATCTCACTGTGTCTCCAGAGAGCTCAGGGCAGCATACATAGTTCTCATCTCTCTCATTTTATTCTCACAGCAGCCTATCTGTGAGCTAGACTACACTGACAGAAACAGAAAGAGCTAAAGGTAATAAAAAAACCTTCATGACTGAAAGGTGATTTGTCCCACATGTCCCATCCACTAGGCCAACATGCTAACCACTCCATCATACTGGCTGTCAAACATTTTATGTGGGACTAAGAGAGAATGGTTTGCCTGAGGCCACTGAGGATCTCTCTACATGTAGGTTCTTTAAAAGTTTGGTCTGCATTCCCCAGACCCATCTTGAGTTCCTGTAGCCACACAGCAGCTGTGTGGAAAGGCTGTTAAAAAATAAAGGTGTACCCGAAGAGCCTCCAAACACCACCACGAGGTTAGGAAATGTTCCTGCACCCTGCCTCAGCCATTTTCCAAAATAGTGAATGGGTGGGGCATCTCTGTTTTTCTGGAGTATTCTGTGCACATGGAACAGTAAAAATAGGGCAATATCCTATCCTATTGCTATTTTGATACAGGGAAACCGATTGCAGGGGAGCCCTTCCTTCCCCCATGGTGACGTTCTGAGGCTGTTTGGGCTTTCCTTTCCTTTTTAACATCTTTTCCTCACAGTTGCTGTGTGGCTGCAGGGAACCTGGACTCAGCTTTTTAAAAACTTGCATGTCTAGTGTGAATGTGGCGAGATAAGAAATTACTACAGGCCAAGCTACAAGTGACGAATGACACTTGAACGGCAAGTGTATTTCTCCCTGTTCACTTGCCCTCCACTCAATCCACTTGCCGTTCAAGTGTAATTCATCACTTGTAGCTTGGCCCTACTTTTCAAAAGACCACAAGATGCAAGAACAGGCTATGAAATTAGTATTGAAAACTCAAACATAACCAATATATTGACCACTCCCAACAGAAATAATTGGTATCTGTATTTTTAAGTTTTACATAGAAATAGTCACAAGCTATACTGCTTGCATTTCATAGGCTTTACTCTACATATTTACTCTCTATATATGTGGGGGGGATTTCTTTTGGCCACAACCCATATAACGTTCCTCTTCCTCATGTCTGCTTCTAAAGAGCAAATAACACATCTGGAGTCCATCATCACATGTAGTTTAATCCAAATACTAAAGCAGTCCAAAGCTGCTTTAATATTTTTTTAAAAAAAATAATAATCATATTGCCCTGTATAAGTACCCATGGATATTTTTTACACATTTTTCAATAATTTAGTGTGGATATGTTTGTATACCCAAAACATTGCCATGTTTTCCAAATTTTATCCCTTGAGCATGGAAATAATAAAATCTCTCAAATAAATATATAGATTAACATTGATTAAAAATGAGATATATGAACATCTTATTTTCTGTGGAGAGAGCATCAGTGTAGTATTGGTGTTAAAATATAAGAACATTTGTACTGGGGAAAGATTCTATAGCCTACCATAGTTATTATGGAGGGTGGAAAACCCTATGGGTTTACCGTAAGTCTGCTGCAGCTTGACAACATGCACACACACCTGTGCTGTTACTTCACTAGGAATTATTTCTGGGTAAACATGTATCAAGTGCTGGTTGCAGTTCTAAACAGAGCATATTCATAAAAGAAATAGCAGCTTTGGGATTGTGTTTTTTTTAAAAAGGCTAGAGTGGCACTGTCAGAGAGGCCCAGAGAAGCAGTGGAGGAATCTACAATAGAAGGTGGTCTTGGGCAGATTTTCCCTTCCCAGCCAGGGCCACCTCTTGCAGCCCACCCTTTTGGCTGGCCTCTTTTTTTCTTCTTGCACTGTTCTTTATAGAAGTCTCCACTGGCTGCCAGGACAGATGGCCCCTTTAGCCTTGCCATGCTTCAGGACAGAGGCACACTGGAAATTGTCCTGGGGAGATTAATGCCCCTGCCTTCTCAACTGAGAATCTTAAAATCCATGCTTTCATCAGTGATGCTGCATGTAACTCCTTATGTAATAGCTGAAGAGTAAACTTAGTATTTTTGTTTTTTAAAAAAATGTAATTCTGCCCCCCGCCCCAAGCTCTTCTAGGGAAGAACAGATTCTTCCATCTTAGGGTAGCTAACTCTGATAGGAAACTCCTGCAGATTTTGGAAGTGCAGCATGGGAAGCGGTGGGGGTTTGGGAGGGATCTCAGCAGAGTATAACACCACAGAACCCACCTTCCAAAGCAGCCATTTTCTCCAGAGTAACCATTGTCTGGAGACCAGCTGTAATTCAAGGAGATCTCCAGGCCCCACAAGGATGTTGGCAACCTTATTTCATCTTAAAGTGGGCTTCATTCTCTCTTTACTCCTGGGGTTTTCTCTGGCAATCTTCCATGGGATTTTGTAGTAGTTCAAAAGATAGACAGAGAATGCTGCTCCTCAATGTCCAAGATACCATGGGCAAATTGGGAATTTTATTTTTACAGTTTACATGAGTATATACTTTCATGATCCTGACATTTAGAGATCCCTGGAAAACAACTAGCTCTTTGTATGCTGAAATACTGAAAAAAGTAAAAAATTGCTTTTCAGCATACTATGGCCTATTTTAGAACTTTCTGTTTCAGAAGTGTGCACTCACACGATGCTTAAAAAAATCCCATCCTGTGTTTACAATCTTTGCAGACATAGAACCGGCTGGAGGTGGAAGGAATCTCAACCACCCTATTTGGACTTTCGATAAAACTGACATATATCAGATTTCAACCCATACAACAATGAGGAGGAGAGAGGAAGATTAAGATTCAATTGCAAAATTCACCTTATTAGGTCTTTGCGCTTATCCTTAATAATTTCAATCTGCTTCTACATGATTTTTTCTTTCTTATTTTCATCATTGACTTAATTTATAGCATCCAGCACACAGCTTAACAAAAATACTTCAATTAAATTGAATAGCTTCTTCATCAAAGCTGCAGCTCTATAAAATGTGTTGTTCCTTTTTTCATTGGCTATATAGCGCTCCAGAGAGACATGTACCCTGTTCCTTGCATTTAGTCACAGGAAGAAGAACATGCCTTAGAAATCAAGAAGCAATAGTCTTATCAAGCAAGCTGCTAATTAACCTGTAAGGCATTTCTGGCTGCAGAGTACATGCAATCTTTGCTGCTGCTGCTTCTTTTGGTAATGACATTCAGAAAACAGAACTCAAAAAGAAAAAAATGTGATCTGAATTGCATGCCTGAGAGCTAAGATCATATAGCTGCCATCTCAGGGTCAAAGCTTAGTCAAGTTTTTACACGGCAGGCACTTACTTTACCATAACTTTTTTGCATGGTTAAGATAATCGTATGGGGAGGATCTTCATATTGAAAAATCTACTATGACAAAGCTTGTTCTGTGAATAAACTAGTTTGTTAGTGATTTCCTTCACATGGTGATATCTAAGGAATGAGGTGGGAACGAGGTAGCAGAGCAGAGAGGGTTAGAACAGATAGAAGAAAATACTACTTTACACAAAGGGTGATAAACACATGGAATTCGTTGCCACAGGAGGTGGTGGCAGCTACAAGCATTGCCAGCTTCAAGAGGGGACTGGACAAATATATGGAGCAGAGGTCCATCAGTGGCTATTAGCCACAGGAGATAGATGGTATTCTCTTTGTGGGGAGGTGGTGCTCTGTTGTCTTGGTGCTGGAAGGAAGGCAGTGGGAGGGCTTCTGGTGTCCTGGCCTCACTGACAGTCCTTTAGATGGCACTGGATTTCTAGCCACTGTGTGTGACAGAATGTTGGACTGGATGGGCCACTGGCCTGATCCAACATGGCTTTGCTTATGAGATCTGAGATAGTAAAATAGACAGCAGTACTTCAGACTATAGGGGAGAGCATCATGGACAATCATATTTTGAATGCTCCATAATGCTGAAACCTCTGTACATTAAAAAAAGAACAGAACACCAAGCAAAGACAGGGATCAGAATCTTTCTCTTTGCTGCACTAGGTTTCAATTAGCATAGAGGTGGGTGGGGTTTTTTGGGAGGTGGGGATGTGGCACTTTGGAGTGGCGTAGTCCATTCTCTTATTTCTGACTCCTTCCTTTTCCCCATCTCATTCTTCTGCATGTACAATTGGTGGCCCATCATGTTCAGTACAGTTCAAATGTCATGTATGGACTCCTCCAGGAGCTCGATAGATCTGTGTAGAACATTGATAGGCAACCCCACCCCCCACCCCCAGCATGAACTGTGCTGAGCTGAACAGAGGCATTCTGTACCATGGAATCAGAACATTAAGGAGAGTTCTCCAACCAACAGACTAGTGTGAATCCCTGTGGCACAAGCAGCTCCACAGGAGCTTGGCTTGATTCCAAAGTGTTTGCCCAGGAACAACTCTTCATCACCACCACCCCTGCCCAAACATCGTCACAGGTGAACACTGAGGGTTTTGTTGGCATGCAGGCATAGATTTATCTACCCTTGCTCTAAAATTGTAAAAACCAGGAAGGGCAAGGGTTTTTAAGAACCCAGCAAGCTACAGTATACAGCTGATTGTAAACTGCTTTTGGCTTGATAGGTCATCTGTTGTACAGGCTGTGTTAGATATAAAGTCCAAAGATAATTCAAAAGTATAAGGACTTGGTATAAAGTACTTCAGACTTGGCTCCATATAATCCCTCAAGAGGAAACATCAAGAGCACCCTTAGCTCTTCCATGAAAGAATTTCTGCTTCATCACATCTTGGAATACATATAAAAGGATAATTGAAGGCAGATATAATAGCAATTGCATGACAAAGGAAAGGGTACCCCTGGACTTTAAGACAAAAATAATCACATTTTTGGCACAAATCTGTACACACTGTTTTAACAGGAAATATAATTCTTTATTAAATCTTTACAAGACAGACATTTGGGAAGCAGCCTTCCCTTACTTATGGGTTTGTTTCCCATCAACTCTTGCACTCTGCAGTCTCACATATGCTCTCTCTCTCTCTCTCTAGTTATAATACCCAGCACACCATAATCAACAAACATCCCTATTTTTTTTAAAGATATCTTTTGGGGGAAAGGAACACAAGAAGGTTATCAAGGAGGCTATGGTTTGAATGAGCAGTCTCAGGGTCTATAGCTAATCATCTTGTATAATGATGTCTAAGCTAAGGATTGAAACAAACAAAGGTCATTTGATCTAAGGGCATGTCCACAGATACCAGTTCTTTAACACATAAGAGAATGACTCTAAATTGTGAATTCTGTCACTACAGTTAAGACTTCTTCAGTTATAGCAGAAGTCAGATCCCAAGAGAGTTTCAGGATTTGAGGAAAGCCAGGTGTCAGTCTGAGGGGCCAGATTTGAGTAGTACTGTGGATGGCACACAGGGAAAAGTCTGTAACCAGCAAGCAAAGACTTGGAAAAGCCAATGACCTAGTCTAAGATAGGCAAGAAGTTGAATTCCAGAAGCAGTAGCTGAAGGATCTTAAACAGAGTAATCCATAGATAAATGTTGAAAGACATAAGGGAAAGGACTAGGCATTTAGCAAGAAAGGAAACTCTCTAGCAAGGCAACTTGTATGTATCCAGGAACAAAGATCTGAAATGATGCTTTATAAGGTCTGGTGGACAGTGATTAGTCCTTGGGGCCATCTGAAAGAGTACTTAGTTATGTGGTAAGGCTGGTATTGCAGCCAAGATAGCACAATTGAATACAGAATTTAGTGTACAAGGCATGTTAGTAGAAACACAGCTCAATTAACGTTGATTGCACAAGAAGCTAAGATGTTAGAGCTATGCTAATAGGATTTCTGGTTCAAGATCCTCCTTAGAACATTACAGACTTACCCTTATGGAAATTCTTGAGACTCTGTTCAAACTTTAGATGCAGAAAAAAATAAGAGTGTCATTCAACCTGGATTGGTCAAGCCTAGAATAAACCATAGAAGTCCTGCCTTTGCCTAATCGGTCAGCAGAGCAACAGGGATGTATGTAATGAAAATCATGAGCTATAAAAATAATGAAAATAACTGTTTCTGGGTCTTACCTGTGACTCTCCAGAATGGAAATGCTATTCCTGGCTGTTTGGTAGTCACGAAACCCCTTCCTCATGAAATCCATGTTTTTAAAAATTATTATTTCTGGTATTTGCTAGCAATGCAACATGAGTTCACATGACACTTTGAATCTGTACTGAATTTCTGCCTTCCAATCATATTGCTGAAAGGGAGGAGCAAAGAGCACTCCCAGTCAATCCCAAAGAAAACTGCAATTCTTCTCCCCCCTCCTTCCCTAATTACCCTTCCATGTGGGATGGAGAGAAGTTTTCAGTAGAAAGGTTAAAAAAATGTAAGTTACTGTAACAGTAAAAAAATGAAATGAATGAAGACAGCATTTTTAAATGCTGTTGGCTTGATGGACCCTCCCTCTGGCTGGCTGCTGCTTGACAGCCATTTTAAAAATTAGTAGAGATAACTTCATGTGGCTACACAGAGAGGGGTGTAATTTGGGAGGTGCAGGGTCCGTAAAATCACCTCCCTTTGTTCAATCTGCTTGAAACTTATAGGTTCTTTAGGTTAGAGAGAGGACTGTGTCCTGTGCAATTTTGGTGCCATTAAGTGCAAAAACAGCAGCCCCAGAGCCTCCATTTTGTCCCCCCTCCCTTTGCCTACTGAAAAAATGGCCACAAAAATCATGAGAATAGACAAAGTAAACAAATTTTGACCCTGATCCTCAACTCCCCACTGAACACTACCCAATCACGCTAAACATTTCACTTATCAGCCCTGGATACAAAAACACTATGGAAACTTCCTAGATGCTTGCTCCTATAGAACAATATCTTCGACAGTACCGTTGTAGCTCAAACCTTTACAATGGAATCCTAAGCAAGATGACACTCTTATGAGTCCATTGAAGTCAATGTATTTAGAAGGGTGTAACTCAGTTTAAGACTGTACTCAACTGGAAAATACATCTTCTTGCTATCCTCAACTTTAAGCTTATCTGCCCGCAACCAACTGTAATTAAAAAAGGACTGAGAAAGCCTTGGTCTAGCATACAGCCCAACATATGACGAAGCAAAAACAAAATTAAACAAAAACAAAATCAGAAATTTAACCCTGGAAAATTAAGTGTTACTCCAGTCTCCCAAGAATGGCAATTTCTCTGGTGCAAAGATTTCCTGAGTTCACAGTAGCAAAAGCAGTTTTTGAGACATAATCACTTTTCCTCTACCTTTCCTTAATTTTAATTCAAACACTGAACAATATCTTTTCTGAATCTAGGATGACATGACTATGTATTTACCAAAGTGATCTCACTCCCAGTTGTACAACAGCTAGTTCAATACTAACCTTTTAATCTTAGCCAGTCATCAGTGGGAAACATTTTGGTAAATATGTAAATAGCATGAAAGGACAAACACCCAGCATTTTTTTTAAAAAATTATTAGTGAGACTTCTTACTTGTCTAGATACTGATCTGCTTAAATCTGTCTCAGCCTGCACTAGATCAAGGGATAATTCACTGCAGGATACTAAGTGGCAAGAATTGCCCATACCTCTAAAAAAACCAAGCAAAACTACATGGTTGAGAAAATAAACCACGGGCTAAATATCAGTAGGGGTTCCATTCAGTATAATAACAAACCCCTTTATTTTCAATGAGAGTAGTGTTCTATATTTGATCCTTTTATACTTCTTTTATCTACATTACTCACCTTAACTCTTTAAAACTTCATTTTCTCTCTGGACTAGTTACTTTCATATATAGGACTCCTTGGCTGTGTATTATTAGTTTATGTTCTGTCCCCTGGAGAATGTTATCCTTTCTATACACACAATTTCTGAGCTCTGTGTTTCTTTGTTTTTTTAAAACTGTTTTTCCTTGAGTGTTATTAGCTTCTTTTCATCCATCTGTAAATCTAAGCTAAATAACTTAGAGTTGTCACTGAATTTATTTTTAAGGCAATGTGAAGGCTCCTTTTTGGGCCAAACTAGTGAGGCATTTTGAAGGAGCCAAAAGAGCTTTAATAAGGCTAGTGACATTGCTCAGGGGAGGGGAAGTCATGCTAAAATGAGCTAAGGAAATATTTATGTAAGAGATGCAGAGAAAAGGTGTAGAAGGCTTTCATAAGCTTATAGGAAACAAGAGGCTCAGCATCACAGTACTGAATGGAAGAGTTCACACAACCCAACAGGGAACCCAAAGCATGATTGTTATACTCACTTTTGACATGGTAAAATATGCCAAAATGATTTAAACTCAGTGCATTGTGGAGACAATGGTTTCACAGTGTGACAGTCAACGAAAGGCTGTCGGAGAAAATTCTTGAAAGCAAACATTTTAACACCTTTCACTGTGGAAATGATGCCCAGGCACATTGATAACAAATATTTTGTGAAATGGAAAAGCTAAAAATTATTTCATGATGATTTTTACCGTATCTACAATTAATGTGTGTATGGGGGTCTTCATTATGAGTATTGCAAATGTCAAAGTACATTGAGTGCAACTCAATTATGTCTGTGCCCTTTTACTTCTGAGCAAGACTTAAATTACTCCAAGTACTTGAAAAATCATATGAACCTGCCAAAGGCACTGCTTGGGGTGTTCCTACCACCAGAAGTGAGATGGGGGGGGGTGTCTTCTCTGTTGCCACTCTACTGCTGTAGAATCCTTGAGGATTTCCACTAGAGATGAACAGGAAAAAACACCGAACATGATGTTAGTTGTTCGTTGCCATCCACGAACAGGGACTCACGAACACTTACAAGCATGACCTGTTCATGAACATGTTTGTGGTTGGATGTTCATGGGGGCCAGCAGGCTCTCCCACAGCCATCATCCAAGTTTGGTCATGATCCCTACTGCACTACTCCCAGAAACCTGACCTGAGCAGGCACCAGGAAAGGTACCAATAATAAATAATAGTTTGGTCCCAGAGCCTGGCAGCAGCCCTGGAACTTGAAGGGGTAGATCCCTACCGCACCACTCCCAGAAACCTTACCTGAGTAGGCAGCAAGAAAGATACCAATAATAAAAAAATAGCTTGGCCCAGAGCCTGGCAGCAGCCCTGGAACCTGAAGGAGTAGATCCCTATCCCACCACACACAAAGAAAATTCAAGCTCCAATGCACTCTCTCTATCAAAATGCCAACAGCAGCTGTCTCTCTCTCTGTTCACTGCCTGCAAAACCAGAGCTGGGAGCCCCCCTCCCCCCTGGTCTTTGCTCCTTTGTAACAAATTTGGAGCTCCACACTTGAAAGGAAGACCTGCCTATCAAGCTAAATTGGGATTAGATTGGGGTTTCCAGGGTAACAGCAGGAGTTCAGACAGAGTTCAGACAATCCCTGCCTAAGTTGTCAAGGGAACTGATTGCAGGTGCCAGACTGTCTGGCTTGACAAACAGCAACGAACAGTAACGAACGAGGCTTGCAATGATCACCTGTTTGTTTAGAATAGGGCCTCATGAACAGTTTGTTCGCGAACAGCAGATTGGGGTGTTCGTGGCTTTTTTTGTTCATATTGCTGTTTGTGCCCATCTCTAATTTCCACCAAGGCTATCAAATAGAGCTATTTAATAGAGTTGAAGATTTTGGCTCTGTTTTCCTTTTATAATGACGTATTTTAAAGGTTTTAACAGAGTATTATTATTATTGTTATTATTCAAATTATCCAAAACACAATCAACAACAAGCAGAGGTCACATGTTATTATTGATTGGCCTTACTAAGCTGATACAAGTTTCCACCAGAGACCGAAGTATCAACCAGATATCGGCATAATATGTATGCTGTTCCAAGTGGCGCCGTCTTTTGCAGTTCTGTAGGTGTTATGTCAGAAAGCTGCAGTTTTCCGATATGAATTGCAAAGTGTTTCGAGATAGTTCCAAGTGCCCCAATGGCAATGGGAACTACTGTTGCATTCTTCGCATTCTTCTTCTTCTTCTTCTTCATAGTTCTTACCCATCTTGGGTCCTGTGTCAAGAGAAAGAAAAGTTATATAAATACCTCCAAACAAACAAACAAACAAGCAAGCAAGCAAGCAAGCAAGCAAGCAAGCAAGCAGCATTGATTAAATTACAGTGCGAACAAGTGTTGATGTGATTATATGATTGCACCGATTGCCTCATTTTTGCATTCTAATACATACATGCACTGATGTAAAAAGGCACAGAGTAAAAAGGAATAATGATGGCATTACAAGTTTTTATCAGGATTCTGTCTTGCACTGAGTGTTAAGCAATGCGTGTGTGTATGTGCTGAATAAACCACAGTGCAAGAGGAAGTTCATGTAATTTTGCAAACCCATTGCAATCACCTTTTGTTTTTTTAACTATTTTGTGTATGCATTGAAGATTTGTAATTGGTAAGAAGAAGGGGGGGAATGTAAACTATAGTAAACGAATACTACTTTCAAAATTAATTTTAGAAAGTGCCATCTTAAACCAGAAAGCAGAAAAAGTGGAAAGCAGGACAAAGTCAAAGAACAATAACAGAACAGAATGAAAGAAATCACTCATCTCTAATTGGAACAGCTCAAGAGCCTGAGGTTAGATTTTAATATAGTAAGGGGTGCTCAGTTACAAGTGGGGCCACCTCACTTTCCAAGACGGTTGTCATGGCACCAACTGCAGTCTACTCCGAGGCAGAAAAAATGGGTTTATCAATCCTGTCCTCTCACTGATTAAACTAAACTATGCTCGTACATATTTAGGTTGAAGACAAACTGCTTGGGTAGTTACCTTTTGCTTAACCAGCACTGTGTTTCTTTAACAGCTGCTTAAGAGGCAAGCATTTTAAAAGTGTAGTTTTATCATAGGAACTCATGCTAATAAAAGCTGAACTGGTTGAATTTCTGTTTATAATATATTTGTTAAAAGGATAAAACTTCCAGCTGGACGAAAGGTTGTAACAAAGCTTATTTTCAGTGGACCCCATAAGGCCCTGTGCATATATTTGTATACAGAAGGAAGTAGTTTCCCTCTGTCAGCTAAGGTAGGAGGGAAAAAACCTACTAAGGGCTCAGTGTCTTGATCTCTTTTAAAATGACAGAAATTTGATGTTTAGAACTTTTGATTATTACATATACACATGTTTATAAAATGACAGAACAGAGAAAGACCTAAGGAATTTGAATCTACAACTCTGTGATCCTTCTTCTCTCTCTGGGCTAATGGGGAGTGAGTCTAAAATAGCAGGCAGCAGAAGATGAAAAGGAGACAGTCAAATTAGAACAAAAAGCAGTATAGACTGTATATAACTTGATCAAATAGAAATGTAAGCAATCACCGTTAACAAGGGTCCACTTTGATAAACAGAACAATGTAGATCAAACTCTGCAGGATTTTTTTTAAAGGCAAAATGACTGCCTGAAGCCCAGGGTGGCCTGTATTTTCAGTGGTGCTATAGAGCAGATGGCAGCTGTCCAATCCATTGTAAAGGAAACACTTTTTCTTTCATATGGGTTCTTATCCAGAAAAGAGACTGGCTCCTTGGAACACAAAATGAGTAGTACAAGCTTTGCCCAGTGACAAGATAGTCATTGACTAGCCATGATATCTAAATTACAAATCCGTATGCTTGGAGCCAGGATCTGTTTGGTGCCAGAAAGACGCACATACTAAGAAAGCCTGCCTAAAGAGTCAGCTTCTGAAAGGATAAAGTGCCAGTTCCCAGAGGAGAAATTGTGATTAAATAAAGTCCAACACATGATGCCAATGAACAAGTTTTCAATTATCAGCAGCCATTCAGATAGTCAAAAAAGTAGCTGCTAAAAGCTGTAATCTCAACCAGCTCAGCACTACCCACTTCAAACTGTACAGTAACATGTAATACGTTGAGTCTAGGAAAAGATCAGATAGACCAGACTATTTAAGAAAATTGCAACCTGCTATGGGAAAAAACAACCCTAAGTGCCTTTTATTTTTGAGAGAGGGTCAGCATTTAGCGGCACTATCTTTGTTCAGGTGAATTATATCTCTGAATCACACAAGAGCTATCTGCTTGCATCTATTATTGGATACAGTTATGGTTTCCTGTCCTTGACCCTTTCTTGGATCAGATAGCTGAGGAATGGCAATAGGGTTAAATTTGCCATGAAGATTTGTTCAGCTTTGTAAATGGAATCACCTCAACCATCTTCAACTCATTTAGTATTCTGGGTGCAATTGTGAACTTAGATTTAGCTGGCACAAATGTTTGGATGGGGAAAAAATCTGGTATATACAGTTACCTCTGGATATAAAATCTACAAAACCAGATCAGGGAAGAGAGAGGTGGGGGTTGTGCCATATATTAAAGAAAACACAATCCAACAGCAGACTTAAAATGGATTAATTCCTTCACAAGATTACTGTGGAATGGATCAAAATTACAGCTTGAAAATGCAATATAGTACTGGGGTAATAGTAGCACCTCTTTGACTAAAAGTATGTTGGTGATCTTGTGATTGAAGCTCAGGTCAGACACTATGAGGTGTGGAGGTACGGCTAAAATATTTAAAAGTTTTCAGTTTTGAAGAAGAAGACTAGGATGGGGATAGGAAGGACAGAGAGTTATGATACTTTGAATGTTATGAAGAAAGTACATCCTACTATATAAAAAGCAAGCTGTATTGGCAACAACTTACTTTTTATCCCTGTGCAGGTATACTCTGGCTTGCACGAGGATAAAGAGTTGTTACCAATATGGCTTGCTTAGGAGGTGGCAGGCAGGCCCAATGCACTGGTGGGGAGGGCCACGCTGCCCTTCTCTGTTGCTGAAGCAGTCTCCTTGGGGCCTCTGAAGGGTCGTGCTGCCATGGCTATGGAGGCACCAAGGAGACCCAGTGAGACTCAAGGCTGATTATAGTGCGAGTCAGTATGAATAAAAATAAGGCTAGAATGAAATGTTTTGTAGTCATCTCCTATATCCAAACTCCATTTTTCTTCAAAAAAGCAGTACTGAGGGTGTTTTGAAGAACACAAGCAGTATCAATCAAAGAAATATGACAGTCACGGCAGGCAGCAATAGCTGCTCAAGCTGGAGGCTGTGTTTTGCCTCCTGGAAAGAGGAGGAGGCAGCCCTATTCCTGGTCATCTGGGTTTTAGCCAGGGGGCGGAGCCAGCAGCCTTTTTAAGTTGCCCCACTTATCCACTTTGCTTGCTTGGCCCACCCTCCTCAACTTGTATTAGTGCAGGATTAGCCGACTGCTGTTACCAGAGCCAGGAAGGAATTTTTTCCCCCCTTCTTCCTAAATTGGCACTGGGGAAAGGTGGTTTTTCGCCTACCTTGCACTATTTGCAGTGGTTGGAATAATTGGCAATGATGGTGCCTGATAGTGTGTTATGGGTAGGATAGAGTTTGGAGAGATGGAGCGAGCCAGTGAGCACCTTTGGTGCTTCTCCATTGGTGGGGAAATGGGGTCTGCTTGGAGCGGCTGGTACTGCTTTTGGCAACTGCCAGCTGTAAGTGCAGACTGCCTGGGAGAACCCCACATGCACGTCCTTCCCTCACTGCTGTATGGCTGGGGCTTTAGGAGCTTGAAAGGGGGAGCCAGATTGCTGGGTGGGTCCCAGCCATGCTCATGGATGGCTCGCAGCTGGGACAGAGAGCTTGCCCAGACAGGTCAAGATGGAGGTCCAGGTGGGACCCCAGGGCTTGACCTGTACCACTAGTCAGTCCTTGCCGCAGTTTGGTTGATGTTATGTTAATAAAGTGGCCTTTAGTTCCAATCCTGGTGTCTGTCTCTTAATTCCAACTAGGGTGGCAATGGTCTGCTTAGTTTTTTCTATGCAATTTGCTGTCACTAATTTTCTTTGTCTTCCACTGTCTTTGAGCTGAAGCTCTAAGTGTGTGTTTCCAATGGATACTCTGACAAAATGGCCTCTGGGTTAGGCTTTGTTATTGCCAAAGAGCTATTTGGAGGCTGCTTCTGCTCTGGGATACATATTTGCTGCTGCTACACCCTTCTGTTGCATAGGTTTTCTTTCTTTGCTTCATTTCTTCCTTGCCCTGTCTGTCTTCAACTTAACCGGAACCGAATCTGACATCCGCATATATATGTTCTGATTCCATTGGTTCTGTAATAGATAAATCTCCCATACTCTATTAAGTGTCCCCCCTAATACACATGTTCCAAATGTTTCACACTGGAGACCCACAAATGATAAGTAAATTCTTATTCTAAAGCATTTCTAATGGATAGTCTTCAGGATGGCCTAGGCGAGGTGAGCTGTTTGAGTTCAATGCATAGATGTTTATGTGCTGCTAAACATGTTTTTCTTCCAGAGGTAATCAGTAATCCCAATAGACAAATTAAGGTCTGGTCTAAACATGTACTATCCTCTGACTCTGAGAGGCAGTCTCTGCATGTGATGAGTTCAGGTGGGGTTGGAGTTAAAAGTTGAAATGCTGCCCAGCTTTTTCATGGTGAGTGGATAAACAGAGAAGATGAGTCTCCAGCAATATTGATCTGGCACTAAATTAAAGAAAAAGCCTTTAGCATTTCACCGGCTCCCTCTTCTCTCCAATATCCATCATTTCTCTCCTAACTACATCTCTGTTCTCCTGGCATAGCACACACTCTGCCACATCTGCTTGTCTCCATGTCAATTTTGTCAGAGACGTTTCTGTTCTTCATCATTTCTACCCATTATGCTACCTTGGTTCCTCTGGGTCTTGCATTTTCAATATTCTTATGCATTCTTCCATTTGTCACTTCTGTTTTTCATGATGATGACACTAGCGTGTTATTAATAATCGAGGTTAATATATAATTCCTTTTGTAAAAAGCTAAGTAAGTAGGTTTGGCTTCTACTAGGCTTCTACTAGGCATGGATAATAAAATTATAATATCTTTTAGATAGCAAGGCATACCCCCCACCAAGATGGAATGAAGAGGCAGACACAAGTGTTGGATACTAAGGGCCATTTATTTGGCAACAGTATAACATTAAACATAATATGGCAAAGGCCTAACTAGTGATATAGGTCAGGCCCTGGAGTCACCCCTGGACCACTGCCCTGACCTGTCTGGATGAGCCTCTCTGCCCCAGGCATGAGCCATCCAAGGCATGGCTGGTACCCAGATTACGAGGCATATGGAACCTCCACCAAGCCTAATAACCCCCCCTGCCATCAAACATGAGGAGCCAGTGCCAATGCCAGGGCCAAGCCTCTGCTTAGGCCCTTGTGCCCCACAGGTGGTCTACGACTAACCTAAGCCCTTGCCACAGATCATTAACGAAGATGCTATTGCCCTTCACCGACAGATGAACCCCATCCCCTCAGTAGAAGTCAGCAAATTTGACTCAGATTTGCAGATGAGGTAAATGAATTCCCAACCAACCCCCCCGCTCCATTGCTCTGAATACGGCTCTGTTAGTCTTCTGCCTCACCCTCTCAATCGCCTTCTGGTCCCAAGCTTCCCATGACACAAGGCTTGGGAGCATTGCAGACCACACAATCAGTACTTTGGGCCAGTGTTGTCTGATCAGTTGCAAATCTGCCTGTCCTTGAACCAATAGGGTTCAGGCCCAGGTCATTTCCACATAGGCAGATGACTAACACATGAGGGGGAAGACAAGTCTTCCCTTCAAACAAAGGCAGCAGGCCTGGCCACCTAAGGCTGCGATGTCCCTGCCATTCCATGGTGGCCCGATTGCTTCAGCCGAGCTGGGACCCAATCAATGTTCTTTTGGCCTGATGAGCAGCCCGGAATGCCATCCTGTGCCCACAGATGAGGATCCTCAGCCTCTTGTGGTGGGACACAGCTCCTGCAAGAAAGATCAAGATAAACATTTACAACCCAGGCAGGGGATGAACATACATTTGGTAAGCATAGGAACACCACCTGCCCACCCACTTAATGGCTGGCCCTAGGTAACCCAAAACTGCTGCCATGGAGGCCGCACCAATCCAAAATGAGTGGGTTCCAAATTTAACCCCAGACAGCCCCAATTTGGGCAGTGCACGTTCTGTCACCGTCCCAAATTGGTATTTTGTAAGGGATTTCCTGTCACAATGGTGAAAAAACACCCCTGCCTCATCACCCCGTTTTCCCACAGGTCCCAGGTTCAATAACCGATCCCTTCTTTCTCTGCTCGGTTTTGCAATGCCACACAGTTAGGGTGATTTTGTCTCCTGAAAACTTAATCTCTTGTGCCAAGTGGGCCCTCCCAGACTCATCCTTAAGGAACAGAGCCACAAAATCCTCTGAGTGAACTGGAAGAAGACAAAATGCCATCTTGATGTTGCATTTCACCAACTCAGCACTGATCCCACATTGGCCAACCATTTTTTTTGCTTGGTCAAATGGTGTATAACGCACTGAGCACAAGTGCATCATTCACTGAACCACCCCTTGGGTAAGACAGGTGGTGGATGATCCTCAATTCACCCGCTGTCTTCTTAGGAACAATGCCAAGGGATGAAACCCATAAGCTCTGAATGGGCGGGGTGGCAAATGGACCCAGCACCCTGCCTTCAGCACATTCTTTAGCAATTTTTTCCCTTACAACCTCTTCCATGGCAACAAACAAATGCTGGTTAGCTGCCATGAGTGGGGCCCTAGGGCCTTGAAAAGTAATACAAAACCCATAAGTAAACCCTTCTAACAAATAATGGGTGTCCTTATGCCTGGGATAAAAGGCCAAGAAGTGCGTAAATGCCATCAGATTTATGGGTTTGGATCCCTTTTCCAGCTGAATCTGCTGAGCTCTGCCTCCAGCCTTATTGCCCCATTTACTGCCCTGCTTCTGTCGCTTACAGGCAGTAAATGCATGGGGTCCTCTGCAGATTGGGCACTCATGCCCAAACTTACAAAATTTTCTGTTACACATCCCTTGAGAGGTGTACTGCCAACAGAGTATATGGGGTTGAACCGACTGCCCCGCTGTAGTGTGGGTGGTATTATTTACGTTAGCTCAGTGCACCAGATGACCACTGTCCAAGTGATCTCCTGGGTTCGGCTCAGTGGGTGACATTACTTGGAGCCACAACTGTTGGTGTATCCTGTACCATGGCATGCCAGGGTTAAGAGCAGCCTTCATCCTAAACTCCTCATTGTATTGGAGCCAGGCCGCTCCTGCCAAAATTATTGTACCCTTTGTAGATTATATCTAGGTACTGTAAAAGGGAAGCAGCCCTCCAAGACTGTGCCCAGATCATAACTCCTGCATAGATCAGAAAACCCAGCAGCTAGTTGGTCCAGGTCCTGTACACCTTTCTGCACTTTCCTTATCCCTATTGTCCAGCTTATCTTTATCCTTCTCCAGTTCCCTGAAGAGAAGGGTAAAGATGTCCACATATTCCTCTTTGAGGATTTTATCCCAGGTGGCCTGGGTAAGGTGATCCCCCAAGGGAAATGCCATATCCCTGAAGGGTAAGGCACTAAAAGGAACCAACCCATAGAAGGCTGGCCCATACATTGATGCTGCCCATGGTGAACCTGGCAAAGCCTGCCATGGAACCAAAGAGCCCAAGGGTGCCACCTGTTGAAGTCAAAAAAGCCCAAGCTCCTGTCTGAGCCCTGCCCTGGGATGCGCTAGGCTGAGTGTAGGAAGAGCCAGGAGGCATTGATGCAGAAGCCTGACCCCAAGGCCCCGAAGGCTTGGGGCCTTACAAATCAAGCTGATCGGGGATAGGCGCTGGCAACGACCCCAAATTACCAATCCACACTGATCATCTCCCGTTTCCGATCCATGGATCGGATCGGGGAGGCCAAAGCAGAGGGGCGCCCCGCTGTTCCCAGCTATGTGGGAAGGTGGGTGGTGGCGGTGACCGCCGGGCCCGGTGGGCATGGGGAGGCGGCAATGAGCCTCCCCTCAGGGAGGGGATGTTTGCACACACTTAGAGCAGAGGGGGGGAGTTTTTAACCTGGCGACAAGCCACCTCCCCTCAGGGAAGGGACATTCACACACACACACACACACACACACACACACACACACACACACACACACACACACACACACACACACACACACACACACACACACTTAGAGCAGAGGGGGGAAAAAGTTTTTAACCCATCCCTGCCTCTCCAAATAGAGAGAGAGAGACACCCTGTCAACATGTTTCAGCCAGCTTTTAAAAAAAAAAGCAGGGACAGAATCCTCCATTCCTCCCCACCCGATTTTAAAAGCAAGCAGCCAGTCTTCCAAAAGCATATTTTAAACATACACACAGAGCTGTGAATGAGGTTTTCCCACAAAATACAGTGTTTTAAAAGCAGGTTAAAAACAGAGAGTGACAGACAGAAAAACAGCCATTCCTCCTACAAAGACCCGTTTTTTTTAAAAAGCAAAAAACGTTTGGAGTGCCCATGGCTACAGAACACCCCCTTCCCCCTCCCTCCCCTGGGTCTCTTCTCCCAACTAGTGAGTGTGTCGCTGCTCCATGGTTGGAAGGAAGCCCTGCTAATCAAGGAAAGCTGGGCTTCCATTTGGGTTTCCAGGGTGACAGAAGGAGGGCAAACACAGCTCAGGCATTCCCCTGGCCCCGTTGCCCCAGGAATAGATTACTGGTGCCTGATTGTCTGCATCCCCGATCAGATCCCGATGGCCCGAATCAAGCCCCGATGAAGCCCCCCCCCGAATGCTGGATCGGTCGCCATGGATGGAACTGATCCGCTGGGTCCCGATCGCGCGAACACCATTATCGTGGGTATTTTTCTGTCGTAATGCTGATCGTGCCCATCTCTAGCCATGAGTAAGCGGGTTTGGTGGAGTAATCTTACATTCTCCCTTGATTGGGTCCACGGCCACAGCCACAGGGCAGGATTCTGATGTCCTGCTTGTCTCATCCACTGCCATGATGGCATCCTCACTCTCAGCTACAGGAGCTGTGCTTTGCCTGATCCAAGGGATCCTTCTAGAGCAGAAAGATGAGTTAAAATTTTGCATCTAAATGTTGCCATTGATGTTGCTTTTACCACCTTTTGCCTTCTGGCCCATGCAGGCCCAGTCCCTTGGATTCCTTTGGCTTGTTTAAGCACAGCTATACACGCCAAGATCTCCTGCACGCCTGATGCATCCTCCACATCAGAGGAGAAAGGAACTGGTGCAGTCCTTTGCAGGGCCGCTCTTTTAGCTGGCTGCTTCCTCTTAGACTTTCCTCCACCTTTCCTGGGAGGCATGATGACTATAATATATGTTCAGCAAATGTGCTGATATAAAATGTCTGCCACCCAATGAGTCTCAAAATGGCTGCCTGTCTCAAAATGGCCACTGGCTTCCCTTTCAGCCAAGGGCTGCTACCCAAAATATCTGCCATCCTTCAGAAACTCTTAGTGGCGATTCGTTTTCGTTTTCCCGGCCATGTCGGATGCTCCTCTCCGCAGGTCCGGGAGGAAACGTCCGAGCAGCCTGACCGGGTGGTTGACCCGTGAGGGTTAACCCCCAGGACTCCCAGTGAGGGAGTCTGGGTCCTGGGCGCCACGGGAAGAACCCTCTGGAAGCAATGCAGGGGGTAAATTGCCCGTTTGCTCCAACGGAGGCCGGCAGACTTGCGCAGCGCCTCACGTGCTGCCGGGCCATGGAGAACGGCAATAAGCAGATTTAAGGTGAAAGCCTGTAAGTAAGCGAATCCCTTCTGACTTCTAAGTGTATGCAAAGGATTGGTGGGAGTTGAAGCCAAGAAGGAGCGGATTTCTTCCCCTTCACGGAGTTTTGGAACTTAGTTGGCGCCCCCCCCCCAAGATGGCAACGAGAAAGCAGAGCCCAGCAATAAGTAAATCAGTGATGGCGACGTTACAGGGGAAGGGGGAAACCCTGGAAGAGATGGTGAGGAGAGCAGTCTTCGGGCCAAGCTACACATGACGAATGACACTTGAACGGCAAGTGGATTGAGTGGAGGGCAAGTGAACAGGGAGAAATACACTTGCTGTTCAAGTGTCATTCGTCATGTGTAGCTTGGCCCTTCGATGCTGTGCAGCCCTTTGTGGCAAAACTAAATGAAATGGGGCAAAAGGCTGATTCAGTGGAAAGCGAAGTGAAAACCATTAAAGAAACAGCGACCGGAGCAGAGCAGTCTGCGCACGAGAACGCAGCACTCATGAAAGCAGCAAGTAAGGAAGTGAAGCTTTTGGAGAATCAAATAATAGGATTGCAAGTGGACCATGCCCAAACGGTACTGCGTCTTCAGAATGTAAAAGAGGAGCAAGGTGAAAATTTGAAAGATCTGGTGTCTGGACTTTTGGCGCCATTCGCAAAGGCAACTAAAGAAGAGTTAAAAAGCGATATTTTGGAAGTCCGGCGGACATCTTCAAAGTATGTAATGAAGCGTCAGCTGCCTCGTGAGATTATTATTGACTTTTCATCTAAGAAGACTCGGGACACCATTTTATATAATTCGTACAATGTGGACTTGGATTATTTGGGCAACAAGGTTAAAATATTGAAAGATGTTCCATTTTTGGCTCGTAAAAGAAGATTCAAGTATAAAGGACTTGCGGCTTCCTTGAGGAAATGTGATGTAAAATATAAATGGTTGTTTCCAGAAGGTGCTTGTTTTGGATATAAGGATCAAACTTACAAGATTACATCAGAAGCACAGCTGACAGACTTTTTGCTCAACCATCAGGAGTTTCAGCAGGAAGAAAGTTCAAAATCTGAAGGGGAAAGTGGGGGGGAAGAGAGAGCAGGCGCAGCTGCTCCAGCCGCGCAGAGAGAGCTGAGACTGAGACGCAGGGTGGGGTGGGGGGGAAGAAAGTCTGATCCTGAATATAGTTTGTATTGTATAAAATTTACCAATCTGATAGCATATTAGAAAGTTAACTTTTAAGAAAAATTACAGCACGAAGGGAATACAAGACATGTAGTGTAGTGTTTGTTGTTATGTGTTGCCCTTTCCCTTTTCCCACTCCCCCCTTCCCGTTTTTTCCCCTCTCTTCCCCTTTATATTTTTGTTGTTCTTTGTAGTTTTTTATGTTAGAAAAAAAAAAGAAACTCTTAGTGGCAATTAACTACACTAATCAGCACGCAGGGGTAGGAAGGGTGCTGGTGGTGGAAAACAAAGCCCCATACCTCAACTCGACTGTGCTGAGTGCACAATCCCACCACCAGGGACCAAAGCACAGCCATGCACAAGAGATCTGCAATGGGAGGGGAATGGATGCCCCAGCACACTAAAGCCAACTATACAGCTTATGGATTGTTAAATGGAACCCTGCCACCAAACGGAACCCTGCCACCATTCACGTGCCAGGAGCCTCAAGGTCTGGTGGTGCCCAGCCAGGCATAAAAGGGGAGACTGTTATGAAGGAGTTAAATGGAAAGGCCATGGCATGCCACCTTATGCCCACCCCCATCATTTGCACCTGCTCTAAGCAAGGCTGTGGCAAGTTCAGACACCACTCAGCCACACTCCTTAGCCACCGGCACTGCTCCGCTGTCATGTGGTGCCTGCTGGGCCTTTGAGGTCCCGAGGGGAGGCTGCCACTTGCGGCTGCCTCACGCCCAAAACTTCTGCTCACTACAGCTAGTGCAGCCACCGATCAGCCAGGATCCTCGGCCGCTTCTGGTGCTCCGCAGCTGCAGAGTGTTGGTTCAGCCTGTAAGGGGCCCGCAGAAGAGGCTGCCCCACACAAGAGCACTCATTGCCACTGTGCTGCCGCTCACTCTGCCTCACCGTGCTTGGTCTCCCAAATGCCACCACCGCTTGTGCCGCTGATGCTCCTACTGCCGCTGCACTCACCACCATCACCAAGCCACTTGGAAGGAATGCTGCTACGCACTTCCTAACCAATCGAAATCAACTGCTGGGTAGTGCAGGGCAGAGCCACCTTAAATGACCTTGGCTCCATCCTTCCCCTGATCCTTGGATGCTCGGGACAGCATGCTGACCCCCTCCTCTGTCAAAGAGGCAAAGGACAGCTACTGGCTCGAAGCAGTGTTGCTGCCAGCCAGGAGGGCTACATTTCATCTTGTGATTTGGTACCTGCATAACATATTTCTGGATAATATTATGTTGGGTCAAGATCTCTCTTTGCATATGAAAAAATACGGAGCCTAAGTCACCTTGATAAATATCAAACAATACGAAAAACAAGTTGAGGAAAGTATGGAATATGAAATCTATTTAACATATATACTCAAAAAGAAGATAACCCAGAACACAAGATGACTCAGTCAAAAAAAAAAAAAGGTGAGCCAGTCAAGTAACAAGGACGTGATATCATCCTGTCACCAACTTCTATCTTCCTCTTCCATCCCCACCTTATTCTTGAACCTCACCTACTGCCAATATTGCCTCATCCTTTCACCCTTCACAATTCACAGTGCAGCTCTAAGAAAAACAGTGCTTGTCAATGTCTCCAATTCCTTTGCCAGATAATGAGCAGAGCATATGTCTATTCAGCTTCAAGCCATGCAATGGCCACCATTATAGCCTTTGCAGGGCTTGGCACTTGCTGGAGCAAGTGGAGATAATGCACATGGCAGTGTTCCAGCTCATGGGTCTCAGTTGGTGGAAGGCATGCCCTGTTGTCTCTCTCTGCATGTTGTGGGAGTGACAGCCTTGTCAGAAGAGCCCACCAGTAATAGAATGAGCTCAGCACTAAAATAATAGAATATATAGGTATGGTTTTTAATATGGTATTAGACGGTCACAATGGTGACATTTAGGAAAGATAAGGGAAGGTATCTCTTACATGTGTTTCAGACTCCATATTATAATTCATCAAGAGCATTTCTGCCTGTGGCTGGATCATTGTTTCTATACACAATTGCCATTTTGAAAATTTATATATCACCTCTCCAGAGATCTGCTTACAATGTAAAAACAGCAAACTCAAGCACGGTTAGAGAAGGGCTTGAGAAGGAGGAATGTGCTGGCAAACTGACGAGTACAGGAGAAGGCAATCCTTCAGACAGGGGAAAAAACCCTGACCTATATACTAGATATGCATGCAAAAGACATAAGAAAGAGTTACAATAACATTGCTACAGAACTGTAACAAATAACCAAAAGAAAGCTTAAATATTCTGTTCCCTGGAATTTAGTCTGAATGTATGCAAAGATTTCTGAATTTTCCTGCAAATCTTGCTCCCCCCTGCCGCAAAAAAATTCCTGAAGTGACACCCTTATGGCAATAAGATCAACACTGTAATCCTATGTAGAGTTACTCCAGTCTATGTCTGTGTATACCCGAGACTGGAGTAACACTGCATAGGATTGCACTGTAACTTGGATGAGATGGAAAGATGTTCTATTCACTTTCAGAACACTTAATGATAATATGATGAATTTAAACTAGGTAGTAGCCCCATAGTACATATATGGTCCATCACATGGTACCTTGTCCTGAGTTCCATCATCTTAGACTCAATTATACCTATCACTGTTTGAACAACCTCTTAAGTTAGAGTAAAATACTTGCTATATGAAATGAGGAAAGTCTGGTGCTCTTGATAAGATGCTAGCACTTGGATAAAGAAAAGTGACCTTGCATGATTGACACCATCAAAGGATGCTGGATTAGAGTAAGAGATTAGCAGATAAACCAGTAAAATGCCCATTCCCAAACTGCTGATAAAAACCATATCAGGATCTTCTCCAAACTCATGCTAACTCGGGTCCAAACTAGACTTGATGCTTTTTAAAAAGTTAGGTCCAACTCACTCAATATGCAGATACACTATAGGGGGAGGAAGGGCTCCTGCCTTCCACCAAGGGAAATAACTCTCTATGGGGCCATTTTGACTTGGAAGAATAGTGCAAGGGAGGAGCTCCTCCTCCTCCTCCCACTCTACATTTCCACCCTAAATCAGACTCTTGCAATTTTTTAAAATGACATTCCTCTCAGCTGCAGTGCAGCTGTGGGGAAACAGAGTCAGATCTGGAAAACCTGAAACTGACTCTTTAAAAAGCATCAGGTCTAGTTTGGCCCTCGTTCATTGTCACTTCCTCATGACTAACTGCAATCCTAAACAGAGTTACCCCCTTCTAAGCCAATTGACTCTGGGAAATACATTATGGATCTTAATGGACTCTTGATATTTTCTTTGCCAAACAGGTCTTGAATGTCAGTATCTGTCATGGCCTTTTAAAATAGTTTGGGGCTAAGATGTAGAGCATCTGGCAGTCCATGACATGACTGATGAGCTATTTCCATTTTGGTGGGTTAGATATTATACAATCCCTGAATAGGGAAATCCTTATGTAAAGGTGTTCAAAAACCTGCTCTGGCATTGCCTGTTTATGCAGGTATATTAGTTTTCTGCATTACTGCCCTCTCTGTGGAATAACTAACCTTCTCTCTAAAAAAGTCTTGGAAGCTATAGAGGCCACATGAGTCAGTTGAAAAGTGTTGCGATTTAGGAAAGCTTTTCTAATGAAAAGGGTGATGCTGAGATGGAAAGTTGGCTTTAAAGGGAAAGGTACTACTCTCCCTTTCTCTGCCTCCCATATAACCCAGTGCTCTGTCCTCCTCCAAGCCACATCATGACATTTTACAAAGGTCTCTGCTAACTACAGCTTCATGGATTCAGCCCTAATGCCTTTGTCATGCTATTAAGCTGCTGAAGTTGTAATATCCATTATGAGAAATGTGTTCAGGTCTAGCAATGGGTGGAGTGGAGGGGGGAATAAAGTCAGGGTCATCTCCCAAGACAGAGTAATAGTTCAACATTTTTAGATTGTATTCCTCCTCTAATTTGTCAGACAATGAAGCTTCAGAGCATTTGGAGGCCAACCCCTGAAGCAATTGCTAGTACAGATAGTGCAGCAGGCACATTAATGTTGACACTCAAATGATGAGTTAACAGAGCAAATGGCTCTCCAAAGACTGGCCTAAGCATGGCTAGACAGTCAGACCCTCATCATCTGTAAATGATCCAGTCACTTGCTGTTTGCCTATTCCTGGACAACGAGGAAGTAAAATCATAATGGGTTTGTTGCTATTGGATTTTCATGTCTCATTTTTGTTTTGCTAACTGGAAAGACAGAAGGAGACGAAATCTGTTTTCCTTGATAATGTTGCTGAGTAAAAAACAAGCGTAATTAGGTTGTAAGTTCCAACAAAAAGAAGCACTTCTCAGTATATCTTGCAAATGTTGGAAGACGCCAACATTTCTAATATTCCTTAATATTCAGAACTCATTGAACAATACATTGTGAAAGGCAGCTGCTTTTGATACAGTGATAGAAGGGAAACCTTATGCCTTCTTATCACTGTCTTGATTCATATGCTTCTGTAGTTCAGGAACAATCCATCAGTTGGAGCTATAAGAAAGTTAGCAATAGATTCTTGTCTGTTGCTGACCTTCTTATAGCTCCAACAGAATGATTGAAGGGGCAGAAGATGAGGTTATAGGGTAAGATGTGGCTAGCTTCAGTAGCAGCATCCCAGTAGGATCTAGAACTTAAATTAGAAATGGTCGTGACATTGTGTATCACTGAATTTCTTTGCTGAATCTGTCTACTTATTAGCATGGAACATGAAAAGGGACCCAGCAGTGCTTCCTCCTCCACTCCCCCAATTCTTCCATCTACAATAACTGCATTTATTTAAATATTTGTGCGTGTGTTAATATGATGCTAGACTGCACTGAAGTTGATCAGTCACACAGCCTGGGGAGCAATAGCAGACATTGGAGCCCTTTTATGTATCCCACTCCAATAACAACTTACACTCTCACAAACCCCAAACCCTAGTGGAACAGTATACCATTGCAGTGTCATTCAGCCAAACACATCTGAAATATCAAAGTAACATACATATTTGTATATATATGGGAGGAGATGCTGAAAGAAAAGATGTAAAAAGATAGCAGATGGCTAGGAAAGCAGAATGCTGCTGAATGGAGCCGAGGGAAATCATTTGTTCTAATTGAAATGTATTGGGCAAGTTGGGTCCAGTAGTGATTGCTGGGAATAGGTGTGGATATGGTGTATGGGAAATCACAAAGGCTTCACAGAGGCTCAAAAAGACATTAGAATTGAGTAATAGTTAAACATTAAGCTAAAGGTCCAAATTCTGGGATATACGTATAGAAGAGAGAGAAAACTAGGGCAACAGAAAATGTTTTAATGTGCATTGAGAAGAGCTGTTGCCACATGAAAGACAATGGGCAACTCTGGTGTATATGGACCTTAGGATCTGGGTCACCATGTACCTTCATGTCCATAAACTGACTGTACCAAAATCCAAAATGCCTTCTCGGACTTTGACAAGATCAGATCTAAATGTTAATTAAATGCAAAATGCCACATTTTCTATTTTAATATTTTTCAATAGAATAAGTTAAATTGCTAATTAAATCTTGAACTACATTTCACTTCTACTTCCATTCAACAAGCTGTTGTAAATTTCTCATTCTTTGATTTGCTTTTGTTCAGTGATTTGTCACATGAGTGGGAAGCTTGTGTCAGCTCAACAAATTAAAGCCAAATTTGATTTAAACATTTTTACTCGGGCTGAGGCCAATTGCATGGTAGGATTAAATATATTCTTTTGGTATCAGACTTAGATTGAAGAGAAACATTGAAAATCATCTCCCTGTGAATATGTGTAGAGCAGGGGTCCCCAACCTATTTGGTCCTGTGGGAACATTTGGTATCCTGACAGAGGGTAGTGGGAACAAGCACAAAATGGCTGCTGGAAGAGCTGGAGCCAACCACAAAATGGCTGTTGGAAGATAGAGAGGCAGGACTAGAGATTTTAAATATTCTCATGGTGATAACTATTGCTATGCCAATTCAAAAGTATGGAGTTAAGAAGGTCCTCCCATCCTGAAAAATATATATTAGCATGCTCAATTTTGAGTATGTATATAAACAAGTACTTCTTGTGGTATGTTGCATGGATTTACTCTGATGCATGCTTACTTGTTGTATTGTCCACTTTATAAAGGCCAGGCTTTCATTTACATAACTGAAAATATGAAATAAGTATGCTTTGAAAAGTCTTTGTGAACAAAAGGAAACAGGAGAACTGTTTGTAATAAGCTCATATTCCCATTCAAAGTATGCTTAACGACTGTTAGAGGTTATAATTTTTTTCTAAAATAATAAATGTTCTTGTCTTAAATTTGTAGTAATTAAGAACTACTACTACAGCTGTCCGGAGTTAAACTCCAGAGTGCTCCTACTCAGATGAAAAGGGCTCTGGTTAGCTTGGTGAGGGAGAGGACTTAGCTTCTCTTCCCCCTCAAGCCAGCCAACCTTGTTCGCTCCAGAGTGCTGCTCCTCAGGAGGAAAGGATTCTCACTTGGCTTGGGAGGGAGAGGGCTTCACTCTCATCACCCCCTCAAGCCAGCCAGCCCTGTTTTGACTCAAATGTTTTGACTCAAACTTGGTAGGAAAGAGCTCTGGTTGGCTTGGAGTGAGAATGCAGGCTTTAGTCCACCCCCACCCCCAACTAACAAGCCAGCCTCCTTTTGTCCTGAGCACAAGGTTTGAGCAGAAATGGCTTTTCTTTTCCGGCCCAGGGTGACCATGTTGTACCCCTCCCTGGCTGAAGCAGCACCACTTGGGTCACCAGGCTTGGGGTGGGAAAAGGCCTTTTCTGTCTCTCTCCCAGGCAGGCTGAATGGGTGGGAAGGTGGATCATTTGTAAGGTCTAGGCCAGGGTGGCTTACTTCAGGCAAGTAAATCCTTCTACTGCAAGTGTTCAAGCAGAACAATCCCCACTCTGCAGACATCTCATCTGGCCAAACCCACTTCCAGAAAATCCACAGTGAGCATCCCAAAAGTTGTCCACATGTACCTATGAGCAACATGTTGGGAACCACTGGTGTAGAAGTATGGTGCACTGGATTTAATTGGCACACACTCCTTGTGAAAAATAAAGCCGTAGAAGTCACTTCTCCATCCGCTGCTTCTTCCAGTTTGCCAGGATCAGCTTAAGGCAACTGAATACTTGCTCAGTCACATTCTCCCTGCTCGAATCTTTTAGCATTTGGAGGGGAGGATCAGAAGATAAAATAACTGGTACCATTTTAGAATTTAGACCAATGATTGGGAAGAGTGAGGTGACATATTCAAATTTCTATGAAATAATGATCCCACACATTCCATGTAGACATAATGTAGAATTCTTTACTATATCTGCTACGGTCAGTGAATCTTCAAAGGTAAACTGACATAATTTAATCTGGGTAAACTCAGAGCTGGAAATGAAAATGAACAATCTGGATAAATTCTCCATATACTATTGTGTGGAAACAATGGTGGTAGTGAAGCAAGGAACATCACTGCAGACTAGGCAAAATAATGTGGTCTCATCCATATTTGTTGCTTTAAGTTCTCCTCCAGTTGCCCATTAACCAACCATTTCATCACTCCAACCTTCTTGGTTAACCATGGGTCATTTTGAGCTTTGTGGAAGGGGAGAGGACCCTCTAGAGCAACTGTGTCTTCCACCAGAGTCATTTCAGTATTCCACAGATCAGATCAGGGCTTCAACTGTGATTACCAGAAAATTTCTAAGAGATGCCACAAAACCTCTGGATGCATCAGACCATCCTAACTGTCTCTCAATGCTTGCAGAGGTTCTGAACATTCATGAATAGGGGTGGGCACAAACTGTGAAAAAAACAAACTGTGTGGTTTGTGATTTGTGCATTTTCACAGACCATGAACCACGAACTTCCCCGAACTGGGGCAAGTTTGCGAATCAGTTCGTGGTTTGTAGTTCGTGGGGTTTAAATGCTCCTTTCTGTACCGCTTAGCAGTGGCACGGAAAGGGACATTTAAACCCGCGGATCAGCTGCTTGTCATGGAGATCCCTGACAAGTAGCTGATCATTTAAACAGCGGGGCTTGGCTGGCCAGCTGGAAGTTCCTCGCAGCTCGGAGCAGCAGGAAATGGCCATTTAAACTGCGAGTGGGGCTTGGCTGGCTGGCCAGGAACTTGCTGCTGGCCACTCAAGCCTCACCCGCTCTTTAAATGGCTATTTCCCTGCCACTCCAAGCAGCAGGGAAATGGCCATTTAAACAGCAGGGCTTGGCTGGCTGGAACTCCCGGCCAGCCAGCCAAGCCCCACTTTTTAAATGATCAGCTACTTGTCAGGGATCTCCCGACAAGGGTTTAAATGCCCCTTTCCGTGCCACTTTGCAGTGGCACGGAAAAGGGCATTGATTTTTAAAGCGAACGAAACAAACCAGCATACCAGTTCGGAAGTCTGTAGAAAGGCGCTTCCACGAACAGCTGGTTTGAGAACCACAAACCAGGCCGGTTCATGGTTCTTTTTGGTTCATGTTCCGTTTTGTGCCCATCTCTATTCATGAATCTAAAATTAACCAATTAAAATTAGCCAGTCCATGACAAGAACAGAGTGGGAAAGTCTTCCATTCGAAGTATTCACTATATTTCCAGAGGGCACTGTCAAGCATGTATTCCATTACATGCTCAAGGATCAGAATTTTCTTCACCAGGCCCATCAGTGTAATAGCAGCCATGAAGTCCTGAGCTGCTCTTATTAGAACAGCCTCAGCATGAATGTTGAGGTCCCCAAGAAAAGCAAACCTTGAAGTTATCATCAATACCAAGTAGAAGTCTGAGGGCCAAGCTACACATGACAAATGACACTTGAACGGCAAGTGAATTTAGTGGAGGGCAAGTGAACAGGGAGAAATACACTTGCTGTTCAAGTGTCATTCGTCATGTGTAGCTTGGCCCTGAGACTGAGGTTTTATGGGAATAGTTGTGTGTGGGGGGGAGTATGATGTAGTACAAACAACTATGCAGACCTAGTGATGCTGTGAATTTCATGGTGAACAAGTTCAATAGCATGCCTTGTTCAACAGCTGTGATCAACTTTGAGTCAAACAGTCAATTTGTTTTGTCCATCAACCATCTATGCTCTAGCCGTGGTGGTAGCGCTTTATTTCCTTGTCTTGCATGGTATGGCAAGGTGCAGCAAGTGAGATTGATTCTATCCGGGGTCATTAAATGATATTGGGGCAGGGGGGAGACTACACCTCCCAAAAAGCAGTGTGAAAATGCATGTCTGTGAAATAACGTCAATAACATGGTCTTAAATAAACATAAAATAGTATGATTTTTTAAAAACAGTGCATTCAGTTATAATTTATGGCTGACTGTTTTGTTTATCTATACCACTGTTTCCAAAGTCACATGCAATAATAACTGGTCTATATTATTTGAATACTTGAAAAGTAACTCAATTAACTGGGTCATGCTGCTCACAAATAGCAAACGGGTTGATGGATAATGGGCTCCACGTTCGTGACTGGCAAACAGGTGGTTAATCAAACTAGTGGGCTAGCATCTTGGCAACATCCTTGTTCCTGTATAGACTGCATGTGTAGCTACTAGTTCTTCATAACAGCTGACAGCAAAGGATTAGTAATGCCATTGTATCACTTACACTTCAGGTACATTGACTGATCACACCCAACTCCAGAAAAGTAAAAGTAAAATGTCCCACGTATACATATGTTCTGAATTAAGTAGCACTCAGTGTACATATATAGTTTATAATAATCTAGTTGGTGTTCGTACACACTTGGACTTAGTGGAACTTTCTTGAACAGTTAATGGACTGCAAAATTGTAGATTAGCCTTTTGTTGGCTTTTTGGGCTGATAGTGATTTTAGTTCTTGCTTGGAATATAAGGCACACATACACTCCCTAACATAAATCCACTGAACCTTTTCAGTTCATTATTTTAAGCAATGGTTGGGTTTAGTTCTAACGTTGTTAAAATTGATTTGCACATCCCTACTGTTCTAAGCCTTTATGGGCATTAGAACAGGCTTTTATCAGCCTTACAAACATATTGCTACTTTGAAGTAATATGCTGTAACTCAGGTAGTCAGCAAATTATTTTACAAAAAACTACAATAGATTAAGTAACAGGTTAATGCAAATAGCTGCTGTTATCTTTTGAACCATTTCAATGAAAAGCCAAGTATTTAGCCATGGTTCAGTTCAAAACACATATCAAATATGTTAGTAACTCTAACAGGGAAGCTAATCATTTCCCTAAAATTCATTTGAGCAGCTCTGTTGAATTCTCAGTAGCAAGAGAAAATGATAGTGAATAGTTCTTTCTACCCACTAAGGGGATAATGTTCTCCCCATAGTATCTTTTATAGTAAAGGCTGTGTTGGAAAGATAAACACCTGAACTCATGAATATTAATACTTTGATCATGCTAGATAAATGCACAGAGGCCAATTCACTGTTGTGACCCAGTGTCTCAAAATAGCACTGAGCCAAGCTGTTATTGCCTGTAGCAAAAATTCCTTTAGAGTCCACAAGACCTAAAGTGACAAAGAACTACTGTAATAGATCATATGACAACTTCCCCCTCTCCCCAAACTATCAGCAGATTAAGAGAAATGGCCAGTCTGACCCAGCACAGCACTGCATATGAGGTTTCAGAATGAAACTGCTCTGAATCACTGAAGTCCCCAGAGCACTATTTCAGGAGTGCAGCATAAAGCCATTTCATTCTCTTATGCCAGGCTCTGCTTTGGGGATGTTAGTTATCAAGAAGGAGTAAAGTGTACAGATCTCTGTGGGTCCATCTATATCTGAAGTGATCAAGATTTGAGTCATCACCACCTGTCCCTAGAATGCATCTGACCACTAGTAGTTGCTAAAGTACTTGCTAAATGTGTGAGCACTCTTATTTGTGCCATAGCATTACAGAAGCATCTATTTGTGCATACAAACTGTGTAATTTCCACTCACAAAGAAAAAGACAGGTGTTGGCATAATCAAGACTCCCTGGGAACAACACAGCAAATGTTAGTGTAACCAGCTACTTGAAATCAATGATTACTCACATTTAAGACTCATTTTTGTCTTTTTGCCAATGGGACCTAAATGTGGCTGGCTAACCTTTTCCCAGTTTAGTATAGTGGTTAAGAGTGGTGGCAGGACTCTAATCTGGACAGTCTCTCCTCTGCTTGAAGACAGCTGGGTGACCTTGGGTCAGTCATAGCTCTCTCAGAGCTCTCTCAGCTCTACCCACCTCACAGGGTAATTGTTGTGAGAATAATAACAACATACTTTGTAAACCCGTGGCATTAAGTTGTTCTGAAGGGTGATATATAAATTGAATGTTGCTGTTATTATTATTATTATTTTCAGATTGTATCCATTCTCTCTAAAACTGCAACTAACAATTTAGGATTAAAGTTTTAGTCTGGTTTAGAAGAAAAAGATCTGAAAGCTTGCTAATCATTGTTGCTGTGTTTACTCAGTGTAGAACACAGAATTATTACTGGTCAGCTATATTAAAGTCTTTGCAAAGTCTTTGGGCTGGATCCAGATCCGCTCTGACTCCCTCTTTCCTGCTATAGACTTCACCCCATGCCATTCCTTGGGGTCCCTCCCTATCTGCAAGGAGCAGCCTTTCATGGAGATCAGAGGGCTTCAGTGGGAAGGGGAGGCAGGAAAGTTCCATTTGGCTGGTGAAAGGTTTAGTTTGGATCCAGCCCTTTATCTCATTTTCAAATTATCCCTTTGCTGAAATGTGAGGCTGAGAAAAGTGACTGAGGGCCAAGCTACAAATGACGAATGACACTTGAACAGCAAGTGGATTGAGTGGAGCGCAAGTGAACGCGGAGAAATACACTTGCCGTTCAAGTGTCATTCGTCACTTGTAGCTTCACCCTCAGAGAAAGATATTAGAAGTGCAATAGCTGAGCTGATTTTGTATATGGAACTGCAAAATCCTGAGTTTGTTTTTGTTTCAGGAAAGCCTGTTTGTGGATGGTACAAATGGCAAGGTTGTAGTAATGTATGATTTTGCCTAAGCACAAAATATAGTTTTAACTTGTCTAAGAAATGGGTTTTTACAAATATAACAGCTAGCTGCCGAAACATGGCAATGAGAGCAAAAAGGCAATTTATCATGGGAAATAAAAAGATGGGGAGTGTACATTTACATTTATGCACCAGATCACAATCGTTTTATGTTCCATAGAGGTCTGTAAGAAGTTTGTTGTTCTCAAAAACACAATGGGGATTGGAAGACTGTTGCCAAGTAGGCCCCCTCCCCTGCTTTAAGGCCTGCCATGAACTGTGTTGAAGTTTCCTGCATTGCTGTTTTACTGCTGCACCAAAGACTGCACTGCACGTGTGCGCTCTAAATACACGTGTCAGTTTCCTGCCTGCTTGTTAGTTACCTTGCTGCTGCAATAGACTGTGTAGTTTACTGAATCCATGTTTGGTTAACTGCACAAAGGACTCTTTTCCTGGGCAGCCCTGCCCAGACCTGTACCTGGACTTCCCAGTGTGTGTTTGGACTTTGTTACAAGTGTGCCCCGTGCCTGTATAGCCATCTGCCATGGACCGTGCCTGTTCCCTGCTTTGGACTGTGTTTTGTGTGCTGTTTCCCCTGCCTCCATGGAAGCCTGCCTCATATGGGCCCAAGCCGCTGCTAGCAGCCGGGCGCCTGCTGGGGAAACCTCCAGCGAGCCTGGCTAGGCGCTCCCTGGTCAGTTCCCGCCTGGAGCCTCCTGCGGGTCGGTCCCCGAGCTTGCCCTCGCTACCGGGCAGCCTGCTATCCAGCCCCAGCTATGCCCAGCCGGTATCCATGTTCTCAGGCAGCCAGAAGACCCAGGGAAGAAGACTGCTTTGAGAAGCCATTTCGGCGAAGCGGGCACACCACGTCCGCAGCGAGAGTACCTCGCCCCGCTCTGCATATCTTAGGAGCCGCCCCGGAGAAGGAACTAAGTGCCGACCATCCCAAGCACTTAGGGAATGCATCTCAAAGAAACCTCTGCATTCCAGAGCTGATGACATCAGGACAAGCCCTGTCCGCTGGAACATCCATTCAGCCCACTCAGATTTCCCTCTCCCTCTTTTGTCCCCTCTTCCTGAGGTGTTACTTATCACAATCAGATTACCAAAGTGGCCCATCCAAGCCATTAGAACCCATTAGAACCTTTGTTTTAATCTGTGAGAACCACCAAGTAAAGCACCAGCCCCAGGGTACGTTTTGGGGTATTTAAGCCGGTCTCCCAGACCGCATGGTGCGTGTGCCACCCTATCCAGAACCCCTTGCTGTCCGTCTGTGGTCCCAGTGCTGGCATTGGGCCACCTCGCTGTTGTGTCTCTGCTTCGCTTCAGGATTGTGAGTATTCCCCACCAACGTTGGGAACCTGCTAATGCGAAAGTCTCTATATTTCCTACTCTGTATTTCCTAGGTCTTGTATGTTTTCTTGTGTGTATGTGCAAGTTCAGGCTTACGCCACATTATTAGTAAAATACACATGTTTGAACCTATTTATAGTCTGCCTCTTTGTCACTAGAGTGTCTGGAATCGGGACCTCCGTAAACATAGGTTAGATCCGCTCTAATAATTTCAGTTACAGACTTCTAAGCTAATTTCCCCCTTATAATAAAAAGCAGTTCTGGTAACAAGACCCAGTCTTTAGTTTCACACATTCACGGTCATGAGCCATTAGGGCAACACCCTAGCACAACTCCTTCTGTAATTCAGGGCAATGTGTGTCAGAATGTAAAACACGTAATTTCATCCATGGTTGGACAGAGAGCAACTGAAGCCAGCTGCATTAGCAAACAACTGTAATTGACTTTCTAAGTGACCTGCCTCTCCCATATGACACCCTTATTCCATACCTTATCAGATCAGTGTGGAATGCACTACATTCATGGGGAACTGGCAACCATGCTGTTCAGGTAACTGCTGGCATAACTAGTCAGATCAGCATGACCAGAAAGCCTTTAGAGAGTTCATGGAAAACGACCTGACCTGCTCTATCTCATTGCTGTAAAAACACTTCTAACTTGATATGGTTAATCTTTGTGCAGTACCTTCCTGTGCAGAGGAAGGTACTGCCTCTGTAAAGAGCTGGATGATCCTGACCAACATTCTCAGATCACCAGTTCAAGGCCTGACAGAGGGCCTTCCCTGGAGGACCAAGATGGGAAGGTCTGATGCCTCTCTGTCTCCTTACTTCCATTGTTCCTTCACTGACCTCCTCAATTCATACATTGTTGGCAGACTGCACGGTAGTTGCAACCTATCAGGTAGTGCTTGCTTACTACTCAAGAACTGTTTTTCTGGGGATAGTGGAGATAGCAGGGAAAGAATTGCCTGGAATATGCATTTGTGGTGAATCTCTCTCAGAAAGTGGGCATCTCATTTGGATCCTCAGGAGCAGTGTCCTTACTAAAAGCAATATTTTGGAAAACTTATTTCCATATGTCACAGAATGAAATATTCTTTGATAACAGGTCAGCTTCTTCAAAGAAGAGCTATATGTTGTAAAGTATTTTCATGACAAAAAATTAAGTCTTACTGCCAGCATACAAGTAATAGTCTAGGTTGTTTGGTGCTCAGTGTTCATCTAGCTAGCATAATTCATTTGTGCTGAGTGCTCAACACATGTAGGGATCATTGCTAGGGAAACTATTCCCCTGGTATCCCTTTTCATTTGGAAAGCTTGTCTTGTCTTTGCTGCTGGCTCAGAGAGGCAGTTTTTCATACAAAAATCTCCAAACAAAATGTAGTCAGATCCATTTTCTTTCGACTTATTGCTTAGCGGAGAAGTAGGTTAAACTCCATTCAAAACATGCAGCAAAGTGAAGGTTCAACATCTTTTCTTTCTCAAGGTCTGACTTCCTAAATGCTTTCAAACTCATACTGCCTATGCATCTCATAAGCCCTTTATGAGGACTGTGCCTTGTACTTTTTCTGTTTTTCTATCTCCCTTAGCAAGGCAGTGATGTCAGAAAGCATGCTGCTGTTTTCTTTGGTAAAAGCCTTGCACACCTCTCCTCTTTTCTTTGTCTCCACATGTTTCACAATATTGAAAGCTGTAGCAAAAAGGCAATTTTCCTTTACTTGTGAGGTGGTTATTGCCAGTCGCTGTTTAGATCAATGTCTCATTGTTGTCATCGCTGCAAAAAACAGAACAAAACAAAGCAAAACACAAGACAAATACTTCCAGGAAAATTTGCTGTTCAGACTTGTTTTCTTCCATCACCTGATGCATAACTACACATTTGTTGGCACTAATGTAAACTTAAAGCATACAAGCCTAACTTGTAACCCACTAAACCAAATGGCCACTTCTCGTTCGGTTCCCCCTTTCTTTTTTTCACTGTTTCAGGGTAAGCAGTAGAAAGAGAAGGTTTAGTGGTTTTGATTTTCTCATTTAACTAGTAGGCTACCAATGTCTTGATGGGTCACATGTCCAACTAGGTGGATCACATATAATCTAGGCTAACCTAAAGAGACAATTGCTGTTCAATTCATGGGAGTCTAACAAGAGATGTCAATACCTTTTGGCCATAGCAGCCTACTTCCAAATTAAGCGAGTCTCCCATTGGAGGAAGGCTGCTTAGGTGGAAGAGATTTGTTTTGATAGGGGGAAGGATGTACTTTTATTTTTATATTTATACCATTCCCTATTTATACCATTTAGGGTTACCACTCCCTGGAGGGGGCAAAAGTGGGGGATGAGGGGTCATGGGGGGAGCTGGGAGGATTTTCATTGCCCCTACATCATGCCAGGTATGACATCATTCCTGGGGTGACATGGAAGTAATGAGTTGAGCCAGGGGGCAATTGAGTAAAAAAATAAGCCCCAGATACCATGTCCTCATGCCTCCCCCCTCCCCCGCTGGCTAGGTGAGAGGTGGGGGGCAGAGGCTAGGGGGACAGGTAAGCCTAGTACCATTACCTATTATACCATTCCAATTCATAGTACCAGCCTTTTTATTCAGTCTTAAGGCCTAACTTCATTTTCCCTGTGGATGTCCTTTGGATGTGTGCTGAAGTTCTGTGCTTCTCAGGGAAACAACATAGTATTGCACTGCCCATCTCCTCTTTCCAGGCCCCCATGTGTATATGGGAACCACAGAACTTTAGAATATGCTTCTCTACTTGTCTTGGGGATGTATCTGGAGAAAATGTAATGGATAATTATGACCTGATTTTCCCATTTCCAAGAACCATAAGCTTGTAATACTCATGGGTAAAGGATCAAGGTACTCTCTTGTTTCCATACTCCCCTTTTCTCTTGGCCATCCTGGTTCTCCTACTGTATGAGAAGTTTGGGAACATGACAGCCCAGATCTACTTGTCATGAAATATACACTACAGTAGCTGCATGTATCCAGACTCCTAAAGCCAACCCGTAAGATTTATCTATTTGCAAAATCATTCCCTTCAGGATTTTTTTTTAAAGTAGATAACTCAGGAAAACATCATGCCACAATGACTCAGCTTAATTACTTAGACACAACACCTAATAGAAGGGCCCTTGAAGTGACAGTGATTTTTTCTTTTAGATCTGCACAAAACCATAGCAACTGCTTTTATTAGCCCCCCCAACCCCCAAACAACCCCCCCCCCCAGACTGTAAAAATCAACAGCTATAATATTAAAATAAACCTCACTGCATGAAACGGTACCAAAATCTTATTTTGTCAATTCTTTATTAACACGAATGCAGTAATTGGCACGAAGCCTAATAGCTACAGTCACAAAATGGTCACCCTTTTGTAAATTCAAGTAAGCTGTCTGTTTTTGTTGAGGCAAGTAGCCATTCTATAACATTAATTGAGCTGCCCCAAAGGTTGTCCACATAGCAGTGGAATGTTGTTAATGTAATCTGTGAACACATTGTTACTATTAAAATTCTGAACAATGGATTTTCAATGATAAATAAATAGATAGGAAGGAAATATGTCATCAATAATAAAAAGGAGTTAATAATGGGGGGAAAGTTCAGATTAAGGAAGGTGGATGTCAGTAGATGCAGGTGATTACATGGGAAAGAACTAAAACCCTCCAAGAACAGGATTCAATGGCAGTTCAAACCTGCTAAAAAAATATGTATTATAATGTTCAGTAAATTGCCTGGAACCTCTCATGCAATCTTTGCATTGGGCTTAAGGACTGAGAGAGAAAGATGCTTCTAGGCCTTTAACTATAGTGGTTCCTGCAATACCTGTATAATACTAAAACAAATTATAGTAATATCTTTCAGCTTAGCATACAAGTAATACTATCACCCAAAACCTCATAACAAAACATATATCCATAATAACCATATTAAAACAAATGCAGTTCACTTTTAAATAACCATGCAGGCCATCGTTGCAGGGTATTATGATCTTTAGTGAGGGAAAAAGGCAACCCATTTTCCAGTTATTGGAGATTCAGAATGAAAATGAATTCCCTTCTTTTCTTTGCTTTGCAGGCTGCGTGTCTAACATGTAGTAATGACTCCACATGGACAAGTGCACAGTTCTCAGTGAAATGAATGTGAAAATAAGAACTGATTTGTCTTCCTGTATCAAAAAAACCACAGTATAAACCGATGCAAAGTTAGGCATGCCTAAACCCAAGGACATCTCACACGCTCTCAGCCACTATAGTGTTTTCCCTCTTTTTGTACAGTATAAGGCAATCTTGTTTTTACAAAGCTGACCTTTACTAATATTGCTACTATCTGTTGCTTCTTAGATTTTAATTTGGGTAGGGATCTTAAGACTGCTGCTAGTTTGTTTATATGTTGTATTTATTTATTATTTATTTATTTGTTTCAATTTCTATTCTACCCTCCTGGCACCAGCAGGCTCAGGGCGGATTACATTCTATAAAAGCATTTCAATAAAACTTACATATTAACAATTTAAAACAACAGTAATACAATAAAAATATTTTTAAAATACAAAAGAGCAGCACAGAAATAATCAGTTCATTTCTGTCACCCAACCGTTCACTTAAACTTGCTTAGAAAATTAGATGGTGGATGCTTTCTCGTAGGGAGGGCCCATTCGCCTCTATTCGGCTGGTGGGGGCCCAGCTCAGCCCCAACCATATGACTGGTGGAACAGATCCATCTTACAAGCCCAGTGGAAAGATAACAAATCCTGCCAGGCCCTGGTCTCATTGGACAGAGCATTCCACCAGGTTGGAACCAGGACCGAAAAGGTCCTGGCTCTGGTCAAGGCTAGGTGGGCTTCCCTGGAGCCAGGGATCACTAGTAGTTGTTTATCCCCTGAACAGAGTGTCCTCTGGGGCACATATAGGGAGAGGCGGTCCTGCAGATATGCTGGTCCCAGTCCGCATAGGGCTTTATAGATTAGTACCAAAACCTTGAATCTGATTCGGTACTCCACTGGCAGCCAATGCAGCTAGTGGTGTTACATGTGCATTACTAGGCACTCCGGTGATGACATGTGCCGCTGCATTTTGCACTGATGCGGAAGTAATTGTATGTAATTAATTGTTCAATAAATTTAATGTGGGTCATTTTTGGATATGTTTGAAGTAAAAAAAAAGGCTAATAAAACACACACGATAAAATATGTAACGATTACTATTGAGTGTATTGAGCAAGTTAATAAAATTGTAAAAAAAAGTCTTCCACAAATTCAGACTATCCTGAGCAATGTCCCCTTTATACGGCTGATCTGACCACCTGAATCTACACCATAGTAGTGTTGAGACTTTACTACTGGCAGTCCTTTCTCTTGGCAGTCCTTGAATAGGAGATAGTGTGTTATTCGCGGAACCATATTAGGCTTTTATGCAGGCTAGCCAGGGACAGAAAGGTTCTGCCTCAATGTCAGATCTCTTATTCTTTTAACAATAAATGGTCATAGGATCCAGTGCTGATCTGATTTCTCTTACTGTGAACCAAATATAAGCTGCTTTAAAACAGGGTATCTTAAATGGCATATGAATAGTAAATCTGTATGGATAGTGCTTGTTCATAAATCATTATAGGGCATGGAAATGACCTCCTTTTTGCTTAATAGAGGGTTGCCAGGTCACCTGGGGCCAAATGGCGGGAGGCAGGGGCCTGGAGGTGGGAGGCAGTGGGGTACTTATCTCCCATGCTTCCCCATTGTGTGGGAAAATAACAATTTTCTGGCGTAATGGGGGAGTATGGGAGCACTGCTCCCTCCCCCATGCCTTCCTTCCTGCCAGTCAGGTCAGCAGGACTGGGGTATGGCAGATGAGGTTGGGGGATCCACCCTGGCTTGGGGATGGCAATCCTAGCTTAGTATTGGATATACAGAGAGCTGTTTTGAATATGAAGGTTCCACTTGGCTATCACCGCTAATATAAAGGGAAAATATGTGCAGGGCTGGGGAGGAGTTTTGGATGGGTGAAGAAAGCTGTAGTAAAGGGTCTAGTCAAGTCAGTGAGGTTTGCAGCACTTTTGGAGAACACCAGCAACCACTGGTAATACAGAAAAAAAATCTTGTAAGAAAACTAGTATCACTTCTGAAAGTTTGAGGGCCAAGCTACAAGGGACGAATGACACTTGAATGGCAAGTGGATTGAGTGGAGCACAAGTGAACAGGGAGAAATACACTTGCCATTCAAGTGTCATTCATCACTTGTAGCTTGGCCGTCAGTCTACACAAATTTTCCTCAGATTCTGGGCAATTTTTCTTTATAGATTCTCTTATATGAAAACATATTTGACACAGCACAATTTTAAAATCGGACGGCTGAACTTATACAGATTGGGCACTGTTAATGTCATTGTCTTGTCTTCCCTTAGCAACCCATTTGACACCAAAGTAATGCTGAATGTTTGAAATCCCTGAGCAGGTCAGCTTCAAGTTCAGTTAATGACTAGGAATGCTTGCACAGGACTGTGTCATCAGCATAAAAATGAATGCTGCACTCAGTATGCCGACTTGTCAGTTCATTTATAAAGATCGTAAATAACAATGGTCCAAGGATGGATCCCTGAGGTACTCCTATAATGACATCCATTAAATCTGACATGACACCATTTAATAACACAAGTTGTATGTGCCCTCTTAAGTAGCAAGCATACCAATTAATTACAGAGGATGCCATACCTAAGCCATTCACTTTATCCAATAAAGTAACATGATTTAACAAAGAGAAAAAATAAATGCACATTTGAATGCACCCTACCCTCCAGAAATCAGTGATCATTTAACCCACCAGGTTTCCGAGCATCTAGTATTTTCTTCTGAAGCAGTCAGAAGTCTTGTTCCACAATAAAGATAGTGCAGATTTATTGCATGATTCTTGAATTAGTCTAGTCCACGAAGTAGAGCTTGTGACTTAGAATCACAGAACTGAGGCATAGTTCAGTTGCTGTTTGCCTATACTAACATTTGGATGCTACTTTGATTTATTTCCTTTAATCTGAACTGGAATCTAGGAAATCTTTAAGGTTCTATACAAAGAACTAGAAGCAGAGTTCTGCTCACAGAATGCCTTCTTCTCAACTTTCTCCTTTTTCTCTAGTCCATCATGCTACTCAACAAACTTATTCTTGAGGAACAGGAGACCTTTGGGTATGAAAGTGCTGCTTCAGCAGCAAATCTGCAGAAATCATGGCTCTCTTCCTGCCTTACAGGAGCAAAAAGCGCTTCTACTTGTGGAAGCACATTTTTTAATCCAGACCTTTGAACTGGAGTCAGTTTAACATTATCAAGTTTGATTACTAAAGCTTTCTGATTTTGCAGTAACCACAACCTGCTGCTGAATTTAAGCTATAGATCAGTCCATAGATCAGTCCTAAGAGCTGCTTCACGTGTGGAGCAAGGTGATTATCATTCTGAGGAAAAACTTTACAATGGACACCACAGTTAAAGAAGGATTTCTAATATGTTCATCAGACATTATATACCAAGGAATGAGCACAGAGATTTTCAGCCTTAGGAGGATTTGCCATATTTTATATTATGTGATGAACCTGGCATGGAAAATATGGCTCTTGAATCAACTGTTTTATTGCTGATGTTAGCAGAGGAACTCAATAGAAAATTTCCATTGCATATGTTAAAAATGTGTCACCAGTCCGCTGTTGGCTAGAAAAATAAAAATTTGGTGTGATCTCCCACAAGAATCCTCAAGAGGAAAACATAATATTTGAACAGGGCCCTAGACTAAAGAGCACAATATTCCAATTTCTTGAAAAAATAACAACCAGAATACTATACAAATGAATGATCCAAGGGTCCTATTCATGCACTATGCCTCATGAACAGCTGCAGGCATATGGAACAATTGAAGAGAACAAAGGAAATTCCATATTTGGTCATTTGTGAAAAATCAAATTGGTACAAAAGAAAAGGGTAAAAATTGGTAGGAAAGAACTATGCAATTATTTTATCCATGAAAAAGGTAACCATTAATTATTTTTATGTTGACAAGATGAAACATATATAACAAATACAACAAAACAAATATTAACCGTTTTTCATGAACTAAATAACTTGTTTCATCAAATGCATGGAATGGTATCCTCAATTCATAGACAAATACACAGGGCACAGTGGAAAAAATGTAAACAGTAGAATGAAAATACCAAAAAATGCAAAAGTTGTTCAGAAATGCACGTACTGTATGTACATAGAGAACAGCAGAAACATGCCTTCTGGCTATGCCCACAGATTTGCATGTATACAGCCAAATTGCAGCAAAGTATGTGTGTCCCCCATATACAAGTGCAGGCATCTCCATAGAACTGTGATTATTGCAAAAAGTGGGGTCCAAATTGTGTGGAGGTACCCTATACCATTTAACATGTAGCGTGAGAGGAAACTGTTCAGACAGAGGCTGAAGTGCAGTAGGGGTTTTTGGTACCTTTCTTACATGTTCTCTAATCCATTTTTCCCTGCCTCTTCTCATTTGCTTCTCTGTGGTATTCCAAGCCACCTTTGATGTGATGTATATCTTTGATAGATATATCAGCTGCTGACTTCCCAAACTGTTCCTTTATATGATAACAATGACAATGACAATGCCAACATTCAATTTATATACCGCCCTTCGGGATGACTTAACACCCACTCAGAGTGGTTTACAAAGTATCCCATAATTATCCCCACAACAAAACACCCTGTGAGGTGGGTGGGGCTGAGAGAGCTAGAAGCTGTGACTGACCCAAGGTCACCCAGCTAGCTTCAAGTGGAGGAGTGAGGAATCAAACACGGTTCTCCGGATTAGAGTCCCGCACTCTTAACCTCTACACCAAACTGGCTCTCTCAGCCCCAATTATTATTTATTAAATTTATAGTTCACCCTCCCCGCGAATGGATTCAGGGCAGATTACAACATACAGATAAAAATATATCGATAAAACAATAACATCAAATAATCATAAACAATAACATCATGGCATTGCCTTTGCAAACCTGAGCTCTCTACAGATCTCGTATCCTAGTAATAAATTAGCTGTCCGAAGGGGCTATTTTGTCTCTGCAGGCTAAGCTAGGACTTTTGCAATGCCTTCCTTTCAAGGGCTGATTCTATGAGCAGTTTGTCTAGCCTCCACCATTTAATAACTGCTTATGATATAAAAATCATAAGCCTCTGAATGTAATGTGCTCCATGCTGTACTAGCCAACTGCCCAGCAGGCAGAACATTACCAGCTCCTGTCCAAAAGACTAAAATGCATGTACCATGTAAATGGAAAGCTGAGTGATTGGACACTATTGTCTCCTGCTGCCCATGCCTGAGAGCGCAGCTCTTTGACAAGAAAGGCACTTGTGAGTCACCTCTCCCTGAACATTCCAATCTCCCCTCTTCCCATTGGTTAGATCCTGTCTGGCAATCTAGGACCATCAATCAGCTCTGATAAGTTTGAAACTCTTCCTGGGGACATTTAATCCAAACTCTAAATTCATCACCAGCTCCAGGAACATTTAATTAACTACAGTTTCTTTGTAAGACACCAGGAGCAACCAATCTAATTCTTTGGTCACACCCCAGCAGCACCAATCAAGGTACTCAAACCTTTTATCTGTCCCAGGAGACAACCATTAAGGTTTTTGTCTTACCAGCTGAAGTCACTCTCCAGCCTCAAGGCACAGTTTGCCCTATAAGAATGCTGGCTTTACACCAGTCAAATTGTCCATGCTTACTGGGACTGAAGTGTAGTGCCCTCAGAGTCTATCTGAGCCTCTCCTGGTTGAGAATGCTGCCCATTTGAAGCCCTCTTCCTCCATGGACTACTCTACTCCTCTGATTGGTAACTATCACCTGAAAATCCTACAATCTATTCCCCTTTTTCCTCACTACTTCCTAGGACTCTTATGTGTTTGCGAAAACCATTTATTTTGCCTCTTGTTGTGTGTGTGAGTTTTCCCCTTTAAATAAAACTACTCTTTATTTGGAAAACACCCATCTCTCATGGGTTTCCTTGGGGAGGGAATGCCGTAAAAATTGGTGGAGTATCTCACTTGTTACTCCTTTCACATAGCTTTCTTCTTGCTGCTAATTCCCCCAACTTGCAAGGAGACCAATTCTGGTAACAATTCCCCCTTTCTCTCCTCCTTTTTAAAACACTGAATTTCTGTTCTTAGCTGGCTTCACAGAAATATAGGATTGCCAGGTCTCCTTACCCTCCCAGTGGGAGGGGGAACTCGGTGCTTACCTGCTAGATGCTCCTGGCATGCTCTTTGCATGTGCACTTTGTGCACAGTCCCACACCAGCACAATGATGTCACTTCCAGGGACTGAGATCATTTTGCATGGTGGGGGTGTGCGCACAATTCATAACAGGCTAATTTGGGCCCCAAATGGGCCCAATTTGGTTCATTTAGGGCCCAAATCAGTCTGCTGCATACTGAGGGAGTGCTCTCAGGGCAGGGCAATGATGTCAGTGATGTCATTGTGCTGGCCCTGGGAGGGCACCCTGGAAGGCCCATTCCCTGCATTCCCCCCTCCCCAGGTAAGGTGGGAGGGGCAAAAGGTGGGAGCAGAGAATTCCCCATCTCTACCCTGGGAATGGGATCCCTAGAGAAATACTAGACAAAAATTGGGTAAGGTAGCAGTGTGAGAGTGCTCTGCATAGCATGAAATGTGCTAATAAATTCTACTTCAGCAATTGCATGTGTAACTCCCAGGTCAGTGGTTGGTGAGAAAAGAAATAGGGTGAGTCATGAGGAGAATGGGAGCAGAAAGCAATCTGAGGAGAAAAGAGTCATGTTCTGCACAGAGAACAGTGTAGCTGGGTGAACATCCTAAAAGATGTTCACCACAGGTAGCCTCTGGAGACCTACAACATGCAAGAGTAGTAGCAGCAGCACCATAGAGTGCCAGTCAATACTTCTTTAGAAAGTCCAAGAGATATTTGGAGAAAAAGTGGGACATGAAGGGGAAATTGTGGTCTTTGTCAGACTGTGGCTTGCTAAAAGTTGCAACTCAGCCTGCCTCTTGCAATAAGACAAAAGTCCTTTGGGTTCAAAAGGCTTTACTGGAGATAAACAACCATTAGAGTACACATTCCAAGATACACGGATCTTAGCTGAACTAGGAAATTGTTACGAATGCCAAGCAAAAGATGAGGTACAGAATAAGCAGTTCCCTGCAGGCCCCATCCTCCCCCACAGTTCTCAAAACAAACGGCCCGAGGGTGAGAAAGTGAAAGTTTCTTAAGGGTGTCAGGAAGGCAAATGTATGTAGACACAACAATCCTCCTCTCTCTGTAAACCTTCCAGCAGTAGTCTTCCCACCTGCAAAAGAAACAATACACTGACAAGATTAAAATGGAGTCTCTTTGGCTTAAACACAATCAGAACCTGACTGTCTTTGGATAGTTGTTAAGGGGGAGATAGAAACTTACTTAAGGTTAAAAAGGGGTATATTTTATTATATTTTATTGGATAAGTATAGAGTTATAGTATTATAATATTATAAAGTTAAGAGTAAGACAGCGTATTCACATGGGAAGTAATAAGGTTGAACAATAAGGTTGTATAGGTAATAGGGAGTATATACAATATTTTAGTGATGTAATAGAAGCAATAGATTTATAATATAGATAATAGGTATTTAAGGATTAGTATATATATATATATATATATATATATATATAAGTTAGTATATGTACCTATTATATACTTATATATTTTTATATACTCTTAATTTAGATAAGTATTATATTAAGATAGTTAATACAACTAAATAGACTATATTAGTATGTATTATATAGATATATATTATATATATTATTATAGATTTTAAGAATTTATAGTGTATATTCTTTAGGTTAAGTTGGGTATGGAAAACTGTTGGGAGTCATTAGATAAGGGAGGGGGGAAAGGATGGGGAAAATGCAATGGGGTGGGAAATAATAATGATTATTATGTTTATGTTTGTAAACCCATCCAATAAAAATTCTTTAAAAAAAAAGAAAGTCCAAGAGATGCAAGAAGGAGGGAAAGTTTATATTTTAAATTCTGTGTACAAAGGATAAGTTTTCCTGAGGGTCTGGGTTTTTTACTGTCTCCCCCCCCCTTTCTTATGCATACAATTAATCCCCATTGGTTAGAAGTGGGATAGCAATACTGCAGTTTCTCCCTTTCACTCCTCCCTCCTTTAACCAACTCCCCCCCCCAATTTATTTCCTCAACTGTATTTAGTGGGTATGATTACCAACCCCAAGGCAGGGCCTGGAGTTCTCCCAGAATTAGAACTGGTCTCCAGGCAAAGATCAATTCTCCTGCAGGCAATGGCAGCTCTGGAGAGTGAACTGTATGGCATTCCCTCCCCATTGAGCTCCCTCCACCCCCAAACTTCATCCTCCCCTGGTACTACCCCCAAATCTCCAGTAACTTCCTAAGCTGAGTTTGGCAACCCTATTGGGAAAATATGTGGTTACAAATGGAACAGTCTTTCTTTGATTTGGGGGGGGGGCTCTTGTATGGGAACAGAGTTACAATCCCCATTTGGTCCCTGGATTTGTGCCTCAGTTATGTTACTCTATAGCAATTTCCCCCGAATATATGGTAAAACCAGTGGAGGTTTGAAACCAATTGTAACAATCACACTTAAAAGGTATAAGAGCTGAAAACATTCATATAATCTCAGTACAGAATATCCAAAGCTAGAGCATGCTCCACTGATGGCTGTCCATCTCAAGTAAGGATGAGACTCCCTTTTGGTAAATGTTTCTATTGTCAAACTGCTCTCCTATAAGAAATTTTCTTTTAATGTTCAATCCAAACCTACCCTCCTATAATTTAAGACCATTAGATCTAGAGCCAAAGTAGATGTTACTTTTTTTTTTCAACAGTTCACCATGGAGCCAACTCATGTTCCTCTCAGCTATGGGGAATGTCTTCTTTAAAAAAAAAAAAAAAAGGAGAGCCCAAATGGGCTCAGAATGTCACCTTGGGTTCTGGGCAGCTGCTGCCCCCCCAAACCATTTCCCTATGCAAAAGCAGCACGGGGGTGTGTGTGTGTGTTATTTCCCTATATTTGCTGCTCCATGGGGAGTAATTATGTATAAGAAGCAGTGAAAATATTTGCCTTTCATTTTTCTCAATGCTACATGCAGACAACTTTTCGTCTGCTTATGAAAAGGGCTCAAATGCTGGGACCATGGCAGCTGCCCAAACACTAGAATAAAACAGTGTTACATAAAATGCTTTAGACAATCTTCTCCCACACAGTGTGTGAATACACATCATCCTCTTGCTTTATAGGATTCAAAATTATTTAACTTTACAATGCAAGCTGAAATATAGCAATCAGAGAAAAAGAATACATATTACATTTGGCATCTGAGAGAATGAGAAGTGTGTACTTTCAAGTCCCAGTAGTAGCCCGTTATAATCAACAGGACTTCAGTGTGTGACACAGAAGACACTTGGCTCTTTGAAAGATCAGATCTCTGAGGACTAACATAGGAAACTGATGCCTGCATTGCATATATGCAATGCCTTGACCTTTCATATGTGACTGGAGCCAAGGGGAGAAACATTTGTTCTTTACCAGAGCTCCTGAGTGTCACTCCCTTATTATTATGTACACAGGGTAGTTGACATTTTTAGAACTGCATATTTTATGGGATCCTGATAATTTTAGCATACAAACTAACCTTCCCCATAAACTCTTTATAATCTGGGAAAAATTTGGAAGTGACACTGCGGTGTTGCTGAATGATTTCAGCTGTATTTTGTTGCCTTTGCAAATGGTTCTTCAATAGCAGGTTACACCTAATTGGGCAATTTGCATACACGCTATGCTTGTCACCCTGCTGCCTCTAACATTTCTGCTGTAACTGTCTGGCGAAGATAGAGCAGCAGCCTGCCATTTCCAGCTCTGCCACATTCTTTCTCTGATGGGGAGTCCTGTTCTCTTTTCCTGTCTGATCTCCTCAGCCAAACAACCCATGTTGTGGGAACCGCTCTGCAGTTGCCTATTGACTCTAGAACAAGTTCATCATTCCAAAAGCACCTCTGAATCTGCTGCCATGCATATTCTGCGGCCAGGCACTTGAAACAGAATATTTTGATGAGATTTGCCTTTTGGATGCTGAGGTTGGGAATATAAAACCAATTCATGAAGTTAATAGTAGAATCTGAATCTAGCAATAATCAATACATCTAAGTCTCAACGTGCCCTATATGCAGGTACTTAAATTTATGGATATGGAGAAATCAGATAGGTCTACTAACTTCAGCTCCCTCCACACACCCCTCCTCCACAATCTGCAGAAAAATATAAATAATTAAAAAAGGAGGGTGAAATTTTGCCCCAAAGAGAGATGTTGTCTGTGCTTATGCAGAAAATCCAGCACTCCTGGCTGGCGGCAACAGCTGCTACAGCTGGGGGCTGTACATTGCCCCTCTGGAGGAGGAGGAGGCAACACCAGCACTCTCCCTACTACAGGGAAAGTGCACAAGGGGCATGTTACTGCCTCAGCACCTCAGTGTGCCCCGTGCTTGGTAGAGTAAGGATGTGTCTCCTTCTCTCCTGGCTCACGGGCTTGGGGAGCAATCGTTGGCATTTGTTCCCACAGCCTGAGCAGGAAATCCAACATGTCAGTGGGGAGGCAGCTGGCTGCCCAGTGTTTAGAGGCATTCGGAGCACTCTTATTGTCCATGTCCTCCTGTCCAAGCAGTGTTGACTTATGTGCAGTTTGTCTCACTGCTCCTGCTGTTGCTGCAGGTGGTCAGTGCGGCCTTCTAGGGGGGGAGTGCTCACCAGGCTGGCGTTAGCTCCATGTGGTCCAGGCATTGGGGTTTGTGCTTGTGCCCGCCACATTTTGCAACGCGCCTTGCCATGGCTGGCAAGGGCAGCTGCACAGCTTGGCTTCGCTCAGCTCCACTGTTGGGCTTTGTGCACTTGCTGCAGCATGGTTTGCTGTGGCTGACAGGTGTGGCCTGTGCAGCTTCATTTGCGGCCATTTTCCTGCCTCGCTTTTGGGGGGCTGTAGTTGCTACTTTGCCCTTCCCTTCCGGCGTTTGCAGCCAGTGCGGCTTTTGCTGAGATCTTTGGCAGCATAGCGTGGGTTTTTTTAGGTATTGCTCGGTTCCCCCTCTTTTCACCGTTTAGGCCACTGTGGTCCTGCTGTTTTCTAGCCCCCCTTTTGCTTTAAAGCAGTACAGCTGCCCTGATTGCCTCCCCCCCCCCCCCAGCTTGGGGTTGCAGGCTTTGAGCATGGTGTGTTATAATTTCAGTTTCGGAGTCCCTCTCAGGGGCAGGCTTGTCGGCCATTTTGTTTAGCCCCATCAGCCATTTTAGGAAAAGGGGCTTGGGTTGCTTGGGTGGCCATTTTGGGGACCAAGACAGGTCACCTGGCTGCTGGGAGGATCGTGGCATAGGGTCTCTGCATAGATTGCGCGTTTGGGGGCATTTTAGGAGCAGTTAGGGTGGCCTTGTGTGCCTTGGGGTGTGGGAAACATTGACATGCTGCCTTTCAGCCCAAGTCTTGGGCCTCTAGTTTTGGCCCGTATTTTCCCTTTCTTATCCCTGTTTAGTTCGGTGGTCAAGAGCAGCAGAACTTTTGGAGGGGTTTGCTGGACCACAATTTGGTGTAGTGGTTAAGAGCAGCAGAACTCCTGCGGGGTGGTGGGGGTTATTATGCCTCCTGAAAAAGGATCTGGCCCTTCAAAGGACAAATAGCCTGCCAAAAGGCCCACAAGGCCAGCCCCTCAGCAGCCCCCAATGGCAGTATCACTGTCTGATGAAGATGACGTGGCCCCTAGCAGGCAGGAATTGTTGGAGCATATTGCTGCACTAGAGCAGGCCAAGGGATTGCATGGTGCTGACTCTACTGCCAAACGCAAAAAGCCAGTACAGATGGCCTCTTCCACTGCCTTCTTTAATGATTTGGTGTCTCATATTTCCACTCTTGAGGGTATGTCTTCCAGGAGGGACCCTTCGGTAGCACCCAAATGTGAGGGACCGGGTGCTCAGCCTCTGGAAGAAATGGGCATGGTAGGTGATGACGTTAGATGGTCCTTGGAGGCTGGTCCAGTGGCAGTGGTTGTGCAACCTACGGAAGCTGATGGTAAGGCAGCATTGTCCCAACAGGGGTCCGCATGGCCCTGGGGGCCCTGGGGCCAGGCCGCTGCCCCCTTTACCTCAGCTATGCCTTACATGCCTTGCACACAAACTGGGTCTCTAGTACTTGTGGGTACTAGTACTTGTGGGTACTAGTAGCCTTTGGCCTCAGTGGGGCCAGACAACTTTTTCAGAGCAGTTTCTAAGGGTGTCCTGCTGGTCACCCAGGCCATCTTAGTCACAAATGGGTATGGGCTGGGTTTCTCCTTGGGGAGCATATTATGGTGCCCTGTGGTCAACCTACGGGTTGGTACCTTTTAGTACACTCCCCTTTGGGGATACTGCCATGCCTCTTGGGGACCACCTTACTCCAGGTACAAGGAAAAAATTCTTAGAGGGGATGTGGATGTGGATGTGTTCACCCTCCTCTTTAGAGAATTAGAAAAGAAGGATGTTCCAATATATGGATATTATTTATAGGGGGTATTCGGACTTCACCGGTGCAGCTTGGCTGCAATGTGACGAAGAGTTCCGGATGCGTGCCACCCTTAATCCCTCATTGTCCTGGGATCAAATCCACCAGCAGCTTTGGCTGCAGGTCATGTTCCCAGTTAGGCCCAATGGCAGTGATTGTTCGAACAGTGGTTACCTGGTTCTAAGTTCCTCCGCCCCTACAGGTGGTTCTAAGTTCCTCCACCCCTAGGGATCAGATGCCTGCAGCTCGTACGCTTTGTTGGGATTTCGCGTACCAGGGGGTTTGTACCAGGTAACCTTGCAAGTTCCGCCATGCGTGCCCAGTTTGTGGGGGTTCTCATGCCTTTACAGCCTGTAAGCAGATGAATCAGGGCAAGAGGCATGGGCCAGAGGGTGCTGGTTCTTCACAACAGCAGGTGGGCAAGGGTCCCTAGCCATCAAGTTTAGCAGGTTCCAGTTGTTGCCTTTTCCGGTGGTTAATGGTTGTGTTTTTTCCCTAGGTTTGGTCATGAGGCCGGAGAGGGCTTGGCAGTGATATGCAGAATGTTTGGATATGTTCTCGTTGCAGGTGAAGGCCCAGGGCTTCTCCATGGTGCAGGACCTGGTTGGTATGGGCTGAGCTTCCCTGCTGGGGTGGCAGAACCTGGAAATGTTTGTTTGGGCCCTCAGCTGTGGGGTGCCACTCAGCTTGTGGTTGTTCTGTTTTGGGCCCATGGCATGAGTGCCTGGGCATGCGTTTTATCTGTGGGGCCCAAGGCTTCCCTGCCAGGGGAGGTGAGAAGCTTGGGCCCAGGGTTTTGTTGTTCAACACTCCCCATCTGTAGTACATAAGGAGCTTGGACCGGGATGGGTTTCACAGTAATGTATACCATCTGCAAATCTGGGCCACATTTGTCAACCTCTAGAGAGGGGACAGTTGGAGTAACTATTTGGAGGAGACATGGCAAAGGTTTGGATGGCTTCACTCCTCCTGTGGGGCACGAAGGCCTAAGCAGAGGCTTGGCCTTAGCGATGGCAGGTTAGGAATTGGGAAAATGAGTGGGCTGGTGACCACCCCTGGCATATCTCAATTGGTGGGTAATTGAGATCTGTCAGGAGTGGTGGGTAATTGGGATCTGTCAGGAGTGGCTGGCTGCTGTATGGCCCAGCTGCGAGGTCAGACACTATGGTGGGTGTGAGCCGCCTTGCTGCCGGGCCTGCCTGGCCCGCCCTCCACCGTCTTCGCCTGGCAGCTACCGGGGCTGGAAGTGTGGGGGGGGGGCTCCCTCCGCCTCAGAACCCGCAGGGGTGGAGGTTGCAACACCTGAACCCGCCTCCTGCTGGCTTGGCTGTGACCTATCACACCCTCTCTCTTTGCCTAGGTCACTCCAGCCGTATTCTCCTCCTCGGCGTCCTTGGGAGCCCTCCTTTTATAGCCCCCTGACAGCTCTGCCTCCCTTGCCCATCTCCAATCCCTGCTGGCCTCACCCAATGTCTCATCCCTTCCCCCACCTCCACCTGTGCTGCCCCTCTCCCATTGCCTGGGTGCCTGTCCTTCATCCCAGGGGCCTCTTGACCCCCTCCACCAGCCGCCAATGGGAGGCCTCCCTTTCCCTGGCTCAATGCCTGGCCCCTCCCTCTGGGGCATTGCCCACGGCCGTGCATGGGCCTGACCCGGCGGCGGCCTTGCCAGCCTCTCCCTCGCAGGCTCGGGCTGCTGGCTTGCTGGCTGCGCCCGGGCTCTCCCAGGGCCCGGCTCGTCCCATGGCCATGGCTGTGCTGCGGCACCGCTCAGTTGCTGGGTGGCTCTCGGCGGTGGCAGCTGCCATGGTGGCGCATCTGGCCGGTCCCTCCGGTGCCCAGACACTTCCTGCCGCCCCCCTGGCCAGCCCGGCGGCCTTGTTCTCCCCCATTGCCCTCTCCCGCCCCGCCTTGGGGCCAGGTAAGGGTTGGGGGGCCGCAGGGTGTTGGGATGGCATCAGGGCCAGGTGCAGGGGGGGAGCATCCCCAAGTCCGGGGCCACCGCGGCTGGCTCCGGACAGTGGGGAACCCCTGTACAAGCCAGTCCTCTCCTGCAGCTGTATGGCTGGGTGGGGGGGGGAGCTTCAAGGGGGTGAACCACCTCGCCAGGCCAGCTGGGTCACAGCCATACCATGGATGGTTCGCCCCCGGGGCTGTTGGTGGATCACCCAAATTCCCAACACTTGTGTCTGCCTCTTCATTCCGACTGGGGGTGCCATACACCACTGTCAGGCCAGCTTCATCCACTTGCTTCTCAATGGAGGCAGCAGTTGAAAAGGCGGCTATGCCTGGCAGGCAGAGGAAGATTTGGAGTGATCCCTGGAGATGGGGGCTTAGGTAGTGGTGGCACTCCCAGTGGGCAGGGGAGGAGGAGTATGAACCCTCCCCTCCACTGCATCTACCACAGGGATGGCAGCAATACATATGGTTGGGCCAGGAAGAGTGGTACCTAGAGAGCAAGTGGCCTGCTGAGTGAAGGGGGAAGATGGGATTCCCCCCAAGGAAGATTTGTAGATCCCAGAGGGAAGTGACAGCTTAGGTGGAGAATGAGAGATATAGACTAAGAGATAGATGAAAGGTAGGTTGGTGAGAAAGAGAGAAGGAAACAAGGAAAGGAGAGAAGTTGGGCTGCCAAAAGGAGGTAAAGTAGAAACAGTAGGGGGAAAGGAATAAATGGGAAAATGAGGTGCCCCTTAGAAGCCCTTATAGTTCTGAACATGGCCAAAATTGTGAATATTTATATCCACAAATTAATGCCATGTACAGAGAAGAGATATCTTTATATGGACACCCAGGTTTACAGAGAAATCCCAAACATTAACCGCCCCCCCCACCGCCCAAGCACAACAAAGAAATGTTGTTTAGAAAAGAGCAGACAAAGTAAAATAAAACAAACATATATCACTGGGTAGGGTGGGTGGTTGTGAGTGGATGAGTAAGGAAACACAGAAGCAGGCAGTGACTATGGGGTGGAGGGGGCAGAATGTTGGGCAGACAAATGAGGGAAGAAATATAAGGCACGGGAAAGTGAGGAGGAAAGAGGTGCTTTGCTAAGCAGGTGATTTTCAGGTAGGACATTACCAGTTCAGGATTCAATATTTTGTTGGTTTGGGGGATTCTAGAATTTGGGGAACATTATTTTCAAGAAGGAATGTATTTGAGCATCCAGGCAGCTATTTATAAAGATAATGGCACCAAATTCACATAGAACATAGTCCTCACTATAATAAAAAGGCCTTCTAAGTTTCAAGCAGATTGAAAAAAGGTACTTGATTTCACAGAGCCATTAAAGAGTCACCACATAGCACTGACTCACTTCTCTCTACAGATTCCTAAAATAGTGGTCAAGGGGCAGCCTAGCAGAAGAGCTCTGGCCAGCCACTGTCATAAAAAAACAAACAAACAAACTCTGCATTAATTTCATTTTTCAACTCATACAGTGACTGACTGACAAAAAAATTACTTAAATTGAAATTTCTGCATTTGTTATTGTTCCATCCCATCCCGTCCAGCAGCTGTGGGGGGGAGAATGGGGTGGGAATGGAGTGACTATTTTTCAACCAAATAACACCACAATTGCAGGAAAGCTAGTGCTGCCTGTCCACTAAAGAATTCCCAAGTTTCAAGCTGCTATAGGGAAGATGTGTGTCCTTGCTTACATGGTGGTACAGAGTGCCCTCCAGTCATAGTTGACTTATGGCAACCCCTGGTGGGGTTTTCATGGCAAGATACTAACAGAGATAGAATTGGTGTCCGATTCTACACACCCCTGAAAAAGGAGCCCCCAGCCATCCTACTTGGGAAAAAAAGGGCTCCACTTCCACAAAAGGAGGAGGGAAATAGAAGCATGACATATAACAATAACAACACCAACATAACTGTGCTTATATACTGCTCTTCTAGACAGATTAGTGCCCCAGTCAGAGTGGCGAACAAAGTCAGTGTTATTATTATCCCCACAATAAAGCTGGGGGGCTGGGGCTGAGAGGAGTGTCTTACCCAACACTACCTACTGAGCTCATTACAGTAGTGAGATTCCCAGGACTTTTTTTCTGGGAAAAGAGGTGGTGGAACTCAGTGGTGGAACTCAAGACCGCACAATGATGTCACTTTGGATCAGCTGGAACAAGGGGGGAGTTTTTTTAAAGTTTACATTTCCCTCGGCGGAAGTGGTCACTGACCATTTTTAAAAGGTGCCGGAACTCCATTCCACTGCATTCCCGCTGAAAAAAAGCCCTGGAGATTCCTCCCAGCAGAGTGCTGATTCACAGCCCAACCACTTAATCACTGTGCTACAACATCAGTTCCATTATTCATTATGGGGGACTTTTTCAGAGGGCGCAGGAGTGGCTGTTATTCAACCAATTCACACTAAAATTGCAGGGAAACTTTTGCTGCCTGTCCATTACAGACTGTCCAAAGTTTCCAGCAAACTGGAACCAAGGATCAAATTTTATGAGTCCCTGAACAAGGTGCCCCTAGGCATTTGACTCAGATAGGGAAAGAACCTGCCTTCATAAAGGAGGGATTGAAGAAGAAGGTGCAAGCCAGGACTGTAGCTCTGCCAGGCCCTGCGCCTGGCTTGTACTAGCAAGGAAAATGAAGATGAAGAGACAAATGGTGCAGAAGAAAAATAATCTTTATTAATTGTACAACCCCTATGCATTTTGTGTGCAGCTTCAGCAGGAATCTTCCAGATTCTTTTTAGTTCTGTTCTCATATATTAGTTTATATTTACTTTATATATACACTGCCTTTCTCCATAACGGGTAACCAGAGTCGCATATATCATTCTTCTATCATCCATTTTATCCTCACAACAACCCTGTGAGGTAGGTTAGGCTGGGAGTCTGTGTTTGTCTAAAGGTCACCCAGCAAGCTTCCATGGTACAGTAGGGATTTGAACCTGAGTCTTCCAGATCCTAATTCAGTAATCTAACTGCTACACCACACTGGCTCATTTATATGTTTCTTCAAAACAACTCACAAAGCTCCCTACAAGGTGAAAATAATTATAAAACATATCCATCATAATAAAACAATAAAACATAAAAATGTGATATGAAATACATAAAATATTGATCAGATTGAAATTTCAGCTATTGCCATAAAAACTGACAACTACAGATAGAGCATCTCAGTAGATCATAACAAATCACTAATCACCTTCTTAGGAATGAAGGCTTCACGCTGTTTCCTTAAACTTGAGGGCCTGTTTTTAAACACTGTCATTCAAAGTATTTTACTTCAGCCTCAGGCTGTGTTTACACATTTCAATTTGTGGAATAGAGTCCTGTAAAATGCGTAAACAAAGCTTAATTTCTGTTTACTTTAGTGGCTCCCAGATATCTCATTGTGCTCAGTTGAGTGCCCAAACCACTTGCCAATATTGTTGGAGCTGTCTGCGAAGAAAGAATACAAGGGCTATTGGAGAAAACTCTTCTATGTTCCAGTTGAAACACTTGCCTGGGTAGTAACAATTTTGTGATGGAGGAACAGTTGCATCCTTCTCAAGTACTGTATGCAGATGCCTGATCTGTATGCTTCTTATCCCCTCAAAAAGGAAACGGTGATTGTTTGGACTGTGTATTTATGAGGTCAGACTTTTTTGTGGCATGACATGAGTTATATTATCTGCAGGGTGAAGAGGAAGGAGGTACAGGTGAGATTATGAACTGGGCCTACAGACCCTTGCATTGTAAATGCACATGTAGTTATCACAGCAGGAGATCTCTAGAGCTGTACTTAAGTTACTAGTAACAAGCTTTTTAAAAGGCTGCTTGGAGAATTAGAAATTATGGAAATAAGGGTGCAGTGGATAGTTCTAAGCAGAATATGTATAGCCTTCCCAGTAGCAAAGAGCTGCCAATAAAACTGCAATCACTGCCTCAAAAAACAGTTGCTGTAACCCAACATGCCTGGTTGCTGCATAATGAGAATAAACGCATCAAATGATTATGGGGAGTTCAGAAAGTACATTTTCCTTGGAGGACACTTCTTATGAACATGTATTCAAAAAGATTTCAAATCTTGTAGACCCTTGTTTTCTTTAATCACAGATACAGAGTTACAAGTAGTCCTTGTATTTTGGAGTGCATAAACTGTTACTGTGGCCCAGTTAACCCTGAGGAGTCTTGCAATGAGAAGTTTAAAGTAGTCTAAGAGCCAAGCTACAAGTGATGCCTGACACAGGTTGGACACTTGCCAGCTTACCTCAAGTTTTGATGGGAAATGTAGTCGTCCTGGTTTTCCAGCTTGGCTCTCTATTACAGCTGCAAGACCAGGATGCCTACATTTCCCATCAAAACCTGAGGTAAGCTGGCAAGTGTCCAACCTTGGTCAGGCATCACTTGTAGCTTGGCTCTAAGTCTGCAGGTCCATTGTCTGCCATCTTGAAGTATAGCTTTCTCCTGACACAACTAACTCTGAGTAGCTTTTTCTTATCAGAAACTGCTGTGACATGCACTCAAGCTTTTGTTTGCATTCTTTCAAGAAAGAGCTAGAAGTGTCACCAGCTCAAACTGCCTCTAAATATTGAGAGATGTGTGGGACTGAAAGGTGTTTTTTAAAAAATGATGTTTATAAATAAGACCACCAAACCATCCTAATATACTGTTTTATAAAGTACCAACTTCATTCTATGTGATTTTGTAAGTGTTTTTATAAAGCAAGTGGAGAAGGATTTCAAAAGTTGACTACATGGAAAGGACCTGGTGCCATAGCAATGGAATAGGTGCTGTTGAGCTGACACTGTGCCAATTGAATTAAAATGTGCAAAAAGGCAAGCTGCAGAGAGCTGCCAAGTAGAACAGGAAAAAGCTGGAAGTCTCAGTCAGAACCCATGTCGCTTTCATCTGAGGCAGACAGGGCAAAATCTCATACCTAAAATGGATTCCAGGAATTATGTACATCATGTACCAGTTTGGTGTAGTGGTAAGAGTGGTGGGACTCTAACCTGGAGGGCTGGGTTTGATTCCTGACTCTTCCACTTGAAGACAGCTGGGTGACCTTGGGTCAGTTACAACTCTTCTAGAGCTCTCTTAGCTAGGATTGCCAGGTCCCCCTATCCCCTGGGTGGGAGGTGGGAGGCCTGGCACTTATCTTCTCTTCACCGGATGTCCATGTACAAAGTATGCATGCTCCCAGCCTGCATAATGACTTCTCTTCCAGGAAGTGATATTGTTGTGCAGACCGTGGGCTACCCTGCGAGCACTCCTGCTTTCCATGCGATGACATCACTTGTGCTCCACAGAGGTCCAAATCAGGCTGATTTGGGCTTGATCCAGGCTGAATGGGGCTGATCAGGGCTCATTTTGGCCTGAATTGGGCCTCTGCAGAGTGGGGGAGTGATGCTGTGCTCTGCAGTGGCCTGATCCAGGCTGATTCGGCCTGATCTAGTTTGATTTGGCCCCAATTCAGGCTGATTTGGCTTGGATCAGGCCACTGCAGAGTGCGGGAGCATTGCTGCACTCTGCAGAGGCCCAAACCAGGCCGATTCAGGCTTGATCCAGGCCAATTTGACCCTGATTTGGGCCTAGATTGGCCTGCTGTGGCACACAGGAGCACACCACCCGGCCTGGGAGTGCACCCCAGGAGGTGTGTTCCTCCCCCCATCAGCCAGGTTAGCAGAGTCAGGGAGTGGAGGATGGGAGCAGGGAATCCCCCACTCCCAGCAGGGGACTGGCAAACCTACTCTCAGTTTGATTTGGCCCCAATCCACCTCACAGGGTGATTGTTGTGGAGATAATAATAACATAGTTTGGAAACTGCTCTGAGTGGGTGTCCTGAAGTGTGACTTCAGGACACGTTTGGAATTCTGACAGAGGGTACTGGGCACAACCACAAAATAGCTACCGACTAGGATTTCCAGGTCCCTATACCGTCCCAGTAGGAGGTGTGTACTTGGGACTTACCAGTTGTCTCCTTGCCCACGGGGGCCCATTAGAGACCAAAATTGGCCTCAGCAAAATACATTAGCACACCTTCGGCCAGTGTGATGACATCAGTTCAGAAAGTGATGTTGTTCTCCCTCAGGAGTGCACCTGAGGGGTTTATCACCTCCTGTTGATCGCCAGCAATCGATGAGCATCAGGGCAAATTCTTGGGAAGGAAGCCTACTGCTAGAAGAGGTGGAGCCAACCACGAAATGGCTGTTGGAAGAGGGAGAGGCAGGAATTAGAGGTTCAAAAGTATGGAAGTAAGAAGGTTCCCACCGAAAAGGTATATAAGCAAGTATTTCTGGTGCTCTGTGGCATGGATTTACTCTGATGTATGCTTAACTGTTGTATGAGCCACATTATAAAGGTCATGCTTTCATTTACACAACTGAAATCATGGAATGTGTATGTTGTGAAAAGCCTTTGTGAGCAAAAGGAAACAGCTGAGAACTCTTTGTAATAAGCTTATATTTTCATTCAAAGTGACTGTGAAAGGTTATTACTTTTCTAAAACAAATGGAGTTCTTGTCTCAAATTTGTAGCAATAAATAGCTTCCACTACACCTGTCCACCATTACATTCCAGAGTGCTCCTGCTTGGGAGGAAAGGGCTCTGGCTAACTTTGGGAGGAAGAGGGCTTTGCTTTCCCCACCCCCTCAAGCCAGCCAACCTTGTTTTATCCAGAGCGCTGCTCCTTGGGAAAAGACTCTTACTTGGCTTGGGGAGGAGAGGGCTTCACTCTCCCCACCCCCAAGCCAACCAGCCCTGTTCTGTCCCAAATGCTGCTACTTGGTGCTCTGGATGACTTGGAGTAGGAAGGAGGGCTTCAGTTCACCAACAACAACAACATCCACCACCCCAGGCAGCCAGCCTCCTTCCATCCTGAGTGCTGCTACAAGGCTTAAGCAGGAATGGCTTTTCTTTTTCTTTTCCGGCCCAGGGTGACCATGTCGTTCCCCTCCCTGGCTGAAGCAGCACCACTTGGGTCACCAGGCTTGGGGTGGGAAAAGACCTTTTCTGTCTCTCTCCCAGGCAGGCTGAATGGGTGGGAAGGTGGATCCTTTGTAAGGTCTAGGCCAGGGTGGCTTACTTCAGGCAAGTAAATCCTTCTACTGCAGGCATTCAAGCAGAACAATCCCCACTCTGCAGAAGCCCCATCTGGCCACACCCACTTCCAGGAAAGCTTCAGTGAGCATCCCAAAAGGTGTCCACATGCACCCTTGTGCCCATGGGTAACATGTTGGGGACCCCTGCCATACAGCCTGTTCCTTTCAATTACTGTGTTAGTTTTTTAGAACTTCTCTACCCCTCTCTCTGCTCTCTTTTGCAAGATCCTTGAGGCAGAGATCTTGCTTTATGCATCTTCTGTTCACATCCACACTACAAATAACACTTTTTTGTACAATTTGCAGACCTGGCTGTGATATGTCATTTGATGGTAAGTTTAGGGTGACCCTATCTAAACATTGTTAGGATCTATTTTGAATTATCTCATCAGCTATGTATCATCATGAATAAAATCCAGCATTTTTGATCTTATAAGAAGGGGCTCTTACCTGTCCATATTACCACCAGGGCTGGATCGGGGGGGGGAAGGGGGGTAATCTGCCCCGGCGCCACCAGGGAGGGGGCGCCAGGAGCAGCTGCCAGCTGCCAGAGGGCGCAGGCAGCAGCGCGGGCAGCCTCGCAGCCCCCCGCGCTGCCTTTTGCCTGCCCCGCAGGACAGGGGGCGGCCGGCAGGGCAGGTAAAAGGCAGCGCGGGTGGCTGCGGGGCCACCCGCGCCATTTGCCTGCCCCACAGGACAGCTGGCTGCCCCTGTCCTGTGGGGCAGGCGAATGGCGCGGGTGGCTGCACTGCCTTTTGCCTACCCTGCAGGGCAGGGGGTGTGCAGCAAGCCAGCCGCCCCCTGTCCTGTGGGGCAGGCGAATGGCACGGGCAGTCTCACAGCCCCCCGCACTGCTTTTGCCTGCCCTGCAGGGCAGGGGGTGCGTGGCAAGCTGGCCGCCCCCTGTCCTGTGGGGCAGGTGAAAGCAGCGCGGGGGGCCGTGCTGCCTTTTGCCTGCCCTGCAGGACAGGGGGTGCCCGGCAAGCCGCCTGCCCCCTGTCCTGCGGGGCAGGTGAAAGCAGTGTGGGGGGCTGTGAGGCCGCCCGCGCCATTTGCCTGTGGGGAGGCAAATAGCGTGGGCGGCTTCCCAGCCCCACACACTGCCTCTGTTCCTCCCTGCACGATGACGTCACCGAAGTGATGTCATCACACAGCATGGGGAGCGCGCGCGTACTGTGCACACGCACAAGTTGGTTGGCAAGGGTTGCCCCAGGCGTGGGCAACCCTAGATCCGGCACTGATTACCACAGAACTTTCTTGTCCACCCAAGAAAGAAGAAACAGTCTAAGGGTTTTTGCAAATTCTTCAATTAGTTGCCACTAAATTTAAAAAGAGATTTGCACAGAATGTGTACTTAAAGGGTTTTGTGCTGAGATGGATCCCCAAAATAAGAAGAGCAAGATTCAGGTCCAGTTGCACCTTTAAAACCAACCAGATTTCCAGGGTATGTGCTTTGAAAGAGTCAAAGAACATTCAGAATTGGAAGTATATAGAGGTAAACTAGTTAGAATGTGGGAGGGGTATTTAAAGTAAGGGTATAAAATATAATAATACTTTATTATGCACACCTCTGAATTTGTACTGTTAAGTGATGTGCAGTGTTGTTTGTGGCAGGGTGTTATATAGAGAAACTGAACCACCAAATGGGAAGAAAATGCTTGACGTTAAAGCAAATAGAGGGAAATATAATTCCCATGTTCCTTTACTCTCTCATGCACGTGTGTGTGTGCATGCACGCGCATGCAAGCGCACACTGTTGTGCTAGCTGTTGATATGCAGGCACCTAGTGAATACTGACAAAAGGATCAGCAATCATTTGATCTGATTATTATTTGATAAACTGGGGGTTTTTTTGCAACTGATGATTTTAGGACACTAGTTGAACTTGCAAGGGTCTGAGCATCCTTAATTAGAAGTGGCAAAACATGAAGTATAAGTGAAGTATGTATCTTTTGTACATACTCCTGGGTGTCCTGTGAAGAAAGAGGTATGTGAACTGTGTCTATCAGAAGTGTGTACCTTTCTCTGTGGGAAGGTTCAAAAGTTCCTGTTTTCTCATAAGTCAATGTGCAGTGAATGTGTGAGTCACTGGCACTTAATCTGTATAGTGTAATCTGCTAAACCACCCATAGTCTGCAAATGTAAGCTTCTTAATTAAATGCTGGAAGTCACTGCAGAATATAGCAATTAAACAAACAAAATCCAAATTTGCAGCATATGGCATAAAGTTTTATATTTGTTCCAAATCAAAACAGGAAAAAAAGTGTTTTATTTAATCTTTGAGGTTGTAAGACATTTTTATTATCATGTTAAATTGTGGAAATCTTTCTGAACTACAGAAATCAGTTTTAAGTGAACTGAACTCCTGGGCCCACTTCAAGGCTTTATAAAAAGTTCAAAATTATACTTGAAGTTTAGTTCTTTCTGAAGGCTTGAAAAGAACGCTTTGATATTTTCTCTTTGAACAAATGTCACTTACAAATTTTAAAAACATGACACAGGAAACTATCTGATAGTTTCTTGTACAGATCATGAAAATAAACTGTTTGCCATCTATGATATTTCTTTAGGAAGTGTTATACTTTTGTAAAGTACATCATTGCTGTGTTTCAGTTTGAGCCTGCCCAGGTTATGTAGAAACATGAACTTCCCAATGAGTGCTCTAGAAGCTCATTAACAGATAGAGCTTCATGCCAGCTTATATGCATTTTCTTTTCTGCTATTGTTCCAATAAAAAGTACAATAAACAGAAGAATAATTTCCCATCTTTTTACAACTAAATCTATGTCTGAGCATTATTTAACTGGTTCTTATTTGCTCATTTTTGGAATAAAGAGATTCATTCCAAAAATGGAACAAATAAGGACTAATTTTCTGTAAATCTAATATATCATTTATATATTACCAATATTTTCGAATCCTGATTCATTTTGTCATCTCAGCTATTTACCATTACTAAAGGGCATCCTCTGCACTGGTGGTGTATGTGGAACTCACCAGCTAACTATATTCATTGTAGTTGCATGTAACAGGCTAAATGTACACTGAAGATGACATTTTTCAACCTTTACTTTTGTACTATTAAAAAAAGGTAAATAAGTCATTGAATGTTTATAATACACAATCATTTTCATAAACAGAATATCACAATACAGCACTGCCTGCTGGTATAGTTGTATTCTTTTAAAACATATGCAAAATATGAAAAAAAAATACTGTCCATGTAATGGGGAAAGGGGATAGAATGAACCTTCTCTTCGACTCGCATTACACAAGAAATTGGGGGAGGAACCCAATGAATAGTTTTAGGACAGTCAAAAGGAAATACTTTTTCACGCAACAAGTAATTAAATTGTGGAATTCACTGCCAGTGGTTGAAGTGGTTAATGGCACAGATCACTTCAAGAGGGAATTAGACATATTCATGGAGGATAAAAAAAAAGGTAAAGGTATTCCCCTGTGCAAGCTGATGGGCAGAGTGCAAATAAAGTGCAGTGAAGTCACACTGTGCTGATTGGAGAGGCTAAAAATTTTATTTAGGAACTACATACTTGAGAGTAAAGAAGAGAGATAGAAATAGGTCCTCACTATCTGACTACATCTTAGAGAGAGAGAAGAGACAGGAGAGAGAAGAAGCAGGATATTGCCCTGTTTAGCCCAATAGGAGACAAGACAAGGAAATGACCCCTCAGGAAACCAGAGAGATGCTGCCCTCACTGTCTTAACTAAGTGATCCTTTCTGTCCCCTGTGCAGAAGGCTCTTCTTCCCTTCCTCCTTCCTTCTTTGCTGCTGTTATTGTACACCAGACACTGCAATGTTCAACACAAGCACTGAGTCATTATTGACCCATGGGGTGGGGGGATGTTACATCACGATGTTTTCTTGGCAGACTTTTGTTGTGGGTTGGTTTGCCATTGCCTTCCCCAGTCATCTACACTTTACCCCCAGGAAACTGGGTACTCATTTTACCGACCTCAGAAGGATGGAAGGCTGAGTCAACCTTGAGCCAACTACCCGAACCCGGCTTCCACCAGGATTGAACTCAAGTCGTGAGCAGAGTTTGGGCTGCAGTACTGCAGCTTACCACTCTGCGCTATGGGGCTCTGATTCATGGAGGATAGTGCTATCAATATCTATTAGCCATGGTGACTAAAGGAAACTCAATGGCGACTAAATGCTAGGAGACAATATTAGGAGGAACCCTTGGTCTCTATGATCTGTTGGTCACTCACTGTGTGAAACAGGATGCTAGACTGACCACTGACCCACAAGAGCCCCACTTATGTTATATCATATTATAAAAACAACACGTTATACCCTTGACAGCTGTTGAACTTGAGAACTAAATAAGCAGTGGGTAACCCATTACACTAGGAAGTGCTCTTCTGTATAAGCACTAATTGTTGACCTGAACTCCTTTGACAAAATATGGAAAAACAATACCCTAAAATCAAAAGCAAGCCTAAGACAAATGCTATTACTTGAATCCTTTTCTTCTTCAAAGAATATTCATTTTTTTACATGGAAGAGAAACACATTTTCTTATGGGAAATGAAACAAAGCATGTTATTCAGCCCAATATTACTCTTGCCCTTCTGACAAATATGATTAGAGTTCCAACTGACATGAAACAGGGTTTCCAGGAAATCTTTTATGCTGCTATATGATATGAAGTGTTGTGTATTGGAACTTAATTTTGGCAGCTTTCAATGCATTTTATGCTTACTTTTGATCATTTTTACTGTCTGTATTTACAATCTGGTAGAGAAATGCAATGTAACTTTTTTTGCTAATAACATTAATTGTCAACATTATTCAGAAGTACATTCTTCCTGTTGCTCAATTAGAGTTTGTACATTAAATGGTTTAATTCATCAAGAAGTTTAACTCTGTAGATTTGCAGATCTTTTATCATGCACATAAAAATTATGGTGATGATAAACTCTGATATGGACTAACTAGTAATGAATTTGGACCTTTCCTGAGTTCTGAAAAAAGGGATTGCCTTCTTTGTTCCATATTAAAATCCATGCAGGATGAAAATTCATAAATCAATCTATTCCTAAGGAACTTTAAATTTATGCTGTACATACATGGACCGAAAAGTGAAAGAGTAAGCTTCTTGGCTTCCTTCTCAAAGGCATGGGGGAGGCAGATGGGGTGGGAGGGCTGGTAGCTCCCTCATACTCTTAATGATGAGTCGCTACTGACAACAGCAGCAGATGGAGGCAAGCTGGGCAGTTGGCCAGTGCCAACCTACACGGAAGATCAGGTGCTCCAAATGTAAGCAAGTTATGACACCCTCTGAGTAACTCTGAAGCAAAGTCCAGGGACTTGTGGATGTATTGGTCAATACATAGAATTTTATATATTAGGCAAATAAAGCAGATTCCTTCTTTATTGCATGTACAAGTTCCTTATTCACATGTGAGCAGAAGTAAAATGATTGGTGGATGTTGACACCTTCATAATGAAATGTGTTGCTCTGAATGTCATAGCAAATGAACTAGCTGTAATAAAAGATACATTTTAAAAAATACCAAAAAAACAAACACAGCTCACAGCCTGTGCTAGAGTCAAAGCCTGAAACTTTTGTGGGCTATGCTGATGAACTCTTTTCATACAGGAGATCAAATTTCACCAGTTTTATCCCCATTTAATCCATCAAGACTTTATTAATTATTGAATTAGAATCAGAAAGCTCACTGAATGGAAGAAATAAATAGAAAAATGTTGGCTAGAGATTGGGTCTTTCCGTAATATCTCAGTGATTTTTTTTGGTTGCCCCCAAATTTCCCTTCTCTGAGTAGATGCTTGCATCTTCATATTTTGTGCAGCCCTGTTGACTGCAAGCACTTTACTGTTATTAAGTACTTTAAGGTAGGAAGACTATGCATATTTACACATAAGTAAGTGCCATTGAGCTCATTTACTTCTGAGTAAACATGGTTAGGAGTCCATGGTATTTCTCCTAGTGATTTCAGTGGGAGAGTTAAGCACAGGGCTTTTTTTGTGGTGGTACTCACTAGCAGAGATGGGCACGATCTGCATTACGATCGAAAAAAACCCACAATAATGGCGATCGTGCGATCGGGACCCGGTGGATCATGCTCAGGCACAGCCAATGATCCAGCGGTTGGGAGGGGGGCTGGATCGGGGCTTTATCGGGGTGATTGTGCTCAGATCGGGAAGCCAGACACTCAGGCACCAGCAATCTATTCCCCTGGCAATGGAGCCAGGGGAATGCCTGACCTGTGTTTGCCCTCCTTCTGTCGCCCTGGAAACCCGAATGGAAGCCCAGCTTGTCTTGATCAGCAGGGCTTCCTTCCAACCATGGAGCAGCAAAGCAGTCACCAGCTGGGAGAAGACACCCAAGGGAGGGAGGGGGAAGGGAGTGTTCTGTAGCCATGGGCACTCCAATGTCATCCCTGCAAACCCTGATAGGCAGCTCTGACAGCCAAACAGAGACAGCCAAACACAAACACAGATGCCACCGGCATCAGCCACCATTCCTGTATAGCTGGGGACAGCGGGGCACCCCTCCGCTTTTGCCTCCACGATCCACGATCCACGATCCATGGATCGGAAAGGGGAGATGATCGATGTGGATTGTTAATTCAGGATTGGCGCCGGCACCGATCCACGATCAGCTTGATCGGCATTTTTTTTGGATCATGCCCACCTCTACTCACTAGTACAGAGTACCAGCACTTTTCTGGAGGCTCTTCCAAGTCCTGATGAGGGAATTGGTGGAAATTAGTACAACCTTCTATATGAATATCAGCATCTTTTTTTAAAAAAGAAAAAGTACTGGTTAAGCATATATCCTTTTCAGGACAGTGGGGATTCAAAAATCCATAGCTTATAATTTGCTAGGCTACCTAGCAAATTTTACATGCCCAGTTTACATGGGCATGCTCTTGAGAACATGCACATATACAGCTTGTTATGTGCAAGTTTAATGTTTGCAAGTCTTGCTGTTCAAGGGGCTGTTTTGACGTATAAAGCACTTCATGGCCTGAGATTCACCTACCTGAAAGACTGTACATATTGATTGTCACCAGAAAGCACGGTATTTCCTTGGGGTGTGCATAATTTTAAAATGAGCTGAAAATACTCACAGAAATTGCTGGTTTGGCTCATGAAAGAGGCTTCCAGAATAGTGGAACAAATTCAGAAAATGAGGTTATAATGACTCCCCACACTGAAAACTTTGTGTGTTTCATTTTGGTTCATACTTGTGCAGCAACCACACAAGTAGGCTAGGCAGTGGTGGGGCATCCAGCAGCGTCTTGTTTTCCCCAGTGGCAAATCCGTCTGCGCTCATCATGCAACCAATTGGATCCAAAGGAGACTGAGCCCTTAATGTTAACTCTGTTGGTAGGAAGGGGATGTATGTGGCATGCATGAGTGCATTTTTTCTTCAAGGCTTCCTGGGCAATAGCATTGTCATTGAGTGGCTGATGCCGGCGGCATCTGTGTTTGTGTTTGGCTGTCTCTGTTTGGCCGTCAGAGCAGCCTATCAGGGTTTGCAGGGATGACATTGGAGTGTCCATGGCTACAGAACACCCCCTTCCCCCTCCCTCCCTTGGGTGTCTTCTCCCAGCTGGTGACTGCTTTGCTGCTCCATGTTTGGAAGGAAGCCTCTGAGCCCCCAGCGGCCACAAAGGTTCATGTTATGCAGTTGACAGTGAAAATTGGAAAGAAAAAGCTATTCTTAAAGGAGAGCTGTACTGAGGAGGTCCCAAGCATGTAGAGCTCGTGCATGCCCATCCAGTGGCCTTCTTCTGCAGTTGTCGTTTGCTTAGGTGCCATGGTGCCAGGGCCACTACTGTGACTAAAGATGTCCTCCAAAGATACCAAGTTAAGGAGCACCAGGAGGAACTTCATCTTGTCTAAAAAGCCTTTTGTCTTTTGGGATTTTCTAAAACTGTTAACCCAGCATTAAATAATGCAGAGGTAGCAGATGTGTGCATTACACACTCACACATGCATGCACACCCAAGTCTTTCCAGATCAGTATTTCACATGGAATGACCAATCTGGTTTAAACAGGGAGTCCCAGGCTGCTACAAAGAAGATTAGAGCAGATATTTATAAAACCACTTTGAATGTTGAAAAAACTGTATACAGTTTTTCAAATAAATGAATAAATAATTTCACAATGCAATATGGTAGAGCACTTAGATTTATACAGCAGCTTTGGAGAGAGTGCTGAGATTAACATGGTGGTGCTTCAGAGGGGAGCACAAAATCACTGTTATTAGCTTTCGTTTGAAACAATTATCAGTGCTGTTGCAAATACATCAGAGAGGACGTGTTATATTTGATCCTATTTTATTTTTATCCTTCATTACATGTTTTTCTTATTGTTTGTTGCAGTGCTTTACATTTTTGTCTAGGGATCAAAATTTTAGAAGCCATATTTCTCCTCTTTCCTCTCTCCTAGATGTTTCTCACTCATTCTTTCTTTTTAAAATTGACTGCAGGCATCCATTTCCAAGTTATTGTTTAAAAAGTAATAATAAAAGGCAGCAGACAACTGACCTATATATTTCTAGAAAAAAGAATTAATGAGTTGGCTATGCAAGAGAGACATGAAGGAATTGGCGATAGATTATTAACTGGTAGGTGACTTCAGAGCGGCATATATTACAGCACCCACACAGCTGTATCAACTTACACATTTTAAAGCAGAAGCAATATAACATTAGATTGAAATTTGCTTCATTTTTAATATGTTTATATTTTTATGGACAAGCAATGGATTCTTTAGGATATTCATTATTCTAGCCTGGATGCCACAAAGACAACTAATGGCAGGGACAGTAATAATCAACTAAAGTCTTCTACATCACTTATTCCATCCAACAACAGATAATGGACTCTAGGCTAGGATTTTTCAATAGGAAAAACAATGAAAAAAAATAGACACCTTCATTTTTCATCAACTCCCTTGGGGAATCTAGGCAAGACATGAACACTGCATACATTCGTGTTTGCATAAGTAACGTCTTTGGGGAGCAAGAAACAGTGACATTGACCAGGATGTTACATTTGCTTCTGAAAATGGATTAGAAGTGGCCCTTAAAGCATGCCCGTGTGCCCCTGGCCTGGATATGTTTAATATGTGCAAATGCATTTTCCTTTTTTTAAAAAAATGCAAGTACTCCTTAGAAAGTATCTCCCCAAAGTGAGGCAGAGTTATGAAAAATAATAAGACGACAACATAGCCGGGAGGGAGAGACAATTAAATAGAGATACTGCAGATATTTGAGTTGGCAACAAAGGTTTATGGCTAGAAAAAAAAGACAGTGAACAAAGACCACTGTGGTTTCAATGTAAAGGAGAACAATGTGAGCATAACTGTGATAAAAATTTGCCTGGTCACAAATCTACTTTAGCAAGATGATAGATGAGTGTGAAAAATACAATAATTTTTTCTTCATCTGTCATACGGAAATTATTTCTACTGAACAAACAGGTTAATAGAATTTAGCAAGGCTGTCATATGTGCTGTCAAATGTGGAGGTTCTAAACTGACAGCATTTTGTCTTTAGAGGAGTTCTTTGTTCCTCTCCCTCTCTACTTCCTCTTTCCTTGTACTCTTCCTTTCCCTCCATTTCTTATATTTCACCTTTGCTTTAGACTTGTGTCTGGCATCTGGGATGGCTACTGATGACTAAGAAATCAATCTAGTATTTTGATTTTGGAGAGAGGGGCGAACAGTGTGCCTTCTTTCAGTCATACATGCAGTGACTTTTCCATGCAATTCATTCAAAGCAGACCACCAAATATAATGCATGAATATTAGGGATGGACAAACATGCATCTTTCTGTGTCCCCCTCTTCAATTTGTTTTCACTGTAAACAGTTTTGGTCTTCTGCTTTTCATTCCTGTCATTGTTTGTATGTTTGGGGGTTTTTTGCACATTTTCTGTCTGGGGTTGGCAGCCCCCTCCCCCCCCCTCAGACTTGTCAACCAGGTGGAGAGCCTGGGGAGGTGCTGTGATAGCCAGGCCCCAGGATAACACTGCTGTGATAGCCAGGCCTCAGGAAGATTGGCGGGGCTGAGTCAAATGGCCCATAGAGTGACACAGCCCACTGCAGCCCAGCAAGTGGCAGCCTGGTTCAGGGAGACTCCCAGTGCAGTGGCCAGGCCCACCCCAGCTCCAGGCTGGACTGTGGGGCCAGAAGGAGATGCAGACCTGGCATCCAGGCCAGCAGGAGTCCTGGGCCCAGCAGAGCCCAAGGAACAACATGCCCTATCCTGACAGTCACAGCCAGTCCTGAACAGGGAGACACTGAAGGAGGCTCTGCCAGGGGCCACCTTGACAAGTAATCACCCAGGAGGAGGGGAGAGTTTGCTGGGGATGCAGCGGAACCAGGAGGACAGGGATACCCACCAAAAAGGCCCCATAAAAGTCAGTGAGGCCAATGAGGAGTAGTTGGGAGACCAGCATGAGTAAGTAACACAGACAGAGAGTGAACAGAGCAAGGCAAGCCAGAGAGCCTGAAGTCCTGTCAGCCTAGTGGAGGGAGAGAGAGTCAAGGGTGCTATAAACCACCCCCTCCCCCCAATTCTGAGGCCAACCCTGAGTCAGCTGGAGAGTGAGGCCAACCTGGAGGGTGTACCCCCTACTGGCTCTGATGCCTAGAGAGCAGATCTATTTCTACAAGATTTATACATCAAACATGCATAATTTGTGCATAAAATCTATATATCTAATTCTCAGCATGCCCCCATCTATGGATATTTAAATTTAGAGACTGAAGCCATGAACAGACACAACTTATCTTTCTACAAATCTGAGAATGTCCCAGGTTTGCAGAAAAAAATGAAATCTTTTTTTAAAACGGGGTGTTAACAGAAGCAGCAATCTACAAGAGACAAATTACACAAGGAGGAGCACGTGAAGGGGGTCTCAATGTTAGCTGGAAAGCTGAGTTTTAAAAGAGATTGGAAGGCTTTGTTAAATTTCCCCTCTCTACAGAGCTAGGGCGATGGCTGCTCAGAGGATTTGTTAATTTCCTCTTTGCCACCCCAAGGCTCTTTCAGTTTCACCTCCCCTTCTAAGAGGTGAAGAGGAAATAAACAACCCTTCTGGGCAGCGATCTGTAGATGCCATTAGATGCCAGTTTTGCACAAATGATAGTACACTGACTCACCAGAACATATTAAAGACTCATCAGAACATATTAAGTAATGGCATATATATGTTTGTGTGAATTTCATTTGGGAGAAGATATTCTCTCAGATAATATAGAAATTGCCTGTTTAGGATTGCTTCCACGTGGATATTTGCCTCCAAACTGGAGTGCTTTTCCCCCCCTCCCCAAAATGGTAATGAAAGCAACACAGAGAATCAGCAGCACCATTTGGGTACAGCCTAGGCCTTTAAAGGTCAAAACCTTCAATTAAAGAGTCTTTCATGTACAGAGTCCGAAAGCTGAATTTGAACCAATTGAAATTCTAGACAATCTTCATTGTACATTGCATTACAATAGTCTACTGAATCTAACACTAAAAGAAGACACTCCAGGCCGTAGCTACTACTGGGGATCCCAACGGTATGGCCAGGACCAAGAGTTCCCTCATTCTATGAAACATATTCTTCAGGACCAATATTGTTCTCTCAGAACTGGCATTTTCCCCATTCTGTCATTATGGAAACCGCTTAATAGGGAGCATATAGCCATGAAACTGTAGCTCTGTACATCAACATGTGAAGAAGGTGTTCAGGCATGAGTGTGCACTGCTGTCCCCATTCCTGCCTCCTTAGAATCACTGGCTTATTTGCAATGTGCATGGAAAAGAAGTGTACATGCATCCACTCCCTTGCTGTGATCAGGAACATTCAGAAAACTATGTTCTTGATCACAGGGAGCACGCATGCTTCCATGTGTAGTCCTAATATTGATGAGCCTGCAGTTACATGGATTCAGGGGGTGGGGCCAGCATGCTCCTGCCCACTCTCCTTTGGAAAGATCATAATCTGAGGGCTACTATAAAAATATTTTTGAACACGTAACCCATTAATTTTTCCTGATCTTTAGGAAAAGAAATAAAGTTCACCTGATCAGGGATGCATTTTGACAGACTGCTCTGCCAGTGCTAGTAAAACTCAAACCAAAAGAGGCTATCAAAGATGCTCACCCACCCAAACTTGCCAAAAAACACAAATGAGCACTGATGCAGTGAACTAAATTCTTCACACAATGTTCACAAAAATAATTTAGTGAATTTGAAAGTAATATACAAGAGTGAATACAACATGTGAAATTCTAAAACATCATAATCACTATAATATCATCACAATCAATCACACACAGCAAGGTGTTACAACACCGAGTAGCATGTGTATCCTCAGAAAAGGGAAGAATCCCAAGAGTTCTCTTATGAGCTGTCTTCAGTACACTGAGGATTCCCGCTGAAACCGCGGGGGCAGATGAAAAGTCCCTCCGGACAAAGTGGAAAGGAGCTGGAAGACTGGGAGGAGAATGGAATGTGCAGGTGGAGAACAGCAACCGGGAGCCCCCGAGGGGGACCTCCCCGCCCGACAAGCCTCCGGGTATCTCAAGCTTGTTTCATGAGCACTTCCTCACGGGGCGTGGTTTCTCCTACCACGATGGTATTTCTCCGACTCTCCCACAAACTCTTTCACGTGCTGAAACTCTGCGCACTTCCAGGGACCGCCATTTTGACAGACTGCTCTGCCAGTGCTAGTAAAACTGCAGGATGCTTTAATGGATGTTCACTTTTTAATTTATTGTTAGTCCTATTCTCTGTGTGGAGAAGGGAGGGACTATAGGAATGGTAGCCATAGTGCATAAGTTCACGCATACCATAGGTCTTTGCTGCCACAGTAAGACTCCTCCCTCCTTCATGCATTATGAAAAACAACATAGAAGATCTGCACAGGACTCTTGTGAATGTGTTATTCATTTTTATTTATTGTAACCCATATCCAGATTCAGGCAGGGTGGTGAAGTACAAATGTTTTAAATGAAATAAAAGGAAAAAAAATAAAGGATCTGCAATAATTTTGCAGTGAGTCTTGAGAGCTGTAGGTTGGTAAGCTGAGTGGAGCTTGTGGATTATAAAGCATAGTATACATATTATCTATGAATACTAGAGAAGCAAGGAAGTTATGGAAGGTGTAATGTCATTAAAAGAAATTATTATTATTAATTTGGAATAGAATATTAGTTGGCAAAAAAGGCAGAATGTATTCATTAAAAGTTGCAGCTTGGGGGGAAGGGAGTAAAGAGTCACACTTTAGTGGCTTTATGTCAGAGATTATTTTCAAAGCTGAAAATAATGCTGTATATAAAATACACTTGTTTCTAAGAAAGGGCCGCACTAGGCAAGAGAGTGAATCCTGACGACAGGACTCATGGAAAGAGGACACGATCCTCCGTAAGATTGTTTTTTGCCCTAAGAATCTTCCCTTGAGTTTCCTATGAAGTGACAAACTTTTGTGCACTTTGGATGCAGCTGGCTGAAAAATCACTGGCTGTTGTGTATGCTACATACAGCTGTCCAAAAATTGATTTGCACCTTACAAATATTTCCATGCAAAAATAATTCTCTTCCAACTGTGAAAACTGAACACTTCTTTCATTTCCTCAGGAAAACTCAAGGTGGAAAAAAAATGATTGGCTTTTTCAGAAACTTGTAAAAACGTGTTTTCCTCACCTTGGAATGAGAATGTATTCACATAGCTCACTGCTCAGTCAACATGCCTCTCATTTAAATAACTCCACAGCATAATCCTGCTTTCCAAAACTGACATTCTCTTTCATTGTCAAATAATGTCTAGGTATATTGAAATGAGAAATACAACCTGTTATGTGTCCTTAAATGCTACTGAGCATACTGAAAACAGGTGTCATTGGCTAGGTACTGAAAAGCTCTACATTTGTAAAGTAAATAAAATAATTCAAATAAAAAGTACTATAGAAATGCCAGTCACCATTAGTAGTTTATATGGGCACTGGTTAACCAGAATAATTAAAGCTGGATTGCAGATATAAGATGGTTAACATAAAATGTGGCATTGGGTTATTTCTTTTTTGAGTTTCCTATGAGCTATTGATCACACCATCTATTAACACACAGTTCACAATTTGGATTCATAAGCACAGTTGGATTTTTCTTTGCAGGACCTCCCAAAACAAAGGAAAGGAGGAGAGTTGTTTTACAGCTGACAGAATTCTTTGAATTAGCAGTTGTTTGCCCTCAAAGAGCTGAGAATGAGATCACAAATGAAGGCCAATACAAATCCAAAATAAAATGCTACTGGGAAGTTGTGAGGGGGGGAATTTTTCCTCTAACTGAAATAGTAGTAGACAATTCTATTGAAAACTGACAGGATCTGTCATTGTTTGGGGAAAGTGGGCAACTTGCCCCTTGGAATTATTTAAGATTGCCTCTATGAGTATTGACAGAGGAGAGAACAATATTTATGGTAGGAAATTCTCAAGGGCCAAAAATATTATATAGCATAGGGCCTAGAAAAGTAGTAATTTTTTCAGCCTATTAGTGTTCATTTTTATTCATCCATTCACTCTTAAGTAGGGTGAAGTAGCCTGCTTCAGATTACAGGTACAACATTCAGATTAAGGTACAACATTGCCACTTTCCTTTATTATGCTACCAGCCACCCAGTCTGCAGCCAACCACCCTTTTGCTCCAATTAGCATCTAACATTCTAAAAAAAGTTTGACTTTACAAACTTTTCTGAAAACAAGAAACAAGGGAGCTCGCATAAAGGGGCAAACTGTTTCATAAAATCAGGTCAACTACTGAAAATACTCAACAGTGAGCTGTGGCAGATCATCTCTCCCAGCAAGAGGGAACCACAAGGATACCCTATAGAGCTGAATAGAGGATCTACACAGGGAGAGATGATCCTTCAGGAGATCTCTCTATCGAAGGTGCTCCTATTCCCCCATTTCCAGTAGATTGGAGTGCAATGCAGTGGTTTGCTCCAGGCATTTTCTTATTTCTATTGGTGATTATGTAGGTACTTCAATGGCCATAAACTATGCTGATGGCACTTGTGTGGGTTTTTTTCAGCTCTTTGACTTAATTAGTGAACAGCAGGAGTGCCAATTCTGGTCTTACAATTTTCTCATTCTATTTCATTCACCCTTCTATCACTGTTTCTGAGATTAATATGGCTTTCACCCAGATCACAGGCCTAGATTCTCTGGCACTCCCAGTTATTGTTCTTGCTTGTTCTTAATGTTGTATTGATATGGCAGGTCCATCCTGCTGTGCCACAGCCCTAATGCTCTTTAATTCAGTAATGCAAATATTAACACTCTGACAGTATTTCTGTAACCTCCTCTATTAGTTTATTTCTTTAATTTATATTTGACATTTATACCCTGCCACATGGGCTAAGGCTCCCAAGGCTACTCTAGAATTAAGAGTGAAAGTATAATGGTTAAATGTTGCATTTATGCTGACTTTGCATTGCTACATTCCACAGTGTTAATTATTTTCAACCATGTTTCTTATAAATGTTTGAAATAATTAATGCCAAACTCAGTATTACTGGCCCACAGTTTCCAGGATTATTCTTGGCTCCTTTCCCAAATGTGGGTATTATTTCCACACCCTTCAGTCCTCTGGTGCTCACTTGTCATAAAGGAGCTCTCAGAATTATTCACCCAAGATTTTACTATTTCCCTTGGTATTTCCTTCAGAATGCTGGCATGTAATGCATTTAAGCCTGGTGCTCTGTCAAAGTTAATAGTCATAATTACCTAATTATCTGCTCTAGTATGATGGTAAAACCTTTTAACATTTCACATTTCCCCAAGGAGAATGTATTGCAGACTCTGGAATGTTGTCTTCCCCTTCTTTTGGGAACACTTAGGCAAAGAATTCATTTTGCTTTCAGCGAAATGAACCTCCTGCTGTCCCTCAATAGCCATGCTGTCTCTTTACTTGTCTGCCTGCTTCATGTATAAGTACATATGTATGTAGATGTATATGCCAAATTCATTCACCTTGCCTCATTCATCAGTGACTTATTATTACTTACATGAGCAATCTTCTGCTTTGTAGCTGCACAAAAGAGAATTCCTTTTCTCACAGGACAAGTCACAGACTGATGGTGATTCTGTATTGCACATAATGCTAGGAGTCTCTTAGGAACATACAAAGTTGCCTTATACTTCTGACCATTGGTTTACCCAGTCCCATAAAGTATACTGGCAGTACCACTTTAGGACATGATAGAAGTATTTACTCAACACTGCTGTATAATACTCATTAGCTGGGGTTTCCAGAGACCTTGCACATTCAATTATGTGCTCTGCCAGTAAATTATGGTCACTCTAACCCTACCCCTGTCTGACCCTGACATTTTAACCTTCCAAGACCTTTCAGTAAACATGTAATGGGTATATGCATGCAAATCTGCAAAGATTTAAAAACTAGCAGAAATCCAATACAGAAGTGAAAGGTTGAAACAGAACATACACAATTCTACGACCGTCATATTAAACAAGAGAAGCTTGCAGACTTATTGTGGGCTGTGTTGGCACCAAGGGGCAAGACTGAAGTGGAGGTGTGGCCAGTGATGGAAGAGGAAGGGCGGCGGCAACCTCTGCCAGAGCCATGGCATGATCAGCGCCATTCCTGGAAGAAGATCGGCAGGAGCAGCACGTTTTTGTTTTCACCCAGAGGCGAGTAGGGGGTTCCTGCCATCATTGGGCAGCTCACCCTGTGCGGATTGGGATGCAAGGGTTGTCCAGCCTGGCTGGCAATGGAATAAGGCTTGCATAATGCTTGCTGTCGCAGACCAGCATTAGCTGGAGTGTGATGCATCGGACAGCAAAAGGGCCTTCCGATGCCAGCAAGGGTCCGGGCCCATATGCCTGGCTAATGCTCCATCTAGCTGTAATCAATAAAGTTGTGGCCATTCCAACCAAGAAACGTTGTCAGTGTGTTATTCGTCGGAACCCAGACTGAACATAGCACATAGGTAACAACACAGGAACTACCCAGCAGATCATACTGCTAGAAGGCAGCATAATAGAGGCTTGGCTGCGAAACAGGATGAAGAGGATGGTTGTTGTGGATTTTCTGGGATGCAGAGGAATTTCAAAGGGAGATTAGAAAGAGAAACTGCTGAATTCCAACTGATAACGAAGCTCAAGGCAGTGCATCCACCTGGTCTGAATGGAGACCTAGGTTTCCTGTTTCATTACCAATGCTAATTTCTCCACACCCACTACCCCTCTGCATACCACACCCTATCCAATGACCCCTGCTATTGTCAATCACCGGTCATTGTCATTCAGCATCTGTAATCACTCCACTCTCCAAGATATAAGGACAGATGGACTCACACACTAGCTGAATCTGAAGAAGTGAGCTGTGACTTAAGAAAGCTCATATCATACAACAAATTTTGTTAGTCTTATAGGTGCTACTGAACGCTTTCTCTTTTCTACTGCTACAGACAGACTAACACGGCTACCCATCTTGACCCTACTCCATCACATTGCAAATATCATTTTCCGTCACATAAATGAATCTTTACTCAGTGAATAAAGCAATAATGACATAAAACACGTAATGGAAGCATGCATGCATTCTCAATGATTCACAAAACTTTACAGTATTAATTGTAATTAATTAATTAATTAATTTGATTTCCAAAGTTCAGCAACCTTGATAAGAAATGTGCAATTTTAACCTTGCATGCTGCTGGAGTATTTACATATAATCATTTATGAATGTACTTTCTCTTTTTCTTGCTTTTGGAAAAAAGGACCACAGGACCCCACCCACTTTCTAAAAACACTTAGTGAGCACCAGAAAAGGTATTGGTGGGTACCATGGTGCTCATGGGCTCCCTGTTGGGAATCTCTGGCTTAATGTGTAGTGATGTAGGGGTGGAAAGTCTATACTGGTTTCTCACAACTGTGAAATTAAAGGTACTGTGGGGTCACTGTTAGACAGCTTTGTAGTATTGGCATGGATTACCCTTGCAGACAGTACCTGCTATTTCATAGCATACTGCTAAAGTGCAGGTCTAAGATCACAGAATGCAGACATTAGCCAAGACTATGTAGGGAGGCATTACAATTGTTCATACATGGATTCTTATTTGGCTTCTGCAGCAATGACCTTGCGGAGGAGGACAACTTTTTAAAAAAAGACTAAATCTGCTGATGGCACAGAATGGTGAGGTAGTAAATACGGAGGAACAGAGCAAACAAAGTCATAATGATTGGGATAGAATTAAGCTTAGGGGATGCTAAGTAGTTTATGCATTTCCATGCAAAGAAATAAAAGGTAATGAGATGAGGGACCAAAAATAATCCTACAGCCTGTCTAAATTAACGCACAATAATGAATAGGGATATGATAAAGGAAGCAAAGATTTGGTGCGTTAAAACTATTTAATGTCTGATCTGCAGTTTTTAGTAGCAAAGTTTTGCAGTAAAGAAAGGATAAGGAGTGAGAACAAAACTGAGTATGTTGAATAGTTCACTGGAATTCTCTCTGATGCCCCAAACACCACCACAAACAGAGAATTGTCTCAGCAGTTAGCAGCCTTAGAACATCTTCCCCCACTGCATTAATTGGTTTTACTTGCAGGAGTTTGTTTTTTGTTTTTTTTGTTTTTTACCTCAGGGAGAATTTCAAAGTGTAATCCTGCACCTGTAGCCTGAAGTAGTAGTCTATTCCATCAGAACTTTGTCCCCTCATTCCTGCCTCATTCTACTTCAGTTATCAGTAGATGAATATCTAAGGGTGAAATGCAAGCTCTCTGGCCATGTGCCAAAGCTTTCATTGGTTAGGACTGTGACTTTGGTACCCAGAATAACTTTTTCAGTCTTGTCCTTATCCTCACATCCATTTTCATCCAATATCCACTTCCTTTGTTCCAACAGAAAAATAATCTACCTATTGTCCAGCTCGACTTACAGGTTTCTGTCTGAAGCTACTCAAATAGCCATTTGGACTATTGATCTGGGGTTTCATCTGCATCCATTATGGAAAGACAAGTTACCTTAACACAAAAGACCCTCATTATCCCATGTGTCTTCATATCCTCTATACCTTAGGGCAACACTATATCATACCCTCCAATATTTCACAGAAGAAAATAGAGACCTACTTAAGCAAACTAGTTCTCATGCCTGCATATGCAGAGGTTACTGGGGCTTGCCTTCCCCCTAGGTAGCTGCAGCATAGAAGGAGCAGCAGGCCCATTCTTCCACAGACCAAATCTCATTAATAGAAACATCTTTGCAATGGTCCCTCCAACCTTCCAAGGAGGCATCAGTAGTCAGAGTAATCTCTGGCTGTGGGGATCCAAAGGGGACTCTCTTTTGCAAATTAAATGGGATCTGCCCACCAGTTAAGAGACCTTAGAATGGTCCTGGTTATTGAAAACTTAGAATTATGGGACTGAGGCTGTGGATCAAAACTCCTCAAAAACCACAATTGCAGGGTTCTCTGTTTGAGACATGCAGATTGCCTCTCTGGAGGTCATAGAGCCTAAGAGGGTCTAAATAGTGAGAGCAGACTGAAAACAAGTAGTAAGAAGGTGTGTATAAGGCCTTTAACCTATCAGCCCTGTCACCAGGTAAAAATGCCCTATTCACATTGGAGTCTAAATGGGCACCAATAAATTGCACAGAGCATGAAGGGCTTAGTTTAGATTTTTTCATATTTACCACAAGATCCAGGTTTGAACAGACTGATAAAATGAGACTGATGTGATGCTGGAGAATATCCTGAGACTGAGTAGATATAAGCCAATCATCCAGGTAAGGATAGATGCCACATTGTTGTTTATGAAAGTAAGCTATGACTACAGCTATACATTTCATGAACACAAACGAGGCTGTAGCCAAACCAAAGGGTAAGGCAGTGTATTGGAAAACAATATCACCATACACAACTGGAGGTATCCCCTATGACTTAGGTGTATGGATGCCATATGACCAGGCAGTCAGGCAATCCTTTCTCTTTTACGGTTCAATTCCTTCTTCAGGGTCTCCACGAATTCAGTCTTTTAGTAAATGGATAGATATATCTTGTCTTTAACAAATGTGCAAGTAAGTGAACCGGAGCAGACTCGAATAGCTAAATGACACTCCAAGTCCAGGAATCTAATACTGTGCCACACTCTAGAGGCTAAGCTAAGAATGTACTGAGGTGGTAGCAGGAATCAACAAGGAAGCAACAGCCACTGCTTCCTCAATGAGAGGTGTCAGTCTTCACATGAGGGTGACTTCCTCCTGCACTGTTTCTTGCACCCTCCCTACTGCTGCTCAGTTATCAATTTATAAATCTTCCTCTAGATGAGATTACTAATCTTATTGCACCTATAGATATCAACCATGCCAGCCTCAGTATTCTCAGTGTCAATCATAGTTTTCCCACCAGTCCCAGTCCAAGAGAAAGGCTTCTGGACATTCCAGGTTGTTCCACCATGTGTCATATGCTCAGGGCCAAAAGAACGACTGCATTGTTGTTTCATAACAAGTTATCCCAGTTTCTTGTCTGTTGGCCTGATGTAACTAAAGACAGTTGTGTTCTTAGTATTATTAAAGTCAGTTACAAGTTGGAGTTTAATACTTTGCCTCCTACATGTTTACTGTCCAAAGCCCCTCTGAATGATCTTCCTCATTCTTTCCTTACTTGCTAAAGGTGCTGTACAGTGGGTCTCAGAGCAAGAGACACTTTATGGATTTTTCCCATTTCTTTTCCATTTCTTTCTGGTAGATAAGAAAGCCTATTTTAGATTTACAGGGCCTCATCCAGTATGCCAAGGTATTTAAGTTTAGAATGGTTACTTTATTATGGGTCCTATCAATGGTGCCCCTATTCATGGTTGGCAGTCCTTGATTGACAAGATGCTTATTTTCATTTTTCCATACACTAGCACTGATCTGTTGCTTGGATAGGATGATGGCCTCATCCTGGATCACCTTAGCTGAGGTCTTTTTGTTCTCCAGCAAACTGTCCATGTAAGATGACATCTCTTGCCACAAGAACATTTGATAACCACTCATTATTGCCAGATAGTTTAAAATCTTAATGTTAAGGGCTGTAGCAGAAAACATCTTGTGACCAAGGGCATCTAACTTCCATCCCTCTCTATCAGCAGAAGTGGAAAGACTACCTTGCCTCTGTCTGGATTACATTTCTTCAGCAATAAGGGAGACAGCAGGTGGCTGCGTAAGAAGAAATGGACATTTGTCCTGCTTAATCTTATAGAGAGCATCCACCTTCTTTGTTGTTGCAGGAATAGAAGCTGGTTTCTGACAAAGAGTCCATCATCTCCACAAACTCCTCAATCATAAAAAAACATAACCAAAGCAGAGGTTTCAGAACAGAGGTGTTGAAGTATGACATCTTTTGAATTTTGCTGAAAAGATGAAATGTCAGTCTTTAAGGAAGTGACCATGCGAAATATTTGTTCAGCATAGAGTTTATAATCTACATTAGGGGAGATAGGTTCAATATCCACATCTGCTTCTTCAGGTGACAGATCTGATGGCACACCGACACTTTGCTTGGAATGAAGTCTTCTCGCATCAGATTCAGAGTTGGAATCATATCTGGAGGAATATGCTGTAAGAGGCACCCACTGTTCATGAGAGGAATGTCACTTCCTCGGTTCTGAGGGGATTGGAACTGAATGGGGAAAGGTCTACAGACTTCTCCCTGGTCTGCAGCTCATGCAGGAAGGGCATAGTGTGGAACCAATGGTGCTGAGTGATAGGAGTGGTGATCTGGACCCGAACAGCAAATATACTGCTTATGAGATTTGGTCGGAACTTCCTTACCAGAAGAAGCTGGAGAAGAACGTCTACTAGGAGATCAAGGCGCATCCAAGTCCACAATTGGATCTGGAGGTTGAATCAGATTCACAGGCATGGCTTGCTCAGAAGATAGAGAGGCCTAATCTTTGTGCTTAGATCTGTCTTTATGTTTTCTCAAGGTAGGATGTGAAGAGTTCTTCCTGCATGTAGTCAGAACCAGGGAGTGTGAACTTCTGCTTTTTGAAGCAGATTGGGCCTGACCAGTTGCTGGAGCAAGAGACTTTCATGGTACCAAAACCTCTCTGGAGCAAGAGCGAAGGTGCTGTTGGATTCAAAGAGAATCAGTTGGATCTGGTTGCTGATTAGACATTGGATCCAATGCCAGTGGAGCCGATTCTGACATGGGCCTGTTTGGTGGGTCCAAGGGCTCTGCTGGGACAGAGTTTTTTGCTGCTGGGCTTGTAGCACTAAGTCATCACCTTCTCCCAAATAAGGCTTTAAGGTGAGTGGCTTGGTCTACTCTAGCCTTCAATGTAAAACTCTGGCAAACTCCAGTAGACTACATGGCCTTCTCTGAGGCATAAAAAGCACAAAGAGTGACCTTTCATTTTAGTCATCTTGGTCCTGCAGCCCTCACATTTCTTAAACCACGACTTGTCAACAATTTTGTTAGAGCACAGGCAAAGAAGAACAGAACCTCTGACACAAAGCTGAGGAACAATGAAGACCTCCTCACTGTTGAGAAAACAAAGATAAACTATGCCTGAGAGGGAAGAAAGAATGGAGCCAGATAAAAAATATTCAGCTGTGGAGTAAGAGGGAAAAATATTTACCCCAGAAACTACACTGCACGATCTACAAACACCTGCTGGCAATGAGTCAAGTGCTGAGAAAGGAACGGAGGTGACTTCTCCAGATCACATGACTGTTTCGGTGGGAAACTGCTCCAGAGGGTTTTCTGAGGGGGAGCCTTAAAGCTACAGAATCCTGTTCTGAAGGCTGGCCTGCATAAGAGCAGTTCCAATGTGGAACTGCACTGAAGACCACAGTTGTCATATATGATATATTGCATGAACTTCTGTAGTTCTTTTCCCCACAGTTTTTATTGTAATGCAAACAGCCAGGGTAGGTGGCTTTGAAACTGACTAGAGGACCAGAAATGAGAGGACTGCTTATTCCTTTCTTAGCCAACCACTTTTCTGTTAAAAATAGCCTCTACTTAAAAAGCTTGAAAAGATACAGGATACCCATATATTTTGTCATCCTAGAGAAGAGGAAAAATCATGGATTTTAAGTGGCTTATGGCTACAAGGGAAAGAGCTGAACAGCACCTATCTCCCACCAGTCATCTAGGTTTATTAAAGTCACCCACAACTGCTTTGCATTTTTAAAAAAGTCATGAAAAGGAATCATAGACGTATATTTAATATAGTTTAGCCTTCTAGCAGACATGCACAATTGTCTTTAAGTATTCTTAAACTTTTCAGGGCCTATGTCAATAGCAATTGCCTCCCTAACAAGAAGGAGTTTTGTAGAGCCTAATGATATCTTTCCATGTCCCCTAGTCTTGAGGAGGATTCATGGGCCAACCTGTGTCCTTAAATTTTACAGACTAGACTACCAATCTATCTTTGCCTGAAATGTACACCATGAGCCATTTGCAGGATATAGATAACTGTGTATTTTTACCAAAGGTGATCGGTGATCTTTTTAGCAGATCTTTTCAGAAGTCAGATTTGGCTGTTTATTTCCTTAAGCAAGTGCAACAGAGATCAGGACAGTAGGGCTGTTCCTACAGTACATCCTCTGTATCCTGTGCATTACAGATGGACATGAAGAGCTTACCAAGGCAGCACTGTACATGCCTGGCAGCTTGTTAAAAATTGTGCTACATGTGCAATGCCAGCACTCCACTATAATGCCACCTGGGCTATGGAGGTCTGGTATGCTAACCATGCATGTATAGCAGCTGAGGGCCCTCTTTAAATGAGATGCCAGGTGTGTGCAGTATTGCATAGGTAAGTTCTTTTTTGCCCATACATTCATACAATTACCAGAGTTCTGTCTTTCTCTTACATTATAGCAAAGAAATAAGGCAGGCGCTTAGTTTCTCAGGGACATACATTTCCTTCCTTCCTTCCTTCCTTCCCTCCCTCCCTCCCTCCCTCTGTTTCTTTCTTTCTTTCTTTCTTTCTTTCTTTCTTTCTTTCTTTCTTTCTTTCTTTCTTTCTTTCTTTCTTTCTTTCTTTCTTTCTTTCTTTCTTTCTTTCTTTCTTTCTTTCTTTCTTTCTTTCTTTCTGTCTGTCTGTCTGTCTGTCTGTCTGTCTGTCTGTCTGTCTGTCTGTCTGTCTGTCTGTCTGTCTGTCAAAATACTGTTCATTAAGAATAAATTCAAACAATGCCTTTAGAAGTTGGACACAGAAGTTGCTGGAAATAAATCTGGAGTGCCTGGGGTGCAATGGGCTATCTGTTGACTTTAAAGCAACAGAGTACACAATATTTTATTCTCTGCAAATTGTGTTAAATTACTATTTATTCTTACATTAATAGTTGTCTTTGTATGTTTTTTAAAATTTTCCCAACCTCATTAGAATGGGATGCATAATACTCCCTATTCATTAACATCTGAAGAGTTACTAATGTGAATGAAAATACCTTATGAGCTACCAGGTAAGTCTGGAAATGCTTGATGTTCTGGTGCTTTGATAGTTAATTCTGTTTCTGTTTGGCTGAGGCAGTGGCCAAAATGGCGGAGGGAGGCAGAGGCAAAGAGTCAGCAGAAGTGTATCTGACAAGCATGCCATACTACCTTACAAGAGAGTTATCTGATGTGCCCACTGCAACAACTTTACCTGTCAACCAACTGCTCAGTAACTCATTTGAGGGACCATCCCATGCCTAGCTTTGTCTATCTGACAGATTTTGTCCTGTATGGGACAATTCACATAATCTTTGGTCTGCGGTGGAGGGTATAGGAAAAACCAATCCTTACTTCCCTGCTCACTCAGTGTGCTGGCTCTACCTCTGAAACTATTTCCAGGTTGTATAGTGGCCCTATCTTAAATGTATAGGCTCAGATTGTACAGCTGATTCCTGGATTTCATCAATTTCCCAATCTGAATCTACATGTATAGGATTCAGCCTCATTGATGGTTGGAGCTCATACCAGCATGAGTATGGTAATACCAAAACATAAAGTACTTTCTTGTTTTCTCCTTCCATTTCCTACCACATGCAAGGTTGAATGAAGGATCTGTGCCTGAAAGATAGCCTGTTATGCACAAATTTACAATGCTCGATACAGTGTATAGTAGGGGTGTGCAGTTCGGGAATCCGAATCCCAAAAAAATCCCGAATCACCCTGATTCGGGGTGATTCGGGGAATCCCGAATCGATTCGGGAATCCCGAATCGGCATGCCCCGAATCGATTCGGGGCAATTCGGGGCAGCATTTTGCTTGCTTTTCAATGGGAAAAAGCCTCCCCAGGCTTCTCTGAAGCCTGGGGGAGACATTTTCCCACCAAATCAAGCCAAAATTGGTGAGGGCCTTCCTATAACTCCCCTCTAACAACCCTCCAAGTTTCAGACCGATTGGACTTTGGGGGGCCATGTTATGGCCCCTCAAACCAGGTCCCCCTATCCTCGCCTATAAAAGGGCATAGCTTTAGGTTGCTGCTGCTAATCTCCTATTTTGTGCTTGCTGCTGCTGATCTCCACTATTTCCTATGGGGGGAAAATGAAGAGGCAGGCTTCCTTTGCCAGGGGTGGCATTTTGCATGGAAAATGCCCCCCAACCCTCAGGGGCCCTTCTCCCACCTTTCCTCCCACCCCCACCAAGGCTCAGCCTGCTCCCACTTGGGGGGGGCATTTCATGGACTCCCTAAGTAGGTGCTCTTTTCTCTACTACTTACAGCTGGGGGAGGCTTGTCTTGCCAGAGGTGGCATTTTGCATGCAAAATGCCCCCCAACCCTCAGGAGCCCTTCTCCCACCTTTCCTCCCACCCCCACCAAGGCTCAGCCAGCTCCCACTTGGGGGGGGCATTTCATGGCCTCCCCAAGTAGGTGCTCTCAGCCCCCAAAGTCCACCCCTTACAGCCCCACACAAACCCAATTCCACCCCAGCTGCCACACAGAGACCCAAATCCCCACATTATCCCCTCACAGACCTAAATCCACCCCCAGCAGCCCTACACCCATAACCCCAGGAACTGGCTGGCCAGCCCTCCCCCTTTGTTCCCTATGCTGGGAACTTCTAAACTCTCCCAGGGCAATTCCGCACAGCCCAGGGCTGCCACAATGGTGGGCAAACTTCTGAGTGCCAACTTGTTCCTGGAAAAGAGCATCTGACCTGACACACAGACAACCACCCCCTGACACCCCCACCACCTACAGAGATGGCTGGCCATCCTCCCCATTGTTCCCTATAATGGGAACCAACTGCACAACAAAGAATAAAACACGAACAACACAAAATACAGAGAAGATTAGCACATCAAGCACCAATCCATATGCAAAAGAACCGCCTCAGGATACAGTGAAGCCTCCCGCCATTAGCATTCCACACCCTGGGAAACTCTTACAGAATGACTCAGCTCAACCCCACCCCTCCTGAGTAGATACAAATGACCTACATCTTTTCCACACTGTGACACTGAGAGATCTCTGTCTTTTGGTGCTACACCTCTGAAGATGCCAGCCACAGCTGCTGGCGAAACGTCAGGAACTACAATGCCAAGACCACGGCAAGACAGCCCGGAAAACCCCCAACAACCATCGTTCTCCGGCCGTGAAAGCCTTCGACAATACATCCCTGCAGAGAAGATTAGCACATCAAGCACCAATCCATATGCAAAAGAACCGCCTCAGGATACAGTGAAGCCTCCCGCCATTAGCATTCCACACCCTGGGAAACTCTTACAGAATGACTCAGCTCAACCCCACCCCTCCTGAGTAGATACAAATGACCTACATCTTTTCCACACTGTGACACTGAGAGATCTCTGTCTTTTGGTGCTACACCTCTGAAGATGCCAGCCACAGCTGCTGGCGAAACGTCAGGAACTACAATGCCAAGACCACGGCAAGACAGCCCGGAAAACCCCCAACAACCAACACAAAATACAGTTTTTAAAAAATTATTTTCTCCCTTTCAAAGTACAAGTAGGCAAAGCATTATGACACATTACACCAGCAGTCCCCCACACAGAAAAATAACACAACTCTCACTTAACATCAGAGAATCACAAAAACACAATTCCTGTCAAAAACACTTTATTTCTTTAACTGCTTTAGGTTACACAGTAGGAGGGCATAACAGGGCATGATAGCAGTGTACTACACAAAATAATACAACCCACTTCACCATTTTTGACAGCAATTGTGTTTGGGTGATTCTCTGATGTGAAGTGAGTTGTGTTATTTTTGTGAGGTGGAATGCTGGAATGCCCTTTGGTGTGCCCCCCCCCCCCCCGCTGTGTAACCTAAAGCTGAAAGGCACTTCTGGCCACAGCTACCCTTTCATATCCAGCAGAAGACCTGGGTCCAAGAGCATCCCCAAACGATGGGCATGTTCTTTCACTGGGAGTACAACTGCATCCAGAAAAGGTGATATCTTAAAACCCAGGTCAGATCTTCTACTCGCCAGTAGCACTTCTAACTTGTCAGGATTAAGCTTTAGTTGTATTAGCCTGAACCCCCTCCAAAACTGCCTTTAGGCACTGGGTCAGGATTTCTGTTCTTTGCATCTTACGTATTTCTAGGCAGTTCACTACATCAATAAACACAGCATCACACACAAAAAATAGGAATGCAAGTGTGCTCTCTTTCTCCCGTTCTTAATATTATATCAGACAGACAGACAGACTGGTTTGTTTCCAAAATTACTCCCCCTCCAATAGCATTTACATATAGTATTTTTGATGAAATTTAAGACTACAAGTGTTAGCATTTTGGCTTCTCCGTTTTACAAATTCTCTTTTTTATTCAAAAGGAGTAATTATTTTTCATTTTTTCAACATTTCAAAATGAAAAGGATCTAACAGATCAAAGAAATAAGCACTTACAACTCAGAAGGGCTGTCACCAAATTCCTTCTTTGTTAAAGAAAACTCAACAGGTTTGTCTTCATATGTTTTGTTTCTTCAGTTGGTACTAATTAAAGAATATTTTACCCGAAAGTGTCTCCATCTGAAGCATCCAATAATGTCTGCATGTTTAACAATACGGGATACTGGATTGGATCATGCATCAGGTTCAGGTATCAACGTTAGTTTCTTTCTTTTTTTTTAAATAAAATTTTATTGGATTAGAATCATTTAATTTCACATTACAATCAATTCCCCCATTTCCCAATTTCTAACCCCCTCCCTTTCCCCCCCTTTTTGTAGACTTCCAACAGTTTTCCAACCCTTTGTCCCTTTTCCCTTACTCATTTTAAATTCATCTATCTAACAAACATATACTTTCCCTTTATTCTAAGCAATAATTCTTTAACTATTTTTAATACTCTGTACCCTATCTTTAAGTCCCTTCTTCCATGTTAGACAAACAATTTGTCCCATTTTTTCATAATTTCAGATATTTCTGTAAACCATAAACCATATAAACCATACATTCATATAAGTCAACCAATTTAACTTATACTCTATATGTTACTTTTTCTGCATATCTTATCTTCATTCTGCTTTAGCTATATTTAATTATATTATTATTTTTGTTCTATTTTGATTATACATCTATATAACTATCATCAGAAGTTATCAATCAATTTGACCCATATATATCTTCAGGTAGACTTATTCAATTTAGTACATTATACAATTTTTACCAAAAATAATATTAGTTAGTCAATCCTTATAGTTAATTATTTTCTATCAATATTCTATGTACTACCCTATGTATAACAATCTAACAAGGTAGCTGCTTAGAAATTCTCATTTACCTCTCCACCCCCCGGTAAAGTCACCCCCCTCTGCATTTTATTATGTTTCAATAGTTCTCAAACTGCCACAGTTCTCCTCCCACCTCCCATTTCTTCACCAAATATTGTTTCAGCTTCTCCCAGTCTGTGTTGAACTGTCCTGGGTCAAGGTTTCTCAATTTTCTTGTCATTTTGTCCATTTCCGCCATATACAGCAATTTGTAAATCCAATCCTCAATAGTTGGCACTTCCTGTACTTTCCATTTTTGCACATACAAAAGTCTAGCCGCTGCTGTCATGTAAAATAACAATGTCCTGTGTTGAGCTGGAATGTCCTCCATTCCCAACTTCAGTAGCAGGAGTTCTGGGTTCTTATTAATTTGAAATTGTAAAATCTCACTTATTACTCTTATTATTTCCCCCCAGTACTGCCTAGCTACCTCACACGTCCACCACATATGATACAGGGAACCCTCATGTTTTTTACATTTCCAGCATTTGTTAGAAGTGTTCAAATTCCCTAGCGCAATCTTCTTTGGTGTCATGTACCAACGATAAATCATTTTGTAAATGTTCTCTTTAATATTAGTACACGTCGTAGTCTTCATTGTTTCTTCAGTTGGTACTAATTAAAGAATATTTTACCCGAAAATGTCTCCATCTGAAGCATCCAATAATGTCTGCATGTTTAACAATACGGGATACTGGATTGGATCATGCATCAGGTTCAGGTATCAACGTTAGTTTCAATTTGACTTTGTGTGACTTTAAAGGTAGCTGTGTTGCAATTACTTAGATCCCAATATTGGTTTAGTTCTCAGGATTATATATGTCTCTCTTATGTGTCAAAATTATACCCCTTGATAACTTCACAACTCTGTTTTTGTTTTTAATTGTAAAAGCATGATAGCACCACATTGATGATTGTCAGCAGTTGCTATTTATCATCTGTCAAAAGTTTTCCCCTTGGGAAGAAAAAAAATCAAATGGATCATGGCTGGATTTTTAAATTATTATTCCGTGGTAAAGTTGCTTAAAGAACTCTTGCATGACACAAGGCTAAATAGAATGGCGAAACTGCTCCTGACAACTCAATCAGCATTTATAGAAATAGGTGATTTTATGCGCGGAACAGAGGAACTGTCACTCATCTTAGCAAAACAGCATATTCACAAATGCCATGTCAGCTCTTCCATCTGAACTGGAGACCCCACCTGATTTGTTAGTCTTGTTATCTCCAAAATTACCTACAATGGAAATAGATGGGTAAAAGAATTGAAAAAATATTGTTTTGCTGTACAGTGAAAAAAAACAGGGCTGCTGTGCAGGGTCAGCTGGTGCTTTTTACAATGTGAGTGTGCAAGAGTAGCCTTCCATATTCAAACTAAGACATTTCAATCATCCTATGTAATCTCTTTCAGATGTCCTTAAAATTACTCAAATAAAATTTGCCTGAGGGGGAAATTCACATTGGTCGGAAAACTCCATAGAAGGAGTTGGAGGAGTGGAGTGCAACATTTTTTCCGAAAACTCATTTCTAAGGAGTAGAAACCCTCATGAAGAAAATATACCACAGGGTGAGGGACTACAGTGAAAAAGGATAGACTGAAGTTTCCTCCTTTACCAACAGAGCTTGCACCAGCAGCGAAACCGATATCAGTCTCCCTCCTCATTGCAGCGCCCCCCCCCACATCCTTACAGAGGATTTTAAGGTAAGCACAGACAGCAGGCTACTGGAAAAACAGAAGGGTGAAAAAGATCAACTCTGCCAACTCCTACATTGAGCTTTTTTATTAGATCAGCCCCTTTAAATTTCACTCCCGATGAAATCCAGTGGCAATATTATTTATTTATTCTCTCTGAGATTCAAAGTGGATCACACAATGTAAATCAAAGCGATCAAGAGGATGATACATCTAATAAGCAGTGTAATAGGACCAGGAATTTTCATAAATTCATAACAGCGCTGTCATCTGAATAAAAAGTAAATATTTATCATGGCATGTTAAACAATGCTGAACATTGTAACATTTTACATCAGTAAAAACATGGTACATTTTCCTGGGTCAATCTGCTATGATGTAGCCCTGTTCACTTTATATAAATGCTCTCCTGAATAATTCTGTTTTACATATATTGATAGAACTATATTCTAGTGCAGATTTTTTTTAAAAAAACCTGGAAGCAAGGTGAGGAAATGGTCACAATAGAGAAAAGGGTCAGGGAAAATGGCTGCTATGTGGGCAGGAAAATCTGAATTTGTACATCAGCCATCACGGTTTTACTGCAATCTTTCCCAAAACTTCAGCACAAACGAAGTTTGAGGGGAAAAAAATCACAGAAAATTTGGGAAAACCCAGATGGTGCACAAATTCACCAAGATGCCATGGGGAAGAGGCAAAAAAACCTCTGCTTCCCCAAATAATTGATCCTAGGGGGAGATAACCTTTGTGGAAATGGCCTTAATCTTTTCCAGGACTTTCACCCCTAGTTCCCATTTTATGCAGTAGATACTTTCGAACATTCACAACATTTGAAAGGGAGAAGCATGTCAGTGATCATGCAGTTGTAGCATGTGCCCTCCAATTGTCCCAGATGTTGACTTTCTGGTAAATGTTAAAAGAGTTTACTGGGAGATGTTCAGCTGGCATCCAGCAAGTTTGTGTGCTATGTAAAGTATGTCTCATCTTCCAAAAGTGATTTTCTCCAAAATATGTGTGTGTCACAGCTGACTTACCCCATACGGATTTGGAAGCAAGAGACAAATAAAAGCGGTTAGTCATTGCTTGTCTCTGTGTAGCAATCCTGGGCTTCTTAGGTAGTTTCCCATCCAAATACTAACCAGGGCTGACCTTGCTTAGCTTTTGAGATCTGACAAATTCAAGTTAGCTCAGACCGTCCAGGTCAAGGCTATCCTCTACAATAACATTGAAGTATTTCACAGTAATGAGAAGAAAAATTAGGAAAAAAGGTTATTTCATGTTAATAAAAGTACTGAGTTGGATTCCACCACTTCATACTGTTGCCACACTCACTTTTCCTCCTGTGGAAGACACTTTTGTCAAATGCAAGAGGCTTTTGCATCAGTGGAAGGTGTCTTGTGTTGAAGCAACATGTGGAATAAAATGATAGAAGGCATGTCATTGTTTGCTGTTATGCTTACTCTCCTGAAAAAGATATCTTTGGACCCCACCAACCCGTCCAGTTACCGCCCAGTATCAAACCTCCCATTTCTGGGAAAGGTGATTGAGCAGGTGGTGGTGGAACAGCTGTAGGCTTTCCTGGAAGATACTTCTGTCCTGGATCCATACCAGTCCAGTTTCTGTCTGGGCCATGAGATGGAGACAGTGCTGGTCGCTCTCACGGATGATCTCCGCAGGCACCTGGATCAAGGTGGGTTGGCGCTACTGATGTTGTTGGATCTTTCAGTGGCATTCAACACAGTCGACCATGAATTGTTGGCCCACCACCTTGCCAACATGAGGATTCAAGGGACGGTCTTGCAGTGGCTTGTCTCTTTTCTCTGCAGTCGGGGACAGACAGTAGCACTAGGGGAGAAGGTGCCAGTCATTGGTGTGTGGCATCCCACAGGGGGTGATACTCTCTCCCCTGTTTTTCAATCTCTATATGTGCCCCCTAACCCAGCTGGTGTGGAGTTTTGGACTGGGTTGTCACCAGTATGCAGATGACACCCACTTGTATCTGTTGATAGGGCACCGACCTGACTCCGCCCCTGATGCCCTTTTTTTTTAATAATATTTTTATTTTTTATTAACTACATTAACTAACAATACAAAGGGAAGAAAGGGAACAAGGGGAGGAAGGAAAAAAAAACACAACAACTACAACATGTAACAACTATGCTGCACAAAATGTTTTCCCTTCATACTGCCATTATTCAAAAGTTAAAGCTTTATGTTATATTGATGGAGTGGTTGACCTTACTAAATGCAAATTACAATTTAAATTAAAATTAAATTTTCCTTCCCCTCCTGGGTCCCAGACGCAATTCTCTCTGAGCAACTGCAGCCGCAGTGCTCGTTTCCTCCCCCCCCCCCAGACTTCTCCTTTTCGTCTTGCTTGGTGCACTGAAATTCCGGATTTTTATCCTCAAAATCCCTTAGTTGATCTTCTGATAATATCTTGAAAGCTTGATCTTTGTGACTGAACCAGATTCCTTCCGGAAATAACCATTTGTACTTTATTCCACGTTCTCTCAGAAGAGCTGCGAACTTTTTATACTTAAAACGTCTTTTCCGAACTAGAAATGGGACGTCTTTCAATATCTTAACTTTATTACCCAAAAAGTCCAAATCTGCATTGTATGAATTATATAGGATAGTGTCCCTGATCCTCTTAGATGAAAAATCAATGATGATCTCGCGAGGCAGCTGACGCTTCATTGCATATTTTGAAGTAGCCCGACGGACTTCCAAAATGGCGCTTTTTACTTCTTCTTTAGTTGCCCTCGCGGGTGTCGCCAGTAGTTCCGAGACCAGACCTCGTAAATCCTCATTTTCCTCCTCTTTCACATTCTGGAGGCGCAAAATTGTCTGTGTTCGTTCCACTTGTAGCCCGATCAGCTGGTTCTCCACCAGCTTAAGCTCTTTACTCGTAGCCTTCACGAGTGACACACTTTCCCGAGCAGACTTCTCTGCCCCCCCGCTGCTTCCTTAATGGTTTTCACTTCACTCTCAATTAAGCCCACCCTTTGATCTGTTTCGTTCAGCTTGTCAACAAAGGGTTTTATAGCTTCACCAACTGCCCTCCGCACTACTTCCTCCAACGACTCTCCCTTCAGGGCAGCCGAAACTGACTTGCCCAGAATGGGACTTTGTTTTTTCGTTGCCATTTTAGGGGGGGGGGAAACCGCCAACCAGATTCTGAAACTCAGTGAAGGGGAAGAACGAGCCTTCTTATCTTCAGATCCAACCACTCCTTCGCGTGTGCTTGTAGTAACAGAAGGGATTCGCTTACTTGCAGGCTTTCGCCTAATTCTGCTCTTTGCCGTTTTCCATGGCCCGGCAGCACTCGAGGCGCCGCGCACGTCTGCTGGCCTCCGTAGGGACAAACGGGCAATTAACCCCCCGCATTGATTCCGGGGGGCTCTTCCCGCAGCGTCCCGGACCCAGCCTCCCTCACTGGGAGTTTTGGGGGCTAATCTTCGCAGATCAGCCGCCCGGACAGGGTGCTCGGGTGCTTCCTCTCAGACCTGCGAAGAGGAGTGTCCGACATGGCTGAGAAAACGAAACCGAATCCGCCCCTGATGCCCTTTTGAGAGCTTTGGAGGCTGTGTCTGGCTGAGTGCAGCAGAGCAGACTGAAGTTAAATCCTGCAAAGATGGCAGTCCTGTACTTGGGCTGTAGCCTGTCGTAGGGATCCATTTCCCAGCCTTTGGAGGGCTCCATTGGTGCCCGTTCCATCGGTCAGGAGTCTTGGCATGATCTTGGATTCCTCCCTATCTATGGAGGCCCAGGTCGTGGCTGTTGCCCGGACTGCCTTTTTCCATCTTTGGCAAGCCAGGCAATTTGCCCCAGCCCAGGACCTAACGACAGTGATCCATGCAACAGTCACCTCCAGGCTGGACTACTGTAACTTGCTCTACGCAGGGCTTCTCCTGGGTCTGAACCCACTGATGGGTGTTCCATTTAGGACACATATTACACCAATTTTACAGCAGCTTCACTGGCTCCCTGTGGAATTCCAGATCCGATTCAAGGTGTTGTTTTTGACCTTTAAAGCCCTAAATGGACTGGGACCAGCATACTTGAGAGACTGTCTCTCCCTGTATGTGCCCCGGAGAGTGCTTTGTTCAGCAGGCAAGCAGTTACTGGTGATCCCTAGTCCCAGGGAGGCTCACTTGGCCTTGAACAGGGCCATGGCCTTTTCAGTCCTGGCCCCGACCTGGTAGAACTCTCTGTCTGCAGACACCTGGGCCTGCCAAGATCTTGCATCATTTCGGTGGGCCTGCAAGACGGAGATGTTCTGCCAGGCATATGGTTGAGGCTGGCATTAGGACATCATTGAGCCTCCCACGGTCTCTTTTAAAGTGTGGGGCTATTTAGCATTTCATCAGTCCATTTTTCCTCCCTCACTGTATATTGGGGGGCAGGAATGTGTAAGTGACCATCTTGATTGATTCTGCAAATGATTGTTTTTGAAATTGTATTTTATGTTGTATTTTATGATTGTTGTACCCCGCCCTGAGCCCGCTTGTGGGGAGGGCGAGTTAAGTATCGAATAAACCAAACTAAACTAAAATTATATTTCTCTTTTACCGCTCATCTAATTGGGTAAAGATAGTGGGAATACTCTTGTTTGAGCAATACATCTATCCAGCATGCCTGTTATTGTTGTGCAATGTTTTAAAAGTCTACATTTAAAAGAGTTGTAATGTACTACTATTCATCTGCTTCTTTCTTGGTTCCTTTTTTAACACTGGAATCTAAAATAAATATTGAGGGAACCATAATCTGTGTCTGTTAAACATTAAGCTGCTCGAGCAGTCTGGAGATATGAGATTCATTATGTCCTTGCTATTGCACAGCACAATCAAAAAGCTCTTGAGAGAATGGTTGATGGATGGGAGACAAAAGTGTTGAATGCAATGTGGATTTGTTAGGTAACTGCATTATGAACAGGTGGTCTTTTCATTCAGCCTGCTATCTGGAAGTGATCAAGGATTTGCTTCATGCTTAAAATGCTTTTTAAATGATTGCTCAAAAGAGCATACCTTTAAACTACAAACTGTAAATGAAAATTTGGATCCCAAGCTTTCCTCACTCTCTGCCTTCTTGAATAAGTTTGGGTCAGATTCGGGACTGGTTTTATTTCAGATGAAAGAAATTTAGAATGTGATAGGTGCTTTTGTTTCACTTCTGTAGGCATAAAATGGAATCAAAGATTTAAAATATAGTTGCTTTCACATTATATCGTGATTGAAACAAAGAATCTAGCTTTATTTCAACCCTTCATAGTCACGCAGAGATTACCAGTCAAGTGCACAGGATACAAAGTTCCTGATAGAGAAGTTCCTTCTGAAAAACCTTTGGCTTAGATCTGGGTTCCCATTTCCTTTGAAGCTTATTATAAAAATCTCGTGTATGACAAGCAGCCAGATAATGAGATACTTCAACAATGTCTCAGTTTCCAAAAATGGGCATGTCGCCTTGCTCTGCACTCTTCCATAGAAATAATACTTTGTATTTAGCCAGCATCTTTTTAAAGAACATGTAAATCAATTTTGAAGTCTGCTTAGTTTCAGCAAACCTGACCAATCTGATTAAATATTCTCAGAGAGAAATATTACTGGAATGATGTGGATCTGTTAAAGATTGCAGCAACTGAGTTGCTGCAAGTGTTGGATTTGGAGAGTCAAACTGTACTGGAATATATTGAAGTCTCTGCTCTTAGCTCTTTTGTCCACACTAGCACCATCACAGGCACATGGACATTTAAGGAATACTCATCTTATCTCTGTGAATAAACAAGTTTATCATTGTAAATGATAAATGTAAGAGCTATTCAATGGCTGTTTTCACACGCCCCTGTAACTCGCCAGAAAATCGCACAAAACTCATGGTACAAAGCATCTTCCTAGCATGATTTCCCACCACAATCCTGTTTAATGGCACGATTTGTGCCATTAAATGGGATTGTGACAGGAAATTGTGCTAGGAAGATGCTTCGTGCCATGAGTTTTGCGTGATTTTCTGGAGGTTACAGGCATGTGAAAACAGCCTATGAGTTTTCTCCTTTTTTGAACTCTTTATGCCAGTGGAACTCACTCTGTGGCTTGTGAAGAGCCATATCCACAATCAACATCAACCAAAAGAGTTACATTATTACCACCTTGCCAAACACATGCATACAATCATATTAAATATATAATGGGTAAGTACATAAATATAAGCTACATACACTTTCAGCGCAACAATGATTCCTTCTTTCCTGCCTCTTTCCTTCCATCTCTGATTCTCCATCTCTTCTACTGCCTCCATTTACTCTTCTGCCTCCCCCCCCTCAGAAATTCTCTCCTTACCTTATCCTTCCCAGGACACTGGTCCCCCAAGGCTTTTCCCCTATGGATCTAAATGTACCTCGCTGCTTATCCCATGTTACTTCTAGTGCACCCATGTTTACTTCAGAGCAGAACATTGAAAGTATGAAGTAATCCTCCAGAACTCAAAATAAGAAGAGCTTCAGGTGGTACACATATGACCTAGAAGCTGTGGAGCGCTAATGCCTTTTGTTATCACATATGGAAAATATTCTTTAAACTGATTCAAATAAGTCTGTTTTTCTAATTCACCCTGCTACACACTTGTGATTCACACACACACTTTGCACTTTCAAACATAACTGTTTCTTGCTTTGCCTCGCGACACTAAAGCGGCCTTAGTGCTGGCGGGTTTCCTTCTATCAGAGCTCTTTTGCATTTGGCCTTGTTTAAATTCTGGAGAAAACAAAGGAATCTTTCTACTAGCCCACTCATAAGGCAAAGCAATGCACTGCTGCATTCAGATGCCAGTTGCACAGCTGGCTTTAACAATATCCTCTGTCATTCATTATGCCTGGTCTCAACATGCGAGATTAGATCTTTAAGACTGATGATGCATTGGACAGAAGTACAATTCTCTATTCCAAATGTTATTCCTAGTTCAAGTTGTTCAAGAGGGACCATGGCAGAGCCTCTCATTTGACCAAAATCACCTTTCCTAATCTTAGAATGGCTTTAACTGAAGGTGGGCATGGTCTGGAAAATGGACCTAAATTTGACACGGTCTGGCCCGGTTTGTGGTTTGTGAACATGTGGTTTGTGGGACTCACATTTTCATGAATTTTGGTCCATTTGGGCTGGGTTGTTGTTCCATGGTCCATGACTCCAGACATCCTGGCGCCGATCTATCAATTCCCTATACAATGGAGGGTATGTCTGCAGACCTTTTGCAGCCCTTAAAAATTTGATAGGCAGCTCTGCCTGCCAAGCAGAGAGCTCCCATTCTGCTCTGTGGAACAAGGAGCAAGAATTAATTCCCTAGGCAATGGAGGGGAGGATGTTTTGCATCCAATCTTAGCCCTCAAAATCTTGATAGGCAGCTCTGCCTGCCAACCAGAGAATTCCCATTCTACAACAAAGGGGTGGACATTCTGCAGCCAATCTTAACCCTCGAAACTTTGATAGGTAGCTCTGCCTGCCAAGCAGAGATCTCCCATTCTGCAACGGAAGAGTGGATATTCTACAGCTAATCTTAGCCCTCAAAACCTTGATAGGCAGCTTTGCCTGCCAACTAGAGAGCTCCCATTCTGTAATGGAGAGGTGGACATTCGGAAGCCAATCTTAGCCCTCAAAACCTTGATAGGCATCTCTGCCTGCCAAGCAGAAAGCTCCCATTCTTCTCTATGCAAGCAAGGAACAAGAATTAATTCCTTAGGCAATGGATGGGAAGGTGTCTGTGTGGTGAGTGAGGAGGCTCTTCCACCATCCTTTTCGGTTTGATTTTGCCTCATTGAAACTTTTTGGTGCTGCTAACCAATGCAAGTCAATTGGCATTTGCAATGCCTAATATTTATTGGAAGTTTCCTGGGGGAAGCCACTTTGGGGGTCTGTAACTCGGATGTCTGAAATGCAATCTTGACCAAACTTGGAGGGTGGCTGGAGGAGAGGCTGCTGAAGATTCTCTGTGAGTTTGGGCTCTCTGGGTGTGATGGGGCAGAGCCAGGGCTTCCGGAATTGATGAACCATGGATTAATGAACCAGTCCATGAACAAGACTGGTCTGAGAAAAGTTTGTGGTCTGTAGTTCGTGAAAATTGACCGACCATGGGCTGGCAGTCCATGGGGTTTTCCTGGACTGTGCCCACCTCTAGCTTTAATGTCTCTGTGGTTTCAAGCCATGTTCTCAGCCATTCTAGATGGTCTAGACAGTCACTATATACAAACACAAATTGTTGCCATTTACGTATTTGTGGCGCTTCACTCCTAGAAGACCTTCCACACTATATTTTGTTCTTCCCTTTGTATATAGAGTACTGAAATAAATTTATTGTAGTCATCTTAAAAGGCATTAAATCTTCTCCTGTCATGGACAAATTAACTTTCCTTCTTTCCAATTTGGATCCACACATCTCTTATAAAGTAGCACAGCTCACCCTTGCAGCTAAGACAATTTGGACTCAACAACAACAATAACATTTCATTTATATACCACCCTTCAGGATGACTTAACACACACTCAGAGCAGTTTACAAAGTGTTATTATTATCCCCACAATAAAATACCCTGTGAGGTGGGTGGGGCTGCGAGAACTCCAAGAAGCTGTGAATGACTCAAGGTCACCCAGCTGGCTTCAAGTGGAGGAGTAAAGAATCAAACCCAGTTCTCCAGATTAGAGTCCCACCACTCTTAACCGCTATTCACTAAGTAACCACTACACCAAACTGGCTCTGGTAATGCTGTGCTAATGGCTAGACTCCTTCATGAATGTGTAAAAGTGAGTGCTATGCATTTTAAAATACTTTTATGTGCTTTTATCATTGTAGTTTTGTTATTTGTTACTCTTTGTTCATGTTTTATTTGGTGTTTCAATTGCTCAGTTTCTGATGGCCTTTGGAAGCATGCAGTAAACATTTTATTTTTTCTAAGAAAAATAAAATAACTGCATAGGGTCTCTTCCATGCAGTTGTATGAAGTATCTTACCCTGGTAGAATGATGCACTGACCCTACATACAGTGAGAAGTAGGAGTAGGAATAAACAAAACCTACCTTAATCTCCTGTCTGTTTGGTATGTTACCTCTGCCTCCAATGTCATTGGACATCCATGGGGTAGCATAACAACTGACTTGGCCAAATTCAATATGCTTAGGTTCTGTGTGTGCAGGTGAAACACAAGATGAAAACTACGATTGAAACCTAGGATTTCAGCTGCAGTATTGGGCCTGTATGTGTTGGATTGGCTGCACCTGCACAATATGCTACCTTGTTGACACATGCTGTTGTTGTTGGAACTAGCACATCAGATAGGCAGGGAAGTAAGAAGCTTTCCTCCTGCGCTCCTCACCATATGTAAAGCCAACATATAATTTCAACTAGCCTATTGTTATAATGATTTTCACCACTCCACTTCCAAATATATTTATTTATTGTCTTTCTGTCTCATCCTTCAGTTATTAAAGGTCCTCAGGGCAGTTCACAAAAGACCATTTAAGACTTAAATAGAAAACTACATAGAAATTTCCAGGCTGAAAGTTCAATTTAGCAGAAGGTTCAAAAATCACACATGGTGTATTGCTCATATTACTACTGCATAAGATTAACCTCTTAAAATGTTATTCATATCAGGCTTTTTTCGAGTGACAAGCTGCAGTACTGCAGCCAAAGCTCTGCTCACAACCTGAGTTCAATTCTGGTGGAAGCCAGGTTCAGGTAGCCGGTTCAAGGTAAACTCAGCCTTCTGAGGTCAGTGAAATGAGTACCCAGTTTCCTGGGGGTAAAATTGTAGATGACTAGTGAAGGCAATGGCAAACCACCCCATAACAAAAAGTCTGCCAAGAAAATGTTGTGATGCAACGTCCCCCCATGGGTCAGTAATAACTCAGTGCTTACACAGAGGACTACCTTTACCTTTTTTACTTTTTAATCTCCTAAAAGCCTGGATATATCAAACCTAAGCAAACCTTTAGATGGAGGCTGCCACCACTTTGTTCTAATATGTAGGACAAGACTTCTCATCAGATAAATGGATGTATGGGATATATCTCTTCCAGAATCACTTCTGGGTTTTAAATGTCAAATTAAACATCATCAAACTTAGAAACTACAGTTGCTATATTTTAAACTAAGTTGCAGTTTCTGAACCTTCTTCAAAGATAGCCCCATACAAAAGCTCATTCCAGTAAAACAAATGAAAAATCACAAGTAGCATATTGACAAGTTGCAAGATACCAATTTTTAGACCATTTATGATTTTTTAAAACTGCAAACTGTAAACCTCTTGTTAGTAGTTAAATCTTTGAAACTTCCAAAATGACTTCAGGCCCCAAAACGACTTCTATGAAACACAACAGTTATATCATTGATATGTAGTTTTAAAAGATATTTTTTGTTCATATTTTTTCTAAATGGCTGGCATGGTTGCCTTTCATTTTTTTAAGATACATGTTTAATGAACCCGTTCTCTAGAATTCACACATAAGATTATAGCTGTGATATAGAGATATTTATGCTGTTTTCTATGAGTTTTCCTTTGAAGGATTTAAAAATTCTTAAGCCAAGGGCAAAAATGGGTTGATTTAGGAATAGAAAATATTCCTACGTTATCTTCTTCCATTAGAGTTCACCATATCCATTTTTTCCCCTACCACAGACATTTTATCATGAATTCTTAGGTGCAGACTGCTTGCAAGGGAGACAATTTCATGCTACTTTAGTCAGTGTAAGATTTCCAGCTAGACACTTTGTCATAGTGAAATGTGGGGAAGCATAGTGAACATTGACAGTCATGGATTTTTCATTCTTGAGGATGGCCCTTCGTAATTTGATGACAGTCCAGTGACTGATACTGTCAATATCAATGACACAAGCCATTTCTCCTCATTTTTCAAAGCTATAGCAGGGCGGAGGCAGCAGCAAATATAAGAAAGCACAAATTCAGATCTATAAATATGTTCCTCTGATGGGCACTCAGAGAACGTGAATGAAATCAGTGCTCACTAATCTCTCTACACACCTTTTCTAGCACTTTTCTGATAGTGGAGTATGATGATACATCTCCAAAGAAATAATATTTACAAATTGGTGAAGATGTTTAATAGAACAATCACGCTGATATGGAAGACTTTATGAACAAATTTTGAATCAACTGGTTATGGTCGAAAGAAACTAAGGCTAAAAGGGGAACATTACAACATTTATATCTTACCTTAAAACTGAAACAGAAAGAGAGAAAGAAAGAAAGCCTTTGACCTACCCTGTCCATTAAAAAAAAATAAAAAAGCAAATGGGTTTTAACTGCAGAAACAGTTTAAGATAAAGGAAACAAAGTTAACTAACAGAAGCTAGATGGTGAAATAAGTTACTTACTAGCACTATGGTTGTATTCAGGTATACAAATAATTGTGGTCAAGGAAAAATATGCCTAAATTCAGTTTGTTGTATCACTTCTTTCCCCCTTTGTTCTTGAACAAACAGTCATGGTTAAACACGAATTATGGTTACTAGAGGAGAGCATGGACCGGAAAGCAGACCAAAATTTGACACAGACCGGCCTAGTTCAGTGTTCATGAACCAGCGGGTTGTGGGACATGTGTTTTCCATAGACCTGATGACTTTTGGGGTGGTCCATCATTCCATTTGTCCATGTCTTCCCCAAGACTTCCCTGCCTGCCAGCTGAATCAAGGCACGGGGTTTAAAGCACCTGTTTCCATGCCTCTCATTTGCAAGCAGCATGGAATTGGGTGCTCCAAGCTGGGCTGGCTCCAGCTGACAGGAGGGACTTCTCCGCCTGCCAGCTGAAGCAAGAAGCGGTGCTTAAAGCACCAATTTTTTTGCCCCTTGCTTGCAAGTGGCATGGAAGTGGGCGCTCCCCCGCTGTTGGGTGGGGAGCTTCCTTCCCAGCTGGCCAGCTGAAGCAAGTTATGCTGGGTTGCAAAGTGCCCCATCCTGTATGGCTTGCAAGCTGTGAGTAAAGGGGTGCTTTAACATTTAACCCCCGTCAGCTTGCTTCAACTGACCCTTGGTGGAGTCTCTGCGGGTCAACTGGAGCAAGCAGAGGGGGGTTGCAAAATGCCCCTTTCCCTATGGTTTGAAAGCCATGGGGAAAGGGGCACTTGCCATGGTGAAAGGGGTGCTTTAACTTTTAAACTTCCTTTGCTTGCTCCAGTTGACTGGCAGGGACTTCCTCGCCTGCCAGCTGATGCAAGGCGTGGGGTTTAAGGCACCTGTTTCCGTTCCCCTCACTTGCAAGCAGCATGAAAATGACTGCTCCCCTTCAGGGCTGGCTTCAGCTGACAGGCCCCCAAAAGTGATGGACCATAGAACAACGAACCAGTCCACAAAATGGAGCTGGTCTGTGAAAAGTTCGTGGTCTGTGAAATGTAACAGATCACAGCCCAATGGCCCGTGGTTTTTTCCCAGTCCGTGCCCACCTCTAATGGCTACTCATGATGTATGAATGCAAGGTGCAAGTTATTCAGAGTCAGTTATCCCCCTAAAAAATGGGATTTTAAATCTGGATTAAGCCCTGATTTGGCATCCTAGAAAGAACTGGAAATTTAGCTTCAAATGACTCATTTGTCTGTATTAGTTAATTTTGGGTTGTCAAAATGAGTCTTGTAGAAGTAGAGGAGGAGTGGTTTGTGTGAGTGCAAGAAACAAGCTGAGCATGTGCTCATTTTCCCTGAACCAAGGTTATATTTACCTTCTGAACGTAATCTGTGAAATTTCTTTAACTGAAGGCTTTTATGAAGAATATAGAAAATAGATTGTCTTGGGAGCTTTAGTTTCAAATTTTCTGGATGCAAAGATTCTCCATTGTATTTCCTGTGCTGTAGTTTAATATCCCTAATAGATACCAAATCCAACTCAGATCCTGTTAAATTGCAAGATGGATGAGATCACAGAGAAGCTCATAAAGCCAAATCTTCCCTAGTTTCTCCAACCAGGAAAATGTCTGACATGGAAGCATTTAGAATGGTTAGGGTATACCACATGAGCCACTCTGGCCTTTTGTGGTTAAGAGGTTTCCTTGATGGTCTAGTGGTTTCCCTGTAATTTCCTCCTTTGGCCAGAGTTGCTAAGCCTTGTCACAAGCTCACAACAGTATCTTACCTTTTCCTCTACAATTAGCAACAAAAAAATCCTAAAAACTATATCACTTATCAGTGATGCTGGCTTCAGGTTTTGTGCAGCCTTTGGGAAATATGTCCTCTGTGGGCACCCCATATGCAGGCAGGAAGTAAGGCAGCAGACACACGCGTTCATCTTCTTCATGCTCATTGCTTGCTCTGTTAAATACCTGTTTTGTCTCATAAGTCAGTAGGCTCTGGTGGCTGGCAGTAGGCATTTTCATATGGCACAAGTATCAGCATGTGCTCAAGAATGCTGTCTTCATGGCACTGGCTGTGTTGATCAGACACCTATTTATGAGAAATATGCTCACAAAGATTATGCAATCTGCCAATGCTATATATCATCCCAGCTCAAAAGATATAGTAAATTCCAACCCTATGGATGTTTTAGAACTGATACAAGGCGAGGAAGGATGAAGTTTAAAGTTTACTGGCTTTTTTAATGGTAGGTTTATATTTAATATGCTTTATATAAAAATATTTTAATTGTTTTTTTTAAAAAAAATTTATTAGGTGACTACAAATTTACATTATTTCAATTATTAAACCTAAATGTCAATTTTCCCCCACCCTTTCCCTCCCCCCTTTTCTGGTGACTTCCAACAATTTTCCAACCCATATCTTATTCTATACCTTACTTTTCTATTCTCTCTGTATATAATTAACTCTTATTACATTATTAAACCAAATAATTTCCATTAAACTCAAATCTAATTAAAATTTAAACTTTACAATAATTATCTTTAAGTGGTAAAGATTACTATCCCCACTAAATTCCCCTAATAACTTTCAAATTGCCACAGTTTCCCCTTCACGTCCCACTTTTTTTCCAAATACTCCTTCAATCTACCCCAATCCTTAAAAAATTCTTCAGCATTCTGGTCTCTCAGCCTTCTTGTCATTTTGTCCATTTCCGCCATGTACAGCAACTTTTGTATCCAATCTCCAATGATGGTATTTCTTACACTTTCCATTTCTGCGCATATAGTATTCTTGCTGCTGTTGTCATGTAAAATAGAAATGTTCTATGTTGTATAGGAACATCTTCCATATTTAAGTTCAGTAGCAGGAGTTCTGGGTTCTTTATTATTGAAATCTGCAAAATCTCATTTATTATTTCTAAAATATCTCCCCAGTACTGCCTAGCTACCCCACAAGTACACCACATATGATACAGTGATCCTTCATGACTTTTACATTTCCAACATTTATCCAACATTTTAGCATTTCCATAAGCTATTTTTTTTGGTGTCAAATACCACCTATACATCATCTTAAAAACATTTTCTTTAATACTGGTACAAGTTGAGATCTTCATTGTTTTTTTCCACAAATACTCCCATGACTCCATTGTTATGTCTCTTTGACAATTTATAGCCTACTTCACCATCTGGACTTTAACAGTTTCATCCTCTGTGTGCCACTTCAAAAGAATTTTGTAAATTTTTGAAATTTTCTTCTTACTTTCTTGCAATATAGCTTCTTCCAATTCTGAATCTTTCCATTTAATTCCACTTTTTGAACGATCCGAGTTATATGTCCTTCATCTGCCTATACTGAAACCATCAAAAAATATTTTAATTGTTGTTACCCTTCTTGACCTGCATGCAAGGCTTCAGTAAATGTCACAGTTCACACTATGACAGAATGTCTTCTGGAGTCTCAAAAATTCAGATGGCCAAAGAACTCTATCTTGACAACTTAAATGACTGGCCATATCATGGTTATCAATCATGTTAGGAATGCAAAGCTGCAGGTGTCAACAAGAAATTATCATACCACACGGAAGAGGTCTCAGTTGTTCAGAAAATCATGTGGGTGTAGAAAGTTGCATGACAGTGGCTTATTGCTTTGCCCCCTCCTATCATTCCCTCCTTGTCACTCCCTCTCCCCTGCAACTTTCAAGGCATGAAGCAGCCTGACCATGTGTTATGTTAGTAGGTTTTTGCAAGTTAATTCATTGTTAATGTTTAGAAGTGTGTTCCATTAGAATGTTTAGAAGTGTGCCCATTAGGGAGACCATATTCCATTGCTAGGTAGACTAGTCCCTCTAGACTGGGTGGGGAGGAGCAGAGGGAAGTGGAAAAGAGAAACTAAAACAGTGTCTATAACAGAAGAATAAAACCTAGTGTTGTCAGTCCCCGCTGGGGGTGGGGGATCCCCTGCTTCAACCCTCCACCCCCACCCCCAGTTACCTGGCCAGCAGGGAAGGCATGGGCCTTAGATCTCCTCAGTTTAACTAGTAGTATACGAAGGTTTGTTATAAATGGTGGTTTGGCAGAACGGTCAGCACATAAAGGTGGTTGTGAGGTAAAAAAAGGATCTTTTTTTCTTAAACAAAAGTAGGATTTATTTTTAATCAGAATGAATACTTTCTCTCAGCACACTAACTAAAAACTGCTGTTAATTCTGCCCCCTAGGGTACATATACTATCAATTCACAGCAGACTCCATTCATCCATCCAGCCCCCTTGTTTCCTCAAAGGCCTACATTTAAACTCACTGCAACAGTGATTAAAAAACTACATTAGCAAACAGAAATAAAATCCAAACTATTAAGATGCAAAACATTACACCTGTTAGTATCTTGGCTGATGCTGTCTCCTTACCCGCATTAAACCACAATACCATAGCAAGGAAACAAAGCTCCACTACCATAGCTAGAGCATAGCTGCATTGCCATTCAACAGCTATTCAAGATAATCAATAGACAGGTATGTAGGTCAGATGTTCAGCTCACATATGACCATGGATGTTAAGCAAGCCATGTTTGACTGTTGAAAGTTTTCTCCTGAAATTCACAGCATCTCTAGCCATGACTGTTTCTGCCAGCTCTCTGGCCAAAGTTGGAATTCTTCCTCCTGTTTCTGCTTACTTTTGTTTTGTTCCATACAAGTATTTCGGTCATTCTTTGCTGGCATGGACCACCACTCATTCTCCAGGTGGCAATTTAGCCCAGACAAGTACCATAGCAGCTGCCATGTCTGCTCTACAAGTTGCAGGTCTCCTTGTAGATACAATACAAAAGTTCACCCTACAGACAAAGAGCATTCAGAGAATAATACAGAGAATGTATTATTTGTACATACTCTTCTGTGGCTTGGAACCTTCAACCTGCTTTGTAAAATTCCCCTGAATTTGAATAGGAATTTTATATAAACTTATGGTACATACTTTCTACTAAACAAATATAATGATGCACAAGAGAAGGGACTTTTTTGCCAAGTGCTTTCTGGACCCCTCGAACATTTTTTTCTGCTGTACTTTCATACACTGCACTAGAGATAGCATGGTACAGTAGCTAAAATGTTAGACTAGGATCTGGAAGGCTCATGTTCAATTCCCTACTGTGCCATGAAGTCTATTGGTTAACCTTGGGCCAGTCATTGACCCCTTCTGCATGCCAGAATTACTCCTCATTTTTCAAGAAGTCAAGCTGAAACCAATGCACTCATCTTGGATACTTCTTCCATATAATGGTGGTGTGGTGTCAGTTTATTTATTCTGCCCTGCACTCAAATAAATTAAGATTGAAGAGAGCTGGTCACCAATGGTATTTTTTTTCCTGTTTACACATGCTAAATGGATGCATCGTTGGAATTCTGGAGGTATCACTGGAGGTGTCACTATTCTCCCTCTCTGGCCATCTCTTTCTTTATCTGATTGACAGATTCATGCTCTGCTCTTCTCCCTATACAATATTCCAACAGGGAAAAATGAAAGCAATTAAAGCAAGGAAACCAGTGGGGAATTGCACACCATCAACATGCCTGCAAACCATTGGTGCATTGATCCACTACTGGACTTAGAAATTTTAAAAAATAAAGAAAAAAGAGGAAGAGGGAGGGAAAGGGAGGAGTAGAAAGGAGGGGAGAGGGAGTGGCTGGATAGATGACAGTGGTCAATCACAAAGAAGTGGGCTGGCAGGAGGCAGGAGAGGGGGCAGAAGGGAGCAGAACACTAAATGCTAAGATAAAGATTATGTGCAAGGGAAAACGCCAACAGGAAAACAAGTCTTTAAAAAAAAGTTTGGGGAAAAGTGTTTGCAGAAAACCCAGAGTACAACTACATAAAAGCCAGACTGACTACTAATGGCACAAAAAAGGGTGCAGAGGGCTGCAAATAAATCTATGCAGTTGGGGAAATGAACCAACAAAAATAATTGGTGCAAAAGGGGTCACTATCTCTAAGCTTCACATGGTTGTTATGAAGAAAAAATGGAGGAGAATGATGTATGCTGTTCTGAGCTGCTTGATGTTTTTTCAAGTTCCAGTGTTTATCAACTGTGCAGCATGCGTTTTTCTTTTATTATATTTCCTGGAAATGGCATCTTTCCCTTCCAATCAGACCCTTGTAAGGGAGGTACAAAAGCACTCCCAGCCAATCTATTGATTTCCAGGACAATGACATCTGTTCCTTCCAATCAAACCCTTGCAAGGGGTGGGGCACAGAGAACTACAGAGAGTTGACATTTTCCATCCCCCCCTCTTGGATTGGAGAAAGATTTTTCTTTCTCTCTAAGAGTAGAAAACCTGGGCTTGATCAGGGGCCTGTAGAATTCAAAGTCATTATAATTTGTATTGTCGAAGGCTTTCACGGCCGGAGAACGATGGTTGTTGGGGGTTTTCCGGGCTGTATTGCCATGGTCTTGGCATTGTAGTTCCTGACGTTTCGCCAGCAGCTGTGGCTGGCATCTTCAGAGGTGTAGCACCAAAAGACAGAGATCTCTCAGTGTCACAGTGTGGAAAAGATGTAGGTCATTTGTATCTACTCAGGAGGGGTGGGGTTGAGCTGAGTCATTCTGTAAGAGTTTCCCAGGGTGTGGAATGCTAATGGCGGGAGGCTTCACTGTATCCTGAGGAGGTTCTTTTGCATATGGATTGGTGCTTGATGTGCTAATCTTCTCTGCAGGGCTATTGTCGGGTGTGGAGTGTTTTGTTGGCCTGGTGTTTTTCAGAACTGGAGCCCATGCTCTGTTCATTCTTAAGGTTTCTTCTTTCCTGTTGAAGTTTTGCTTATGCTTGTGAATTTCAATGGCTTCCCTGTGCAGTCTGACAAAGTAGTCCTCATACAGCGTCCTTTTCAATTAGACATTGGTCCGTCCACACCACCGTCTTGTGAGCCGTAGGAGAGGGTGCTTTTGAATAATATGTTGCACTTTGTGCCCAGTCCTAATTGCTGTACGCCCAGGATGAAGTGAGTTTGTACTCACGAAACGGGTTATTGAAAAATTGCCTGCATATTCCCGTCGGCGATTTTCTACGCATTTATATACTCATTCCATGGACTGCTAAGAGATAACATCTTGCACCGTCATCCACCCACTGGCGGCTTTTCATTGATAGCATTTTGCACTTTACAATTGTCTAACGAATGTTATGGACTGTAGATATTTATCTTGTACTGTATGAATTGGTCATTGATGGACTCTGTAATTTTGTACTGTATTTATTCAAATTTGACACAATTTTGCACGTTTGCACTTTGAACTATTAATATTAACTTTATATATCTTTGTGATTCCCTGGTCTCGTTGTTTTCCATGCCAACAACATGACATCTCTTTCAGGTATTCACCGGAAGTCATGTTGTGCTGATGTGTTGTTGTGTTGTTGGCTCAATGCTGATTTTTGAACAGTTTTTCTCCCGCCAGTGCTCAGCAGGCCAGTGTGCATTGCTGCAGCACATGAGACCAGGAGTGGGAGACCTGGTCTCTCTAGCCTTCCCAGATGTACTAAACTTACCCTCTCATATTGGGTGCCTATGGAATTTATTCTGGTGATTAAAGGTGTAATGGATTGTTCTGGGTTTTTTTTTAAATATTGTAATAATGAAATAACTGGATGGAACTGTAAGTCTATCAGTTTATAGCAGCAATCGTTTTAGGTAGAGTGGAGCTATGAAGAGGTAAAATGGTTGGAATGGAGATTTTGAATGAGGCAATGAGAAACAATTCATTCTTGGGGACTAAAAGTATGAAAATAGAGCAGAGCCAAGGAAATATCCTAGTCATTTCCTGATTCTGCTTTTTGTATTTATTTATTCAGACTGTGTTAATGTAAATTCATTTTGCAGATCGACCACATGGATTATATATCTATAAATACATATACATATACAATACAATTTATATTTTCTTAGTACTGGATACATGCATTAACATATAAATTTTCTAGCCCTTATTGATGGGCTGGGATAGGGAAAACTTACCATCTTTATAATAAATGATGCTCTGGAATACGGAGAACTTCTGTATGTTACAATGTTTAGGTAGAAATTATTGCACATATATTAGCAGTAGAAATATGCTGCAGTTCCTTGAAGATACTATTAGGCCTCTGAAACCTTCCACCATCATTTTCTTTTTGCTCTTCCTTTCTTCTATAGGTGAAAGCAAAAACTGGTTGCAGTTTCTATCAAGAGTTAACTTCAAAGAATAAAAATAGAGACAGGAAACATGCCATGTGTATCCTATTAAACTTTGCAACTGAAATGTTAATTGATCCCTGACAGTAGTTTGGAACTTAATTCTCATTTTGTAGCTTTAATCATAACAGTTAAATGCATCTCTTCAGCTCCCAAATGTGGAAAAGAAACATTTCACTTTCTACCCCTTCCCCATGATCACTGTTTGTCATTTTATGCCATTACAATTATTAAGGTGCTGCCTCACTGCATCCTACACAAAAATAGACCAGTGAATGCAATACATTGGTTTGGATCCAAACTGGCACAAGAGTGCTTCCTTGGATGGAGGGGGAATTTTTGCCACTTCTCCTCTCCCAGTGCAGATCACCACCACCACAGCCAGTGCTGCTTCTGGCAATCTCGTGCACTTCAAGGATCACATTGGGCAGGAGCAGTCATAGTGATTCTGGGGCCCAGGCAGAAGTCAAGGATGGGGCTACAGAATGACTGGGTGTGGAGCACGAGGTGGGATGCCTGTAGATAATCACCATTCTGCCTATTACCCCCCTATCAGCTTTTCTAAGGTGGATTGGTCAAGATAGGTGGCTGGCTGTGCAGCTGTCAGTGGAGGGGGATGGAGCCTCTGAGTGCCTGTTCCTTGCTGCTGCTAGGTGCATCACCTCTTGAATTGGATGGCTATGGCCCAGGCAGCAATCACTGTAATGTGGAAGAGCACCCCTCAGTCTCCCCTGTCCATGGGAGAAGCAACAGGAGTGAGGGATGGATGTGTGCCTCTGACTGCCCCATTGATTGTCCAGTCTCCAGCCTCTGTCACAGTAGCAACATCTTGGATTCTCCACCCCCTTGAGATCTATTCCTCATCCTTTCTTGTACATGTGAGCAGGCCTAGAAGAGCTGCCAATGTAGTGTACTTGCACTGATGGAAGGTCCAGGGAGTGGGGTTGGGGAGGCCCAGTTTGCTCTGCTCCCACTATAGGGTCAGGGGCAGCTGCTCTGGTTGCCCCATGTAAAAGACCACCATTTGTGCTGGACTGCAGATTCAAAGCACTGTATACTTATTTCTGTATATCAAGCAGCAGCTTTCCCACTCTGATTAAATACCACCAAGAAAAATATTTTGAAGGAACTTTTCAGAATTTTTAATATGGCAAGAAGGGGTCATATTTACAGATTTTTAAAAATCTAGAAATCCTACAGGATATGCACAAGACCTAATGGCTCTTTGGATCATGGACAAGGTCACAAATGAGCCATTTCAAAGAAACCAATCAATGAGTATTAAAATAAGCCACAATTTTTAAAAAGTATAATGAAAAGAGAAAAAGCAAAAGAGACAAAGAGAAAAAGAATGCACAACCAGGTAAGCATTACCGTATAGGGTGCTTGATAGTTCCTAAAAACAATTCTATTTTTATGAAAGAACAGGCAAGAAAGCAAAACACGACAGCCTACTTGAAGAAATATGGTGACTCTAAGGAAACAGGTGGTCGGTTCTTCAAAGCAAACTGATGTGCTTCTCACCACTGTAAGATGAATTTTAAAGGTAGTAGGACAATTACACTCTTTATGCCAATTTGCTCCTAGATAACTTCTCTTTTGCAGGTGAGTCAACACTTTCTCATACACGGTCTAATGATTAATCCAGCCCTATTGATACAGGAAAGGAAAGGAAAGCTGAAGAGTCCAAATAGACATATATTAGCTTCAGTATACAGGCGGTGATTTACTGCTACCTCAGAGATCAATTGCTCCACTTACTGCATAAATTGATGATGGCCATTTATCTAATGGCAGTATCCTCAACGGTCTTTTTAGAGGAAGCTGGATCATATTAAACTAACGTTTGAAGTAAAGAAAGAGACACAAAGCAGTGGAGAGGCCTTTGCTTTCAGTTGTCTTTTTAATACTTATGGCAAAGTTATATAAGCCTGACAAGCTGCTGGCTATCAAAATGAATTAGATGCCAGTTTAAGCCTACAGTTTTTCAGAATGCTTCTTCCAAAGTTGCAAAATGCTAAAATGTCTGGTACATTAAAATAAACAAAACCAGACTCTATAGTGCCAGAAGTATGTTATGTTATAATTGGTTCTTGCCCTTAAATGTATATGGCTAGGATTTAAGAGAAAGATTTGCTATCTGTCCTGAATGTTGCATCTCATCCTGCTAGAAATCTGAGGACCCAGACTCTACTCTGATGGTTAGGGATGTGTTCTGAGAAAAAAATCCATTATAAATTTGGATGCGGGATTTTTGGGGGGGAAGGAACTTTTTCCCAGAAGAGTCATCCTTCCAGAATCAATTAGATACATTTAGTTTTTAAAAAATATTTATTTAGTTTTTCAAATATAACAGTAACAAACAAAATATTAACATGGCTGTTGTGGATTTTCCGGGCTGTATAGCCGTGGTCTTGGTATTGTAGTTCCTGATGTTTCGCCAGCAGCTGTGATTGGCGTCTTCAGAGGTGTAGAACCAAAAGACAGAGCTCTCTCAGTGTCACAGTGTGGAGAAGATGTTGGCAGGTAATTTATATCTACTCAGGAAGGTGGGTTTGGGCTGAGTCATCCTGTAAGAGTTTCCCAGGGTATGGAATGCTAATGGAAGGAGGCTTCACTGTATCCTGAGAAGGTTATTTTGCATATGGATTGGTGCTTGATATGCTAATCTTCTCTGCAGGGCTATTGTAGAATGTAGAGTATTTTGTTAGCTTGGTGTTATTCAGGACTGGAAACCATGCTCTATTCATTCTTAAAGTCTCTTCTTTCCTGTTGAAATTGTGCTTATGCTTATGAATTTCAATGGTTTCCCTGTGCAATCTGACAAAGTCGTTGGAAGTGTTGTCCAGTATTTTAGTGTCCTGGAATAGGATACTGTGTCCTGTTTGAGTTAGGCTATGTTCAGCCACTGCTGATTTTTCGGATGGCCAAGTCTGCAGTGTCTTTCATGTTATTTTATTCTTGTCTGGATGCTACACTGTGTCGTCCCGATGTCAACTTGTCCACAGAATGAAGAATACTTTACATTCTGCAATAGCCCTGCAGAGAAGATTAGCATATCAAGCACCAATCCATATGCAGAAGAACCTCCTCAGGATACAGTGAAGCCTCCCTCCATTAGCATTCCACACCCTGGGAAACTCTTACAGGATGATTCAGCCCAAACCCACCTTCCTGAGTAGATATAAATTACCTGCCAACATCTTCTCCACACTGTGACACTGAGAGAGCTCTGTCTTTTGGTGCTACACCTCTGTAGATGCCGGTCACAGCTGCTGGTGAAACGTCAGGAACTACAATGCCAAGACCATGGCTATACAGCCCGGAAAATCCACAACAATCATCATTCTCCGGCCGTGAAAGCCTTCGACAATATATAAAACATTAACAGTAAAATTTGGTTTCCATCATTCATTCGTACCTTTTTTTACATTAATGTCAGTTATGTCATTATAACAATAAGGTAAGTAGCTGAGTTTGTAGCTTTATTATAGATGGTGAGCAGTACATGAAAATAGTCTTTAGGTCAAACTAGCTGTTTTATACATTCATCTTTAGTTAAAAGTTCTCGGATTGGGTACCAAAGCTCAATAAATTTCAATCTATAGGCGTTTCAGATTGTTTAATATAGTCAGTAAGCTTAGCTAAAATAAACTGGTCCCAAACTCTCAATAACCAATTTGAAATGGTAGGACTCTTTTTGTTTTTCCATGCTGCAGTGATTGCTGATTTAGCTGCAACTAGATACATTTATAATGGATGCATCTATAATGGATGAATTGACAGTGGAGGCTCTGGCAATTGGAAGGTGAAAGGGACCATATAGTTTGTTATGGTGAGTGAACAACAAATGCAGCAGCTTCATATCGGACAGATTCAAGTGTCCAATACGGATCCGTATGTCCAATATAAAGCTGCTGTCTCTGCTTTTCACACAGCATGGCAAATGGGATTCCCCCTCTTATCTACCAATTTCCAGATCCTCCACTATAAATGACACTCATGTCCCCAGATACTTGGTAGCTGGAAAATCATGATCAGTCTCTTCTCTTATTTAGTTGCCTAGTTAAGTCAGCATTTAACAAATTACTGTCCTATTTTTGGCACCTCAAGAATTCTACTACGTGCTGCAGACCTATTTCTTGGATGTTTAGAACTTTTGTGAGTCTGCAAGAATGGCCCTTTGTGTAGAGTGTGATTGGTGTTCTCTGCCCTTCTGATATCAACTCTTCTTGAGGTGACAGTTCCTCATCAGGTGTCCATTCAGAAGTTGATCTTCTGTCTTTGGAAGTTTTCATGTATGAATCAAGATGGGTAGCCAATGTTAGTCTGTCTGTAGCAGTAGAAAAGTGCAAGAGCCAGTAGCATATATAAGACTAACAAAATTTGTGATAGGGTATGAGCTTTCATGAGCCACAGCTCACTTCTTCAGATACTTCCTTGGTATCTGAAGAAGTATCAGTATTTTCCTGTATGAATGTTCTTATTCTTCATTGAATGCCTGTTTGGGGGGATTGCTGTCTAGATAAAATGTGCTGATTTCCCCACAAAAATATTAACATGCTATTGTATTTTAAAAAACTGAAAAAAGTATCTATATCTTAGTTTCTTACTTGGTAAAGCGGGGTGGGGGGGAGGATAAATGGAATGTGATTAAAAATACCCTAATAGTACAGTCCTAAACAGAGTTACCCCAGTCTAAGCACATTGAGCTTAGACTGGAGTAACTCTGCTTAGGATTGCACTGTAAGCTATCTAAAATAACTAATAACATTAACTGAAAACTAAAAACAACTTAAATATGTAAATTAAATAATAATATAAATTAAATTCATATCCTTAAATGTATAATTCTTAACTCACTTAATTACAGTATAAATTAAAAGCAAAAGTACATTAAAATTATATTCCACTCTGCATCTTCACTTAGAGAAGAGCACCTTTCAGCAGCAGCTGCAATAACACCATCTGACAGACAACATTGTTAAAAAGCATCTATATGACCTCATATAGGAAAAGTCAGAGGGGAAATCAACAATTTTACCCAGACGAAAAAGTCGATTTAAACTATTGATATAAATTAAAATTTTCCATTTATTATTCAGAAATGTCCTAACTAAAAGTTAATTGAACTTTGTTGCTCTAACCATAAAACATTTATCTAAAACTTAGCTTTTGTACAATCTCAGAGTGCACACTATAAGTGTCTTAATATTTAACTTAAATTTTACTATTTTAGAACACGACATAAACCACACTATGTATCTTTAAATAACTTACTGCACATAGCTCCAAAAAAGGTCTCTTAAAAATTTAAAACTTGAAGCCATGTTTACCTGTTTTATTGAATCAGGTGTTCACTGGAAAGAGCATTAGGTCTCCCCTCCCCCCCATGTTCTCTTTTGGTTTACATGGTCATTTTGCTTTTGTGGCCTGCTCTACTTTTTCATCCACATTATTATCCCCACAAAAATCTGGTGGGTGGGGCTGAGAGAGCTCCAAGAAACTGTAACTGACCCAAGGTCATGCCAGGCGGCCCCCTTCCCCTCCGCTCTGTGTGTGTGTGTGGGTTTCTGTAAACTTCAATTAAATGGAGAGCCAAGCTGTAAGACCAGGATGCCTACATTTCCCATCAAAACTTGAGGGAAGCTGACAAGTGTCCAACCTGTGTCAGGCATCACTTGTAGCTTGGCTCATAGCCAAGTGGGCCCAGAATGAATAGGCAGGAGTGGAGGGACACCAGAAGTAAGAGGAAACTTGGGGGGGGGGGAGGAAGGGCTTACAAGGGGTAAGGAGAATCAAGAGAAGAGAGAGAGGCAAAAAAGAATGGGATACTACCCACAAATTTTGGGGGGGGGGGTTCAGGGCATCTTTACTCTGTATTATAGAATGTATCCATTTTCACTCACCGAAGTGCAGTTATGTGAGTAGAATGATACTTTTCTAAGCCCATTGACTTCAATGGATTTTGAAGGGCATAACTCTGCTTAGGACTGCAGTGTGAATATGGTATGGTTTACATAATATGTATCCTGAGGAGAAACTCTAGTGTGGAAAAACTCATTAAAAAAAATCTCTCAGATTTGTATGCGAATCCTGTAAAGAATAAAACAAATTAAAGCATTTGAGTGAGATCAGAAAATATGTAAGGAAGACAAGCCTTAAAAAGTTACAAAAAACAAAAAAGAAAAACTTTTCACCTGATTTGAATTTAAGCATTTATGAATGGAAAGTAGCTGAAATTCAAATCTGATTTGAAAGCCTGAAATGTGGTGCTTGTTTCCTCTCTTGTCATGAATACACAACTAGAGCAGCTTCAAAACTAGAAGCAAAAGACAACAACTGCTTGGCATACTGACACCTTCAGAAACAGACATTTCCCTTTAGTGAAAAATAGGGGAATAATTCTACAGGGAAACCTAAAACCCTGTCCAAAGCAGGCCTTAGGGTCTTAATCTGTCTCTGACAAGAATTATGTCATATTTTATGGCTGACTGTAGATAACTTCCCACCTGCAAGTGCCTGTCATTTACTCTATACTACATAACTACCCAGGTAGTGATGAAATGGTTTCCTAATAGCATGAAAACACAGAAACCTATTGTATGCAGTGAGTTGGTTTTAATGGTGAATTACTACTGTATGCTGGAGACTTTTCTAATGCTGCATGAGTTCATTAGAGCAATTATACTGAGAATGTTGGAAAGACAAGACTGTTTTGGTCATGGGTAGTGTTAGTGGTTTCCTGTGGAGTGGTGTTTATGATAGTAGCAGTGACTCAGCATGCATCTTAGACCTGCCTGGGGCAAGACTGTAACTTAAATGCCTGTTTTTTGAAATTTGTTTCTTTCCTTCACTTTCAGCAGAAAATTTACTGTAAGTTGATCTATTTGGCTATTTTCCCACTGTCTTTATTTGTGCCCCAGCCCCATTTTTAAAAAAATCTAACACTAGAGAAGTATCTAGGAAGATGCAACATTTTGATGAACAGAACATACTTTCCATGCAATTTGATTATAAGAACATATCAGCGAAGCCATACAAAGATCATAAACAATATGAGTTAGAAAAAGAGCTTTTCCCAAAAGTCACGTATTGAAAAACCTGCATTTCCATTTAAATCACTGGGTGGCATTAGCTATTTTATTTCGGATGTTTTGACATGTCATATATTGGCCTTTCATGAGGTCCTCCTCAACATACACATGATATAACACAGTAAGTAGCTGACCCATGGCCCAATGTATGTGGTTCCTTCCCTCTCAGAATCAGGAGGGTAGATGCATGTTCTTCTTTCTTTTCTTGGAATGCCTGTCTCATATATTGCTTTAGTTATGCAATACAAGGCATGCATCTCATCCTGTAACATTCAAAATGATTTCAACAACTGTACTTTATGCTTGTATGATAAATTCCTATTTTTACTGTTCTTAACTCTGTATTGTGACAGCCTTTGGCCATATACAATTAAACCTTACCTACCATTCAAAATGAAGCATAAGGCCTGATTCACACATGAAAGAGAATGAAGTGGTAATAAGGTTGCAGAATAGATTGCCATGTATTCTGCCAAATCCACCAAGCAAAGTTTCAAACCTTGATTCAGATCTAAGACTTGCAACTTCTGTGGTTCTTTCTTCAGAGATTGTTACTAGGGAGTCCCTTCCCAGATATGTGCTATCTGCTCTGACTCCACCTTGGCTAGATTAATTTTGTCAGCCATTTCAGGAGCTAGCAATGCCATACATGGGGGAAGGAAAGACCATCCAAGACTCTCCTTAGGCTATGCTAATGAGTGGCCATAAGTTTGGGCTGGAGACTGATTCACTAATGAGACATCTAAATGTCTACTCATTGCCATAGGGACTTGTACCCACCTAGATCTATCAATATAATCTCATCTGTAAGGACAAGTCTTCCTGAGAACAAAATTTGATTACTATCAAACTGAGAGCCAGTTTTGTGTAGTGGTTAAGAGCGTGGGACTCTAATCTGGAGAACCGGGTTTGATTCCCCACTCTTCCACTTGAAGCCAGCTAGGTGACCTTTGGTCACTCACACAACTTCTAGCTCTCTCAGCCCCACCCACCTCACAGGGTGTTTTGTTGTGGGGATAATAATAACATACATTGTAAATGGCTCTGAGTGGGTGTTAAGTCATCCTGAAGGGTGGTATATAAATCGAATGATATTATTATGTTCTTATTATTATCAAGCACCCAGATAGACTTGATAACTTGTACTGACCTTGTCCTGAATTTAACCTGCGATATGCTTGTCCCTCTGAACACAACAACTGCACTGTTCTTATGCTTGAGTACCCTTTTCTATTCCTGTATCCCTATATTTCCCACAATAAATTCTAAACCTTGCTTTAGAAAAGATCTAGTTGTTTCATGGTTACTGGTAGCATATTAGAGACACTTTGAGTTTGCCTGCCAACTATCCTAAATCACATGTTCTACTCGCCCTAATAGGCAAGTGTGTCAGTTTTCCTAGCTAGCCAGCTGTGGAAGTAGGAAGATGTTTCCCTGACACTGCACTTAATTCCCCCAAATTGGTTGTGGTTCTGAGTGAGTGTCCCAAATCAAAGTTAAAGAATCCACATGTCTAAGGAGACACATGGAAGGGAGTACGTGGTAACAAAGCTTAGGAGAAGGATCTGATTCCTTAGACAGGACTACCTCCCTGGCCATGAATTCCATAGTTTAATTTTTTACTGAGGAAAAGAAATCCTTCGGTCTGTTCTGAGCCTATTTCCCAACAATTTCATTGGGTGCTCCATCCTGAGTATTATAGGAGAGTGGGGAAAGCTATTATCCCTACACTCACCTCATGCCTAGTTCTATTAATCTCTATTATGTCTTTCTTTAGCCTCCTTTTTTCTAGACGAAAAGGTTCCATCCAGACTCTTCAGCCTTTCCTCACAGGAAAAGTGCTCCAACTCCTTAATCATCTTAGTTGTCCTCTTCTGTATTTTTTCCAGCTCTGCAATAATATAATGACCAGAACTGCATACAATATTGCAAAAGCGACCACAACTATGGAAAAAGTACAGAACCCACCCGACCTTTTCCAGGAAGGTGTTCCACAGTCATGGGGTAGCCACTGAGAAAGCTTTAGACCAGACCATGGCAGAACATGACTTTGACAAAAGGAGTACTGATAATAGACTTTACAGGGATGGATGAAGCTACAGCACAAGAATAAGCAAGTATAGGAGGTACTTCAAGTAATCAAATGGGATTGATATATTGATAATATCAATTATATTAACATAATAAAATATATTAATTATAGTAAATAAGCATAGATATATAGAAGGTAAGATACCCTATTCATGTTCGGAACTACTGCCTTCCTTATTTTTACTTCACAGGTTATATATTTATACTGGATTCAAGAGCTAAACTTTGGTAATCTGTGGCTCAGATTAGCCTTGTGAAAAGATGCTTAATGCTTCTGTTTGGATAGCAACTGCCCCATAAATTAGTATTAGCTCTCTCAGACACTTAAAAAATTGTTCAGTTTTACTGTTCAAAATTGAATTGTAAATACTTTGTGTTCTCATAATGCTTTTCTTCTTTCCTCAGTCTCTTCTGCTTTCTTCAGTCTCATCTTTGTTATATATTAAATAAATAAATACATTTTAATTTTTTTTTAATTTATTTATGTCATTTATAGTCCACCTGAGACTCAAGGCAGATTACATAGTGTGAGATTAGTACAATTGGTATCAGGAATGTTTCTATACAGCAACAAAAACAGTCTCAAGGACATTTCCACAACAATGTCATAGGACTTTACAAAGACGTAGTATTAGAAAAGATCCAGTACAGAGTTGAAGAATTGCTGAAACAGAACGTAATCAATTCTAGGACTGACATTAGATAAACATGAAGTACAGGTAGTATAAGAGTACATATTCGAGCAACAGAATATATGCAAGGTAACGTAGTGGTGAAGTCTATGGTCCCTAACTCATTAGTGAAGCATTTGAGACTAGAGATGCGTGTGATCCACATTACGATAGAAAAAACCCCCACGATAATGGCGATCGCGCAATCGGGACCTGGCGGATCGTGCTCAGGTACGGCCAACGATCCAGCGGTCGAGAGTGGGGCTGGACCGGGGCTTGATCAGGGTAATCGTGCTTGGATCGGGAAGCCAGACACTCAGGCACCAGCAATCTATTCCCCTGGCAATGGAGCCAGGGGGATGCCTGAGCTGTGTTTCCCCTCCTTCTGTTGCCCTGGAAACCCGAATGGAAGCCCAGCTTGCCTTGATCAGCAGGGCTTCTTTCCAATGATGGAGCAGCAGAGCAGTCACCAGCTGGGAGAAGACACCCAAGGGAGGGAGGGGAAAGGGGGTGTTCTGTAGCCATGGGCACTCCAATCTCATCCCTGCATACCCTGATAGGCAGCTCTGATGGCCAAACACAGATGGCCAAACACAAACACAGATGCTGCCGGCATCAAGCACCGTTCCTGTATCGCTGGGAACAGCGGGGCGCCCCTCCGCTTTGGCCTCCACGATCCACGGATCAGGAATGGGAGATGCTCGGTGTGGATCATTAATTTGGAATCGTCGATTCGTTTTCGTTTTCGCGGCCATGTCGGATGCTCCTCTTCGCAGGTCCGAGAGGAAACGTCCAAGCAGCCTGACCGGGCGGCTGATCTGCAAAGATTAGCCCCCAGGACTCCCAGGGAGGGAGTCAGGGTCCGGGACGCTGCGGGAAGAGCCCTCTGGCAAACCGAGGCAGGGGGTAAATTGCCCATTTGTCCCCATGGAGGCCGGCAGATGTGCGCGGCACCTTGCGTGTGCCGGGCCACGGAAAACGGCAAAGAACAGGACTAGGCGGAAGCCTGTAAGTAAGCGAATCCCTTCTGTTATTACAAGCGTATGCGAAGGAGTGGTGGGATCTGAAGTTAAGAAGACTCGGATTTCTTCCCCCTCGCTGAGTTTCAGAAGGTTGGCGGTCCCCCCCCTAAAATGGCAGCGAAAAAGCAGAGTCCCGCTTTGGGCAAGTCAATTTCGGCTGCCATGCAGGGAAAAGCAGAGTCGCTCAAGGAATTGGTGAAAAGGTCGGTCATCGAAGCCATAAAACCCTTTGTTGACAAGCTGAATGAAACAGATCAAAGGGTGGGCTTAATTGAGAGCGATGTGAAAGCCATTAAGGAAGCAGTGAGGGGGACAGAGAATTCTGCTCGGGAAAATGCGTCACTCATGAGAGCAACGAACAAGGAGCTAAAGCTGGTGGAAAACCAGCTGATTGGGCTGCAAGTGGAACGAACACAGACTGTTTTGCATCTCCAGAATGTTAAAGAGGAGGAAAACAAGGATTTAAGGGAGCTTGCCTCGGAATTATTGGCATCACCCGCGAGGGCAACTAAGGAAGAGGTAAAAAGCGCCATTTTGGAAGTCCGTCGGGCTTCTTCATAATATGCAATGAAGCAACAGCTGCCTCGCGAGATTTTTATTGAGTTTTCATCTAGGAAGGTCTGAGACACTATCCTATTTAACTCATATAATGCGGACTTGGACTTTCTGGGAAATAAAGTCAAGATACTGAAGGACGTTCCATTTCTAGTTCGGAAAAGAAGATTTAAGTACAAAAAGCTCGCGGCTCTCCTGAGGGAACGAGGGATAAAGTATAAATGGCTATTTCCGGAAGGAATTTGGTTTAATTATAAAGATCAAGCCTACAAGATAAACTCAGAGGATCAGCTAAGGGATTTTGTGGACAAAAATCAAGAATTCGGGCAAGATACCATGCAAAATGAAGAAGACTTGAAGCCTGAAGGGAGGGGGGAGGCAGTGAGCGCAGTGGCTGTAGCTGCTCAGAGAGAACTGCGTCCGAGGCCCGGGGGGGGGAGAAGAAAATTTAATATGGGTTGTATTTTGTATTTTGCAAGGTCAACCACTCCATCATTACTTGATGAAGGTTTAAAGTTTTAACTATGGCAGTATGAAGGGAAAACATTGTAGTGTAGTGTTTATTGTTTGTATGTAACCTCCCCCCTTTTTCCAGCCCTCCTTCCCCTTTTCTTTCTTCTTTCCCTTTTCCCCTTTCCTAGTACTTTTGTAGTTTTTTTGTAGGTTTTTTTTTAGATATTAAAAATAAAAAAAATCAAAAAAAATTAATTCGGGATCGTCGCAGGCGCTGATCCATGATCAGCTTGATCGGTATTTTGGGGGGGGGGATCATGCCCACCTCTATTTGAGACCCCTCCATATAATGCTTTCCTCCAATCTGAGTAAAAAGCCTTTTTGAATAATTCGGTTTTGCATCATTTGCGGAAAGCCAAGAGAGTGGGGGGCTCTCCTGACCTCCTCAGGCAGACCTTTCCATAGGGTTGGGGCCACCACAGAGAAAGCCCATGTGTGGGTTGCTGTTGATTTCACCCATGTGCAGGCTGGCACCTTCAAGAGACCCTGTTCAGATAAGTGAAGCTGACGTGGAGGGACATAAGGAGTGAGACAATGTCTTAGGTATGCTGGGCCAAGGCCATGAAGAGCTTTGTATGTAATAACCAATACCTTGAATTGAGCACGGTAACTGATAGGTAGCCAATGGAGTGACTGTAGGATGGGAGTGATGTTCATGCTCCTGCTCACTCTTGTTAACAGCCGAGCCACAGCATTTTGCACCAATTGGAGCCTCCTAGTTAACTTAGATGGGAGACCAATGTATAGTGCATTACAATAGTCAAGTTTTGATGTTACCATAGCATGGATCCAGGTGGCTAGATCAGCTGTGTCGAGGTAAGAAGCCATCTTCCAGGCTAAAGTGAGATTGTAGTAAGCTTTTTTTGCAGCTGCCTTAACTTGTTCTTCTAGTAGTAGTGCTGGATCCAGTAAAACCCCTCGGCTCTTAACCAAGTCTGCAAGGCTCAGACAAACTCCATCGAAAGTGGGGAGTACAGCGTCTTTCAAGATCTCTGCCTTCCCAACAAGTGGTGTGCTTCTGCTGATGAGGGGAAGGAGCCACATAACTTATTTTTTTCTTGTCTAGCCATATCCTATTTGGGCTTCATATATTGCTTTGGGAGCATTTGAGTCAGGTTGCAAATATTCTATGTAAACATCTTCTTACAATATTCTATACAATATTCTATGCAAACATCTTCTTATCATAGCTGTTCCATATATTCTAATCTGCTTTTAAAAATAATGAATAACATGTTCAATAATGATGACCAAGGACATACACGACACAAAGAAATTTTGAACATCAGTCAACAGCAGTTACAAACTGAGGCAAACTGAAACTGGAAACCTGCTCAACAATGAATTTCATGTAATTGTCAAAGTGATCATGTGAGGTACTTGACTTGACAGAGAATGGACAGTGCTAATATGGCAAGTTAAGAGTTTTGAACAACTGCTTTGCAAATATTAAATATCTGCTTGACAGTACCAATCCTAGCTGCTTGTGTTATGTCTGTATTAAAGGCTTTAAGCCATGGCTGGGTAAAGTTTTCAGTCTGGGGGCCACATTTAAGTCCAGCTGTGCCTGTTCCCCATTATGACAGTCCCATGGCATTTCTGGCTCACCTGTTTTTATATTCAGGGAGCCAACTGAAGTTGCTGTAGATGCGTCCCTCTTCTACTCTGCAGCTCTTTTAATGGTCCTCAGCCCTTGAGCTGCTTAACAGTTTTTCAAGAGTCTCAGCCAGCAGGCTGTCCGCTGATCTGATGCTCCTGACAATTTGCTAAGCAGTTCAAAGGCCAGATGAAAAGCTCTCATGGGCTGGATATGGACTATGGACCACAAATTGTTCACTTCTGCCAAAAGCACTCAATGCTTGTAGTGATCTGTCCTGTAAATATATTTCACTGGAATCATCAAATGAAATTCTGTATTGACATCAATAGAAGAATACTAAAAAAAAAAAAGAGAGAGAGAGAGAGAATCTTGGGTCCAGTAGTTCTACAGTTTCCTAATTAAGACCCATATTCTGGACTGGGCACAATGTACATCATACCATATTGCCACTTCTACTATGAAAAGGAGGGGGGAGTGCCATGTTTATCATACATTGCTTCATATTTATTGTATTTCACTTAATTCAATATAATCTCTCCTGTTATAAGTCCTAGTATTTTAGAAATTCAAAAGCAGATAATACCTCACCTTGGTATTATCTTGAGATAAGCTCCAGATGCCAGCAGCAAACTAATGAGGCTAGAAAGCATAAACTCCTTATATAACATGAACACATTAAGGACTGCATTTTCACACTGCTACTGTGAAAGAGTGACACAATGGCACTGGGCAAATGTTTATCAGGTGCCCCTGGGCTGGGCTGTCCTTGAAATACTAAGCATTTTGAAGCAGTCTCCACAAGTGTATCATCTGAAAGAAGCCAAAAGAAACAGATTTTTCTGCTTTGAAGAAGCAGAAAAATAGTGGAATCACCGGCAAATTAATTCACACATTTTTTTAAAAGTATTATTTTGTTTGTTGACAGAATTTTAGCAAGAAATTCCCTAAAGCCACACCCCTCCCCAGGACATCATTGTGTAGTTTCAAGCTATTTTACTAGTGTTTGGAGCTCAAGCTGGGCTTTCTGAATTGCAAACAAGCAATCTCAGTTCCTGTGTAGAGCATATTCAATGCATTCATCCATTCTAGATGGTAATGTTGTTATTACAGCAATGTCTGCAATTACTCAACTGTCACATTCACTCCAGGTTGAAATGTGGCCTGCATCATTCGGTACTAGCCAGCAATTCCACTTTTTGTGTATGACGTATGTTTAAAACAACTTTGGATACGACAAGTTCAAAAGAGTGCCAAGAAGAGAAAAACCAAATAATGTAATTCCTGGAGATTATATAATGAATTATTATTATTGTTGTTGTTATAAAATTTTCCTAAGTGCTCAAGCATTCATCCATAATTTACAACAAACTTCTAGGAAGATTGGTACTAGAAGCCCATGTGATACTGGTGAAAGGAAGGGGGCTAACTTTTAGAGAATAGTGATATGTATAACCTATCCAAGATAGAGTTGCTAGTCCCCCACCTCTCTTTTCCTGCCACATGTGCTCAACAGGAAGAGATCAAAAGCTGGTTGTACTTTCACATTTGAAGTACACACTTTCATGCCGTAAAGCTACCATAAAGCACACTGCTGGAAATATGATCCGTTTCAACACTTTTCTCACTCTTGAGCTGAAACTATATATTGCATGGTGTTTACTAATACATTCTGTTGTGTCTTTTTTTTTTAACCCAGTGCAGCCTGATGAAGGCTATAGCTGAGTGGAAGCAAGAGTGGGCAACAGAAAGCTGCTGTTGTGTATTCTTTTTTCAACTAAGAATAATTCTCCTCAAGCTCATCAGATGATGGAGGTACAGGGAAATCACAGGGACCAATGTTCTCTCCTAGGATGAAAAACAGTTTGGAACGGGTGATTCTGAGCTGAAAAAAGATCTGGAGAAGAATAGGTTAAGCCAAGGATGGTTTTAGGCTTGAGGCATCCAGGGCAGCCGCCCTGGGCTTCATACTGAGGAGGAGACTGCCCTGCAGTCAACCACTTCAACCTTCCAACTGTAGGCAGCGGTCCATGAGCCAGCAGCCTGTGCCCCTCAGGAAGGAGGTGTCCTGTGAAGCTCTTTGCTGCCCAGTGAGAGGGAAGGTGGCAGCATCTTTCCTAGAGAAGCCCCTCCTCATGTGGAAAGTGAGTATGAGCCAAGCCTGGCCAAGATCCTCACAGTTGTCTGGAAGGCAGGTGGGTAGTCTGGCTTTCCCTAGCCTTCCTTCAAAGTGATTCCAAGTAGACATGGGTACAAACCAAAAAAAATTAACAAACCAGTGGTTTGTGGTTCGGTGCCATCAACGAACCTGAACTAACAAACTGAAATGAACATTTTCCTCTGATGAACCAGTTCAAGGTTCGTGGTTCGTGGGCATCAGAACAGCCCCCATTGGACTTAGAGAGCCTATATTCCTAGGGAGTGTTTAGCAGGCTCTCCTCCAGTCAGCACCCAAGTTTGGTCAAGATTGCAATAGGGATCTTGGAGTTATACCCTCTCCAATCCGAGGCTCCCAGAAAACCCCCGTTCGATACAATTTGAGCCACCAGTTGACATTGGCCCAGTGTACAAGGGGGTGGCTGTCAGAACTGCCTATCAGGGTTTGTAGGGATGAGATTGGAGTGCCCAAGGCTACAGAACACCCCCTTCCCCCTCCATCCCCTGGGTGTCTTCTCCCATGTAACCAATTGTAACCAATTTTCAGCTCCATGGTTGGAAGGAAGACTGGCCAATCAAGGTAAGCTGGGCTTCGATTCAGGTTTCCAGGGCAACAGAAAGAGTGCAGACAGAGTTCAGGCATTCCCCCAGCTCCATTTCCAAGGGAATTGATTGATGGTGCATGACTGTCTGGCTTCACAAACCGCGGGCAAATGCAACGAACCAGGCTTCCAACGAATGCTGGTTCATTGGCCATGGACCCTCACGAACCACCGGTTTGCGAACAGACAATCAGGCGGTTCGTGGGCTTTTTTGGTTCATAATGCAGTTCGTGCCTACGTCTAATCCTGAGTCCTCATTCTTGAATTCTTCCCAGAGCCCAAAAATCATTAAGACCACCCTGAATTAAGCAGCCTTTTTCTACCCGCTCTTCCTTTGTGCAGACTCTAGCCAGGCTGCTTTGGATCAAAAAGCATATATGAAGTAATCACTGAATGTGGCAGGAAGTGTGGCTTGAAGCTTAACTAGTATGCTATCATTTCTCCTTTTAGAAAAAGTGAGTGAAAGGATTGCTACGGTCTAAAATTAAGTCTCAACAGCTTTGAGTTCCTATGTTTACTGCAGAACAAATAGCATTTCAAATATAACATTTGTGTTTAAGAACAGTACAGATTTACAGTGATAACTACTCTTATCGTTCCAGAGATCCGCCTAAAGATTAAAGCCTCATTGGAACTCTTAATGATTCTGCAGACTAGTTTTTCTTCCAATTCAACATAACGTTGGCCAGCTTATTAATTAAAGCATTCAGGTCCTTTCTGACAAAATAGAAAAGGAATATTGTGTGCTGTGGCTGAGATAAAGAAGACGGCTAGGAAAAGGTAAGCGAATGTGGGAAGCAGGTGGATTCAGTACTGAGCAGATCATAAACCCGATGCTTCCTGAAACATAATAGACAAGAGTCTGGCTGTGCCCTTTGCTCCATTATATATATTGAATCGCACAACAAAACTTCATGGATGTAAAAAAATAAAATAAAAGTCCAACAGAGAGGGTCACTGACCCTAAAGGGAAGCTACAACCTGATCACTCAATTCCACGGTTATATTTTAAATGTACCATATTTCACACTGCTATAAACTAGCAATGCACCTGGCCCTGTGGCCACACAACATAACTATAAGCAAGTCATCATCACAGTCATGCCTGTGGCTAACCAAAAGTGATGTAAAATGATATATGGAGCATTGTGAAAGCAATGTTCTAGAGAAGGAAGAAGGTTGTCAATCATCTCAACACTGCAAAGCACTGATTGGTGAGAATTCTCTTCATCTTCTGGAATGCTAGTTGAAAACAGCATGCAAGCATCTACTGATACTATTAGATAGAGTTCTACAGAGGCAGAAAAGAACTCTCATTCCACTGTTGAAAAAAAAATCATAGTTAAACTTTTAGCAGTTTATTACCTAGAGAACACAGGACACAAGCAGAAGGCCCTTTTGCATAGCCTCTTTAGGTTTACCAGCTTGTATCCAATCATTCACACAAGCTGCTTCTAGACTTATGAAAACAGTACTGTGTGGAATTGACTTCCATTTTCCAACTTAGAGTTGATTAGGCAGTCCTAGAGTGTGCTCTGTTATGGAGAAGTATTGTTTTAGCTGATTTTGATTTTAGCTTTTATTTTAAATAGTTTTCTTCTTATCTTGTTTTTGAACACTCCCCCTATCCTTCTAGTAAAGGGGTAGAAGGAAGGACAAACTTTTATTTGTCTGTTTTATTAGCGAGAAGTGAGAACTTTCCCCACAGTTTTATCTCAGATATTCCCAGAAGCTATATACATAGCTTGGAGGAATTTCTTTCTTTTAACTGATTAAAGCTGCCGCTACTGCTGCTGTTACAGCTGTTCATTTGCTGTGTTTAGTTAGGGCTCCAACTTCTAGATAGTTTATTTTTTCTGAAACCCCCTTCTGCTGTTTCATTTTATTTTCCTCTTCATTTTTTAAAATACATTGTTAGGTGAAAGGTTTATCGGTTTCTGGTGGGGGTAGGGTGGGGTTTTAGCCATTTTATTCAGAACTGGTATAAAAGGATGTAACATCCAGCAAAAGACCTTTATATAACAATAATATCAATAAAAGGACTTATTCTCCTTCCTTTTTAACAAATAAGAACGTGCTCCAGGTAAATAACCTCCAGATTGAAGTTACTGACTTCCACTTTAAAGGACAATGGATAAACTTGTGGGGAAAGTGGAATACTAAAGAGCATTTGTCCTATTTGTTGGTTATGTCAGCTTCTTCTATTAATTTAAAATGTACTGAAAAGTTACAAGGGTCAATTTGAGGAGAGAGAGATGTTTTAACTTTTCACTCGCCTAGGATCCCAGCACTGATGTTCACTAGGGCTACTTACCTTAAAAGGCACAGAATTCTGCTATGAAATTCTCTTTATAATCCAATCAAAAAAGTCACTTATGTTTTAGCCTGCTTAAGGACCTGAAACCTATACACTCAAAGAGGATACAATCTTCTATCAGTGATATAACTTTGTTTGAATTTTCACCAACTAAGTATGTCCATGCTCACAAACCAGATTTACTAGAGAGGACGAGAGCTTTAATCAACCAGATGAAGTCAAAATTCTCTCTTCTATGCCATCCTCTCTAATGGATAATCAGCTGGATTTAGTGGATGCAAACCTTCAATTATTCCACTCCTTACCTTTTGAGGAACAAAGCAATATAATCCCCATATTTCAGAATCTACAGCATACACTAGTACAAATTAACTATGATTAAAACTAGCTGATCAACCAAAAAAAAAAAGCTACTATTAGCAGCTCCATACAGGTCCCCTGATAAGAATATGAATAAATCTTTAAACAATCCCTTAGATGTAATCACCCATTCTTTGACTAGTAAGAAGCTATGTGATCCAAGCCCAATGAGGGAAATGAGGCACTCCAGGCAGGTGGCAACTACTGCCTTAGCCAGGTGCCGTTATTTGCCTCTGCTTAGGAATGGAGGCAGGCAGGCATTCCCAGCCATCCGGGTCTCTGTCAGGGGGTGGAGCTTGCAAGCCTAACAGTTCAGTCACGCCTTCATGCTTGAAGTGAAGAGAGGCTTGCTGTTTTGCTTAGCATGGAGCTAGAGTGCCTGGTCTCGGAGGAGTATGGCATGGAGGATCAGTGGCAGAGCTCAGTGGTAGTGTAGCCTGGTCAGTGTTTGCCTGCTGCTGCGGGCCTTGTTTCGCCGCTGGTGGAGGCGGTAGCCTGGGCGTGGAGTACACATTCAGCATTGGGGAGGGCTTGCAGCTATTGGGCTTTTTTTCTCCTGGTGTAGGCTACTGCCCCAGCCTGAAGTCGGCAGCTTTGGGCACGTCTTTGGCAGCAGGGAGGGCTTGCAGCTGTCAGGCTCTTTCTCTCACTGCATGGGCTATTGCCCAGGCGCGGGAAAGCGCTGCGGGACCAGCTCAGCAGCTGCTGGTGCTTGTAGCGGCCTGCCTTCTAGCTGCATGGGTATCCGACATCAGGTTTGCCTGGCTGTGGCTCCCTAAGCCTTGCCCATTGACAGGATTGGCCTCTTTCAGGGATGCAGAAGCATGAGTGGCTTAATTACTGCCTGCGGCTTGGCCACCGGTTGGTGGTCAGGATGTGATTGGTGTGTGGTGTGGATTTTAATTCACTCGGGTGCAATTAGGTAGTGTGTCTTATTCCCCATCCTTTGGCACATTTATTTTCCCCTTGCTCGTAGGGCGCATTAGCCCTGCAGCTTCAGGGCTGGCAGCAGGATCACCAATTATTCATTGTTAGACCGGTGCCCATTTTTTAGGCCCGGTGTCCATTTTGGTGGTGCAGGCCTGGCAGCCATTTTGTGGGGCAGACCCAGTGGCCATTTTCTGGGGCCCTGTTGGGCAGCCATTTTGGCTGTCAGCCGTTCCTTGTCAACCTAGTGTGTGGACATTCAGGCTTGAATTTGCCACCTAAAAAAGGTGTTTCAAAGGGCAAACAGCCAGCCAAATGCCCTGCCCCCAAAAGGCCTGTGGTAGCAGTGTCTTCATCGGACAAGGAGGATGACGGAGACATCAGGCGCCAGATCCTGGAGCTCATTGCTGTTTTTGAAAGGGAAAGAGGCATTTCTGCAGAGGCCGGGGGCAAAAAGGGCTAGGCCTGTGAGGGTGGCTTCGAAAGCAGCTGCTTTAACTAACATTTTGTCTCATTTTTCTGCCCTGGAGGGTTCCTCAGCGCTGCGGGGACCTTCGGGTGTGCCGGATGGTGCGGATGCAGTGCAGGCTGAGGGACTAATTGATGAAGCCAGACTGCCATCAGGTGACGGAGGTTGGATGGCTGATTCTGGACAAGTGGCATTGGCAGTTCAGCCATCAGATGGTGAAGGTAAGGCACCTATACCGCAGCAAGGTTTTGGTTGGCCTTGGGGGCCTTGGGGTCAAGTCGCTGCTAGTACCCCCATCAGCACATCACAAACTGTGTACATTTAGGCAAGGGCTTCTCAGCCTAGCAGTTTATCCAGAGGGTGGTCTCAGTGGGTGCAGCCAGCCTTCCCAGGACAGGCAATGGGGTCTTTGGTTTGGCCCCCTGCTTCAGCCCAAATAGGTATGGGTTCAGTGGTACCCTGGGACTCATATTATGAAGCCCCTTGGGCCAACTATAGGGTGGTGCCTTTCAGGGCCCTTCCATTTGGTGATACAGCCATGCCCCTGGGTGATCATCTTACCCCAGCAATCCGTGAGAAAATCTTTAAAGGAGAGTATGTTGATGTCTTTACCCTTCTCTTCAGAGAACTGGAGAAGAAGGATAAAGAGGATATGGATGATAGGGACAAAGAGCGCCTCTAGCGACATAAGATAGACAGGTCCTAGTCCAACCGGCTACCGGGAGTTCTGATTTATGCGGATATCATAGCTCGTGCTCAACCCTGGAGAGCTGCCCCCTTGTTCCAGTATATGGACATTATTTATAGGGGGTATTCGGACTTTGTTGGGGCAGCCTGGCTGCAATACGACGAAGAATTCCGGATGCGAGTGGCTCTGAACCCCTCTTTGCTTTGGGATCAAATACATCAGAAGCTCTCTCAAAAAGAGTCCAGTAGCACCTTTAAGACTAACCAATTTTATTGTAGCATAAGTTTCGAGAATCACAGTTCTCTTTGTCAGATGCATGGAGGGCAAAAAGAAACTGGTCAGATATAGAGGAGGAGATATCAGAAGGAGCTGTTTGCATCTACCCCGCCCTCCCCTCTCCTCCTCTATATCTGACCAGTTTTTTTTTTTGCCCTCCATGCATCTGACGAAGAGAACTGATTCTTGAAAGCTTATGCTACAATAAAATTGGTTAGTCTTAAAGGTGCTACTGGACTCTTTGATTTTGCTACTACAGACTAACACGGCTAACTCCTCTGGATCTATCAGCAGCTCTGACTGCAGTTAATGTCCCCGGAAAAGCCCAATGTTGGTGACCACTCAGAAAGCGATCACCTTGTACAATGCTCTTCCTCAGGATCTACACCAGCATCCAGCACCCGCACCTCAGCGGGGCAGTCAGTTCAACCCCGGCTGCTGTGCTGGGGGTATGTAGCAGGAAGGGTTGCAGGTTTGGACATGAGTGCTCCATATGTAGGGGACTCCATTCTTCACAGTGTGCAAACAGTTTAAGTCATTTGGTAAGCAAGGGGGTGGTTCCCGAGGGCAACAGGCTTCTGGAAAAGGGCCCCACCCAGTAAATCTGAGGGTACTTGAGGCTATGTTGGCCAGTTACCCCGGGTGGGCTGATGTTCGGTTTCTGTTAAAAGGTTTTTCTCTTGGTTTTCAGATCCCATTTCAGGGCCCCAGATCATCCTTCATGTCATCCAATTTATGTTCTCTGGTTGGCATGGAGGAGGTGGTCTGAGCAAAGATAGCAAAGGAGTGTGCTGATTCCACATATGATTCCAAAATTGCACTGTCCAAATTTTTGTGCTGACTCCCAGCCTCAACATTCCTGAAAACAATGTGCATATGAAGAATGAAGATTCTCAAATCCCCACAGCTATAAAAATTTGAATCCATTATTCAGAAGTTACAGTAGAATATTCTTGGTATGCTATGATTTCCTCCTGAAATTTTGCAGGCAGAAGAGGGAATCTTGCAAGAATTCACGCAGAAAGAAATTTTCATTTTCCCTCTTCTTTCCTTGCTGCAGGCTTTGGCACCCCTCCCCCAACTCTGTCTTCCCACTGGTTCTCATTTTCTTGGAGACTTGCGGGTGATACCTGGGGAGGGAAGAGTTTGAGGAGAATAGGGATTTCAAGGGTGAAATTTCACCTGCCTTTTGCTGCTAGTATTTGTGTGCCATTTTGCATTGCTATGGAAACCCAAAATGTGGCCAGTGTCTGTTTTCATAGTGATGTATGCACATGCATGAACATCACTATCAACATTTCGAAACTTTTCTACTTAAATCAGATTTTTTAAAAGTCAGATTTGTCTGCAAATCTAGGTATTCTCCCATAGCATCACTTGACTATTAGAAATAGGGATAAACTATACTCACAGTGTACTTCTTTAAATATGTATAAAGTTCCATTATTAGGGTTGCTACCCAATCAGGAAAGGGGGGATATGGGGGAGCGTCATGTATGTGATTGTATTACATTACTTCCAGGAAAAATGTGGAAGTAACATCATGCCTCTATAAGAATAGCCAGAACTTGATGGTAGAGTTTCCAGTGATTCCTAGAAAGGCACAACATTACTTCCAGTTTTCACTTGGAAGTGATGTAATGCCATCACACCAACAGTTCTTTTTAAATTTATTGTTCTCCTGCAAGCTGACAGAGTGGTGGCAGGCAGCGGGGGTTGCTGCTGGGAGATTTCCTGCCGTAGTGGGAGAACTGGCAACCCTATCGTGGAGTTACCTTTTGAGTGATAAAATGCAAACATTTCTGCTACACTGGGTTTTATCTTATAATCTGGTTGAGACTTTGAAAAATGACACATTATCAAAAAACATGGCTTAGTATGCTTTATTCGTTATGGATGGCTTTTCAAGTTCACTGATTTCAAAACACTTTTTAATATTTTTCCTGTCTGTTAGCTTATAATACGAAACGGATTTATTATTTATTTTTAATGGAAACATCTGAGTTATAAATGTTAAAAAATAAGCTGCTGTTCATGCGTAGCTACTTTTCATATACTTTATTATGCAAATGCATATTAATAGTATGAAAGTTTTCTGTTCAAATTGTAGATCTTGACAAATAATAATAATCACCAGCTATAATTGATAATAGCACTTATTGGAAGTGACCAAGCATTTAATAGCTTTTCTGACTTCCTCTTGCTTTATCTCAAAGAAACATGATGATGTTAAATGCCCAGTAAGGTATGTTCAAGTATAATACATCAATTATCATTAAGCATGAATTGAAACAACTATGTCATCATGCATTATATTGTCAAAGATTCAGTGAGCTGGTTATAATAATGTCAGCACACCTGCATTGTATAGATACAGATGGATATTCCACATAATCTTACACGGCTTGCAAGTTCATGTTTTTTCCAAATACATTTGAGGGATAGACAATAGTTGCTGGATTACTCCTGAAGAGAAAGAACTACAAAGATCAATGTGGTGCAAGTGTATGAGTTACACAGCACTATTGTTTTTTATATGTAGATCTTAACTAGACTGATTAATACTTCTACGTAAGTTGAAGTTCCTATATTCCTATAACAACTTTAATGACACTGAAAAACATAGTAATCTCCTGTTTTGGAATATGAAAGGTACCAAACTTATAAAGCTCAAATATCAGTGAAAAATCATGTTTCTGAAAAGTTCTCATGCACTTCACAAAGAAAAATGAGAGTCTAAACATACCCAGTATGTGCTATTAGGTTCAGTTTATTTTTATTTTGAGTGATAGACATTAATTGCAGTCCCAGTAGAACTAAGCAAACACTTCCAAAGGGTGATCTCTAAGACTCTATGGAACAACGAGAAACCCAAATTTCTCTAGAAATTAAGGAAAATGAAGAAGCTGTGCAATCCCTGAGCACACCTGATAATGTTCTGGAAAGTCTCTTAATCCATCAGCCAGTGGTTTATACAAAGCCTTTGTTGTATTCTCTGAGATGTCTCCTCTCCTTTATTCACTGACCTGTTTTGGTGATGTTAAGCTAGAAGAATTGTTGTTCCCACATGCCCTACTGCTGAAAGCCAACTGGCAGGGCCAACCCAAAGTTTTTTGGTGCTCTAGGTGAACTATGCCCTTGATGGCCCTCCCATTCAAAAGTACACAGGGCCAGCCTGGCCATGGAGGCAATTTACCAGAGTATCAGGGGTGACACAAAGGAGCCTTGTCCAGAGGTAAAGTGTGCCTCCCCCAAGCTGGGAGGAGGCAAGGTGGGATCAGCAGCATGACCCTCCCAACACAACGACTCATTTGTGTTTCCTAGGACTATTATGCAGTGCACAATGAGGGTGGCAGTTGGGCCAGATGTCCAGCCAATGAAGTAGGCAGTATCATAAGCAGAACTCTCATTGGAGGAAACCCAGGGAAGAATATGAAAAACAGTGCAGGCTAGCCGAGATAGTAGTCATAATAACTCATAATCATCCATGATTCGCCACATAACTTACTCCAGTTGGGAGAGGCAGAGATCCATTTTGTGAAGCTGCATCTTTCTATGCATCTCTCATAAGCAGCCATGGAAGATGATGAGACAGAGTTGCCTAGAATCTCTCCTGACTGCCACCCAATTGATTGTCTGGAAGAGTGGTGAGCTGGAGCTGCCTGCAACTCTGCCTGTGAAATGCTTCCATGGCACAGTCTCAGCTAGTGAGACGACACAGCCAGATACAGTGCCTGTTCCCCCTCTTGCACTCCCTCGCTTCCCCTCTGCCAGCCCCACTGGGCGCACAGTTGCTGGTGGCAACCTCTCAGCATAAGAATAAGGATTGCAGAGAGCCCAAAGGAAAGCAAGAACAGCAGCTCAGCACAGGGCTTTTTCCCGCCTCTCAAACTGGTACCTGCTCTGGCACCTATGCAATCAGCTAGGTTAACCTCATGGTCAGACCAGGCCTACCAACTGGGGAAGATTTTACTGAATGTAAAGAGACACTAGGCTATGATGTGCATCCTAGTTTTCCAGAATGCCTGGAACTAAAACGTTTCTATTAAAGGCAGGAATGATTTGGTCTGACCTACTGGCTAAATATCTGATAGTATTCATGTTAAGAGCCTGGGAGAAAGTTCACAGCCCTCAGAAAAAGATTCTCTCCCATTCATGCAAAGAAATAAAAGAGAACAAGAAAAAAAGAGAGAGGCGAGGGAAGAAAGGAAGTCACCAATCTTTAATTTTAAGAAGGCCTCTTTGGCAATCCATAATCACTCTCTTTAACCTTCACTTAACTGTAAAGCATGACAAGTGCTGTCTTGCTACAGTGAGAGCATTTGCTATGATTTCAAGTGAAACAAAGAACTAAAAGGAGCAAAATACTATTTTTTAAAGAACTTCTAGCTGTTCCTGAAGCTGGGAGTTACAGGCATCTCACAAGTGAATGCATGAGAATAAACTGAGGCAGGCAGATTTCTTGGGACCACAAATGAACTTGGTCCCAGAGAATTACACACCTTTAGTCCTACTCCTATGGGCCGCTCTGTTCATGGTATCTAAGACACATGTTGCATCCAGATTGTCTATTAAATATTTAATTTATATAAGGAACAAACACAAACTTCTTGGAACCAAAGGAAATCCTAAGTGCATACAAAAATTAACTAATGACGCATACAAAAATATCTAATTAAAGAAGAACTAGGAGAATTATTCAACATGTTTTTTTAATGGACTCTATTACTGAAGTTCAAGGAATCAGAGATAATCAGTTTTATAGTATAAAGAACATTATCCTATTATAAAAGTGGCAAACTGCTGGTACCTGCCAGCACTCCAGATGGGGAATCTTTAACAGTAGCTGGGGGTGCCCTGGTATCCATAAGATTTCCCACCCTCCTTCTGCACTGCCACATAGTCAGCAAGAAGCAGCCAATCCATGTGATATAAAAACTCATGGTTAAGAATATGCTGTAATGTTAAGCACATATTTTCCACAAGAATTTCATAGGAAAAGGTCAGCTATTTATCCCTGATTCTTGCAGAGTATTTCAGCTCTTATTGCAAGAGTAGTTTTTCTCCAGCCAGGCTGTTCAGTTGGCTATTTAGCACTACCCATTAGACCATTCTTCCCTTCCACTTAATCTTTTTAGATGAATCATTTAAGGGGAAAAGGCAGAATCAAAGACCAATTTCCCAAACACTTTCTCGTTTGTTCAACTTTAAAATTAATGACACAGAAACATAACCTCTCAACCCTGCCTTGTACTCACTCATAGAACTTATCTTGACAGATCATAATAATTAAGGATATAATTGATAATAACACTTATTGAAGGTGACCAAGCATTTAATAGTCTCTCTCTTTAGTTCTGCAGAAACATGTGTATCATAGATCATAAACGTTCAATATGGCATGCTCAAGTTTATAATTAAGTTAACATTAAATATAATTTATTTGAAATTGTATTCCAGGTGAAGGAGAGTACATGTCCCCAGTTTTTGGAAACAAGACCAAGATGCATTGACCCATTGTAAGAAACAAACATAAACAAAAGAAATCACTGGTAAATCACTGTAAAGAGCAGCCTTTTTCACTCCTGTAGCCACTACTTGCCTGTCATATTATATGCTTAAGAGTGATACAAGCGTATGTTGTCTTTTTCTCCAGTATGAACAAGATGAAATACCTATTCCCCAATACAAGCAGGCAGGTTGTGTTCTAGGCATGTGAACTTCACTTGCAGGAATTTTTGGCTCGCTGTGAGAGTTGTACAAATATACAATGCAATATCTTCTGTTATTCAATTTGGCAAATTAAGTGATCTATGGAAGGTGATGGTCTCATCTAGGGCTTTGAGAGCCAGCTATTACATCTTCCAATAGCTGGCCCAGCAAGGTCAGTACTGGTCCAAGTAGGTAATCTGGTCTCAAAGCAATTTCTGTTTATCTAAAGGAGTGGCACCATGGAGATGCTGGCATAGAACTTGGAGAATGACAGCTGCCCTATTTATCTTACACCTGGACCGAAGAGGCCAGTATTATTCCAGGTGTTTTATTTCAACTTGTAGTAATTTCTTCTTGAGCCTAAGACTAGCACAATTACCCCACATATCACTTCTTTTTTCCCAGTGAGAAAGTATGTTGCCTGATTCTCCCAATGCCTGGCCCAGAGGTACAGGCTTTGCTCCAGCTTTATGATCAGAACTCACAGCTATTTCCAGTTCTAATAAGAGTGGCATAACCATATGGTTCTTTTTTCCATGTGGGAAAAATAATGAGATAAGTATAGTAGACATTTGTACATAGAGCTTTGAGGAAGCCAACTATCCTACTTTCCTATGCTTGGCCCCAAGAGACAAGGAGCATCCAGAAATACTAAGAAACATAACAAATATAATTCCCACAGTTCCTGCCTTTTGTGAATGATGCATGAGTTTGTGTCAGTATTGACAAAGGGAATTCTTACTGCAGTGGCCCATGCAAGCCCTCTGCACCTCCTGCTTGGATAGTTAAGAAATCAAGAACAACTGGGAGGATTTTTTTAAGTGCTGTGATGGGCTCAATGTGTTCTGGACCAATTTTAGAGACTAGGTTAATTGTCAGACATTTCTTGGGCATTTGGCAACATAATACACAGTGCAATCCTAAACTTAATTATTACCTTTCAAAGTCCTTGAATAGACTTCAAGGATTTAGAAAGGTGTATCTCAGCATAGGATTGCATTGTCAGTTTCCCTTAGCTGCTTTCAGTCTGGTTGTAGTTATGCAGTAAAGGAACGTATACTGTATAGAGATGGGCAAAAGCTGGGAAAATTCCGAACCGTGCAGTTCGTGGTTTGTCACATTTCATGAGCCACGAACCACAAACTTTCACGAACTTGCTCCAGTTCATGAACCAGTTCGTTTGGTTCATGAAAACATTACTTCTAGGTCAGCAGAAAGTCTGCAGTGATCCCATCCCCCCCATTGCCTAGGACACTGATTTATTAAGGCCACACTGTTTACAGTGATGAACTGAAATATGAACCAAATGAACCAGGCTAAAATTCATCACCGTTCGTGACAAATGAGCTCCCATGAACCATTAGTTCACGAACCACGAACCAGCCCAGTTTGTGACAAACTTCGTTTCGTATTTCGGTTTGTGCCTGCCTCTAATACTGTATATACTTAAGGACATTTTTTCAATGTTTAAGAGCAATATACATCTTGGAGCCTTTCAAAATCCTACTTCTGAGCACATATTTGGGCTTGTAAATGTGTATAAAAAGAATGCTTAAATGAACAAAACCAGTGACCTAGCCAGAGATACAAATAGTCAAAAGAAATAATCACATGATGTCTAAACAGCACCGGATCCCCAATGGTGGGGATTTAGCTTTAGGTGAATAGAAAGCCTCGTCTCCCTGAACCAAAATTGCATGGCAGGAGAGCAGGGGGAAAACAAAAATTATGGAGCTAGACCTGAGCAAATAAACTGACATAACAGGTTTCAGGGAGGGAGATAGCTACAGCTTGGAGCTATAGTAGTTTCCAATGAATCTGTAACTTATCTGGTTGATCAAAATCCTGAATTTACTCAGCACCTACATGAGCTAGCTCTCAGCATACTAAAACAGCCTGGCATTTCTAAATCAAATTTTATTCCTAGTCTGCTTTTTGAGTTAGATTGATCAGGAACTTTTACTTTGATCTTTTAACCCCCCCTAGACCATCATTCTTTTAAGATAAAACAAGTTTTATTCTGTATCTCTTTCTTTGCAAAAGAGAGGATTATTTGAAGTACCCCACACACCGTTAAGAACTGTTCTTTTGTAATCCAGCTTGACTTCTTGGCAACAGCTAACCACTTTTTGTACCTAGTATGTTTTATAAGAAATGAAATGTGATGGTCTATCTCTCAAGTTCATAAACTATGCCCCATTCCTCTACATCTTTACTGAGAAACAGCAGCTAAAAAAAACCCTTTCTATGTTGTTGCAGGTCTCCTATTTTTATTAACAGACCCTTCTTCAAACCTACATTCTTTAATCTTTTAATATTCCTCAGACTTTCCTTTGGGTAGCTATTCATATATAGTTGCCAAGGAAGCTTCCACGAGAAAGGTGAGGTTAAAAGCAATGCCCTACGAATAAACATGGGCATGAGCAGCATTATGAACACAAAAAAACACAAAAAGCCCATTCATCTGTTCGCAAACAAGCCATTCGTAAGGCCCATGCCGTCACAGTGCACTGTTGGGTGTCGAGTTCTGCCTGCCCTTTACCAGTCTGTGCGAGACACGGTGCTCAGGGAGATGTCAGCCACCAAAGGCCGTGCTGTACACTTCATGGCTGACCTCTGGAGCTGCTGCCACCATGGCTACCTTGCCATCTCCACTCATTGGTGGCAACCAGAGGACCTCCGCCACCCCAGGCCAAGAACTGGCACCTGGACAAAGGTGCCCTGCTTGACACCAGGCTACAGGGCAGTTCTTCTCCAGGCGCGGGGAATAGATGAGGTCCATACTGGGAAGAACATTGCCACCACCGTAAAGGCGGCACTGAGGTAGTGGATGGCTGGGGTGGAAGGGTTTGTCCATGGCTTCATGGTGACAGATTCGAGAAGAAACATGTTCGTAGCCCTGAAAGAGGCATCCCTCCCGGGCCTGGTGTGCATGGCACACAATCTGCACCTGGTGATGAGGGACGTGCTCAGGCTGGGGAGCAAGCTGAGGGACAGCTGGGACAAGGGAATGTTGTGGTCGCACAATCTGCTGGACTGCTGCTGCATCGCTTCCCACTTCTCCCGCAGCATCTTCCCACGAGCTGTTCCTGAGGCAGGGGGAGGGGGGACCCCGAGCACCAACTCTTCCAGGACCTGCCCACCTGCTGGGACTCTACCTACAACATGATATGTCGTCTGGTGGAGCATAGGGGTCCATGGCAGGACATCCTGTCATCCTCAGACATTCTGAGGAGGCGAGAGGAGCTGAGCCTCAGCTCCATGGAATGGAGAGTCCTAGCCCAGATGTCCCGGATGCTGAAACCCGTTAAGGAGGCCACTGAGCTCTTGTGCTCCTATGAGGCCAGCATGGTTCAGGTCATCACCCTGATCCACGGGCTCAATCAGTTCCTGGCCAAGGAGCTTGAGCATGAGAAAGAGCTGCTCCCCAGGGTCCAGGACTTTGTGAGAAGGATCCGGGCATGCGTGGCCGAGCACTTGCATCCTCTGTGTCACGAGGTGCCATATCAAGTGGCCTCCCTCTGTGACCCCCGGATCAAAGGCAGTAACGCCATGTGGGCAGGTCAGATGCAGCACTGGAAAAAGGAGCTCCACACAGCTTCTCTTTCCAGAAAGAGAAGGCAGGCCTGAGGGAACCAGGCAGGGGTGAGGGGAGGGGGGGAGTTGGGAAGAGAGCCATGCCAGGAGAGACCCACCCAAACAGCCCCGCTTGATCTCTGGGACTCGTTGGTGGGCTGTGTGTTTGGCTGCAGTACAGTGGGCACATCTCTCACAGTGGAGGAGTCAGCGGGGGTGATGGTGCAAGAGTACCTCGTGGAGCCCACTGAGCACCCCCACTCCACTCCTTGGAGCATTGGGTGAGTAAATCTGCCGTATGGCCGGACCTGTCCATCGTGGCAACCAACATCCTGTCCTGCTCTCCCACCAGCATGCAGAGCAAGTGGGTGTTGTCCCATCTGGGAGACCTCCTCCATCCCTGCAGCGCACATCTGCACCCAGATCTGGTGGACATGTTGACCTTCGTCAAGGTCAACCTCAACCTCCTTGGGCATCCCTCCTTGGACCTGAACCTACCTGGGCTCTGAGCCTCTCCAAATCTACTGTGGTTCTAGGTCAAACTTCTGTGCACCGGGCTTCAGCCCTCCTTGTTTCTCAGGGCTGCTTCCACGGCTGGTAACCCATGGTTCTCCTCTCCCAGACAAGTTCCCAGACGTTCCCTCTTTCAACCTCTACATTTCTGGATGACACCAATACGAACCTTCCCCACATCCTCGCCCTCTGTGGATGGAACCGGAATGACCCTTCCCAACGACCTCTCCTGTCCTGCCCATCCCGTCCTGTCCTCGATGGCAGGAAGGTGGGTCATGTCAGCTGCCATTGCCTTTGGGCATGGGGGACTACCACAGCATTGCCACTGCCTTTGGGCCTTCCCGGTCCCGCTCTGCAATGCGGCTGTGACAAACAACCCTTTGTCCTCCTCTCCCCAACAAGGTCCCTCTTTCAACCTCTCCCTCTCCAGAACTGCTCAGATGCCTCCCAACCTCTCCTGTTCTGCCCATTCCATCCTTTACACAAAGGCAGGAAGGTGGGTGATATCAGCTGCCACCACTTTTGGTCCCGAGGGACAGCTCTGCTGCTGTTGTGCGGGTGGTTGTATGGTACTGCACAGTGCCCCCTATCCATGGCGCCTTCTGTCCATGCTGAGCAGGGGGGAATGGATCCCACGATGTGACTCATGTCCTTTCCATGAAGGCAGGAAGGTGTGTCATTTCATCTGCCGCCGCTACCCTGCAACTCAGTGGGTTTCTCAGCTCATGGCTTGCCAATGAAGGGGTCTTCTCAGTCCTGCTCCATGATGTAGCTGGTGATAACCATGACTCACTTCCTTTCTGCAAAGACAGGAAGGTGAGTGATGTTGGCGGCAGCCTCTAGTTCAACATAGGAGGGGTGGACAAGCCTCTCCAGCAGCAGTCTGCGCACTCTTTCAGGGTGGATGTTGGGGCCCTCTGTCCTGGTCCTGCTGCACAATGCAGCCAGGAAGCCTCTGTCCTACTCTCCCAGACAAGCACCCGGTCCCTATTTCGACCTCTCCCTCTCTGGAACCACTCCAACACTTCCCAATGACCTCTCCTGTCCTGGCCATCCTGTCCTTTCTGCAAAGGCAGGAAGGTGAGTGATGCTGGCAACAGCCCCCACTGTGACACAGGAGGAGCGGACAAGCCTCTGCCGGAGCAGTCTGTGCAGTCCGACGTGGTGGATGTTGGGGTCCTCTTTGTCCTCTTCTCCCTCTCAAGCTCCCCATCCCTCTTTGAACCTAGCCCTCTCTGGACCCTTCTCAATGACCTCTCCTGCCCTGTCCATCCCATCCTTTTCATGAAGGCAGGATGGTGGCTGATGGCTGCTTCCGCCACTGTCAAGATCAGTAGGTTTCAAAGATAAAGGCTCACAAATGTTTGGGTGTTACCTGGTCCTGCTCCACAAAGTGTCCAGGAAGTGGTAACCCTCTGTCCTTCTTTCCCTGACAAGTTCACCATCTCTCTTTTAACCTCTCCCTCTCTGGAACACTCCAACCCCTCCAAATGACATTTCCTCTCCCTCCCATCCTTTTCATGAAAGCAGGAAGTGGGTGATGTTAGCTGCCGCCACTGAGTACCTCAGTGGGATCCTCGGATGAGGCCTTGCAACTGTTGGGATTTTCCCAGTTCCCATTCCCTCTTTCAACCTCTCCCTCTCTGGAACACTCCATCCCCTCCAAACGACATCTCCTCTCCCTCCCGTCCTTTCCGTGAAAGCAGGAAGGTGGGTGATGTCAGCCATCAGTGGCCAGAACCCCCGCCACCTATAGGGGAGGAGGCTCACTGCCACCTCCACAAGCTCACCAGGCCCGGCAGCCACACTCATCACCCATGTCCCTGTCTGCACAGGAAAGTGCAGTGCAGTACTCTGAGGCCTGGCAGGTGGGCACAAGGGGGGTGCCACAGGCAAGCAGCCAGACCCCCCACCCCTTAGAGGAGAGTCAGCCCACCATGCCTCCCCAAGCACACCAGTCCCGGTGGCCACACTCATCACCCACGTCTCGGTCTGTGCAGGAAAGTGCAGTGCAGTACTCTGAGGCCTGGCAGGTGGGCACATTGGGGGTGCTGCTGGTGAGCAGCCAGACCCCCTGCCACCTAGAAGGAGGACACCTGCTGCTGCCTCCTGAAGTATGCCAAAGCGTAACTCAATACAATATTATTGTCTATACCACAGTACAATTATCACTATATCTACATTGAGTTTTCAATGATGTACAGCAGTTCAAAATACATGCATAGAGAGAGAATAAATATCAAAATAGTAGAGTTGTCTCCAAAATAGCTTATAGCGCCCGAAGGTATACAGTTCCAAAAAGGCTGGTTGGTAACATCCAAAGTTGCAAAGTTGCAAAAGACGGGTGGCAAAGCAGGTGGCAACGAGCTACACCGGTCCCATTCCTTCGGCTCGTTTCAGAAATAGTCCTTCATCAGGCCACAGTTATCTATTTCATCAGGCGAAATTCATGTAGAGAGTCAACCATCAAACAATATCAAATGCTGAAATCAGCATACTTCCTTTTTTGTTTTTTTGGCTTCCAGTTACTTGAGGAAGTATATTCTCCCTCCTTACTGCTGCCTCCTGAAGCCCACCAAGCATTGTGGCTGCACCCATCACCCACATCCCTGTCTGCACGGGAAAGTGCAGTGCAGTACTCTGAGGCCTGGTGGGTGGGCACATGGGGGGTGCCACGAGAGAGCGGCCTTCAAGTCCCCCACTTGTAAATGGGGCCAAAGTCAACTGATGGCTCCAATTGTATCGAATGGGAGTTTCTCGGGGGCGTCAGATTTGGAAATGTATAACTCCAAGATCTGTATTGCAATCTTGACCAATCTTGACTGATGGCTGGCAGGGAGCCTCCTGAACACTCCCTGTGAATATGGGCTCTCTAAGTCCAACGGGGGCCATTCTTGCCCCCATGAACAACAAACACTGAACATGTTCGTTAATGGGACATGTTCATTACTGTTCGTCAACGGAACCGAACTACAAACAGTGTGTTCGGGTTTTTTTTCCTTTCATGCCCTTGTCTACCTATGAGCAGAATTAGACTTGGGCCAATTAAGTACATCAGTAGACTTAGCATAGCTGACTAATAGGGCAATCCTAAACAGAGTTATTCCAGTCTAAGCCTATTGGACTTCAATGGACTTGGACTGGAGTAACTCTGTTTAGGATTACACTGTAAAATACATTGTAAAACATCACTGAGCCTTTGCCAATCATGATTGGGGTCCCTAAATCTTCTGTTCCACGCTATGCCCACATGTACCTCCATCTTGACAGATGAGGCCCTGCAAAATCTAAGATGGTAGTGCTGAGGTCCTAAAGAACACACTGAATCACAGTCTTTCATTTGAGGTCTGCAACTTTTAAGAATCCAGCTTGTCCACATATACCACGTAGTGACAGTTCACACCTACAAAGTGCTATAGTCATATCTATAAACAGGGCTTTTTTCTGGGAAAAGAGGTGGTGGAACTCAGTGGATTGCCCACGGAGAAAATGGTCACATGGCTGGTGGCCCCGCCCCCTGATCTCCAGACAGAGGGGAGTTTAGATTGCCCTCTGCACTGCTCCAGCAGCACGGAGGACAATATAAACTCTCCTTTGTCTGGAGATCAGGGGGCGGGGCCACCAGCCATGTGACTATTTTCAAGAGGTTCCAGAACTCCGTTCCCCCACGTTCCTGCTGAAAAAAAGCCCTGTCCATAAACAAATAGTGAGATTGAAATTGGAATGTTAAGAACAGTGTTTTCCGTCTGAGTACTAAAGCCCACTTTCCTCCTCACATGTAGTCTGATAACATGAGAAGTGTTTACTGAATTCATCAGTCACATGATTGTCCTCAAGGACTTTGTGTGTGCACCAATTGTTTGGGCACTAAAGTGATATTGAAAGCAGACATTTTGATTTTGAGCTCCATCATAAGTATATAACTTAACTCTGAAAGGCACAGTTTCAGGCCTCAGTGTGGCAGTAAGCATTACATTATCATCTTCATTTCCATTTTGACAATTAAGATTTTTGGCAAAATGTATTGGAGCAGCTTGTCAATAAAGTTATTATGTTTGTTTCATACTCTGGATGGTACTTCCAAACAGCCAAACTGTAGTGCCCCGACAATATTTTCTGAACCCAGTACTGCCAAAATGACTGAAATTTTAAGTTGGGAAAAGAAGAATGAATATAATTAACATTAGTAATTGCCTTTGTTTGGAGTGAGAGTTTTGCTGCTGCTCATACTGTGATGATGGCTGTGTATTCATTCATCTGTTGTAATGTGTTTCATTGATGGGTACTCTTGAAAAACAAATCTACGCAGTGGCTGACATACTGTAGGAACAAATAGCGCTGTTGATCAAGGCCTTTGTCCAGGGGGATCAATGACATCCATGCTGGGTGATTTGCACTGGCTGCATTTCCAATTTTTATTTCCGGCATATAAAGCTTAAAGTCGTATAAACATACCAGAGGGGAGGACTGCCTGCTGTAGCATCTACAGCAGCTGAGTATAGCTGACTGGCATTGATGGTTCTGCCACAAAATTACTATCATTTTGCACAGCTCTAAAATGTAGATGAACAAAAGGAAGCTTTACCTTATTTTGGGGGGGGAAGGTAAACATATGGACTTACTAATTGCCCATGGTGTTCTGGGACCTCTTTGCCACCCTTCTGGGATGATCAGCACTTGAGAATGAAGAATTATTCACAGTCAGCCCTGGACAGGAACAGATACAAAGGCACACAGAGGAATATACTCACACCAACATGCACAATATGGGACACATTGAGTTACAACAGCAATGAGAACCCAGAAAGCATCAAGCCCTAGGAATTATAACATCAGACACAGAGCTAGGAGGAAGAATATTAGACCCACAACCACACAAGAGAGCACATCAGGCTGGTGAACAGAGGGATAATGTTTGAGCAGAGAAAATTACTTTAAAAACCAGTGAGAAGTTTGTGGGTGTGTTTGTTGGGAGTAAGCACTGAGTTCTAAGGATACAGAGCTAGAACTGGAGTGAAAGAAGAGGGGAACCCCTTCAGGCCCTTCTATGCTCAACATTGGTAAGCTGTGCTCCTTGTGCAGTCAGTCCTGACTTGGATGGTAGGGTTGCCACTGGATGCCTGAGGACTTCAGGATGGAGTTGTTTGAATCATGTAACTGAGAGAACTAAGATACTCCTATGATGATTTAGGAACTAATTTCCCCCTAATAACGCACTAAGCAGAGTTACACCTGACTTCAATAGTCTTAGAAGGGCCTAACTCTTTAGTCGCAAAACAATATCTAGCTTTTTCTTGAAAATACTATTTACATATACATAATGCAGTGCTGCAAAAGTTAGCAAACTGACTAAGAAATAATGTGGAAAAGGTAACCTGACATGATGTGTTATTGTTATTAAAGGAATTAATACTCAACTGTCATTTAACTAGAGATTCTGAGAACTTCAGTGCAACACAATTGCCAGGTCAGCCTATCATGATCAGACTCCTCATTTACACATGAGTTGTCTCCCACACACATCAGACTGCCTTAATATTGTTGTTTGATGTTTGACTTGGACAACACGGAGGGCAACTTTTTGCTTGTGCAGTACTGGCTTGTGGTACAGGATGACAATCAGGTCATGACTTGGTACATAAGATACAATTATGTAAATTTGGTTGCTTTGGTGCCTGTAATGTCAGTAAACTGAATCTTCAAGATTACGATAATGCATAAACTCCCCAGGGTTGTGGTAGCTCATGAAAGTGATCTAGTGGTCAAGTATAGACTTTTTATTCTTTATTGCACCTGTGCATTTGGGGTAAGAGTTAAGCTCCATTCATGCTATCAGGACTCCATTATATATGTGTGAACTGAGTAGTTAGCTCTCAAGAATCCAGGGGAAGGTTATAACCAACTGAGTTTAACTTTTAAGTAAGCCCCCCTAATGAAAATACAAGCTGATTAACTGCTTAAAATTCTGTGTAGACAAGCTCTTAAGCATCGTTAATTTGTATATCAATGTGATCTCTAGGAAGCCCTTGTATTATTGATTATCTCCGCAGGAGACTTTCTCAGATTCTAGCTTGCTCTGCTACCTGATGGTGTATCTGGTTTATGTCAAAAATACTTGTTTTTATTATGAAAGGTTACAAAAGTATTCAAGGGCTAGAGATATATAGCAACTCCCTGGAATAAATTCTGATTTAATTCCTTTGTTTTGAACATTTAGTACAGCTTCTCTTCCACCATCTTCACAGAGACAGGAGAGTGAAACTTCTTCACTCAAAGCTTACTTGATTATTGCTCCATAGACTTTAGTGATAGTTCAGGTTATTGTGATTGTTGTTGTCCTACCCATTCTTGAAGATTCAGGCTGGGTTACTGATTTCAGGATCACAGAGGAGAACCATGGACTAAGAGCCTAGAGTCAAAAGCCCTTTGGCTCTTGCTCCTCTGCTTGAAACCAACGTTTCATGCCTCTGGCCAGGCTTAAATACTGGAAACAGAAGTCCCATCTATATCTTAGGCAGCTAGCAAAAACAGCCTAAGGACCCCCTTCCCCCATGATCATTATGTTGGCCCTCTTTCAATGCCTTTATCCATCTATCCATCAAGAAGAGAGAAAACACACAGGCCAGATCCCCAAAGAACTGTTCTCAAAATTACAACAGTAAAAAAAGTTTATATACAATTATTTCTTGTATTTGCATCATATATACATAGAAAAGAAATCTAGCAACACAGAGTGTAATATGTATCCATCCTATACACTTTGACAATGAGCACAATTCCACTTGTTTCATAAATGTGCATTAACAAAATATAGCCACCTGTTTAGCAAATATACAAGAACAAAGTCCACAACGTGAGAAAGATAAGACGAGCTCCTGGGTATGACTCATTTCAAAATCTTCAGTAAATTTTACCAAATATAAAATTTCCCCCAAAATGCTCCAAGCAAAGACACAAGCCTTATGTAGTCATTTTAACTGCTGTGTCCTCTCAGCAACTCTTAAACTGAAAAAATATAATCAGAAGTATATATCATGTGCAACTCCTCCGTTGAAAATCTCATATAATAGTGGTAGTCGAGTCCCAAACCTTTATAAATAATTCTCCCCATAACAATTTGCCTATCAGAGACCAGTTTCCCTGAAGAAAATGGCTGCTTTGGAGACTAAACTCTGTGGCGTTGTACCCCACTGAGGTCAATCTCCTCTCCAAGCCTCATCATACCCAGGGTCCACTCCTCAAATTCTCCAGGATTTTCCCAACTCAGAGCTGGCAATGATATACTAGAACCTCTTTTTCTGCTGGACCCTGTCCATTCACCCCCATTTCACTCTGCAATAGCTTTTCTGTCTTTTTTACAGAGCATACAAGCAAAATATATGCTGCTGTCATCTGCTTGCCTTGTTGCTCATTTGGGCAGAGGGGGCAGGTAATAGCATGGCCCAACCTCTGCCTCTGTTCCAGCCTACAGCTGTTTACCTAATATGCAGTGTAAGCAAAATGTTTGTTCATATTCCATGCAGGTACACCTACTGTTGCAGGGAAGGAAGAGTATGTAGCCTCAGGCATAGTGCCCTCTCCTCTGCCTTCAGAACAGGCCTGCTGTGCCAGTGGGGAGCTAACTTATGATTTCCCAATAATATTTATGCAAACATATATTTAATCATATCATCATTGATGGGGGGAAGTTCAGTGTTTTAACCATGTGTATATACGTATTAATAATGTATAGGACAAAAAAGACAGAATTCCTCATTCATCAGTTCCTCTCCAGAAACAAGACAAGGTAATTTGGAACTTCAAAATCCAGGGAGATAGTGGGATGAGGAGAATGTTAGAAGCATCCCAGTTTAAAACTGTCCCCTGTCAACAATGTTGACATGCTTTCTGGCACTCTGTATTTCCTCTCTGAGGCATGAAAGCAGCTGTTTTCACATGGAGCCCTCATTCATTTTCTTCTGATTTTTGGTTTTCTTTGATGCTTGACTGTGTTTGTGTCTCATCTGTCCTTCTGGCTGCTTCCCCCATTCTCTGGTGCTGCCAGACTGCATCCTTTTTAAACACCACAGCAGCAAAGTTTCAAGCTCCCTCTTCCTTAGCTGTAAGTAACCTCACTGATATGACTAGCATTTTGTCAACCAATAGCATAAGGGAAGCATGTGCTCCTGTCGGCATGCCTCCTTTGAAGTGAAATTAAATCTTAAATCTTTCATTTAGCTGGTGAAAGCCTCTGCTAAAAAGGTCCCCCATGGCTCATCTCATGCGGAGAATCATAATCTAGGTTTGGTTTGGGACACCAGATGCTGGCTCTGCATGAAAGTACTCATCCAAATTTGGATCCAGCACTAATTATTGAGACAGAAAATAGCTTCTTGGTCTAAAAGGAATTTCCCTCATATCATTAGATAACATCAAGGTATATGTTACTGTATCATGCTGGTACAGTAAGGGTTCTATATTACAATCGCAAGTTTCATTTGGTACCAGGGAAAATTCCAAGTGTCTGTGAGCGTAATTGTAAAAAGAAGAGAAGAAAGGCTTCATTTAATATTTTGGATTTTTTTTCACATTTTACCACCAAACAAAAGCTTCTTTTTCTTTCTTCAACGGCAAATTCTTAAGATGATCACAAACTTGACATAGATAAAAAGGGAGACTGTGTGGAGAGGATCTGGAAAGATCCAAAGGATGTCTTTTGTTGGTACTAACCCTGTTGGGGTAGTCCCAAGTAGACATGGGCAAGAACTGCATTAAGAACCAAAAAAATCCACAAACCTCCTGATCATCTGTTCGCAAACCGGCAGTTCGTGAGGGTCCATGGCCAACGAACCAACATTCATTGGAAAGCCCGGTTCGTTGAGTTCGCCCAAGGTTCGTGAAGCCAGACAGTCAGGCACCATCAATCAATTCCCTTGGAAATGGAGCTGGGGCAATGCCTGAACTCTGTCTGCACTCCTGTTGCCCTGGAAACCCACATTGAAGCCCAGCTTACCTTGATCAGCAGGTCTTCCTTCCAACCATGGAGCTGCAAATTGGTTACAATTGGTTACATGGGAGAAGACACCTGGGGGAAGGGAGGGGGAAGGGGTGTTCTGTAGCCATGGGCACTCCAATCTCATCCCTGCAAACCCTGATAGGCAGTTCTTATGGCCAACCCCTTGTACACTGGGCCAATGTCAACTGGTGGCTCTAATGGTATTGAATGGGAGTTTCCTGGGGGGCCTCGGATTGGAGAGGGTATAACTCCAAGATCCCTATTGCAATCTTGACCAAACTTGGATGCTTGCTGGAGGAGAGCCTGCTAAACACTCCCTGGGAATGTGGGCTGTCTAAGTCCAACGGGGGGCTGTTCTGATGCCCTCGAACCACGAACCTTGAACTGGTTCATCAGCAGGAAATGTTCGTTTCAGTTCATTAATTCGGGTGCAGTGGCGGCACCGAACCATGAACCACTGGTTCATTAATTTTTTTTGGTTTATGCCCATGTCTAGTCCCAAGATTCTGAGATGAGTTGTACAATTTTTAAGGCAGCTGAAACACCATGTTCTCACTAGTGTATCCTCTGTCAATGTACAAAATGGCAGCATTCAGGGTCAAAAGCTAGAGGAGGTTCTTACAATGCCACCATGGAACAATAATCTTTAAATAAACACAGTGCCCGTAGGGGTATTGAGTAATGAAAAAAACATGCAATGGGGGTGAGAAGTCAAGTAAATTTTAAACTTTGTATGAGAGTAAAGGTTATAGAGGGAAATGAAGATTAAAGTCAAAGAGGAAACATCTGTGTACAGTACAAATCCTGATAGAGTGGAAGACTCCGTAAAGCTAGTTGTCTTACTGTTTGAACATGTTGGGTTTGAGTCTCACTGAATTAACCTTTCACTTTGCAAACTCTATTTTCTGAAGAAAGTTCACACCAACACATTGGACAAAGCAGTCCAATAGAATGGCATTAGTTTGGATCCAAACAACTATAGGAGTTTGCTAAAGGAACAAAGTTATTCTTCCCTTGCTGCTGTACAAACTTGCACTCACAACTAGCCACTTCTCAGGGCCAACTGCCTTCAAGAATGAGATAGGATGCATTAGAGAAGGCTATCTTCTCTCTTGTGTGAATAAATCAAGAGCTCATGAAATCTGCCTCTTCCTGCAGCACTTTCTGGCATCACTACAATTATCAGCTATGGCTTTAGAAATTCCTGAACATTTGAGGGCTGTGCTTGGGGAAGGGACAGTTTGGGAGAGGAGAGAGCTCTGTGGGGATGTGATGTCATATCCAGGTTAAAGGATCATTTCATCTGATTCCTTCACTTCCTGTGGGGTCACTTTCTCCCTCCAAAAGTCAACATTTAAATATCCCACCTTGTATCCCTTCTCCCCCATGCCCTTTTCTCCCACTGTACATAACCTACAGAGTTTTGAATGTCATACTAACACTTTGATCTTAAATATTGGTTCTTTTTATCACTAGCTGTTATCCAGTTATGTTCAACTCAACCTAAACACTTTTCTCTAAATGCTCTACACATGGTATACCATAGGGACAAGTAGAAGTCCTAGAGCATCCACACCATGTAGCCATTCTAGAACTTTTTCCTAGACTCTATAGTATACCATCTCTGAAGTTGTCATTTACTCCAGGGGAACTGATTTATGTAGTCTAGAGATCAGCTGCAAACCTGAGGAAATTCTTGGCAACTACCTTCAATTTGGAAACCTAAGTACTGCATTGCATGACATTTCAGAGAAGCATTTCAGGGAGGACACAAGAATGAGAAACGGAAATCTCCAAACATCCCTTCTGTGAACTCTGCTGTGTTCACAGTTGTTGGGCTCCTAGCCATTTACATTACTATAGGTTCTGATGTTTCCTCTTGTATTATACTCTAAAATATAGTGAAAAGCTAAGAATTTCCAATAGTAAGATCAACACACTTGGAAGATAAAAGAACATACACAGTTCTTGAAAAGAAATAAACATAACATGCTATGCTCAGTTCTACAATGACCTAGACAGAAATTGTTCTTTTCATGTATTTTCCTTTTACTAAATCAATAAACTAATGGGTTGATCCTGTGAATCTGTTCCGCTAATGGCAGAACTTTTGTCTGGCAGAAGAAGCCTTGATCTGGAAACAGGAGTGTATCCTGCTAGAGCAAGTTTACTTGTCTCAGAGAGGGCTTTGACCAGCTTTGAGTAGGTCTTCACAAAACGGAATCAGATTTCCCCCAATAAGTGCATACTGATGTGTTTATTTCTTTAATTTACCTTGGCTTAAGTGATGCAGGCTAGCCCAGTCTTGACATATCTGAGAAGTTCAGCAGTGTAAGCTGCTTGGATGGAAAACCACTAAGGAAATCTAGGGTCACGATGCAGATGCAGTCAACATCAAAACACCACTGTTCATCTCTTTCTTTGAAAACTTAATGGGGTTGCCATAATTTGGCTGCGACTTGATGGCACTTCTTGAGCGTGCGTGTGCACACACACTACAACAAATGTTTGAGGCTGCTGCAGACCAAATACAGTTATTCATCAAGTGTTTGAAAATAGTAATGTCTCAAAGCTGCTGCTTGTGTCACCATGGCAATCAACACTAAGGAAAGTTTGAGAATTACTGGCCAATTCTCTGGAGGGGGAAGAAGTCCTTACTATGATACTGCCAATAGCTGGGATTTTTTTGAAGTGACATAAACAAATGAAAACAAGAGGAAGGCATCCTTAGTCAATTGTTGTTCTCAGCGAGCTTCAATAATTTCATACTTTGTTATCACATACACAACATCAATTATGCATATGAAATGGATATAATTGTCTGCTTATAGGTCTTGCCTAGGGGAAGTTTAATATTATCTCTAAGCTGTTGAAAAATTCAATTGATGCAGTACAAATTAATGGTCAATACTAATAATACCATGTTTATGAGATCTGGCTTTAAGACAAAGGCTTTTGCAAGCAGCATTTCAACTATCAGTTCACATATTTTAGTGAGTGCTTCTGGTGATATTTAATACATACCAATAGGATTATAATGAGTAATTCTACAAGCTGATGATTTCTTGCTTGAGAAAAGAAATGTGGCTTTTCTAATATGCCTTAGTGATGGCCATCTAAGGACCTTGTACAACACACTTACATATTTTAATTTAATAGACTACACATTTCAAATTGCATTGGGCTAAAACAATGAGAATATACAACCATTTATTTAAGCAGCTACATAAATGATGTAGAGAATCCACTCAGGCTGTGGTAATTATGGGGCTAAATTAAATGCTTCACTTTGAAAGGGTCCACTTTACACCATATCTGGAGTAGTATCCTCTCCATGGCCCCATTTCCACCTATAGATCACATGTCCAGTAGCGTTCATATGGAGACTAATACTATGTACAGCTCTCTAAAGTTTCAGAAAGACCTCATTGCTATGTGCTTTTGGATGAATGGCTGACAGAAGGAGGAAGAGTCTTTGTTGTCATTATGGCTGTTGAGTGACCAAAGTTTGCTAAACAGATTGTTTCCTAATAGGGATACTCTGCTGATGTTTCCTGAATGAGAGCGGATGCCTGGAGATGTGTCAGGCTCTGCTGCCAGGACATTGGAGCCTAGAGGGCACTCACTCTTCAGGTTGGACCCTCTTCCTAGCCGCAGGTGGGAGGGTAGGCCTCAGAATGGGGGAGGAGGGGGTTTACAGCACCATTGTACCCACTCTCCCGCCTTTTGTATGCTGGCCTACTGAGTAGGTCTATCACTCTGTCTCTCTGCCTTTCCACTCTAGCCAAGTTCAACAGAACACTCCTCCCTGGCCTGCCCTCCTAGCCCACTTTTATAGGGGCTGCCCTGGGAGGGTGCCCGCCCCTCCCCTGGGCTTTGTCTCATGGCCTCCCTCCTCCCTTGCTGAGAAGGTGACTAGCCCAACCAGAGGCCTCTTGGCTGGCTCACCTCCATTCCCTCTTCTCCCTGCACCCAGTGGGATGCCACCCACAGGGTGGGGCTGGCAGGGCTCTGCCAGGCCTGTCAGGACCCATGCAGTTGGGCCAGCATTCCAGCTCTCAGTGTCCCGGCAGGGGCTGTCAATGTCTGTCCAATGTGGTCCTCCCCATTGGCACTAGCCCTGTTGACCCACTGCTGTTGCTGTGGCTGCTGCCTCCCTCCCAGGAGGCCTTCAGTGCAAAGCCACTCAGGTCAGGATCAGGATCTGGTCTGTGCCTGCTGCCGGTGAAGGGTGCTGGTCGCTAAAGTGCTGCTGCTACGGTGCACCCAAGCGCAGATGGATGGCAGGGTGGCAGTGGCGAGACCTGGCTACCTAGTTGGGGCCTCTCGGCGCTTTTGTGGTTCTCCCTCCTGTCCTCTGTCACTTGCCTACTGTCCTCTGTCACTCTGCCGGGCCTGTCTGCTCCCCCTACCTCCCCTGCCAGCACTTCTAGAAGTAAGTATTGGGGAGGGGACTCTGCACCCCTGGACAAGATATTTTCCTGAATGGCCAGTTTACTTGCAGAGTGTGGTCACCTAGGACTAATGAGTTGGGGATCTTGTAATCACTTTGAGGACGTTTCCCCTCCACAGTCCCATCCAATTCTGGGAAAATTAATTCCTGGGGTTGTTTCTTTCTTTGTTTGTTTGCTCGTTTGTTGTCTGCCTTTCTCACTGAGGCTGAAGGTGGATTACATAACTATGCAATTCAGGAGGCTGTAGTGGACAAGGAGCAGTAAAAATCTTGCCTGCCTCTTTTATCAGAAGAGCTGTACTGATAGAGTAAAAAAGAGGCATGTTTGTCCTTTCCTCTCCACATTGCAGGCTCTGCTCTGCTTGGTTATTAGTCCATATGAGTCCCATGACCCCAATAACTCACTTTTTTAGGGACTTCTGGGGGGGAAAGGGGAACACAGTAAAATTCTTTCACCTTGAGTTGTGAAGGATGACAGGATCCAGCAGCCCATTGCTTTGCAGGATATTTTTGTGTGTGAGAGGGAAGAATGCAGTTTTACAGTATTTGGCCACTAACGGGGGTAGGCAGAGGTGCTGGATTAGTCAGATCAAAAATAGCTTGGGTCACTGTTGAGATCTAGCTCCTTGCTTTGGGTGATCCAATGCAGAATCAATTGCTTTGCTGTTCCTGTTTTTAGGAATCTTCTCCCTTCCAATAAATTATGCATGTCAATCAATCGATCAATCAATGTCAGTAAGATTATTATTAAAAAGTTACCATCAGACTTTAGGTCTGTCTCATCTGAAGCAAGCAATACACTTTGTTGATTCCCCAGGACTTCTCATTAATTGGGGAGTTAATAGGATTTATCTCAAGGTTTGGAAGGAACAACAACAACAACATTTGATAATAATAATAACATTGAATTTATATACTGCCCTTCAGGACAACTTAATGCCACACACAGAGCGGTTTACAAAATGAGTATTTATTATCCTCACAACAATCACCTTGAGAGGTGGGGCTGAGAGAGCTCTGGGAAGCTGTGATTGACCCAAGGTCACCTAGCTGATTTCAAGCAGAAGAATGGGGAATCAAACCTGGTTCTCCAGATTAGAGTCCTGAAGAGGAAGGAAGAATGGTGGAGTGCTGGGTAGGAGAAATTCTAGTGGATGGTCTCATTATTTGTCAGATCTGATCAATAGCACAAGGAGCTATGTATGAGGGGAATCAGTTCATGAAAGAGCTCTGGGAAGCTGTGGCATAAGGCCTTATGACTTAACAAACTTGGTTAGTCTTAAAGATGCTACTGGCCTTTTTACTATTAGGTAAAGTTTAGTTTAGTTTTAAGGCTGTCAACCCCTCAAGGGGTGAGGCATGTCGAACCCTATTTCCAGGGAGTACAGAAAAGAGTTGGGGAACTATTGCAAACAACCTCATTCATTTAAAACTGCACACATGAGCAATCCTGTAGATGACACTACAACCCAGATTGCTCCCAGCCTACTTCCTCTTCCTCCCCTCCTTCATTATCTGTCTTCATTCCCTTCTCCTCCTCAGTGTTCCTTTGCCATCTCCTCCATGAGGCTATGTAGCCGTTTGCCTCCTTTTCTCCACCTGCTGTAGCATATGGGTTAAGAGGTTGGGATGTGAATCAGCACACTGCTGGTTTGAATCCCACGAATGCTATGAGCTCAGTTGTTGGCCATTCCTTTTAGCTACAGTTTCCCAGCTATATTGTGAGGATAATAATAACACTAACTTTATTCACCTCTCTGTGATACACAAGTGCAGTCACTGTTATTTCTCCTCTGTTTCCTTTTTTCAGCTTTTTCTTCTGTAAAGCTTCTTGCCTCCACTCCTTTACTTCCCCCTCTAGCTCGGCTAGCTTCTACTCCTGGCTTTCTTTTATATCTGGCTAGATATTTGTTCCACCCTTGCTCCTTCTGTCTTGCTTTCTCCCTTTTTTCCAGATAGTTCTGATGATCTCTCCACCACTATGCATCCCTCTTAGCTTCCTTGGCCTCCGGCTCTGGGCAGTACTCCTCCCAGCAGCAGGCAATGGCTGCCTGTGCCTGAGATTTGAGAGCGGCACCCATCCCACCCTTCTCTCCAGCACACTGATAATTAGGCAAACAGCTGGGGCAGTTGTCAGTGCTACCTCACCACTCCAAGGGTAGCTGCCTCTCTGACCCAGGTAGAAACACAGTTTAAAGGAGTGGGGTCTTGAATAGAGATGGGTACGAACTGAAATATGAACCAAAGTTCATGACGAACCAGGCCGGTTCATGGTTTGTGAACCAGCGGTTCATCAGAGCCCATTTCTGATGAACTGCCACAAACTTTAGTTCATCACTGCAGACAGCCTGGTGCCAATTAGTCAGTTTCCTAGGTAACAGGGGATGGACATCCTGCAGACCTTCTGTTTACCCAGAAGAGGCCTTCTGCTGGACCAGAAGTGACCTTCTGCTGACCCAGAAGTGGCAATTTGCTGACCTGGAAGTGATGTTTTCACAAACCAATTGAACTGGTTTGCGAACCAGGGTAGGTTTGTGAAAGTTCGTGGTTCATGAAATGTGACGAACCACGAACTGCACGGTTCGTTTTTTTTTTCTGGTTCATGCCCATCTCTAGTCCTGAACAGGGCCAGATGTCATATTACTGTAGCTATACTATTCATTGATGTATTTAATTTATTTAAAATATTTATATGCCCACCTTTCTCCTGAATGTATTATTTGATAAATGAGTTCAAACAACTGAGGATGCCTGGGCAATTGAATTGAATCAATTATAATGGTCCAGAGAATTCTAAAATTCTTAACAATTAAATCCTATTTCCAAATTACTCTGAGGCCTGAAATGTAAATCTCCAGACCAGCTCCATTCATTTTTTCTGGACTTCTGATGTAAGTGATTTGATATTTAAAGTCATTGTTGCTATTTGAATATGAAAACATTGGTTGCATGTACAACAGTGAGTCACCCAACAGTGTAATGCAAGCATTGTCTTATTTTATGTGTCATTATTTTCAAGACATAATTCCTCAAGATTGTTGAAAAAAGGAGCAGAATGATATAGCCAACATTTATATAGCCTTTAGATAAGATTGCTAGAGAGATGTGCCTTTAGATAAGATTGCTAAAATTATTTAAATATATGAGATTTTTCTTTTCTTTACAACATTCTACTTCCATCATTCCATTTTCATGCCATATTGATTTTTTTTTTGAATTTTTTTTTATTGGGTTAGGATCAAATGTTTACACATTACAGTCAATATTCCCATTTCCCAATTTCTAACCCCCTCCCTTTCCTCCCCCTTTTTGTTGACTTCCAACAGTTTTCCAACCCTTTGTCCCTTTTCCCTTACTCCTTTTAATCTCCTCTATCTAACAAATATATATTCTCTCTTTATTCTAAGCAATACTTCTTTAACTATTTTTAATACTCTGTACCCTGACTATGAGTCCCATTTTCCATAATGGATAAACAATTTATCCCATTTTTCATTATTTCACTTTCAAATATTTCTATATATATCATAAACTATGTAAACCATACATTCATATAAATCAACCAGTTTAACTTATACTCTATATGTTATTCATTCTATCTTCTTCTTTCTATTTTAGTTATATTTGTTTACATTAGTATTTCTATTCCCCTTCAGTCATAAGTCTATATATGATATCAATCAATTTGACTCATATACAACTTCAAATAAACATATTCAGTTTGGTACACTGTACGGAATCAAAAAGAAAATATTATTAGTTAATCAATCCTTATAGTTAACCCTTATGATTAATTATTTTCTATCAATATTCTATTTATTATTCTATATATATCAATCTAATATCATAACTGCTTAGAAATTCTCTTTTACCTCTTCTCCTCCCCGGTAAAGTCACCCCCCTCTACATTTTATTGTACTTCAGTAGTTCTCAAACTGCCACAGTTCTCCTCCCACCTCCCATTTCTTCTCCAAATATTGTTTCAGCTTCTCCCAGTCTGTGTTAAACTGTCCTGAGTCCAGGTTTCTCAATTTTCTTGTCATTTTGTTCATTTCTGACATATACAGCAATTTGTGGATCCAATCTTCAATAGTTGGCACTTCTTGTATTTTCCATTTTTGCGCATACAAAAGTCTAGCTGCTGCCGTCATGTAAAATATCAACGTCCTATGATGGGCTGGAATTCCCTCCATTCCCAAGTTTAGTAGCAGGAGTTCTGGGTTCTTATTAATTTGAAATTGTAATATCTCACTCATTTCTCTTATTATTTCCCCCCAGTACTGCCTAGCTACCTCACACGTCCACCACATGTGGTAGAGGGAGCCCTCATGCTTCCTGCATTTCCAGCATTTATTAGAAGTGTTCAAATTCCCTAGCGCAATCTTCTTTGGTGTCATGTACCAACGGTAAATCATTTTGTAAATGTTCTCTTTAATACTAGTGCATGTCGTTGTCTTCATTGTAGTCTTCCACAAGTATTCCCATGCCTCCATTGTTATTTCTTTGTTGAAATTTATGGCCCATTTCACCATTTGTCCTTTAACTATTTCATCCTCAGTATACCATTTCAGCAGTGCTTGGTATACCTTAGATATTCTTTTCTTGTCCTCTTTAAGAAGGGTCTGCTCTAGTTCCGAGTTTTCTGTTCGTATACCTCCCTTTACAGAGTCCGAGTTATATAAATCTCTAATCTGTCTATACTGGAACCAATCATAATAAGGTGATAGTTCCTCCTGAGTCTTTATTCTGAGTTTAGATTCTTCAGTTCTAGTTATTTCTTTATAAGTTAGACATTGTTGCTCATTATCAACAGCTCTCGGATCTATCACCTCATATGGAACTACCCACAAAGGGGTTCCTTCTTCCAGATAGATTCTATACTTCTTCCAGATTATATATAAACTTCTCCGTATATAGTGATGCAGGAACATCGAGTTCGCCTTTACTTTATCATGCCATAAGTATGCGTGCCATCCAAATATTTTTTTATATCCCTCTAGGGCTAGTAATTTCTTATTCTTTAGCGTCATCCACTCCTTCAACCACACCAAGCAAATTGCGTCATGGTAAAGTCTTAGATTGGGCAGTTGCATTCCGCCTCTTTCCTTTGCATCTTGTAAAACTTTCATTTTCACTCGAGGCTTCTTGCCTGCCCATACAAAGTCTGATATTTTCCTCTGCCATTTCTCAAATTGCTTAGAGTCACTGATGATTGGTATTGTCTGTAGCAAAAACATTACTCTTGGTAGCACATTCATCTTAACTGCTGCAATCCTTCCCAACCATGACAAATTTAGTCTGTTCCATTTAATCAAATCTCTCTCTATCTGAGTCCATAGTTTTTCATAGTTGTTTTTAAATAAGTCTATATTCTTAGCAGTCAGTTCGATTCCCAAATATTTCACCTTACTTGTTACTTCACAATCCGTTATTTCCGTTAACAATTGTTGTTTCTGCTTAGTCATATTTTTGCATAGTATCTTTGACTTCTTTTTATTAATATAGAAACCTGCCAAATCTCCGAACTCCTTAATCTTATCTATCACTTTTGGCATGTTCTCCAATGGGTCTTCTACAATTAACATTATGTCATCCGCAAATGCTCTGACCTTATATGAATAGTCCTTTATTTTAATTCCTCGAATTTTTTCATCTTGTCGTATTTGTATCATCAGGATCTCCAATACCAAAATGAACAGCAGTGGAGACAACGGGCAACCTTGTCTTGTTCCTTTACTTATAATCAATTTCTTAGTCGCTTCATCATTCACCACAATTGCTGCAGTCTGGTCTCTGTAAATTTCCTTAATTGCTCTAATGAATCTTTCTCCCAATTGTAGCTTTTCCATAGTGGCAAACATAAAGTCCCAGTTTAAATTATCAAACGCCTTTTCAGCATCAACAAAGAAGAAACCAACCTCTTTGTCACAATGCTTGTCATAATATTCAATAGCATTAATCACTGTCCTTAAATTGTCTCTGATTTGTCTGTCTGGCAAAAAGCCTGCTTGTTCCTCCTCAATGACTTCCGTAAGCCACCCCTTCAGTCTCTCCGCCAGTATCTTCGCAAAGATTTTATAATCATTGTTAAGTAGCGATATAGGTCTGTAGTTTTTCACATTAGTCAAGTCTTGGCCTTCTTTGGGGATCAATGATATATTCGCTTCATTCCAGGTATCTGGAATCCGCTGGTCCTTTAAAACTCCATTGATCACCTCTTTTAGGAATGGTGCCAGTTCATTGGCCATTACCTTATAAAATTTTGCTGTAAGTCCATCTGGCCCTGGCGCCTTTCCTAGATTTGCAGATTGTATTGCCTTGTTTAGTTCCTCATCTGTTACTTCACTGTTCAGTTTATTTCTTCAAGCTTCCGAAATTACTGGAAGTTTCATTTTCTCCAAATATAACGCTATTGACTCTTTATTTACCTCTTTCTTATTATACAACTTAGCGTAGAATTTGTAAAAGGCTCTACTAATGGTAGTCTGTTCCAAATACGTTTTATTATCTTCGCAAATTCTATTTATTATTTTCTTTTCCCTTCTCTTCTTCAGTTGTCATGCCAAATACTTCCCAGGTTTATTTGCACCTTCAAACGCTTTCTGATTCAATCTTTTAAGATTCCACTCCAATTCCTTATTATTCATTGCTGTTAACTGTTCTTGAAGTATTTTAATTTCCTGATATAATTTCTTTTTCCCTGGTCTCTTTTTTAACTGTATTTCTTTGGCTTTTATTTTCTCCTCAATCTCTTGTCTTTTCTCCTCTTTCTTTTTTCTTGCTCTACCATTTAAGTCCATTAGTATGCCCCTTATAACCGCCTTATAAGCGTCCCAAACTTTGTCAGTTGGTACTTCTTTATTTACGTTGTATTGTATGAAGAACTTTGTCTCTCTTCTCAACATCTCCATACTCTCTCCTTCCTGTAGCAAGTCCTCATTTATTCTCCATGCTTTCCTTTTTCTCCTTTTCCCTAATTTCCACATGATTGGATTATGATCTGAGCCTACCATCGGCATTATTTCTACCTCCTTAGTCCATAACGCTGTCTTTTGAGGCCCAGATCATATCAATTCTTGATAGTGTACAGTGCCTTGCAGAATAAAAAGTAAATTGTCTACTTTTAGGATATTCTCTTCTCCATACATCTTCTAAAGTCTCCTGTTGTATCAAGTCAAAAAAAAGCTTTGGTAATAGTCCTCTTTTCTTTTGTGCAGTTGTTGTCTTTTTATCTAATTCCAAGTTCGTCACTCCATTGAAGTCTCCGGCAAGAATTATCTGGTCGTATGAAAGATCATCTAGTTGCTTCCTCAAATCCTCAAAGAAGCTTTCCTTTTCACCGTTAGGTGCATAAACTCCGACTACCAACACTCTCTTTAAGTCCCAAGTACATTCCACTGCAATAAATCTGGCTTCCACATCTTTCATTACAAATTTTGGCTGTAGCTCCTCTTTTATGTACAACACCACTCCCCTTTTTTTTTATTGGAGGCCGCTACAAATTCTTTGCCCAATTTTCCTGATTTTAAATATTTTACATCCTGCTTTCTGATATGGGTCTCTTGCAAACAAACAATGTCACATTTTTGTTTTAATAGCCACTGGAAAATATTTTTTCTCTTATTCGGTGAGTTTAGTCCATTTACATTCCAAGATAAAACTTTACACTCCATACTCATAGTCTTGTTGGTAAGTCTTTTTCATTGTCCCTTATAAATCGCTCCATCTCTCGCTCAGATCTGATGCGCTTTTTGGCCCCTCCAAACTCAAAGGACACACCTTCTGGTAACTCCCATCTGTACCTGATTTTCATGTCCTTCAAGATCTGAATTAGCACTTTGTATTTTTTCCGATCTGATAACACTGACCTGGGTAATTCCTTCATTATGATAATCGTCTTGCCATCAATCTGCAATGGATCTTGAAACTGTTTTGTCACAATCTTCTCTTTCATATTTCGTGTCGTAAACTGCACAATCACGTCTCTTGGTAATTTCCTCTGGGTTGCAATTCTCGAGTTCACACGATATGCCACATCTAGGATAGCCACAACTTCCTCCTCCTCCTTCCCCAGGTATTCAGCTAACACCTCAGTCATCTGTTCTTGCGCTGATTTTCCTTCCACTTCTGGCAAGCCACGAAAACGTAACTGCTTCTCCATGTGTTTAGTTTCTGCAACTGACATTCTCCCCCTCATCAGTCTCATCTCTGTTTGTTGCGTGTCTGCTAAGTTCTCCATCGCGTCTTCTACTGTTTTAACTCTCTGCTGCGTTCCTTGTAGTTCACTTTGTATTGTTTCCATACCTTTTTTCACTTCTGACAGCTCCGATTTTACTGTCTGTGTAACCTCTTTAACCTCTTTAATCAACTCCAATTTCGTGTCCTTAAGTTCTTTAATCACATCTAAAAGTTTTTTATCCAGGTTTTCTATTGCCGATTGCCACTCTTTTTTTGACATCGTGGGGCTTGCTTTGGCTCGCTCCCACGAGTCCGCTCTCTTCCTTAACTCCGTGGCGTAAAATTTAATGTCCTTTTATTTCAAATGTCCCGGTCTTCTTACAAAAATTAAATTTTAAAGAGTCCAAAATGTCGGGCGTCTTTTCTCTATGGTTTCTCTATGATTTTGCAATCCAAGATGGCCTACTTCCTTTTCCGCTGAGGCCGCGACCCTTCCCCTTTCAAAGATGGTGATTCCCTTCTTCCTGCCCTCCAGCAAGGGCCGCTTCTCTCCAGCAACTCTATTGTTGTTACGCACTTCCTGTCTCCCGACTTCCCACAGTAGGTCTCGCGATGGTGTCTTTTTCTCACAGCTCCATAACCGCAAGTATTCAAAACAATAGTCCAATTCCTTTAATAACTTCTTTAAACTGAGTCTCTTTTCAAATACAACTCTTGCCGAGTCTTCCCCTCTTTATCGTTAGCCTGTTGCAGTTTGAAAATCTACTTTTATTCCTCTCTGCTTTAATCAATCTGTCCCGTAACAGAAGATAGTGATCTTTACCTTCTCATTCACTTTTCTCGGGTTGTAATCGCTGTTTCGATTTTAACTTCTCCTCTCCGTTTCTTCCCTCAATCGAAGCTTGGGTATGTAGGTCTTATGCCAGCCGAATTGGCCCCAGAACTGCCACAGAGATTGTAGCCGACCCGTCGCAGGGTGGGACCTCAAGGATCGGGAGGGGACCCGTTGTGTAGAGCCCCCCCTCGTCCGAGATCTAGCACACCCTAGGGTCTTGAGCGTTCTTTGCCTGCTCTCCGCCTGAGAGCAGTCAGCCGCGGGCTATTTTTCCCCCGCCGGCCACTTAAAACGGCAGTCCGGTCAGCTCCGCAAATGGAGCTGCGTCAGACCTCCATGAAGCCCAAACCGGAAATCATGCCATATTGATTTTTGTACGATTGCTTATTATTCCTAAAAGATACCAATATTTGCAATGGTGCAAGAATGCCTGCCTACAGTGGTCTCAGAAATAAAATAAAACCATCTGGGGATTGGGCTATCAACCTACCTAAAACAAACCAGGAAGAGTCAGTAGAACTTCATGTGCTTTACTGCATCCTAACTAGCTTTAGTTTTAGTTTCATTGTTAAACCAAAAAAGGTCATCACAAAACTCAGAAGGCTTAAAAAGGTAAAATGCAGAGGAAAGGCACAGGGAAAAAAATTTAAAAAACAGAGACTAACTCTTATGAGTACCAGAGCCATCTCTACATTTGCTTCAGCATATTCATTTTTATGTTTTTGAACCTCCACTGGAAAATCAAGAAATTTTGTAAGGAACAGACTTTTCCTGATTCAACAAGAGAGAAGGCTATTTTGAATAAATCATTGGCATTATTCATATGTTTCAAGTGATCCACAGTGAATTTTATTGGAACAGCATATACAGAGCAATGAAAAAATAGTGATATGTTTTCTACTGACTTGCCTCTACAAATATAAAAGTATTGAATTTTTCAACAGTGCCTTTCAAGAAATTGAATGGACAGAGTTTGAAATAGAACTGTGAGAAAACCCTTATGCCAAAAGGGGAACATCAACATATAGAAGTAACTCCCTTGTCCATATGTTAACTTAATACAACAACAAAAAGGGGAGAAACAGCAAAGATTTACAGTGCAATCCAAGGTCATGTTACAGTCTTCTAAGTCCATTGGAGTCAATGGGCTCAGAAGGATCTAATTCTGTTTAGGACTGCACTATTATACACAAGCTCCAAATCTTGTAAAGTATAACATTCCCTTAATTGTTCTTAGTATTTTAATGTACCTGTTCCACACTCCAACAGTGCAATCCCACTCCAGTCTAAGGCCATAGAAATCAACAGTCTTAGGCTGATATAACTCTTCATAGGATTACATTGTAATTTCTTAAATTAGAATTTTGGTTTTGCAGGGAATCAACCAATAATTTCATGTTCAATGGCTTCAGTGATCTAGCTGTATTGGGGATAGTGGTAGTCTTCCTTTGCCCCCCTATTTGGAATGAAGAGACAGACACAAGGCTTGTATGAAGAACAGGGCCATTCATTGACCAACAATAACTTAAGAATGGCAAGAGGTATAACTAGCGGTACAGGTCGAGCCAAGGGGTCAACTGGACCTCCTCCTCGACCTGCCTGAGCAAGCACTCCCTGCCCCAGGTGTGCGCCATCCAAGCACATGGCTGTAACCCAGCTGGCCAGGCAAATGGTTACCCCATTAAAGCTCCATACACCCCCAGCTGTAAAGCCTGAGGGCATGACTTCTACAGGGGGTCTCACGGGCAGTCTGCCCTCTCAGCTGGCAGCTGTACAGCTTGCCAGATGATCCAAGACAGACCCCCATTCCCCACCAATGGGGAGGTGCCACCGGGTGTTCACCGGCCCGCTCTGCCTACCCAAACTAACCTGCGAAGAAAACACACAATACCAGGACACCACTATAACGAATGTACATATATTCCTGTCCACATGTAAAAGTGCAAAGTGCAAAGTGCGATGTGTTCAAATATATACAATACAGAAATACACAGTATAATCATATACAGCACGTATGTTGTTCAAACAAGTCTTTACAGTCCGTATAGTTCCTTGCTTTCATTTAAAGTGCAACATGCAAAAAATTTTTATATGGAAGCCCATGGAGAGAATCGTGGAAGATGTAATCACATTCCCAGTCCCAAAATTCAAGATTTGTCCAACAACGCCGACGGGGATGTGCAGGCAATTGTCATTAACCCGTTTCGTGAGAGAACTCACTTCATCTTGGGCATACAAAAATTCAGACTGGATACAAGAAAATTGCAAGAACCAAACTCATTCTCTGAGGGCTTGAGAAGAAGGTGGTGTTAACGGACTCATGACTTGAGTCCGTTAACACCACCTTCTTCTCAAGCCCTCAGAGAATGAGTTTGGTTCTTGCAATTTTCTTGTATCCAGTCTGAATTTTTGTATGCCCAAGATGAAGTGAGTTCTCTCACGAAACGGGTTAATGACAATTGCCTGCACATCCCCGTCGGCGTTGTTGGACAAATCTTGAATTTTGGGACTGGGAATGTGATTACATCTTCCACGATTCTCTCCATGGGCTTCCATATAAAAATTTTTTGCATGTTGCACTTTAAATGAAAGCAAGGAACTATACGGACTGTAAAGACTTGTTTGAACAACATATGTGCTGTATATGATTATACTGTGTATTTCTGTATTGTATATATTTGAACACATCGCACTTTGCACTTTGCACTTTTACATGTGGACAGGAATATATGTACATTCGTTATAGTGGTGTCCTGGTATTGTGTGTTTTCTTCGCAACAATTGTTCCAGGGCCGCCCGTGGTTTTTCCAGTACCCAAACTAACCTGGCAACACAAGGGCCAAGCCTCTGCTTAGGCCCTCGTGCTCCACATTTGCTGCAATGCCAACCACAACCCTTTCCGTAAGTCAGTCAAAAAGACTTCATTGCCCTTCGCTGACAAGTGCATGCCATCACCTCGGTAGAGGTCAGAAAACATGTCCCTGATCTAAGGATGGGTCAAGTAAATCCCCAACCTAGAACCCAAAGCCTTCAGCATAGCTTTATTGGCTTTATGCCTAGCACGTGCAATCCCCTCGTGGTATAAGGCACAGGAACATGGCTGACCAAAAATCAAAACCCCAGGCTGTTGAGGTATACATGCATAGTGAGGCAGCTAGCAGTGACAGATTAAAGTCATCTAGAGTTGTAGCAAGATGACAGTTAGCTATTGCATGACTTTAGCCAGGTGATGATTATTATCTCTGCATGCAAAGGACATTTGGGCTGGAGCAGTGAGTCAGCACTATGGCTGTGATAGGCTAGCATACACTATATAAGATAACAGAGTCTTTTACTTTGGGGGCTCTAGCTCTGCAGGTTGTCTGGCGGAGCAGTTTGTCAGTCAGCATAATATTTCTTGTATATTTATCCCCCTGTAAATATTGTACAATACACCATTGGAACTATAGCTTGGTGTGTCGTGTCTTTGTCTTGAACCTGCCACTGAGGCCATAAACCACCGCAACACAGGCCACTGCGCTGATATATAACGTAGATCAGCGTGAGCCTGCAGGGAAAGAACTTTACCCTTAACTAATCCCAAGTCATTCCCCCCTAGGTGAATGACAAGAAAATGAGGCAGAGGCACACTCCTCCCTTCAAACAGGAGTGGCAGCAGGCCCGGCCACCAAAGGCCTCATGTCCCCGCCACTCAACCTCGGCCCATCAACTGAGGCCAAGCTAGGACCCCCACCGGCATCCTCTTAGCCCAATGGGCCAACCAAAAAACCATGCTGCCTCCGCATATGAAGATCCGACATCTCCCATGGTGAACCACAGCACCTAAGAAGAAAAAACAATTAGACAGTGGTAGATAAAATTGCCAGCAGAGGCCCAATACACAGCTGACCACCACCAGCCAACCGTCTGTATGGCTGCCTCTGGAGATCCCATTGCGGCTGCAGTAGAGGCTGCCCCAATCCAAATGGAGTGGGTACAAAATTTGACCCCCACCAGTCCCAATTTAGCTAATGCCTTCTCTGTCACTGACCAAAATTGGTACCATGTGTGTGTGTGGGGGGCAGGTTTCATCACAGTGATGAAACAAAGGTCCTCCGCCATTGCCTCTACCCTTTAAGTATGTGCGTAGAGCTTGAACCAGGCACAATTCAGCCTCCTCGCATGGGCCCAGATGCACTACAACACCCCACTGGCTCTGATCCGTATTGGACCACCAGATCCAGAGAATCACCCTATTACCCTTAAACTGAACATCCTGCTCCAACAGTGTACGGTTATACTGATCCATGTGGGATTGAGCAACCAACTCACCTACTCTGAAAGCTCCAAAAAAGGCCATCAAAGGTGCTGCATGAAAAAGGGCAGCTTTGTACTCTGACAAGCACTTCCTCCTCCAAACAGCCCCTAAACCCCTAAATATAGAGGGGGAGATAGGCTGCCTACCATCAGGCTGGGGTCCGGCCTCCCTAGACCAAACCTCCATCATTTTTCGGACCTTGAAATCCCCAGTAGCTTCCACTAACTCATGGGCCTTGCTGACAAAGGCCAAGGCCGCCAAAAAAACCCCCAATAGATTTAACAGACAAGCCCTTGCCCCTCTGGTCGACGCAGAACTGCATAAGATGTTCTGCCAGGATGGGCCAGACTTGCCCCAAATCCACCTCAATCCGGAAGCCTGCAAACTGCCTCACCACACGATTGTATGATTCCTGTATGCTGGAAGCAATGGCTAGTCAGATGGCTTTGTGCGCCTCTATCTCCCAAGGTTCCCCAAATCCTGCGACATCTGAACTGGCTGAAGGTTGGCTTAGAGGGCAAGCTGACGAAACTGTTCCATCTGCTGGTGAGACAAAGCGTCTACCACCCCATTGTCAATTCCAGGAATGGGTTTTGCCCTGAACAAAATGTTCAGCCTGAGGCACCAGAGAGTGAAAGCCCTGACCAGCCTCATGACCCTGGGGGACTGAGATGAGAAGGCATTAATCACCTGCACAACCGCCATGTTGTCACACCAAAAGTGGACTGCACGGTTAGCCAGTTCATCCCCCCACACCCAGACCACTACCAGGATTGGAAAAAATTCTAAAAAGGTAAGGTCTTAGGTAATAATGCCATCCTGCCAATTTGCTGACCATTGCTCAGCACACCAGTGCCCCAGGAAATAAACCCCAAAGCCTGTGGATCCGGAAGTGTCAGAGGTGACTCACAACTCAAACTCGAGCAAAAGCTCCTTCCACCAAAAAGTGACCCCACTGAAAGATGTTATCCTTAGAAATCTTAAGCCTGGCCACCTCCTCCATGCCGACCACCGAACAAAGGTTGGGAGACATGAAGGGGGTCCTTGGCCTTTGAAATGGAATCCGAAACCCAACAGTGAACCCTTGTAATAAAATCTACGCTGCATCGCGATTAGGATATCCCTGCTGAAGGCTTTTAAGTACCTTCAGCTTCACTTGAGCCACCCCCTGGCTTCTTATCACTCCCATGCTGCCAAGGCTCAGGACAAGCCGAGATGGAGTGGGAGCCAGCACACCGGGGGCATTCATGCCTAAACCTGCACTCCTTTCTGGAGTATACCTCCTGATAAGCAAACTCCCAGCAAAGCAGCCGGGGCTGAACCGGCTGCTCCGCGGAGGTGCGGGTACCAGAAGGGGTGGAAATGCGCTGCACCAAATGACCGCTTCTAATGTATCTCCCAGGTTGGGCTTTGCTGGGGCCATAAGCTGCAGGCAAAGCTGCTGATGAATCTGACCCCATGGTAAATTAGGGTTGACCGCAGCCCACATGCGGAACTCTTCATCATACTGCAGCCAAGCTGCACCCATGAAGTCCGTGTACCCCTTGTAGATGATATCAATATATTGAAACAAGGGGGCTGCCCTATGGGGTTCAGCCCTTGCAATGATTCCAGCATAGATAAGCATCCTGGGCAACCAGTTCACCCAGGTGTGGTCCACCTTCCTACGCTTAAGCCTCTCTTTGTCCCAGTCATTCAACTTCTCTTTATCCTTCTTCTCCAACTCTCTGAAGAGAAGGGTAAAGACATCTACAAACTCCTCACATAAAATTTTATCTCGTGTAGCTGGGGTCAAATGATCCCCCAAGGGCAAGGCCATGTCCCCAAAAGGTAAAGCCCTGTAAGGCACAGCCCCTAAGGAAGATGCCTGGTAATAAGGCCCCAGAGGAAACAAGGGCCAAACAAATTGTGGAGGCCCTGCGAGCTGGCTGGCCATGGCACTGCCGGAAACACCTGCTGCAGGTGCAGGGAGCTCGCCCCCAGCCTGCCACGGCCATGCCTGCTGACCCCATGACGGCCATGAACTGGCCCCAGCTATGGGCACAGGATACAGGTGACCTACCCAGGAGGAACAACCAGGTTGAGCAAACTGCTGCACACTGGGCTGCTGATGTCATGACCCAATGCCAACAGGGGGCTGTGCCGTTCCTAGAAACCCCCAAGGCCATGTGTGTGCATCCTGCGAAGCAGGGGACTTACCCCCAGCCTCAGGAGGGTCCACTAACACAGCCACTGGCGGCATGTTTGAGGCCCAGGTCACGTCCAGCTCCACACTGCTGCTGGTCCCAGGCACCTCTCGCTCATCAGTGTTGCCTGTTGCTTCCTCCCTGGATGTCATGGAAGAACCTTCAAGGGCAGACAAATGAGCCATAACATCTCTGTGAAACATCGCATCAGAGACCCGCCTGGTTATCCTCTTACTCCTACCACCAGTACCCTGAGATGGCTTGCTCCAGTGCCATCAACTTATCCAGAATTTCTTGGCTGTCTTAAACCACCTCCTCCTCATCAGAAGAGGAATCAGGTGGTAAGGCCTTCTTTGCGGGGGCTCTTTTTGCAGGCTGCTTGCCTTTACCCAGGCCACTGCCTTTCTTGGGTGGCATGGTGGGAACTGGCCTCTTACTCTAAACCACCTCTAACTAGGTATGCCACCAGCTTTGCAGGTAGCTAGCTAAGGTCTCGTAAAAAGGTCGCTTATGCCTCAACAGACCCACTATTGATCAAAGTGAAATTGGCCACCCTTACCAAGGCACTCACTAAGGAAACAAAATGGCCACCCCTCTAAAGGCCCAGTAAAGAAGATGAAATGGCCACCACCACACGTGCCAATAAAGCAGTTAAAATGGCCTCCACCATATGCCAAGCCCCTGCACTACAGAACCGGAGCAGGCTGCAAATTCCTACAAGCAGAGGGGCGAGAAAGGCAACTAAACCCCAATCCTGGGTCGCACACAAATACCCCAAATAAGGTAGGCACCAGTGCAGGTCCAAGTCCCCTAACCACAGAGGGGCAAGCTAAGGCAATGAAACCTGTCTCATGGGCCGTAGACAAATGCCCCCAGTAAGGTAGGAACCAGGAGTGGGGGAAGGGATGGCAGCCACGGCTCCACAAAATGCCACACTAAAGTGCAGGAGAGCCCCATGAACGGCCCACCCCCAGAGAGACCCCCCTTTGCCCAATCACACAGCCAAGCCATTATGGAAGGGCAAGCCGCTGGCTCAACTGCCGCTGTCCCGACTCACTGCTGTGAAGCAAAGAGCCAAGCTGAAAGAGCTGAAAGAAAAAGCTGCGCCACCACTTCCTCCATAGCCCCACTCGCTGAAGCTTTCAGTGGCGACTGCTGAAGGGGAGTGGCAGAGCCGGCCTATATAGGCCCAGGCCCTGCCCCCCCAAAATACCCGGATGCACGGGAACGTGGCGCCTTGTCTCCCTCCATGCAGGAGAGCAAATGGCAGCACCCGGGTAAGCACACTGCACGCGCTCCGGGAGTGCCGTTTTTTATGTAATCTGAAATAATAAGTGAACAGTACATGAATATGTGTAATATGACTGCCATCAACCCTGCCTTAGCACTGCTATAAATAGTGGGCTGTCCAGGGAAAAGGGTGGTTTTGAGTTTCTCATATCTTCAAGTTCAATACAACAATTGCTGTTCAATTTTCCATTGTATCACATAGACCTGTGATTCTTTGTGTACTACTTCCTGTTTCTTCGTACTGGATTTTCCCATCAAATATATGCAATGTTCAATATTATCAGTGCATCAATAAATCAATGTCATACATTTTAACTACATTATATATTATGTACACTGCATGTACAAATATTTATAAATTGCATATGAAAACTGTACAACACATGGATATGTATGAATTACAAAGCCCACAGCAAACAAATGGAGAACTGACATGGCTGACAATAATTTACACAAAGGAAGACAATAGGGCTCTTTTGTTTATCCATCTTCAGGGGTGCAGCTAAAAGAGCCTTTTAAAATTATTTTGATTCTATTAAGCTGAACATTGTTTCAGGATGTATTTTACCTGGCAGAAAGATCAAACTAACCTCCTTAATTCTAGTAAAGTCTTAAAGCTGTGTGTAAAATCTGGACACTACCATTTTTGGCAACTGAATAATGGAAGCTATACATTTGTCCAAGCTCCTAAACAGTGATGGCTTGTTTGTGGCACTTGGACACCCACATTTTGCCTCATATTTGTCTTAAAATGATAGACACATACATGTTCTTTGCAACAAGAGACATTAAAAGATGTCTGATATCAATTTGGACATACAATTAGTATACAATCTATAGTGTAGTGGCATCACTGCAGACAGCCTGGTGCCAATCAATCAGTTTTCTAGGCAATGAGGAATGGGCTCTCTGCAGACCCGTTCATGAACCTGTATGCAAACTGGGGCTGGTTTGTGAACGTTCGTGGTTTGTAGTACATGAAACGTGACAAACCGTGAACCACATGGTTCATTTTTCCCCAGTTCATGCCCATCTCTAGTTATATCTTAATGGATTACATTTCCCAGGGTGCATTATGGCACTGGTGAAGGGAGGAAAGATAGGGAAAGATGAGATTCCCCTTTTCCAGCTGTTCATGGTTTGCCTGCCACTACCCTCACAACCTAGCAGAAGGAGTGCAATAAGCATAGTTAAGGTGAAGAGAAGGAGGAGGTGAGCAAGTTTCTCTCTTGCTTAGATATAGAATCTAAGCACAATAAAAATATGGGTTTTTTTTGGTATTTATATTTAATGAATATTATAAGACTAGTAACAAAGTCCGCTGTGGGGGGAGGGAATAGAAAGAGCAGGGCAGACAGGTCAGGTATTAGTTCCCCTGGAGAAATTGGCTGCTTCAGTGAGTAGACTTTATGGCATTTTAGAGTTGCCATCTCCAGGTTGAGAAATTCCTGGAGATTTGCAGGGTGGAGACTGGAGATGGTGGGGTTTGCGGGGGGGGGAGTACCTCATTAGGGTATAATGTCATATAATGACCTCCAAAACAGTCATTTTCTCATTTTCTCCAGGGGAAATAACATCTATGGCCTGGAGATCAGCTGGAATTTCAGGACATCTCCAGCTACCACCTGGAGGCTGGCAACTCTAGGTATTATACGCTGCTGAGGTCCCTGTGCGGGGATAAGAAGTGAGTCATTGGCAACACGGTTTGCCTTTTATATAGTAGGATGCCAAGGGTTGTATTTCTGATATGGTATTCATTCTGGTTTTCTTTTTGAGGGTAGCAAACAAGATGTGTATGGATCAGTCTGATTAATTATTTTCCAAATGTACATCTCTTACTTGTTTATCCATGTTGCTCCCTGGATTCATGGTGAATGATGGTTATGCTGCCTTCCCATAAGACTACAGAGTTATGTATACAGCACAGCCAGTTTATGTGCATAATGTGTTTTTCCAAGAAACAAGTTGCCTAAACTGAATACACTTTAGATGAGCAAGGAGGAATAATATATCATTTGATCTGGAGAACATAAAACAAGGCTCCCAACCATGGTGCTTGTGAGCACCATGGTGTCCACCAATAACTTCCTTGGTGCCCAAGGGTTTTTTTTAAGTGGGTGGGGCAAGGAGAAGGGGTTGTCCAGAAAGTCTTTTGATTGGCTGCTGGAGATTTGATTGGATGTGCAGAATTTTAAAAAAATGGTTTTGGCAGCAACTGCCACCACAACACAAAAATCTTCATTGTGTGGCTAGGTTATCTTGTGGCAGCCAGTTTATAGTTGTCTCTGATTCCTCAGGCAGCCATTTTGTGGCTGCACCCACCATACTGCGTCTGAATTCCAAAAGTGCCCACACGTTCAAAAAGGTTTAGTAGAAAGACGACAAACTAGAAATTTCACAACAAGCCATAGCTTTTTGTTACATCAGAAATAGAAATGATGGTTTGTTTGCATCCTTCCAAACCAGGATTACAAATTAGGATTAAACCATTGTTTAATGTTGGAGAGAACACTGTTTGCTGTGTAAGAAAGTCTTTAATTTTTGAGTTGTACATGAGACTTTAAAGTGAAATAGTATTTAGAATGTTGGTGTAGGTCTGGGGAGATCCATGGTCAAATCCCATGAGCTAATTGTTCTAGAGTTCTCCTAGAATTCCCAGACTACAAAAATCAGTTCCCCTGGAGGAAATGTCATCTTCAAAGGGTAGAATCTATGGAATTAGATCACTGCTGAGCTTCCTCTCCTCCCCAAACTCTGTCTGTCCCAAGTCAGCAGCCCCAAATCTCCAGGAATTTGCCAAGCTGAAGCTGACAACCCTAGGTTGTTCTGAGGATAAAAATGGAGTAAGGGAGAACAGAGAAAGGGTGGTATTTAAATGTACTAAATAAATGAATAAATGAATGAATGAATGAAATAAAGAGAAAGGAGAGGGAGTTTATAGACAGCAACTTTTAGGTTGTTTCATATAAACATAGTATGTCATTACAGCTGAACCATGAGTAACTATAGCATGTTGGCTAACCAGATATTATGCCGAAGTTGAGTTACTTTAATCTGTATTTGTTTTTACCTAACAGCAACCTCAGCAAGCTTGGAGCAAAGTAAGGGTAGACTGAAAGAGGCTATTGAATTGTTTCCTCTACGACTATTAGATCACTGAAACTTGTGTTCCACAAATCCAAAAGGTCGGATCCTATGACTCCCTTCTGCTAAGATTTCCTTCTAAGGAGAAAGACTTTCTATGATGGAAATTGCCTTTTTCTGATGGAGAAAAGCCTTCCTTTGTTGAAGCTGGTCTTCCTTTCTTAGAGGACATGGTGGAATCAGTCAAAGGATGCTGAGCAAACTTCTAATGGTCTATTCACACCATCACTAGATTCATTATATCCTTCTTCCCTTACCAATCATGGGGATATCTTGCTTCTAGTCAATTTGTTGCCCTCTGACACAAACATTTGGATTATGTATTGTTTGGCAGGAAACCCTTGAGGTTAAGCCAAGTAATGAAAGAATGGTACACAAAACAATAAGCAAACACCAACATTTACAAACAGAACCAAAGCTAGATATACCATACCATAGCTTTTTAACCATTAAGGAAAAACATTTTTCTTACTCTTATAATTTGATATTGATGTTTATCTAATCTTCCTTGTTTAGTGATGTCTGCCATTTGTGCTTAAATTATCAACTTTGAACTTTATCTGCTTTTCGTATGATCCAGAAAACATGCCATGCACTCCGTACACAATGCCTATGGTAGGATCTACACATTGTGAACTATTGTAATCATTCACCATCCGGCTTTTCAAGACAGGCAGAAAAATCCAGGAGTTCTGTGTGTGTGTGTTATGTAGGTAGCCCTATGAATTAATAACTTCCAAAAGGTACTGTCATTATCAGCCTTGCTCAGGTATCGCAAACTGAAGGCTGTGACTTCCCTTGTTGAGCAAGCCATCTCATTTTGAGTCTTCCTCTTTTCCTACTGCCTTATACTTTCCATAGCATTATTGACGTTTGCAGAGAGTCTTGTCTGCTCTTGATGTGACCAAAGTATGATAGCCTAAGTTGTGTCATTTTAGCTTTCAGGGAGAATTCAGGCTTGATTTGATCCAAAGAGTGCATATTTTGCTTTTTGGCTCTCCATGGTATCTTTCAAACTCTCCTCAAGCACCACATTTGAAATGAATCAACTTTCTTCCTGTCAGCTTTCTTCATTGCCCAACTTTCACATCTATACACAGTAATGAGGAACACCATAGTATGAATTATCTTGATGTTTGTCCCCAGCAATAGATCCTTATCCTTAAAGAGCTTTCCTAGTTTCTTCATGGCTGTCATTGCAAGTCTCAGTCTCCTTCTGATTTCTTGGCTGCAATCTCCCATTTGATTGATGAACGATAATTACAATAGCACGTGCGGATCCAGCAGCATATGTGGGAATGGTAGTGGGAGAACCATGTATGCTGCCCTGAGCATCTTGGGGGAAGAGCAGGATAGAAATGCACTAGATAGTGGAATGTGTGTGAATTCAGAGGGGCCTAGCCACTTCCAGCTTTTCAGGGCCGTTATGTATCATATTTTGTACCAATAGGGATGAATATATAAAAAAAAATGCAACATGTATCAATATGCCAGAAAAAATTAGTACCTTAATCTGAGCCCCTTTTTGAGCCAAAGGCTCAAATGACCCTTGTGACCTCTTCTCTGACTTTTCTAACCTCCTGTTGAGTCTTTGCTTGATCCATGCAATCTTTCTAGATCCCCCCCCCCAAGCATCAAATCCATTGCAAATGCATATTATGTGATGTGCAACATCACTTTGAACTGCAGCAGGTCCATATTTGCTTGATCCATGCAATCTTTCTAGATCCCCCCCCCAAAAAAAATGGACCTGATGCAGTTCAAGGTGATGTTGCACATCACATAATATGCATGTGCAATGGATTTGATGCTTCTATAGGTACCACCTAAGACATCAGTACTCTTGTATTTCAGACCACATGTGATTATTTTTTTTATCCCAGGTATAAGATATAAAAATTTACTATATTAGTATTCTTTTTTTTTTTTGCAATTTAATCTCAAATATTTTCCAACAGCATGAATTTAAACCTTGCTGTGAATCTAGCTGTCCTTAATGAAATCACTTAGGCAAAACCTGAAATGGCCCTCCTGGGTACTCTATCACACATAATATATTCAGCAACTTATTACTCCATTCTAAGCCAATTGAAATCAGTGGGTTTAGACTGGGGTAACTTTGCATAGGATTCTAAAATACCTTATAAAAGATATTTTCACAGTCAGTAACATTTATGTCACTGGAAGGCATGAGCAATCATGGGTACAAATTTTTGAATGCCACCCCCTCCCCATTTCTTTCATTCAATCATTCACAACCAAATACAACATATGGACACAATACATTCTATATTTTTCCACCCCGAATACTTTTGAAATAAATTAGAGTTGAGCAGGAAGAGTCTTTAAAGGGTTGCAGGGTCCATATTCCTGGGCACATGCCAGACATATGAAATATTATTGCTTTTCTGATAATAATAGTTCACTTATTAAGAAATTTTATATCACTTCTAGATAGCCGTTTCATAGCTAACTACAGTATAGAATAGCTCATTGACCAAGCATAGCTTGCTTTTTATAGTGGGTGTTCATTCCTTCTTTCATATAATATTTTTGAAAGGATGCATTGTCTGGAGTAGTAAAAAGGCCTATCATAACTGGAATATAATACTTTTGCAAGATCTCTCACATATTCTGAAGTCTGAATTTCCTATTATGCGGCTCCTGAGATATTACTTCAGCAATTATCTCAACAATGTATTAAGAGGCAAATTCTACAATGATTATTATCTTGTCTACCAAAGAAAAGTGTCGTTCATCTATGTCTTTCTCTTTAATTAATATTACAGCAGGCACTGCGACAAAGTAAAAACTTCCAGTTTGCTGGGGGAGAGGGGTGTATTTTTAAAACAGGAAGAATTTCCTCCCTCTTAAACCTTGTTTTTCTGTTCTTGCATTTTCCAAGTACCTGTAAGCACTGCAGGGATGATTACCCCTTTGGAAATTCTAGTAGGCTCTTCCCCTGAAGGCAATGGCAAACCACTTCTGCTGATCTCTTACCCCGAAAACCCTATGATTAGACAATCCAAAATGAAAAAGATAGGTGGCATTCGGTTGGCTACTGGGGAAGAGCCGAGGACAACTACAAATAGCACTATTCTTAATGGTGGGACTGGATTAAAGCCAAAAGGACATCCAGTTGTGGATGTGAATAGATGCAAAAGGAATGCCAAAAGCTGTGTGACACACATAATAGGAACATGGAATGTGAGAAGTATGAAACTATTGGGTTTTAGTTAAGGCATGTTAACTAAACAAACTGCATGCAGAAAGCTGTCATCCAGGTTAGAGAACCAATAACTGTTTATTTGGTTGTTGTGGTTTTTCCGGGCTGTATTGCCGTGGTCTTGGCATTGTAGTTCCTGACATTTCGCCAGCAGCTGTGGCTGGCATCTTCAGAGGTGTAGCACCAAAAGACAAAGATTTCTCAGTGTCACAGAGAGATCTTTGTCTTTTGGTGCTACACCTCTGAAGATGCCAGCCACAGCTGCTGGCAAAACGTCAGGAACTACAATGCCAAGACCACGGCAATACAGCCCGGAAAACCCACAACAACCATCGTTTTCCAGCCGTGAAAGCCTTCGACAATACAACTGTTTATTTATCTAAGGAAATATATTTACATAAGTTTAGTGGAGAGAAAGAACTAGTAACTGATCTAACTAGCTAGGATGGCTTTAGATTGAAAGTAGGCTATCTCTCTCAGGAGGAGACACCATGCTGCCTCTCCTGGTGCATGCAGGGAAGAAGAGAGAGGAGGAGGAAAGAAGGAAAGGAAGGAAGTTACCCTGGCAGGAAGGAGACTGATAGCAGCCTATCTATCTAACTGACTCTATGGTTGTTGCCTTCCTTCTGCTCTGCTGGCAGTCCTAAAAGCCTGAGCAAGAGACATTGCCAGTCCCTTCTTCTAACAGAAACCAGGTAAGTTAGAAATGATAAAACAAGAAATGGAACATTTATACATTGCAGTCCTGGGTGTGAGTGAACTGATGTGGACCGAATCAGGACATTTTCAGTCAGAAAATCACAGTGTTTTACTGCGAAAATGAACTCAAAAGAAATGGTGTTGCTCTAATAGTGAGGCGACACATTGCACAGGCAGTTAAGAGCTACAAGAGTGAGTAATATCCATCAGACTTCAGGGAAAGCCTGTTAACATAACCATCATTCAAGTTTGTTCTTCAACTATGGTTGCTGAGGGGGAAGAAATCAAAAACTTTTACACATGTGTCCAAGAAGAAAATGGTTGTACACCTAAACAAGTTATGCTGATAATCATAGGTGACTGGAATGTAAAAGTAGGAGATAGAGCAGAATTAACTTAGTTGGAAAATTTGGGTTAGGATCACGAAATGAAGCAGGAAAGTGGCTCATAGAATTTTGTGAAGCCAATAACCTGTTCATTGCTAATACATGCTTCATGTAACCAAAAAGATGATTGAATATATAGAAATCACCAGGTGACCAGTACAGGAACCAAATATATTACATAATTGGAAGCAGAAGATGGAGAAGCTTTATTCTCTCAGCTAAAACAAGACCAGGAGCTGATTGTGATACAGATCATGAGATGCTAATATCAAAAATTAGAATAAAGCTGAATGTCAGTCCCTGGCAGTTAGGTCCCTTTAAGTTCTCCACAGATAACACACAGGTGTACCAGTTGAAGCAACTTTATTAGAGATCCATTCAGTTCAGGGTGTTCACACAAAGGTAGCAATTGGCAGAAGTGACAATTCAAATACAGACATTACTAATTATAGGGTACCTTCCCGCCCTTTGGGTCTGTTGACATTCTGGTGTGAAACCTCAAAGAAGTTACATGGGAACTGATTAGTTTAGACTAAATGAAGTATAAAGTAAAAATATCCCAGTCTCTTGGAAAAGATACAATGTTAGCAGCTAGCAGCTCATCTTCAAGGATACTTGCTGGAAAAGTGAAAGTAAATATTTTCAACAGATAACGGAGAGGCCCCACTGGCTCTCCTGCAATTTATGTTAGCAGCGAAGACACTCTCAGATGACATATACAGTGTACAGAATATAACTTTGGTAAACAGTTATGATCAGCACTAAATGCACAACACAATAATGGCAGGTATGCTGGCATACATGACACTGAAGAGAAACAATAAAAGAATCATAGTGCCAAAATACAATCTAAATAATATTCCTGAAGAATTTAAAGACTAGGTAAGGAACAGATTTGCAACACTAAGTTTAACTGATGGTGAGCCAGAAGAACTATGGGCTGAAACACAGCTTTTCAACAACTTGCACACAGAGATGTTTCTCAGAGGTTCATTGCTTCCATCTAGTTTCAGGAAATCTGTTTCCATTGGAGTACATGTTGGTTTTCCATCTTTCATATCCATGTAGTCTAGGAAATCCATGATCTTTTGTTTTTGATTGAGAAGATAGCTTCCATCTTCCTCTCACTCTATCTTAACGCCGAGGTAAAAATGGACATTTCCAAGACGCTTTACTTCAACCTCTTGGTTCAGGTGCTGAATTATTTCATCACAATCTTGTTGATCTTCATAACAAAGGAGAAGATCATCTAAATAAATCAGAATAAAAGTCCATTTGTTGTCTTTCTTTCTAGAGTACAGGCAGCGTTCTGCCCTGCCTTGCTTGAATCCTTCTTTGATGAGCATTTGGTTCAGTTTCTGGTTCCAGGCCCTTGCAGCCTGTTTCAGTCCATAAATGCTCTTCTGCAGTTTGCATACAAGTCCTCTGTCTTTGGACTGTTCAAATCCAGGAGGCTGTGTCATATACACGTCTTCTTCCAGCTCTCCATGTAGAAAAGCAGTTTTCACATCCAGATGCTCCACATGCATCTTCCTTGCGGCTGCTGTGCTCAGTAGTGTTCTTACTGAAGTGTGTTTCACTACTGGGGCAAAGGTTTCATCATAGTTTTCTCCATACTTCTGTGAATATCCCTTTGCAACTAGTCTTGCTTTGTACTTCTGTACTTCTCCATCTGCATCAAGTTTGGTTTTGAAAATCCATTTGCATCCTACTGTCCTTTTTCCAAGTGGTAGTTCTGTGAGAATCCATGTCTTGTTCTGGATCAGAGAGTCAATTTCTTCTTTTGCAGATTTTCTCCATTTCTCTGCTTCTCTCGCTGGCATTCCTTCTATGTCTTCCCAGCTAGAAGGTTCTGGTACAGCTTCTGTTTTTGCCAGGTAAGAGAATTTCAGTGGTGGAACTCCTTTGTTTGTTCTGTCTGAGCATCTGACACTTGGCTCTGCTTCCCCTTCTCTTTCTGTGGGCTCTGCAGATGTCTCTTGCATCTCAGTCAGGTCCCAGAGTTGCACAATTTCTGGCTGCTGTGCTGCATCAGCTTCCTTTGGTGTAGATTCTGGCTTGCTTGCCTTCTCCTTTTCATCAATGTACACCACATGGCGGATCTTCACCGTGTCTGTCTCTGGGTTGAGGATTTGATATCCCTTGCGTCCCAGTGCATATCCAACAAATATGCCTTCTTCCTTTCTGAGATCCTTCTTAGACCTCTTTTCCTTTGGAACATAAGTGTAGGCTTTTGATCCAAACACTCTGAGATGCCTTACATTGGGCTTGCGGTTATACCACAGTTCAAATGGTGTGCTGTTTGCACCCTTTGTAGGTAGCATGTTCTGCAGATAGGCAGCAATGTTGATAGCTTCTCCCCAATATTTTCGAGGTAGCTGTGCTTCTTGCAGCATACTTCTGCACATTTCTGTGAGAGAACGATTTTTCCTCTCTGCTATCCCATTGAGTTCGGGGGTGTATGCCATGGTCAGGTGATGCTCTATTCCTTCAGCTGCTAGAAAGCTTGTCATCTCCTTCCCCACGTACTCGCCTCCATTGTCTGTGCGGATAGCCATTGGTTTTCTCTGGAATCTGTTCTGCACCATTGCTAGGTACAGCTTGAATTTTTCCAGTACTTGGCTCTTTTCTCTGAGCAGGTAAATCACAGTAAATCTTGAAAAATCATCAGTAAAAGTCAGAATGTACTTACTTCCACTGGGTGTTGCTGTTCCCATGGGTCCACAGACATCACTGTGAATCAGCTCCAGTGGTCTTGTGGTTTGCTTCTCTCTGCTTGGTGAAAGAAAGTCTTGTGCCTTTGGCTTGAATACAGCAATCACATTTCTCTGCATCAGGACATTTTCTCATTTGCAAATCATTAGTCAGATTCTGCCTTTCAAGCTGATATATATAATCCATATTAGCATGTCCAAGCCTTCTGTGAATAAGATGAGTACAATTCTTGTGACTGCACTTTTCAATTAAATTCACTGCCCCTTCAGAGCAATCCAGCATATACAGTCCATCCTTTAATGTGCCTTGTGCAATTAATTCACCTTCATTGCTAATGAAACATTTCTCTCCTTTGAACACAGTTTCAATTCCTTTCTGTGCCATCACAGATACAGACAATAAGTTAGCTTTAAGTTCAGGTATGTAGAGACAGTCGACAATCTGCACTTCTCTAACTTGGCCACTGGGTAGTGCACAATATGCAGTCACATTCCCTCATCCCCGAGCAGTTAAAGTTTCTCCATTAGCAGTATACAGTCTTTCATGATGTGTATTCATCTCATCAAATGACCTTTCATCCTTAGATAAATGTTTGTTGCATCCCGAATCAATGGTCCATTTGCATATACTTTGACCTTTTTCACCAACATTTAAACAGTTCTTATTCGATCTGCCTTTTGCTCGGCTATTGGCATTAGGTGAGCTATTAACTCTATCTGCATTCCTAAAGGCTTTTGTTTCCATCCCTCGTGGCAGCGGGAAGTTAGTGTTGCTTGCTCTTTGTGATTCAAGAAAGCGGCAGTTTAATTTTTAATGCCCTCTCTTCCCACAGACGCTGCAGGAGAAATCATTTCTTGAGCTGACTCTTAAAGCAAGTTCTTTGGGCTGATCTTTATAAGATTGTCTGTTAAGATTTTCTTCTTGCAATCTTGCAAGTATGTAGTTTAAGCTTAGACTTCCTTGCATTTCTAAAACATGCACAATGCTTGCATAAGATTGAGGAAGGCTGCTTAACAGAGTTATTGCCAAATCCTCATCCTGTATCTCCTTTCCAAGGGATCTTAATTTCTGTGTTAATTCCATGAAATTTGAAATATGGTCTTTTAATTGTTGCTGGGGCTGCATTTGAATTCGATACAATTGTCTCATTAGCAAGATTTTAGTTTTAATTTATTCTTGTCTGTTTATTTGGGAAAGAGATTTCCACATTTGACCCGCCGTGGGCTCATGAATAACTCTTAACAATGATAATAGATCTTGCCATGCTGTCCTACTTCACCCATTTGGCTTCCTTTTGTGGGTCTCCCATTGTTTTTTCATCTCTCACTGCAGACCAGACCTCCAGCGAAATAAGATGTGCCTTTATTCTTTCTGCCCAAATATCGTAATTGTTGTTGCCTAGTCGGTCGACCTGGAACCCCTGCTGTGTTCCCCAGGAGTCCACCATCTTTCCTCTATTGTCTGCCCTCTGTGCTTTAGCCTGCAGCTATCTCAGCTCCGGCAGAAGTTTATTGCTTTCTCTAATTTCAGCATGCGTTAGCTTCTGGTGCCCATTACCCTATTGGAGCAAGTGTAAATAACGCTGCAGAATAACGCTGAGCTGATTGGAGAGGCAAAAGTTTTATTTGAGGAAGTTACATACTTGAGGGAAAGAGGGGAGAGAGAGATCCTAGCTATCTGACTACATTTTGCAGAGAGAGAGAAGAAGTGTGGCAGGAGAGAGAAGAAGCAGGATATTGCCCTGTTTAGCCCAATAGGAGACAAGACAAGGAAATGACCCCCAGGAAACAAGAGAGGTGCTATTCTCACTGTCCTAACTAAGTGATCCTTGCTGCCCCCTGCATGGTAGGCTCTTCTTCCTTCTTGCTGCTGCAGTACACCAGACATTGCTATTTCCAACAATTATCAAGGCAAAACGATTGTTAGAATGACTCTTTGGATAAGGACCTATAACATCCAAATGTACCAGTGCCAAGGGTTTCTGAGACACCTGTTTGCTTTCCTTGGCCACTGGAAATGCATTAGTTTTCACTTGCTTACACACAGTGCAATCTAAATATTCATTACAGTGGAAAACCTTCTCATTAGTCAACAGTGATAAAGTTTTGCTTATTGTTTTAAAACTAGCATGCCCCAAACGACGATGTAGTAAATGTATACAATTCACATGCTTACTCTTATTTGTAACTACTACAGCCTTGGCTGCAGCACTATTCACCATATACACACCATTTTGAAGCAAACCTCTTATCAGCACTTTGCTGCCCTTAGATATTGAACACACATCTCCGGCAAAAGCGACTGAGAACCCAGCCTTCGTTAAGGCACTAATGCTTAGTAAGTTGTTTTCCAGCGCAGGAACACAAAGGACACCTGTGAAAACAAACTCTAAAGCAGGGAAGTGTAGCTTTCCCTCACATAACACACATCTGCAGCACTCCTGTCTGCTAAGGATACATGCCGCAAGCTGGACTGCTTTGTTTCATCCAGCAAAGCCTCTGATTTACTGAAATTCTGGGTAGCTCCCGAATCCAGGATAAAATACTGGCCCTTTCCAGCCTCCTCCGTGGTAACGAGCCTCGCCTGCTTTCCTTTCCCTGGACGCTGAGGTGCTTGTTGCCTCCTCCTCAGCTCCGGACATCCGTGCCGCAGGTGTGCCTCTGACTCACAGTGGAAACATATACTCACAAAGGAAACAGTTGGCTTGCTTGCTTCTGGCAATCAGCTGTTGTCCCTCACAGAGCACCTTTGGCTGGCCCCACTGCTCGTCTCAGGCTTGGCTCAGCTCCCGGCAGCTCGGACTCACCGCTCCTCCTCCAGCAAACATCCACACACATACAATAGTGTTAGTTGAACTGTGTCCAAGGACTCAAGAGATGTTATTAAAACATTGTAGTCCTCAGATAAGGAACTTAGTAATACGTACACTTTGTCCAGCTCCTCCAGGACTTTTTCTCTTGATTCCAGTTGCTGAAAACATTCAGTCAAAGCATATGTCCTTGCATAGAGTCCCCCTGCTTCATTACCAGGAGATACAGATGACTTGTCAGGGCTATGAGGGAGCCAGCAGACAATCTTGCATACATAGTCATTAAAGCGTCCCACACTTGCTTTGCCGTCATCTTTCTCTGCACATACAGCAGTTGGTCATCAGCCAGGCTTAACACAATGTGCACAAGGGCTTTTTCCTTGGCAGTTATCTCGGCAGCTGTGGGAGCAACTGGAGGATCATTTACATACCTCCAGAGCAACTCCTTCTTTAGATAGTGTTCCATTTTCAAGGACCACATAGAGTAATTTGTTGCTGTTAGCTTATCCACCAGCACTGCTGTGGACTGCGCCATCTCACCCACTTCAGCAGTCACTGGAAGCTCAGCAACACCATCCAACATGTCCTCTGGGCTGCTCTCACCATCAGATGTGGACATCCACCTCCTGCTCCAGGCTCTCTCGTTCTTTCTCTCACTTCAGAACCTCCACAGCCTAGTGCAGCCACAAGGGAACTGTGCCCATAACCCTGTCATGGTCTGCTTACGCTAGCACTGGCCTCAGTGGTGGGTTCAAGAGAACCCACCACTGACACACCAAGCTTCAGTACAAATGGTGTATTATACAATTTACAGGTAGATACATTTACATACTTTATTACGTTGGCTAACAATGTGCTTCGCCAGCAACCCGCAGAGCTGCAGCTCTTTTCAGTAAAAGACTCTGCATCCTTTATGTAAAACAAAAATATTGGCTGAACACCCCCAAATCTTTAAAACTGCTCTCATATAAAATCAAAGAGAAAAATGCAAAAAGAAACATCTCATGCATAATAGATAGTAAAGGAAGATCCCTTACAAAATCTAATGACATAATTAATTCTTTTGAAACTTACTACAAACAACTATACTCGACAAAGAAACCAGATCTACAGGATATAGGTGCATTTCTAGCCTCAATAGAAAAACTTAAAAAATTATCAGAAGAACACCGAAATTATCTGGACAGTCCTATCACATGTCAAGAAATCTCAGTAATCATTAAAAACTTAAAAAATAATAAATCCCCGGGACCAGATGGATATCCACCCGAATTTTATAAAAGGTATTGTAATTTACTTGAGCAGCATCTTCAGAACGCATGCAATAACGTAAGAGATCATGGTTTGTTGCCCCCAACGTGGAATATGGCCTTAATAACAGTCATCCCTAAGCAAGGAAAGGACAGTACAAGAACCTCATCATATCGACCTATATCGCTCCTTAATCAGGATTATAAAATTTTCACGGCAGTAATGGCACATAGAATAAACTAATTCATACATAATTATATCCATCCGAATCAGACAGGATTCATACCCAGAAGAGATATAACAGACAACATTCACAAGACATTAAATCTCATAAACCAACCAAGCAAACATCACAAGAAACAGGCTCTCTTTCTATCATTAGATATTGAAAAGGCCTTCGATACTTTAGAAATAACATACTTGGACAAAGTACTGCAAGCTATGGGATTTGGTAAAAAAATTCTGAAAATACTACATTCTATATATATACAACCAACAGCAAATTTGAAAATAAATGGGCAGACCTCTGGAAAAATTTCAATTGATAGGGGCACTAGACAGGGATGCCCTCTATCACCAACTCTATTTGCCATTGCAATAGAACCACTGGCTATTACAATCAGAGAAAATAATAACAAATTGGAAAAGAACATTATAAGATGAATCCAAATTGGAAAAGAACATTATAAGATGAGCCTATTTGCAGACGATATGATTATTTATGTGACTGATCCCCTTTGCACCTTAAACTATTTAGAACAACTACTCACAGAATTTGGTATGATTTCAGGTTTACTGATAAATCAAACAAAATCACAAATATTACCAATTAACATAAGTGAAGAAGATGCAGACAAAATAAAAAACAACAACACAAGTTTCATTGGTTAGAAAAGGAACTGCTTTACTTAGGAATTGCAATTTCTACTAATAACAAAAATTTGATACAATCAAACCACTTTAAAATAATTACACAAATTAAAAATGACATGAATAAATGGAAAAAGATAAAAATCTCATGGTACGACAGAGTTCATTTGATAAAAACATTTATTCTACCTAGAATAATATTTGTCATGAGAGCTATACCTATTAAAATTCATGAAAACATAATTAAGCAATGGCAGTCCATACTAAATTCTTTTTTGTGGGATCACAAGAAACCCCGGATTTCCTTTAAAATTCTGAGATTAAAAAATCATCACGGAGGACTTAATTTCCCTGATCTATCATTATACAACAAAGCAATCAGACTCTCCAATCTCCTCTCGCTTTGGCACTCAAACGAAACAACAGAGTGGACTTCAACTTGCAATAAGTTACCACCCCAATGGGTGGTAACTTATCGCACCAGAACTAAATTAATACCAGACACGTCGAGGCACTCTCCTATTTCTGTACAAAACATATCAATAGACACTAAAACTCAAATAGCAAAAACACTGAAAACTACTGATATTATCACATTAAAAGATATAGCAACAAAGGACGGTCTCATAAGCAAAATTGAGATAGAACAAAAATTTCAAAGCTCAATTCCATGGTTCTTATATCTGCAATTACAAGCTGTCACCCAGCAAATAAACATAAGAAAGGTTATGAATGCAACTCAGACAAGATTTGGGCAATTCATGGATGCTAAAAAATATCAAAAAAAGGGCATGATTTCAAAAATATATGGCCTGCGATTGTCCTCTAATATCCCTAACAATTTTAATTATCAAACTAAATGGCATAAAGATCTTAATGAAGTACTGACATTAGACAACTGGGAAAAAGTATGGGCATCAAAATTAAATAAATCCTCAACTATATTAACTAAAATACATAGCTATAAAATTATACATAGGTGGTACCTAACACCCAAAAAAATCTCCTTAATTTATTCTTCAGCATCGCCCTCTTGTTGGAAGAAATGCAATAATGAGGGTAATTTTGCTCACTGTTGGTGGGAATGTCCCTTGATATCTCGATTTTGGTCAGAAATACTAAATATTATTAAGGAAATAACAGGGTACAGTGTCCCTATGTCACCAAAAGTAATCTTCTTGGGACTGTGGGATCAGACATCAATCCCAAATGTTAGAAGAGACCTTATCAACTCTCTCTTGGTGGCAGCTAGGAGTGCAATAGCAACCAAATGGAAGGACCAATCTCCACTTACTACAGAACTTTGGTTTACAAAAATCTGGAACCATTTGATAATGGAAAAAATAACTGACAATCTACATCAGATGGAATATCAATCTTCGGGATCAAACTTCTGCGAAAAATGGATCCCATTTTACGAATTCATAGAAGCAAGAGATCTGCAACCTCCCTCTTCACACCACTCATTGTTAATGTATTAAAGTTGAAGCACTGTGTTAATATTTGTAAATGCAATATATTATATTGGTTTGTTGTTTGATTATTGTTACAGTTCTAAAATTGAATTAAAATATTTTTAAAAAAAGACTCTGCATCCTTATATATTACTTAGTAGCCTATCCCAACACAGTGCTGACTCACTGTGGCTGGTATCACATGATAACTGCCTGTCATCGTTCTGTAACTACTGATGACTCTGATCAGTCACTGCTAGCTGCCTCATCTCATTGTTTATTTATTATATTGACAGAGACTTGGAAGAGCAGCTATGAGGGAGCTAGATAAGATCTTTAAAGATAAAAATGTCTCTGGGGACCAAGATCAAGATAATCCAAACTATGATATTCCCCATTGCTATGTATGGATGTGAAAGCTGGTCAGTGAAGAAAGCTGACAGGAAGAAAATTGATTCATTTGAAATGTGGTGCTGGAGGAGAGTTTTGCGGATACTATGGATAGCCAAAAAGACAAATAACTGGGTACTAGATCAAATCAGGCCTGAATTCTCCCTAGAAACTATCATACGTTGGCCACATTATGAGAAGACAAGATTCTCTGGAAAAGTCAATGCCAGGAAAAGTGTAAGGCAGTAAGAAAAGAGGAAGACCTAAAACGAGATAGCTTGACTCAATAAAAGAAGCCACGTCCTCCAATTTGCAGAATCTGAGCAAGTCCGTTAAAGATAGGATGTTTTGGAGGTCTTTCATTCATAGGGTCGCCATGGGTCAGAGGTGACTTGATGTCACGTAACACACACACACACACACACACATTGGGGAGAAAGGCAGGTTATAGATGAAGTAAATATTTTTTTAAAAAAAATTATAGTTAATATTTATGTGGAAAGTAAAGTTCTGTTTATTTCAACAGGAAAAAATCAAGCCCATCTTATACCGTATTTACCTAAAAGGACAATTAGTCTCTCCCCCCACCCCCCCAGGAGTGCAGTCAGGAGAGACAGTCTCATACATATTACAGTTTTTTACAGTAACAATTTTGTGTGTGTTTGTATGTGTATACACACACACACCATTTGTTGGGGTGTTGCTTTACATTCATGGAAGTCTTCCTTTTCGTTAATATAGTATTTTCCACTGAAATAAATAGGACTTCAATATGCTAAATTTGAGCTAAACCTTGTTCATTATATTTTTGATATACACTGGAGATGATGAGAAAATGGAGCGTATGTCTGAGAGATTTAAAGCAGAGTTGAAGAGAAAAACTTTCTGTGCCATGAATATTGATTTTCATTTTTTTAAAAAATAGAGCCCTAAGATGAGGCAAGTTTATAAAAGTGCATTTTTAATAATGAGGACGTGCCTCAGTCAGACTCAGTACAGTGGTGGCTGCACAAACTTCATAAATTTCATTTAGGTTAAATTGAAGGTGTTTTGTGATGGTGCTGAGTTATTGAGAGATCGTTCTGGGATGACAATAATCAGTTTTATCTGACCCACCATTTCAGAAGGCTGCGAATTGAGATCCTCAGTAAACAGAGTCTATCAGTACATTTCTTGGAGATAATTCACAGGAGAAAAAGATTTCACAAACTTTTTTGTCATAGAGGGGACATCTTCATAAAATCAAGTGGTCTCATGGACCTGAATCCTTCTGTTCATAATACATTCTTATTACCATGGCATATAGAACCGAGGCTTACATGGAAAAATCTTATGCTACCTAGATTAGTCAATAGACATTTCCTTCTCTATCAATGAAGTATGGAGCCAATTGGCCACTCTTTGGAGCGCAGAAGTTCTTAAATTCTGCTATCTTCAGCTTATTTTAATAGAAAAAAAATATATTCAAGCATCCTCAAGTGTAATGGAAAAGAGAAAAGTGTGCATTTGTATTTTAGTTTTGGAAGTTATGGTGCGCGTTGAGACATTGACCTGCTCCTTAAAACACCTTACTCTGATCTAGTTTTCTTTACATTTTGAAAGTAATGGATGGGGTGCACCAGGGACAGAGATTCTGAGGAAGAAATGACTACAATGCCAAAACATTGTGAAACTGTACTTGTTAAAAAGTGAACTAGGAAGATCTGTCAGATGCCTACAGAATGCCTCAGAATGGGAGTTCTTTCTTGCTGTGTCGTGAGCGCAGCTTTTCCTTGGTACTTGCATCTCTAAAAATCCCAAAGCTTCCCTCACCACAACCTGCTTCTGGAGTACTATCTGCTTTTCTTATTCTTTAAGTGCCACACAATCTGAGTAATGGCAAGTTTATTTAGTGCCCATTTTTAGAGGGAAAACTAATTTTCCATAAGAAAAAGGAGGGAGGTGTCAGTGATAGCACAGGGCAGTGGCTCACAATCTTCAGGATTCTTGGAAATTTTAGTATCTGGGTTCTGTCTAGTTCTGGAAATATTTGGGAATGTCCATGGCCAATCAAGCCTGGATCCCAGGTTGTTGTTTCCCCTTTAACAGCTTTCTCACATGATGGGATGGCAGCACATTGGCAATGACAGCCTTTCCTGGCCAAGAGAGGGCAGATCAAGGCTGGTGAGATTCTTGCCCAACCCAGGGAGGATGGTTTGTAGCTGGTAAGAGTCTAACTGGGCTCAGAAGGGTAGCTCACGACCAACAAGAGTCTTGCCTGGCTCAGGGAAGGCAGCTCATGGCTAACAAGAGTCTTGTTCAGCACAGAGAGTGCAGCTCATGGCCAGCACAAGCCAGGCTCAAGGCCCAACAGATCTGCAAGTCTGGTTCACTCCTTCACCTTTCTTCTCTTTTTTTTTGTGTGGGTGGAGCCCTCTTCCAAGATCATTTTTTACCTCCCAGTTGGCACTCCTGCAATTAAGATGTCTGGGGCACTTTCTTCAGGGGCCAGTAGAATTTGTCCCTTTGGTCCAAGTCAGTTGAACCTTAGTGAAGAGGCAGCACTAGCTTCCATACAATTTTGGTGTCATTTAGTTAAAAAAAAAGCTTCTCTGGTCCCCCAGCAAGGTCCCCCATAGGAAATGATGGGGCCAAATAATGCCACAATCCCAGAAAAACCTGAACCAGAATCTTGTAATGGTACTGACGGACCCAAATTCATGCCTTCCCTGAAATCCAAATCTGAAAAATACCATGGACAATCAAAACTATGCGTCTTCGAAGAGTTAGTCTATTACCAAAATGTTATGGTAAATTCCTAAATTACACCTACTTGTCCATCACTCCTTCCAACCTAGAAATTATCCTAATACTGTATAGGTACATGTTTGTGGTTACCCTGCAACCACAAAGAGTACCAGAGAACAATGAGTGTGAAAAGAAGGATAAACATGGGAAAAAAGTCATTTTCTGTCTGCCTGGAGCATCTCATGTAAGTAGTAAAAGAAAGTCTGTGGGAAGAAACCTGTACTGGTTTGCTTAGTTTGACAACCTTTTAATACCTTTGCCTTTGGACTTTTAGTTCCTCCTTACTTTTATCTATCAGCTGTACACCTGATTAGTGATCCCAGTCCCCCAGTGGGGGCAGGGATTCCCTGTTCCCAGCTCTGCCCCCTACCACCTCTTATTTGGCTAGCAGGGTAGAAAGGTGTGGGAAAGGACCTGGGAGCCTTGCTGTGGGCTCCCATACTCTCTGGAGCACTTCCTTGTCACAGCCGGGAAAACAGGGTTGCACTTACCTGTAACTGTTGTTCATCAAGTGTTCTTCAGTGCAGGTTTGCATGGGAACTGTGCATGTGCAGGCCATCCATGGACGTATCAAAGCTCCAAAAGGTGCGAGATGCTCATCTGGCCTTTTTGCATGGTTTTTGAGTGGGCATAGCTATAAAAGGTGGGGTGAGTGGATCCCTTCAGATCTTCTTTAGCTGCTGCTGAAGAAGGACATGCTTCAAGCTCCTCTTTGAATCCTTACTTTATTTTAAACTTAAACCTCAGGAGGGCTCTGGTCACTCACAACCTATACTCTTTATTTCCACTCACATAGAGCTTCAGGTGTTCTCTACTTTATCCAAGCTTTTACCTTAAGAACACCTTCCCTTTTGTGGTTGTGTGACTAATTTATTGCTGCTTCCCTGACTTCCTCAAATGGTTTTTGCAACCACCAAAGGCATAGGTGACATTCAAAACCCTCTGAAGTTGCTTTAGCAAGGCCTTACTTCTTCCCAGCCAGATTTTTTATTCTTATATGCCAATCTGTTTTAGGAATACATAAAAAACCCTGAACAGCAGTATGAGCTTTCCTCAGAGTTTCAAATATTATTAAGCTTCTTATTAGTCTTCAGAATTATTCAGATATTTTACTTGAACAGGAACCTCCAAATTAACCTTGAAGGTGAAAATTGGTAGTCATTTGAGCATGTGCTCATCCCCCTTAGCAAATTCTATAGACTTAATAATTTTTTCTTTACAACCTTCAGTCTTTTGCTCAAGCCTTCCAACTTGCTTCAAAATTCATTGGCAATAGGAGCATAATTAATGGCATTAACAAGTGAAGTAATCTGGTGGGGCATAACAGCATTAAGATACATGGTACAAAGCCCGAAGCTATTAAATGGATTTATTATAAAAAGAACTTGTCAGACTTCATGCTGTGAGTTGACAGCTTGGAACTGGGTTGTTTGATCAGATGTGAGAGCATACAGTTCAGCACTACTGACAGATTTAGAGTCGAGAGGCATCTGGCAGAATGCACACACAAGCTCATACTGGACATCACCACATTCTCACCCTTCCTTTGCCAGGTTTTTCTTTAACACCTTATCACAACACCACCACTGGCCCAATACTATGTCCCTTTCTGGGTTCTCTATTGTACCTGTGATTTTTTTCTATGTTACTTATTCTTTCATAGTCATGTGGTTTTTGAAAGCTAGGCAACATTGGTGCTGAGCATTAACAATAGGTCAACATTTTCCCAGAAGGTTTCATGTTTTTCTCCTGCCACTCAAAAAAGAAAAAAAAAAAAAAGAAAAGGCCCATTTCACTAGTGGTGAAAAGCGCTGTTTACAAATAGACATACATTTTTCTTGCTACTGGACACTGTCTTCAGTTTACCAAAGCTCTAAGCTTTAAACAATATTTTCAAGGGTGCTGATGTAACTAGGAGAGTATGATGCGTCTCTGGAGAAAGAGACTCCAGAGCTGTGTTTATGCCATAAAAGGTGTTTGGTGTGAAAGATATCAGTATATCAGCATCTGAGTACTTTCTCTTCTCACTGTACAGAATCATGTATTTCAGAACAAAAATATCTTGCTCATATGTCAGCGGTTTAATCTTCAACAAAGCATGAGTCCTATCTCAGTGTAAAACATATTGTAAAGTCTCGCTTAAATGTCAGTGCTTGAAACATGAGAACTAGAATGCATGTTATGATGTGACAATCACAATTAAAAAAAACCCTTACACATATCTTCATGTAAAAAATATAGAAAGTCTTCACACCATGGATGAATACTGTAGCCCAGTCTTTTACAGATAATGAACAACAACAGCAAAAGACTTTCCTGTTTAGTTGTCTCAGCTTTTATTCTCATTCGACAAATTAGTCAATGAACATTATTCCAAGACCTTTGGTTGGGGCCAACCACAATGCAAGCTAATCAAAGCTTATTAGGATGCACATTGCTGGTTGAATTCTGTGATTTCATGAGACTTTTTAAATACACTTCTCTAGGCAGAAAACTTAATCAGATTAATTGGTAGATGGATCAACTAATTTTAATTGGTGAGGGCAAATGCTAATTTTAGCTTTTTTGTTTATTGGAAAACTGAACAATTCGTGACCCACCAAATACAGCCTCTATAGCCATGTTTGTCAGCTGCCAGGAGCTCTGAGAAACTCCTGTTTTTGTTGCCTAATGCGAAAGAAATGGGTTTTAAACCTAATCACTCACTATAGGTATATGGTTTTGATTTAGTAGATTGTAAGATCTCTTAAACTTTCTCTAATATCTTATAAAACACTTGTATTGGGGTTCTGGTAATATGTAAATTATTTCAATTTAAGTTGTTAGTAGGAAGATGTCCTTCTATGAAATTTTTAAACCAGTTGATAGCACTTGTGGTTAATTGTTTTGCCCTAAACTGGTTCTTTAATGAACCATTAAACACAAACAAGTTACTCCTGTTCTAACTTTGGAATCTGTGGAAGATATCTGGGCATCTTGTTTAGCATCACCAAAATCATTAAAGTGATAAGACAATTATCTTGTATTTGCTACTTTTTATTCCCTCAATAAGAAGAGATGAACTGAGGAGAGCAATGCACTCCTATTGTTTGTACACAGAGATAAACCAGCACGAACAGTACACCTGATGTGAGACTTTGCTTTTGTTGAGGAAAGGCAAATCAAATTATCAATCTATTGATTTAAAATTTTGCATCCAGTTATGAATACCACGGATCTTAGCTATTATGATCCTTGTTACATTATATGTTTATAGCAGTAACTCAGAAATTGTAGTGAGCTAATTACAGAGCCAGTTTGGGGTGGTGGTTAAGAGCGCGGGACTCTAATCTGGAGAACTGGGTTTGATTCCCCAATCCTCCACTTGAAGCCAGCCAGGTGACCTTGGGTCAGTCACAGCTTCAAATATTATTATTATTATTATATGTATAAAGTAAAGTTTTTCTAAGACTTAAAATTTGCTAATGAAAGGTCTTTTAAAGCTGCATTCTACATCTGTGTGAAAAAGCACTCAGGCTTTCTTTTATGTATATATTAAAACAGAAAATAACATTGGACTGTAGAGAAAATATCAGAAGCAGAATATATAAACGAAAATAACATTCAACAGTAAACATAATATTGAAAACAGAATATATAACTAAATATTAAAACTTCATAATAATATTTTAAAAAACACCAAGGTTTTCAACATTAGATTATAAAAATATTAGTTTAGGGACTCATTAATTTTGGGATCAAATTTCAAAACGATCTCTATGGGAGTAGTTTGATTTCTATTGGTTTGCTAGTAGTGATGTGTGCTTGAAAAAAATCAGTATTTTTCAGATTCAGATTTTTAGAACAATTTCCATACCAGTATTCCAGATTTAGATTTGGATTTTTTCTCCCCAAAGGCTGAACTTTAGGGTTCTTTTGCTCTCTCTTTCTGGGGGCCTCTTTCTGGAGGCCTCAACTGGCTATTTTCCAAGCAAATGATGTCAAATTGCAGGGCCCCTAGTCCTGTCTGTCCATTAAATATCCCCCCAAAGTTTCAAGTGAATTAGATCAAGGGGTCCAATTCTACTGGCCCTTTAACAAGGTGCCTCCAGCCATCCTACTTGTCTCCATTGTTTCCTATGAGGGAAAAATTCATGCTCTCTCAAGGGCAAAGAAGCCAATAGCCGAACAAACAAGAGAAACCACTGGCCAATAGCTTCCAAATGCAAACAACCTACAAGTACAACAGAACTAATGTTAAACTAAAGAATCCCAGTAGAAAAATGGCCCAATGTGGCAAATTAAACACACTCAAGATCCATCCAGAGAATTCAAGACAAACCAACTTAATCAAGGGGCACTGAGGCAAGCTCAACAGATCCAATGTCAAACCATGGAATCCAAGGTAAACCAACTTAAGCAAGGGACATTGCTGCAAGCCCAACAGAACCAAAAGATCTAGCCACTGTGGGGCATGTCCTAGACACAATTAATTTAGATTACTGCAGTATGCTTTACATATGGCAGCCCTATGTAACAACACTTTTGGTATTCATGACATAACTACCCCCCAAAAGATAATACTGAAAGATCTTTAAAACAACTGTAGAACAACTGTAAAGTCAGAATCAGAAGAACATAAAATGTTAAACTTTCTAAAACTGTAACAAATTGAATAATCCCCTTTCCAGCACAAACCCTTCATTTTTTTTCCAAATTCAGAAACAAAAAATGCAAAGCAGTTTAATAAAATCTAAAACAAGCACAGAGAAAAGAACCCAACAGAACATCATAAACCTTATAAATCCTTTGACTTGTGTCAGTCATGCAAGGTCACTTTTCTTTATTCATGCGCTAGTGTCTTATCAGGAGCGCTAGAATTTCCTCATTTCATATAGCAAGTATTTTATTCTGTCATAAGAGCTGCTGTAGCAGAGTGGTTAAGTGTTTGGGTTGTGAACCATCACTCTTCTAGTTTAAATCCCACTACTGCCATGAGCTCAGTAGGTGGCCTTGAGTAAGCCTCTACTCTCAGCCCCAGCTCTCCGGCTGTATTGTGGGGATAATAATGACCTTGACTTTGTTCACCACTCTGAGTGAGGCATGAATCTGTCTAGAAAAGCAGTATATGAGAGCAGTTATAATAATAAGTATTATTAAAAAGAACAAGAAAACAAAAGTCCCCCCAACTATAACCCTCACTCCCCTCTTTATTTCCATTGCCTAACTAGGAAACTAGTTAAATGGAAGAACAACAGACCTAGCAGCATTAAAATGCTGGCCCCAGATATTCCTGAACACTCCCAAATATTTCCAGAAATATTTGGGTCCTGATTACCAGTATTCTGAGAATCCTGAATATCTCTCCAGATACTCAAAAATACCTGAAAATATCAGTAAGATATTTTTCACATATATATTTGGACTATCCAAATATCCAAATGTACATCTCTATTTGCTGGTGGGCAGCCTTTTTGCAGTCATCTTTACAGCCCACAATCTTAAGAGCTGAGAAGACAGGCAAATGGTTGTTGTGGGTTTTCCGGGCTGTATTGCCGTGGTCTTGGCATTGTAGTTCCTGACGTTTCGCCAGCAGCTGTGGCTGGCATCTTCAGAGGTGTAGCACCAAAAGACAGAGATCTCTCAGTGTCACAGTGTGGAAAAGATGTAGGTCATTTGTATCTACTCAGGAGGGGTGCCCCTCCTGAGTAGATACAAATGACCTACATCTTTTCCACACTGCCAGCCACAGCTGCTGGCGAAACATCAGGAACTACAATGCCAAGACCACGGCAATACAGCCTGGAAAACCCACAACAACCATCGTTCTCCGGCCGTGAAAGCCTTCGACAATAGACAGGCAAATGTTTCTCTTACAGAATTTGGCAGATGTTGCTATAAAAGCTGCTGCAGAAAGACAAGGAAAAAATTACTTCACTTGAAAACAAATGAATCCTCTTCTAAAGAAAATGCCTTCCGTTCCTTCCTCCCTCTATACACAGAGGTCAAATATTGATGACTGTCCTGTGAAAAAATAATCAGCAGACTTTCGGCTTTGAAATTAGAAAACAAGGGTGTGTGAAGAATTTCTGCAGTGACTTTGTCCATTCCCACTTCCACTACAGGGTCCCAATCCCTCCCCCCCCCTTAGTTTTTTCTGAAGGTCTCATTTCTCAGAGGTACAGCATTTTGGGGAGCTTAGTGAGATGCAGTAGTAGATGAGAAACTTTTTTTTCCATTTGCTTCACAGTAGTTTGAATCCAACCCAAAGTTCTGTAGACTAAAGTAAAGAAAATGACATGGGAATGCAATTATTATCATATGGCATATCTGTTCATTCTATATATATGCAAAACTCTGCACATGTGGCAGTGTTGCTTACAGCATTCGCTTGAGTTTTCTCTGCTTCCCAGCATTCCTTAGTTGCATATGCCGCCACTGCAATGCTATGCTACTGTGAAAAAACATGAGGCCCTCACGTGTCTGATTTGATGTCTTGCTGGCAACCCTTCTAAGGTCCCACATTACAGGCTAGTCCCACGAGAAACGTAAATATGCTGCCTGCTGAGGACCCAGATAGGAATGTGCCGTTAGACAATCATATGCCACTTGAAAAGGATCTCACATTTTTGGAAGTGGCTGAGAACACTAAAGGCACCCAAGTAGGAGTGACAGTAGGGGTGAGTGACAAAAGAAAAAAAAAATCACCATAATTTCTGATCTGGACTTCAGGGAGGGGAGAGGGAAATTTTACCATGATTACTTATATCTGCTTCAGGAGTCAAATCCATGTGTTTTTTTCTTCATGAACATTATTTTCCATGGGGAAACGATTCAAGGGTCTGAGGTGGCTGTTTGTAAAGATAACAGCTAGGGGTGTGCATTTTCCCAACAAACAGACCCAACTAAGGCCCTGAACAGCATGAGTGCCTGTCAAACAGATTTGTATCTATTTTATTTTCAAAGCTATACATTTGCAAAAACACTGAGGATACAAATGGATCAGCAGCTGCTAACATCACTGATATCTAGGGGGTCTGCATTTTGAAAATTTTTGTGATGCTTTCTAATCTGTGACTGTTGAGTGAAATGTCAATTATGACTGGATAGTTTCCTGGTGGGCATTGTCAAGTCAGACTTGAAATTTGTTACTTTTCTTTCTTTCTCATCTTTTTCATGACTATTATTTTCAATGGAAAAGAGGAGGGAAAACCATTTGGAGGCTCTGTGGCAGCTGTTTTGCACTTAACGGCACCAAAATCACATATAACAACAACAACAACAACAACAACAACAACAACAACAACAACAACAACAACAACATTTGATTTATATACCACCCTTCAGGACAACTTAATGCTCACTCAGAGCGGTTTACAAAGTATGTCATTATTATCTCCACAACAAAACACCCTGTGAGTTGGGTGGGGGCTGAGAGAGCTCCAGAGAACTGTGACTTGCCCAAGGTCACCCAGCTGGCTTCAAGCGGAGGAGTGGGGAATACAGTCCTCCCTCTGAACCATCAACTCACCAAGTTTCCTGCAGACGCAAACAAGGGGGTTAGTATTAACAGACCCCAAAGTAGTGGTGTCAGTGATGCCTGCTCATCATTTTGCTGACTCCTGTTCAGGAAATGTAAGCAAACCATTAGTGCAGGCTGATGCCTGAACAAGAGTACAGCACCATCGGCCTGTGCTAACTAGCAACATTTGGAAAATAAATCCTGCTTTGTGTTAATTTTTTTTCTTCATGTACTGTGATAGTAGCAATAAAATGATTAATTAATCATTACTACTGTCCTCCTGTCCTGTGTTGGTTAAGGTCCCTTTAAGAGGGCAGAAAAGTTCCCATGTGTGGTTCTTCTTGCATGGAAGAAGACCATCCAACTGGATGCTGCAAAGTCCAACAATTGGATGCAATTGGATGTTGCATGGAGGAACAACATCCAATCGATTTATTGGCTGGCACAGCTCTGTGCTCATTGATCTGATTGGAAAGCAGAAATACGGCTGGTAGCTAGGGAAATGAGAACAGAAAAACAACATGTGTCTTGCCTTCCATACTCACCTAAGGCTGTGGTAATTGGCTGGCACCGCTTCTGTGCTGATTCCTCCATTTGAAAGAAATAAATGTGGTTGGTTGCCTGTGGAAAAAAATTAGAACCCACCCCACACCCCACAAAAACCAGAAAGCGCCTGCACACTGCTGTGGTGAAGCAGCATTTGAAATTAAAAAAAATATCATAGAATGCTCAGAGGAGGAGTTTCTATGATTACTGGCAGCCCACACTGTTTCCATTCCGGAGAGTCACAAGTAAAGCTTGAAAACAGTTTTTTTCCATGATTTTTGTGCATTAGGATTTCATTGACACACATCCCTACTAACGACTAGTTAGACAATCACCTAATGGTAGCATTTTTCAAAAACACAACATTTGTTTATTCATGACTGATCTGTATTATTTGTGACTGATTTACCTGCTGATTTAAAAAATTGCCTACCAAGTAGAACAGTGACATACCAGGGACAGGAGGACTCAATCAAGCTGTGTGAGAATGGCCGTATGTGAAACGCAAGTTGCACTGCACTACACTGTTAGGAAGGAATGCAGTGAAACAACTTGCCAAACAACCATGAGATGGCTGGCAAACAGATGAGCCGTCTCTGAAAAATCAGCTGCTCAACACAAAGGATGCCCCATCCCACCACATCAGTGAACAATGGACTGTATTGGGAACATCCTGCATCTTTAGGTGCCTCAGTAGCACATTGTTAAGCTTGCTAAGGGGAAGGCAGGGATCCCTTATAACTTTAAGCATCTTTGTCCTCTCCTCCATTGGCTGGCCCCAAGCCCAGCCTGACCATGGAAGCCCCATGTTTTAGTTGAATCATATGGGCTGGCACAAGGTCATTTCTGGCAGCATCAGAACCATGAGGGGATTTCTTAAAAATTCTGTTTGTGATAATATCAATGAGGATTCTCACATCACAGACAGACATTCAAATATGTATTCTGGTTTTTTTTGTCTGTTACTGTACTAAAAGAACAGTCCTGTTTACTGAAAGATTAGAATTTGAATTTACTAGCCACATTTACATCCCCATGATACCTGTTTTGCTTGGCCTTTGACCAGATTCATAGATATATTCCAGTTCATAGTGGATCAGAGGATTTTTTTGTGAGCCATTTTGCTGACATCAAGGGGACTGCTTGTGGAGTAAGCTCTTGTTTTATCTATAGCTTGTCTCAGCAATGAGTTTTAAGCATATGACTACCTCAGAATACCAAAGTGGTCCAGCCGATTTCACATCTGTCTCATATTTGCACCTTGTACCACTGAGGTCTTGGACAGGAATGAAAATGATGCCCTTCAATTTCTGTACCAAACAACAAAACATGAAATCTTTGTGGGGGGCATCACTAAAGTCATTTTATATTCACTGCTGCGGATGCAGCTGGATTGTTATTTTCCTATGCTGCCCTTTGGTTCATACAGCTGTGTCTCTGGCATTATCATAACAATGATTATGTCTTGTCTAAGGTGATTCATGTAAAAAGAGTGAGTGAGGTGATGCACTCCTTCACTATATAGCAGCCAGATCTTAATAAAAACGATCTTAAAGAAAGATTGGAAAATTCAGCTCTATATACTCAGAATGAGCTTCAGCATGATGCAGACGGGGAGCTGGTGAATTTCAGTAATGAGAATCCTTTTGAGATTGAAGGGTTAAGGTCAGATAGCTTTGGAATGAACAAAATTATTTATCAAGACCTTTCTGGGTATTTGTTATTATTTTTACATGCTTAACATGCAGGGGAAACCCAGATATTCTGTTATAAGGAAATCAAACCCTCACAACACAGTCTTGTCTCTATTTTATGCTAATTTCCATCACGGATAAAAATTAAATCCTTCATTTGTGCAGTCAGAACTAAGGCTGACAAGTGTCACAAGTACCTATTGAATAGTGCCTATGTCATTGCTACTCCATTATCCATTTTAAATTAACTTTCATTTCTTTAGAGATCGAACCCTTAGACACTAAAGAGGCACTCATGAGTGTCAAATGCCAGAAAGGTTACCTACTCCATCCATAGTAATGTTCTTCCATTTCATAAACCTTTCTAGTTTTTTTTTTTTTAACAAATCATTATTGGGGAAATATTAGCTATACGAAAGAAGGGGGACACCAGTCCAAACAGACCCGAGTTCATTCAATTCCTTTTATGGTAGAATCACAGACAAGAAATTTGTTATGAAACAAGCAATTGGCTTGTATGAAACTTAGTTTCATAACACCCGTTTGAAGCAAAATATACTGTTTGGGCAGTTTTTGCGAGTAAAACATAATTCAACTGAAGACAGTGATTTTCACAAGGAAGCAAGGAGAATGGGAAAAGCTTTTTTGTCCAGAGGGTACCCACTGAAAGTGGTCAAACAGGCCAAACAACGGGCTATGGAAACCCCTAGGGATTTTCTTTTAACTCCTCGGAATAAAAAGGAAACACTAGGGATTGTGTGGTCTATTGAATACTCACCATTGGCTCCTTGCATTGCCAAAATAGTTAAACACAATTGGCTTGTAGTTAGCAACGTAGTGGGTTGTGAGAACCCTCCAGTAGTGGGGTTCAGGAGGATGAGGAATATAAAAGATATGGTGGTGCATTCAGATTTTAGGGAACTATCCCCTAAACAACATATGCCTACTGGACACTTTCCTTCTGGACACTGCAGCATGTGTCCTCTGTCAGTTAACATCCAAAATTTGACACACCCCATTACCAAAAAGAATCTTTATACAAGAGACTTTTCCACTTGCGTGACACCGTTTGTAATTTACATCATCAAGTGTCCGTGTAATCTTTTTTTTTTTTTAATAACAATTTTATTGGATGGGTTGACATACAATTCATTCATATCTTACAGAAACATTTCCCCTTTTAACCCTAGATGCATCCCAACCCCTCCCCCTCCCCCCTTTTCTTTGCAGACTACCGACAGCACTACGGTCCCATATTTTCTTATCATTTGTTCTATATTACTTTTCATTTGTCCCTACTAACTAGAGGTAAAATCCTAACTTACCATTGCTTAATACAATTCTGTAACTATTAATAAACTATCAAAAAAGCCATCAAAACATATTTCTTTTGCTCATATACATTTCTTCAAACCATTCGTTTATAATTCCCATTTTTTTTATATATAGATACATTTAGCTTAATATTTTCCCAAATAGCACTATAGATTAAGATTAACAATTTAACCTTTCTCTTTATCCATTTGCATAGTTAACTTTACATTACATTTCCCAATTTTTCCATTTGTCTTATTTTGCTAATTTCTTCATTTAACTCACGACATTTCATTTGTATCCTACCAATAAACAAGCAAACAAACAAAAAAAACTTTTAACAATTTAACCTTCCTCTTAATTCCTTCTACCATTTTATATATAAATTTGTTTGGTATCAGTTACCTAGTTAACTATACATTTCCCTTATTCAATTTATCCTAATTTACTAATTTCTTCAATTAACTTTTAATCTTAAAAACAACATACATCTCAATTCTAAGAAATGAAAAATAAACTCTTCAAACTTTAAACTGTGGCCTCAGTCTTTTAAGTAACTCCCACTTGTTGCTTGATTCTTGTCTTCATATTACTTTTCTCGGCTTTCTTCTTCACTTGAATTCTTCTATCACTTGATGGCTTCTTCCGTTTGAAGTAACTGGGGATGGCTCTCTCTTTCATGCTTGTTGCTAATCCTTGCACTTGATTCTTTAAAAATCCTGATGCCTCTTCATTCAATTCTTCTTGCAAATACTGCTCCCTTTCTCCTCGTCTCTCGCATTTTTGTTGTTTACATCCTGCTGTTTTGTACTCAATTTCTGCCACCTGCTCCTCTCCTTGAGTTGTCTGCCTAGTTGCCTGCTCTTCATCACTCAATTCCACATCTAACTATATCCTTGATACTTTTAATTAGACTTTCGTTTGTTTCCCGAATAAGTTGTATCAACGCTTTGTGACCCTGTACAACTTTTTCTCCCAGCGATTTTATAGCTGATTGCATAGCAGCCTGCCGTTTCTTCTCCACTCTGTTCAAATTTGCACTAGATTTCTCCCCCCCTGACATCTTCTTTATTTTTTGCTTTAAATATTCGTATTATTTTAATCTCACCAGATATCGGGCAGAGAGTCTCTGTGGCAACTTTAAAGTAGTTCAAAATAAGGAATATCCACTTCCTCTTGCCTTCTCGCTGCTATATCTCGCGTTGTTTCTTCAGGGTCCTCTTTGCTGCTTTACTTCCTTCCTGTTTTCCAAATCAAGCCTCTCTAGGCAGTTCCACTCGGTGTTCTTCTTGCATTCCGTTCTCTTGCGATATTTACACAGCCGTTCCTCCACCTCCTCCCCTTTTCTCACAGCCAGCTATCTCTCTCCAAACCGCAAGTATGCATAAACAAAAGTTATTTTCTCTTCTTTTACGCTTTATAATCTTTCAAATTTCAAATCTTCCTTCAAGATATCTTGCTCCTATCTTATTTTATCATCTCAGTCCACAATTTTCATTTTTAGTAGAAATTTTCCTTCTCTTTTTAAATCCGAAAGCCAGATAAAGATCTTTTACCTTGATTTGTTCCATTTGGGTCTTTCATGCTGCCTCATTCATTATCCATTAGCCAAATCTGGTTCTGAAGCTTGGGTCCTGGTGGGCTTATGCCAAACAACGACTCAGAGAGTGCTGCAGAGATGTTAGCTCATCCTTCTTCGAGAGTACCTCAAAGCGATGTGGGAGATCCATTGTCCTGGACCCCCCCCCCCCCCCGCTGAGATCTCACTCTCTCTGGAACTTGTAGCATTCTGGCTCCTCTCCTACCTGGAGAGGAGTGGCAGCCGGTGATCAGAGCACCTGGCCTGCCTGAAACAGTCACTCTTGACGGTACAGCTCCCTGGACCACTTCAGCCTGCTATTAGCCAAATCAGAAGTCCAAGTGTCCATGTAATCTGCTGTATACAGGCAGCACAACACATCCGGTTAAGCTTAGGATACAAGAACATCTGTCTAAAATTAGAACAAGAAACATGGAGTCACCACTCACACAACATTTTGTAGCACACCATTCAAGTGAGCATGAAATCAGGTTTTCAGTGTTGAAGGTCATGGACCATAAACGTATGTCCAATGCCCATAAAGTGCTCCTCCAGTTGGAAACGGAGTGGATTTTTAGATTAAATACTGTGGTTCCCAACGGGTTAAACCAGGAAATGGATTTTTCCTCTTTTCTGTGAGGTGCATAGGTCCCTTTAAGAGAACGTCAGGCTCCTTTATTACTTAGTGTTTGGTATAAATTGATGTCGGAAATGTTTTTCAGACTAGGGCGAAATAATTTGGAATAGAGCATCATAGATTACTAGAATGAGTAAGTAATCCTTGGGTCCGAATTGCAATCCGTTTTTGTCTTGATAGCATTGTGTGTATGAGAATTATGAAATCTATGAGAAGTGAATTATTGATGTATGTTAATAAGGGTATTGCTAATAGTTACGCACGTTAGTTAATGTTGTAAAAATAGTAACAAGCACAGACAAGTTGTCATGGAATTATAAAGACATTTATTGTATAATTATATTTCATAGGCATTTGGGAAAGGCCGTGAAGAAGCAGGTTCCGGTGAAATGGGGGAAAAAACTGAGGCCGGCAAACCCATTGCCAATCTCCCACTGGGAGCTCCCTTCGGGGTAGCACGGCAGGGCAGGATAACTTCATCGCACACTAATTTTGCGGGCTGGAAATTTGCTCTTGAAGTGAATAAGAGAAAAAAAAGGAAATGAAGATGTGGATTCTTTAAGTGTACATTGTTTTTGGAATTTCTTATCTGTGATTCTACCACAAATGTGGATTCTTTAAGTGTACATTGTTTTTGGAATTTCTTGTCTGTGATTCTACCATAAAAGGAATTGAATGAACCCGGGTCTGTTTGGACTGGTGTCCCCCTTCTTTTGTGTTGATATACAGACCTTCCCCTGATACATTGCATAAATATTAGCTATACCTTTCCTTTTCAGTACTGTGCATCTCCACCTTTTTTAAAAAAAAAAAAAAAAAAAACTAGGACAAAACTCTTTTCCCACTGTTACTTTTAGCATTGACTTGGAAATCTGAAATGATGGCATAAACATGATCTTTAACGAAATGACCTTAAAGGATGACAGGAGTAGTTTTTTTAGTTAGCTATATATAACTAGCTTCAACATGATGCAGAGTAGAGGGAGAGAGAACTGTTCGATACCCTGTCCATGAAAGGAAACTGTTTCCAGGGCTGGCACGCCCATTGAGGCCAGGTAGGTGGTGGCCTCAGGGTGCGGGGTGCTGGAGGGGGCACCGGAAGAGACGCGGGGGGTGGGAGCGTGCGCCACAGAGCTGTAGCCTCATAGCCCTCCCACCCCATGCTGCCGCCACCACCAGCACACGCCCCCGGCTGGGCGCAGCAGCCATGGACTGGCGTCTGCGGTGGCTCAGGGCAACCAAGCGGGAGAGCTAGGAGGCCACCCGCGTGCCATCCCAGCCGCCCTCCACAGCAATTGGGCTGGCGGCGTGTGTGCACCCGTGATGATGTCATATGTGATGTCATCGCACAAACCAGTGCATGTGTGTGCGCTTGCAGGCACCCGGAGTGCCAGCCAGCTGCCGAAAACCACTGCTGACTGTTTCATCCAAGAGGACATTTGGAAAATGACTGAGAGAGATCAAGGTGAATTTTCTACATATCTTTATGCCCACCATTCTTACATCCAATAGATTCTGTTTTCAAATATAAGCATAGTTATGTGTCATTGTAGGCTCATTTCCTGATGGCTCTTAGGGCCAAGCTACAAGTGACAAATGACACTTGAACGGCAAGTGTATTTCTCCCTGTTCACTTGCCCTCCACTTGTGCTCCACTCAATCCACTTGCTGTTCAAGTGTCATTTGTCACTTGTAGCTTGGCCCTCAGAGTCCCCGTTCCCCCCCCTACCTTTCACAAGTAATCTCAATGGAATATGATAGCATTTTCTATACGTATTGTATGACAGCCACTGTTGCATTTACAACAGGCCAGAACTCAAGCATAGATGTGGTAAATTCCCAGAATGCTCTAGGTAATGTGCTTGTTACCATCATCTTTCTTCTCACTAGGAATGAACAAGTGATCTGGGCTATGAACAGAAATGCATTTAAACACTGTCTCCGTGGTGAAACTAGTTCTGTGGGCTGCTCATTCAACCAAAAGGAATGTGGAATTTTCTCAGTGGTCCAGGTCTCAAACCATTTAGACATCTAGTCACTAGACCTCCATGAAGACTTCCCTTCTTCAGCTTAACAAACCCTCTGAGAAGCAATCTCCACTGATTCTGTCTTTTAAAACTATGCTTCCCGGCTAACATTTCATCTCCTTATACTTGACAAACATGCACTCAGGCATCTCATGTAAAGAGACTCTTACACAGAGATGCTCAAGTGAAATATCTTACCTTTGTTCTCCCATTGTGGATACAAATACATTGCTAGGGAGACAGAGTACACTTGAATATAAGACAACACAGAAAGTAAGTCACTTGAGCATCCCCATGTAAGATGTTTTGTGTAGAGAGACTCAGAGATTCTCCCATATGACCCAGGAACCCCTCCTCCCATCCTGTTTAGGGGGGAATTGCCAGCCAAATCCCAGTGCCTCAAGAGAGAATCTTTGTTCTCCTTGCAGTGACCTATGAATTTACATCCTGACTGCATGGTAGACTGAAGGCTATATAGAGAATTTGTTCTGCAGCCCTTTCCCTCCCTGTAAAGGGGCTTTTGGGTTAACCTCTGAGCATCGACAAGGTGAAAATTCAATATTTACCTTGAAAAAAGTATTTTTTTATATATAGATACCTGGAGTGAAGTCTCATTAAATCACAGTCTCACCAGGCAGCTGAACCAGGTATCTCCCTGGTTTATAACAGAGCTTTTGGATATGAAGTTATAAGGGAGATGGCTTGAGTGTAGGTAAAAAAGAACTCTGGCTCAATCTGATCCAGCAGAATAGCCAATTTATCGCTGTGCAAAGAACACTGACAAATGGCAAACGTTCATGCAAGGAAACAGGAGATAATGCAAAAATAAGGAACATCACATTTCATTTGCACATGGGATAAGTGAAATGTTTTATAGTGCAGTCCTCTGCAAAATTACTCTTAAGACTTTTGCTGGTAGCCTCAGAGCTAACAGAGCCACAGAGCTACAAAGATACAGGGTATTCCCCATATCTCTACCCACAGTTGTGGCATAACAACCCAGCAACATCATCAGAGCACATTAGCCTCAGAAATGTTTACATAAAAGTTACAGCATTTCTTTCTGACAAAAGTATTGAATCTTATCTTATAAATCCTAGATCAGGTATCTTCTGAACAAGTATTTTTGTTTTCCCATATTCAGATGCCAGCAGCTATGCAGAGCATAGGCTAATGAAGCTTTTCTGCTTTTATTTGCAAAGTGTTTGTGCTCAATTTTATATTCCATTCAAAGAGCTTTAATCCCTGGCCATTAATTCATTGATATGAGGCTCATCATTCCTCCCAGGCTCTGTGTCAGTCATAAAACAACCAACGTTATAGTCAGTCCAAGAGAGAACTTAAAATGACATTCATCAGATTGCTACTGACCCAATCCTATAGGAGGTATCATTGATCTAGTAACCTGTGGTCATATTGCAAAGGGATAAACATCCTCCAGTTCCTTGTGCTGACTTGCACAAATACTGGATTTTTTCTATATTAAATTTAGCTTTGGGGCATTATTACTTTGAAAGCATTCCAAACATTGCATTTATATTGGAAGATCTAAATGATGCACAGTTGGCTGTGAACAGAATTTAAAACAACCCTGGAAAAAACTTCCCTTTGGTTGCAGCCTCATGGGCTTTCGGGTCAACAGGAATATCAAACTAATCAAAGAAATGGGGGTGGGGATTATTGGAAAGAATAGAGCTGTTATCCCATTTAATTGGATCCCAGCAGATAACGGGAACCTAGATAAGGTCATATTAAATCTACATACATTTAAATTAGAGGAAATAACTCATCTACCTGCACCATCCTACATTTTAGATGACCGAAAGAGTTGTAATCATACACGCGAGACGTGATAAGTGATCGTATAGTCAAATTAATACATGTATCCACAATTTGCTAAAATAAAAGGCAACGTTTTGGTATTCTATGAGTCTTGTGAATTCAGTGGACTCACAGTGTGGGGCTTTCTCACACTCCCTCGCTGTAGACCACTGGGCCCTCACAAACAGTGTTTCTGTGGTTCTTTAGATCTTCGTGAATTTCACACAGGAGCCTATAGGGGGATTGGCAGAAATTGGTTATGCTTGACATTCTTCTACAAAATGATGTGTTTTGCATTAATCACCACTAGTCTCCATTGCCCAAGTACAGGCAGGCAGGCAGGCAGCAGGTTTGTCTGAATCCCCTTCTTGCCTAAACAGACCTATGTGTTTCCCATAAGTTTTCCTTTTGCTGTGGACAGGCAAGATTGCTTTTGAAAAGGTAGAGTAAGTGAATCACTCACAGGAGGCTTGACTTAAGCTTGATGTGGAGAATTTTACATCATGTTTTGGTGGGTGCTGGATAGGAGGAAACAATCCTAAAGAAGTCTACTCAGATGTAAGAGCTATGTTATTCAACAGTGCTTACTCCCAGGGAAGTATCTTTAGAATTTCAGCCTATGATTGAAGTCTTCTAGGGCTGTTATCAAGTTTGATTGACTGAACAGACCACTTGCAGCCCTCCCCCCCACCCAGCACCACTTTTCCTCACAGTAGCCGACTGTCCAAGAGCCCTGATGGGAGGAGGGAGAAAAGACCAGTATGCAGGTAGAGCCTCAAAACAAACAAAGATGCACCACAGAAAAAGTCCACTCAGATGTAAGCCCCGTGTTATTCAATAGTGCATACTCCCAGGAAGATGTCTGTAGAATTGCAACCTATGATTAAAGTCTGTATATTTCCCTTTCCAAATAGTTCCAAAATAGTTCCAAAATCCAAAAGTTGGGGAGGGGTCTCCCCAACTTTTTTTTTTTTTTTGTATTTTCCTCTGCCACCACTGTAGCACACACAGACACTTATCTTAAAGCTGGATAAAAGCAGGAGTGACACGCTGGTGTGTCTGCTCAGGACACCATCTTGCCCCAGTCTCCACCACTGTAGCAGCGCCTGCTTCTGCCACCACTGTGAGGTAAGAACCAAAACAAAACATACACACTTTTTGGTGGGAAGGTGTCATTATAATTTGGTTTCCAGGATTTGGTTCTCTGTCCCGGAAGCTGCTTTTCTTAAGCAAAACTGCAGTTTCTGGCAGTATTTCCAGCTCATTTGTTTCATTTTGTATACCTTTAATGCTAGTAATGCCCCATTTCATTCCTCCATTTCCTGTTAAAGTTTAGTGCAGGGGTTCCAAAAGTCATTGAACTTTTAAACATGTTGGGAATTTTGAGAAAGGATAGTGGGCTCCTATAACAAAATAGCCTACTATAGCCAATACCTATTGCAAAACATTAGACGCTTCCAAGTTCATTGTCTTGCTACAACAGAGGCAAGACAATGGGCACCGACTTTCTGCAGATTGAAGCATGATGCCTCCTGGGCTTCTCCTGCTCTAAGGAGACAGAAGAAAGATCAGATTTACTTCTTGGTCTGTGCAAAAGGTATTTGATTTCTGTTTTCAAAGAAAGGGGAAGTTTTCACTCCCTGCCTGGTAACAGGGAGAGGTTCCCAAACCCAGAGCCATAAAAAAAGTGTGTCAAGCTGAAAGCATACCTGTGATGCACCAAAGGCTCTCATTACATGAGACATGTAAGATGAGTCAGGCTGGATCTTCCCCAAACCAACTTGTGTGATATGTGTGACAGAGGATTCACCTTAAAAAGTGCTCGAGAGCTGATTCTGCTGTAGTTCATGGCACAGCAGAAGGATGGACTTTTGGCTTCCCTCCTGTGCTGTTTTTATGAACAAAAAATAGCCACAAGAGGCTTGTTTGTCCCATGACTGAGTCACATGTCTGCCCACTTGTCCTGGTGACAGGGGTCCATGGAAGCAATTCTAAGTTGTTGTTGTTTGTTGTTTTTTTGTTCTGCTCAAGATCCTTTGGATTTCCCCCCAAGAAGCAAGAGGGCTCTAGAAAGCACATCAGCAGCGACCACATCGGTGTTTGCTGGTTTGTGAAAGAAAACATAGCATATAATGCCCTTGTTTCTGCATTTTCCTGCATAACTTTCTTGGTGGATACTTTCAAATGTGGTGGTGGGGAGAATGCTAAATGCAAAGATGTCATCTCTTGCACGTCCTTAAGCTAATCATTACTTGGTAGACATAGAAGGAAATGAGGGACTGCAGCAACTACACATTTCAGATGACATGTATTTTGGCCTTTAGTCAAAAGAAAATCCTTCCTGCTCTGACTGCATCACAATTTCCCCTCTCATTCCTTTGAATCAGGCAGAAAGCATCCAAGAGGTAAAATGTTCTGAAATGCAGTATGCTTATTAGCACAAACTTTCTCTCCACATTGGCTCTCTTTTCACTAGCTTCCTCAGATGATTAACTAATGCATAAGTACAAAAGGCATACTTTGCATGCACGTTTTGCTTGAACGCTTTGAAGAGAGCCCACAATACATCATAACATCTCAGCAAAGAAATAATGTAATAAAAAAACACAAAGTATTCAAGTCTTTGGGAACTATGGAGAATGAAACAAACAGAGACGAGACCCTGTTTCATGTAGCGGAGGGTCTCGACAGCCTCTCCAGCATATGCAAACTTAAGGAGATAGTTGCACTTTTAGCTTTGAATATTTCACCAAATGAATCCCCCTTGGCTGCATGCCCAGAGCCTGCAAGTATATCATACACCCCTAATGAAGGTTACAGAGCATTTCTTTGAATAGACTCCTGCCAATATCAAAGTGGCAAAAGAAAAACAAAAATGCTGCTGTGATGTTTAAAAATCTCAATTGTTAATACTGAAAAGAAACCTTGGTATGCAGGTTAGAAAAACATCTATGGAATTCAAGGAAGAGACGGATAAAATCATGGCAAACCCCAGAAACAAATGCAGTGGTCACTGGGGATTCAAAGCCTCAGGCCTTATTTAGAAAGCAGAGAATGGTTTTAAATGCAAGACTGTTGTATTCGTTATTGAATAACATTTGCTCCATGCAGAGAGCAGGATGTAGAAATGGCCAAGTGAAGATAAGAGTTTTAAATATATTCTTGGTGAGTCAGGCTGCTATTTCACCAAATGAGTAGTGCTGCAGCTGAGATCATGCTGTGTCAAATTTAAAAGGGGGAGGGGAGGAAACGGAATCCTTTTTAATGAGGGAAAAATGTTTTACCATAGGCTAGACCAACTAGTGAGTTCCGTAGTACAACCTCCTTAAGCTTGTTCACAGTCCCCTCAAGTACTGTTTGTGCTTACAATGTTCCAATTACTCTTAGAAATCATGGTATTAGAACTAAAGGCATAAAAGAAATGTCAGTGAATGTTCCTTCTGTTTCCCATACTGCAGTCTTCTGTCAGCCTTGTAAATAGTATTGGGTTTTGAGTTGGTTTCAGCATTAAGATAATATCCTAATATATATAAGAGGAACCGTGTTCCAGACAACTTACTTCCTACCCTGGTGCACCACTAGAGGGTGCTACCATGAGGGAAGCCCAGAAGAGGCAGCCCATTCCTCCAGAAAGTGCACTGCTGCAGGAAGCCCAGGCCACAATCAGGCATGGAGCAGGTGGCAATGTCCGCTCCCTGCCTTCACCCAGCTGGGATCAGGAGCAGAACAGGTGGCAATGCCCGCCTGCCACCTTCACGCAGCTGGGATCAGGCACAGTAACTCAAACCAAACAAAGGCACTCCTGGTTCCAATAAGCCAATCAATGAAAAGAAATACCCTACCCGGGAGAAAACACACATAACAAGATGTTCAATTTATACAATTTAAAGTGTTCAATTGCTCAAGTGCTAATTTGCCATATACAATCCATCACAGTTGATACAATCAATAATATGAACACACCACGCTTCCCAAGTGTATACTCAAAATGTTAAGGAGGTGACTCCGGGAAAAGACCTCAGGTAAGTATCTTTAAGGTAAAATTGCTCTCATGTATCCTTTAATAATGTTCTCTTCTTTATTCAGCTTACTTGGTAGAAGGAAACCCGAAGATTCCAAGCCCAAACTGGAGCCAGCTATCAGCAATGCAGATTTCATCACATGGACTTCCTCAAGGGGCATACCGACAGTCCACCATATCAAATACAGTTCATTCATGTAACCTGGAGGATGATGCTGATGCCTTCAATCATGCGCAGGGGGCAATGCCCACCCTCCACTATCACCCAGCTGGGATGAGGCATAGAAGATATGAAGGAAAACCAATGTCTTGTTGTAATGACTGTGGATGACTCCGTTTAGCTACATACAAAACTGTGAACCTGAAATCATCCTCTTTATGATGTTGCTCCACAAAATGCTGAACAAGTGGGGCTTCCAGGATCCTATTCCTGATTCTTGAGAGGTGTTCTAAAATGTGCGCTCTAAGTGGGCGAACTGTGCTACCTACGTACAGCTTTTGACAACTACATATCAGAAGGTATATTACCCCAGAAGTCTGGCAGGTGGAAAAATGTCTCAACTTGTTCACTTTCTGTGGTTGGTTAATTCTCACCTCATCCCCCATAAGTGCTAAAGCACAAACACAGCAATGGCTGCACTTATGGTGGCCTGTGAGTAATGGGCTCAGCACTATTTATCTGCCTTAAGTCCAAGTGAACCACACAATCTTTAATACTCTTAGTTTTCCTGAGAACCTCACAGCCCTTGATTTCTGTGAGAAGCGACAAGTGCTTACACACGATCCTGCTGATCACCCCAGACAACGGGGTCATCCACAGGCATTACGAGATATATTGCGCAAGGAGGCGGAGTGGATTCACACACTGGGAACTTTAAAACTGGAGAGTCTAAACAATGATCTGGCTTTGACTGGCTTTTTGTAATACCACGTCCTTGATGACAGATTCCTTAACAATACATTGTTTTGTTTGGGCTATTTATACATACAGTGCAAACCCAGTAACGTATCCTTTTAAGACATTGTTCTGAGTGGGAGGATAAAAGAGAGATTTTGCGATGGTGGAATGTTCACAGTTAAGAATCACGTGACACCGCTCCCTAGTACTGAGTAGGAATGAATTGCATTACCAGTAAGTACTTAGACGTGTGGTGATTTTGAGAAAATGATTCCACAACATTATTATAGTTTTTGTATGTATTTATTCATTTATTTATTCCAGTAAATTGAACTGAGTTAGGTTCCTTGCCCCTAAGGAAGTTGTCCGATGAATACTGAGAGAAGCAAGCCGGCCCCGGTTTGGGCAGGGCATGGACGGGCTTGGACTTCCCCTTTTGTTCATTCCTGTTGAAAGAAGAAATTCATTTGAAATTGACATGTGAACACATTCTGTGACTTGTTTGTTCATGTCCTTGTGGAGCTTTTCACCCTGACTTGAAATATTTTGGATTATTTTTGGGAAAAGATAGATATTTATGGTTGGGTTGATATTTGTATGTTACGTTTCCTGGAGTTGTACTTGTATATGAATGTATGGATTTATTAAATTATATATGTATATTTTTCTATGAAGTTACAATTATTGTATTTATATTTCTATAAAGCATTTTGTATTAGCACTCAGTCATTTTAAGAGTAAATACTAATCACTGTATGGTTAAACTCTGTACTCCTGATTGGTTTTCCCTCATATCTTCAATGGTTATAGTCAGGAGAGCCTTGTTTGTGTTGCTGGGGCTCTGTGCACCCAGCTGGGATCAGGAGTGTACAATATAACACAGCAATACCCGGTACAGCAGAAAGACTACACAATGAAAAATCACCCGGGTGTTTAGAAAATATACAGTTGTTATTATTTAACAAAAGGACAATCACTATACCCAATATGTGTGAAAAATTCATACAGTGTGCAAACAGTGCATTCCTATACTCTAATTATCTCAAATAATGTCCTTTTCTCACAGTCCAAACCATGCAGGGAACTCCGTGCCCCGCTCCGATCCTCTTAGGAACAAGGTAAGTACTTCGTGGGTAGAAGAGATGGTAAGTATGAATCACTTATGATCCTTAATGTGTTTGATGTCTTTTCAGGTGTCTTCCCAGATGTTATTTGTAGTGTCCAACCATGAGTTGGACACTACAAATAACATGACATGAGTACTGATACACGTGTCGCCCTTTGGATGAGGAGAAATGGTGGGGATATTGGTATTGGCCAGCATCCCCACCATTGGGGGGGCAGCTTCCTGTAAGAATGAGGATTGGAATAGTTTAGAGACACTGGAAAGTAAGAGGATTAAATTGTCATTACGCACCTCTTCCTTGAGTGATTATCATAAAAATAACAAGATTCCGTGGGGTTTGAGGATCAACAAGCCCCCGGGGATGTTTAGGGATACTGAAGGCTTCAAGTCTTGATGGGCAGCAATATTGAATAAATGTTCATTGGATCTTATGTTTCTGTTCATTGAGACAACCAGGAAGGAAGCAGATAAGACACAGGTGGAAATAACTTGGGTTTCTACTAGTCTTAAAGAGATAGTAATGGAGGAAGAGTTTAAGGTGAAGATACAAGATATGGAGAAAGAACTTAAAGCCTTAAAACCCTTAAAATGAGGGATATTACAATAAAAAAATACCAGTGTGATTGTCGTGATTATACTGCTGGCATAGTCTATTAATGGTGGGAAGATCAAGAAAATGGCTCTTCCCACAGAAAGAGATGGGCTAAGAATTTGGAGCGTTTCTCTGAGTATGACACTTCGGAGCAGACTGAGCAGGAGTCCTTGGGTGATGAGGGATCGTTGGGATGGCAAATAAAAAATCAGGTTGTTCCCCATGAAAATAGAAAGCATTTTTGGGGCAGAGGTCAGCAAGTTCTGAGAAGAGGGAAATGTTCGATCTGGTGTTAATTTATCTCCTGGAACTTTAAGTGATACTGAACTGCAAGTTTTGAATACAGCTTTTGTTCCCACCCTCCATTATAGTGCCTTTAACACTCGAGTAGATGTATTTAAACTTATCAAGATGCTCAAATTACACCGTTTTTTGGTGAACACCCTACTGACACTACTAGTATTAAGACCTTGGAGCAGAAGTCTACTTTACATCCAATATAGTAGACTCTGAGGGACATTAAAGAGCTTGAAAAAAACAAATACAGCAAGTGGAACAATTTGTCTAGGAGTGAAAGGAGAGCATTAGAGACTTTGGCCATGGATCCTAATATAGTGATAAATCTGACAGATAAGGAGTGGTGGTGGTAATATTAGATACTAAGGATTATATTCATAAGGTGATCCATCAGTTGAATGATAGAGAAAATTACATGCCTGTAACATGGGATCTCACAAATAGACATGGGCATGAATTGAAATATGAAACAAATTTCATGACCAAGTGGGCTGATTTGTGTATCGTGAAAACGCATTTAGTGAGTTTTTGAGCCGATTCATTCAATTCTTGAATTCTTCATGGTGCCCAACAGGCTGGTGCCAATCCATTGATTTCCTAGGCAACATAGGCCTGGGAACCGTAATCAGAGACTCCTTCCCCTCTCTGTTTCCTGTCTCCATTTTTAAGAACGAGATGGTGGAATAGCAGTGGCGGTGGCAGCCTCAGCAGCTCCTTCTGCTGATGTTTGCTGTTTTCCAGCTTTCGGAACCCTTCCCTGACTCTCTACCTCCTCTCCTTCTGCTGCTCTGACATGCCTTTCCACCCACCCACCCCGCCCCAAGCTCCCTGGAGCAGCTCCTGGGTGGATCTGCTCTGCTCAGCTTTTCCTTTAAGAACTTGGAGGTGGGGGAAGAGCATGTCAGAGCACCAGGAGAACAGAAGGATGGGAAGGAAAAGTCAGCAAAGAGAACCTGAAGAGAGGAAAACCCAAGCAGGTCTACTCTGCTTGACTTTTCTTCCAGCAGCGACAGAAAGCAGGAGGCCAGGAGGACGGGAGGGAAAAGTCAGCAAAGAGAGATACTTGGAGGGTGGCTGGAGGGGAGCCTGCTGAAGTCTCCCAGCGAGTTTGGAATCTCTGGGTATGAAGGGGGCTGTTGTAGGGCCCCAGGATCTGACAAATCATGAACCTGATGAATCATTTTGCGAAACATGACAATTTTGTGAACGTTCGTGGTTTATGTTTCGTGGAACACAACGAACCATGAAACTCAGGGTTCGTTTTTTCCCATTTCATGCCCATCTCTACCCACAAATCATATACAAAACATCATTAAAGTGACAGCAGATGAAGCACTAGTAGCATGTTAGATTACATTTTTTTTTTTTGAAAAATTTTTATTGGGTTAGAATCCATTATTTTCACATTTACATTCAATTTTCCCCAATTTTTTCATCTCTAACCCCCTCCCTTTCCCCCCCTTTTTGTTGACTTCCAACAGCTTTCCAACCCTTTGTCCCCTTTCCCTTACTTTTATTAGCTTCCTCTATCTAAAACAAATATATATTCTCCATTATTCTAAGCAGTACATCCTTAACTATTTTTAACATTGTATGCCCAAACTGTAAGTCTTTGTTTCCATCTTAGATAAACAATTTATCCCATTTTTCAATTTCAAATATTTCTATATATCATAAACCATATAGATCATACATTCGTTTATATCAAACAATTTGACTTATTCTCTATATATTACTCATTCTATCTTTTTATAATAATTCTATATATCTCTCTTCACGTAGTCAATCAATTTGACCCATCTATATCTTCAGACATTCAGTTTGGTACAAAACTTACCAGAAAGAAAGAAAATATTGTTAGTTAATCAATCCTTATATTTAGTCTGATAATTAATTATTTTCTCTATGTTCTGTTTGTTAACCTATATATATCTATATATATATCAATCTATTAATCTGACTGCTTATTAATTTGCATTTATCTCTTCTCCCCCCGGTAAAGTCTCCCCCCTCTACTTCAATGCTTCAGTAGTTCTCAAACTGCCACAGTTTTCCTCCCACCTCCCATTTCTTCTCCAGGTATTGTTTCAGCTTCTCCCAGTCTGTGTTGAACTGCCCTGAGTCCAGATCTCTCAGTTTTCTTGTCATCTTATCCATTTCAGCCATATACAGCAATTTGTAAATCCAATCTTCAATACTTGGCACTTCTTGTACTTTCCATTTTTGCGCGTACAAAAGTCTAGCTGCTGCTGTCATATAAAATATCAACGTCCTATATTGGGCTGGAATTCCCTCCATTCCCAAGTTCAGTAGCAGGAGTTCTGGGTTCTTATTAATTTGAAATTGTAAAATTTCACTCATTTCTCTTATTATTTCCCCCCAGTACTGCCTAGCTACCTCACACGACCACCACATATGATAGAGGGAGCCCTCATGCTTCTTACATTTCCAGCATTTATTAGAAGTATTCAAATTCCCTAGCGCAATCTTCTTTGGTGTCATGTACCAACGATAGATCATTTTGTAGATGTTCTCTTTAATATTAGTACATGTCGTTGTCTTCATTGTAGTTTTCCACAAGTATTCCCATGCCTCCATTGTTATCTCTTTGTTAAAATTTATAGCCCATTTCACCATTTGTGTTTTAACTATCTCATCCTCGGTATACCACTTCAACAGTACTTGGTATACCTTGGATATTCTTTTCTTATCTTCTTTAAGAAGGGTCTGCTCTAGTTCCGAATTCTCTATTCGTATACCTCCCTTTACAGAGTCCGAATTATATAAGTCTCTGATCTGTCTATACTGGAACCAGTCGTAGTTAGGTGATAGTTCCTCTTGTGTCTTTATTCTGAGTTTGGATGCTTCAATTTTAGTTATTTCTTTGTACGTTAAACATTGTTGTTCATTATCAACAGCTCTCGGGTCTATCACCTCATATGGAACCACCCACAAAGGAGTTCCTTCTTGTAGATAAATTCTGTACTTCTTCCAGATTATATATAGACTTCTCCGAACAAAGTGATGCAGGAACATCGAGTTGACCTTTACTTTGTCATGCCATAAATATGCGTGCCATCCAAATATTTTTTTATATCCCTCTAGGGCTAATAATTTCTTGTTCCTTAATGTCATCCATTCTTTCAACCACACTAGGCAGATTGCATCATGATAAAGTCTCAGATTGGGCAGTTGCATTCCGCCTCTTTCCTTTGCATCTTGTAAAACTTTCACTTTCACTCGAGGCTTCTTGCCTGCCCAAACAAAGTCTGATATTTTCCTCTGCCATTTTTCAAATTGTTTGGAGTCTCTGATGATTGGTATTGTCTGTAGCAAAAACATTACTCTTGGTAACACATTCATCTTAACTGCTGCAATCCTGCCCAACCATGACAAATTCAATCTATTCCATTTAATCAAGTCTCTCTCTATCTGAGTCCATAGTTTTTCATAATTGTTTTTGAATAGGTCTATGTTCTTTGCAGTTAATTCGACTCCCAAATATTTCACTTTACTTGTTACTTCACAATCCGTTGTTTCCATTAACAATTGTTGTTTCTGCTTAGTCATGTTTTTGCATAGTATCTTTGACTTCTTTTTGTTAATGAAGAAACCTGCCAAGTCTCCAAACTCCTTGATCTTATCTATCACTCTTGGCATGTTCTCCAATGGGTCCTCTACAATTAACATTATGTCATCCGCAAATGCTCTGACCTTATATGAATAGTCCTTTATTTTTATTCCACAAATTTCCTCATCTTGACGTATTTGTATCATCAGAATCTCCAATACTAAAATGAACAACAATGGAGATAACGGGAAACCTTGTCTTGTTCCTTTACTTATCGTCACTTTCTTGGTCAATTCATCATTCACCACGATTGCTGCAGTCTGGTCTCTGTAAATTTCCTTAATTGCTCTGATGAATCTTTCTCCCAATTGTAGCTTTTCCATAGTGGCAAACATAAAGTCCCAGTTTAAATTGTCAAACGCTTTTTCAGCGTCTACAAAGAAGAAACCAACCTCTTTGTCACAACGCTTGTCATAATATTCAATAGCATTGATCACTGTCCTTAAATTGTCTCTTATTTGTCTGTCTGGCAAAAAGCCTGCTTGTTCCTCCTCTATGACTTCCGAGAGCCACCCCTTCAATCTCTCCGCCAATATCTTCGCAAAAATTTTATAGTCATTATTGAGTAGCGATATAGGTCTATAATTTTTCACGTTAGTCAGGTCTTGGCCCTCTTTTGGGATCAATGATATATTCGCTTCACTCCAAGTGTCTGGAATCCTTTGATCCCTTAAAACCCCATTCATCACCTCTTTTAGGAATGGTGCCAGTTCATTAGCCATTGTCTTATAGAATTTAGCCGTAAGTCCATCTGGCCCTGGCGCCTTTCCTAGATTTGCAGATTGTATTGCCTTACTTATTTCCTCGTCAGTTACTTCACTGTTCAACTTATTTCTCCAAGCTTCCGAGATTTCTGGAAGTTTGGTTTTCTCCAAATATGACGCTATTGATTCTTTGTTTACTTCTTTTTTATTATACAGCTTAGCGTAGAATTTATAAAAGACTCTACTAATGGTAGTCTGCTCCAAATACATTTGTTATCTTCACAAATTTTGTTTATTATTTTCTTTTCCCTTTTCTTCTTCAATTGCCATGCCAGGTACTTCCCAGGTTTATTAGCACCCTCAAACGCTTTTTGATTCAGTGTTTTAAGATTCCACTCCAATTCTTTGTTGCTCATTGCTGTTAGCTGTTCTTGAAGTATTTTAATTTCCTAGTATACCTTCTTTTTCCCTGGTCTCTTTTTTAGCTGTATTTCTTTGGCTTTTATTTTCTCCTCAATCTCTTGTCTTTTCTCCTCTTTCTTCTTTCTTGCTCTACCATTTAAGTCCATTAGTATGCCCCTTACAACCGCCTTGTAAGCATCCCAAACTTTATTGGTTGGTACTTCTTTATTCACGTTGTACTGTATAAAAAACTTTGTCTCTCTTCTCAATATTTCCATATTCTCTCTTTCCTGTAACAAGTCCTCATTTATTCTCCATGCTTTCCTTTTTCTCCTTTTTCCAAATTTCCACATAATTGGATTGTGATCTGAGCCTACCATCGGCATTATTTCTACCTCCTTAGTCCATAATGCTAAGTCTTTTGAGGCCCAGATCATATCAATTCTTGATAATGTAGAATGCCTTGCAGAATAGAAAGTAAACTGTCTGCTTTTAGGATATTCTCTCCTCCATACATCTTCAAGAGTCTCTTGTTGAATCAACTCAAAAAAAAACTTTGGTAATAGTCCTCTTTTCTTTTGTGCCGTTGTAGTCTTTTTGTCTAGTTCCAAGTCTGTCACTCCATTGAAGTCTCCAGCAAGAATTATCTGGTCATATGCAAGATCGTCTAAATGCTTCCTTAAATCCTCAAAGAAGCTTTCTTTTGCACCGTTAGGTGCATAAAGTCCGACTACCAACACTCTCTTTAAATTCCAAATGCATTCCACTGCTACAAATCTAACTTCCACATCTCTCATAACAAATTTTGGCTGTAGCTCCTCTTTTATGTACAACACCACTCCTCTTTTTTTCTTGTTGGAGGCCGCTACAAATTCTTTGCCCAGTTTTCCGGATTTTAAATATTTTACATCCTGTTTTCTAATATGGGTCTCTTGCAAACAAACAATGTCACATTTTTGTTTTAGTAGCCAGTGAAAAATATTTTTCCTCTTATTCGGTGAGTTTAGTCCATTTACATTCCAAGATAATACTTTACACTCCATACTCATGATCTTGTTGGTAAGTCTTTTTCATTGTCCTTAATAAATCGCTCCATCTCTCGCTCAGATCTGATGCGTTTTTTGGCCCCTCCAAACTCAAAGGACACTCCTTCCGGTAACTCCCATCTGTACCTGATTTTCATGTCCTTCAAAATCTGAATTAGCACTTTATATTTTTTCCGGTCCAATAACACTGATCTGGGCAGTTCCTTCATTATAATGATCGTCTTGCCGTCAATCTCCAATGGATCTTGAAACTGTTTTGTCACAATCCTCTCTTTCATATTTCGTGTTGTAAACTGCACAATCACATCTCTTGGTAGTTTCCTCTGGGTTGCTATTCTCGAATTCACACGGTATGCCACATCTAGGATAGCCACAACTTCCTCCTCCTCCTTCCCCAGGTATTCAGCCAACACCTCAGTCATCTGTTCTTGCGCTGACTTTCCTTCCACTTCTGGCAAGCCACGAAAACGTAGCTGCTTCTCCATATGTTTAGTTTCTGCAACTGACATTCTCCCCTTCACCAATCTCATCTCTGTTTGTTGCGTGTCTGCTAAATTCTCCATCGCGTCTTCTACTGTTTTAACTCTCTGCTGCGTTCCTTGTAATTCACTTCGTATTGTTTCCATACCTTTTTTCACTTCTGACAGCTCCGATTTTACTGTCTGTGTAACCTCTTTAACCTCTTTTTATCAGCTCCAATTTCATGTCCTTGAGTTCTTTAATCATATCTAAGAGTTTTTTGTCCAAGTTTTTATCCAGGTTTTCTATTGCCGATTGCCACTCTTTTTTTGACATCGTGGGGCTTGCTTTAGCTCGCTCCCACGAATCCGCTCTCTTCCTTAACTCCGTGGCATAAAATTTAACGTTTTTCTGTTTTAAATGTCCCGGTCTTCTTGTAAAAATTAAATTTTAGAGTCCAAAATGTCGGGCGTCTTTTCTCTATGGTTTCTCTATGATTTTGTAATCCAAGATGGCCTACTTCCTCTTCCGCTGAAGCCGCGACCCTTCCCCTTTCAAAAATGGCGATTCCCTACTTCCTGCCCTCCAGCAAGGGCCGCTTCTCTCCAGCCACTCTATTGTTATTACGCACTTCCTGTCTCCCGTCTTCTCACAGCAGATCTCGCGATGGTGTCTTTTTCTCACAGCTCCAAAGCCACAGGTATTCAAAACAATAGTCCAATTTCTTTAATAACTTCTTTGAGCTTAGTCTCTTTTCAAATACAATTCCTGCCGAGTCTTCCCCTCCTTTTCACTAGTCTGTTGCAGTTTAAAGATCTACTTTTTTTCCTCTCTGTTTTTATCAATCTGTCCCGTATCAGAAGATAATGATCTTTACCTTCTCTTCACTTTTCTCGGGTTGTAATCGCTGTTTCGATTTTAAGTTCTCCTCTCAGCTTCTTCCCCCAATCGAAGCTTGGGTATGTAGGTCTTATGCCAGCCGAATTGGCCCCAAAACTGCCGCAGAGATTATAGCCGACCCGTCGCAAGGTGGGACCTCAAGGATCGGGAGGGGACCCGTTGTGTAGAGCCCCCCCTCGTCCGAGATCTAGCTCACCCTAGGGTCTTGAGCGTTCTTTGCCTGCTCCCCGCCTGAGAGCAGTCGGCCGCGGGCTATTTTCACCCCACCGGCCGGTTAAAACGGCAGTCCGGTCAGCTCCGCAAATGGAGCTGCGTTAGACCTCCATGAATCCCAAACCGGAAGTCCACTATGTTAGATTACATTTTAAGTCCTACACAAAGTTCATAAGTAGGGTTTCCTCTCTCAGGGAGATCCATAGTGTCAGGCTCGAACTCGATATTGGAGCCTCTGGCCAAGTACGTAGATCAATTTCTCCAACTGTTGGTAAAGAAGACCCCCCAGTTACATTTTGGATATCAGAGATTTTATTAAACAAGTAGAGGGACTTTGCTTATGCCTCAATGTGGTGATGTTGATAATGGATGTGTCAACATTCTATACTTCAATACCACATGAGGAGGCTCATGTAGTGGTGGAACAAGCTCTCCTGGAGAATGCTCATTCAGACTCTCCCATTCTGTTTATTTTAACCTTGTTAGATATTATTCTAGAAAAAAAAAATCTGCTTCCAGAATGATTTTTTCTTTCAGACTAAGGGAGTGGCCATGGGATGCATGGCCACCCCCAGTATTGCCAAATTATATATGGCTAGGTTAGAACAGTGCACCATATTGAGTGAAACAGCCAATCCCCATCACACTAATATAGTCTTTTTTTGGCAATTCATTGATGACCTGTATCTAATATACATTGATGCCTCCTTGGTTGATAGTTTTGTTAATTGGGTTTATACTTTGAACCCCAATATTCACTTTATCTGGAATTACCATAGAAATTTTGTCACTTTTTGGATGTGGTTACATTTAGGACCCTGGAAAACACTGTTGGTATTAGATCTTTTTGAAAACAGACTGACTGGAATTCTTATTTACATTTCTCTTTCCATCATCCGTCACACTTATGTTACAACTTATCATATGGTCAGTATTTGAGACTGCATAGAAATTCTTCTAGGGAGCTTGATTATGCAAGGAAGAGAGACCAGATGAGTAAAGACTTTTGTAATAGGGAATACCCTAACGCTGTAATTAAGAATGCAGTGGAGAGAGCTGCTAAGAAAAATAGGTCTAATTTATTTAATACCAAGGAAGAGGTTAAGGATAGTGCCATTAGATGGCGTATTGAATACACACATCTGGCAAGTGGCATTAGAAAAGTTATTCACAGAAACTGGTATTTGGTTAACCATATTCCAGGGTATGTTGATCCACCAGTAATAGGATATAGACGGACATGTAATTTGAGAGATGTGCTTGTTCATTTGAATTTCTGTCCACCAGCAAGGCAAGCTATGATCCAACTGGGATATTATCAGTGTGGATATTGTAACACATGTGATTTGGTGGCTAGTGGCAAGTTCAAGATTTCTAGTACAGGGCGGTCCATTAAGCTCAATCATTTTTCAAAGCATAATACAACATGGGTTATTTACATAATTGAATGTATGTGCCCTAAGATCTATATTGGGAGTACACAGAGACCTATAAAGGTCCGTATCCAGGAACATTTATCACGTTTAAAGAATAAGGTCTTAGAGGCACTTTTAACACAATATTATGTGGAGTTGCATAGTGATACATGGTTCTGCAGGTCCTTAAGGAAGATAGATCAAAGGATATGCACAGAGACTTTCTGAAAAGAGAAACTTTTTGGATCCATGAGTTGAATGTGGTTGCACCTCACGGGCTAAATCAGATCATTGACTTTTCCTGCTACTTTTGAGGGTTGGTTGGTGTAGTAAAGAGATATAGTGGATTTGGCAGAGGTGTGTAACTTTAAGAGTTCGTGATGAGGGCATGGACCCTTTAAAGAGCCAGTCAATGCTAATATGTTCACATAACCCTGGAGAACAAAAAGGAGCCATTGATACAGAGTGAATGACCACGATTTGTATGTAAAGACTTTATTGAAAATTACATTAATTTATTATATTTGTGTACTTTAGAATGTGGATATTGATTGTCCCTTGAAAAAGAAATTAATGAAACTGGAAAAAAGCTAGCATCCTGTCAGGAAGATCCATCTTCACTCCTCAGTCCTGGTGGACTAGCATGGGGCTGTGAATACATCTTGAGAACTGAGTTCTGTTTTTCATCACCTGAACCTAAATTACAAACAGAGACATTAAGAGACACACCCCATCAATCTTCTCATATAATTCAATGCTTTTGAATTATCACGAGAGCGTGGACTCCAGCTTCATTAGCAATATCTACTGTTATTTCTGTAGTATTTATTATATTTATTGGATATTTATTGATTATTGTTAGACCGTGGTCTTCAGGATTTTGACTTAACCTATGATTAGTCATTAATGAATTTATGATTGTTTCTGGATGTAATTGACATTGTTAATTGTATTGGATTTATGAATGATTATAATTGTTATGGTCTAAGGCATACTGGGGCTGTTATAGCTAAGTATATTTTGTATGAACACTTTGCACTTTAATATAAACAATCATACAGGTTATTATTTGTATTGATTTTCACAGGGACTTTTGGTCTTATAGTTGGTGTCAGTCAAAAGGTGGCAAAGAAAAAATGACTTGGCCTGGTATCTCAAGGAAAGTAGTGTAAACACCAGATGAGCCTCAAAGGGGAAGGCATTCCCAAGGTGAGATGTCACCACTGAACAAGCCTTGTTTGGTTGCTGCCCAAATCATGTCTGTAGTTGGGAGTACAGAGATCTGTGCACGGGGAGAAAATCTTACCTGGCAGGTTAGAAAGTACAAGATGAAACAGTTCTTGATTGATCCCTGTATCCAGCACCCTAGTAGACTGGATGCTGCATTTGGGGCATTTAACATGTCCAGACAGTTTTCATTGATTTCATCGATTTCATCAGTTTTATGTGGCGATTGCACCACATAAAGCTCATTACTGTAATCTACTAGGGTTGTGATCCAAGCATGCAAAACCATGGCCAAGTGGAGGTTTTCCTCTCTACAAACTTGCATTCTACACTATGTTTTAGCCCTAGTTTAGAGTCATGCTTTATGAGAACAAACCTAATGCATTTCAGTGACATAGCAAATTGGAGTTTGACTGCAGGATTTGAGTCCAGTGGCACCTGAGAGGCCAACAAGATTTTCAGGGTGTAAGGTTTCAAGAATCAGAGCTCCCTTCTTCAGACATGAGTTTGACTGAAGACTTCTGGGAGCAGAAAGAAAACTTTTGATTATTTTATCTGCATGAGGACATGAGAGAGGGAGCAGAAGTGGCAAACAAACTGAGTTTATGCCTGTTGTAGAAAAAAAAAACTTGTGACATCTGAATGTGCCCTCAGTAAGAACTGCAGGACTATGAGTTCCATCAGCCCTTCTTTCCCACCGAGTCCAACACTCCAGGCTAGGGTGGCTCTCCAATTTAAGTACTCTGATTTGAACAGGCTGGACTGTCTACAGTTGCTTTCCTGCACACCAAGTTGAGAGTCATTCATTTCTGGAATCTTGCCTGAGGCTCAGTTCAAGTTGTTTTATTGTCTAAAAGAGCTTTGTTCCTGAAAGTTTGCAGTTCTCCTGATTATTCTACTACTCGCTGAATGCCATTTAATTTAAGGAAAGTTGCTTTGGACATGCAATTTTAAGAGGCAAGGAACAGAGCGGGCTTTCTTTCTGCAGTGCTGAGAGAAGCAGTTAAATTATTTGAGGACGTTCAATAAGGTAAATGTAAATGTAAATCCTATGGGCAAATCTAAACAAGCACCGTTTGCATGCTTATTCGGTTTGGTCTTTTGGTGTTCCTCTGCTGGGTTTCTGTTACAAAATAGCTCCTGTGGCTTTGATGTGGAAAATGAGAATGTTCTTTAACAGCTGATGTGGGAATAAAGAAGTAAATACAAGGAAACTCTTAAAAGCTCTTAGTATTAACTGCACTAAGTAAGTGTAACTAACTGCATTAAGTTATTGATTTATCAGGGCTTGACCAAGAGTATTTTCTTTTGTCCTTTCCCCCCCCCCCCCGGAGGACAAGGACACACACACAAAGCACAAGAAAGGGAAATGAGCCAGCTGCTAACTGGTTACTGATAAATGATACTGGCTACACTTCCAGCTGTCTCCATGAAGTATTCAAGGAACACTTAATAATGACCTGAAATCAAGTAGGGCTCATTGACCCTCTTGATTTAATTATTAGATTTGAAATAAAATATACTTTCTTGGAAGACTCTATAATTTTACATGAGGCTGTCTACTAAAAGGATCATAAATAAAATGAGATCCAAACATGTCGGAGGCCAAGTTGTTCAGATAATGGGAATCTATGCCATTGATTATGAGAAAATGGGAAAATTAGGAAATTACAAGTGACCTTTGCTTTTTGTATCTCAGACAGATCTAGGTAGCTTTGAAATTCAGACCTTTATGAAATAAAGTTGCAACTCACAAAACTGTACTGGCTTGATGGGGATAATCCAAAGTATTAGCACACCACAGAGCAATCCTAAGCAGATTTACTCAGGTATGTTCAAGAGAGCTGCGTCTCAGTAAAGTGTTCTTATTATTACACTTTTAGTCTCTTACTTTCTTTGGTCCACACCGGTGTGCTTAGTATTACAGGAAATTTATTCATTCCTGAATGGTGGAACAAAACACCCTGGAAACCTTATATTCACACACCAGTGCATAACAGAGTAAAACATTATAAAGTTAGCTCTTTTGTATCTTTTAATCCTGGAACAATTTCAGTATGTTTATAGTGTTCATCTCTGTCCTTGAATAAAGTTGCATTTCTTGTTTCATTGAACTGAGCAATGGGGACTTCCGTAGCATCGTGCACCAGTTCTCCCACAACATCACAGCAGTAATAGAAGGGCATATGCTTATCTTCATATGCACCTATTTATAGGCTGACTCTGCCAGATGGTGAACAATGCCCTTGTTTGCTTAGTGCAAGCACTGCAGCACTCAGGAGCTTCCACCAACCTGCCACGGCCCACGCTAATGAAAAATGATGAGTCATTTTGAGTTGTAGTTAAAGTAGAATGTACTTACTATCAGGGCTTTTTTTCTGGGAAAAGAGGTGATGGAACTCTCTATTATCACATGTGCATGCGCAAAGGGGCCCGCATGCTCCTGGAAATGCATGGTGACGTCACTTCTGGAAGTGAAGTCTCTCTCAGAAGTGACATCACTCCCAGAGTGATGCCACTTCTCGGAACCCAGCATAATATATTACAGCAAGAAAAATGTTAGTAAGTTTGGGAAATTACACTATTATGAAAAAGGTTCCCCCCCCCCCTTTCTGTAGGCTCTACAAAAAGTGAAATCTTCCATTCCCTTTCCCAAACATTTCATTTCTTTGGAATCATATTTTAAAATATGCAAGAAGGAGGGGGCCTCTAACAATCCAAAACCCATCTCACAAATCTAAATTCTAACAGATTCTCTCTGCCAGCATAGAAAATAAAATTCCAAAATTCTTTCTCAAAATTCCACAGAGTCTGAAATTCCTAAACTATGAATATTGAATTTTCAAATTTTCAGGAAGGGTTTTGCTTTACTGGAGCAATTCAAAATTAGATACTCAACTTTAGCTGCATTAGATCTATACATAGTTTAAAATGGCTTTTTTTGTTGTCTGCCACCTCTACCTTACCAATGGCTAAGCTGTTCTGACATTGTGAAATGCTCATAAATATTCCAATGTTCCAGACAAACAATATTCATAAAATCTTCCTTAACACCCATATATCCATGACAATTTCACTGATGTTAATCAGCTGAGGATGGGGAGAACCATTTGAGTTACAGCTATTAAGACATACGAACACCTATATGCTGATGAATATATTTATGAAAGCTTGCTGTGATTAGGACACAGGTATCCATTCCTAGCATAAAACTGGAATAACCTCACTGATATTTTAACTAATACAAATAACCATAACTGATATATTTAGCTAACATAGAACCAATCTGCATTCAAAAGCTGTGGGATAGTTATATGGTTATTTTTTTTTATTTTTTTTACTATTGCATATTGTTAAAAAATTCAAAAATAATTCAAAAAAAAAAGCTGTGGGAACCATAACAATGTCAAGTTCAGTCAACAAAAGAATGAAAGCAACACACATACACACATACATACATGTACAGCCTCACCCACCCCCATGAAAAGAAAGCAGAATGAACTCAAAGCAGCACACATACACACACAGCCCCACCCACCCACTCCCCCAATGAAAATAAAACAGAATGAACTCGAATCAGAATACATACACAGAAACCCTTGAATGAAATGAAAGCAGAACAAACTCAAAGCAGCTTAGTTTCCTCTGGAGAGCCAGCCCAGCAGCTCTGCTTGCACTCTCTCTCTCTCACACACACATACACACACTCAGAGAGGAATGAAAAGAAAGCAGAATGAACTTAAAGCAGCTAAGCCTCCTCTGGAGAGCTTGCGCTGGGCCCCAGCTCTCTCTCTTTCTCTCTCTCATAGAGGAATGAAAAGAAAACAGAATGAACTCAAAGCAGCACACACATACACAGAAACCCCTGAAAGAAAGCAGAATGAACTCAAAGCAACTTAACCCTCCTCTGTAGAGTCCTCGCTGAGCTCCAGCTTGCTCTCTATCTCTCTCTGTCACTTACAGAGGAATGAAAAAAAGCATAATCAGCTCAAAGCAGATAAGCCTCCTCTGCAGAGCCCGTGCTGGGCCCCAGCTTGCTCTTGCTCTCTCTCTCTCTCTCTCTCTCTCTCTCTCACTCACAGAGGAATGAAAAGAAAGCAGAATGAACTCAAAGCAGCTTAACCTCCTCTGCAGGGCCTGTGGGGCTGAAGGAGGAAGGAATCACGTGGGCAGATTCTAGAGCTGCCAGAACGCCATTCTAGGGCATTCCCCCTCAAAAAAAGCCCTGCTTACTACAGACTTTGGACTTCAGAATGAAGATTTCAGTAGCCCGATATCAGTTTGTTCTATCTCTAAGTTAAGGGAGCATTCTAACCTGTTTCTTTTACCCACTGAAGGCTACCACTACCAAAACATTTATATGCAATAGGGATTTTTTTTTTTTTTTTTAAAAACTTCCTGGCAGCTCTGAAGTGACTATTTTATAAGTTCTTGTTCTGACCACTCCTGTTAGTATGTAAAATAGTTTCATTTAAAAAAAAAACTAGGAACATTATTTTTGGATATTTGATTCCTTTTTGAAGAAAAAACATCTAACTTATTATTGTTGTGTGCCAATTCCAAAGACCATTGGGTGCTCCTGAAATGATGATGCATGCAAAACCTTAGGCAATGGCTTGGCATTGGTATTTCTCCAGATACACCAGCATATCTCTCATCTGTGACAGTGTACCTTTGGTTAGGGTTTAGGATGGCAGTGTGTATTACTAGAAATGATCATAAAGGTATCTTACTTAATTTTGCTCAGGTCAGTGGTTCTTGATTGCTCCACTACGCCTAAAAACTCTGTCTTCGTTGTTATTGTTTTTAATGTTATTTCTGGTCTGCCTTTTTCACGGAGACTCCTGGTAGATTACACAGTGAACATTAACATGATCAGTGGCTAGGACATTCAAACAGACAATACAATAGTGTACAGATAGACTGCATGACTTACCAAACAACATGGAAACTACTCAATAGGAACATCCTAAAGCAGCAGATAGTATACAGTAGTATAGTTTACAGTCTCTATCCCTTTATTAAAGCATCTCTATGAAGCATTTCCTTGAACCACAGCCTCATTATCTGTGTGAAAAAGCCCTCCTGAATAAATTGGTTTTGCAGTTTGCAGAAAGCAAGTAGAGTGGGAGCTTTCTTAACTGGTATCATATCGTTGTCAAATCTTGCAAGATTTTACATGCTGATCTTTAATTACTGGCTTAGGGCTGATATAAGATGACTTTATGTGTATGTGCTTATTTTAGTACAATATTATTTTAGACCTTATTAAAAGTACTGTTATTTATCAAGAACCACTGAGGTGGAATAAGAAATGCCAACCTCCCTTTTTATTAAGATTTTCTATATTATAGTTCTTATTTCATTGACTTTTTATACATTCACCATTAAAGGGATCTTTTTTGAAGTGCTGTAAAAGTTGGTTATCTAGTTATCTAATATTCAAGTCAGTGGTTGGTTAACCGGGTGACACAAAGTTAGTAGAGCTCTGCAGAACTCAAGTACTCAGTAATAAATACAAAAGATATTAATTCAGTGAACCTTTCAGAGATCATGAATTTATAGTCTATTTTAATAACATTGATATACATATTAATTTCAGAAACCTGAAGCAATAATTTGTTTCATCTCTCTCTATTTATACACACACACCTTTCATGTTATCAAAATTTAGCTTTCTTACTCAAAAGCATTTTAATAATTTCCTCAGTACTTCTGTAAGGTGTGTGTGTTATAATTATAGGATCTATAGGGACCCAACTTTATTTAAAATTTAAATAAATTTTAAAATAAATTTTGTTCATAGTTCTGAAAGCTTATTTTTCAATAAATCTATTTGTTTTTAAGGTGCAACAAGATTTCATTTTTTCCTCTTGCAGCAGAATAATACTTGATTTTCTTTCCATTGTAAACAATATTGAATTGTCTTTACTGAATTTATTATTCAATTGTGTGTTCATTTTCATTGGTTTTAATGGAATAAATGTTTCTTTCCCACTATCCAATTAGGATGAAAGTATTAGGGACTGTATTCTTCCCCTAAGGAATTCTCCTTGCTAGATTTCAGACAGATAGGAGAAAGCTACCATTTTATTAGTAAATAAAATTCTCACTAGTAGAGCTGAGTAGACATGGAGAAGATTTTGGCAATCCAAGGGAAAAAACTACTAACAAAATGAGCCTTGCTTTCTCCCATCCAATTCAGGTCTTCCTCCACTTCCAGCAGTTTTTTTTAAAAAAAGAAAAAAATAAGAATCTAACAGCTCAATCCTAAGTCATGAGACAGCACCGTTGCTCATGCATGGACGTAAATGCGGTGCTGCCATATTCCTCCCTATGGACTTTTGCCAGAGAGTCCCACTGGCGGCCGAGCTCAACGAGGCGAGACACAGCTGCAGCCAAAAGCAATTGCCCGCTGCTCCCCTGACAACCCCACCCACACCAGCCAATGGCTGCACCACTCCCCTGACAGGTGGGCAAGGGGAAAGCAGAGGCACAGCCAATTGGGAGGCACACCCTCTCGTCATGGAGCAGACATCCCTGCCAGGGAGAGGGAGCAAAGGTAACACTGAAGGTGCAGATTGGAAACCCACCCTCTTGCCCATCCAGCCCCCGTTTCTGATGAGGGCCTGGCTGGTGGCTGCAGCCTGGCATGCCAGCAAATTCCGTCATCACCGCCGCCACCACCACCATAAGAAACAGGTTCCCCCCTCCCTGAAAAATAGGGGCAGATAGCCCAGATAGTGAGCTACACCTCCTTTTTTTGTGGTGTAACTTTCCACCACTGCAGGAGGCGTTCCTGGGCCTGAAGTGGCTTTGGAAGTGGACTAACTCACACCCCGCCCCCCCTTCCACACCAGCATGAGAACTTGCACCATACTTGCACCTCCGCCTGGCCACCAGGCGTGCCCGCTGGTGACAACCCATCTGCGGTAATATGCCTCAGGTGGGCGTTGGTGAAGAGGGGTTTATGGCAATGTAAGAGCCATTTACGCCCGCAGAAGCCTCAGTTCTCTCCTTATGCACCCTCTCCCTTAGGATTGAGCTGCCCATGAGCATTCCTATGCTGTTATTCATTAATTAATTCATTTATTTATTTATACCCCACCTTCCCCACAGATGGTCTCAGGGAGGCTAACAACATGAAAAAAATACATTAAAATCACAAAAACATAAAATCAATAATAGTTTTTTTAAAAAATATTATTATTATTTTTAAAGTTACTCACTGTAGCTGGTTTCTGCTTACTTTGGCTATTTGATCCACAGAATAAAAATTGCCAATTGCAACTTCTAGGTTAAATGGACCTGGAAGTTATGGGACCAGCATCAGCAATTATATAAACATCAAGCTCGTACATGTTGTAGGCAGCCCAATCAAAGGAACTCAGGGCAGCATACAGATTCTCCCTTTCACATTTTATCCTTACAACAACCCCATGAGGTAGGGAAGAGTTGATCTTCATGCCTGAGCGAAGAGTAAATTTCATACCTGAGCAAAATTTGGTCACCTCAGATCTTCCTACTCACCTGAAAAATGCCCCAGGTTTGCAACAAAAAAAAAATCCAAAGTGATAAAAGGAGCACCTGTAGCTTTAATCAGATGTACTCAGTGACCGTTGCTAGGCAACCATAACAATTTGGCCAATATTCCAGTCTTGGTTACTGTAGGGAGGGGGGAGGTAGAAGGGCCATCTCCAGGGCTGTTTTGGCTTTTGAGGGCGATCTCATGGGGCCAGGCTCAGCAGCAGCCACTGGGTGACCTGATTCCATGAGACTTGGATGACTCATCCAGGCCCAAATGCTTACTACTATTCCACAACAGCTCCCCCCCACCAAGCCATTGTTGTGTAGTGGTTAGAGTTTCAGAGTAGGACCTGGGAGACCCAGGTTCGAATCCCCATTCTGCTGTGGAAGCTCATTGGGTGGTTTTCGTCTGGTCCCGAACTCCAGCTTAACCTACCTCTCAGGGTGTTGTGAGGAAAATATGGAGGCAAGGAGAATGATGTAACCTGCTTTGGGTTCCCATAGTGGAGAAATCCAGTATATAAATCAAGTAAATTAATAAATGTAGATGAATGGAGGGGGGTAGATAATGGAAAGTTGTTTAGTAGCTTTAAAAGAGAAAAGGACGTAGGGAAAGGTGAGCATATGGAGGCTGCCAAGAGAAAGGAAAGAGGAAACAGTGTGAGAAAGGGGATACAGGGGAAAGTGAAATATCCCAGCAAGTCCTTGCAGGTTCCCCACCACCATGCAATCATACAACTGGACAAAAAAGGACAGGTTGCTGAGGGGTAGGTGAAGACAGGAGGCAGACAAAAGTAGGTGAGAGGCACAGAAGGAAGCAGGAAAAGGAGAGAGGCTATGGGGGTGCCAGGGAAGGGAAAGAGCACATGGTGAGAGATGAGAAAATGAAATGCCCTCTGCAAGTCCTTGTAGGTGCCTCTTTTGTTTATTCTACTTATTCCATTTTATTTTGGCTTGAATCTTAAGCCTGGCTTCCATCAGTGTTACAACCTTTCTTCAGGTGTGGGAGTTCTCTGCAGTAGAGCATGTTTAAAAGTTATACATTGTATAAACAAAGTCAAGTACTCTTTACATTTAATGTTTGTTAAGTAAAATTGTATAATGTTACAGTATTACCTCTTTCAGTAACAATCATGTTATTATTCTAACTTTTATAAGGTAGACATTTCATGTCATTTGGCTATTTGTGTATTGTTATATTGTTAACAACAACAACAACAACAACAACAACAACAACAACAACAACAACAACAACAACAACAACAACAACAATAACAATAACAATAACAATAACAATAACAATAACAATAACAATAACAATAATAAAGTAGAGCATGTTCATCCGAGCATGTTCATCCGAGCATTTTTCTTGCACCAGATTTACTGCCATGAGCAGTCACGCCAGCCACTGTATGACTTTTCCCCAGCTTTCCTGGGAGTACTTATATCATGACTTAAAAAACAAAACAAAAAAAATGCTCTGCAGTTTGCTGTTTCCCCGTGCACACTCTTTATTCCCTTTTTGGGTGTTCCATCCTCTTCCCCCCTCTCCCATCCCCTGCCAGTCAACTTCATTGTGATTGGCTACTCTCATATAAGCAGCCACTCCCCCTCACCTCCTTTCCATTCTTCCTCATGCCCCTCGTTCCTCTTTTAATTTTTTTTTTAAGTCCAGTGCAGGATCAATGAATCACTGGTTTGAAAGCACAGAGAGGGGACTTCCCTTTTCATTCTTTTTGCAGAGAGACAGAACACCTGAAATTGACCAATTTTGTCAATTTCACCTCCTAGCTAAGTAGAGGAAGCTGGTTATTTTCACTCCCATTTCCATCCACACATGTTACAAATAGAAAGTTTTTTGAAAGCTGCCTTTTTGTTGAAGGCGAGCAGGTTGTCATTGTCTGTGTCGCCCCCCCCCCCCAGTTTTCAACATGAGAACCAGCTGGAACAGAGCTGCCCAAATATGCCCCCCCTCCATGGGGCCATGCAGGCCAAACATGAGAGGTGTGAACAGCCACATACAAGCCGATTCCACGCCTTTCGGCTTGACTTCAGGGATAGTGAGAAGTTATGTCCCCGGTGTAGAAGGAGCTTTCCTCTGTTCCATGTGGAGCTTCTGCTAATGGAAAATCACATTTTTAATGAGATGACAGTAACTTAGTGCCAAGAGAAAACATTGTACAGTTGGGGACCACTTCGGCAAGAGAGGAAGAGGCAAAGCATAGGATCCAAGCTTAAATCTTGTATTTTTAAAATTTTGCATTATATAAAACCATATAATTTTATTCTAATTATTTTGCTCCTATAATTCATGCAGTAATGGCTTTCCCTTTATTTTGAGATCTGTGTCCTTTGTCATTGCAGCTAAGCACATTTCCTCTGCATGAGTGATTTATCACTGGACATATTTTAAAAGCCAGGTGCATGCAGTTATCATTCAGGTGACCCTCTTAGCAGCTGCACCAGCTTATCATAGTATTTTCAACACAATAAGTCAACATAAAGTCAGGGCCAAAATGTTTGAAAACTTAGCAAGTTTTTTTCTGATCAATGTTCTCTTCTCTAGCAGCCCTATGGGTTACTAAAAGAAGCAAGACTGTTGTAATATAGAAGGGAGATATTTCTGAATGAGTTGGCTGTCTATTCCTTTCTGTCTTCAGAGATATTGAGGAGTGTTCAGTCGACTGCTTCTCCCCCATCTAGCTACTTTGCACTACTTCTGAGCTGTTACACCTCTGAACCTTATAATAATAATGTAATACTACATGCCTGAGGTTGTATCCAGATGGCAGATATTCACAGCTAGGATTTGCAAGGCTGTAAGCTTTAGGATTCATTTTCAAGAAAACAGGTTAAAATCAGTTTGCCCTTCAGTTCTGAGACTTTGTTAAAGACACATCTGCTTGTCTGCTTGTGATGACTGCTGCAAAACTAAATGTAAGAGACATGAAACACAAATCTAACACTAACCCTTTAATTACATCCTGCATTTGGCACATGATAAATTTTCTTGTGATTTCTAATGTGTGTGCGCGTGGGGAATCCTTCTTATGCCAGGATTCTGCAGAAATCAAACAACAGTCCTTTAACTGGATTGTGCCATCTCACTAACAGCATTAACCCTTCCATTGGCCATTAGATAGGTTTGGCCAGCAAAGAGATCATCAGGGACCTGTGTTGTTGGTGGAACTGAACAGGTCAGGTGGGTAGAGTTTAGGGCAGTTGGAGTACTTAGGCTTTTAGAAAACAGATAGCTTCTTATACTAAAAATATGATCTCATGCATTGGAAATGGTCATACTACAAGTTTTAAAAACCTATTTTTTAGATGATGCTGTTCCTGCTCTGTGTGGAATGGTGTACCCACTGACTCCATCCTGGCTGTGGCCCTACAGATATTCATCTTACCTAGATGTGGGCTGTGGATGACCATACAACATTCAAATATAGTTCCAACAGCATAACTACATTTATGTAACTAAACATATAAATAATTATAATTTGAATCAATCAATCAAGATAAAAACTATTAAAATAGTACAATCTGAACTGAAGATTTCCCCCTCTTCCTCTTTATTCTTGCCACAACAACTTTTTATAGTTGTTGTTCTTTATAGTCCACCTTTTCTGAGATCCAAGGTAGATTACATATTGCAAGTGAATACAATATAATCAATAGCCAGGACATTAACAGCAAAAATACAATATGATCAACAGTTGGGACATTCAATAAAAACATATACAACAGAGTATAGTAACTGCAAATTTGAAAACTAGCATAAAGCTGAACACATAGATGAAACCACCTGTTCTGCTCCATCTCCTCCCTGCACATTAGTTTGTTAATGTTTGGTTTGTTGTTAACTTGAGTTTTAATTTTGTGTGTGTGTGTTTTAGGGTGGTAATATTATATGAGGGAGAGAAAGTGTCATGGCATAGCCAAGGTGTCATGGTATAGCCTGCTGTAGCTCATCAGATCTCAGAAGCTAAGTACAATCAGTATTTGGAAGTGGAAGACAATGGCAAATCACCTCTGCTTCTCACTTGCCTTGAAAACACCTTGCTGGAGTTATCAATAAGTCAATTGCAACTAGACATTGGCGCAAACAGCATTACGAACGAAAAAAAACTCATGAACAGCCTGTTCGTCTGTTCGTGAATAAGCCGTTCATGAGGCTTCGTTCTAAACAAACAAGCGGTCATTGCAAGCCTCGTTCGTTGCCTTCGTCAGCCGTTCACCAAGCCAGACAGTCTGGGGCCTTTCAATCAATTTCCCTGGCAACAGCAGGGACTGAACTCTGTCTGAACTCCTTCTGGTTTTCCTTCTGGCTTTAACCCTTCAAAGTACTTCCAGCAGAGAGTCCTGTTTTTGCCACTGTGAAGAGAAAATGACAACAAAGGGGGAGACCCATGCATCATGCCTTTCCTGGGGTGCAATCTCTCTGAAACTTGGGGGGGGGGGGGTCTTCAGAGGAGAGTAAAGACTATGTCCCCTGCAAATTTGGTGGGTATTGGACATTGTGAAGGTCAGTTTGTAACCCCTCAAAGTAGCTGCCTTCCCACAGGCAGTTCCTTTTTTGCTGATGTGAAGAGAAAATGACAGTAAAGGAGGGGAACACATGGATCATGCCTTTCCCAGGGTACAATCTCTCTGAAACTTGGGGAGTCATTGGAGGACAGTGAGGACTATGTCCCCTGCAAATTTGGTGGGTATTGGACTTTGGGAAGGTCAGTTTGTGGGGTGTTTAAAGGCCCTGCCCCTTGCATGTGGCAGGAAAGAGCCCTTTAAACTATCAGCTGGCAGGCAGCAGGGGCGAATTTCTCCTGCCACCTGCCAGCTGATAATTTAAACGGATCTTTAAGGGGTCATGAACAATGAACCTGTTTGTGAACAGGGTCATGTTCGTTACTGTTCGTTGTTCATTGTTCGTGGATGGCAATGAACAACAAACAGCTGGTTCAGTTTTTCCCCCCATTTATGCTCATGTCTAATTGCAACACACACACACACACACTAGTGGCTAAACTTCACTAAATGCAATGAGACTTAACTGAGTCATTGCAAATGTGTTCCATTGGTTGTTCCACCTTTACTGGAATGGAACCAGCAAACACAAAAATGAGACTAAGAAGTTGGCGATTATCTGAAGTAACAGCCAGATGTGATAGAACGTGCAGAAGTCCAGCCAGAATCTGACTTAAATATTGCAGGTTCTAACTAATGCCTTTCAGGAAATATCTATTTTGTGGTGAAGGATACACTTGGTCTGGGAACCTGCCTTCTTTTTGTTGGCGTGGCATAGGCAAGCCTAGAGGGGTTTCCTGCCAGCAGATGGGGTGTGGAGGGGCCCAGCTCTGCTTGTCCCTCCATCCCCCCTTCTCAGCAGTCTTTCCCCACAGCTAGCGGTGGGATTTCCATGGAGATTCACATACTCAGCTGTGCCCTTGGCTCCTCTGGGAACATGAAGTGCATGAGCCAGGATTTGGCAGAGGCAATAGACAGGAACTACCTTTCAGAGACCTGAAAGTTGCTTTCCACAGATCCACTGAGCTACTGGGCAAAAAAAGAGGCGGTCTGGCCAGACCTCTCTCTCAAGACTCAGAAGCTGCTTTCACGTCTTCCAACAAGTGTGGAGTGCGACTGCACCTTTTCCCATGTGAGTGACGTTGTCAGCTCGCATCACACTTGTCTGCTCCCCTTGTGAGTTGAGCAGTTGGTCTTTCTGAAGGTCAACATGCTGCTTTTCGATTTTCCAACTTTGGACTTCCAGAATGAATGAGATGAGCCCACCATGTGGTCTGCATACTTTGGCAGTCCGTGAGATGGGGCAAAACACTCTTTCTAAGACTTAAAAGTGAGGTAGAAAACTAGCAGAAGAAGGACAGTTGATTCAGTTGGCAAAACAAATGCACACTGCAGTTTGGACCCCCATCCCAAGCACTCCACAAAACCCACATTAACACAAATTTCTGCAGATAATTGAGAAAAAAGACCCCAGAAATGTTCTCTTGCCACTGGGAAGGGAAGAGTCAGAGAGAGATGTTAGGGAAAGTAGAAAACAGCACACCATGTGTAAAGGAGGGAAACCCACAGAAACATCCAAACGAAGCCAATGATAAAGGCTGCTGCAGAGAGAGGATTACTTGGGTTTCCCAAGCACCTCACTGCCATTTTCAGCCCGAGGGACATGGGTGGGATCCATCTCATGCAACTATGCTTACTTGCTGTTGCCTTGCTTGTGGATGGGTACTGCTTGATTCTGTTCTGTGTTCCCTCACTTGTCAGCTCGCATCACACTTGTCTGCTCCCCTTGTGAGTTGAGCAGTTGGTCTTTCTGAAGGTCAACATGCTGCTTTTCGATTTTCCAACTTTGGACTTCCAGAATGAATGAGATGAGCCCACCATGTGGTCTGCATACTTTGGCAGTCCGTGAGATGGGGCAAAACACTCTTTCTAAGACTTAAAAGTGAGGTAGAAAACTAGCAGAAGAAGGACAGTTGATTCAGTTGGCAAAACAAATGCACACTGCAGTTTGGACCCCCATCCCAAGCACTCCACAAAACCCACATTAACACAAATTTCTGCAGATAATTGAGAAAAAAGACCCCAGAAATGTTCTCTTGCCACTGGGAAGGGAAGAGTCAGAGAGAGATGTTAGGGAAAGTAGAAAACAGCACACCATGTGTAAAGGAGGGAAACCCACAGAAACATCCAAACGAAGCCAATGATAAAGGCTGCTGCAGAGAGAGGATTACTTGGGTTTCCCAAGCACCTCACTGCCATTTTCAGCCCGAGGGACATGGGTGGGATCCATCTCATGCAACTATGCTTACTTGCTGTTGCCTTGCTTGTGGATGGGTACTGCTTGATTCTGTTCTGTGTTCCCTCACTGGCTGAACCCAGTGCCTGGATAACGTGAATGGCACCAGTTCTGTTGGGTTAAGTTGCAAAAGTGTTCCTTACTTCAGTTTGGTTTGGGTGGAATGGATGTGATTCTCTGGTGTGAAGTTGGTCCCCTTGCATCACTTTGGTTCTGCAGGATTCCATTCCTTCACTTCAGTTGCTTCTATTTGTAAGATTGTAAGATTGTCCCTTGCTTTGGTTTGGTTTGGGGAATTCTCTGTTGTGATGTTGGTCCTTATAGGGAACAATGGACAGTGGCTGATCAGCCTGGTGAGGAGGCGTCAATTTGGTTTTTGGACTGTCTGGTGTGGAGCTTGCATTTGGGTGTATGCCTCTGGCCATGACAGCCTTGGTCCTTGTCTTTTGCAGTGGACGTCAGCTTGGACTTTCCCTCCACAATAGGAACAAATAGAGTGGCTGGGGGCACCTTTGTTCAGGGGGCCCAATCTTCTTGAAACTTGGGGGTCTTTACAGGACAGTCAGGGGTAGGTCCCCTGAAAATCTGGTGGATTTTGCTTGCAAAATACTGCCCCCAGCCTTCTGGCTAGCCCTCATAGTTTTCCCCATAGGGAATAATTGAGATTGGAGAGTGGCTGGGGAGTGGGGACACCTTCTTTTGAGAGCCATATAATGCCCCCCAGGGTTCAATATTTATTAAACTTAAGTGGGTCTTTATAGGACAGTCAGGAATAAATACGCTGAACATTTGGTGAAATATGGTCAAAAAATGAACCCTCCTCAGCTATCGGATATAACCAAATTGAGTTTCCCATAGGAAACAATGGCCAAATTTTACCAAATTTTCTTTGTAATAACAAACTGAACTAGAAAATCAATTTTGTATTCAGGGGATACTGATTTTTATTCTCCAGTTCGTTATTATCAAACTGACTTTACCTATTTTTTTTCCTGTGCACATCCTTGCTGAGATCTGTTAAAAATTAAAAGTATTGTGAATTTTCACAGCCTTTTTTGCTGTTTCATTCTCCATCTCATTCCAATGGATACATGTTCTATTATTATCGTTGTCATCAACATTGTTTTTTCAAATAAGATGGGGTACTTCTGTTCTGTCCTCCGTTGGCAGAAACTTTAATAATGGCAGATTCCCATCTTTCAATGCTTTTCAAGTGTTAGGGAGAAAGAAAAAGAAAGGTTTCTAAACCAAGTTCCAGTAATAAAACTGTTATCTCAGGCTGGGAAAAAGCACTGACATTCGGCTGTTTATCAGGAGGCTTTCTTTTGCTGTATGGCACCTCCCTTATATCTTGTAGTTGAGGAGTAGCTGTTCTACATAGACCCATAGAGCGTGCAAGACTCGGCGCCACAGGAGCATCTATGGTCAACTTTCTCTCTTCTGATTCTTCTTTTTTCATTATGTTTGACATTTCTGAGTATGAGCTTTGTTCCAGGCTATTAGACTATGGCAGTGGGCTGGTGAGGTGAGATTTTCACTGACAGAACTAAGAGAGAGGTGATTTTTTTCTTGTTAAAGAAAGATATTAAATTGGAAAAAAAATATAACTTACACTTAAGGTGGTTTGCTACAATGCTGTGAAATGTATTTCGTTTCAGTCTTTCAGCTAAGAACACAGAGCTTTTATGATTTTGAATTAGCTTTTTAAAGAGGGACATTAATTTGTTCTCATGGCTTCATGAGGGTAAATTTATCAAAATATCAGATACCCAGACTCTGGGTATAGCATTAAATAAATCTGGAAACTGGTAGAAATAAAAACAAGTGATTCAAACTTAATTGGATCACTTGTGATTATAAAAAATTAAAATAAAGCATGAGGAAGTTTTCTTTGCCAAATGCAATAACTTAAAGAGTTTTGTCAGAGGGATGAGAATTTTGTCCCAACTGGGTGCATGCCCCCCATTTCTCCCCTCCCTCTCTCTTCTTTCACTTGTTATGCAAACATTTTCTTTCAGGTATGAATTTGGAGCAAATACTGTATATCTATAAAGAGGCACTTAAAATATTCTTCAAGGAATAATTTTTTAAAAAACAAAATGCTGTTTTGTGACTTTAAAAAGTCACACTCTGCTTTTTGTCAACCATGAATTTAATATTAACTGTGCAATCCACTCTGAAATGCTTCCCCCCCCCCCAAAATCAGACACAGATGAGTGATGCTTATAATGGCATGATGATGACACACAGCAATCTTGAATGTTGCTGGATCATTTACTGCCTCATGTTTGTAACAGTTCCAGAATTCAGGTGGCTGGGAGTCATTTTTAGGAATCAGACAGGAAGGATCTTTTTTTTTTCTTAAATGGCAAGTCTGATCCAGACCATAACCCCCTATAGATATGAGCCTGGATTTGTTTAGGTGAACAAAACAGGGCCTTGTTCACCAAACTGTGGATCTAAGGTTCTGCTTCTCTAACATTTACATATCATTTAGTAATACTGTCTGCTTTCAGTAACTTATTGACTGAAGTCAAAAACATATGGTGCAAAGTAACGAAAGACACATAATTAACTCTGAAAGAAGGCAAAGATCTTTTCTGTTGATTATAAGGAATGAAAGTTTTTTCTTTAAAAAATTAGGTTTATCCTGTTTGAGGCCGTTTGTTAAGGAATTGCACTAAGTATTTTGGAAAATCTGGGCATGTATAGCATTTAAAGTATGTTGGTCATAAACATTTCTAAATAGAAATTTTGTATAAAATTGGGGAAATGTACAAGTTCAGTCGCATCTTAGAAGGAAATGCATGGCTTGGGTTCTGTAAGTAATGGGGGATGTTTTAAATGTGTCAAAACACTTCAGGCAAACTAAATGTGCTTCAACATACATTAGGTAATGCAAAGTTTTGCCTCAGTTAACACTGGTTGTGATTTAGAAGCCTTTCCCACTTATTTGGTACAAGTCCCCTTGAAAATGATGAGAGTCTGTAGTTTTAGGATTGTGGTCACAGTCTAGAATAATGTAGGTGTGATCCCTGAAGATGAATAGATTTTAAGCACACAATTAGACTTTATGAAGCATGATTTAAGGACATGTTGTACAATCTCTTAAAATGCAGGAGGGGGTGTTGCTTGCTAAAGACTGACAGTGTAGTTCCTTGTGGTGAATACTTGGAAACAGAATCCCCCCCCCAAAGTAGCCTATCAGGAATCCTTGAGGAAAGAAAGCAGCCTACAAACTGAAAAAGAAAATAAAAAGTATAATGCCTACAGATGCCCAAACCTCTGTGGGAAGTTTCAACAGCATCCAGGAACAGAGATGGGACCTTGGAGCAAGAGGGGGGTAGTTAGGAAGGCAGGCACAGACAGCTCCAGAAAAATAACACACAGAGAACTCCTGTTATTGCAAACACAGCTAGTGGGAGGTGGGATTTAAACTACCCACAGTCTGTTTTCTAAAGTCTCTCGGCAAGCTTTCAGGTTTCTTTATAGCTGCTTACCAGGGATATGCATTTTTGGGAGGGTTTTGTTTTAGTTTTTCCTTTTAAAAAAATCATCCAGCTTCATTAAATTTGTTATTAAAGCTATTTGTTTTAGTTACTCAATTTTGGTTTTTTCCCCATTGGTTTCAAAGAGAAATACATTTCTGGCTGTAAGCATTTTCCTCATCTGATTGAAGTGATATTTTCCAGGATGGCACCCTTAACCAAAGAGATCCTACCTGACAAATTTCAGATAGATAGAATAAATTGGGGTTCTTTTACAAGGCAATAGAGGTTACCAGCCTAAGGATACTTCCCAGGAAGTAAACCCTATTGACTAGTATGGATCCAATTTCTGAGTAGACCTGCTCAGGATTGCTCTCCAAAATTCCTCCTTCTAGAAGAGGCACAGGAAATTACTTGGCAAGGATGCAGGTGGAAGGACAGAGTGGACACAGATAATTTTATTTCTCGATAAAAATAGAGCATGTGTGCCAATCTGGGAGAAAAATGTAAAAGCAGCAAGATAAGGTATGGTAGTGCCACGACTCCCCCTCCCCAATTGTTAAAAATGCACTGTTGCTTTCTGCTTTAGATGT